>NC_139461.1:137639062-138880000 GCF_057233095.1 Heloderma suspectum
ACATGATGAAGGGGGATGTGCTATCCTGCCAAACACCCTTTTCCCTCTTCTTAAACTTCAACGTGCATATTAATTATTTCTGGGAAAGATCTCATGTTCAGATTCAAAACCTTGGTGTACTGTTGCTCTTTGCAGCAAGGCAGACTTTGGTATATAATTTCTTCCTTTGCTTCGCTTTCGTTCCCTGTTCCAACTTGGGCCCAAACTACAGAACACATGGCAGTGTATGTAAGTGTAGCCCTATGGCCCATTTAGAACAGCAAAAGACACATCTAGTGGGAGCAGTCAGGAGTGGAGAAGTCAGGGCACGAGCAGGGGGCGCGTGTGGAGGGAAAGGCTACAGTTTACCAGGACCCAGAGATCCAGGGGTGGAGGACAGCCCAGACTACAAGCCCATTAATATAAGGAGGGGGGGAGAAACTGAAGCTAATGTAGATCATGGTTGAGGATATTTATGGGAACTTATTATCCTTTACCTGTGTAACTATTGCCCAGGTCAGTGGAGACCGGTGGCTCTGATTTCAGTGGGGCTGTGAATCCGTTCTGGGTTCCAGTCAGAACAAGCCAGAACTCTAAAGGAGCTGTCCAAGGTGCCGAACCCCACCCCTAAACTAGGTTCATCAACTTGGATAGCTCCTGTAGAGTTCTGGCTGGTTCTGACTGAAACCCAGAGTGGAATCTCTGCCCCACCATAATCAGAGCCACCAGCCTCCATTGGTCCTGGTCTTCTGAGATTTGCTGGAGCCAAGCAGAGAAGCTGCACTGGAGCAGAACAAGCAGCCTTCTGAACTGGGCGTTGCTGGCCCACACCCTTTTTTAGAACAGGGTGTGTGCTTGTGCGATTACATGAGGTCTTGTAGTTTGACAGACAGGCAGCCTTATGCTTGCTTATATGATGTGCTTTCTCAAGCAGAATGGAGTGATAGCTGATGGGACAAACAAAGGAAGAAGGAAAGGTTCCTCCTGTGCAAGCACCGAGTCATTGCTGACTCCTAGAGGGACGCCGCTTTCGCTGGCATTTTCTTGGCAGACTATAGCAGGGTGGTTTGCCATTGCCTTCCCCAGTCGTGACTACCTTTCCCCCAGCAAGCTGGGTACTCATTTTACTGACCTCGGAAGGATGGAAGGCTGAGTTGATCTGAGACGGCTACCTGGGACCCAGCTTCCACTGGGATCGAACTCAGGTCGTGGGGAGAGTTTTGGTTGCAATACTGCCGCCTACCACTGTGCGAACAAAGCACTATAATAATCAGGGGCATTGATCCCAGGAACAGTGGGAGCCAGTGCTGCTGGTTTACAGGCCCAAAATATATGTGCGATTACCCAATAAACAACCCCCTGCAACTAACTTTCAGTGAAACATGCATAGCCCTGCAGATTCTTTGCACGCTGCTAGTAACTGTGGCGGAAACTGGAAACTCAAAGAGGTTTCAGCAAGCTAGCACTCATCAAAACTATGGGGAGAGAACAGTTAAGCCACTTAGCTATTTCTTTGAGTGTGAACTTGCAAGAGAAATTGATTTTAGGGAGATAATGTATGATTTTGCAATGAAAAAGGCCAGAAAAATACATCTTTAAACAGAATCAGTCTGTTTATAAAATGTATTGCATTTTATAGCTGCACTGGTCCATTTGAATAAAACATCAACCAAATGTTACAAAATAGTCAGCAAGCTTCTAAAAGACTTCTTCAGACTGGGTGTTACGCTGAAGGAGTAAAAAGGCAGCGTGGGGGGCGGGGCAGGTAAAAAGCCACAGTGTGGTCCATGGTGTAATTTCAAAAATGCAAAATCACAGTTTTGTGGCACCTTAAAGAGTAACACATATATTATAGCATAACGCTTTCATGGATTAATCTCCACGAAATGTATAAAATGTAATTTCAGAATTTAAAATAAGACTTTTGTTTCAAGACTTATGAGACTATGTGTATGGTATGGGATTATGGTATGGGTGTAGGAGGGGGCGCACGTTACAAGTTTGTACTGGTCCCCAAATACTTGGGCTTTGGGAGAACCGTAACCTTTTCCCCACTCCAAATTGCTCTACAAGCTGCTTTTCTACCTGCGAGGGTTTAAATGTGGAAAGCATTCCTTTTTTCTCTCATCCCCAGCCCCACAGGTCTTTCTGCATCCCATGTGGCCCTTTTTCTCTGTCCCCCACCACAGATCCCTGTACACCAGCTGTTACCTCCCTCATTTTGTTCTTTCCCCCTCCATCTCTCTGCAGCCCCTTCTCTCAGGCGGGCTGTGCAGAGAGGTGGGCTGGCAGTGACAGGCTGAAGAGGTTGGCATCAACCTCAGCATATACCTCTGAATCCAGTGCATGGAGCAGCAATGCAGACAAACTGATGCAGGCTGTGACAAAGCGGTAGGCCTGCACCTCCGTCCTGCAAGGTAGGGCACACACCTGTTGTCTGTTTCCTCAGAGGTAAGCTGCCACCGCATTCCCCCATCCTTACCCCTCACTTGTGGTGGGCTTTGAGCAGACCTTGAGCAGCAGTGGTGTGGCAGCCATTGCAACACGGATCCCTCCTGTGCTGCTTGGATATCACGAGAAGCCCCAGCTTATGTGGGAGCAGCCTACGTTGCAGGTTTGGATCATGCTGGCATCTAGGGGTGGATGGACTCTCCTGTGCCTGGCTTCATTGGGCGCTTGCCAACCTGCCGCCACCACCTGCCCCTGCTTGTGGTGCTGCACGAGCTTCGTCGCGCCTGGCAAGCGCCTGATGAAGTTGCGGGGCCGCCTGTCCTCCCTAGCGAGCTGCCATTGTGTGCAACAGTGGCAGCATGGGTGCTTCTTGGTTGGTGATGTTGTGTACTTGGGAGCCGTAAAGCCCCCATTTACGCAACGTTGCAGGTGTGAATGCTCCACTCATGCCTGTAATGTTGTGTAAATGGAGCCTTTACAGCTGCCATGTATGCAACATTACCAACCCAAAAGTGCCCAAGCCACCACTATTGCGCACAAGTGGCAGATTGTTAGGGAGGTTGGGCAGGTGCCGGGCACTTGCTGAGCTGCAAGGTGCTCGTGAGTGGGTCCGCGAGTGCCCTGTGGTTTGGCGAGCAGGGTCCGGGAGGGAGGGGGAGTCTGTTGGACTCCCGCCTCCCCCTGCAGACTCTCACGACATCTCCGCCAGCATTAAAGGTAAAGGTAAAGGTGTCCCCAACCAGTCGTGTCCGACTCTAGGGGGTGGTGCTCATCCCCGTTTCTAAGCCAAAGAGCCAGCGCTGTCCGAAGACGCTTCCATGGTCATGTGGCCGGCATGACTGAACACCGAGGTGCACGGAACGCTGTTACCTTTCCCGCCGAAGCGGTACCTATTTATCTACTTGCAATTTCTTGCTTTCGAACTGCTAGGTTGGCAGGAGCTGGGACTGAAGACGGGAGCTCACTCCGTGACGCAGCACTCGGGTCTCGAACTGCTGTCCTGCCGACCTTCCGGTCTGCAGTTCAGCGTCTTAACCACTAAGCCACCGCGGCCCCTGCCAGCTCCTGCCAGCTCCTGCCTGCATTGCCCTTGCCCAGAACTGGGGCAATGTTGGCATGGTTGGGAGCCTGGTCTGAGGCTTCTTGTATTGCTGTGGTTGTGGGGAAGAAGCTGTGCTACTGGAGTGGTTCCTTCACCACCAGTAAGAAGGACAGGGTGGCCACTTGTGATTCACAAAAAAAGAGGGTCTGCATCACCAAAAAGAGGGCAAAAGAGGATACCTATTTGCATGACATTTGCATATGCTGATTTATAGGTGTGGGTGCACATTTCGAAATAATTATTGTAATTTAAATAGAAATACAGATCTCACCATAGTGTGGAAGGCTGTGACCAGCAGACCTGTGTGCCTTGCTCGACTGCTGTCCAGGTGCTGCTGATGGGCAACTTCAAGGTCCAGCTGTTCTCCTGATGGTTCTGTCTCTTTATACCAGGGTATAAAGACACAGAACCATCAGGGAGAGCCAGGGCCTGCAGGAGAGGCCACCACCACCACCGGGGAAGAGGCGTGCCTGCTGCTGCTGGGCCTGCTGCTGCTGCCGCCGCCGCTGCTGCCGCCACCACTGCCACCACCGCCACCACCACCAGGCCTTCCCTGTAGACTTCTGCCTGGTGGACCGCCAGTCCCTGCAGGACCAGACCCCCAGGTACTGAGCCAGTTGTGCTGCTCCACCTGCCCCTCCTTGGAGGGGCTACATAAGTTGGCTGGCTGAGGTGGCCTGGGAGAGCCAGGGCCTGCAGGAGAAGCCACCACCACCGGGGAAGAGGCGGGCCTGCTGCTGCTGGGCCTGCTGCTGCCGCCGCTGCCACTACCACCACCAGGCCTTCCCTGTAGACGTCTGCCTGGCAGACCGCCAGTCTCTGCAGGACCAGACCCCCAGGTACTGAGCCAGTTGTGCTGCTCCACCTGTCCCTCCATGGAGGGGCTACATAAGCTCCAGGCTGAGGTGGCCTTGGAGAGCCAGGGCCTGCAGGAGAAGTCACCACCACCGGGGAAGAGGCAGGCCTGCTGCTGCTGGGCCTGCTGCTGCTGCTGCTGCTGCTGCTGCTGCTGCCGCCGCCGCTGCCACTGCCGCTGCCACTGCCACTGCCGCCACCACCACCACCACCACCAGGCCTTCCCTGTGGACTCCTGCCTGGCATTATTTTTAAGGGGATTTTTAATTGTTTTTTTGTTTGTTTTGTTTTTTCTGGGGGATTTTGTTGTGTTTTTAGGGGTGGGTAGCCTGCCTGATAGGTGGGAGCGAGGGGGCATGTGTCCACCTGATGGAGGCAGTGGGGGGAGTGTTGGGGGCCGGAACATACCGAGGCTGGGCAGCAGGCGCTGGCAGAGTGCTAGGGGCAGGCCATGCCAGGTAAGGGGAACAAGGGAGAGATGTGTAATATCTGTCCCCTGCTCTGGGCCTGTCCAGAGCCAAAGGATGGTTGGGGGAGGCGTGACCCCATCTTCTGGCCTTCGCTTGCTGTTCTGCAATGCCAGGTCTGTTACCCAGAAAACCTCCCTCATCCATGACATGATCCTGGATGAGGGTGCAGACCTGGCATGTATTACGGAGACCTGGCTGGCCGAGGCTGCTGCTCCAACCCTTGCAGCCATGTGTCCAGCTGGATTTTCATTTGCACAGCAGCCGAGGGCTGGGGATCGGGGAGGGGGAGTGGCTGTTATCTACCGGGAGTCCTTGGTCTTCACCAGACCCCCTCTCCGGGAGACCAAGGTTGCTGAGTGCATGTACTGGAGGTTGGGCCTGAAGGGCAGTCTGGGGATTCTGCTCGTGTACCGTTCACCCTGCTGCACGACTGACTCCCTGGCCGAGGTGCTGGAGGTGGTCTCTGATGTGCGTGTACAGTCCCCTAACTTATTGGTGTTGGGGGACTTCAATGTACATTCGGAGGCCATCTTCACAGGAGCACCTCAGGACTTCATGGAGACCATGGCCTCCTGGGAGCTGCGCCATATTCTAACTGGGCCCACCCATGTAGCCGGTCATGCACTAGACCTTGTGTTTGTTTCTGGAGAAGCGGGGAGTGATCTGGAAGTTGGGGGTATATCCACCACCCCCTTGTCATGGTCAGATCACTATCTGGTGACGTTGGACTTCTCGGTTCCACAACCCCTCCGCAGGGGTGGAGGACGCATTAAAATGGTCCGCCCCAGGCGTCTTATGGATCCAAATGGATTCCTGAACGTGCTTGGGGATTCTCTGGGGCACGCCAACGGCCACTCAGTCGAGACCCTGGTGGGTGGCTGGAATGCCGCAATCACTGGGGCATTAGATCAGGTGGCTCCGAAACGCCCTCTCCCCCTGAACAGGGCTCGGACTGCACCATGGTTCAATCCGCGGTTATGAGCTCTGAAACAGGAGGTGAGACGGCTAGAGCGCTGGTGGCGGAAGTCTCGCTCCAAAGACGATCAGACACGGGCTAGAGCTGTATCTTCAGCCTATCACGTGGCGGTGAAGGCAGCAAAAAAGGAATATTATGCTGCCTCCATCGCGTCTGCAGAGTGCTGTCCCAGGAGGCTATTCCAAGTGGTCTGGAGCCTGGTCGGTCCTGTGGCTCTGGAACCACTGAAGCATTCTAAGGCCTCCTGTGAGGCCTTGGCAAGGCACTTTGAAGATAAAATTGACCAGATTAGGTATGTTACTCTGCACGCTGTGGATACAGTTAGTGAGCAGGAGGCGGCCTGTGGCAAACCGGTTTTGTGGGATCGGGTCCAACTTCTTCCTCCTGATGAAGTGGACAAGGTGCTTTCATCTGTAAGGCCAACCACCTGCTTACTTGATCCTTGCCCATCTTGGCTCATTATGGGTTGCAGAGAGAGACTGGGTGAGGGGATCAGGGCGGTGGTGAACGCCTCCCTTGAGGAGGGAGTGATGCCATCAGCCCTCAAGGAGGCAGTGATAAGACTGCTCTTAAAGAAGCCCTCCTTGGATCCTTAAGTTCTGAACAACTTTCGCCCAGTCTCAAATCTGCCATTTTGGGGCAAGGTGATTGAGCGGGTGGTGGCGGTGCAGTTGAAGGCACACTTGGAAGAAACTGATTATCTAGACCCATTTCAGTCGGGCTTCAGGCTTGGGCATGGGACAGAAACGGCCTTGGACACCTTGGTAGATGATATGAGGAGGGCTCTGGATAGGGGTGAATGCTCCTTCCTTGTTCTCCTCGACCTCTCAGCGGCTTTTGATACCGTTGACCACGGTATCCTCCTGGACCGCCTGGAGGGGTTGGGCATTGGAGACACCGTATTGCGGTGGTTCCGGTCCTTCCTCTCTGGCAGGTACCAGAGGGTAGCACTGGGAGAGGAGGTTTCGGACCCGTGGCCACTTACTTGTGGGATGCCACAGGGTTCCATCCTCTCCCCGATGCTATTTAACATCTATGTGAAGCTGCTGGGGGCTATCATCAGGAGGTTTGGGGTGCGGTGTCATCAATATGTGGATGACACGCAGCTCTACCTCTCATTCAAATCTTCACCAAGGTTGGCCGTAGAATCCCTGTCCAAATGTCTGGAGATGGTGAGTGGCTGGATGGGGAGGAATAAGCTGAAGCTGAACCCTGACAAGACCGAGGTACTTTTGGTGGGAGACAAGAGGAGGCTAGGGGATGTTGACCTGGTGCTGAATGGGGTAACCCCACGTAGAGCGCATTACAGTAGTCTAAACGAGAGGAGACCAGGGCATGTACTACCGATGGGAGCAGATGGTCGGGAAGGAAGGGGCGCAGCCGCCGTATCAGATGGAGTTGATACAGCACTGTCCGGCTCACAGCTGACACCTGAGCCTCCATGGACAGCTGGGAGTCCAAAATGACCCCCAGGCTGCGGACCTGGTCTTTCAAGGGTAGCCGTACCCCCATTCTACGCTATTTGCGTTCCCCTTATTTTCGCCGTAGTCTACATAAATGTTTACGTAGACTACACATGCCAAAATAAGGAACGCAAATGGCGGCGCCCATGGGCGCTGCCATTTGCGTACGCGCGGTGTTTTTTTTTTCACTCAGCCGTGATAGGCTACGTAAACATTTACGTAGCCTATCACGGCTGACTGCAGGGATGCAAACAGTGGCAGCTACAGCCACCGCCATTTGCGTTCCCGGCCGGCCGGGATTCGCGGCGGGAGGGACGGGGCGCCTCCCCCCCGGCCAGAATTTTGGGAGGGAGGGACGGGGCGCCTCCCACCCCGGCCAGAATTTCAGCGGGAAGGGACGGAGCGCCTCCCCCCCACCGTGAAGCAAATTTCGTCAAAGGTAAGTGACTTTCGTACATCCCTAGTTGATGGTGGTAGGGGGGGTGAGGGGAGAGTGCAATGGTGAAGCAATGTTAGAAATCTTTCTTGTGTACCACCAGAGCATCCGCCCAGTTGAATTATTCTGGGTGGGAAATGGCTGATAAATATGAGCTGTCCACCGCCAGTGTGAGGCAAATGAGTGCACTGCCCCCACTAGAGTTATGCTTCACCCCCCACTACCAATTGTTTTGGAAAACTGTCTTTTTAATTTGTGACATGACAGACAATGACTGCCTCCATTTAAAGAATGACAGCTTGTTTTAAGAACAGGAGCAATTTAAGAACAGGACCCTCTAAAACATTCAGTGAAAAATTCAGTGCACAAAAAAGCCTCATCCAGAAGAACCACCCAAATCTTCTCACTCAAGACTTTCCTTGCTGGAAGTTGGATTTTTCATCACCTTATAATTACTTAACTGATCCTGAAACTTTGTCTTATGGGCTAGAGTTAGAATCCAGCCCTTGGCCTTTCCTTTGCTCTGCTTTTCAGTTCCAGTTCCGTTCTCTCCCCAGCCAGCAATGAAGAAGCATGTTGGTTTACCTGCAGTAGGAAGTAAGAGTTTGTTTCTTCTGCAGTTATTATGATGAGTAGAGCAGGATTGGGTGCTTATTGCCAGAGGGTGAAATAAAGCGATAACTTAAAGTGATCCAGAAAAAAGTGTACCCTGTTGCTTTACTCTTTTAAAGCACGCACTATACTCAGTCATGGTGGCTCTTTTTTCTTCTTTTTTTTGAGTACTTGATGGCAAAGGATGAAAACAGCCCTAGAGGACCAGAAACATGGCTATGCACACTACAGTTAGCTGGCCGGCCGGCCGGCCACCTATGCTGTAACTCAGGCCTAATTTCTAATTTTCCCAATGCATGCAGCTCAGCATGAGGCCATTTCAGGGTCTCTGGGCAGTAAAATCAAGCAGTAACCAGTCAAAATAATTCCAGTTGCTTTCCACAATTAGTTTCCAATCACTTAGTCCTTTAAATAGCAACCAGTTAAAAAGTTTTTCCTTGGTTGTCCAACAGGAAGAAACATCTAAAGGTCAGGAACAAGACTTGAGGAGGCACCTTCAAGGAGGAGTTAACAAAGTATTTTCTCTCTGCCCTTCCTTAAACTTGTGGTATGGACAAGTTTGTTTTCTGAGTGGACACCTAATCCGGCATCAAAACCAAGGTCAGAAGCTGACTGTTGCTACCAAAGTAGTTCATTTCATGATGGAATCAGAACTACAGGGACAGACCACAGGTGAAAGAGGGCTGTAGCTCTAGCCAAAGGCTGGTACTCCTTTTGTGTACCTTTTGAGCCTGATACTCCTGTTCTTAAGTATGATTTTTAGGTGCTATGCATTTTTTTTTTTCTTGAAAAGGTGTATTGTGAAGCCATCATTCAGAAATCTTTCTTCCATGTTAATCAAGCATTTTTTATAAGTTTGCCAAAGGAAGTCTTTTATGGAGTAAATATTTTACAACAGTAAAGACTCAATCTCATTGACTTCCACAAGAAAGTCATGCATATTGTTCTCAGCCCCATTCTCGCTAAATGCTCGACTAGGGTTGCATTGTAACATGCTCTTTCTCTGTTTCTAAGCCTGTTTTTTTTTTTTTATATTGGTCTTGTCATGATACAAGATTAAAACTGAACTTCTGAGAAAGGAAGTTCGACGCTAGTATTTAATGTCTTCATTATAGCACAAACTATTTTGTTTGTTTTACATCTTTTGGTATCGCCTTGTTCACTGTATCCTTAACATCCTTTTTCCTTATGAAACAAAAATATGCCAGTCATTTAATTCTTGGTGTTCATCCTAAATTTTATGTTAACTTGACTTTAACATAGCGTGTTATGGAAGTTAACCCACTCTCTGCATGGAGGGAGGATACGGGAAAGGTCATGCCCTTTGCCTTCTGCTGGCCTGGCCCTTGCATCCTCTCCACCAGTGAATGCAAGGGTGGGGATTGGCTGGCCCTATGTGACTCCCCCCACAAAATGCCCCACCTAGAAATGTGGCTGCCCCACAGAACAAGGAAGGCCGGCTACAGGGCTGGTACATGCTGACCATTGTGATGTGTTTGCTAACTACTCTGCATGTAAAAAAAATAACTTAGATTCGGCAAGGATTTCATTTAGATATCATGCCTCAAAGCCCTTGATAGGCTGTTTCTCCACTAATTAATGTAATCTTTTTTTCAAAGCCATCTAAAGGTCAAACTTCACCTAACTTTTATATGTAATGCCTCAAAAGTAAGTACAGGGGTGATCCTGCTTGGGGCCACAGCCCATAGGAAGGGGAGATTTAATCCTTCTTTCTCCAACTACAAGCCCCTGGAACTTCCACCACCACCACCACCACCACATAGCAGTTAGGGGAGTAGTAAAAACCTCTCATTTGACAGAATGTCTACTCAGAAGTAAGGCCCATTGAGTTCAATGTGACTTACACCTAGGTAAGTGTGCATAAGATTGCCTAAGGGCGCAATCCTATTCATGCTTGGGCAGAAAAATGTCCTGCAACTCCCAGTATGCTCCAGCCTGGCTGAGGCATACTGGGAGTTGTAGGACTTTTTTCTGTCCAGCCATGCATAGGATTGTGCTTGAAGTGTGTTAGTTTATAAACTTTTAGAATCACTCGCAATTCTCTTTGAACAATCATGGACAACTGCTAACATAACAGAAGAATGAAGGAAAGAAAAAAATAGCATTGATTTCTTTTTTTTAAAAGAATGAGGATAGAGGGAGCTTTGCAAATTGCAAAAGTAAATCTAAATTTTCCTCTTAATAGAATAAAGAACAAAAAGCAGAGGAAACAACATGTAACTATCCAGAGCGTAATAGGAACACAAACTACAGACAATATGGGCTTATTAACAAACACTGTCTCAGTATTTTTTCATGGAAGAGTTATAAGATTAGTAGACCTAGAGAATATGGTAGATATAGCCTTTAGTTAAAACACTGATATACACAATATTAACAGAAAATTTAATCCCAAATGTTATGGGAAGGGTGCGTAGCATGAAAATTGCATAAAGGTCAACACTTGAGTTGACATGTCGGAGATCCCCTACCAACAAGAACTTCCTCATTCAGTTCCACAGGGAAGTTAATGAGGAAGTCCACCCATGTAGGTACATTACAGCACACACTGTCTACAGCAGAACGGAGGACACTCATGATTTAAGTTTTGGTTATCATGACCTCAATGTCCTTTTCCTAGAGACAACTTCTACTGCAGCCCATCTGTTCTCTTCACATACTTAACCTTCTTTTCAGACTAATGAAAACTGCTATTACTGAGGACTGGACTGATTCACACATACTTGTTTATCGCTCATTCACTGAAGCATCAAGAGGTGACTTGCATATGTGATTACAGATAAATCTGCAATTTATCACAGAAAGAATTCGTAGCTCCTGAAGTCAGCTCAAAGTCAACCCAGACAGTAGTGTGTGCTATACTTCTCAATGGAGCCAGTTCATACGTTCAGCTGAGGAGCACACTACATGGTACATGCACACTAGAGCCCCAGTGTTGTCTTTGTCTTCTTCATCTTCATAGCAGTAAGGTGGCCATGTATCCTTCCCCCCTTTTCTCCCCCAGAGGTCCATCCTCTATTTGAAGGGCTGCCAGAGGTCCATCCTCTATTTGAAGGGCTGCCAGAGGTCCATCCTCTATTTGAAGGGCAACCCAGTCCAATTCCAGTTTAAAGATAAAGAACCATAACTATTGTTGCCCACTGATACTTAACACCTGGACAGCAGATTGAAAAGGCAGCTGTGGAGGTCAACTGGTTAGTCTCCCACACTATGGTAAGAAGTACTGTATTTATATTTAAATTATAATAATAATTTCTAGCAAAAGGAGAAGGGGACGGCAGAGGATGAGATGGCTAGATAGCATCACCGATGCAATGAATATGAACTTGAGCACACTCCGGGAGAGAGTGCAGGACAGGAAGGCCTGGCGTGCTATGGTCCATGGGGTCATGAAGAGTCAGACACAACTGAACGACTGAACAACAACAACAAAAATAATTTCTAAACGTTCATCTGTACATATAAATTAGCATATGTGATTTTTATGCAAAGGTGCACTCTCTTTTGGGGTGATACATTTCCTGTTGTTTCTGGATTCATAAGTGGCCACCCTAAGGAGCAGTAATATTTAGAAAAGTAGCTTCAGAGGGATTAATTGTGAGGAGAGAAGAGGTGGTGGGAAGGATGAAGTCTTTAACTCTTTCCCTGCTTGCCATTTTCGCAAAGACACTTTCCTCTCCCACAGGGAGAGTTTCAAATACATGTTTTTGTAACCCTGAGTTCCAGGGGCTGCAGAACAATGGGGCAGGCCGCCGTACGTGGTTGTGGAATGCATTTGGCTTGGTAGGTCAGGCACCACAGTAGCGTGCTGTAACATGAAAATCTGCTTAGGTAAAAGTCTAAGACACAACATTACGGATGCAATCCTATGCATGCTTAGACAGAAATACGTCCTACAACTCCCAGCATGCCCTAGGCAGAATGGCTGGCTAAGGGAATGCTGGGAGTTGTAGGATGTTTTTTTTCCATCTAAACACGCGTAGGATTGCACTCCAAAGTGCTTTCTAAAAATCTAGATATCAAACCTCTTTTGGTGAAAACACTTCAGAGGCCCAGCAATCTAGTTTGGAATTAGACACACATTCATTCTAGTTGGTCCTCTGCTCAAAGTGCACACATTGACATTTGCAATCCTATGCATGTCTATTCAGAAATAAGTCCCATTGGGTTCCATGGGGCTTACTCCTAGGTAAGTGGGTATAGGATTGCGGCCTTCACTGGTTAAGCACACGACAAAGTAAATATATGACAAGTGCAGGCAGCACACTGCATATTTCTTTTTAAGGGCTACTTGAGAAAACCTGATTAGAAAGAGGGAATGTGTACCCTGCCCAGCAATTTTCATGGGAGAAATTTTGCTGGCTGGGGCCATGAATTTGTATAATGAATTTCCTCACTTCTGCACTGGATGAAATATTCAAATACCGTAAAGTGAGTGATTTGTAATATTTTGTAAGCATTGCAATAACTGGAGTGAATTTGTCACTTTAACAACAACAACAACAAAAGACTGTAGATGAATGACAGTAAAATTTAATCATTTTTAATGTACACACATGCACAAAAATCATCAGACTTGCCCTCTCTGGCCTTTTGGGAAACAAGAACTAGTGTATCTAATTATCTGAACCCCAAGAACACAAAAGAATAACAAGTACTGGACTCATAAATCTGTTGGAACAACTCCATGTTTTCTGATTAAACCCTATTCCTAGTGGCGCCCAGCAATCATGTTTGCCCTGTGTTCATAGTAATTGCATGTGTCAAAGCTGAGGCTTTGTGTAAACTGCACCAAATGAATTACAATTTTAATTTAGCGAGAGATAACTGTATTTGCCCCGCAGGCAGATTGCGTCAAGTCACTAGTATACAACCGAGTAAGAAACGGGGGAAGGGGAGAACCCCCAGGTTAATAGTAAGTGGGAAATGTAATGAAGCCCACATCACAATAGCGTTTTTCTTTTAACAAGAGAATAATTTACAAACATGAAATACGCTGCACAAATTGTATGCTCTCTGTGTAAGTGTCCAGAGGTACATGTTTAAAATTTCACTAATGTAGCTGAGGATGGCCTAATAAGAACCCATGGTGAGAAGTTAAAGTTGCAAACATTTATTCAGAACACAAATGCCATTAAAAACACAAGTGTGTTCAAATATAAAAACAGAACAGTTGCTGTTGAACAGGTAACAGGCTGCTAGCCTAAACATATTGTCATGGGCAACTAGTGGCCTGTAACATCTAATGGCTCTGAATGAGAGAAGGCACATTCTCTATGCATCCAAAACACTTCTAGCCATTTCAACGGGGCCCACATGAGCATCACAGCGAAGGTGCAAATGTGCAGTTCTGCGCACATGCTCATCTGCATACGCTACACCTGTGTAAGCCTGCGTCTGCATGCAGATCTCCCTTGCTAGATTGGAATTCGGAGAATTTTCAGCAAGCGTGCATTTTGCTGATTTGCACATCCCTACTGTTTATACAGGTTGTTTGCAGCAGGCTGACTGGGTTGCTGGATATGAATCAGCCAAGGCAGCTTCCAGCACCAGCCTTACCATATGGACCTCTTCCTCATTGTGTAAGAAGAGTGCAATTGCTGTTTTGGAGCAGGAGGCACTCTCTGACCAGCTTTTATTTACTTATTTTTATTATTTATTGTTACATTTATATCCCGCTTTCCCCCCCTCTTACAAGGAACTCAAGGCAGTGCACACGGCCCTCCTCCTCTCCATTTAGCTGGAATGTTGGGGAGGGGGAAGGAAGGAGGCTGGGGAAGCTTTTGAATATGGCATAAGCCAGCCTCCCCAGTCTCCTCCTCTCCCACTCCAACCCAACCCTTCTCCTTCCCGGCCAGAGTGGAGAGAAAGCGACCTCAGAGAGGACAGATACGGGGGCATTCCTATGGGCAGGGAGGGGAGGAGACTGGGGAGGCTGGCTTATGCCATATTCAAAAGCTTTCCCAGCCTCCTTCCTTCCCCCTCCCCATAGGAATGCCCCAGTATCTGTCCTCTCCGAGGTCACCTTCTCTCCACTCTGGCCGGGAAGGGGAAGGGTTGGGTTGGGGAGCTTGGACTCCTGGGTCCGAGGTCAGAGTGGTGTCTCCAGCCTCAGATCCAGGAATCTGAAGTACCCTATGGCCCCCCAGACTCTGTCTGGGGGGCCATGGGATTGCTCTCTAAATGTCTTAAATGTTAGTAAATGCATCGTAAAATAAATGTCTCTAGGTGTTTTGCAGTTTAAAACACAATAAATATCAATAAATTGGCAATAAAATCAACAATATAAAATGAAGAAACGTGCCAATACAACATAAAGCACAATATCAGGTATAAGAGGTAAAATCACATTTCAAGGACTAAAATAATAAAAAGCAAAAAAATACTGAAATATTTAAAAAGATTTTAAAGACTTTAAAAGACTTTAAAGGCCTGGAAGAACAGAGATGTCATAGCCTGGAACTGAAAAGATAGTAGTGTGGGTGCCAGACAAGCTTCACTTGGAAGAGTATTCTAGAGCTGGGGGGCCACCACTGGAAAAGCCCTCCCTCTTATTGTCTCCAAGCCTCAGAATGAGGGGGCACTTGAAGAGAGAAGATACATGAGGTAATGAAGAGTCGTAGTTAGAAGGAGGGTTGGGTCTGCACTACCCATTAACTCTCCTTTCATATCCACCACACTCAGGCAGAAAAAAACTGCCTGAGTGTGTGATGTGTGATCTTGGGCTGCTCTTTCTGTCTGCTACTTCCCTCCAAAATTCCCCTTCCCTGTAGCCCCACTTGCTGTCATGATATGCATCTGCTCCTGCTCCTGTGTTCAGGACTGGGTTCCTCGCAGCTGTGGCACAGTTATGAACTTTACCAGTAGCAGTTCATTACTAGGCTTACATCCGGTTCTCACGATCAAATGGGAGCTGACCGCAGAGTGCAGTACGTGCTGAAGCAGTTTGGACCTTTAATCATCATCATAATTAGCTAGCATAGCATTTATGGAGCTTTAGTTTATTTATGGAACTAACAAGCTTTAGTTTGTTTACTTAGTTAATGTTTGCATCCTGCTTTTCTGTTAAATAACCAAAGCATCTTACAATACAAAAAAATGCAACATAAATGAAAAGAATAATACATCCATTAAAACAATAAACAACAGTGCTTAAAACATCAGTTAAGACATCAGTATTCAAATTTCAGGGAAAATGTCAGAAAAACAGCAGGTTGCTAATTAAAAGCTAGCCCTTTCATGTAATGATGGGGAAAGAGCAAGCCCAGTGGATTTCCACTGAGAGGGAGTTCAGCAATCATGGTGCCCTCCCCCCAAAGGCCGTCCTTATACCCATATGCCTTTATACCTGTATGTCCATCATATATGGGCATGAGAGACAGGCTGCTGAGGCTGAACTCAAAGGGCAGAAAGATTCATCGGGGAGTAGGTGGCTTCTGAGGTAACCTGGTCCTAGGCAATTTGGGGCTTTAAAAGACAACTGAGCCCAGAAACCAATGTAGATGGAACCTGGTTAGGGAGAGAGGTAGTACTTAATCCGTTTCAAAATTGTTCGCATATATTAGCTTGTAATGCTTACAACACCCCTGTAAGGCAGGTCAGTATTACTATCACCATATTGCAGTCATGAGGATGAGGTGTATATTCCTGGCAGAGGTGAGATGTGAAGCAGGAGACAAGACTGGCCCAAGACATTTTGCTGCCTGAGGCAGAGCACCAAATGGCACCCATGCTCCTACCCAAATCAAGGTGCACAGTACCCAAAGCCAGCCATTTTATTTTGGTACATGAGGCAGAAAATCCCATAAGCACCTCTCCATGGAGGTAGAAATACAATAATAGCAAAGTAAATAACTAGCAATTTGCTGACCTTTTATGATACCCAAAATCTGTTGCCTGAGGTAGCTGCATCACTCTGCCTAATGGGAGCTTCGGCCCTGAGCCAGAACTTGTTGATTCATGTCATAGTGTTTTTGCTATGATACTATACCTAGTATACCAGCTCTAAATGGATGAATGCCACACCAACATGCAGCTAACCCTCATTTAAACCCTCCCCCACCCCCGTGTTCCCAAAAGCTAGGGAATAGAAGTTGAACGGTAGTGTGGAAAATGTGTGCTGGGGTAAGAGGGGACTGTTTTATGAAGCAATCATAAAGGTACTTCGGGAAATGCGCTAACTTCATGTAATTCTACACAAACCACATTCTCAACATGCCAGGTTGGTTGTGTGAATTTGTTATGAGCTAATACCAGTTTGTTCCATAATAATTAGCTAATACATCAGACTAGTTTGCAGTACATTTCCTTGTCAGGACTGCACAATAGCCAGTACAGGGACTCAGAAAGCTGGAGTGTGGGTCCCAGTAGTTTTTGGGACAAGAGTTGAATGGTACACTATGGCAAATAAACAGAATATAAGAATATAGAAGTAGATCAGACAAAGGATCCATTGGTCTCCAACGTGGTGCCTGTAGGACCAATGCACCCACGTATGCATCCTTTGGTACCCACAAAGGTCCTCTCCCATTTTTTTAAAGTTTTTTTTTTTAACCTTGGGTGGTTGCAAAGTGAAACACCTGGCTTGCAGCCACTTGGCATCTTCATTGCCTTTTTCTAGAATGTGTCTGTGCCCTACATTTGTGACCGGCTGCACCCACCATGGCAGTAATTTCATTTCATGAATGGACACCCTCTCCTAATGCTTGTCACCTAGCAACAGATACTCATAGGTGTATTTCCTCTGAACATAGAGGTTCCATTTAGCTGTAGTAGCTAATAGCCATTGACAGACTGGTCCTCTGTGAATTTGTCCATTCCCCTCTAAAGCCTTCTAAGCCAGTGGACATCTTGTGGCAGCAAGTTCCATAAGTTAATTATTCACTGAGTGAAGAAGAACTTTCATTTGTCTGCCCTGGATCTACTGCTGGTCAATTTAATTGTGATAAAATATACAAAGGTCTAGGGTTCTTTCAGACAAGGCTTTTAATGTGCAATCCCCCTTCCTCATTCATGGAATTTTACAGAGGGTCGAGATATTGTCTTCAATTGGTAAGATAAGAGACTTCCTGGGACTGACTGTTTCAGACTGCAGGTAGGGAAATGACATGTTTGGCTGCCCACCCCTGCATTTTTTTGAAAACTCCCTGAATGTAGAAAACTGGAACATCAGGTTCTAACCTTCCTCTACAATACTTTCAAATAAGGGTGCCATTTGGGCAAAGGGTATCCATCTGCTTTTATCTCCTCTTGTTTTAAATGCAAAGCAAATGCATATTAAAACACACACATGAACACACATCGGAACAGAATTTGTCTGTTGCAGAGCCCAGGAGCCATCTACATGAGCATTTCCTCCTGGTATTGTAATGTCTGATTCACACGCAGACAGATGACATAAACCCCAACTCATTGTCCCGTCACTATTTCTCCTTCAATATTCCAGTTTTTCTCAAATGACTTTTATGACTTTTTTTCAGTCCTTGCAATCTCTGTGTGCTACAGACATGTGTGTCCCAGTCTAGCAGGATTATAACTTTTACTGGTGTGAGTGGCTTTAAAGCTGTAGAATCTGGCTTGCAACATCTTTCTTTCTTTCTTTCTTTCTTTCTTTCTTTCTTTCTTTCTTTCTTTCTTATTTATTTGCCACCCAATAGCCAAAGCTCTCTAGGCGGTTCACAAAAATTAAAACCAAACGGCACACAGTATCTTATCCTTCCTCCACTCCACAAATTCTTATCCTTTCTCCACCCCCATGCTGGATCTACATTTTTTCTCCTTCCATTTGCATTCCCTGTTCTTTCCTCACACTGACTTTCACAGGATTTGCAGGCAGGAAATCTGCATAGGGATTTTTGTGGCTGTTTTTCACTGCAGACTTACACAGCTAAAAAAAGGTAAAAGGTAAAGGTGTCCCCCACCGGTCGTGTCCGACTCTAGGGTGTGGTGCTCATCTCCATTTCTAAGCCGAAGAGCCAGCGCTGTCCGAAGACGCTTCCGTGGTCATGTGGCCGGCATGACTGAACACCGAGGTGCACGGAGCGCTGTTACCTTTCCCGCCAAAGTGGCACCTATTTATCTACTTGCAATTTCTTGCTTTCGAACTGCTAGGTTGGCAGGAGCTGGGACTGAAGACGGGAGCTCACTCCGTCACGCGGCACTCGGGTTTCGAACTGCTGTCCTGCCGACCTTCCAGGCTGCAGTTCAGTGTCTTAACCACTAAGCCACTTACACAGCTACACAGCAGTAAATAACCACACACTTTGTTTTAAACCTCCATTCCTGTGCAGTAGTGAAGGTGCAGCTGTATTGGGGGGGGGGGAGACTGCAGCTATTTCTCACTGTGCATCCACACAGCTGTGCAGCAGTGCATAACCACACTTTATTTTCAAACCTCCATTCCTGCACAGCAGCAAAAGTGTGCATGCAGTTAACCGAATTTTTAAAGCACAAACTGAAGCTGCAGCATGACCTCCCATTTCTGCTACAATTACAGCACTTGTGGCACATACTTGCACTATAACCACAAACATTAAAATTCATGTGACTGTTGAAACTCTTCCTACTTCTCCCACAAGTACACCACTATGTATTTGTGTGTGGCACTTGTTCACCTTATAAAAAGAGTTGCTGTGCTGTATTCATTGCTGTGTCTCCCAGAGCAGCAACTGCATTTTGGAAAAATACCGGCACATTAGTGCCTCATAAACAAAATGGGCTCCAGTGTATATTGTCTCATCCTCTCATGTTGTGGAATGTCCCCCCCTTGGAGGCCGGATTGGCCCAGACACTGGTTTCATATTGGCGCCAAGTTAAAACAGGACTTTTTACCAAAGTCTTCGAGGGCTAATTGGATTCCTTGAGTTTGCTCACAGTTTTGGCTGTTTTATTGTTTTAGATTTTAAATCAGTATTAGCTAGCTTAATGATTTAATATGTTTTTATCTATTTAAATTACTTATTGTTTTATACAGTTTAAATTGATTTTATTGGTATGCTGCACTGAGATCTTAATAATATAGGGCAGGATAAAAATCTTTTAAATAAATACATAAATAAATAAAATGATTTTTTAATCTATATTTATTTTGTTTTTACAAATAAAATAAACACTACCAACAATATAATCAAAATCTGCAGTTTCCAACATTGCAGTATTCTAAAAGAAGAAGAAGAAAGGGAGGATAGCAAAAGAGGGAAGAGAAAAGAAAAAAGAAAAAGAAAACAATTATATTAAACTTCAATAAGAAAAAACCAAAATATCCAAACAGTCTTATAGCACAGAAATAGAAGCAAACAATCCATTTCCATTAGCCATAAATTACTATTCAGTTAACATGTATTAATAAACATTAAAGGTTTAGCCAGCAAGGAACAGCAACAACAATAATCCCATAGTGATATTAATAGTAATAATACTAATAAGAAGGGGGAAAAAGAGAAGTTTAAGAGAAAGACAAAAACAAGAACAAATCATTTGTATATTTTAAGTAGTATCATATCTAAAAATTGTTTTATATGTGTACTCACACATACACACAAAAATATGCACTTTATTACAATATAACATAAAAAAAGAGGAGAGAAGAAAAAAAATGCAAACATTTATCTTTGGCCTACTGCCTAACCGCTTATCAGCTGAAACCCAAACAACATTTCAAAAGAACAGTAAAAATGGCCAAGTTCCAACTCCAGAGGCTGAGAGAGTTGCTTCCATGAATTTATTTTTAATACCAATTAAAAATATTTCTGCAGCATCAGAATCCAAGAATCTCTTCATCTGATCTTCAAAAAGAACACAAAATGTAGCCAGATATTTAACATGACATTGCAGGTTAATTTGCTTTGCCAAACTTCTTGCCTTGGTGAATTGCCTTCTTCTGTCTGCGATTTCTTTAGTATAATCATGAAAGAGCATAATCTTGTCATTTGCTGGTCCCCACCGGAGCTCACCTAGTTCTCTTGCCAGACGCATAAGATAATTTTTTGTGGAGACTTGTGAAAATTGAACAATAACAGTCCCAGAAGTCCCTTTAGTACCACGCATTGAACCAGGAACATGATATGCATGCTCAATATCAAGTAAGAAATCAGATGGTAAAGCAAATAGCTCATGCAAAAGTTTATCCATAAATTCCGCCAAGCCTATATCAGTAGCCACGTCTTTAATACCAAGGATACGTAGATTTGCTCTGCATGTGAAGGCCCCCAGTTGAGAAATTCGAGCAGACAAAACATTATGAGACACTTTCATGGCCGTTTCATGTTCAACAATCTGAACTTCAAGATCATTAACCTTCCATCTTTTGAAAAGAGATAAATCCACAGCCCCATGAAGGGCAGTTATTGAGTCCTGAATTGTTTCAAGTTTCTTTGACTGCTCTCGTAGCTGTGAAGACATAGTTTTTATCAAAGCAAGCAACTCCTCTTCATCTCCGGCATTTCTGGGAACCATTGCAGGGGGAGCCATTGGGGGGGTAGGTGGCGTTTTCAAGCCTTTCCTTTTTTCCGTTGGTGCTGCCATCCCCCACTTTCCAAAGCACAACAAGCAAGTATAATTGCAGAAACAAAAAAAACCAAACGTACGCAGATTTAATTACAAGTCCTCAGATATTGCTGGTAGTTTAAATTCAGAGATGTTGTTCGGAGCCATTTGTCCTTGTGTCTCCTAATTGTTTAGAAGTTTCAAACAGTGTGTAGTAGATGACACTCCGGCGTCTATTCTTAGATTTCAGCCCCTCTGTTTCTTCACAAAAGCAGCTGTTCTTCCAAGATTTCATCCGGATGGTACTGTAAGCTTCCCCCTTTTAATTCCAGGGGAAGATAAAAAGGTTTCTCAACCTTTTCCCTGCTGTTTGAGATAAGCAACCTGCAGAACTCTACAAGTCACTGCCGAACCCCATGGCTCCAACTGGATGTTTCTCCTAAATAAATAAAATGTTGTGTGGCAAATTACTACTACAGTTCTACAGATCCCCTGTGAATGCTGAGAAGACGGAATTAAATGACCCTCTTCCCCCATCTGGTCTATAATCTTTCTTTTATTCAGCCAGTTGTTTAATTTTTTTTCCAGAACAAGTATTTATCCAGTAGCAGCAGCGTTTAATGCCAAGTTTAAATCAGAACAGTAGCAAGTGATATCAAACATTCAGCAGCACAAAGGGGGATGCATCTTACCTTTAAGGTCTGCACCGTAATTAGGTTATGATCTCCAGCCAGATGCATTTTAATGGATAACATGGACTGATACTCTCAGTTCTGAAACCGAGTACTACAGTTAATGCTCATAATGATCTGATTCACAGTCCAGGGAATCTTATATTCATCTATTCTGAAGCATTCCGTGCAAGTCAAGGACATTCCTCCAAACTTTCAC
Source organism: Heloderma suspectum (assembly GCF_057233095.1). Taxonomy (NCBI): domain Eukaryota; kingdom Metazoa; phylum Chordata; class Lepidosauria; order Squamata; family Helodermatidae; genus Heloderma; species Heloderma suspectum. The sequence continues at coordinate 137,660,802 of NC_139461.1, forward strand.
CAGTATACATGGAAGGGAATTTTATTCCTTGCTTCTCCAGAATAACCAGATAAACTCCCATCCCTGCTTCATCCTGCTTCATCCTACTTTGTTTTAGGGATATTAAAGACTTGCTTGCTGCTTATTAATTGCTGCTTTCTAACGTGTATCAGTCAAGAGAACGAGATACCATTCCTCAGAGGCCTACTGCCATATCCTACTTTAATTATGGCTCTTAAGGAGTAAAACAAATATTAGATCCTCTTCCAAAGCTGTTTCACAGTTTGCAGATGATTACACGCTATTGATCTTTTCATTGTGGTTGTCTGCTTTACGTGTCTATTTTTCTCAAATGCACTCTAAACTTTCAATACAATGTTTACAGTATCACTTCAATGTATAGAATGGCCTTCCCCAACCTTACCCATGCTGGCTGAGATTGTTGGGAGTTGTAGTCTAACATGTCTGGAAGGCATCAGGTTGGGGAAAACATTTATCTTGATAATTACTCTCTAAATGTGTAACCCATTGATAGGTGCATTTCTTTAGATTCATTAACTTTACTTTTTATAATTAAAAAAGGAAAACCTTTAAATATATTTCTTTTTCAGCATATCACATTTTTCCCTAAAAGTAAAGATGGTAGAAGGCTCTTTTTAAACAAATGCATACATAGAATAAAGGTAACTTATATACAACACATCTTTGGACTGGGCACTGTCCAATTATGTTTCTGGATAGCGCCCCAATCCAGTTAGTCTGATGAGCTCTCTCAGTGGCTGCATATGGATATTTAAAAGGATTAGGGACAAAGGGGAACCTTAAAAAATATTATTATTAGTAGTAGTATTGCATTGCTGTCTACAGTATTTGTCTGGTTTTCTACTTCATAACCCTGATATGCTTAGGACTGTTTATCTGGCCCAGCTGCAGGAGAAGCCACCACCACCACCACCACCACCGGGGAAGAGGCGTGCTTGCCGCCGCTGGGCCTGCTGCTGCCGCCGCTGGGCCTGCTGCCGCCGCCGCTGCCACCACCACCAGGCCTTCCTTGTGGACTTCTGCCTGGCAGACCGCCAGTCCCTGCAGGACCAGGCCCCCAGGTACTGAGCCAGCTGTGCTGCTCCACCTGCCCCTCCCTGGAGGGGCTACATAAGCTGGCTGGCTGAGGTGGCCTGGGAGAGCCAGGGCCTGCAGGAGAAGCCACCACCACCACCGGGGAAGAGGCGTGCTTGCCGCCGCTGGGCCTGCTGCCGCCGCCGCTGCCACCACCACCAGGCCTTCCTTGTGGACTTCTGCCTGGCAGACCGCCAGTCCCTGCAGGACCAGGCCCCCAGGTACCGAGCCAGCTGTGCTGCTCCACCTGCCCCTCCCTGGAGGGGCTACATAAGCTGGCTGGCTGAGGTGGCCTGGGAGAGCCAGGACCTGCAGGAGAAGCCGCCACCACCACCACCACCGGGGAAGAGGCGTGCTTGCAGCCGCTGGGCCTGCTGCCGCCGTCTCCGCTACCACCGCCACCAGGCCTTCCCTGTGGACTCCTGCCTGGCATTTTTAAGGGGATTTTAATTGTTTTGTTTGTTTGTTTTATTTTGTTGGGGGGGATTTTGTTGTGTTTTTAGGGGTGGGTAGCCTGCCTGATAGGCGGGAGCGAGGGGGCATGTGTCCACCTGATGGAGGCAGTGGGGAGAGTGTTGGGGGCCAGAACATACCGAGGCTGGGCGGCAGGCGCTGGAGGAGCGCTAGGGGCAGGCCATGCCAGCTAAGGGGAACGAGGGAGAGATGTGTAGTATCTGTCCCCTGCTCCGGGCCTGTCCAGAGCCAAAGGATGGCTGGGGGAGGCGTGACCCCATCTTCTGGCCTTCGTTTGCTGCTCTGCAATGCCAGGTCTGTTACCCAGAAAACCTCCCTCATCCATGACATGATCCTGGATGAGGGTGCAGACCTGGCATGTATTAACGGAGACCTGGCTGGCCGAGGCTGCTGCTCCAACCCTTGCAGCCATGTGTCCAGCTGGATATTCGTATGCGCAGCAGCCGAGGGCTGGGGATCGGGGAGGGGGAGTGGCTGTTATCTACCGAGAGTCCTTGGTCTTCACCAGACCCCCTCTCCGGGAGACCAAGGTTGTTGAGTGCATGTACTGGAGGTTGGGCCTGAAGGGCAGTCTGGGGATTCTGCTCGTGTACCGTCCACCCCGCTGCACGACTGACTCCCTGGCCGAGGTGCTTGAGGTGGTCTCTGATGTGCGTGTACAGTCCCCTAACTTACTGGTGTTGGGGGACTTCAACGTACATTCGGAGGCCATCCTCACAGGAGCACCTCGGGACTTCATGGAGACCATGGCCTCCTGGGAGCTGCACCATATTCTAACTGGGCCCACCCATGTAGCCGGTCATGCACTAGACCTTGTGTTTGTTTCTGGAGAAGCGGGGAGTGATCTGGAAGTCGGGGGTATATCCACCACCCCCTTGTCATGGTCAGATCACTATCTGGTGATGTTGGACTTCTCGGTTCCACAACCCCTCCGCAGGGGTGGAGGACCCATTAAAATGGTCCACCCCAGGCGTCTTATGGATCCAAATGGATTCCTGAACGCGCTTGGGGATTCTCTGGGGCATGCCAACGGCCACTCGGTCGAGACCCTGGTGGGTGGCTGGAATGCCGCAATCACTGGGGCATTAGATCAGGTGGCTCCGAAACGCCCTCTCCCCCTGAACAGGGCTCGGACTGCACCATGGTTCAATCCGCGGTTACGAGCTCTGAAACAGGAGGTGAGACGGCTAGAGCGCCGGTGGCGGAAGTCTCGCTCCAAAGACGATCAGACACGGGCTAGAGCTATATCTTCAGCCTATCACGTGGCGGTGAAGGCAGCAAAAAAGGAATATTATGCTGCCTCCATCGCGTCTGCAGAGTGCTGCCCCAGGAGGCTGTTCCAAGTGGTCCGGAGCCTGGTCGGTCCTGTGGCTCCGGAACCACTGGAGCATTCTAAGGCCTCCTGTGAGGCTTTGGCAAGGCACTTTGCAGATAAAATTGATCAGATGAGGTGTGTTACTCTGCACACTGTGGATACAGTTAGTGAGCAAGAGGCGGCCTGTGGCAAACCGGTTTTGTGGGATCGGTTCCAGCTTCTTCCTCCTGATGAAGTGGACAAGGTGCTTTCATCTGTAAGGCCAACCACCTGCTTACTTGATCCTTGCCCATCTTGGCTCATTATGAGCTGCAGAGAGAGACTGGGTGAGGGGATCAAGGCGGTGGTGAACGCCTCCCTTGAGGAGGGAGTGATGCCATCAGCCCTCAAGGAGGCAGTGATAAGACCGCTCTTAAAGAAGCCCTCCTTGGATCCTCAAGTTCTGAACAACTTTCGCCCAGTCTCAAATCTGCCATTTTTGGGCAAGGTGATTGAGCGGGTGGTGGCGGTGCAGTTGAAGGCACACTTGGAAGAAACTGATTATCTAGACCCATTTCAGTCGGGCTTCAGGCCTGGGCATGGGACAGAAACGGCCTTGGTCGCCTTGGTGGATGATATGAGGAGGGCTCTGGATAGGGGTGAATGCTCCTTCCTTGTTCTCCTCGACCTCTCAGCGGCTTTTGATACCGTTGACCACGGTATCCTCCTGGACCGCCTGGAGGGGTTGGGCATTGGAAACACTGTATTGCGGTGGTTCCAGTCCTTCCTCTCTGGCAGGTACCAGAGGGTAGCACTGGGAGAGGAGGTTTCGGACCCGTGGCCACTTACTTGTGGGGTGCCACAGGGTTCCATCCTTTCCCCGATGCTATTTAACATCTATGTGAAGCCACTGGGGGCTATCATCAGGAGGTTTGGGGTGCAGTGTCATCAATATGCGGATGACACTCAGCTCTACCTCTCATTCAAATCTTCACCAAGGTTGGCCGTAGAATCCCTGTCCAAATGTCTGGAGACAGTGAGTGGCTGGATGGGGAGGAATAAGCTGAAGCTGAACCCTGACAAGACCGAGGTATTTTTGGTGGGAGACAAGAGGAAGCTGGGGGATGTTGACCTGGTGTTGAATGGGGTACAGCTACCCTTGAAAGACCAGGTCCGCAGCCTGGGGGTCATTTTGGACTCCCAGCTGTCCATGGAGGCTCAGGTGTCAGCTGTGAGCCGGACAGCGCTGTATCAACTCCATCTGATACGGCGGCTGCGCCCCTACCTTCCCGACCATCTGCTCCCATCGGTAGTACATGCCCTGGTCTCCTCTCGTTTAGACTACTGTAATGCGCTCTACGTGGGGTTACCCTTGAAGACGGTTCGGAAACTGCAGCTGGTACAGAACGCGGCGGCTCGCCTGATTAAAGGCAGCCGCCGGCGAGATCACATCACTCCAGTGCTGAAGGAGTTGCACTGGTTACCAGTTGTTTTCCGGGCCAAATTCAAGGTGTTGGTTTTGACCTTTAAAACCCTATATGGTTCCGGCCCAGCCTATCTTAAGGAGCGCCTCCAGCAACACCAGACAGGCCGCTTAACAAGATCAGCCTCGGATGGCCTTCTCTCTGTCCCATCAGCCAGGACAGCTAGACTGGTGGGGACGAGGGAGAGGGCCTTCTCTGTGGTGGCCCCCACTCTGTGGAACTCCCTCCCTAGGGAACTCCGTCATGCCCCCTCTTTAATGAGCTTCCGTCGTGCATTAAAAACGTGGTTGTTCAGGCAGGCATTTGGGGTGGGTTAGGGTATTTTTTAAAAAAAAATTATGGTAAAATTTTATTGTTTTAAATTGTTTATGGTGGGTTGTACATCGCCCAGAGTGGCTGGGTGACCAGTCAGATGGGCGATTAATAAATTTAATAAATAAATAAATAAATAATCTTATATGAGTAGATTGAATCAATATTAGAATTCATATAGTGCAACAAGCTAATTCCCCAATGACTAATCATTGTGTATATTTTTCATTCTCTTTTAGCAAATAAAACCAAATAAAATAGACCTGTATGTGTGTGGGTCATTTGGACAAATCTGCTGAGATGTGCTACAACCAATGTGTACATTGGAATGCATGTATGCCCTTATACAAGTCTGGAGGGGACATTTGTTAACGCCAGATGCATTCTCAATTGATGTGAGGCAATAACAAAGCTCATGCACCTGAGTGATGTCCCACATGTGTGCTTCAAAAGCACCCCCAAATCCTCTGCAATATATAGGGGTTTTTCAGTAGATAAATTACTGTGGAAAGAGTTCCCTGAGCACAGGAAGTTTGAAAACCATTAGCTTCTGGAATCTGCACCTAATACCTTGCTGAGATTTCTGTTGAACTGAAGCCACTCCTAATGATATGAATGTTAATAGCACACAGCTTTTTCACACCAAAATCACTATCACAGGGACAACACAATAAAGCAAAAAGTCATCAGAAATTTGGTCTGCAAAGTGCCAGAAGTCTCTGGCATACCAAGTGTGGGTGACAGTGGAGGCTGGTGGGTCCAGTTTTGGAGGGGCAGTGATTCCATTCTGGGTTTTAGTTAGAACCAGCCAGAACTCTAAAGCTGCTATCCAAGGTTCTGAATCCATTTTGGGACAGGGTGCAGCACCTTGGGTAGTACCTTTAGAGTTCTGGCTGGTTCTATCTAAAATCCAGAATGGAATTACTGCCCCTCTGAAACTGGACCCACCAGCCTCCACTGGTTGGTGAGTATGTATTGAGCCAGATGTTGCAGATGTTGCTGCAGGTTCCCTGCATGATTTAGAACCATGATTGTGCAGGGTTCTAAATAGGGATGGATGAATCTGTCTATTACTGCTTCTCTCAGTTTCTCATTTTTTCCACTTAAATTCATCCCAAAATTTGCGAATTAAAAAAGAAAAGGAAAAAAAATGGCATGAAAATTCATATTCATTTGTGTGTGTAATTCTCCAGATACATGCAATTTGTATGCAATTGTATCTAATATACACATTTTTTGCAAGCAATTTTCCTAATATATTACATTTTGAATGTTACTTTCACTAATATACACATTTTTCTGTGAGATTTCCCACAACATACTCATTTTTGTATGCATTTTTTCAATTGGACAACTTCATTGCAAGATATGGAAAAGTGTGGATTCTGAAGGATAACTGAATCCCTGTTCACATATTGCTTTGAAAGTGTGAAATTAGGTACATTTACATTAGAATGAGAATGGAATGAATTTCTCCCCATCCCTAGTTCTAAGGCGTGTGAGGCGTCGACATGGGTACGCTGGGCTTCCTGCTGAAGGCATTTGCCCTGTATGTGTGGGAAGCTGGAAGCAGCCACACAATGATGGGGTCAGAGCTGAAGGCCCGTGTCATGCAGCCGCTTTGTTGCCCCTTCATGTGAGTAACGACTGAATAAGGCTGGTGTGGAAATGTAAAAGCTGTGCTTCTCAAAAGTTTACATTTCATATCCTTTCTATTTCTTTGGGCTGTAGCTTGCCCCCACTAACATGCCTCAGGAAACAGAGCTCAATGAACAGTTTTAATGAACACGCGAAGAGAAAAAAAAAATCCAATCTAGGTCAAATGACATTTGTTTCAGATGCTGTGTTTCTCAGGTTAAATTCTTTAGTAAGCCATTGCTGTTTATTGCACTACCGAATTGATTGGGTCATGTAGGGCAGCCTGTACAAATAACAGCGTCATTCACAAAAGGGACCACAATTTGTTTCAACATGAATTGAACTCCTGCTGGCCCTTCAAGCTTCAGTGGAAGAGAAACGGGAGAGATTATCAGCCCCCCAAAAAACCCAAAGCAAAAACCTTCTTCCTGTTTTCTTTCATATATACCTTAAATAAGCCCCTAGGCCAATATCCACTTGAATGACAGCTTGACTTGTGTTGTATGAGCCATATATATATATATATATATATATATATATATATATATATATAGTGTGTGTGTGTATGTTTGATCAAATCTGTATAGTTATATGTCAAGTCTGATAAGACCTCTGTATGGGAAATGTTTACAAAATACTATTAACCATTTCCAGGGAGTGATTCCAAATGCACCCACTATTCTTCATATCAAAAAGCATGACAACAGCTTTTTCCCCAACTGGCAATCAAATCAGCTCTTATATCTGTCCTGAGAATTTCCCGACTGTGTGCTACAAGAGATCTGCTCACATGCCGCAAAATATAATGTAATTAAGGCTGCAATCCTATACCAACTTACCTGGGAATAAGTCCCACTGAACTCAGTGGAACTTACTTCTGAGTAGACACGCATAAGGCTTGGACTCTAAGGCTGCAATCGTATACACACTCACTTGGGAATAAACCCTGTTGAGCTCCATGAAAGTTACTTCTGAGAAGAGAGGCGTAAGATTGCACTGTACATTAGTCAAAGCTCCTAGGAGCTCCAAATAATTGCCCTCAAACGATGCTCCCTGCCCTGTCTGTGCATGATTTACTGCTCTAGCCTTGCCTAATTCCAGTCAATGTCTGGTGAGGGTGCGTCATTCTGTCCTGCCTCTGCATCTGATATGATTGGAGTAGGAGAATTGCTCACCCTCAAGGGAGGCCGACTGTTGCATCCTCGCAGGAACCACTGCTTCAGGGTCTCCTTCCAAATAGGAGGCACACCGGACACAGTATGCCTAGAATGTAGAAACAGGGGGGTGGGCTTCTCTAAGGGAAAATAATTCTGTCCCTTCCACACTCTAGCAATAAACCTTTCTGAGTGTAAGAGAGAAATGTGTTTCTGAATTTTAATTCAGAGAAAATGTGTGCTTCAGCTGCCGGTCATTTGGGGAATACTGTTCTACTGATTATGGAGAATGAGCATATAGTGCCTACGTTTGCATCCACACTAGCTATTTTCTCTGCAATGCACATCATTTGTTCAGACTGTTGCTATGGAGCATCCAGCTGATGACACTGCCAAAAAGTTTCATGCCAGTGTTTTCTACATTGTCCTCCCAATCTTTTCTTAGACTGGAGTTGTGGTCGTGGTTTTTTTGTTTTGTTCTAGGGATGGGTAAGTTACCTCTGGCTTGTTCTGAAAATTCATAGGGCTTTTTGAATATCCAGGTCAAACACTTGAAAATCTCAAGGGGTTTTTTGACTGTTCAAGTTGAACACTTGGAAAGCCCAATTTCCCCATTCCCCAAGCCTCTACATTGCTTCCATCTTCTTGACTTCGAACTGCACACTCTTTGCTTCATTTCCTGGTAGGGTTCATGGGGGCTTGTAGAAGATAATTTGTAGCCACAAAGAGGTCCTGTGGGGCTTCTCTTGGCCCCTTCTGTTGGTACCTGAGGAAAGTGGAGTGGTAAAGTTGTGACATAAGCCCCATTTCTAGCTGAGCCCAGCTTCACGGGGGCTGGACCTGACTTGAAATGGGGCCAGCTTCCTTGAGCAGAGGGGGTTCACATTTCAAGCTCTCTTGTTCTGAATGCTTACTCCATGCATCCATCCATCCCTCCTCTTCTCCCTCTCTTGTCTTAAAATGCAACTGTAGATCCAGCCTGTCCAGTGTGCACCTTTTTGCCTGTATTAAATACTTCTTTTTCACTTGTGATCATGGCATTCCTGAATTGGCCTTTAATTGTTGTTGTTGTTTATTCGGTCAGTCGCTTCCGACTGTTCGTGACTTCATGGACCAGCCCACGCCAGAGCTTCCTGTTGGCTGTCGCCACCCCCAGCTCCCCCAAGGTCGAGTCCGTCACCTCCAGAATATCATCCATCCATCTTGCCCTTGGTCGGCCCCTCTTCCTTTTGCCTTCCACTTTCCCTAGCATCAGCATCTTCTCCAGGGTATCCTGTCTTCTCATGATGTGGCCAAATTCAGTTTTGCCTTTAATATCATTCCCTCGGCCTTTAATTAGTCGGTTCCTATTCCCTGTAAGAGGAGAGATCTTTAATTACTGGTCCCCTCTTTGCAGCCAGAACAATTGCTCATTAATGTATTTCTATTTTTTATCGTTGGAATTGCAAAATTGTGAAATTGTGCTCATTAAAAAATATGAATTAGTAATTGCTCTGGGTGAAAAGAGGAAGCCAGTAATAAAATGGCAACTATCACAAATGTTATAATGAACTTGCGTTGAGCTTCAAATGACTCCGTCCACAGCAGCTATGTCATGCCCATGGGTGTGGACAGAACGCAGCAGGATGTACACACAGATAAAGTGCAAAACTCCCAATATTGTGGAAAGTCAATTGCAATTCCACTTGTAGTTTACTATGGAAGAGCCATGACTGGGTACCACTAGGAGCCACCCATCTGGAAGCAGACTTATTGCCACAAAATCTTACATCAGGCCAGAAAAAAAAAATACAGGAGGAAACCACTGGAATGCAATGATTTGGCAATAACATTGTCTGGATCCTCTGTAAAAAAGTGAGTGAACAAAGGATTGTAATCCCAGAGGAAAGGGCCAGTGTGGAAGCAACCCATCACTACAGCAGGCCTGTCAGTGTCCCAGCAGTTTGTTGTTCTTGCTTTCATTATCGGTTTTAAGCTTCTTTTATCATTATACTAACGTTGTTTTACATATACAGAAAAATCCTTCTCAGTAAAAATGTTTTTTAAAAGACCTATCTGAGCGGTGTGCAGTACATCCAGAGTCTCATTTAAACTAAGGGCTCAATCCTATGGGGATAGGCGGCGGCCTCCCAACTCGGAGGCGACTGCATATCCAATCCAGGGCAGGAGAAGCACGCAGGGGATCATTCCCTCTGCTCTCCTCCTGCCCTGCATTTGAGGCTAGACAGATGACTTCAGCTGTCTAGCTGCGGGAAGGAATCCTTGGCGGCCTCCCCCAGTAGATCCCAATAGCCAACTCAAGACACAGATGAAAGGGAATTCTTTTCAAAGCTTTAATCCCATTACAGCTTAATGACTCTTTCAGATGCTAATCACCAGTGGCTAGAGCAAGGGACAGGAGCGTGGCCTAAGCTTCAGGCAAGCAGTTGATCCCCGTTTGAAAGGGAGTCACTTGAAGACCCAGAACTTATGGGCTAGGGAGAGATCCTCCCTCTTTCCCTTGGGTCCATGGGAGGCGGCCGTTGCTTGTGCGCCAAATGGGTGCTACACCTCCTTTCCTTGCCCTCCATCACTTGTCGCTCTTTGCATCTGCGTCAAGCATCTAAGAAGCCCCCGTCCCGCACTCCCTCATTACCTGGGTCACTAAGTATCTCTGGAATGCTGGCAGGAGGAATCTCTGCCAGGTGCTGAGCCTGTGAGGGATGAGCTGGCTCCACTCCCACGGATTGCTGTTCCTCCTCAGAATCAGAACTGCTCTGGGGCTCTCTGGGCTCAGTTTCCACCCTGACACTGCCAGACGACATATAGGATGTGTCGTACTGGAATTTCCGCCTTCCCCGCCCCGGAACGCCCCGTTTTGTCTGCTTTGCGCACCTCTTCCGAGTGCAGGGCCGTTCTGCACTGCCTGTGAGGCAGCGCAGAAGGGGGGAAGGTTAGTTCTTTGGGAACCGACCTCAGAGCATGGGCTCCGAGATCGGTTCCCAGAAAACCACGTATCTATGGCTGTCTAGCTGCTGACTAGTGGCTGGCCATAGCATTGCTCCCTAAGTCATTTTGCCTGCACATACAGTGCTAGCATGCCAGATGCTGACTGGCATGCTAATGTTGCACGCATAATGGCTGAAGGGCCAATGTAATCATGAAGATGAGCGCATGGGTTGCACATTCCAGGAATCACTCTTAAACTGGGCCATAGTTACAAGTAGTAAATTCCATTTAGGATGTAATCCTATACCCAGTGATGTGGGAGTAAACCCATATGAACTCAATGGGATTGACATACATAGGACTGTACTGTTACTTTTGCGTTGACATGTATGGGATTGTACTGTTAGTCATTTATAGTCATATGAGGTCAGTTGTTCCAAGCATTCAGAGACATTTGTCTTTCTCACTGCTTTCCATTTTACAGGGTCTGTTGTTCTGCATTGCTTCAGATTGTGGAATAGGTTGCAGTTCCTCATTTCCCTGTCCAGGCTTTTAGTAATACAGTATCCACTCATATGTAGTGCGTATTTATTACATTTCTATACTGCCCAATAGCCAAAGCTCTCTATTTATGTATTTTGTTGTTGTTGTTGTTGTTTATTCGGTCAGTCGCTTCCGACTCTTCATGACTTCATGGACCAGCCCACGCTGGAGCTTCCTGCCGGCTGTCGCCACCCCCAGCTCCCCCAAGGATGAGTCCGTCACCTCCAGAATATCATCCATCCACAAGGTCGAGTCCATCACCTCCAGAATATCATCCATCCCCCTTGACCTTGGTCGGCCCCTCTTCCTTTTGGCCTTCCACTTTCCCTAGCATCAGCATCTTCTCCAGGGTATCCTGTCTTCTCATTATGTGGCCAAAGTACTTCAGTTTTACCTTGAATATCATATTTAATTAATATTAAATCATATTTAATTAATTAATATAATATTTATGTGTAGTATATATTAATTTTAATGGCTCCAAGGGAGTTGCTATCTGAACAGCTAAGAACACATAGCAGGAATTAACAGTGGTTAACTCACTAATAGCCATCAGTTGATGATTTAGTTCAGGAGTGGGCAAACTTCAGGCTTCTGGGTTCTACTTCGCTTTTTTATTAGACCTTCACCAACTGGAGCCATGAGCAAATAGTTGCACTCAAAATTAAGGAAAATTAAGGCACATGCTCAGCCCAAGAATTTGTTTTCAGTACCAGAACTGAGCTCACAGTCCATTCATACAAAAATCTAATCCTGCTTTTCACTTCCGCAGCTTAATTTGGTGGTGGTGGTGGTGGTGACTTTTTGTTGTTGCTATTGTTTAACTATTTAGGAGTCATAATCCTTTCCAATCTACTGCAAATCACACAGAGATCTCAATCTACGTTTTGCCCACCGCTGTTCTAGACGATTTACCATCTACCTTATAATTGATTGATTAATCAGTTTATATTTAAACAAATTTGCACACCATCAAAACTTCAAATTAGGTATTTTTGAGGATACTGAAAAACATGAGATAACTTACAAATGTTATAAACAGAAGCTACCACTCACTGTTAGAATATAGTAGAGGTCGTATTTAATATTTTATTTTTCATTCCCTATTACAGTTATATGCCAAAGCCAAAATGGCTTCAAAAAAATAAAGACCCACAGTCCAACACAGAATTTGGCATGCTAAAGGCTATTTTTGTTTTTAAATTTTTATTAAGTTTCTTCAAATTACAGTTTCTTTCAAATTTACCCAACACATATCCATACATGGCTATAAATCCTGCACTGTTTCATCCCTCCTCAGAGTGCATCCGCCAGTGGCAGTTCAGAGGAGAGCAAGAAAGGAAAGGGCCTTTTCAGTGGTGCCCCCCCAACTCTCCCCAGTGAGGACCACCTGGCATCAACATGGGCATCTTTTCAGCATGAAGTCAAGACTTTCCTCTACTCCCAAGCATTTGAAGGCATATGATGGGCTTTTTCTTCTGCACTGATGTTTTAGTTGTTTTATTATGTTTTGGTATTTTTAATGGAAATTATTTTTAACTGTTTTATATTTTGCATTATATAAACCATAAATATAATTATAAGGGTGCAATCCTATGCATGTTTAGACAGAAAAAGTCATGCAACTCCCAGGATTCCCCAGCCAGCATAATAATTTTGCTGTAAGGCACCTTGGGTCTTTTTAAAGAGAAACATGACTAAGAAATTATGTATGTATGTATGTATGTATGTATTTATTTATTTGATTTATACCCCACCATTCTACCAAAAATGGCGCTTAAGGTGGATTACAAAAGAATTTAAAATAGATTAAAACAATAAAACACATTAAATGCAATAAATGCAATAAAAACATAATAATTACAGAAGCTTTTTAAAAAATTAAAAACCACACCCAACCCAACAAATCCACTTACAGGCCCACTTACAGGCCAAAGGCCAGTCTTTGCCTGGGGGGATCTTCATGACAATGGAATGAGAAGCACGTTGGAGTACTATCCAGATTTTCATGGAATTGGCTTTGTTCCGTCAGGGACACATGAAGCAAGAAAAGCTGAGTGTAAAAAGGTAAAGGTAAAGGTGTCCCCAACCAGTCGTGTCCGACTCTAGGGGGTGGTGCTCATCTCCATTTCTAAGCCGAAGAGCCAGCGCTGTCCGAAGACGCTTCCGTGGTCATGTGGCCGGCATGACTGAACACTGAGGTGCACGGAACGCTGTTACCTTTCCCGCCAAAGTGGTACCTATTTATCTACTTGCAATTTCTTGCTTTCGAACTGCTAGGTTGGCAGAAGCTGGGACTGAAGATGGCAGCTCACTCCATCACGCAGCACTCGGGTCTCGAACTGCTGTCCTGCCGACCTTCTGGTCTGCAGTCCAGCGTCTTAACCACTAAGCCACCGTGGCCCTGAAAAGCTGAGTGTACCATACCTTTAAAATCTGGTTTTCATGGGTCACACAGTGCTTGAAATGACTATACTGCCAGGTTGGGTTGGGGGGAGTAGAACTGAATGTCATTAACCAGGCAGGGGCTGCTCAACCAATGGGAGAGGCTTGTTTCCCAGCCCATGTCCAGGCTCCCCCTGCTACTACTTTATTATGAATGGAGAAAAAGTAATTCACAATTCTCTAGAAACAACTCAATTATCCAGTACAGCATCTGAAGGCTCCCTATGAGAGCAGCCCACCACCCTAATTTTGCCTATTCCAACAAACTGTCATGGAGTTATAACTTCCACCCCCACTTTCTCCTTCTCTGGGCACTTTCTCCCTGCTCGCAATGACAGACTCCTTGATCCCAAGACTTTGCCAGATCGTCTGCAATAAAGTCCTTATGCATCTGCGAAGCGACTTTACACAACATCGGGGAAGCGATTTAAAACAACATCAGGGAAGTGAAGTAATGCAAACATCAGAGATGTGCATAATCAATGAGGCTAATTACACCTGCTGGGAAAAAGGAAGTGCAGGGCAATTCTGGCTTAAAAGAGCGCTTTAGGACTTTGATGTGTTGGAAAAGCAGGTGAGTTACTTTAGTTACCTAGGTTACCGAGGGCATGGCCAGGTGAAAGACACACCCCTAGCAATGCCCTGATCATACTGAATTTAAAGTGGAGGGATGGGCACACAACAGATGAACCATAGGAGAGCTGAATTAAAGAAAAACAATGGAGTAAAAGTAATCTGCAAAAATGCAGCTTCCCCATAGGTAAACTCTGGGATGGTTTCAGTGTGGCCACGATGTCATGTGTTCCTAACAGCTTTAAGTCACAGCAGCATCAGAGAAAACCTGCCATGTCAGAAGGACAGCAGAGAGGGAACAAACCTAGCATTCCTTGGGAGGGAGTTCCACAGCCTGGGAGCAGCCACTAAAAAGCCCTTCTCTTGCATTGCCACCAAATGCGCCTCTGATGGTGGTGGTCTTGAAAGAAGGGCCTCTCCAGAAGAAAAGGACCAGGCAGCCTTGTATGGGAGAAGGTGGTCTTTCAGGTAATAATAATAAAAAAATCACATACCCACATTTGGTGATAGACACACCAAGAGACCAGACAGAACAACAACAAAAGGGTGGGAGGAGAGAGAAAAGGAAAAACTGGGAGTTAAGGACAAGGGATGCAAATAAAATGGTGGGTAGAGGTTTAAGCTCACCCATCAAAGAGAATCATTAATACAATGTAGGGGGCAATCTTATGCATGTTTAGACAGAAAAAAAAGTCTTACAAGTCTCAGCATTAATGCTGAAACCCTATATCCATTTTCCTGGAAGTAAATCCCACTGAACTCAATGGGACTTCCTTCTAAGAACACATCCATGGGATTGTGCTGTTAATCACCAAAAAGTTCTGAAAATGGAGTCCAGATGCTTAGATATTTTCCTGTAGCCTCTCAGGCTCTTTAGCTGCCAGATGCACCAGCCCTTCTATCCATTCTTCTAAATGACGTCAGTGAGAAGATTTCCAATCTCTGATTTTAAAAAAAAATATGTGCTTCACTGTGGCTGTTGCTCTGAGGACCCAAAGTTTCTGGCTTCTCTCCAAATTTAGTTCCGAAGGAAAGCATCCTAAGAACAAGAGTAATGCTGTGTAGTCACATGCAGTGTTCAACACAAAATTAATCCTCTGAAGTGTTTTATTCTAAGAGGGTTTAATTACATGACATGCCCATAACATGTGTTGCAACTGCAAAGGAACATCTCTATCAGATATCATGACTCATAATTCCTGCTCGATGTCGCCTGTCAGGAGTCTGGTATGCTCTGAACAGAATTTTATGCTGGATAAGTTTTAACTGTAGGTCCAAACATGTCTGTTTGGAGAATACCATTCCATATCTAGTCTTGTAACTGAATTTCTAGTTTGGATGCCCACTTGGTTTGGAGCTCAATTAAGGTTGGGTCTATTCCACCTTGTACATATACATATAAAAAACTATGGGCTCCGGGGAATGTTTCTATATTATTCAAACACTAAGCTATATCTGATACTTCTAAGGCTGCTAGACAGTGGAGACTGGTGTTTCCAGTGCCAGTGGGGTGATGAATCTGCTTCGGGTTTCAGGTAGAACCAGTCAGAACTCTAAATGAGCTATCCAAGGTATGGAAGCACCTTGGATAGCTCCTTTAGAGTTCTGACTGGTTCTTACTGGTTCTGACTGAAACCTGGAGTGATTCACTGCCCCACTGACATCGGAGGCACCAGCCTGCACGGCCGGTAGACCATCTGGCCCAAATATTTTGATAATGCGGTGTCTCACGTGCTGATATTTCCAAAATGCTGTTTTAGGAAGGCCAAGTGCATCCCGGAGATTGTTAAATAATTTGAAATGCTCACTTTTGTCAATCAGTTACACCAGTTCTAAGATGCCAGATGAGCTCCATTTCTTCCAGTTTACTACTTTATTCCCAATGTTAATAATCTGTTTTTTTTTCATATCATGAGACCTGCATGTGTCTATGGATCGAAGCCCAGGATATTGCCTACATTCTTCCATGCTGTGCAGGTCATCATGGGCAGTATCCAATGGGGTGCTTACGCTGATTCTTTTCTGCCCTGCCAATTTATTGCAAAGTGATGGATCCCGCCAACTGCATCGTGAAAGTGGGACCCGCTGCTTATGCAAGTGAGATTTAGCACTTCTTAGGGGAAGCCCCTCAAAGAGCAGAAACCTTATGTAAACTCTGCCGACCTGCTTCCTTCCAGAAATGAGTGTTTCTGCTAATTTCGGGTTGCCGTGGAAGCACTAAAGCCCCGTTGGATAGGTGGTGGGGCTGCTTGCACAACCCAATTGGTGAGGCAGAAGAGAATTGCCCTGTTGGATTCTGCCCCATAATTACAGAGGAGTATATTTGGGAGTTATGAAGATGGAATGTACTCAGTGCTGCCCAACTGGATATTGGATCTAACTGGTATTGTTCAAATTGTGCCCATAATAGATATTCCAGCTCTTCTAGATCTTTCTTCCAGAATCGAGCTTGGCTCATCATGCCACATAAAGGCCTTTGAAATAAATGAACTTAAGCATGCTTAAGCATGATCTGTATTGGATTGTGCTGTACAATCCAACCGCTTAATTCACTAAGGCTTCAGTCCTAAACACACTTAGTAGGGAGTTAGACCCGCTGAGCGCAGTGGGACTTATTTCTGAATAAACGTGCATAGGAGTGTGCTGTAAAGTGTAGTGGATTGGGCTACCAAGTAAGGGCACAATCCTATGCATGTTTAGACAGAAAAAGTTCTACATATCCCAGCATTCCCCAGCCACCATGTCTGGCTGGGGAATGCTGGGAGTTGTAGGACTTTTTTCTGTCTATGCATACATAGGATTGTGCCCTAAGTTGATTAAAGCTTGCACCCCTACTTTTGAGACATTTCGAAGTTTAGAAAACCTGCATTTGCTCCTGGCTGCGCTCTGGGTGTTTCCAAACTCTGAGCCATCAGGAAGTTCATTTTGCACTCGGAATAAATGAAACATTCCCCCTGTTAGGGTAAACAAGTAACCAAATCACCTCTTAACCTTCTTAAGCCTCATGCGGAGGCAGCTCCTTGAGCTTTTCTCCCTGTAGCTTATTCAGTGCTCTCTAACATGCTGCAAGCTCCTTTATCAAAAGGCTCGAGGGACGTGGCTTCCTGTCAGATAAAGCAGTGTTTGGTTGATAGAGCCACAGACAGCTGTCAAGCGTCATCCTTCACAGTGCTGCCAACCTCAGCAGCCTTTTACTATATCACAAGCTGCAAGTTTTATTAGGACAGAATATCAGCGTTTAATCTAACTACACCTCATATAGCGGAGAATGCCACTTTAAAAACAATACCAGCTAGATCCAATATTGAAGTTGAATAATAATTTTTTGGATCTGGTATCCAACTTGAACACACATGCACACACTCACGCATATATATTAAAGTTCCCTAAATGTTAAACTGGTCAATAGTTCAAAAAAAGTATGGATTCTACAAGTCAGCTGTTCTGCGACTATAATATGATAGTCATGTGAAACATTTGGTCATTTGGCACATGTCAAACTGGTCATTTGACACATGTAAATAATTCTTAATGTGATTAATTGGGTTGTATGCACCCGTTTTATCTTGGGAAGGAAATTCCATAGAGGATGAAATCTCAAGCTGCTAGATCTCAACAAGTAGGAGTTCTTCCACTCCTTGTCTTAGGCTGTGTTTCCACGACAACGGAAGGGTGAAGCAAATGAAGGAATACCGGATTTTTCATGGAATCGGCATGGTTCTGTGCAGGGCTCCACGAAGGACTGCACTGCACCATTATAAGTCTCTGACAGAAACATACTTCCGGTTGGGGTGGGGGGATTGGAAGTGAATGTCATCAGACTGGCAGGGGCTTCTCAACCAAGAAGAGAGGCTTCCCCTCCAGGCTCTACTTAATGGCAATCTTGGGAACAAGCCTCATTGACCACAATGTGAGTTACTTATGAATAGACTTCCCAGACCCATGCCCGATTCCGCCCATTTTTGTCCCTTTCCCTCTAAATACCAAGCTTCCGCATTAGCAGGCACCCCTGAATAAATGTGCTATCACACAGTAGTGCTATCATGCAGTAGTGAATGCGTGATAGTGCATTTTTGGGAACAAGCCTCATTGACTACAACAGGAGTTAGCAGAACCCCCTGAACTAATGCACTATCGTGTGATAGCACAAATGCGTGTTAGTGCTAGATTGCGATTGAGTGATAGAGTGATAGCGAGATACTGACATAGAGGGTATGTGTATTGTTGGAAGATCTGTGCAATAGTGTTATAATGAGATAGCTCCTTTGCGTGTAATACGAAAACTTGCTGCATCGTTTCCTGGGTCCAAAGGACACAAAGGAACATTAGCCATGGATCCTCCCCACGTGTAGTTCTGGGGAAGCGACCTGAGATAAACCTGATTTTCAGGCTGTAGTGGGGGTACTTGCTTGCCCACGATAGCACGCTTATACGCATTAGTGATCTAGTGGTTATTTTCTTCTTCTTTTTTAAGTTGGTCCCTCGGCATACTGCTCCAAATGACAGTGAAACTTCCGGAAAACAGGGAGAGAAAGGGTTGGGTCAGTGAGGTCATGGGCAGGTGAGCGATACACCTCCATGGGCAGGGCTACACGCCCCCATGGGCAGGACTATGATACTGATGCAAGTGCAGGTGATGGGACACCTCCCAGCAGGACCGTAACCGAGCCAAAGTAAAGAAGAAAAGTTGGATTATAACCAGTCTCAGAAGAACCAGTTTTTCCACGATAAAATCCAGGGTGGCTGCTGGATGGCCATAGTGTCATGTATCCCTAATGACGTCCACACACAGCCAGTTCAGAGTAAATCGCTGGTGGAAACACATCCAGAGTTCCTTTGCTATTTAACAAACACCAGGATTCTTTCATTGTCACCAGCAAAGGAGAGTGGGAGTAACTAAGAGGTATTTTGACAAGATGGTTGAGATTAATGGAAGGAACAGGCCCTTGTTGCTCAATGGATTCTACCTATTTCCAGGAACAGGTTTTTTCCCATTGATTGGTAACAGTACTTTCAGACCTTACCATCATGCTATGTATAATAACAAGTGAAATGAGGACAAGTTGAGACAGGATAAAATATTTCAGAATCCTTCAAACCCTAATCTTATCCCCGCAGTCCCATCTTCCAAACTGTGGGCTACAAAAAGTGTTTGAGGTGGGGAACAAAAGGAGTCTATGGTAGGGATGGGAGAACAAGTGTCTGAGGCAGGGAAGAGTCTGAGGTAGGGATGGGAGAAAAAGAGTCTGAGGTAGGGGACAGAAAGAGTTTAAGGTAGGGATGGGAGAACAAGCGATGTTTAAGCTCATCAAGGTTCTCCATTTTCCATCTCACCTGTTTCTTGCTCCTGAACATGACCTTTCTTTTTTTACAGGAAAAGTGTGCATTTTCAAACATAGAAAATGTGCACTTTTGCAAACACGAACTCCAAATGTGCAGTTTCCCTCAATAGGCTGAAGCATGGAAATGGCTGTGGAGGAATGCACATTCTTGGAAGTGCGCACTTGCACAGGTGTGCATTTTTGACCGTGAATGAATATCAGAGAATTGCAGAAACTTCCTGAGAGTTATGCTCCTGCTCGTGTTCGAGATTGCGAGTGGGACACATTCGCATGATTTGCGAACAGGAATAAAATTCTCATACTTCTTTAGTCTGAGCCCTAAAAATTGTTGACACAGCGAAAAGAGGCTACAGGCTGAGGCAAGGTGCGTGCAGGAGCTGACTGTGGTCCTCCTTAGGTGATGCAGACCTGCCTGATGGCTATCATCAGAGGCCCTTGTGGCTGCAGCGCATCTTGCAGGTGGTGACAACCAGGAAAAGGGTTTTTTCCTTGGTGTTGCGCAGTTTGAGGAATATCCTCCCCCCAGAACTAAAACACGTGCCAACCCTATTATGGGTTAGATCCATATTGAGGACCTTTTTTTATTAATCTCAGCATTTGTTGGTTTAGAACTCTCATCATGTGTGTTTTTTTTATTTCATGGCCACTGGTTTTATTTTATAGTGATGGTTTCAGTTTTATTAATATTTATTTTTATTTTTATTTATTTTTGTCTGGTGAACAACCTGGATGTGTTGCACCTGCCAGGCAGTCCGTAAATATTTTTTAAATACATAAATAAAATGACCCATCTCGAAGTGACAAAAAGCCTTCCCCACAGCAACGGGGATCTGACACTCTTGTTTTGGAATATGGTAGGGTTGAATTCCCATGGAGTCAGTGTGTCACCTTGTTCTGATTTAAATAATAGACAACTGGATTGTACATAGGAATGTAGGAAGCTGCCTTACACCAAGTCAGACCATCTAGCCCAGCATTGTGGACACTGGCTGGCAGCACTTCGCCAGGGTTTTGGGCAGTTTTTCCAACCCTACCTGGAGATGCTGGGGATCGAACCTTCTGCCTGCCAAGCAGGGGCTCTACCACAGAGCTATGCCCTCTCTTAAAGAGGTCTTCCTCTTTTTGTGAACTTCTAAGGTAAAACAGAATATGAGCACATTAAGGATCCCAATTATCCTTTTTTAATTATTAGGATTTG
Organism: Heloderma suspectum; assembly: GCF_057233095.1. Taxonomy (NCBI): domain Eukaryota; kingdom Metazoa; phylum Chordata; class Lepidosauria; order Squamata; family Helodermatidae; genus Heloderma; species Heloderma suspectum. The sequence continues at coordinate 137,681,282 of NC_139461.1, forward strand.
GGAAGATAACTACTTCTCCTAATGCTGAACTTTTATATTCCCCTGAACAATTCGAAGTATTCTTGGGCAAGCTATATGGAATGATTACTATATGGTAATAAAATATATGGAACCCTGTTATACTGACGCCACTTCAACATTGGCTGTTGATTTTAATGCAAGAATAGAAATCTGAATAAGAAAATGGCATATAAAAACATCAAAGATAGATGAAATATTCTTCCTCCATTACTGTAATTTGAAAGACTCAAAAGTTAATCCGGCAGATGTACAATTGACACTAAACTGTAAATGCTAAATGAGAGTGACCCATAAACCATCAAAATAGAAATTTTTAATTTATCTCAGCCATCGGAGCAAATGTGGTTGGTTATGTGTGTTTCTATCTGCACCTATGATAAGACAGTTTTGATATTCTACCTTTTGGACAGAATGCTCACCAACCAGTTAGAGGTGATTATGTTTTATTGGGAGGGACTAGGCAAACTATCTTTACCTACTGGAGCACCTACCTGTCTGACTGTGAGCAGTAGTGGTGTCCGTCTGGGTGGCTCTAAGGGATATGGGCCAGCAAGCTGGGGTGTGTGTGTGTGTGTGTGTGATATACTTAGTTGTTTTAATTTGTGGGAAAGAGTTAATTATCCTAGGTTTTATTTGATTGTGCTGATTGAATGATTTGGTGTTTGCATGACTGGTGAGTTTGTGTAATTTTAGTTTAATTTATTATGTTTTATCACTGGCCAAGGAACTACTAACTATAGATTCTACTAACTATAGATTTTAGAAATGAATACTATTGCAACTGAGTAGTCCTTTAGCTGACACTATTATAGTGCAATCCTGTACTTGTCTACTTAGAAGTAAGTTCCTTTGCGTTCAGTGGTATGTCCAGGTAAGTGTGTATAGGACTGCAGCCCCAGTAACCCTTTTACCAGCGACATTCTGCATTTACTAGCCTTGATTTTATGTGCAGAGACCCATAATAAAACATGGAAGATCTTCTCTTATAAATCCTAAGTAAGATCAGATCTGTTTTATCAATATCTATAAGAAATTCTAAGAGGAGCAGTAACTCTGCAGCTTGGTTTGACCAGGAATCCGGAGAGTTGTTCTTTAAAGTGAAACAAGTGGCAAGACAGCTCCAATTAGAAACAGGGGTGGTGGGAATGCGGGGGGGGGGGGCTTTGAGCCACTAATCCTTCCCCATCCCCAGTAGATCGCTTTACTCGCAAATATATTGTGCCAGCTGCTGCTGCTGCTGTGCTACCACTCAGGAAAAAATCTTCCCTGCCTACCAGGAGGAAGAAGTTCCTGGCTGGCAGTTTCATTTTGGGAACTGAACATGTGTGTCTTGGCAGAAGGCTTCCCAGAGAGCTTGCACACCTTCGCCCGGGGGTGGCGGTGGGGGTGGGGGTGGGGAGAGAAAGGAAAGGAAAGAAAGAAACAAAAAGCTCCAGAGAGACTTTCTAGATGAGGCTTTTATTGTGTACTCATGATTCCTTGGGTCCTTTGCACGACGTTCTCACCCTCCAGGGCTTCTCCCATGCGTTGCAACCATTATTGTGTTTTTCTTCCCCTAATGAGGAAAGTGTAGTATTTTTTCTGAATTGCCTCTATAATTCCATAGAAATCTTGTGTAATAGTGCAATTCCACTATACTACAGCTCCACCTAGTGGTTGTATACTAGAACATATAGAAAGGCAGAGAGAGAAAAAACCCTGGAAAAAAACGTGTAAAGGAGCTGATCTTAATCCTGCAAAGAATCCAGAAGCAGAAGCCTCGGTAAAGGTGCATGTTAAAAGCTTCATATAGAAAAGCCAATTGAAAGGCAGGCAGCCAGGTGCTCCAGCTCATCAAGAAAATTGGGATTTAAAAAGCTAAGTGTTTTGTTTGTTTGTTTGTTTGTTTTTTGGCTATTTCACCCTGCCTTTCCCTGACTGCTCCCTTCTTCTGGCAACTCTCTGAGGTCTGTTCCTCAGCCCGTTCATTCCCATCCCAGCTTCCAATCAAGCCTTCAGCTTGCATTGATCATTTGTGGATTTACCAATATGAATGTTCTTTGCTTGCTGTTTGCCCTACGTGTGCTCCCCTCCACACTCTTAACTGGCTGGGAGCAAGCCCCATTCAACTCAATGGGGCTTACATGTGAGTAGTCATGCATAGGATTGCACTGAAAATTATTTATGGGATAGGGACATTTCCCTTCGTAAGACTGCCTTAATGCAATGTTAAAAATTCCTTCTGGGTGTGGGGTCGGGGTTAAGAAATGATTGCTTTCCCCTTCTATGGCCACTACTTAATTCAGAATCATGTTCCCCTCTGAAATGGGATCTGTTGCCTGGCTGAAATTATTTATGGTGTGGCTCATGTGTGAGTGTGTGTGTGTTGGTGGGAAGGGTCTCTTTCTTGGTAGGCCTTCATGCACAAATTATTTTTTAAACATTTGCTTCTGTTTTGGGGGTGGGTGGGTTGTGGTGGTAAGAAATCAGTACTTCAATTACTTCATTTTAAAATAATTTCTTCCTCTGTACTGGGATCTCTGCAGGCTTAGAGAAGCCCAAAGTCTTGTGAGCATAAAACTCCCCCCCCCCCCGAGTTGTGATTGGGGAAAATCTGTGTGTGTGTGTGTGTGTGTGTGTGTGTGTATGTGCATTTAAATCTTCAGTCCTATACCCACTTAACATGGGAGTAAGCCCCATTGAACTCAATGGGACTTATGTCTTAGCAGACATGTATAGGATTGCAGTGTAAGTCTGTGTTTGTGTAAAAATGCACTGGGACTTGGTGTGTGGTATTGAATTTACTTAAATTTATATGGGTACAAATTGATGAATTCTTTCATTTTAAAAAAAGCAGTTTGGTTAGATTATTTTTTAACACAAATCCTTCTCGGTTTATGGCTACAATAATTTACAACGCTTAGTATTAGTATTATTTTAATAGAAGACACACTGCATTGATTATTGGTGTGTGGGGGCCAAATGCACCACCCAAGGCTTGCTTCTGGGCCTGTTTGTTTACTTGGGCCAAAAATGGGTCCTTGTGTTTTTTTCAAAGAGGCTTGCTTTCTAACTTGCTTGATTGCTGGCATGGGCCAACATGGCCCTTTTCCTCTGTGGTCTCTCTTTCGCTCTCTCTATCTGCTTAAAGTAGGCAACATTAATTTTGGTTTAAAAGCTTTTACTTTCTCTTGGTTGGTACTCTTGAGAAATTCGCCATATGTATAATGCACGTAAATCTGTGCCCCCATGCTTAAAGAAAGTGGGTCAGTGGATAATGCATGTTTTGTAACCCTTTCTTTCCTCTGGGCTGGGCTAATCAATGTCCTAGGACAGGGTGGGCAGAAGGTAGATCTCCAGACGTTATGGACTTCAACTCCCAGAAGCCCCTGTTAGCGTGGCCAATGGTCAGGGATGCTGAGAGTTGGTCCAAATCATCTTGAGATCTACTTTGTACCTACCCCTGTCCTAGGAAATGCATTTCTTAAAGTTTCTTGAGAAACAGGCACTTCTGCCTTGCTTTGGCAAACTTTTTTTTTTTTTTAAAGAAAACCTTGCTTTCTCATTGGGAGAATGCCCCTTAGTGTATTAGCGTGCTGTGGTGGTCTGACTTAAATTTTCAACTGCAATCATTATCGCTGACTATATTGACTCTCGTATGTGCGTATTGCCTCAGCGTGCCTCTTTGTGAAATGGGTTTCTGCTCCCCACACTTTGGTTTTTATCGGCAATGTACTGTGCTTAACGTTAAGTGTTCAAGCCAGCCAGCCAGTTCTCCATTCCAAGAGAACACATCACATCCCCTCTCCCTCAACTCTACTTTCCCATCTTTTCCTCCTCCGACAGTGACCACCATAACAGTCTTTGGCCAAAACGAACATCCTCACTTAACATTGGCTGGTTATGGGATTTCCCTCATAGGACATCTTGCAATCCTATGTGTTTTCCACTTGGAAGGAAGTCACACTTTGTGTAATGGATCTTGAACTCCTGTGACTGTGCACAGAACTCCAGTGTTACAGGGCATAGCATTTCATTTTTTTTTTTTTTTTGCTTCTGATAGAACTATCAGCTCATGTTGTTTTTATTAATATTTTATTTTTGCCACACTCTGCCCATGGTGAGCCCTTGGCCCTGCCTCTGCCAGCGCCCCAGCCCCCACAACCCCAGTAGTCATCAGCCACCACTGATGGGAAAACGCCAATTTCTTGGTTAAAGTCCTGATTGGTTTGGAAAAGGAATACAAAAGATCATTGTGGGCACACACTCCCCCCACAACTTTCCCTAAGTGGATTTTGCTATTTGATCAGCTGAACATAAGTTACTAATGTTGCAAGTAAGTTGTATGACCTCAGATATTACAAATTCAGCCTGGAAACAATTTTTTGAATATAAAATCTTGGGTAAGGGATCAGTAGATACTGAATCTCAGAGCTTTTTTAATGAGCTATCCCAATTAGGACCTCTCTCACCAATAGAGGCACAATCTTTAATTTCACAATTTGCCAGCAATAATGCCCTAGGCAAAGATGCCATTCTTGGCTACATCCTTAGTTCAGTGGGGTTTATTTCCAGATAGGTGGATATAGGATTGCAACCGAAATGTAATATTGGCCATCTATTATTGTAAGACTCCTTTGGTTATATTAACCTTCTGGTTGGAATACGGGTGCATTATTAACCTTATTATACATACCTTTTGGTTGGAATACAAACATTTTATTCCCCATATTTAGGAAGGGTGACAGGTGAATCTGTTCAAATTATAAGCTAATACATTTGATCAGTATTATATTCAAACTATATAATAAATACTTATTATGTAAACTGGAGGATTACTGAAGAATGGCTTCATTGAAAAAGCTGGAATTAGGCCTGGGAATTCTGTTGTTGTTGTTTATTCATTCAGTCACTTCTGACTGTTCGTGACTTCATGGACCAGCCCACACCAGAGCTTCCTGTCAGTCGTCGCCACCCCCAGCTCCCCCAAGGTCGAATCCATCACCTCCAGAATATCTGGGCATTCTACAGCTGATAATTGCTTTGCTCTTGTTAATCAGATTCACAAATAAAACTGCCAATATCATGCTGCCCTTATACATAGCTATGGTGATCCCACACCTGGAATACTGTGTACAAGTCTGGTCACCAGACCTAGAAAAGGATATTGTAGAGTTGGAAAAGGTGGAGAAAAGATCAAGGAGCTCGAGCAACTCTCCTATGAGGAAATTTGCAATGTCTGGGACTATTTAGCTTGGACCTGGGGTCAGCCAATGAACCTGAGTGGTGAAGATTCAAGACATCTCATAATGGCTAGAACACTGTGAGCAATAGTAGACAAAAGGATGCGTGCCTCTGGGATGCATAACTATTACATCTGCCCAGTGAATTGTTTATAACAATTATATCCAATCAGGTGGCTGGGCAGAATAACGGATACAATCACACGAATTGCCCTTCTCAAATGCAGCCTAGGAGTTAATGTGGGAATAAAATTAAAATGTGTTGAAGGGGAGAAAGTACACGCAAACTTGCATCATGTAGTTTTGCTGCCTCTGTAACGGGGTTATCCTCCATTTCTGCATTTGCTCAAAGTCATCCCATATATGACCCTTGTCTTCCCATCCCTTTTCACACTTGCTTCTCCATTACCTTTGTTACATCTGCCACCTCGAAATTTAACTTGTAAGCTCCTCAGGACGGGGGCCTGACTTCTGTGCTTGTGCTACTCTGGAAAGTGCCATGTGTTAGAAAATCTGGTGTGACTTACAGCACAGTTGCCTTTTATAAAGAATGTGTGGTAACACGGTGTATGATATTAGAGGGAATAAACACAGGCTAGAGCTGGTTTAGAAGAAGTTCATATCAACTTACTTTATTAGTGCCTTTATACACATTGTCATAGAACACTAACACTGCTCAACTGCAAGCACCCCCTAAAGCTTGGTGCATGAGTGTAAACAAGTGATGGCAGGAGATATGGTTACTTGCTTCCCTCAAGGAGAGAGCACGTGTTACTTATTGCAGAAACAAAGAGCAAGGAGAGGAAGTAGGAGAAAGGAAGCGATCAAATTACAGGACAACAAGGGGAAGGAACAAGGCAAGCGGCTGTTGATACAGTATGTTCTCTATTGCCCCCCAGTGTCTAGAAGCATGCGGAGTTGTTCCTATTATGCAGCACCATGAACACTAACGGCCCATTAACAACAACAACCTCACCTGAACTGGGAAACATGCCCCTGAGTAAACCAAGCCATCCCGAGAGAAGATCTGCAGCTGAGGTGGGGATGTGGTAGAATGTCATTTGTTCCATATTTTTAAGTAAACTGACCCACTTCACACTTCCCAGACTAATATGTGGATCGGAACACAGTTGTCCTTCAGATGGTGCACTGAATTTTGTGGTGTGATTCTTGATTCAAAAATTGTATGCAAAATGAGCATGTTAGGGAAAGATGTGTACAAAATGTGTACATTAGGGAACACTGTGTACAAAATGCATATGTTAGGGGAAATTATGTATGAAAATACGTAAATCCAAATGTTTCTCTTGTTCTTTAAATATATATCTATATCTATATATCACAGACTGATGCCGAACTTAGACCGAAAGGACTTATGGTCGAATACACATGAAAGTGACATGGATATACACTGATTTGTCATTCCTATATTGAGGGCCGCTTCTTGATCCAGTTTTTGTGCTCAGACGTGAGTATCTCATACACAAAGTGTGAGCCTTTTGCTTCTTCTGAAGGGCACATATGTGCAAAAATTGCTCTTTAGAATACTCAAAAGCAATGCTTTCAGTTTTGAGAAATGAAATATCTGCACCTCTTGCCAAGTCTGTAGGGTGTACTGATATAAATGGACAGATATTTTTAGAAATACCTGGAAAGTGCATTGCTGCAAGAATATGCTTAACTGTGTCCTTCCAGATTGATAATACGTATCTGACTAGATCACGAAATGTAAAGGGTTCTGCATTTGAGAGGGTTCTACCCTTAAAGGTGGCCTAAAAATAATTTTCAGTAAAAATAAATGCATTAAATAAAGTGAGAACCAACCCTTCATAAACATTTTATCTAGAGATGGGTGGGAGAGGGGTACTGTCTGTTTGCTTCTGGGCTGGGGCAGCACTTTTAAAAAATCCATTGTTAAGGCTTGCAGCCTTGTTCTGGGTATCTTTCATATTTGAGAGAGAAGATGCTTGTCAGGGCTTTCTTGGTGGTGACACCATGGCTGTGGAAAAAACTTCCTAGAAAAGCTACTTAGTCCACTCTGTTGCTTGGTTTCAGGTAAGCTGTTAAAATGTTTTTAAATGGCCACCTACAACTCAAATTAGTCGGTGTGGTGGAGATGTTTTGTTTTCTGCTGTCGCTTGTTTGATGCCATCTCTCTCCGTCCTGCCATCCATTTTACTGTTTTATTATTATAGAAAGGCAATTATCAATATTGTTTAAATAAATAAATAAATAAATAAATAAATAAAGTGGCTTCACAGAACATAACATCATAATTTTTATTGGTCTGATTTAGCCAGCTTGATCACTGTGAACGCGTGGTCAGGAACCTGACAAAAGAAGTCTAAGGGCCAAATATGACATTAAATTTGCTTTTCTATCTAATGTGTCAGCTTTTAGAAATGCAAATAGCATCAGCTGTAGTTGTGTGTCTGTGATAATTATTGGGATTACAGCAAGTGCCAATGGGGGATTTCCTCCCAATGTAAATATGCGACCTTCAGAAGAGGATTTTTCTCTCCAGGCCACAGCCAGGGAAGAAAGGGTTATATTCTGCCCCCCCCCTTGCTGAAATCCTGATTATCAATCCACCAGGGGATTCTATTTGCATTTAAGGTCACATTTAGCACAGCCCTGGGACCAATGCTCTGCATGGTGCATATTGTCTGTGAGGAACAGAAAGCCGTTTGAATGGGGCAGAGAGGCAGGGAGAGCCGTGGGTTGCCTGAAGTTGAAGTGTCCTTGAGGGGCAGTCGGTGTCTTTGGTGACCTGGCTCAGGACAAGCAGTTGCACCATCTGCCATCAGGAGTGTCTGTTTACCTCTATGGCTACTTCTTGCGCTGTGTTCATACTTCTGTAAATGCAGCAAATATTACAGAGACACCTTCATTGTTCAGGGCTGTTGCACCACCCCTCAGACTTCCTAGGGAAGTGGGGAGCACATAAGGATATTTTAGCCCTGCCTTCCCCAAGCTGGTGTCTGCCAGATGTCTAGGACTCCAAATAGCAGGAGGATATCAATGGAAATAAATGCACAGGCAATTAAAAAACAACAACCCTCCACCCGCAATGGAGGCAAATGATATTCCATAGTTCTCTCTCTCTCTCTCTCTCTCTCTCTCTGCAATCTGGTGTGCTTAGAATTCTGCATTGTTCTCAGCAAACAAAGGGTGGAGCTGTTGCTTTGAGAATCGATTGTAGTACTGACTGTACATACTCCTCCTGTAGCATCAGTGCAAAGACTGGACTGCAGAGCACGGCTGTGTTTTGAACTGTGGCACAGACAAAGCACAGGTTTGCCTGCTGGTGCCTTTGCAGAAATGCCACCTGCTTTGGGCATAATCCAGTGGGTGGTCCCACTGCAAGCTCCATTAAAATCAATGGGAGAAGCAAAAGGACAGGAACATGCTCTTCTGCAGCTCCCATTAATTTCCATGGCGCTTCCGCGACAGGACTCTCCACTGCGACTCTCCACTGCATTGTGTCCGAGAGCTAACGCGATGTGCTCTGTGGAAGACAGGAAAACACTGGGAACATTCCCATGATGGCTCTGCGGAGAAGATTCATGTTCTCATTTTGACTGTTTCAAAAGCACCTCAAACTACATTTCAAAAGATCGGTGCACGGAAAAGACAAATCTTTATTCTTTTTTCCAGCACTTATAGCCCAGTCGAATGCACTCAGTTAATGGGATTTGCTTCCTAGTAAATGTGTTTACGATTGAAGCCTTGCAGCTTGACCTTGTCTATGTTTACTTGAAGTAAGTCCCACTGATGTTAAATTGATTCCCAAGCCTATGCATGACTACTCCAAAGTAAGTCCCATTGAGTTCAGTGGGACTTACTCCCAGGTAAGTGTGTATAGGATTGCAGTCTCAGTGCCTTATGTCTGTATACAAGAAAATGTGTGGTCTTTTGCCCATCGTATAATTTATTTTGGGTATAAACCAAAATATTCTACAGTGCTTTGAAAGTAATGATGATTTGTTTCTCATTGGTAAATAACAGAACAATGTAGGACAGTCTGCACATTTTGAGATATGACACAAAACCCCTAGAAGCAATTATTATGATCACATAAGATAAAATCCTGCACAGGGCTGGAGCGGTATTGTGAGGATGGATGACATAAAGGCTGCAATCCGTTGCTCATTAAAGTCAATGGCAAAGCTTCCATTATTTTTAATGGAGCTGGGTTGCCCCCAAGATGCAATCCTTTTGGCATGCAACAAATGCTGTAGAAGTGTTCAATAACCAGCAAAATGCTTGTCGCAGGGAAGGCTTAATATTTGCGGGGGGGGGGGGGGCTTCTATACTGATAAAAGCAAGGGCTCAGGGTCTCTCTCTATGCACTTTGCACACAGATGCACACTGAATGCCCTACCCGTGCCAGGCGGTTTTTGAATATTCAAGCTGCGGCTTGTTGCATCATAGGAATCCAGGTGGTGGGGTACATAATCGTACCCATAATCAGCATATATCGCCTGCCACTAGAAGACAAGAAGGTATGTATGGATTGCGACCCAAAGGGGAGGGATCGTCATTGCCAGCAATCAGCCAGAGAGGCAACTGTGTGCAGTCAGATCTCAGCCTCTAATGCCCGCTACTTTTCTGACTGGCCATCAGAATATGCCTGCGTGAGAAAGTATGCTTGGTTAGGGATGAGAAATTTTAGTATAACATCTGTTAACCAGCTATAATAAACTGGATTGGAGTCTAATCGCTTTGTGCATCTCATTCCCTCATGGGGTTCCTCAGATCTAAGTCAGCTTGATCACCTGGCTAGAGACCTGGGGAGTAAAAGTTTACCTTAACAGTCCAGGGGAATTGCAGCAAGGGTCTTGCTGTGTTAAGCATAGCCTGACTTAGTCTGGAACCTCAGCTCTTGCCATGGCTGAGAGAATTCCCTTCTTTTTACCTTTTTGGATTTATTCTGATGCTAAGGATCCTCGCACCCCTTCTGTGTTTCCAACCGAGGAGAAGGAAGGAAAGGTACAACTCTCTCTCACACCAGCTTCCACCTCCTTTTTCTCCCCACCCAAGCCAAAGCGACCATGAGCCTTTCTATATGAGGCTTTTATTGTGTGCTCATGATAGCTCACTCATGGTAGTATGCCATTCATTTACACAACATCGTCATCCTCCAGGGCTTCTCCAGGGCAACCATTATTGTGGGGGTTTTCGTTATGAGAAAAGTCTGGTATTATTTAGAAATGGCAGAATGAGAGTCTCATGTAATTGCAGAATTCTGCTGTACCACAGCGCCATCTAGTGGATGTATAATGAAATGTACAGAAAGGCAGAGAAAGAAAAACCCTGGGAAAAACATGTGAAAAGGAGCCGATCTTAGTCCCGCAAAGAATCCGAAAGCAGAAGCCTTAGTAAAGGTGCAGGATAAAAGCCCATATCACTTCTCATCGACCCACTCTCCCACTCTCCCACCAAGGATAGCCTTCATAGTTAACTATTAAATTGCCATTTTGTTATATTCTCTCAATAAAACTTCATTTCTGGAAAAGCTCCGATCTTGTCTCTGTTGCTTCCCCAAGTACCTTGCGGCAGCATTCTGCTATCCAGACTTCAACCTGAAGTTACTGATGCTACTGATGCTGTATTTCGATAAAGATGCTAATTTCTAGGCCAGTTCTAGAAGACAGAAGTCCTCTGACAGAATAGAGCCAGGGTCACAGTGGGAAACATTTTCCCCATAGCACATTTGAGCTAAATTCCCCTATTCATTTGTATTTTGAAAGGGCTTCTTCCCTGAACCTGGAGAAGTTGTCTGCAGATGTTTATAGAGACGTGAGTCCTAAGCAAGCGTGGTAATTCTTCCCTTTGCTGTTGCTTCTATTTTATAAGTTCTGTTTGTATTTTATTATTGTATTACTGTTTTATCATGTTTCATAAGCTCTGGGAAATGGTGTTGGAAGGGCAGGATAAAAATCCCTAAAAGAACAAACAAAGAAAGAAGCAAACCTTGTTTGAACAGGGAGGTGCACTCTGAGTTGAGTTTGTGACATTCTGGTGGCCTGAGTTCAGCTATTTAGTCAAATCTAATAACAGAAGAACCACTCTGAGAAATTGACGGCTGGGTCTTAGTTTACTTGTTGTGCCTGGACACATATGTATGCCCATGTATAGACAGTGCAAGCCTCTTTCCCAGCCTTCTCCAACCTGGTTGGAGGGCCAGCATCAAGGGTAGGCATGATTGGGCACTTGCCAAGGGCCTACACCGCAGCAGGTCCCCACTGGCAAGAGCCCCCTGGGCTTGCTGTCCCTCCTCACCATGGCAACCTGCTTGTTCACCTGCCTCTCACTCTGGCCCAGACAATGGTGATGGTGAGAAGGAGGAGAAGTAGGTGCCACTGCCCACTTGCTCCCTGGCTCTCTGCCTGTCAAGCAAGCAAGAGGCAGCAATGATGAGAAAGAGGCTGAGGAGCGATAGCAGCTGGCGACAATGTTGTTGAAAAGGCAGAGTCACTGAGGGAGGGGGCCCATTGAGGGTGTCTTGGCCATGGGCCTCAGAAACCTGGAGCTGGCCCTGCTGGTGCCTTCCAGACGTTTTGGATGACATCTCCCAGCATTCCTGGCCATTGGCCAGGTTGGCTGGGGCAGATGGGAGTTGGACTCCAAAACATCTGGAGGGGACCAGGTTGGGAAAGGCTGCTCTCACCAGTGGTGTGGAGGGGTCAGTCCCTTGTGGGGTTATGCAGGTACCAAGGCAACCAACTCTGGAGGTCCCGATTCAGGTCTCCCTGGCTCAAGAGTCCCTGCCTGGATGGGCTCTGGCAATAGCTCAGGTCTGGTTGTGATGCTGGGTCCTGGGATGGATTCTGGCACTGTTGCTTCCAGTGCTGCTGGGCTGACAGATCTGGCTGCCCCCTTTGAGTCCGAGTCAGAGCCCAGGCCACCGCTCTTGTGTGTGGAGCCAGAGCCAGGCCCTGACGCCTGGGGAGAAGAGCGGTGGGGCATTCAGCATTCCTCCCCTACGGGCCCCCTTGGCTGTTAAAGTAATCCCCCCCCCGCCCCAGTGCCGGCTCCAGGCTTTAGAGGGCCCTTGCGCAAGAGGGCCCTTGCGCAAGACGCCCTCCATGGGCCCCCTCCCTCGGTGAGCCTGCCTTCTCACCACCATTGTCCCCAGCTGCCCCTGCTCCTCTCCCTCATCACTGCTGCCCCATGCTTGCTTGACAGGCAGGGGGCCGGCAGCAAGCAGGCCGTGGCATCTGCCCCTCCCCTCCTCACCATCACCGTTGGCTGGGCCAGCGCACGAGGCAGCTGAACAAGCAGGCTGCAGTGGCAAAGGGGAGGAGCCAGGGCCGAGTGCTCTTGCCAGTGGGCCCTGGCGAGGGCGTGGGCCCTTGGCAGGTGCCCAGCCACGCCTACCCGGGACACCGGCCCTGCTCCCCACTTCTCTCTGGCTAGGGTGGTTCCATATTGAAAACCATGGAACTGCTGCTGTCTCACCTAGCTTGGCCCTAAGGGTTGGGGGCCACATGCACACAGCCCTTGCAAGCCTGGGCAGCTCCTGCCTGCGGAGAGACCTGCATAGTTCGTATCTAGATAGCCGATACCTTACCTTCCTGGTGCAAAGTAGGTCTGAGTCTGGTCAGTACCTGAATGGGGAACCCGATGGTTGATGGGAGAAAGGCGGAATTACTGTGGCTCGTGGTGCTTGTCGTAACAACTGTATTCGTCATATACTAGCAGAACGCCTATGATTATAACAGGTGGGATGTGCGTAAAGCCAGGGCTGCAAGAGGCGCACCTCTGTGTGCTCTTTGCCCGGAGACGCGGTGCCTCACCCTGTGGGATCCCAAGCAGTGGGGCCCCTGGGGCCCCACATCAGGGGTGGAAGGCAGGGGTTGCTCTCGCCACAAAGGGGCGCCCAAGGTCAGCACATTTCCCCATGCTGCTTTTTTTGAAGAGCAAGGTTTGCCGTGGGTGGTCCTTGGCCCTGCATGGGGATATAATGGCTTGATGAAGCTCTGGGCTGCGTCAGGTTGACATCCGTCAAGTCCTGCCTCTGATATTGCTTCTCAGGAATTCTTAACTCCAGACCTGTTCTTCTGAACTGCGGCGGAGCGACTTCAGCGCAAAATATCTCAAGGGCAATTAACAGAATTACAGTGCACTCCTGTGCATGTCAGCTCAGAGGTTCAGTCAGTTCAATGAAATTTACTGTCATCGGAACACAGGAAGCCGCCTTACACCGAGTCCGGCCATTGGTCCATCTAGCCCAGTATTGTGGACACTGACCAGCAGCGGCGGCTGTCCAGAGTTTCAGGCAGGATTCTTTCCTAGTGCTACCTGGAGATGCCGGGGATCGAACCTGGGACCTTCTGCATCCAAAGCAGGGGCTCTGCCACTGAGCGACAACCCCTTTCCTGACACAAGGGTGTATAGGGTTGCAGCCTTAGGATGCTTCCAGATGAGACTTTTACTGTGAAATCGCCCGGCCTCATTCTCAGAATTTTATGGTGAATCCAGAAGTCATCGTCTTCCACTGGTAACCCTTCCATGTGTTCTCACCACTTTTTTCCATCTTTTTTCTTACCACAGAAAAAAGGTGGAATTGCTACAGACCTAGTTCCAAGTGGTGGCACCATGAGCCTCTGGAAGCACCTTCATAGTGTTGAATTATGCCAGAGGAGCATCATTCTTATCCAAAGAAGGCGGTCCAATCTACATGGCTGGATTGTGGCCTGTGGAAGCATTCCTGGTGGTGGTGGGACCCACTTGTTTGTACAAAGTTTCCCATAGAGAGTGAACTCTCAGGGTTATTTCTAGCCGTTGCATTGGATCCCATAACATTTTCACGATTTGCTTTTCCCAAGGAGTGACTGCATTTCCAAACAATTTTTTTAAAAAATGGAATCTTTCAGAATATTTCGCCATTTCTAAATCCATTGAAAGGCAACCAGCTTTCCCATCTGTTTTTAATCTTGGTGGCATGTCAGGAGGACCATCATCGACTGCCTGACATCAGGTAAAGAGCCAGCCTGATATGGTTTATTTACATAAAAAAGAAAAGAAAAAAGGATTGGACTATCTAGGCAAGTTCCTAAGAGACGCACGAAACATATACCATGGGTTATGGAAGCACATCTAATTAGATTTGACGGGATAACCTTCCTGCAGCATGCCTAGGGTATCCCCTCAAGAAATAGCTGGTTTCCAGATCAGCATCCTTGAATATGCTTCTGCAGGAGGTTTTTCTCTTCCCCTACCCCCATGAGTGTCATCTCAGCCTTCCCAAACTTGGCACCCTCCAGATGTGTCAGAGCACATCTCTCATCATTCCCAGAGAATGGTGGGAATTGCAGTCCAACACATCTGGAGGGCACCTCATTGGGGAAGGCTATGTTACATATTTGAAAAGGTGTATGTGTGAGAGAGGGGGGCGGGAAGCAAAACAGAGAGCGTTGTGTTTGGCCAGCTGAATTCCAGGTTCAAAGCCTTGCTTGGCCACCAAGGTTCAGACTAATCTAGCCAGATGGAATGGCACTGAAAATGAATAAGAATGGTAAAACATTTTGTACGCTTTAAAGGAATATAGGTAACATGCGTGGGAGGAAGAGGCTAGCCAGCGCTCAGTACGATCGCAATGTATGAGGACATTAATAGGCTGAGCTGGGAGCCAGAAGTCAATTTTCCACCACTCGGCTCATTGCATCCCAGTTCCCTGTGAGCCCCCACTCCCACGCCCTGCACAGAAATTCGTATATAGTTTTGCGTGCATTTTAAAAAATGTGTATATTTTGTGTGCATTTTTCAAATGTACACATTTTTCTCTGTATGCACCCATTGACTAAAGCATGTTAATGTTCATTTTTCAAATGTGCGCATGGGGCCGAACACAGTTTGTTTTGCAAAATGCATCACAAACTTGGAAATGTACGGATTTCTGACTGCAAATTGTGTTCGCGTCTGGGAAGTGTGAACCAGATAGTCTCACATTAAGATGTGAACCCAATGAATTTCTCACCCATCCCTATTTAAGATTAACAGATGGACATCAAAAGTGGGGTTTGAGTAGGGATGGGGGAGAAATCCTCCATGGACCCCAGTGAGGCCGGATTCAAAAGAATCCAGCCCCCCGGAGTCCATGGAGGATCGGAAGACTTACCTCCGCCTCCTGGAGGAATCCTTGCTGGCCGGATCCTCCCTGCCAGCTGGCTTCGGAGTGCCAGTGGTACGGCCGCCATTGCTGTATTGCTGGCTGGGCAGATTGACTGTGGCTGCAAATGGCGTCCAGGATGCCATTTGTGGCTGTAAAGGCCTTAGTTTAAGGTAAATGCAGCCGTAAATGGCTGCATTTACCTTAAACTAAGGCTTTATGGCCACAAATGGCATCCTGGACGCCATTTGCATCCGTGCTTTTAATTAATGCAATAGGCTACGCAAATATCTGTGTAGCCTATCACATAAAAGCAGGGACGCAGGGATGTAAATGGCTGCATTTACCTTAAACTAAGGCCTTTACAGCTGCAAATGGCATCCTGGACGCCATTTGCAGCCGCAGTCAGTCTGCCCAGTTAGCAATACGGCAATGGCAGGCGTATCGCTGGCACTTGGGAGCTGGCCAGCAGCTCTGCGGACTAGCTGCAGAGCAGAGCCAGTCTGCGAGGATTCTGGGGGGAGGGACGGATCGCCTCCCCCCCCCCGCGGACCCCAGGTAAGGGGATTTCGCACATCGCACATTTGAAAGCCCTTACAGTTGCAAAGAGACTCATACTATAAGCTTGGAAAGTTTAACACCCATCACCTATCATTCAATGGTCTGAATATCTTACTGCTCTTGTTATATTTGGCTGTATATCCTACAATTGTCAATTTTGTCTGGGTGTTCATTTAGAGATATGGACAGCTTATATTAACACTTATATTATATTATATTATATTATATTATATTATATTATATTGGAAATAGAAGTGTTGAACCTCCCCCCACCTTTTCTTTTTATTAATGGTGTTGTAAACAGTTCTTATAAATGGATACACTTTTTCTGCTATGGTCTTTGTTGTTGTTGTTTCTTGTTCCCCCCTTTCTCTTTTTCTGATTGCAAATAAAAAATTAGACCCCCATCCCTATTTAAATGTCACTGAAAGCAATGCAATGTGCTTTGCACTTAACTACCATTGTACATTGCAGTCCACCGGTTATTTTTGTATTTAAAACATTTTTATTCCATTTCTCCCACAGCTCAAAGCAGCTTACAAACAACTTTAGAACTGAACACCAGAAAACCTCTAAAATATGATAACTACAGACAACATAAAAATGTCAGCCATAAAAAGATAAAAGGTCCCAAGTGAGCCTTTGCTGACTCACTAACTAAAGAGCTGTTTAAAAGATGGTTCCACAGAGCCTCTTTGATCTCAGCAACAAAATGTCACGACAGGTTTCCTTGTGCACCTTCTTCCCCAGCCTTGGGCTTGTTGCAAAAAAAGCCCCGCTTTTTCCCCTTCGCAACTGAATCTCTTTAGGAGGATGATACTGTAAGCAGGGACCTTTGGGACAAGGTGCCATCCAAGATGTGCAGGTCACTGGCTATGATAACACAGAACTGGTTACATCCAGGCTGGATCATTGCGTGTACTCAATATGGTGCTACTTTTTGAAGAGTCTTTGGAAACTTTGGCTACTCCAGAATGCACCTGCAAGAAAAGTGGTTAAAGTAGATTTGAGATGGAAAGGGTTGGGGGTGGCTGTTTAGCATGGCCAACTTATATGTGAATAAGTTAGATTATCCCTGCCTACTGAGCTGACGTTTTGTGTTTTTAGATACATTTTTGTATTTTATTGCTGAGTAAAGACACCATAAAGCGGTGTTTGTGCAGCTTTTTAACCCTTTTGGTAGTGCAAAGGTATTAGAGTTAAGATGGCTGATGTCAGGCATGGCCACAAAGGCACAAGCTGTTTGTTAGCTTTGCTGCCTTCTTTTCCTTTTTCCTTTTTTTCCTTCTCCTGTTTTGTTTGAAGTGGGATAAAGGGGGGATGAAGAGGAAGGAGGGTGGGTTTTTCTGGCTTTATTATGGATGTTTAGTGTTTTTTAACAACAGAGAAGTTCTATGCTTGAACTGTTTACTAAGGTATAATGGTTAAAGAAATCAGAGTAACAACTTTAGATATAGAAGGGATGGGAAACACCATTAAACGGTCACAGCTCTTTAAAGTAATTAAAGTCTTAAAACCTACAGTCCTACCTACAAGAAACACATAAAACAAAATGTACAGATGGCTTTCTTAATAGCCAACGGTGGGGACGTAAGTATTTCGCTCCAGGGGCTGGGAAACCAAGGAGAGTGGGGCTATTATTTGATAGTGAACTGGATTTTACTCCACATAGAGTGTTACAAGATAAGGAAGAAAGATATATTTTTGTGGAAGGACTTTTGAATAAGCAGGCTTTGGTCACCTTTAGCTCCATTTATGGATCCAGTGTTAGCCAATTACACTTTATACATAAAGTACTGGAAAAAAATGAAGAAATTTACGAAAACAGCTATTGTAATAGGAGAAGATGTTAACTGGAACCTTCAAGGGTTAGACCCAGAGGTATTGGACAGACAGATTCAGAACCCTATAGGTAATATTCAAGCTGTATAGAAACATGTCCAGGCAGTTCAATCCTATTTTACCTTTTGCCATGCAGATAGTTGTGGAGCCGCTCTCTTCTGTAGAGAAAGGGACTGTATCATGCCATATATAAAGACTGCCTCACATGGGGCTCCTATTTGTCCCTGTTGAAGCACTGATCAGATCCACAAATGCTTTGCTTCAATAATGCAGACATATTAGGCACTCCCATACCATTCACAGGGTAGAATCCAACGAAAGCCCTACTTAGAGTAGACCCATTGAACAGAGAAGCTCTGGGGCCAGGGCACATTCCAGCAGTGGGCGGGGTGGGGCCAAGATAGCAGCATATTTAGCTTCAAGCTTTTACAACCTGTCACTGAGCCTTAGGAGAGGCATTGCAACCTTTTGGAATGGAGAATTTTTTTGCAAAAGCTGGGAAACCACCAAGTGGTGGTTGGGGAAGGGTGACGGGAAGGGGCGGGGCCCTCTGGGGAACTCCGTCTGGAGTGTGACCCCAGGCAGACTCAACACCCCTGCTTTAAGGGCTCAGATAGAGGTCTTTCCTGGCCTTGACCACTAAGATGCCTTTGCACTAAAGAACCCCCCCCGCAGTCCTCCCGTTCTAGAGCCTTTCCACATATCGCAGTCTCCCAGACAGCGACTACGTGATTGCTGAGAGGGAAAGCTTTTAAGTTTCAAGCTTCCATAGAACTCAATGAAACAGTGCCATCTAGTGGCTGTTTTAATCACGTAACATTCTGAGTTAAAAAGATGGTTCATTCCCTTCCTAATCTTTTTGGAGCGAAATAACCAGGAAATACCTCTGGATGTGCCCTGGACGTTAACGATGTCATGAAAAGGACCCGCAAACTTCCATGAACGAGCAATCTCAATAGCAGGATAAAAGCTCTGTATGAAGGAGCCCAATTTTAACAGAAGAAGTCAGGGATTGAACTTGGGACTTTTTGTTGCAAAAACATCTGCTCCACCCACTGACCTATGGCCCTGCATGGTCATCTGAAACCTGGGCTTCACCACAGTATCAGGTGAAAGATCTGTCACCTAAAATGTGGGCATGTGCTTTAAAGCCAGCCTGGCAAATATAAATATAACCAATGTTCTCTGAGTTAGATATACAGCCTGATTCGTCATTGACACGAAAGGGATTTTGCACCTGCAAAGTGATTGCAGAGAAAAAGCAGCAAAACCAAAGAAGCTTCGACTATGTCTGGGGCTGCCTGTGAACTGTGACAAAGATGTGGAGAGGCTGTTCTCCCGTTTTCATTTGTCCAGGGAAAATCATCCCAAGAAGAGCTCTCTGCTAATCATCCATCTCCCTCTGCATGCAACGTCTCTGTTTAATGGCTGATAGAGCATCTCAAAAGGGCCTTCCCTTCTCCCCCTCTTTGTTTAAAATGAAATATAATGGACCTGGACTTATCAGTGTCTCTAAATGCATTTTCTGTGCTTTATCCCTACTAAGGGATTTGGTCTATTCTAGGAAGTATGGGCAGAATTGATTCTGAGCTCGGTATAATTTAATCCATCAATTTAACATTAAATTAATATGCAGAGAGGTCTCTTTTGTGGATTTAAAAAAACCCGGTAGGGAAACAGTTATTAATTTAAAATGGAGTTGAGAAATGGGACAATGGCACTCCTATTAGTATCTGCCACGGAGCTCAACCATTGCTTTGAGCACAGCCTTGCAGCAGTTTGGTGGGCACTAAAATTGATCTACGGTTATCCAGAAAGGAGTGAATCTTGACCATCTCTGAGTTTTACAGGAGAATGCAGCCATTCCAAAATAAAACCTTCCCAAGATTTCTGAAAATTAATGGCGACATCCTCGTGAAATCCATTGTTCTGTGCTGTCTGGACTTGAGTTGAAGCTTGAAAGGGATGTTGGGACACAGCTCATGTTTACAAAATCAAACTGATCAGAAGAGCCCTACAAAGATGGATAGGATATTTAGCAATGATGGCTCAGTGTGTTTAAAAAAATGACACTGAAAGAAATAGAAAGGATATTCAAAGCTAGAGAGAGGTCCTGCTTCATGCTCAGAATTTAGGATTGCTGGTGTTTTGTACCCAGCCGTATAATCCAGTTGCTGGTTTTCATGCCTGAGAAATGATTTTATTTCTTATTTACCAACATACATGGCACTCTACAAAGTTTCATAAGCAAAAGAAAAAAAGGGGGAAAAAGATAAGTACTTGTCTCAAGGAAAGTACAACTTAGGTTTTTAGAAGGGCGAGGTGAGAGTAACATGCGAGGAAGTGGAGAGCCAGGTTATCAACAGTTCCAGGTGACAGGCAAAGGTAACAAGGAATGAATGTCAGCAAGGGGATTAAGGGTACAATCCTATGCATGTTTAGACAGAAAAAAATCCTACATCTCCCAACGTTCCTCAACATATATAAGATCGAGCCCTAAATACACTTCACTTCAGGTGGAGAAAAGGAGTACGGAGGTAAGCCAAAACTCGCTTAAAACTTATAGAAAAATATTCCAATGTTGTAGCATCAGATGGTGTAAACACTTGTACCGTGTCCCATTGCGTTAGTGCTCATAAATAGGAAATGAACTTTGGTTCCACGTGAATGGCTGTGATCCACAGTAGTATACAGGGACAATAGATTTCTGGTATCTTCTGCTACCATGTTTGAGCTCCTTTTTCCTCAACCGCACTCATTCCTCTTGTGTCTTCAGGATCCTCTAGTGAAATTGATTGGCAGCCAGGAGCTTCAGGACAGAGTCGAGGACAACGCAACTGAAGATGCTGTTAAAATGCAACATTGAGTGTTGTGAGCCACTTGGGGAATCCAGTCAAAAAGCAGGATACCAATCTAATAAATGATTGATGATGATGAAGAAGGTGATGATGATGATATGTTTAATGACGAAGAAGCAACAATTCACTACAAAAGCATATGGTATTAGGAAGCTTTTTAAAACGTGGTAAATACATAGGCAGTAGGACTGTCAACATGAGAAGTCTGTTTGCCATGATAGATATAGAACCTCCATCTTCAGAGGCAATATACCTCTGAGTACCAGCTGCTGGGTACAAATGGAGGATGGCCATCATCGTGCTGGTCTGCTTATGGTCTGCTCCAGGACACCTATCTGTCTTGCCACTTTTGGCAATGGAATGCCCATCTACATGAACCTTGGTCTGAGTCAGCAAGGCACTTCTTAAGCACAGATAGATAAGCCAGTTCCCAAGGTAACCAGTTCCAAAGATATAAGATAAGATAGATAAGATAAGATATCTATCTCTTAGATATAGATATCTATCTATCTATGATAAGATCTCTATCGATCTAAGATATCTATCTTAGATATCTATCTAAGATAAGATAGATATCTATCTCTTATAGATAAGATAGATAAGCCAGTTCCCAAGGTAACCAGTTCCCAGTTCCCAATCAGTTCCCAAGATAGATAAGCCAGTTCCCAAGGTAACCAGCTTAATCAGTACGTCCAGGTACTTAATCAGTACCTCCAGGTCAACCCAGCCAGATTAATAGCAATTTCTTCAATAGCCTTGCAAAGAATTTCATTCTCCCTTAGAGCAAAACAGGTGTGTGTGTGTGTGTGTGTGTGTGTGTGCAGTAAAGCAGCAGTGCCTAGCAGGTGGAATCAAATATAGAAAGGGAAAAGTGGACATCTGGAACAAGATGTTGCAGTGTATCCATAGCCCCTAACAAGAGTGCTCCTGTTCAAGGTTCCAGCCAGCCTGAAACAAGAGCCTGCTAGTGTCAGGGTTGTATCTGAGCCCTCAGAGCCCCAAAGCAGCTCTGATTCTGAGGAGGAGAGGCAACTCGTGGTGGAGGAACTCTCTCAGACTTCAGAGGTGCAGCTGGAGGGGGAGCCCCCCCTGCTCACATCCCTGGGAGCGACAGCGAACCAGGCGTGGAAAGGGAGGGACAACCTGAACTTTCAGATGCGAGGCGCAGATGCAGGCGCAAGCGAGAGATCGCAGGGGCTGAGCTTTGGCGCTCCGCCCGATTGGCTTGACGTCAACAGCTGCGCCCAGAAACATCATGGGGGAGGGGGAGATCTTCCCCTCCCACTCCTTAAGTTCAGAGAGTTGCCGCTTTTTTCCCAGAGATCAACTGATGTACTAACCCTTAGAACCCCTAGATTGCTGTTCCTTTGTAGTTTCTCTGAGTCTCAAGCAATTAGCATCTGTATGCCTCATTAGGATAAATGGAATTAAAGCCTTGGAAAGCAGCCCTTTTGTCTGAGTGTTGATTTTGGCTATTGGCGTATTCAGTAGGCAACAGGGAACCTTGACAGCTAGCTGGGCTGGCCAAGGACAAGATGGTGTCCTTCTTGCATCCATTCCATGTGCAGAAGCTGACTGGATTGGCAGTTGTTCAGCACGACCAATAGGACAGCATCCTTCATTGCACTTGAGGGCAGCAAGCTAGCTTAGACGCCTTGCAGGACAGGCCTATTTCTAGCCCCCCCCCCATTTTTCAGTGGATACCATCAACTTTCCATGACTCAGCTGCCCTTAACTGATTTACTTTTTACCTGTACCAATTCTTTTTCTTAAAGACTTTTTTAAATTTTAGAACAACTATATAATACAATAACATAGAAATGTAACTGTTTGCACTCTCAGTTCCTTCCCCCCCACTGCAAAATATTGTCATGTCGGGACACGTTCACAGGGCCGACGACAAGGCTAGGCATGGCTGGGCTCCCGTCCACAACCCAGCGGGGCCCACTGACAAGGGCCTTCTGGAGTTCAGCCTCCTCTTCACCATTGCAAACTGCTGGTTCCCCTGCCTCAGACAATGGTGCTGGTGAGGAGGAGCAGTAGATGCCACAGCCTACTTGCTCACTGGTGTTTTGCCTGTCCAGCAAGCAAGTGGCAGCCATGATGAGAAAGAGGAGCAGGAGAAGCTGGAGACAATGGCCGTGAGAAGGCAGACCCACTGAAGGAGCGGGCCCATTGTGGGTATCTTGCCCAAGGGCCCTCAAAAACCTGGAGCTGGCACTATATGTTCCTCAGGATGAACTCAGCTTTTTCCTTCCAATTAAAGAAAATCCTTTCTAGTTCGTCAAGGGGATCATCTTGGACTGTTTCAGATCAGTCCAGGTAGCGTTCCATATTCTGGCATACCCTCGTGCTGGTGGTTGTCCTGAGTCTTTCTTGTTTGCAAATAAAGTTGTACCATTCAGTACAGAAAGCATTAGGTTTTAAGGACATAAGAGCCATAATGAATCAGGCCAGGGTCCATCTAGTCCAGCGTTGTGTTCACGTAGTGGCCAGCCAGGTTTTCTTTGTCCCTTGGCCACTCAGAGGTGCCTTTCAGCTAAAGCCACCAGCCATTGCTTTTGATAAGTAGGTCCCTAGTTAAGTCACCCGAGTCGTTCTTATGTCTTGATATAACTAACCTGGCTGCACTTAGCATAAAACCAATTAGTTCTTTAGATGTTAATTATTTTGTTTATCATATAGGTTCTACAAAGCAAGTTCTGAAGTTCATACTATTACTTTTTACCTATGAACCATAGACATAATTGACATTGATATAGATACAGTCTACTTCCAGTTTCTTAGACTTTTCCCCACTTCCTCTTGTGAAAGCAAGAGCTGCCCTTAGAATAAAGTGGAGACATTCAGGATTTAAGTGTAGCTGTGACTGGGCAGCAGCATGTCCCTACCTCCAAACAAAAGACAGACACAAGCACAGGATTTCCTGCCCTTGGAATTCAATGACCCAGAAGTTCTCTTTCTAGAAATGGGGTGAGTTACCCTCTTCACTCTATGCCCTCAGTATTCAATAGGTTTTGGAAGGTAACAGGGCCACTCTGTTTTTTAAAAAACATTTTTCTTTTAATTTACAAGCAGATGTATTTCTGTATACCTAGGGAGTCCCCAGAGTATGTAGAAACCACTACCTTGCTTTTTGGTGGCCCTGTTTTGCTTCCAAAATGATAGACACTCAAGTTCGGTATTATAGGGAAGAAGTGGGGCTTGCAACAAAATGTTGTGGTACATTTTCATCCTCCTGTGAAGAGTATTCCTACTCAGGGCTCCACCCAGCATGGAGAAGGAGTCTTGTAGTGTTCTTCAGGTCCCGTCTGCATGTGCGCGTGCAGAGGTGTCATGAGAAAGTGGCCTTTTCAGACTGAGTCATTCACCAGACTAGAGTTGAAGTTGAGGAATCAGGTCAACAGAAAACGATTCAGAGAGGCAAGAGGCAGGCAAGGAAATGTGCAGACTAGAGGCAGAAGCAGAATCAAGAAGCTAATGAGGCAGATAGACAAGGCCTAAGCGAGACTGTTGTCCAGGCCTGAACATTTATAGCCAGGTCGAGTCAGAAACTGGGATTGGTGCTGCACTGTGTATCCAGGTGGACAGAGCTGGACCAGGTCTAGTTAGCCCAGCTCCCCCACTGAGGTCTCAGTTATGCAGGCCAGCTCAGCCCCTTCATCCACAATCAAATCATGGATGAGTGATGTTGACCCAGCATTCAACAGCAGCACCATCAGGTGGGAGGGTCAGAGGGCATGTTGTTGAGTCCTTTGCATTTTACTTCCACTGTTTGAATACTTACGTTGCTGTCAGGACATTTATCTGCATTCAGTCCACATACAGGCTTTGAAAAGGATGCTTGGAGTGTGTACTTCAAAGAGGCTTTTTGACTCTAAATGGGTCCTTTGCTACCTCTGCAGGTATTGTTGTGTATGCAGGCAATTACATGAAACATAACTTCTCCCCACTTTATTCCCTTGCCTTTCCTAATAACCTGCATTTTAATTAAAAACAGCAATTTACAGTGCAGTTCATTTATAACAACATAATCCATGGTAATCGCAACGCAATAAATTTATGTTTTAAGTAAAATTTTAATGCTCGGAGCAGCTGGGTCTCTGAAGTGTGGAAATAGCTAACATTTTTCACTTGGTACGGTGCATCCCATAGAAGGCACCATGGTTTAATTACAGAGACACCACAGCCAAGGGATGGAGAATTGAGTGATTATAATAGTAAAATGAGAAATGATTTGTTTGCAACTTGCAGTAAATCTAGAAAATATCTAAATAATATGGAGGGGCAATTTGTAATGAGCTGGACAAAAGCACATAGGTTGCTCATTCAGGTGCTTCCAAAAAGGTGAACTGCTGAATAAGATACATGGGGGACTATGATGGATTTCAACCCCCCCCCCCCCCCGCCAAAGTATAAGACACATCAAATTATAAACTTACGCAGTCTGCCAAGGTAATAGAGCTGAGTGTTCTGAATTCTTCTTTTCGGGCTTAGGAGAAATCAACCCTATTCTAACTGAACTAGAATCCAGTTTTATGATTATGAATCTGGATGGTACAGAACTTAAGAACTGCTTTGCTGAGTCAAACCAAAGTCCGCCTGGTCTAGAGAAAGCTTGCTGGTAGTGCGTGCTGGAGGTTGTAATACCTTATTACCTATTTCCAGGGTTTGGTAATTAAAACTATACTGCCTCTGCACCCTGAGTTTTCATTTCTAGCTAGTGACTAATAGCTGTTGGTAGTCCTATCCACCTTGAATGTGTTAAATTCTTTTAAAACACCATCTATATTAGCAGCTGACACCAGATCATGGTATTCCAACTCTGAACAAGAATTGATCTTGTCCCAGAAGCCAAGAGAATGAAACAGACTTCACAAATGAGAGCCTGAGCAAAGAGATAGACAGCCAGAGCTCTGCTGAAAACCTGTGCATGATTTTAACTAGGGATGTTGTGGGCACCTGACTGGGTCTGGAAGTCCGTCAGGCCCCCCTCCACCTGCAACCCCCAGACCGTGCCCACAGAGCCCCTGCCCTCACTCGTGCCTGCTTGTGCTGTTCCAGACTCACCGTGGGCCCATCCGATGGCGCCTGCCATTTTACCACCTTTGTTTTTGGCGGAAAAAGGGGGTTTAAAATGCACATATTTATGCCTCTAATATTGCACATATTAAGCTTTCCCAGCCCCAAACTGCACACATTTAAATATGCACATTTTTAACCTCCTTTTTTTCTGCCAAACAAAAAGGGCAGCAAAATGATGGGTGCTCGTCAGACGGGCCCCTTGGTGAGTGTGGGCGACTCGCTGAGCTTGAGAGGGCTTGAACATGGGTCCGGGGGTGGGGGGCGAGCAGGGGTGGAACTTCAGCTGGTGCCCGGAGAACCTCAGCTGGGGCGTGTTTGCATATCCCTAGTTTTAACAGCGATTAAAAAAACCCTTTCACTGATAGACACATCACTCCCTCTATTTCCTATCTTCAGCCTTTGAGTGCCATTGCTGATGTAGCCAAAACAGCACTACCCAAGCGCAAGAGGAAGGAATCGGCAGGCTTGAGGGAACCCCGAGTTTTGCAAAGAACAAACATCTTTAGAAAAAGCACCCCAAGGGGGAGACCCGAAAACAGCCACATGAGGACTGAACATGCTTTCCAGAGGGTGTGTGTTAGCCCTTCGCAGCAAAAAGCAGTCTTGTGGCATCTTAAAGACTTAACACATTTATTCTGGCATAAGCTTTGAAGTGGGCTGTAGTCCACAAAAGCTTGCGCCAGAATAAATGTGTTAGAGCCAGTGTGGTGTAGTGGCAAGAGTGTTGGACTAGGAGCTGGGAGATCCGGGTTCTAGTACCCACTCGGCCATGGAAGCTCACTGGGTGACTTTGGGCCAGTCACAGACTCTCAGCCCAACCCACCTCACAGGGTTGTTGTTGTGAGGATAAAATGGAGAGGAGGAGGATAATGTAAGCCACCTTGGGTTCCTTGCAAGAGGAAAAAAGGCGGGGTATAAATGCAATAAATAAATAAATAAAAATTTCAGGTGTCACAAGACTCTTTATTGTTTTTGGACATGCGTAGTGGCCACAGGGTGCTGACTGCCTGCTGGAAGAAAAAATGGAAAACTAGGGAAGGAAAATGGAATAGAATGGAGTAGCTGGAAACCTTAACAGGGGACCTTCCATGCCGCAACATTTGTTGGAGGTCCCATTTCTCTCTCTCAGATTTTCTTCCCGTCATGTCTCCTCCCTAGTGTTTTCCAGTTCAGCCACTGAATACCAGAGTAAGAATTCATCCATCTCTCTCTCTCGCTCTCTCTCTCTCTCTGAAAGATAGAAAGACTAAAAACAAAGTATTCAAAAATATATATTTAAGCTAAACGTTTCGGCTTCCGCCCTCATCAGTAGCTACGCTGTTAAAAGGATATCAGGAGTGCCAGCTTGGAATGCCTGGAGATGGAAGTTCCTTGGGAGAAATCATATCTATCACAAGCTTGTTTACTTTTAATGTTCAGATGAGCCTAATGGTAACCATGTCTTATAACAATTTTGAAAGCCATTATCTTTGGATTTGGAACATAAGGATTGTCTTGTAGGATTGTCTTGTAGGATCACATCAAGGTTTGGCTTTTTACAGCGACTGCTTGGATGCCTCTTGGAGGCACAGAAGTAGGGCCAGATGTTGATGGCTAACCTCTCTATGTGCACAACCTTCTTGACCACAAGGGTATCAGCTGGGGTGGCGGCAGCCACACATGCATGCACATGCACTTGCAACTCACAGCTATATGCACTCTCTCAAAATCCAGCTGCTGCCTAGGACCGTTTCAGGGGCCTGGCACTTGCTTTGATCAGAGAAAACTCTTCCCAGAAACTTCAGTTCTCAAACCATGCAGCCATCCAGGAATCCTGGCTTCTAGCCCTTCTCCTTCCTCTAATCCACTCTCTTGCTGAAGGATCCTGACATCCCACACTCTGTTAGATGGAACATTTTCAGGGGGGAAAATACTCTAGGAATAGGAAGCCCCATTGCTAGGAAAAAGGCAAGAGCGCTTGAGCACTGTTTCCTAGGACATTCGAGGAACAATGCCTCTATGGCAAGAAATACAGAGCCCGTTTCTAGAGTGTTCCCCCTTTATTTCCCGGGGGGGGGGATGCCAGGCAGGGCTTAGGCAAGCCCCCTGCTAGCTGCACTTTTCATATCCCTTACCTGGGGGTATATTTCCTCTGAACATGGAGGTTCTAGTTAGCTATCATGACAAGTAGGTGTCATCAGACCTATCCTCCAGGTGTTTTGCTTTTTTAAAAAGCAGTTGTGCCTCCTGTATGGAAGAGGCACTGCTACCACCTGTTGAGGAGGGTAAGGATGGCTTCACCAATGCAGTTCAGCAAGCTAGTTTTCAGATATAGCAAGGGGCAGGTGGGGTGGGGGGAAGAGAAATGAGGGACAACTGCAGCAGTTATACTTTGAAACATGGATGCCCCTTTCCTTTGCTTACCTGTGTGGGGTGTTCCGTGCATGCATCCCCAGTTGTAGGAATGGAATGGAAAGGGGGTTGCTTTTGGGAATCTTGGTGTTTTGGGAATCTTGAGGCCAAGATCCTATATGAGTTGTAGGAACAAAGGGTTAGCAATGTGCTCATGTGTCTGTGTTCTTGAGACAGGCTTTTTGTGCAAAATGCTCCCTTCTTCTGCAAATCACTATTTTTCATAGCCTCCATCACCAGGGCCCAGTCTACACAGAGGTGGCTTCCGACACTGATGAAGTTTAAAGATGCATTTTCTTGAATTCGCATCTACTCTTCCCATAGCCAATTTATCTGGTGTAGACTTGATATAAATCTTGCTTTTGTGAGACAAAAGTAATCTTAAACCTCTTTAATTTGGCTATGTAGGCGGAGTCTTGGTATATCAACAAGTTTCCTTCCTTCCTTCCTTCCTCCCCCCCCCCCCCAATCTCAGGTGCCATGATGTGAAGGAGTGGAGATTATTTTTTTAAGTCATCCTATAAGCCACATGCTGACATTCTTTGGGGTAAGCCTCATTGAAGAGAATGTGATTTAATTCTCAGCAGACATGTTTATTGGCACGTTTTCAGGTAGTTGTTCCCTGAGGTAAAGAATTTAAAAGGACAAAGGGGAGAATTGGAAAAGCTTGAAAAGACATTCCAAACTTTATTTTTTTCAAAGGCAGGGGGAGGGGAAGCAGCATTGCTGGAATGGGTTAATAACGTCTCTCCATCTAGTGACATCAAAAGTTTCCTTCCTTCCTTCCTTCCTTCCTTCCTTCCTTCCTTTCATCCTTCTTTTTATTTTTACATTCATTAAGCTTATTCGCAGGTAAAATGATGCAAAGGAATGGAGACTTAAAAAAAAAAAGTCACCCCAAAAGCACGACATGCTGACTTTCCCAGGAGTAAGCCTTATTGCATTAACTCTTCAGTTCACTGGAAAGGGCAACAAGAGAGAGAGACAGAGAGAGTGAGCAGGAGAGAAGCCAGCCGAAATGTGCATGTGTTATTCACAGATTCACATCTCCACAGGTACACATTAGCAAACACTATTAAAACACACAACCACCCAATCTTGGTCAGCGGAGGGTGAAGTCAACAGGAAGGGTTAACTCCTCCCATTCCTGTTGGGCCCACCCTTCACTGACGCAAGTTTCTGTTCCTCCTTGCAGCACTGAAGCCACTCCCCCCACCCCCCACCCCAGAATAGTACTGCAAGTTTAGGACACACTGGGTCTCAAAACGCAGGGAAGTCAGGGTAAGCAGAAAATCTGTCACAAAAGGACTTTGTGAAAATGCAGGTTTTGTGGCAGGAAAACTCAGGACTGGTACAGATTGGGGGTAACATCATGTGTCATGCCTGTCTGTGAGGTGCAGCAGCAGTGCAGTAAATTCCTTATGTAGATTGGGCCCAGATTTTTTGTTGCATGCTCTTAAGTGTGCATGACCTGACACAAAAGTAATATAGTCTCATGCTGCGCGTCCTATCATCCGAGTTATGGTCTCTCCATTGGGGGATGTATACGCTACCGTTGGTGTGCTCTGATTAGGTATAGTTACACCAAAACCTGTACTCTGTCATTGCAAGGTGGACAGAGCAGATGGAAGGGGGGTAGGGAGGTTCTTGTGTTCGCCCTCCTTACCATTGAATCACTGGGTGATATTTTCCTTATAATTGTTAGCTGGTTAATTGCTAGCTGGTATTTAATTGTTATATTTTGATATTTTCTTCTTATTATTTTATAATTGTTTCATTGCATTTTATGGTTTTAATTTTGTATTTTGTCTTGGGAGAGTTTTCCCTAAAAGGCGGTGTCAAGGTTCCCCTTATGACCTGGACCCCCTGAGCAACTCCTTAAGGATCTCTTGCCTCCTTAAGAATCCCACTTTCCTTCTTGTAAACTTCCTCTTCCCAGTAACATGGGGTTTAGGCTGTAGACATGGGGTGGATGACACTCTAGGCACAGGGTCGAACCACAACAGTTTACTAGTAAATTAAAACAAGCAAATTACAACTGCAGGTATTTAAACAATAGAGCTGAGTAATACAAAAGACATTAAAAATAATATTTGAAAAATGCAAGTTCCTTTACCCTAGCTGTCCCTAGACTTTTCTAGGCTGCTTCTTCCTGCTCACTCTTCAGACTTTGCTTTCATTTCAGGCTCTGGCTGTCCCTGCTCTTACTGGCTCTCTCACTCTCTTTATATACCCTCATCCCTCAAAAGCGAAAGTACTGCTACAAACTTGAAGAAATGAAATGTACACCTCACTGGAGAAATGAAAGTACTCCTCTCAGGGTTATCCCCTCCCAACAGAAAATTCCAGGCCTCTAAGCCTGACCTTTCCCCCTTTTGCCTCTGTAGGTCTCAAACCTTCACAGGCAGTCTACACATTTTCTAAAAAATGAAATAATAAATAAATAATACACTGGTTGTATGGTGCACGTCTTCTAAGGTGGGAACAGGGTCTGAAGGGGTGTAGGATTTGGTGCAAGTCTATTCCTACCCTGTTCTGCCCGTTGCCATGCCCCACCCACATTTCTGCCCTGTTTTTGGCCTTATGCTGGTGGAGGTGCGCCAGTGGAGAAGATGCACCTGTCAGGGTTGGAACTGAGCCTATAGAGCCACAAAGCAGCTCTGATTCTGAGGAAGAGCTACAACCTGTGGGAGAGGAGCTCGCTCTGCAGCACCCACATAGCACACTTACTGGCAGCGATGCCACCACGGCAGCAGACGGTGGCACTGCTGTGGGCAGAAGTAGTGCCGCTGCGATCTGCAGTGAGCACCTGTAAGCTGTCTGCCATTGATACTCCCACAATGCCCCAACACAGAGCCGCTCCATGGGACTGTGGGAGCATCAACATGGCAGCTTCCTACCCACTGGCTGCTGTCACTCAGCAAATCCATGTTTGTTTGTTAGTTTGTTTCCTTGTTTAATTTACAATATTCATATACCGCTCCACATCAAAAGATTTCAGAGAAGTGAACAGCAAAGATGAAAGAATAAAACACCATGTTAAAACAGTTAAAACATTTTAAAAAGAAACAAGTTCTGATAAGACTGAATTTAGTAGACCACAGCTGGTCACTCAAGGAAGGCTTCCAGAAATAACAAGGTCTTCAGGAGGCTCCGGAAGCAGCACAATGTTGGTGCCTGCCTGACCTCTGAAGGCAGGGAGTTCCACAGGAAGGGGGCCACTGCACTGAAGGCTCTTTTCCTAGTGGACTCCAGCCAGGCCATGGGTCCATGTGGAACCACCAGGAACATGCTCTCTGATGACCTCAGTGACTGGGCAGGTTGGTAAGGGAGAAGACTGTCTCTCAGGTATCCTGGTCTCAAGTTGTTTCAGGTTTTGTACACTAGTATTGGGATGTTAAGCCTGGGATGTCCCGGTAGCAAATAGGCAGCCAGTGCAGTTCCCTCAGCAAAGGAGTTGCATGCTGAAAAGGGGCCACTCCCGACAACAGCTGAGCTACTGCATTCCGCACTAGGCCCAGCTTCCAGAGCAGCCTTGAGGGCAGCCCCACATAGAGTGCATTGCAGTAATCCAGTCTTGAGGTTACTAGCGCCTGTACCACCGTGGCCAAGTTCTCTCTGTCTAGGAGAGGCCATTGCTGGTGAACCAGCTGAAGCTGGTAGAAGGCACTCTGAGCCACGGTGGCCACGTGGGCCTCCAGCGACAGTGATAGAGCAAGGAGCAGGACAAGGCAGGAGGGCCCAGCTCAAGTCTTGGTTGGCGCCCAGAGCGTTGGGCCATCGGCAGCTGCAGGAGGCCCAATTTTGGCTAACTAATGTTTCAGAGCTGGAGGGTGTGACGTCATTTGCTTGCAACTGGTATTCTGGCATCTGTCAAAAGACTTCAGACCATTTCATGATGGTCAAGTGTTCATTCATTCATTCATTCATTCATTATATTTCTATTCCGCCCCATAGCCGAAGCTCTCTGGATGGTTCACAAAAATTAAAAAACATTAAAATACATTATATAAAATATAAAAACCATTCACATAATGACATAAAATAAATAACACACACAATAACAACATATATCTAAAACATTTAAACACAATCAAGAGACTTGTTGTATGCTGCCAAATGCCTGAGAGAAGAGGGCAGTTTCATTTTTTTGTGCCAAAAAGATGACAACGTTGGCGCCAGGTGGGCCTTGTCCAGGACATTATTCCATAAATGGGGAGCCAAAGCATCAGGAGGGCACTAGGTTGGGGAAGGCTGGATTAGCTATTGCATTTTGGATGAACTGCAATTTTTGGATGGTTTTCAAAGACAGCTCCATGTAGAGCACATTACAATAATCCAGAGGTGATGTAATTAAGGTATGTGCCTCCTGCATTTGCCAGGAATGGATGCCTGGAAGAAGGAAGTGGTGTGGAACGTTCATTCAGTGGGGCTGTCTCCTTCCTATTCGTTATCTATGAACTGGGAGAGAACCAAATTTATTGTTAAAGGGAGGCTAAAGGCTATTGATTCTCAAGTCCTTCACAGAGCAGCACAGGTTCCATGCTCTCTTCAGTCACTGGGTTTGCCAGGCCCAAACTTCAAGAGACCTTTGGCTACTGAGCAGTATAGAAATGTAATAAATAAATAAATAATACAGGAGAGCTTTTTCTCTTGCTCGGTGCAAAGTACTACCCTCTAATCTTCTAGCTGGCAATTCTAAGAAAATTCCAGGTAACAACAGCTGTTGCCCCTGCAACAATGAAGAGGTGGAATCTGTTTGGCATGTCTTATTCAACGGTGGTTTTTATCAAGGGGCTAGAGAAACTTTGATTTACCCTATTATCCCATCTTTTCCTGGACGATTCTTTAAGAGTCTTTGGGCTCAATCCTATGCATGTTTAGACAGAAGAAAGTCCTACAACTCCCAGCATTCCCCAGCCAGTAGGACTTTCTTCTGTCTAAAAATGCATAGGATTGAGCCCTTTGCTGATGATCTTACTTGACTGCTCTAGCATTTCAATGATAGAGCACGTTGCTAAATTTCTAAATTTAGACATCTGGATCAGATGTCTATTATTATTATGTCTATTATTCTTTCCTGATTCTGTTCCTAATTTTTATATACTTTTTTCCCAATATGCATTTTATATTTGCACATTCTTTTATTCTGCATGTATGTGGTGAATAAACTGTAAATAATAAACTACTACTACTATTACTACCAGGAATGGGGGCAGTTAAATTAATCCACCCCCATCCCCTCTTGTGACACAGGAGACTAGCAAGAAGGTGGGTTACAGATATTGAAAGTGATACAAGTACAGTGAGGGTGAATGAGCTGTGTGCTCTTGTTGGAGCAATAGCTGCTCTCTGGTTTAGGAGATGATGACGACGATGACAACTTTTCATTTCTGTACTGCTGAATAGTTGAAGCTCTCTGGGTGGTTTACAGCCATTCATAAGACCATAAAATACAGATGCGCAATGGAGGCCTTTTGCTCAGGGACCCAAAAACTCTTCCTGGGTAATCCTGAAGAAACGTGTGGCTCAGGAGCTGAATCCTAGGGGGAAAGTCTGTAAAAACGTATTGTTTTTTCAGGTCTGCTCTAGCAGTGAAGCCTTGATTGGCACAGGAAACCTCAGCCAGAAATTCAGACTCAACCCAATTTTGAGAAGAGGGGTAAATATAGTAAGGGTCATAGTGCATTCCTAGCCAGAGGAAGAGCCAACTTCTAAACAAAACATGCAGGCGTAGCCATTAGCTCAAGCTCAGGGTGGATTCAATGTTGGAGAAGAAGCCAGGCAGGTGAACCACTACCACCACTTTCCCCTGGCTGCTGGTCTCCATTACCAGCTGGGCTGCTGGAGGTCCCTCCCCCAATCACAGAGGCCATTCTAATCCAACTGCCCTGTGAGAAGGAGAGGAAGTGTCACCATCACAATATCTTCAAAG
The DNA here is from genome assembly GCF_057233095.1 of Heloderma suspectum. NCBI lineage: Eukaryota > Metazoa > Chordata > Lepidosauria > Squamata > Helodermatidae > Heloderma > Heloderma suspectum. Next base: position 137,715,314 of record NC_139461.1, read on the forward strand.
AGGCCATTTTTATGAACAACCGCAAGATCAATAAGTACAATACTGTAAAATTGTGCTTATTCGTAGCCCTACCAAATTCCTTTGGGGCTGAAGAGTAGGGAATAATTCCTTTAAATACTGCTCCTAGTGTGAGCTTGAAGCAGTAAAAGGTGGTGAGGAGCTGCTTGGGGAGAGCTGGGTGGCAGGGGACTGGTATATATCTTTCTTTCTTTCTTTCTTAATTTATAGTCCACCTTTCTTCCATTGTAGAACTCACGGTGGCTACCTGTGATTTCTCCTCCAAGCACTGACCAGATCCAGACCTGCTTTAGCAACGTGGCTGCCTCATGTGCCTTCAGACCATGCCCTAGGGCATCTGTCTGTCTGTCTGTCTGTCTGTCTGTCTATCTATCTATCTATCTATCTATCTATCTATCTTTCTATCATCAGTTTGGGAATCTGGTTGGTGGCCTGCTGACAAGCTGCTCCAATGGATGAGTAATGGTAGGGGTTGATGTATGTCTGATAGTGACGGCTGAGGGCAGTTGCGTAGAGTCTGGTGGGTCTCCCATTGTTGAGATAGGGTGAGGGTGTGTGTTTACGTCCTTCTTTGTAGTAGGGGTTGTGGCAGAGCCTTCTCCAGGGTTGCCTCTCAGTACCCTAAGACTCCTGTCACCTATCTTAACCCTTCTACTTAACCCACTCTCAGGGCTTTCCTTAAAGGGAATAAGGTGCTCGCTCAAATGGTCAAGCCGGTGTGTCTTTATGTCTATGACGGTGTGTGGCTGGGATGCAGAAAGTTCCCTGACAGACTAGACTCAGGCAAAGGGTTAACACAAACAAGGGTAAAAAACATTTTATTTGCAGGCTTCCTTTCATCACGGCAAGAACAGACTGCCGCACATTCCCAGCTAACTTGGTGACACCTGTAGCAGTTCTTCCTTTCTCTGAACCCCTACAGCTCTTTCTCCCGACCTCTCTCATTTCCCCCCTCTCTTGCCCAGCCTTCCCTGCAAACTGTCCCATCCCCAAACTGTTTTTATTTTCCCTCCTCCTTCACAACATTCCAGGGGCTGTGACTGGTTGACCCAGGAAAGGGCAGACTCCAGCTCCGTCCATCACAGGGGTGAGTGAATTTGATGAGACTGTGGAGTGTATTGTGAGGCTACCACCCTGTCTCCAATGCTGTTTAATATCTTTATGAAGCCGTTGGGTTTGGTCATGAGGGGATCTGAGGAGAGGTGCTATTAGCATGCTGATATCACCCAGCTCTATTTCTCATTACATCTGAAACAGGAGAGGCCATTTACAACTGAGATCAGTGCTTGAACGCAGTGGTGGGCTCGGTGAGGGCAAATAAGGTGACACTAAATCCTGATAAGCTGGAGGCACTATGGATGAGTGGTTCCCAGGTCCGGGGATTACCAGCTCTGGACAGGTTGTACTCCCCCTGAAGAAACAGGCTTGCAGTTTGCAAGTGCTCCTAGATCCATTGCTATCATTGGAGGCCCAGGTGACCTCTGTGACTAGGACTACCTCCTACAAACTTAGGCTGGCCCACCAACTGCACCCATTCCTGGATAGGAATAGCCACATCACTGTGATCCATGTGTTGGTAGCCTTGAGATTGGACTACTGTAATGCACTCTATGTGGGGCTGCCTTTAAGGCTGGTTCGGAAACTGCAGCTAGTGCAGAATGCAGCAGTGAGGTTATTGACTGGGATGCCTTACCGCGTATATATTATGCCTGTGCTCAAGATAGTCAGGTTGCTTACCTGTAACTGTAGTTCTTTGAGTGGTCACCTGTGCATTCACACATATGGGCTCTGCGCCTGCACAGAGACTCATTTGGGAAACTTCCAAGTGGCATAGTTATTTGGCGGGAACCCCTCCCCCACTGTCTCTGGCATATATAGCATGGGTTCCACCTTCCCCTCAGTTCCTTGAGAACACAAGAGTCCCAGACTGAGGAGAAGAACACCTCGGTACCAACAGGCTGTTGACACCAAAGTGGGGATGGTGGTGGTGGTGGTGGTGGTGTGAATGGACAAATGACCACTCAAAGAACTACAGTTACAGGTAAGCAACCTAACTTTCTTCTTCGTGGTCTCTGTGCATCACACATACGGGCAAGTAACAAGCTGACTTACTGGAGGTGGGTCGGTGTCTCAGTGTAGTACTGACGAAAGCACAGCCCTGCCAAAGGCACAGTCCGCTCGAGCTTGAATGCCCAGTCGGTAGTGCTTTATGAAGGTAGAAGGCTTAGAACAGGTGGCTGCCTTACATAAATCTATGATGGGAACCCCTCTTGCAAAGGCAGTGGAAGTCGACACTCCCCTTGTCAAGTGCGCTCGGACTCGAGTTGGTAGGGGTTTCCCAGAGACTTCATACGCCAGTCGAATGATGTGTACGATCCAGGATGCCAGCCTCTGAGAGGAGACTGGAGAGCCCTTATTGCAGCGGTTCTCAACCTGTGGATCGCGACCCCTTTGGGGGTCGAACGACCCTTTCACAGGGGTCGCCTAAGACCATTGGAAAACACATATTTCCAATGGTCTTAGGAACTGAGACACCGCTCCTCTATCCGTCTCCAGGCGGGTCCACCCACATGCAGATACGCCCACATACGAGTAACTGGCGTGATGACATCATCACGCCAACCCCATCACATACACCCCGTACAAATACAGATGTATGTGACAGGGTTGGCGCCATAATGTACTTATGTGGACCAGTCACACATGTGTAGAGAGCAGCTACTGTGTAGAGAGCAGCTACTGTGTAGAAAGCAGCTGCTGTGTTGAAAGCAGCTACTCTGTTAAAAGCAGCTACTGTGTTGAAAGCAGCAGTATTGGAGGTAAAACGACACTTCATGAATTATAATTACTGGGTAAATGTAAAATCATGTACTGTAAAATCATCAACTACTGCAAAAAAAAAAATCTGTACCATGGGAACTTAATCTGGATGCTGATCGGTCTTTTTATATTCAGCTGTGGTTGATGTGAATACTGCCCCCTTGTGATAGTAACAGGTATGTAAAAACAACAACACGGACAATGGTAAATCTTTTTTCTTTTCTTTTTTGCAAACCTCTTGAAACAACAACTACTGCACATGATGTATTTGACACAGTTGGTTCATTTCTGAAAGAGCATAAGATCTCTTGGGAAAAGGTTTGTGGTGTTTGCACAGATGGTGCTCCAGCTATGCTAGGATGTCGATCTGGATTTAAACGTTTGGTACTGAATGAGTCACCAAAAGTCATCGGAACTCACTGTATGATTCATCGGCAAATATTAGTAACGAAGACCCTGCCACAAGAGTTACAAGAAGTAATGAAAAGCGTCATAAGTTCTGTCAATTTTGTAAAGGCGAGCACTTTAAACAGTCGACTGTTTTCACAACTGTGCAACGAGTTGGATGCACCAAACAATGCGCTGCTATTTCACACTGAAGTGAGATGGTTGTCGAGAGGAAAAGTTTTAAAATGTGTTTTTGAGCTTCGTGATGAACTCAAAACGTTTTTTAATCAGAAAGCAAGACCGCAGTTCGAAGCACTTTTCAGCGATAAAAGTGAACTGCAGAAAATAGCTTACTTGGTTGACATCATTGCCATCTTGAATGAGTTAAATTTATCACTGCAAGGACCAAATTCAACATGCCTCGATTTGTCTGAAAAGATCCGATCATTCCAAATGATCCATTCCATTCAGCTTTGGCAAAAAAAATTGGATGAAAATAAAATGTACATGTTGCCTACCTTATCTGCTTTCTTTGAGGAACATGACATTGAACCAGAAAAAAGGATTACGATGATAATTTCTGTGAAAGAACACTTGCACATGCTTGCAGACGAAATTTCATCGTACTTTCCAAATCTACCTGACACCCCATTTGCACTTGCCAGAAGCCCATTCACAGTCAAAGCTGAAGATGTTCCTGAGACAGCACAAGAGGAGTTCATTGAACTTATTAACAGCGATGCAGCGAGAACTGATTTCTCTACAATGCCAGTAGTACAATGCCAAAATTCTGGATCAAGTGTTTGCAGTCATATCCTGTTCTGTCTGAGACTGTGTTGCGCCGTCTTCTTCCATTTCTAACAACATATCTTTGTGAAACAGGGTTTTCCAGCTTGTTGGTTATCAAGTCTAAATACAGAAGTAGACTTGTTGTGGAAGATGATCTTCGTTGTGCTCTTGCAAAGACTGCCCCGAGAATTTCTGATCTGGTGAGAAAGAAGCAATATCAACCTTCGCACTGACGTTGGCTTTTTACGCATACTGTCGCAAAATGTAGCAATGTAGTTTACTGTTGTTATATTAAGACTGTTACCCATGCTACACCATGCTTCAAGACAAAATTTCATTTATTTGTAATTAGAAATAAATATTTCACAATATATAATTACATATTGTTTTTGTGATTAATCACTATGCTTTAATTATGTTCAATTTGTAACAATGAAAATACATCCTGCATATCAGATATTTACATTACGATTCATAACAGTAGCAAAATTACAGTTATGAAGTAGCAACGAAAATAATTTTATGGTTGGGGGTCACCACAACATGAGGAACTGTATTAAAGGGTCGCGGCATTAGGAAGGTTGAGAACCACTGCCTTATTCGGTCCCCCATAGCATAGGAAGAGCCACTGGGAGTTGTGGAAAGGCTCAGTCCGTGACCTATAGAAGACCAGTGCTCTCCGGACATCCTAGAGTGTGTAGCCGTCATTTCAAATCAGAAGTTAGGGATGGAAAGAAGGCAGGGAACACGATCGGTTGATTAAGGTGGAAGTCTGTGACTGAGGAAGTCTGAGGAATGCTAAGTCTGGCCTCAGGACCACCTTTTCCTTCTGAAATACAGTGTAAGGTAGGGATGTACAAAAGTCACTTACCTTTTTGCGGATTCTGTTCATGGGGGGGGAGGCGATCTGGTCCTCCCCCCGGAATCCTCGATGGCTGGCTGTGCTCCAGCCATCCAGGGCTGTGGACGGCTCCAGGGCCGTCCACAGCCGGATTTCCGGCCACAGAGGGCTCTGGGTAAAATAAAACAAAAACAAAACGCGTACGCAAATGGCGGCAGCTATGGCCGCCACCATTTGCGCTCCTTGTTTTTCGCCGTCTTAGTCTACGTAAATATTTACGTAGACTAAGCCAAAGACAAGAAAGGGGAATGCAAATAGCGTACTGGGCGCTATTTGCATTCCCCTTTCTTGTCTTCGTCTTAGTCTACGTAAATATTTATGTAGACTAAGATGGCGAAAAATAAGGAACGCAAATGGTGGTGGCTGTAGCCGCCGCCATTTGCGTACGCGATTTTTTTTTTTACCCAGATGTGATAGGCTACGTAAGTCTTTACGTAGCCTATCATGTCTATGGGGAAAAAAGAAAGAAAAAAACACAGACTGTAAATGGCAGCGGCAGCAGCCGGTCGGAAGACCAGCCGCCGCCGCCGCCGAAGCCACTGCTGGAGCTGCCGCCATCCGAAATATCCGCCCCAGGTAAGTCTCGTCCCGGGGGGGATCCGCGGGGGGCGGGGGGTGGCAGGCCGTTCCGCGATGGATTTCGGGGGGCCGAATGCACTGGCATTCGGCCTCACTGAGATCCGTCGCGGAATTCTCTGACATCCCTAGTGTAAGGTGAGTCTATTCGCAACGTGAAGAGTTCACTCACTCTCCTCGATGTCATAATGGCTATCAGGAAGGCGTCCTTACAAAAGAGCAGCCTCGAGTCCACGGTAGCGAGCGGTTCGAGTGGTACCGATGTGAGGGTGTTGAGCACCAGGGTTAGGTCCCACTGAGGAAGTCTCTCACGGGAAGGGCTAAGTTTCTGAGTCCTCGCAGAAATTGCTTGCATAAGGGGTGTCTTAATATGGAGCACCCGTCAATGTTGCCCTGCATCGCCAAAATCGCTGATGCATACACTCTGATGGAGGAGTGCTTCAGGCCTTTGCTGAAAAGATGTTGAAGGAAAAACCATATGTCCACTAGACAACAGTCATTAGGGTTACAGTTGTTGTCGGTTGCGAACCGAACAAACGAAGCCCATTTCGCCGAGTACAAGCGGCGCATGGATGGTTTTCTCGCCGCATCAAGTACAGCCTGCACTGTCGGTGGAATCAGCAGGGGAATGTGCTGGGTGCTTGGACCCTCCATGGCATGAGGTTCAAAGTGTGGAGATTGGGGTGAAGGATCCTGCCCCAGTCTCGGGAAATCAAGTTGTCTATCCACGGGAGCAGTAGGAAGTGTCCTTGCGCTAGGTTCAACAGCATCGTGAACCAGAGTTGTCTGGTCCACCAAGGGGCAATTAGGATGCAATTCGTGGTGTCCTGTCTGATTTTGGAGATCACTAGGGATGTCGGAGAATTTCTCCACGAATCTCCGGCCTGCTCCCCAAAATTGGTGGAGAAACGGTCTGCCACCCCCCCGCCACCCCCCGGGATGGGACTTACCTTAGTCGAATGTCCCTGGCGGCGGCGGCGGCTCCCGGCTGCGGTTCGGTGGCGGTTCGGCGGCAGCGGCTAGTCTTCCGACCAGCTGCTGCCACCGCCGCCATTTCCAAGTGTAAAACAACAACAACAACAAACGTGATAGGCTACGTAAAGATTTACGTAGCCTATCACGGCTAGATTTTCAAAAAACACCGTGATAGGCTACGTAAATGTTTACGTAGCCTATCACAGCTGACTTTGGGGGGGGGGAAAAAGCCGCCATTTGCATTCCTTATTTGGGCATGTGTAGTCTACGTAAACATTTACGTAGACTACGGCGAAAATAAGGGGAATGCTATTTGCGTTGCCCTTATTTTTGCCATAGTCTATGTAAATGTCTACGTAGACTACATGTGCCCAAATAAGGAACGCAAATGGCGGCGCCCATGGGCGCCGCCATTTGCATACACGCTTTTTTTTTCTTTTCCCAAAGTCAGCCGTGATAGGCTACGTAAACATTTATGTAGCCTATCACGGCTGACTGCAGGGATGCAAACGGCGGCGGCTACGGCGGCTGCCATTTGCGACCCGACAGGAGCAGCGGATTCGCGGCCGGAGGGACGGGGCGCCTCCCCCCCCGGCCAGAATTTCGGCCGGAGGGATGGGGCGCCTCCCCTCCGGCCAGAATTTCGGGGGGAGGAACGGAGCGCCTCCCCCCCACTGCGAAGCAAGCTGCGGGACCAGGTAAGGGACTTTCGTCCATCCCTAGAGATCACCCTCGTGAGGAGTGGGAATGGAGGGAAAAGGTAGAACAGGTGCTCCTTCCATTCTAGGAAAAAGGCATTGCCTAGCGATCCTTGTCTGATCCCAGCTCTGGAGCAGAACTGTCCGCAAACCATATTCGCTGGAGTCACAACAAGGTTGATCTGTGGTCGGCCCCAGTGGTTGAAAATTAGCTGTAGGACAGTCCTGGCCAGCTGCCGTTTGTGAGAGCACCGGAGGAAGAGGCTGAGGGAGCCCGCTAACAGGTTGTCCTGTCTTGTAATATGTAGAGTAGTTAGGCGAATATCTCTGGCAATGATCCAGTTGTAAAGGTGTAGATTGAGAGAAAGGAGGCAGGAGGAGTGTGTTCTGCCTTGTTTGTTTAGGTACCAGAGAACTGCGGTACTGTCTGTGAGGACCTGGATGTGTTGATGTCGGAGGCACGGTTCAAAGGCGCAGAGAGCTTTCCAAACTGCTAACAGCTCCAAAAAGTTGATATGGTACTGTGTTTCCTTGGAGGACCAGAGACCATGTGCTTGAAGGGGGCTGCAATGCGCTCCCCAACCTAGGAGGGAGGTATCTGTGGTGAGAACCCTGGATGGAGGGGTGGGAAGAAATGGCATCCCTAGGGTCAGATGTCTAGAATCCATCCACCAGTTCAGGCTGAGAGCAATGTCCTCCAGACCGAGAGTGTGACAAAGAGAGGGTTGCAAGTGAAGTCGAAATTCTAGACGAACCAGTGTTGAAGTGGCCTTATCCGTAGGGATGGCGGAGAATTTCTCCCCGAAACTTCGGGGGGCCGAGCGCCAACGTGTTCGGCCCACCGAACAAGTTTCGGGGAGAAATCCTCCGCACCCCCCCGCCCCCCGCACCCCCCCCGGGACGGGACTTACCTTCACCGAATGTCCCTCCCGGCGGCGGGTCCGGCCGGCGGTTCGGCGGGTGTTCAAGCGAGGCGGGAGCAGCAGCCGGTCTTTCGACCGGCTGCCGCCGCCGCCATTGCAATGAAAGGAAAAAAACAAAAACGCCCCCTGATAGGCTACGTGACGATTCACGTAGCCTATCACGGCTAGATTTGCAAAGTCAGCCGTGATAGGCTATGTCAATCGTCACGTAGCCTATGACGGGTGACTTTAAAAAAAAAAGAGTGTATGGATAATGGCGGCCCCCATAGGGAGCCGCCATTCCCGTTCCTTATTTGGTCGCTGTAGTCTACGTAAACATTTACGTAGACTACAGCGACTAAATAAGGAACGCGAATGGCGGCTCCCTATGGGGGCCGCCATTCGCGTACGCGCTTTTTTTTTTTTTTTTAAGTCACCTGTGATAGGCTACGTGACGATTCACATAGCCTATCACGGCTGACTTTGCAGATCTAGCCGTGATAGGCTACGTGAATCGTCACGTAGCCTATCAGGGGGCGTTTTTTTTTTTTTTTTTACTTTCGCGTTCGCGGCCGGGCGAGGCGAGGCGCCTCCTCCCCGGCCTGAATTTCGGCCGGGCGAGGCAGGAAGCCTCCCCCCCGGCCTGAATTTCGGCCGGGCGAGGTGGGAAGCCTCCCCCCCCGGCCTGAACTTTGCGGGGGGAGCAGCGAAGCGCCTCCCCCCCACCGCGAACGGCCTTCGACGACAGGTAAGTGACTTTCGTACACCCCTACTTATCCGTAGCTGAGCCCATTCCACAACCAAAACCATGGCTTCCATGTGGCCAAGGAAGCATTGGATGTTGTGTGCTCTGGCACAGCGGGCAGAGAATATCGATATGGCTTGTGCGACGAGGGTTGTGACACAAGTCGTTGGGAGGTACGCCCAACCCGATTTGGAATCGAGGATGGCCCCTATGAATTGAACTGTTTGTGTGGGGGTCAAGTGAGACTTCTCCTTGTTGATTCGTAGTCCCAGTGCCCGAAGAAGATCCAAGACGATCACTATATCATGCAAAAGAGCTTCTTGGGAGGAGACCACCAGTAGCCAATCTTCTAGATACGGGTAGATTTCCACTCCCTGGAGACAGAGGTAAGCGCAGACCACAGCCATGCACTTGGTGAATACGCATGGGGCTGTTGAGAGGCCTAATGGCAAGACATTGAACTGGAACAGTTCCGTCCCGATTGCAAAATGGAGGAACTTTCTGTGTGAGCATTCTATGGCTACATGGAAATACGTGTCTTCAAGATCAATCACGGCAAACCAAGAGCCCTTCCGTAGGAGTGGGAGAATTGTGGCTAGAGTTGTCATCCTGAACTTCTTGGGGGTGACAAACATGTTCAGAGAGGTCGAGAAGGTCAAGAATGGGCTGAAGGCCTCTGTCCTGTTTCAGTACCGTGAAGTACCTGGAGAAGAACCCCTCCGTACCTGGGCTTGCATGAACGCATTGAATGGCGCCCTTTCGCAAGAGAGACTGAGTTTCCTTATGGAGGACTTCCGAAGGCAGGGTGACCCAGACTGGGGCCAGAGGTGGGAATGTGATGAATTCTATTCTGTAGCCACGATGGACAATAGCTAGCACCCAGTTGTCTGAAGTCACTCTTGTCCAGGCCGAGTAATATCGGCTTAGGATGTCCCCGAAGGATGGAGGCTAAAAGAGTTGAAGTCAAAGATGATATTTAGCGAATCCTTCACCCTTTGCCTTTTGTTGGAACCTGGGGAAGGAGTAGCTTTTTCTCTGCTGGTGCAGCTGCTGTGGGAATCTGGGTGTCCAGTCCCCAGACTGCCGAGGTGGATAGGTCTGGTGTTGGTACCAGCGACGTTGACGGTACGGAGGATGCTGCTGCTGTTGTTGCTGGGCTTGACCGATGCCCATCTTATGAGCAGTCGTTCTGGCTTTCTGCACAGAGTCCATCTGCTCATCCGTGTTGGCACTGAATAAACCCTCGCCGTCGAAGGGTAGATTTTCTATCTGTGAGCGGGCTTCAGGAGTTAGGCCTGCAGAGCGGATGTAGGGATGTACGAAACCACTTACCTGTTTCGTAAGTGGCATCCGCGGTGGCCACCAGCCCTGCGTTAGCCATGATAGGCTACGTAAATACATAGCCTATCATGGCATTCCTGGGGAGGCGAATGGTGGCCGCTGACATGGCCACCATTCGAGGAGCACCCACCAGCAAATGGCACCAGGTAGGCTCCATTTTGCGGGCTTTTCGCGAGGTGGGGTGGGGCTTTGCTCTGCCACAGATTCCGGGCCCCCAAATGCGCTGGCATTCAGCCTCACTGGGATGTGTGGTGGAATTCTCCACCATCCGAAGTTGAACCACAACGGAGGCATGAGGTGGAACAGGAGGTGGCAGGGCTTGATGGTCCCGACTAGTTTGGTGTATCGCTAAGGACATTGAGCACCTTGGTACCAGAGGAGGAGGGCAGAAGACGTCCTGGGTGTTGAAGACACAGCACTGTCCAGAATGAAAAGGAGCATGTGATGGTGAAGTAGCTCCTAAGCAGCGGGAGTGATTGAGGAAGAGATCACAGTCCCTGCGGAGTCTCCAATCCGCATCTGAATGCTGTCGGTGGGGTGGAGACGATGAGGCCGAAAAACAGTCCCAATCTTGGGATGGAGAACGTGAGTGATCACAGTCATATTGTATCATCCAATATCCCGATGGTATTGATCCAGAGATCAGTATCGAGAAGTCTGTCGAGGAGAAAGCGCGGGTCGATACCGAGGTGACTGGATGCCATAATGATGCAGTGTTGGGGATCTGGATCTCCGTCCCGTGGCTGTCTGAGTTGGATGGGGTGGTGGGGTTGCCTCAACTCACCCTCTGAGACTGTGGAGGCTGGTTCCAGAGTAGTCGTGTGTGTGGTGGGCACAACACGAATATGAGAATCCAGTAAAGGAAGAGGGGGTGGGAGGTCCTGCTTCTTTTCCTGTTGTTCAGAGGCTTTCTTTTTCCTCTTCTTTTTCGGTGCATCTGCTGCCGGTTTAGAGCGTTTTGCCTGTTTTGAGAGTTTTTTTGCCACTGAAATGGCAAAGCTCCTTCCCGGAGTAGGTGGGTCTACTCGGACCAGCTCAGTGGTGAGCGGGGGGGAAGACTGGGTCACAGTGACCGCTTCTGTACTTGTAGAAGGGGCTGCGGAGGGCTGGTCCCTGGGTATTTGTGCCTTAGGCATGTGAACTGCCTGAAGGGCCCATTGCCACAGGATCACTTTTAGTCAACTGGACCTGTTTTTGCGAGCCTGCTTTGACAGCAATTGGCAGTGGTGGCAAGTTTCAACTTTGTGGGATTCTCCCAAGCAAAGAAGACATAAAGAGTGGCTGTCCAAAGAGTGCACCTTGCTGCCACAGGCCGTGCACCTTCTAAACGGAGGCTTTGGGGCCATAGGCTGAGGAAGAAAAATTGTGTCACCACTGAGGCGAATGATGCTCCCCAACACTGCCAACAATCTCCGTCTCTCTCCACCGCTCTCTCTCACTCTCTCTCTCTCTGTTTGTTTTTGAAGATGAAGAAGAGTAAAATGAAGGAAGAAATGAGGTTTAGATAAGATAAGGGAGAAATACAACGTGACAGAATGTCGAAAGACGTTCCCCACAGAATAACGCTAAGGCGGTTGAATAACGCTAAGGCTGTTGAAAAGGAACTGAGGGGAAGGTGGGAACCCATGCCAGATATGCGAGAGACGGTGGGGGAGGGGTTCCCGCCAAAAAAACTATGCAGCTTGGAAGTTTCCCAAATGAGTCTCTGTGCGGGTGCAGAGCCCATATGTGCGATGCACAGAGACCATGAAGAAGAACTACACTGGCTGCCAGTCTGCTATGAGCTAGGTTTAAGTTGTTGTTATTAGTATACAAAGCCCTGTACAACTCAGGCCCAGGTTACCTCAAGGAACATCTCCCCCTAGGCCAACCTCTCAGGACGTTACAGTCTTCAGGGGAGGCAGTGTTGTCTGTGCCATAGCCCTAGGATTCCTGCTTGGCAATAACGGGGAGTCAGGGCCTTCTCTGCAGCGGCACCCACCCTGTGGAATGATCTCCCCTCTGAAATACATCAGGCCTCAACGCTGGCAAGTTTTAGGCTTTTATTGAAAACATACCTGTTTGCTGTGGCTTTCCCTCAACCATGAGCTACCTTTGTACCAGCATCATGATAGTATTGTGTGAGTATGTGTGTGTGTGTTTTGTTTGCTTGTTTTGATTTTATTTGTTTTTATTCTTTTGTAAACCACTTCAGGATTTGTTTCAAAAGAGAAGTGATATATAAATATTGTTAATAATTAATAATAATTAATAATAAATAAGTGCACCTTATAAGCTAACGTGTGGGTTTAGACCTCAGTTCAATTTTTGAAAATCCAGGTTTTAGTTCAGTTTTAAAAGCCTTGAATGTACCTTTAGAAGAGCGCAAACTGAGGCAGGCTTATAGCAGTCAGGCTCTCGCCTGAGGGAGTCAAACAAACTGATCATATCATCTTTTTAATTGTCCTCTCTCATGATAAAAATCGCCATTCCCAAAGGACTCAACTGACCAAAATCTCCTTTAAACTTCCACTCACTAGAGTTTGGTGCAGCCCAGTATCTGATTCACACACTCTTGTTTTTCAACAAGGCCCTACTAATCTAATTGCTGCAGCAGATGTTGGGGGAAGCTAGCCAGGGGTAGATATTTAGGGAAAACTTGAGGGAGCCCTGCTCTGTGAGCATCAGTGGAGGCCCAGCTGATGAAGTGGCTCAGCCCCCATAACAAACCGTTGAGGAAAACAGTTCAGCAGACAGGCAAGTGAAACACCTGTGCAAGTTTAGCGACAGGGCAAGGAGCCCAGAGCAGCCAACATCTGACATAACTTATAAAAGTAGAAAGCCAGCGGGGGTGTGGCAGCTATCCAGTCAGCATACTGTACAGTGTGTCACCTGTGTGACTGCCAGCCTGCCGGGCAGAAATTGTAGGTGGGTGCTCGATACAATAAGCTCTTGGCTCTCAGGGAACTAATTTGTTCCTTTGAAGCCAAGGTAGATAACCTGGAGCAACTGAGAGAGGCAGAAAGGCTTCCTTTGAGGATGGAATAGTGAAGTTGGGTGAAAATGTTTCCCAAATCTGGTGCTTAATTTTTCTGTGAAAATGTTCCATTTCATAAGTTCATTAGCAACTATGAATGAATGCCAATTGCAAATACAATCTTAGGCAAGCGTGGCTGTTTCAAAGTTGTAATTGGTGTTTTTCAGGTGATAATTCCTAGCAAGTGCATGAGATAATACATACATACATACATACATACATATATACATATACATATACATATACATATATATATATATATATATATATATATAATTGAAATATATTTGTGTGAAATGGAACTAATAAGTAGTGACAATGAAACTGAAGGTGCTCCAACAACCTCAGCAGAAGAGAATTGAACTTCGTTGAAATAGTTGAATGCTTGTCAATATATCATACATATCTTTGGCTTTCTAGAATGTATTCATGTGTGAACAGTTTTCAGTACCATTGTTTTTTTCTTAAATATAAACAACATAACGGTAGTAAATCTTTACAAGTATTCCAATAGAAATTTCTACATGATAGAACATTTAAATCACATTAACAAAACAATTCTATGCCCATTTACTCAGAAGTAAGTCCCACTGTGTTCAACAGGCCTTACTCTCAGGTAGGTCTGTATAGGGTTGCAGCATATGTGTATTTTAATTTATCCCTGGAAATATTTCAGGTCAAATACTTGTGGTACACTGGGGCAAATAATTAACATGGGGTACTTTTTATTTTTTTGTTTACTAAATACAAGTAAAATAAACATGCTAAATTAGATCACTCCTTACAGCAGGGGCTGGCAACTTTTGGCCCTCCAGATGTTTTGGCCTACAACTCCCATCAGCCCTAGCCAGCATAGCCAATGATAAGGGATGATGGGAGTTGTAGGCCAAAAACTCTGGGCCACAAGTTGTGCATCCCAGCTCGAAAGCATCAGAAAATGTTCCGATGACAATTACCCCAGGTCTAATTTGCATAAAGAAATTTTACAGACAATATTATGGAAAATTTCCAATTCAAAATTTTCTAGAAAATCCACATGATTAGGATGGAATCTCGCTCCAAGAGGGATGGCTGTGTGAGAGAATAAAGGTCTTGGAGAAATAGGAAGTCATTTCAAGAAAGAGGGAAATAATTCCTTGGAAGGGACTCCAGCGATATGCCACCGAGGGATGAGGTGTGTGTGTGGGGGGGGTCTTACTAGTGGGAAATTTGATCATTAGAAACTCAGAGATATGACTTTGTAGACTGCCTAGTGAGAGGCAGAGAGTTAAGCATGTGTTTATCCCACCTCCTGAAATCATCAGGGCTTGGAAGGGTTTGGCTGTGGCTGGAACGTGACCGTTTTTCACAGGCAAATTTTAAGGATGCAGTTGCATGTTGGATTTCTGTTAAAGGATCCAAATAGCAGGTTTGTTGCTTATACAATTATACTAGGAAGAAAGAGACCTGTAAAAGTGATAAAACATGAAGGCTTTAGTTCTCATATGTAAAATTAAACAATATATTAAACATAAGACTTTACTACTGTAAATAATGATTATGTGTAGCATTTACACAGTGTTTTAGAGTGTACAAAGCACTTTACATATGTCTCAAATATTCTTTTCAACAACCCTGCAAGGTACGTCCCTATTGTTATCCCTATATTGCACCAGGTGTGGGGGGGAACTAGGGGTGAAGCTGAGAGGGGTGACGCTGAGAAAGCCTCCCCCAAAAAAACTGGGAGGAGAGAGCATAAGCTTACTTAGAAGTAAGTGTGCATAGGATTACAGCCTTAAGCATACCCTTGTTTTCCCTCTTGAAATCAATGGATCATCAATGCTTAAGGGTTTGGCTGGATCATGTCCATTATTGTTCTGAGGTAACTGGACAGAAACGTCTGACTCTGTTCCCATTGCAGTGCATGAATTGCTTTGATGCTGCCTTTCCTTGGGAGAGGATTGGGGCCTCAGCCATTAGCATGTGTTCTTTATTCAAATGAAAAGATATCATCTCTGGGAATGCTCTGCTGTGGAGGTGCGGGGTGGGGGGAAGCATTTGCTTCTTTTATGTTATTACTCGGGGGGGGGGTTCTTTCCAATTTTTACATTTGTCATTGATATATGTGGCATGAAAGTAAAAAAATAAATAAAATGCATACATAACATAAAGGCTGAGTAAATATACATTAAGGAGAACTAAGCCATCGAGTGATTTTACTCTTATCTGCATTTGCAGGTTGGTTAGATTCATCAATGTATGTGCAACCAAACTCCATAATTCAATTCTTGTGGTGGATGAGGAGGAGGGAGGCTGGAAGGTGACGCCCTGTATATTGTACAGTGAATTGTAGCAAAGTTCTCTTTTTTAAAAAAAAAACCAAACTATTATTATTTTCAAATATCTGTTTAGCCACTGGGGCAAAGTAGCAGAACTAATTTTAAGGACATTTCCCAAACATTTATTTAGATAAAAAACTGATAACAGTAAAAGTCTAAAACCAGCTGCTAGATAACTAGCTTTTATTAATGACCTGCCATACACCGTGGCTGGATAATTAAAGTTTTTTTTACACCCCAAAGAAAGAGAGTGGACAAATTTATTTGATACTTTGATAACCACGGGACACTGGTTGAAAACTATTGATATAATCAGAGCTCATTCGATTTGCTCACGACAGACACTCCTATCAGTTAATTTCACCTGTGAATAGTTAATTATTCCCTGGATGCATATGGTTGATCCATTAATAAAATTTGACTATGTCATAGGTTTTCCTTTCTTTTGTCGCCCTTGTGTGCATTTTATCTATGGGAATCTCTCACCTTTTTCCTGCAGTGGAAGACAGATGTTAGCAGCATGGATATTTCGGTGGGGCTGCATTATAAATGGCATGCAGCAAGGATGAGGAATACTTATTTAGCCTGAAAAAAGGCCTGGGCCTGGGTGCATAATGAAGGCTCTGAAGCATGAATGATGAGCATTTTGCATTTTGAAGCGTGGCTTCTTGGGTGAAGCCACGCTTTAGCTTAACACTAAACTCAAGTAGGAAGGATCAGTCTCATTTTGGCAGGCACATGAAACACTTTTCACATGGGAAGGGCTTCCACATTGTCAACCCTTGGTGCCCTCTTTGATTCCACTTTCTCTCTCAGATGGTATTTTTTTTGAAATGACTACTGTTAGCTTTGCAGTGGAGGGAGACCAGATTTTATTGTGTAGCAACTGCTGCCTCCAACCTGGTGCCCGCCAGATGTTTGGGACTTCAACTCCTATCAGCCCTTGCCAGCATGGTCAGTGGTCAGGAATGCTGGGCATTGTAGTCCAAAACAGCTGGAGTGAGCCAGGTTGGGGAAGGTTGTTGTACAGCATGGGTTCAGTTCAGTTCAGAACTATAGTATAAAATAAAAACAATAACCAAATAGAACCTAGCAGCAGTGCAAAGATTTAAAATACAATATCAGATTTAAAACAGAAACTGAAAAACTAAAATGCCTGGCAAAATAAAAACGTCTTCACCTGAAACCAAAAAGAATACAGCGTAGGCACCAGGTGGGCCTCTCCGGGAAGCTCATTCCACAGCTGGGGTGCCACAACAGAAAAGGCCCTCTTCTTAGTAGCCACCCACTTCACTTCCTTTGGTGGGGGATCCCAGAGAAGGTCAGCTGAAGCCAATCTTAGCGTCCAGGCAGATGTATATGGGCGGAGACAATCTTTCAGGGAACCTGGCCCCAAGCTATTTAGAGCTTTGAATGTTAATACCAGCATCATCAAATTATCATAAAATACCATCAAAAGAGGCACTGTGAAGTTTCACATGCGTAGTCCGTTCTGACCTGGGTGAAAGCTGTTTTGGGATCAGGGGAAGCATGCAGGCCACTGCGCATTTGTCCCGAGTCTAAGACAAGCCAACCAGAGGTGACCTCCGCCATGAGACGAACAGCCATGCTTGTGTGTCTTGCTACATACAGTCGCTCTGTGACTTATATTCTTATACTGGTGCATATCTGAGAGCAAGCACAGGACTTCAGCTAAGCTCTACTCCTCCCTTGCCCTGCCCCAAACAACCCCCATTTCCCCCCTTGCACTGTAGGTGTTTTGCATTTATTCAATGTATTTGGCATATACTATAAAGCCAAATATTCAGTGTGATATAATTCAATAGTACTCTACCTATGTAGCTTAATAGAGCTAACATTCACAAGACTGTGAAAAGAATCTCCCCTTTTGAAGGAGGATTGAGGAAATGAGTTTCTTCCCCATGGCATTATTAATATTATGTAATTTTTGCACTACTTAGAATATTACAGAAGTGTTACATCCCATGGAATATTTGCTTTTACAGTATATCTTACTATAATTTTATAGTACATCTTATTTTGCACACAGGAGTGTTTTTATTTAATTATAAGTTTCAGTGCAGCAGGGGTCTTTGGTAATAGGTCTGAAGTGTTCCCTGGATGCCTGCACCTGTTCCAGAGGCTCTGTGCACTGATCTTAAATGCTTAAGAGCAGACATTTGGGAACTGACCCTGTGGGGGCTCAGTATTTCTTTATTTTTCATTATTCTTTCATGCACGGGGAATGCCAGGTGATGAGCCACCTGGTATTCAAAACCAGCCAGCCAACCAACCAACCGACTTCACTCTGAAAAAATGACAATGAAGCAGGAGAATCCTTAACAATTGGATGCTGTTGAGGATATATGTTTAAAACTGAATAGGTATTTATCCTCTCCTGCCCTTTTGGTACCAAGAAGTTCTCTGAAATCCCTTGAGCTTGTCAAATTCTGCCGTGGCGCTGCCCCCTAGTAGGCAGATTCATATCATGCCCATGCACAGCTTTGGTACAGATGCCTCGAAAGTCACTGGAGATAAGTGTATTCTTGCCCTCTTTTCTAACTGGTCACTTCTAAGGGGGCTGAACCCAACTTCAGTAGGGAGTCAGTTTCCTATACTTTGTCCATAAACAATCAAACTAGACCAGATCAAGAGGCTTCAGCAAGTTTGAACAGAACAGTCAAGTAACTAGGACAACATGATTCCTTTTGCTATAGGCAGTATGAAGCAACAGTGTGTCAGACTGCATTCCTACACCCATTTAATTGGAATAAAGCCCCATTGCACTCAGTGGGACCTACTGCTGAATACACATGCACAGGATTGTGCTGTGAGTCACGTAAGTACTGGCTCAATGTCTATTTCTGCTGTTTCTGCTCTCTGTGCTAAAGGTGCGTGCATGATTTTTGCCTGCATGTTGTAGAAAATATTAAAACACTTGGAATAGTTAGAACTGTGGGATAGGGTTAGAAAATAGCTTAATCCTGACATTTCCTTGTTATCTTCATTTTATTTATTTATTTATTTGAAGACTTTTCTTTAGGGGCCAATACTTCCCACATAACAGATGCAATATTGGAAGGAAGCCATTTCAACAGATCCCGTATTGGCTCTCAGATAAATAATAATCAGCCATATTGCTTCCAATATTTTCAACTCAACAGTTATATTTTGAAGAATGTAAACACAGGGCAAATGAGAGCAAACTTATCTGACTTTGAAAGTTTAGTTCATAATATGAAATCAACAAAAAGATCTATTGTCAAAATTATATCATGGTCCTATATGATTCAGAGGGTAGCAATTTTATGATTAAATAGGAAAAAGGTGTCTGTTACCAAAGGTGTCTGTTACCAAAAATAAATGACGTCTTGCAAGGATGAAGGGTTCTGCATTATCTCTTTGTAGAGATACTTTGTTGGTATATAACCCCACACTTGACTTAATAAAAATACATAAAATGGCTGCAATACATGTCAGAGATATTCACATCCTAATGTTGATTTTTCATATCTGGGAGATTTGTCCTTCGATTATTTTTTCTGCAAGAAGGTTCTTTATTTTATCAGCCTGAAAGTTGGATATGTTGTACTAAGGGACCCACTGTCTGTACTCTTGGCTTATCTGGATGATGCTGAGTGCAGGGTGGCGACTTGTGCGTCGCCAAAAAAGAGGAGAAAAGATGGCACAGATTTGCATAAAATGCATATGTTGATTTATATGTATATAATAGGTATATAAATGTGGAAATAGTATAATTGAAATAGAAACATGGCACATCATACTATAGTAGACAAGACTGTGACAGCAGACTCAGTCTGCTGTCCAGGCACCAACTGTTCATGGGCAACTTCAAGGCCTTTCCTCTCCCTTGTTAGGATCCATTACCTTTAAACCAGACTTGGACTGGACAGCATTGAAATAAAGGACTGTCCTCTGTAAAGTAGGACACATGGCTACCTTACCTGAACATCATGAAGTGGTCTGCTGCAAATTCAACTGCTGTAAAGTTCTTAGTTGCAAACAAATGGCAATATTAAATACCCAGCCGTATCGCTGCAGTCCTATACAACTTGCTTGGGAGTACCTTCCACTGAACCTAATAGGGTTTACTTTTAATAGACATGTATCGGATTGCCCTGTAAAACACTGGCTGGTTAAAAATGGGGGAAATTGAGTATATTCATTTGAGAAATGGCAAGAAAGAGAGACATTTCAGGATCCCCTTTATTAACATAATGAGGAATAAGTACTATTTGGACATCAAATTATATAGGTCTTTTACCTTGCATCAGCGAGTGGTTATTGGTCTATTGTATTTGTAATTGTAACCAAGCGACCTGGCAGGCTTGGCAGCCGGGCCGGAGGAGATGAGCGAGGCACCTGCCCCATGACAGAACCAGGGAGGGGAGTGGGAAAGAGCACAGCCCCCCTGGCAGTTGAAACTGGCAGCTGGAATTTGTTAGTTGGAGAGTAGGCAGCTTACCTGAGAGAGAGAAGATGGTGGATTCGGTATAAGCCTATCAGTAGCACTGTCCAAGCAAACGCATGAGAGCGTAAAGAGGGTAGCAAGTCGGAGCTGTGCACGTTAGCCACGCCCCCTGCATCTTTGGCCCCACCCACCTCAGATCAGACTAGAACTGTGCACAAAGGGCCTCTCAAGCTTTCCCAGCCTATTTGAGGGCAGAGAAATTGGGGGAACAATTTCACTGGATTTCTCCTATGGGAGGAGAAATTCTCCAATAGTTTCCCACAGATAGGGCTCACTACTGGCAGGGGTTGTAGCACAGCTTCTTTCTTGATTTCTGAAGGGGTTTTGTTTTATTGCACTGCTTCTGTAAGCAGCAACAGCAGCAACTTTGTTGAGGCTTCAACTTTTTTGAGGCAGAATTTTGCATTTCTTCTGGTGGTATTTTTGAGCTTACCTAATCACTGTGAGGTAGACGAGGGTGCTGTGTGCATTTTCTCTCTATATTATACATCTTTCCATTATTCTGCAGCCTCCCAGGCCACCTGCATTTCCTGAACTGAAAAAGCCCCTTGGGAGGAATTGCCTCATGATGTCTTCCTCATGATGGCTTTAACTGAAGTGTGGGAAGTCAAGGCTGCTACAGGCTGCTACAGAGATTACTACATAGTGAAAGACAGGACACTCCTACACACTCCTCAGCCACCTCATAAGTAAGGTCAGCACAACCCCAAACCCATCCCATGAGAATTTCTCCAAAATTTCTCCTCCTTTGAATTTCTTTTCAAAAGCAATTTCTTTTCTATCAAATTGAATTAAAATGGTCAAAAAAAGTGTGAGAGAAATTTTCGGTACAGTACTAATTCAGACCTTGTTGAGTTGAATCCTCAAGGCTTGAAAGGGAGTTATATTCACGTTTGCTTGAACACAAGTAGAACTCTCCATGCAGTCAGGAAACCTGATAAGGCAGGGTCCATCTTTGCATGGAGAGTTCTACCCATGTTCAAGCGAACACAAGCAGAAGTCCTTTTCAGACCTTCCCAATTCAAAATGGCAAGGTCTGAACTGAGGGGGCGGGGCCAGCAAACCTGGAGACGTAGGGGGCATGGCCATCGTGCACAGCTCCGACTCTCTACCTTCTTTAAGCCCTCATGTGTAAGCCTGAACAGGGCTTGTGTCACACACATACATAATTGTGTTGTTGTTCAGTCGTTCAGTCGTGTCCAACTCTTCCTGACCCCATGGACCACAGCACGCCAGGCCTTCCTGTCCTCCGCTCTCTCCTGGAGCATGCTCAAGTCCATATTCATTGCATCAGTGATGCTATCTAGCCATCTCATCCTCTGCCGTCCCCTTCTCCTTTTGCCTTCAGTCTTTCCCAGCATCAGGGTCTTTTCCAGAGAGTTTTCTCTTCGCATTAGGTGGCCAAAATATTTGAGCTTCAGCTTCAGTACCTGTCCTTCCAATGAGCAGTCAGGGTTGATTTCCTTTAGGGCGGACTGATTTGACCTCCTTGCAGTCCAGGGGACTCGTAAGAGTCTTCTCCAGCACCACAGTTCGAAAGCATCAATTCTTCGGCACTCAGCCTTCCTTATAGTCCAGCTCTCACAGCCATACGTTACTACTGGGAAAAACATAGCTTTGATTATACGGACCTTTGTCGGCAAGGTGATGTCTCTGCTTCTTACTATGCTGTCTAGGTTTGCCATAGCTTTCCTCCCAAGGAGCAAGCATCTTGTAATTTCATGGCTACAGTCACCGTCTGCGGTGATCTTGGAGCCCAAGAAAGTAAAATCTGTCACTGCTTCCATTTCTTCCCCTTCCATATGCCAGGAAGTGATGGGGCCAGATGCCATGATCTTCGTTTTTTTAATGTTGAGTTTCAAACCAACTTTTGCACTCTCCACTTTCACCCTCAACAAGAGGCTCTTTAGATCCTCTTCGCTTTCTGCCATTAGGGTGGTATCGTCTGCATATCTGAGGTTGTTGATAATTCTCCCGGCAATCTTAATTCCGACCTGTGATTCATTCAACCCGGCGTTTCTCATGAAGTACTCTGCATATAAGTTAAATAAGCAGGGCGACAATATGCAGCCTTGTCGTACTCCTTTCCCAATTTGGTAGTGGCAAGAGTATTAGACTGGGAGCTGGGAGATCCGGGTTCTAGTCCCCACTCGGCCATGGAAGCTCACTAGGTGACTTTGGGCCAGTCACACACTCTCAGCCCAACCTACCTCACAGGGTTGTTGTTGTGGGGATAAAATGGAGAGGAGGAGGATAATGTAAGCCGCCTTGGGTTCCTTGCAAGAGGAATAAAGGCGGGATATAAATGCAATAATAAATAAAATTGTTCCATGTCTGGTTCTTACTGTTGCTTCTTGACCCTTGTACAGGTTTCTCAGGAGACAGGTAAGGTGGTCTGGTACTCCCATCTCTTTCAGAATTTGCCACAGTTTGTTGTGATCCACACAATCAAAGGCTTTAGCATAGTCAATGAAGCAGAAATAGACGTTTTTCTGGAATTCTCTTGCTTTCTTCATGATCCAGCGAAAGTTGGCGATTTGATCTCTAGTTCCTCTGCCTCTTCGAAACCCAGCTTGTACTTCCCGTAGCTCTTGGTTCGCATACTGCTGAAGCCTAGCTTGTAGGATTTTGAGCATAACCTTGCTGGCATGTGAAATGAGCGCAATTGTACAGTAGTTTGAACACTCTTTGGCGTTGCCCTTCTTTGGAATTGGAATGTAAACTAACCTTTTCCAGTCTTGTGGCCACTGTTGAGTGTTCCAAATGTGTTGGCATATTGAGTGCAGCACTTTAACAGCATCATCTGGTAGGATTTTAAATAGCTCAGCTGGAAGACTGTCATCTTCACTAGCTTTGTTGTTAGTAATGCTTCCTAAGGCCCACTTGACTTCACTCTCTAGGATGTCCAGCTCAAGTTCAGTGACCGCACTATCATGGCTATCAGGGACATTCAGATCTTTCCTGTATAGTTCTTCTGTGTATTCTTGCCACCTCTTCTTAATCTCATCTGCTTCTGTTAGGTCCCTGCCTTCTTTGTCCATTATCATGCCCGTCTTTGCACAAAACGTTCCCTTGAGATCTCCGATTTTCTTGAAGAGATCTCTAGTCTTTCCCATTCTGTTGTTTTCCTCGATTTCTTTGCGTTGTTCATTTAAGAAGGCCTTCTTGTCTCTCCTTGCTATTCTCTGGAACTCTGCATTCAGTTGGATATATCTTCCCCTTTCTCCCTTGCTTTTCATTTCCCTTCTTTCCTCAGCTACTTGTAAAGCCTCCTCAGACAGCCACTTGGCTTTCTTGCATTTCTTTTTCTTTGGGATGGATTTCGTTGCTGCCTCCTGAACAATGTGACAGACCTCCGTCCATAGTTCCTCAGGCACTCTGTCTATCAGGTCTAATCCCTTAAATCTATTCCTCACCTCCACTGTATATTCATCAGGGATATGATTGAGGTCATACCTGAATGGTTTAGTTGTTTTCCCTACGTTCTTCAATTTAAGCCGAAATTTTGCAACAAGAAGCTCATGATCTGAGCCACAGTCAGCTCCAGGTCTTGTTTTTACTGACTGTATAGAGCTTCTCCATCTTTGACTGCAAAATACATAATCAATCTGATTTCGATATTGACCATCTGGTGATGTCCATGTGTAGAGTCGCCTCTTGTGCTGTTGGAAAAGAGTGTTTGCTATGATCAGTGTGTTCTCTTGGCAAAACTCTATTAGCCTTTGTCCTGCTTCATTTTGTACACCAAGGCCATGCTTGCCTGTTATCCCCGTGATTTCTTGACTTCCTACTTTAGCATTCCAATCCCCTATGATGAAAAGGACATCTGTTTTTGGTGTTAGTTCTAGAAGGTGTTGTAGGTCTTCATAGAACCAATCAACCTCAGCTTCTTCGGCACCAGTGGTTGGGGCATAGACTTGAATTACTGTGATGTTGAATGGTTTGCCTTGGATTCGTACTGAGATCATTCTGTCGTTTTTGAGATTGTACCCCGGTACTGCTTTTCCCACCCTTTTGTTGACTATGAGTGCTACTCCATTTCTTCTCAGGGATTCTTGCCCACAGTAGTAGATATGATGGTCACCTGAATTAAATTCTCCCATGCTTGTCCATTTTAGTTCGCTGATTCCCAAGATGTCGATGTTCAATCTTGCCATCTCATGTTTGACCACCTCCAGCTTACCTTGATTCATTGATCTGACATTCCAGGTTCCTAAACAATATTGTTCTTTACAGCATCGTACTTTCGTTTCACCACCAGACACATCCATAGCTGAGTGTCCTTTCGGCTTTGGCCCAGCCGCTTCACTCTTTCTGGCGCTACTTGGAAATTCCCTCTGCTCTTCCCCAGTAGTATATTGGACACCTTCCGACTTGAGGGGCTCATCTTCCGGCATCATATGTTTTAGCCTTGTGATACGTACCATGGGGTTTTCTTGGCAAGAATACTGGAGTGGGTTGCCATTTCCTTCTCCAGTGGACCACATTTTGTCAGAACTCTCTGCCATGACCTGTCCATCTTGAGTGGCCCTGCACGGCATAGCTTATGGCTTCACTGAGTTACGCAAGCCCCTTTGCCACAACAAGGCAGTGATTCATGAAGGGGATACATAATTGTACTACCTTCTAAATCAAGGGCGGGCAACGCTTAGACCACAAACCACATGTGACTCCCCCTTGGTGGCTTTTGCAGCCCTCACTGGGTCCCACTACTGCTGGGAGAGCGCGCCTTGTTTCTTGGCAGAATTGGTCATCCTGCAGCCTGCCGAACAGGCTATAGGGAGTGTTATTCTGCAAAGAAACAAGGTACATGTTCCTGCATTTAGAGCAGGTCGTGGCCCCTGGAGGGTTCTGGGCAGGCCAATCTGGCCCCCCAACCCTCCAGAGTTGCACATCCCTGCTCTAAATGACCCGAGGATTAGAATTAGTGTAGCTAGGGATTATAGACAGTTTCTTTCTTTTGTTTCTTGAGTAAATGTTCTGTATGTTAATCCTTGTTCTATCACTTGCCTTTTCGCCTTTGAATAATTAAGCCCCATTTTGAACCCAACATGGATCCTTTGGCATGATTTTAGAGAAATTCCTTCCTCACAGACTTCCTCCATGATGCCTTATTCTTTGCTTACTGTGTTCAGAATGATTTATAAGGATGGAAGGAGCAATCCTATGGCCACTATATACTGCCTAGAGGGCTATAGGATATGCTCTTTTCCGGGAACCGACCTTGGAGCCCACGCTCTGAGGTCAGTTCCTGGAAAACTGACCTCCCCCCACATCTGCGCTGCCTCCAAGGCAGCGCGGAGAAGCTGCATCCTCCGTGCTCACAAGAGGAGTACAGAGCGACTGAAAAGGGGCAGGGCTGGGAGTGTTCTGGGGTGGGGAGAGCAGAGCTGCGTGTATGACACATCCTATGTCTAGCAGAAAATAGCAGGGCAGGAGAGGCACAGAGGAACGATCCCTCCCGTGCCTCTCCTGCCTTGCTTTGGATAGGCGGTCACCTCTGAGTTCGGAGGCGGCCACCTATCTTGATAGGATTGCACCCTAAGGGTGTTCCCGGCCCAGCTAGGGAGAGCTGACGAACAGGGAATGGTGGCAGAGATACTACCTCAGCAGACCATGGGTATAATTAGTTATTTATTAATATTGGAGAGCCTCCTAAGTCATAGGGAGGTGGCATGCATCACAGTAATGTATGTAATTTAAAACCTGTAATATATTTTTCATCAAAACCTTTTCTTAAAATACAGCGCTTGAAGTTATTAAGAATTGTACAGAAGTAATTAAAAATAGAGGGAACCGTCCAGCCTTACAATCTAAAAAAATATGCATGCAAGGGATGAAAAGGGTGTGGGAATTAGGAAAGGGGTGGGGGAAGAACCATGTAAATAGGAGTTTTGAGTTGGAGATTGAATTTAAGAATGAAGAAGAAAAAGTCTTTTTAGCAGTGGCCCCTCAGTGGTGGAATGTTATCCCCAGAAGGGCATGCTTAGCACATAATCTCCTTTCAGCACCAGGCAAAGACCTCTTTATTTCCCCAGGTCTTTTAGACTGTATACTATGTTGTGGTTTAAGGGTAATGGTTTAGTTCTGCAAAAAAAATAAAAAAAATAAAATCAACTCCATTTTATCATTGCTGCAATGTTTCGGTGTATTGATCTGTGTTTTAAAGTGATTTGTTTTGATTTTATAGTTTTCTTATTTGATGCTTCTTACTTTGTCTTATTGTAATTGGGTTGGATCCAGGCTTAGTTGTGTATAGAGTAGTCCCACTGAAATCAATGGAACAAGCTAGTCATGCCTATCTTAAGTCTCACTGAGTTCAATAGGTCTACTCTAAGCATGACTAAGGCTTTCTTCACACAGAGCTTTTATCCTGTGATTGAGATTGCTCCTTCACGGAACTTTGCAGGCCCTTTACATGACGCCATGATCCTCCAGTGCGTCTCCTGCACTAAATGCCCTTTGTTCCGTTTTTAAATAGTGTAGTGGTGAGAGTGACGGACTGGGAGCCGGGAGATCCGGGTTCTAGTCCCCACTTGGCCATGGAAGCTCACTGGGTGACTTTGGGCCAGTCACAGACTCTCAGCCCAACCTACCTCACAGGGTTGTTGTTGTGAGGATACAACGGTGAGGAGGAGGATAATGTAAGCCGCCTTGAGTTCCTTGCGAGAGGGAGAAAGGCGGGGTATAAATGCAATAAATAAATAAATAAATAAATAAATAATCACAGATAATGAGCTATCAAATTACCCCATTGTATTCCGCTTGAGTTCCCTCCAAGAAAAATGGAAAAGTGGCAAGAAGAGGATCAATTAAAGATAATGGAAGACTCAGATACGGGGAGAAGGAGGGGGGAAGGGGCAGGGGGAAAGGAAGCGGGTGAAAAAGGGAGACGCTGTGATCCTGCATTTAAAACAGAAGCAGAAGGCCCCACTTTAAATGCAGGATTTTAGGCTGGTGTAGAGATGCCCTAAGTCTGGATCCAAGCCATTGTGTGTTGTTGTTGTTGCTTTTACTTTGTAAAAGTACAAAGAACTCTTGTTAATGGGCGGCTAATGAATGAATTCACTGATTAATTAAGGAAAACAACAGGAGAGAGAGATGAGGATTTAAGAAGTTTTTAAAATGCAGGTAACGATGGCGTAAGATTAATGTTGTGGAAGACAATCCTAAGAGTAGGATGCTGCAAAGGCACATGGATGAAGATGACAAAATGCTGAAGAAACAAATAATGAGAAACTACCATATGAGTCAGGATACAAAAGACAGTTTTGTGGACACACTCTGGGAGAGAGTGGAGGTCAGGAAGGCCTGGCGTGCTATGATCCATGGGGTCACGAAGAGTCAGACACGACTTAACAACTGAACAACAATAACAAAAGACAAGTGAATAAAAGAGATATATGAAGGACCAACATTATGAACAACCTGAAGAGAGCAATCCTAAATGGGACAGGAGTGGGTGGGAAGCAGCAGATCCTGGCTTGCGCCAGCCAGGGTAGGGGGGGGGAGGGAGGGTTGCTGGGGGTTTTGAGCCTGGGAGATCTCCCCCCACACCATTTCCTCCCATTGAAAGTAATGGGGTGTGAAGAATTAGCTATGCCAATTCCATGCTAGAGTACCTAAGGGGCCTGGATCCAAAGGCAACTCCACCTCACCCCCAGAATGCCCTGGTTCAGAGTCTTTGGCTTCCTGCCATGCGCAGGAGCATTGCAGGTGGTAGATTTACATCTGCAGAGCTTTCCACAGGCATAAATGGGGCCTCTGGGCCAGATGGCCCCTCTCTGCCAATGTAGGGCCTCTCCACTCCATTTGAACTCTTTCCAGATAGCTGTCCAAGAAAACTAGGATTTTTCAGTAAATGTAAGGAAGTGTATGGAAGTTCACTAGTGTAATAGTTTGAGCCAGAAAATCAAGCTGGTAAAGAGAAACAAATTACAGATAGATGTGGTCAGCATGAGACAAGCAAGAAAACTGAAAGACTGAAAAGATATTAATACAATCAAGAAAAGAAATAACATGAGCTTGTATTAAGTTGGGAACAGCATCTAGTAATAGTGAATGCATGTAATACATGACGAGCAGGAGGAGGAGAAGGTGGCAGCTATCCGTGGTTTTTTCAGTACTATTCTAATTGAGTTTTACATTACATGTCTACAATATTATCAATGAGTATATAGAAAATATTACAACTTTTCAACTAGCAAAACACAGATGTTACATAACGAACCCAATTATGGTTAACAGGAATCACAGGTGGTTCAATATATTAAAAACCTTATATTTGTCCACAGCGGTTCTTCAGGGGTTTAAGATTTAGGGTGCAATCCTGTGAATGCAATCGCCAGCCTCCGAACTCAGAGGCTGTCTACTGTTCAATTCAGGGCGGCCAGAGCACAGAGATGATCCTGTCCTCTGTGCTCCAGCCGCCCTGCATTTTTGGCTAGGGGCATGATTTCATGTATCTAGCTGGGGACTTCAGAGCAGAAAGGGAGGGAGGCCACACAGCACATAGGAAGCCTCGTAAAGAGGCTTTCTCAGTCTCCTCTTTGTCTCACCCCTGGGACTGCCCCCTATTCACCCTCTCTATCCTCTGTTTCCAAGTGCAGAGACAGGGAAGAATCGCGCCTGCTATGAGGGGGCAGGGGACAGGGCAGGGAGCACAGTTTCTGGGAACCAAGCTCAAAGCCAGGGCTCTGACTGCAGTTCCTGTAAACCAAAAAAATCCTATGGCTGTCTAGACAGTGTCTACTGCCCGTAGGATTGCTCCCTCTGTTGTAATCATCTAAGGGCATAATCCTATGCATGTTTAGACAGAAAAAAATCCTACAAATGTCAGTATGGCTGGCTGAGGCATGCTGGGAATTGTAGGACTTTCCATATTTGTCCATGAGATGCTGGTGGTTTTCTCTGCAAACCGTGTTTGCTAATAAAACCAATACATTAATATCAAATTGTATGGAAAGTGTCAGATTCTTTTTGTTGCCTTTGTGCCCTTATCGGTTTAGTTAATTTTTCAGCTAACACAGTGTTCCAAAGATAGTTACACTATGTGACTACTGACAGGTCTGTAGGTTCTTTCCAATTCTTTGCTATTTGTTTATGGGACACCAGTATCATTAAAGTCAGCATTTCTTTATCTGGTAAATGTTCATTTAAGCCTCCCCCGGCCCCTGCGGATTCCCCACCAGAATGGATGGTGGAGAATCCGTACATCCCTAGTACCTCCTCTCCTATTATATTACAATATTCTTGAAAAACCTCCCTCCAAAAGCTATGTATTCGTCCACATTTGCACCACATAGGATGGTACATATTTAAATCCCGTCCAACAGTTTGGTTATGTTGTGTGTATGTGTGTGTGTGTGTGTGTGTGTGTATATATATATATATATATATATATATATATATATATATTAAATATATTAAATTTTATACTGAGGGGTTAAATACTGCCTCAGTACTACCTTCAAGGAATTTTGTCTTATTGTTGCTGAATGTTAGTTTTTTTTAACCCATATTCCATTTCATTTCTTTTCCTCAATTCTTCCTTGTATGTCATGTTCTCATATTTCTTTCAGCCCTATGGTTGTTTCCATTGATTCAATAACTAATATCCTATATAAGTTGGACGTTAGGCCTTTGGTTGGTGGTTCAGATACAAGCATCAATTGTTCAAATGCCGTTAACTGTCTAGTGGCCTGTTTCCAAACCATAGGGTTAGTACTAAAATGGAGTACTTGGTGTAACTGAAACCAGCAGGCTATCAGTGTTCAGCTCTGGAATACTGCTGCGATGTCTGTGTTGGCCTCTTGGAGAAGTCAGTGATTCCACAGAGGCATCTCTTATGATTGGTTCCATGGCGTATTACAGGAAATGGGGCTTGCTCCAGAAGACTGGTTTAAAGAATGCTGCAATCTTCTTTTGTTTCAAATAAGTATTGATGGCCTATTTGAAGGAAGGCTTTTACATCTCTGCACATTAAAAAACAACAACAACCCCCCCCCGATAGTCTGCCATCTTTATTTGTATACAAGAGAATTATAATCTTGCTATTTGCTACAGCAAGAAAACTGTCATCAGTGCCAATGATAGCTTTCCTCTCATAACAAATGGCAGCAGCGGCCTGTGCCCCATCTCCTCCACTCTGGATTGGGACCGTGGCAGGGGCAAAGAGTTAAACCACCCCTCCATTCCTGTTGCGGTTCCATTCTGGATCGGGCTATCTAACAAAGAAAAAAGAAGCATGCAAGGACCAATCAAAGAATTAACGTCATATCTAGTTTGGATCTTAGACAGCAGATTTTGGGGCACCAGTAAAGGACACCAAACTGTCAGTTTATTTAATTTAGTATATTTTTATCACTATGGATGGTGCAGCCACCAAAATATATTGGCTTCCCTCTGTTTCAGAAACATGGCACAGGGGTGTGAAGACTCACAGAGTGGTGGCTCATGTCCACGTGACAAGGGATTTGAAATGCTGAAGGCCAGAAAGGGATTATTTGCCACGGGGAGGTCATTTTGGCAGGATCTCTGTGGCAAATGTTGCACTGATTTTTTTTCCAGGTGGTTAGGGAAGAGTATGTTAATGTGTGCTCCAGCCCTAACAGCCTGAAAAATAAATTCTTCATAAATTAGGTGTATCTCTCCATTTTCTCCTCTCTCTCTTTTCTCAGACTCCATTTGTTGTTTGCAAATAAAGCAAGAAAAATATATTAAGTATATGCTGATAAGAAACGAATGAGATACCCACCAAATGGTCAGAATGGGCATCAAACAGTGGCCATAAAGAGCTCAGGGGGAAGGCAAACACCAAGCCCATCTTCCCTTCTTAACTGGCTTTGCCCTAGCTTTCTTTCCCCTGAACCTTACCTCCTTCCTCTTTCTATCCCTTGGGACCCTTACCACTCTTCCTCAATGTCATGCACTTGCGTTTCCAGTCAATAGCAATGCTAGTTGTTGCTCACCTTTGAATACTCACCATCAGTTATAACCATTTGCTTCCAAGTCAAGCATGACATTGTTTGCCCCTTTCTGTAGTCTAAAATTGTTGGTTGCTGGGCATGCAAATAGGTCTAAGATAGGATTGGAATAATGTCTGTTGTGTCACTCATACAACAGCAAAGCTGTTCGGGAAGAGAAGGTGGATAGACTTATTTACAGAAACGGGACATTCTAGAAGATTTTTAAAAATGATTTAACAAGCATCCACATGAGACAGACTTGGGTAAGAAATAAGCAACAGATCAGCACAGGCTGCAAGCAGCTCCAATTGGGAATGTACAATCTACTTAGAGAATAAAAGCCGACACCCAACAACTAGGTATCAGTCCTACAGCAACCTTCAGTCCAAGAAGGGTGGATGGCTTTATTTTTTTCTTTTTCGTTTTGCCCGTATGGAAAAGACTGATGTAAGCGAGCAGGTTGTTAAGAGATTGGGATCTTCCGTTTCTCTACAAGATGTATTAACCTCTGCTGAAACTTCCTGTTCTGGTACAATTCTTCTTTTGATCTATTAGCAGAATATCCATCAAGCCGATGTATCGGACCAAAAAGGTGGGGACACATTAATCCTAGCTCTTGTCATTAGGCATTTAAGTGTAACATTATCCATCCCGTGTGTGTTTTGTCAGACAGCCTTGATTCAGGATACACGGGTTCATTCTCTACTTATCACTCAGGATAAGTATCATTATCATTCAGCCCAGTGCTTCTTGTACTTGAACTGCAACCCTGACCTAAACACTCCGTATAATCTCACTGGGTAGAGATAGCAGGAATTCCCTGTGCTCGGACAACGGGAGCCTGATGCTTCAGGTCAACTTACACTCTTACAAGTTCTCTAGAAGTGGGGCGAGGGAGAGAAAAAAGTTTTCAGCTTCTAACAGGGTGTGGAAGAAAGCGTTGACAGATGCTTTTGAACTCCAAAGCCTGCCCTAATGGAAAAGTGAGCGAGCCATTAAAAGTAACATTGCTACCGGTCTGAAAGTCACAATATCCTTCAGCAATGCTGCTATTAACTTATTAAACAAACTGCCTGAAATGCATTTTTCCACCACAGGAAACTTTATATTGGAAACATGAAATCACAAACAATGGAAATCCCATTCTCTGGTTTACTGAAAACTCCTAGTCACCCAGTTTGGCCATGGCCCTGCTGGGTCATTGTAAGGGCATTTTCACTTATGACACTAAAAGCATTTCATCCGTATCTGTGATTAATTATTTAATTAATTACCTTAATTATTTTGTTTTATTTATTTATGGTTATACCCTATTTTTCCTGCAAGGATCCCAGGGCAACTTACATATGGCTCCCAAATGGTGTCCCATCTCAGTCAGGCCTGCTTAGCTTCAGCAATTGAATGTAACTGCATATTTTGATATAATTCTCTGGGAAATGCAAACTGAACTTTGGCTATTGGGTGATATAGAAATGTAACAAATAAATAAAAGCTTGAGGGCCATAGCCCTGCAATAACAATGCAAATCTAACCAATAATTTTATTTATTCATTCATTCATTCAATTTATAACCTGCCTATATAGAAATACTCTAGGTGGTGTACAAAGTTAAAAACGATTTAACAAAAAAACCAACAATAAGACAATACTGCATAAAAACAGTATATAACCATCAACAAAGAGGAACAAGTGTTCTAAAAAGGTCTTTAATTCTCACTTAAAAACCTTCAAAGAGGTCTGCAAGCGCATTTCAACCAGCAGGTCATTCCACAACTGAGGGGCGGCAAAGGAGAAGGTCCTCGTGTGTCTGGCTGTTAATCTCACATTAATACCAGAGATACAAAAATGGATTCCACGTCCTCTTGAAAACCAACCATATATAATTCAATTTACCTTATACAAGGTGATTAGAGCTCCTAATTATTATGCTGACTCTCTCTCCTCCTAGTTATTCCCTGTGTGACTCCATCCATACAGAGCTAAACTAACCACTTCATGGGGGTTACAGATATACGCTTGCTGTTGTTGGAAACAGAACGCTGGACTAGATGGGTCTTGGTCTGGTCCAGTAAGGCAACACTTACGTTCTTCTGTTCATAGGTTCTTGGCTCAGAAAGTGTGAATGTCTCTGTGTGAATATAAACATACCACAAGACAATTCAAAATTCTTACACTGGTTGCCATGGCCCTCAGCAAAACTTATAAACATCCCCAAAGTGTGTTAGACTAAGTAAATTTTTGTTGATATAATTCCCTTTAGTCCCGTATCAGTAATCTGCACTTGGCAGTGTACTAAACTTTGATGGCTGTACCCAATTTTGTGTTCAATAAAAGATAACACGAGAGATCATTAGAGCAGCTATGTCAGATTAAATGTGTTTTCTTGTACAAGAGTGAAGTCCCTTCAGTAACCTTTGCAATTTACTTTGTCTCACAGAGAACAATATTTTCCCAGCAGACCTCAACACAAAGGGCCATTATAAAATATGATTCATATTTCATACGTTCAGAAACGTTCTGCACAAATTACAAATGGAGGCTTTATTGCAGTATTCATGTTCTGTTCCCAACAAGGTATGTATAAATAATAATATGCATCTCAGGGCTCCTGGCCTACACAGCTTACATTTATTAGTTACTTATAATGTGCGGTTAAATACCAGGAAACTTATGTTACTTTCTCTGGAAGCACAGAAAAGTGAATCAGAGGAACACATACGCAAAACCTACCCTGCCATTTCCGAGATTTTCTAATCAAAAGAAAGGGAGGTAGAAAGTGCGTTGCCTTATTTCAGTGCTGCTTCAGCGATGGGCACTCACAAAACATTTCCCTTTTCGGCCTGGTTGCGGTTCTCATCTGGGGAGATTCTTATTCTTACCCTGGGATAAGATGAGGACTTGGCCACTTCAGATCAGCCTTTAGTGAAGCTTGTCTGAAAATGTAGAATGTGTGGGAATGGAGAATATGAGATTGCCAACTCTGTCATTCAAATATCCAGAAATCTGGCCGGAGCTTGAAGGCAGAATCCTTTGGGTCCAGGGGCAAGGAGGTCCAAGGGTAGAGCTAAGGAGTCCAGGGGTTTGGAGGCCATGCAGGGACAGGCCCCGGCTGTCTCAAATGAGTATGGGGAGGAGCCCAGTGCTATCTATTCATATTATACGGCTTTGAAAAATAGCAGGGGTAGGGATGACCTTGCCCCTTGCTTTCCAGGCAGTTGGCCCCAAAACAAAAGCAAAGAGCCAGAACGTTCCTTTCCCCCAAGATGGCAACCCTAGCAGAATATCAGTTTAATTCAGATTGCGAATGATGCCCTCAAATCACTATTCAGCCCAATATACTATGACAGTGGTTTTCAGACTTAGGTTGCTTCAGGAACCCTTTCTATGTTAATTCATCTGTGGAGGGATCTCTGAACTGATGTCCCCAAACCCTTGTACACTGCAGAGGATTAAGCATGTAATTTTTGTGAACCACCCAGAGAGCTTCGGCTATGGCTATAATAAAGAAATGAAATGAAATGTTCAAAGAGGTTTGCCTGGCACCTACATTGTTAACTTTTCAGCACCAGGCAAAGACCTTTCTTTTCTGCCAGGCATTTTAGAGAACTAGTTCTAGATTTTTTCATTGATTCCTATGCTGTTTATTGTTTTGCCTTTTATTCTTTTAAATATTTGTATTGTATTTTATATTTT
Source organism: Heloderma suspectum (assembly GCF_057233095.1). Lineage (NCBI taxonomy): Eukaryota > Metazoa > Chordata > Lepidosauria > Squamata > Helodermatidae > Heloderma > Heloderma suspectum. The sequence continues at coordinate 137,749,952 of NC_139461.1, forward strand.
TAACTATTTGTATGGCATTTTAGTCTTTGATCTGTTTATAATCTGCCTAGAGAAAATTGGTTCTTGGATGGATTTAAAATATAATAAATTAATAAATAATAAACAAATGTGATAGGGATGTAAGAACTCACCCTAGTTCGGTTCTCTGTGCACTCGCCGAAGCAGCATCCCAGCTCACTTCCCCCCAAAACCTGTGCTCGAGCCACCCACGAGTTCGGTGAATTCCCCAGCACTCACTGCAAACCAGTTCTGTGAGCGCCACCATTTTCGCGCCTTTGCTTTCTAGGAAAAAGAGGAAGTTAAAAAAAATGCACATATTCAAATATGCGCAGTTTGGAGCTGGGAAAGCTAAATAAGTGCAATATTAGAGGGTTTATGCCTCTAAAATTGCGCTTATTTAGCTTTCCCAGCTCCAAACTGTGCATATTTAAATATGCGTGTTTTTTAAACTTCCTGTTTTTCCTAGAAAGCGAAGGCGCGAAAATGGCGGCACTCACCAAACAGGTTCGTGGTAAGTACTTTGGAGCACGAGCAGGGGGCGAACAAGGACAGCGTCTCAGTGGGCGCAGTTCGGGGGTCGCGGGTGAGGGTTGCTCAACGAATTCCCAAACCCTGAACTGCGCTCGCGACATCCCTAAATGTGCATACTCAGTTCACGGGCAGCCTGTGGCCCAGAACACACCCAGGTCAGCTCCTGCAGATGTGCATTGCAAAGGAAGACAATCAGTAGTCATGAGCAAGCTATCTTTCAGTGAAACCTGCCCATTCTTACTGGTCTGCTTCTTGACGCAATGAGCCATGGGCTGCATGTTGCCCACCTCTGTTACTCTGGAACCCCTTCCAAGGAAGCCCATAGTTCTTCAGAGCAGAGTTTGAAACCTGGTGAGCTTTGGCTCACCAATTGGCAAAGGGCCTCCCTACCTCCAGAATGAGGTGAGATTTTTTTTTAATACATTAATTTAGGGTTGAGGATTCTAAACCATCACAGGTAAAGTGAGGGTTGTGAACTACGGACAGAGCAAGAATGGAAGTTAAGCAAAGCTGACTCAGTGACAACTGTGATCATATGCTTTCCCTGCAAAGCAATTATAAATTCAGCCAAGCAGACATCTGATGCTGCAATATTAATTTCAGCTCACATTCACTGGTGACTCCTGTCACAGTATTTTTCCTGTATGCAGGTAAGTCACCTGTCAAGAACCATAGTGATGCCATCCTTCCCAGAATGAACTCATTCGCAGGGCTGCAGAAATGGAACAACAGACTGTGGATTCTTCTGTACCTTGCATGGGCACACTTCAGAGACAAAAGCGAACAGTGAGCATGTAGAACCGGGATCAGGATCCTACTCATTGGCCCTGCTCCCAACCTCAGTGCATTCATCGGCATTTCTGAGCAATGCCTATGTACATGAGTACTTTTTATGCATAGAATCTGTCCTCATGGTCTGTACTTTCACTCAGAAGTTCTGAGGAACATGCAGATATTGGAGATGGGGACAGAGGGCATGATCTCAACCATCCACCATGTGTTCATTGTACAAGCCATATTACCTGAACAGGACTAGAGAGCCACTTCATACATTATACAGGAGATTCACATTTATTTATCTGTTCCTAGAATTTATATCCTTCCTTTCTATCATGGATGCCATTACATAATTTAACTCATGGGTTGTTAGGGACGAGCAGGAGCAATTGAGTGTACTGCCTCCGGCATGCTTGTTCCATCTGCTTTCAATTAACAATCTACAATCACTCCATTCGTAGGTTGTTTGGTTAACTTTGGCCTGGTGTTGGCTTAACTCTAGGTTGTTTGATCCCTAAACAACCCAGAGTGTCTGGGTTTGGATATCATGCTAACCACTGACAAAAGAGAGGTTGTTAATCGAAGGTGGATGTGACGAGCACACCAAAGACAGTGCACTTGCTCGCTCCTGCTAAATTTTGAACCTGGTCAAAGAGACATGCGAATCAGGTCAAAGAGACAGATCACACATTCTACCCCCCCCCCTTTGTATGAATGTGCACAACTGTCTTACTTCCAAATTAAAATATACATCTGATGTTTGGAGTAAGAGGTTCAAGTACATGACTCTCAGCTGGGGGCAAGTCTTTACCACTTCCCCATAACAAAGTCATCAAACGTAGCAGGGAGATGTACAACTCGACCACTCCTGGTTTGAGAGACTGTCTCTGATGGGATTGTTTGGTAATGATGCCTCCTGTTAGAAAGACGAGTAGCACAGAAAAACAAAAGGCAAAACAGAATGAGCGTTTACTCGTCCCACATGCACACAAGGCCGAAAAGGAGACCACACCCTTCTTTAGTGAAGAAAAGGTAAAATGGTTTTACTCTCAAATATTTTTTTAGATGGGCAGGACTGAGAGAGCAAACACCTGTGCTCCCAGCAATGGTGGAAATCAGAGAGAGAGAGAGAGAGAGAGAGAGAGAGAGGAAGGAGAGGAGCAAAAAGAACTCACAGGAAACCACATTGTAGGCTATAGAGATCCTAAGGCTAGCTGTGGTCAAAATCCCCATGAACTAACTAACTGCAACACTGCCCCCTTCCAGTAAGTTGCAGACAAGGTTGCAATATTCCCAGCAGTCTCTTGAGTAACTCCAGTCACCTCTGGAGGCTCAGATATATGTGTACAGTTCTGAGGCACTGAATTTCTGTCCACTCGGGGATGTCTTGCGGTACGTCTGAGGATGTGGTGGTCAGAGATGAACTGCCCTTTCACAAATGTCTCCTGTTCCCTCTGAGCATTCCTCTGTCAGGGGCTTTCACTACATAGGCTCATCCCTCTCTGAAGTGACAGAGGCTGAGACCCATCCACCGCTTGTTTGCAGGAGGACCTTGTCACCAGTGTGGAAAGGTGGCCAGAGGGTAGTTCCTCTATTGTAATGGGACTTCCGTCACAGTTGGAGTTGGCAGAGTCGTGTGTGCACCCCTGTGGGTAGTGTGGGGGGCAGTGCTTTTGAGGCAGCTGGCAGAGGAGGCCATGGCACCACTATCACCAGGGGTTTTTTTTAAGGTGGGAGGGCTGGTTGGCATTGCTGACAGCTGGCTGGCGGAGAGGCCAGCTGCTGATGGTGGGGGCACTGGGAAAGCAACTTACTCAGCGCCCCCTCAAAGCTAGCTGATGGCTGGAGCCAATTTGTGCACCCTCCTAATGAGGACAAGGGCAACACAGGCTGGTCTTCCCAGAACAGACAGCTTGTCATTCCCTGTGACGCAAGATGTCAAGAGCCAGCCTTGGAATGGGCTGTGATTCCGCCTTTGGGTTTGATCCTGGCTCCTCCAAAAGGCACTAAAAGCACATCTGCTGGTGTTTTCTGCACACTCATTGACAAGAATGAGACTCTGCTCTCAGTTCCTCCTGCTTCATTGAGTTTAGGCTGCCAAAACTGGGAGCGTTCAAACACAGAGTTTTTCTTGGGTTCACAATAATCCTTGAAAATCTTCAGGGCTTCTTCCAAGGTTTTCCTGGTTGGATCCATACATACATTCTGCAGGTTGTTGCACATTTCTAATGCTTTAACAATGAACAGAGCAGCAATCTTAACATCTTCTGGTTTGTTGTCTGCATTGCTTAAGTCCAGTTTCGTCCTAGCAGACATCTGCTAACATAATGGCCCTTTCTTCCCCTTCCCTCCTCCCTGCAGCCCCCTGTGCCTCCTGAAAATGTGCTCCACAGAGTTTCCCGGCCCTCTGGAGCAGGTTTTGAGGTCATGTGGTATGCTGCAGGGGGCATCACACACCGCTCTCCTGGTTCCACTGACTGAAGCAGTTCCATCAGCATGGCGGAATGCCAGTGTTGGGTCCCACCCATTGGTTACATAAGGTAGGGAAGACGTTTTGTTCCCACCCACTCCAATTCTCCCCAAAATTGCCAGGGAAAACCAGCTCTGAAGGAGGCTTGAAAGCACGTATCACGCAGGTTCTAGCAACAACTTGCAGACCTTCTGTAAAAATGGCTTCAGGCTTGGTGATGGTCCAGGCCTCGTTCTGAGGCCCTGTGGTCTTTCCTTGTTTCGTTCTGGGGCTTTTCGTGGAGAGCACGCACTCTGTGGAGGAACTTATGGCTATGTGGGTAAAATTTTATAGAGATTTATGAATTAGAAATCGGAAACGGATGTTCTAAATGGAAATCAGAAATTGGAAGGACATTCAGAGGTATGTGGATATACCCTCCAACATTTCACAAACGGAAACTAGGACACTCTTATATATTTGTGATACCTCTATTCTCACATCTTGGATCGCAACCTGAGCCCTTGCCTTCCCACACTCTTATTGAATATAGCAGAAGGCTGTGCTCTGCCTGTGGTTAATTTAAGCAAAATCAGCAGCATTTATCACCTGAATAGCCAGTCGTGGGATGTGTGTGTGTGTGTCTGTGTCTGTGTCTGTGTGTGAGGGAAGCAACGTACTAGACTATGGTGCTGCCAGGGCAGGCCTTTGGAGCAGTCAAGGCTGGTGGCTCCGATGTCAGTGGGGCTGTGAATCTGCTCTGGGTTTCAGTCAGAACCAGTCAGAACTCTAAAGGTGCTGTCCCAGGTGCGGAAGCACCAGCAGCCTCCAGCCTCCTCTGCGCCCACAACAGGGCTGGCATACTACATTGGGAGTAAGTGAAGTAGTACACATTACTAACGACACTTCCCTTGCCATAAGACCATTATTTATTATTTATTACATTTATATCCCACCTTTTTTCCTCCTTAAGGAACCCAAGGCAGCATACATAATCCCCCTCCTCTCCATTTTATCCTCACAACAACAGTTCTGTGAGGTAGGTTGGGCTGAGAGTGTGGCTGGCCCAAAGCCACCCAGTGAACTTCCATGGCCGAGTAGGGACTAGAACCTGGATTTCCTAACTCCCAGCCCAACAGTCTAGCCACTGACCACACTGGCTCTCCTCACCATTACATCCAGAGTCTAACATTACCGAACTTCACACTGAAAGTAGGGGCGATGATTTAAGAGCGATGGCTACCAGAAAATAGCAAATGGTGAATACAGCACTTGGGCTGCAACTGTAGACTGCATTTCTAATGGAATAAATCTATGATGAACTGGTGTTAAAATAAAGACAAACAGTAAAAGGAGGGTGGGGTGGAATATTTGGGGAAATGACTGGGATTCAGAACATGTTCACCTTGCACTATGTAGCAAGGTAAATCTTTATGACCATTGAATGTCCATGTTAAAAATCAATAAAATATTTTTGCTTTTTTAAAGGAGATGGTGGAGTTAATTAGAACAGTCCATCTTAGAAGGCTATTGTAAGGATTACTGAAATGTACAATTCTTGGGCCACTGAGGAAAAAACTAACATTTAGTAGAAGCAGACGCAGAAGTAGTAGTGGGAGTACTGATGTGTACAGATGACTTTTGAGATGAGGGTTTAGTGAGGTGTAACTCTGGAGAAGCACACTGAAGGAACATGCATCAGCACCAACAGCTTCCATTGCCAGGAATTTCCTAATTGCCTTGACACCCCCATGGAAAACAGCCCCCTCTGTATGATTCTCTGATGCCGCCTTTCTCGTGCACCTAGCAGGTTTTGTGAGCAGTTATTTGTGCAAATTAGAGCTGATTCATAATGTATGAATGCGCTCAGGCATTCACTGTTTTCTACAGGTTTGTACCGTAGTCAGATATTTACAAAGACTCCTTTTGAAGCACATTGAAAAAATAGCCCACACAAACAAGGCTGACTTTTTCTGGCACTAAGCAACTGCGTTTTTCATAGTTGGATTTTCCAGATTGGTTAGCACAATCATAAAGCGACATCTAGGTTTGGGGCAAACTAGGAAATCTCGGGGCAGTAGCCAAGGTGTGTGTGTGTGTGTGTGGGGTAAACCTAGGGTGGCCAAGTGTCTTCTGTTACAGATGGCAGTCCTCTGAAGGGCTGTCAGAAGACTCTCCTGTTTTGAAGGCATCCTGTGCTTGAAGGGCTGCCTTCAAGCACAGTACGGTTTAAAGAGAAAGAACCATCAGAAGAAAGAGCTGGGCCTTGAAGTTTCCCATCAACAGTTAGGAAAAAGCTATGGGGCAAGCCTAAGCAATATATTATTATTATTATTACTATATTTATATCCCACTTTTTTTCCTCGGTATGTTACAGTTATGTATCGTGTGGAACTTTGAGCCTCTTGTTCATTAGATTTTTTAGTTTTGATATACAATTATATTGTTATTGTTGTAGTTAAGTTGCATTTACATATTTTTAAAAATACAGGGACATGTTTAAATTCTATAACATAAATTTTGTACATTGTTCTACGAAATGCATTGGAATGGTTTATTTTTGTGGAATAAAACACCTCTTGCTTACCCCATTACTTTTTCCTATGTTGTTGAATTCCACCAACAGACTGAGCAAGACACACAGCTCACCTGGGGGGGGGGGTCTCCATGAGCAATTTACTGCGGGTTTGCTGTGTTTAGAAGTCGTTCAGGGCAAGAGGCCCTAAGTCTGTTTCCTGCCTCCCAGCAGAGCAGAGGAAGCTGCTCCAGCTGGTCTAGGGACTACAGAAGCAAGCAAGCTCCCAGAGAGTGAGTGATCAGAGCGAGTGAACAGGGGGAGCAAACAGGAGTTGTCCAGGGGAGCTGCAGTGGCAGAAGAGACAAAGGAGACAAAGGCAAAGAGGTAAATGGGCTGGAGGAAGCCCAGAGGGCTGTCCATTTCCTGCTGAGTGGCTGTGAGCTCACCAGGTGCCCCTGAGAGCTTCAATTAATTGGGGGAGGGGGTGGCCTGAGTACTCCCAGCAGCTGAGTGGGCAGGAAGCTTCAGTCTGTTTCCTGCCTCCCAGCTCAGCAGGGCAGAGGAAGCTGCTCCAACTGGTCTAGGGACTACAGAAGCAAGCAAGCTCCCAAAGAGTGAGCGATCAGAGTGAGCAAATGGGGGAACAAACAGGAGTTGGCCAGGGGAGCTGCAGTGGCAGAAGAGACAAAGGCAAAGAATGAGTAGAGGACCAGGCACAGGCTACTCTAGAACAACCAGGAAGCTAGACACAAAAAGGGAAAAGAGACTATGGAAGGACAAGACTCTCCAGTGGTGGTGACCTGCAAGGTGTGTGCCACGTTTGTTTTCTTGCCTGAGAACAACATGGCCTACACCTGCAACAAGTGCAAGTTGATCATGCTGCTGGAAGAAAAAGTAAGAGGACTGGAGCGGCGAGTGTCGACCCTCCAGGGAATAAGAGAACATGAAGAGTTCTTGAACAGAACAGTGGAACTACAGCAGCAAAGCGAAGAACAGAAGCTAGAAGAGCAACAGCAAGCTTAGGCAGAAGAGGAAACTGCTGAGGTGAGGAAAAATGAAATAGAGGATACTCCTTGGAAAAGGGTGACAGTTAGGAGCAGAAGAACTAGAAGACACTCGGCACCAGTGGGGGCAGTGGTACTAGGGAACCGTTTCCAGGTACTTGAGGATGAGACTGGAGGACAGCCTGCAGAGGAAGAATTACAGGGGAACCTGCATGAGAGCAAACAAGAGGCTGAAGGTCAGTCAAGCAGAGGCGATGAAACCCAGGCCTACAGCTACAAGAAGAGTAGTAGTAGTGGGAGACTCCTTGCTGCGTGGGATCAAAACCCAAGTATGTCACGAAGTTCCGTGGACTCGTCAGGTATGCTGTCTCCCAGGAGGATGGATTAGAGACATGACTGAAGGGTTGCCTGCACTCATAAAGCCCACTCACAGGTATCCCTTTCTTCTCATCCATGTGGGAACAAATGATACCGCCAAGCGGAGCTATGAAGAAATCATGTCAGACTTTGAAGCTTTGGGGAGGAAACCCAAGAACTTTGGGGCCCAGATAGTTTTCTCATCCATCCTTCCAGTAGTTAGAAGAGGGATAGAAAGGGAAAGAAAAATACTCCGGGTGAATGACTGGCTATGAAGGTGGTGCTGACGAGAGAAAGGTAAGTGACTTTCGTACATCCCTACTAATGAGAAAAGGAGTCCAAGATGGGTGGAGTTTTAAAAAAAGGAAATTCTCAAGGCACAATTACAAACAATTCCAACAAGAAAAAAAGGTGGAAGACAACAGAAGAAGCCAATGTGGCTTCACAAAAAACTAAGAGATGACCTGAAAACAAAAGAAGTACACATATTGTGACATATAGGAAGTGGAAAGAAGGCCAAGCAACAAAGGAAGAGTACAGGCAGATAGCAGAGAATTGCAGGGATTGCGTCAGGAAGGCTAAAGCTGAGGACAAGCTGAAGTTAGCAAGGGATGCTAAAAGCAACAAAAAAGTTTTCTTCAGCTATGTGCAAAGTAAAAGACAGAGGAATGAAATGGTGGTTCAGCTATTAAATAAGGATGGCAAAATGATAACAGATGACAAAGAAAAGGCAGAAGTGCGCAATTCCTACTTTGGCTCAGTCTTCTCCCAAAAGAGGGTCTATGATCCCCCTGGCAAAGGCGAAGTACAGGCTGAAGGGGCAGGATTGCAGCTTGAGATCGATAGGCATATGTTCAAGGAACACCTAATTACTTTGAATGAGTTCAAATCTCCAGGGCCAGATGAACTGCATCCTAGAGTAATAAAGGAACTGGCAGAAGAACTCTCAGAACCACTGTCTATTACCTTTGAGAAATCATGGAGGACGGGTGAAGTGCCAGATGACTGGAGGAGGGCTAATGTTGTTCCTGTCTTCAAAAAAGGGTAAAAAGGAGAAACCTGGGACCAGTCAATCTGACATCAATTCATGGGAAAATTCTGGAGCAGATGATAAAGCAATCCATCTGTAAGCACCTTGAAAACAATGCAGTGATTACTCGAAGCCAACATGAATTTGTCAAGAACAAATCCTGCCAGACGACTCTGATCTCATTTTTTGATCAAGTAACCTCCCTTGTGGACTGTGGGAATGCTGTGGACATAATATACCTCGACTTCAGCAAAGCTTTCAACAAAGTGCCCCATGATATCCTGATGGGCAAACTAGCTCGAAGTGGGCTAGATGAAACAACAATCAGGTGGGTCCACAAATGGCTACAGAATCGGACACAAAAGGTGCTTATCAATGGGATCTTCTCAAACTGGGGAGAGGTAATGAGCGGGGCACCACAGGGCTCAGTCCTGGGCCCGGTGCTCTTCAACATTTTTATAAATGACTTGGAGGAGGAGGTGCAGGGAATGCTGATCAAATTTGCAAATGACACAAAATTGGGCAGGATAGCTAATAGCTTGGAAGACAGAAACAAAATTCCATGTGATCTGGATAGACTGGAGCGCTGGGCAGAAAACAACAGAATGAAATTTAATAGGGATAAATGCCAAGTTCCACACCTAGGAAAGAGAAACCAAATGCACAGTTACAAGATGGGGGATACGTGGCTCAACAACACTACAAGTGAGAAGGATCTTGGCATTGTTGTCGATCACAAACTGAATATGAGCCAACAATGTGATGTGGCTGCAAAAAAGGCCAATGCTATTTTGGGCTGCATTAATAGAAGCATAGTTTCCAAATCCCGGGAAGTACGAGTTCCCCTCTACTCACCACTGGTTAGACCTCATCTGGAGTACTTTGTCCAGTTCTGGGCACCACACTTTAAGAACGATGCAGACAAGCTGGAGAGGATTCAGAGGAGGGCAACAGAGATGATCAGGGGACTGGAAACAAAGCCCTATGAAGAAAGACTGAAAGAACTGGGCATGTTTAGCCTTGAGAAGAGAAGACTGAGGGGAGATAGGATAGCGCTCTTCAAGTACATAAAAGGTTGTCACAGAGAGGAAGGCCAGGATCTCTTCTCGATCATCCCAGAGTGCAGGAGACGGAATAATGGCTCAAGTGACAGGAAGCCAGATTCCGGCTGAACATCAGGAAAAACTTCCTGACTGTTAGAGCAATACGACAATGGAACCAATGACCTGGGGAGGTAGCGGGCTCCCCCACACTGCAGGAGTTCAAGACGAGGCTGGACAGCCATCTGTCAGGGATGCTCTGACTTGGATTCCTGCATTGAGCAGGGGGTTGGACTCGATGGCCTTGTGGGCCCCTTCCAACCCTACTGTTCTATGATTCTATGATTCTAAGTGGGGGCCCCTCCCGGAGGGCACTGACCTACTCCTTCTCACCATTGTTGCCACTGCCTATTTGCTTGCCTCTCTTTGCGCTCCAGAGAGAGAGAGAGAGGGAGGGAGGGAAGGAGGACAAGGCATACAGAGGTCACTGCTCCTTCTTACCACTCATTTGCTCAGAGAAGGAAGGTGAGCAGGTGATGGCAACAAGGAGGAAGAGCAGCAGAGCCAGGAGCTTCCAGGGATGATCAGCAGGCCCACACCTGGGGCGTGGGGTCTCAGCACTTGGCCAATGATGCTGACCCCAGATATTGACCCTCAGCTGTAGCCCTTCTGTGTAAAGGAAATATAAAGGGGGAGACAGGCAGTATTCTCCCCAGTTGTTCAGTAAGCAGTAAACCTGCTTCAGTCTGACCAATAAGTGCAAAGGCACCAGCACAACTGACAAGGCCGTTAGACACTAATTTTTAAAATGTTAATACAATTCTTTAATAGTGTGAATAAATTTAAATAAGTGAAATAATGGGATTTAACAGTGCTTGCTATTTTTGTGTTGACCGTTGCTGCCCTCCCCACCGCTGCCCTCCAGTGTAACGGGCTTCCTCACCACAACATTTCTGGCGATGGGTCTGGGAAATATACATTAATGTAGCAATATAGCCTTGTGCAATGGTTTTCACATAAATCTGGACTGACCATGAATGTCAAAGCTGCAGGCATGGCAGTATGTCCACTATCTACAGTATATCAAGGAAAGATATCACCCCATTTGGGATCATCACGGCAATCATCACCTTCAGTTTGTTGACCGCTCCTGTAATGAATGGCGCTGTTTAAAAGCTTTAGAAATAAATGGAAGTCTTTTGTTTCCGAGCGCAGGTAAGCTGTGGTTAGCTAACAAGATGTGATACTTCATCAAGAAGAAATGTGGGAACAGAAAACATGCTGTCCCTTCCTTAATACACTCTACAGCTTGACCTGCTGCCATCCTGAAACAATTCGCTTCAACATACTTTGGAGGATTTGAATGGGAATACTTGAGAGTAACTAGGTCTGGGGCTGCAATTATAGGCTGAACTATGCAAGCAAACAACAGCAAGCCCGCTACATTAAATATTCCCGTCTGGCAGCAGTCAAAATGATAGTTAAGGTAAAACAGTTCTGAGTTTATAAAAATTAATTTCCCTTCCACCACTCCACCCCAACAGATTTTCTTGTAGTTGTACCTCTCTTCCTGAGTTATAGCCATATAGCACAAGGTTGGGCAACTTTTGCGGTTCTGGGGGTCAATTTCCCCCCTCTTGGAACACACCGGGAACCACACCACTTTCCGCCCCTGCCAAAATGTAAAGGAAACTAGCCCTTCCACTGCACCACTGAATTTTGGTGGAAAACCACCCCTTTTTGCCATCATGCCACCAATTTGCAGCGGTGAGGTCTGCCAAGAAAGGCTGGGGACACACACACACACGTAGCCCATGGCCTGATATACCACCACCCTCCTCCATCTTTGGCCACACCCCTTCCTTAAATAAAGGAATATACTGAATAATGTTATGTAATAAATGAGCAAAATAAAATAAAGATGCCTCCGAGCATGTATAGAGCACTTTCCCCTCAGGACTGAGCTACTGCAACAGCCTGTCCTCACCCTTGAACTCTCTATTTTTAAAAAGAAATTAGGCACTACCTACACCTTCCTTGACAGCATGCTCCATACACCATCCAAAAATTGTTTTGAAAAGTATCAAGATAATGGCCCTGTTCAGACATGCACAGGGGGAGGGTGGTCAGGGTAACTAGGGAGTAGAGGGTGTAGCAAAACCATGACGTGCGTACCTATCACACAACCAGGAACCTTGCAGCACCACATGGTTTCCATAACCACCCCCTCTGTTGTGATTGTAATCATCCTCCTGCCACTGCTGCCAGTGATCCCAGCAGCCCTCATGCCATGAAAACATGCGCGCTGGCTGCGCCATCCTTTGCTATATGCCGGCAACCATAGAGAAAGTCCATGCTGGCTAGAGCGTTGCTGGAAGTGCGGGATCTTCTAGGCTGCCGTCAATATGGTCGCGCCCTAGAAACCACCAGGAGCCCGTTCTAACCACCGGAGAGCCTACCACACATAACGGCAAGCCACCCGAGGGCCCCTTAACCCTGCTGTAAGGGGCTGGTTACCCGGGGAGGTTCCAGAACCGTGGTTAGCAGGTTTTCTACCCCCTCCATGACACGCTAAGCCTCTGTGGTTAGCGCAAATTCCCTAACCATCATGGCTTCACATTACATATGAACACAGCCAATATCTTACTGTGATTCTGCCATAAACTTGTACCTGACCACACTACTGACTCATTTTTCAGTTGAGAATAATTACATTTGTCAGAACAATCAATAAATAAAAGCGGCATGTGCTTTGCTAACCCTAGCCATGTGAACATGTTCTGAATGTATATGTGATGAGGCATCAAGACCCTGTGCACATTGGACCACATGCATTGGACCACATGCATTGGACCACATGCATTGGACCACAATGCCTCTCTACAGATGTGAAATCCAATGTGTGATTAGCGAGTGGGTCCAAGCAGACGCACCATGTGAAGGGAGTGTGGCACAAGCCCAGTCATCCATTGCACGCATATTCTGAACATCGGCCAAGGGCTTTTGTCACAAAGACAAATCTGTCCAATATGTATTTGTGTCTATTGAATGTGCTTGTAATTTTATTTTTTTTACGAAACCCTTGGGGTTCAATTCAGGTACCTGCAATATTTATTTGTTTTCCATTTGCAACAGAACATATGCAGCTTTTCTCTTTGTTCCAAAGAAAATGGGAACAATTGCATCACACCCTCTCGCTCCACTGCTGCTGATGATTTCCTCAACTGCAACTTGGGTCAATTAGAAGCAAACTTAGCAGCATGCACACCTCCAATAGACATTGTGAAAAAGCAACCCATTTCCTCATACCCCATTTGCATTTGTAACTTTTGACTCCTCCGAGTCTATAAAAAGCCTTTTCTTTTCTCATGTACAGAAGTCTAAAGTGAAGGCCAACATACAACTGCAGATGCAAATTTAATGGCAGTTTGAAAATAATATGTCTTTCACTTTATAAGTAATTAATCTTTATGCACAAGTTTGTACAAATGTAGGCAGAAATCAGAATTATGTGCCTTGTTAATTTTTAACTGAGCAATATTTAGATTCAGAAAGTGCATTAGTCACTTTGACTGTGTTTAATATTTTACAGGATGTTGTTCTGCAAAGAAACAAATCATTGGTAATGAAAACACTGTGCTGCTTGTAACTACTTACTTACTACATACAACCTTTTTTTCCTTAGCTGTTGAGTATTGCTTTAAGTTCTGTTACATTTATCTGTAAAAAATACAAGGGAATGTTGACAATTGCAGTATTAGTTTAATTAAATGATTAAGGTAGGGATGGAGAGGTAAAATTATTGTGCTTATTTTTTCTTCAGAAATAATTGGAGTAGCAGGACTTTTAAAGAACAAGTTAACTGGGTCACATCAGCATTGTCAGCTAAGAGATTTTTTTTTCTCAACAGCTAAGTTCTTGTCAGGGTTGTGCATACTCTGCAGTATACAAATTCTGCACTACAGTTACCCAAATTGACTTGTGTGCCAACAAAAGCTGAACTGAAATTAAGCAAATTGGCACATATGTTTGCAAAAGTGCCGTTTCTGGGTCTGCTATGGGGCCATGATTTTCCAGGCATTGGATGAGTCAAGATTCAGCTCCTTTATTATAAAATAAAGTATGAGAATACAAAAGAAGTATGAGAATTAAAAAGTGTTTGTTGTGCTTATTACCCTCATTTTTAAAAACAACAACAACCTAATAATAACAAAATTATCAGTACAGGCTAATTACTTTTTCTTATTTAAGCATACATTTTTTAACCTCAAATATAACATTATCAATATAGGACAGTTATCATTTATGGGTTCTTTTTTAAGTAGAGGGATTTGTGCCCTTGGCATACTTAACGTTTGCTTATTTAGAGTGCAATCCTATGGGAATAGCTGGCCTCTTCCAAACTCAGAGGTGGCCAACTAGCCAATGCAGGGTGGGCGCAGCGCAGAGGAGATCTGCTCCTCCACGCACCAGCCACCCTGCATTTGCAGCTAGACGGCCAATTTTGGTTGTCTAACAGGGGCGCCTTGGAGTGGGGGTGGAGGGAGGCCAGACAGCACATAGGAAACATCATACCAGCGCTTTCACAGTCCCCTCCCTGCCCCCAGGAATGCCCCCCTTTCCCCTGCTCCGCGTTGCTCTTCCAAGCACGGAGCCGGGGACGACTCGTGCCTCCTACAAGATGGCAAAGGAAGGGGCGGGGAGTTGGATTTCTGAGAACTGAGCTCAGCACACTGGCTCTGAGCTTGGTTCCCAGAAACCGAAAAATCCTATGGCTATCTAGACACTGTCTAGCGGCCATAGGATTGCACACTTAATTGTTCATGAAAATGGCTGCTCAATGTGTAGAACCAATGAGTTGCTGATAGTTAGAGGTGCTCCTGAGGAAAGAGCAACATGTGGACTGAAGCAAGGGAAAGAGAATGGGATGAGGGCGTTCGATTACACACTTTCAACACTATTGCTGCAGCTGTACAGTCTGGAAAATATGGTGCACTTTTCTTTTTGTTAAAGAAAGAAAAACGTTGATGTTCAGAAAGATGCAATTTTCTATGCTTATGGTTGCATGCGATACGTACAACTCTGAGAGCCAAGCTAGATGAGACAGTATGTATTTAAATGCAGAACTGCCCCAGTCCTGTAGCAATAGGTTAGCTACGTATGCGTTGCCAAAAAAGAGGATGAAAGAGGAGACAGACTTGCGCGCAAATGGCATCGACTAAGTTATATGTTTAGATGCACATTTAGAAATAATTATTATAATTCAAATAGAAATACACCTCACCACAATAGGGGAGATGGTGACCAGGTAACCTGTGTGCCTTGCTCACTCTGCTGTCCAGGCAGGTGCTAACTGATGGGCAACTTCACGGCCCTTGCTCCCCCTTCCTATCTTTAAGGGGGCCTTGGAGTGGGCAGCAGTGGTGTACTGGAGCCAGGGCTCGCAGGGACACAGCGCTGTCACCTTGTGGTTAGCAGGGACGCTGACATTATCTGCCACCTCCCCCCACAAGAGAATTCCTTGTTCCCCCCAAGTTTAGGTGTAGTCCTCACAGTAGCTGAAGGAAAATGGATTTTCCCAGCAACAATATATTGTTCCTTGTGTAATGCAGAGTGTTTTAGGGTGGCTTGGTCTTGAACAGGCAACTAAGGCCCATTAACTTTGCAGAAGACCTGCTCCTGGTGGAGATGAAAACTGCAAGAACTGGTTTGTTGATGTGGATCCATACAGCTGCCTCAGTTTTTGGACTCTCCTTAGGGGCCTGGCTATGGGGACTGTCATAATGAGTGTCTGCACTTCAAAAGGTACCATTACACCACTGTTGGGCCAAATAAAGGAAGCCTTCAAATACAGGACTGTTGTCTGTCGGCTCTTCAAATAGGTGACTTGTCCTCTGTGAATTAGGACACATGGCCATCCTACACAGCAAGAAGAGTGGGTAGCTGTGAACCATATTTGCACCCACTGTTTATCTCTTCAAATCCCCGCTCCCCACAAGTTACCCAGCTATGGTAACCTTCAGAGCTCAATTGAAGAGAAAAAGCCTTCTGAGAGGGAAGATATAGGGAGGTAAGCTGCAAGTGGGTGTGGGGCAGGGCTCTGCAGACAACCGCCTTCTTCTATGCACCCTTTATATGGTTAACATCAGACTCTCACCCATTCCATTTCAATGTGACTGGAGCAGTTCGGTAAGATAAATTATCTAGTTTGGCTCTGACAATAGCTTTTAGCTGCCATACTATATTTTCCAGAGCCTTCTTATAACAGTAGCCCTTGTCTGATGTCATCTTCATGATCACCCCATACCAGAATTCATGGACTTTGGCATGATATTTGCATTTGTCAACAGGTAAATGGGGAGACCCCTGTTTCCTAGACAAGGGCCCCCAAGTTCTTCTAACAAGTGGCAGAATGACTTAAAGAAAACAGTCTGATAAACGAGGTCCCAGAACTCCTGTTTACCAAGCTTTCCTCCTCAATCCTCTCAGGATGAAATTTTATGGAGAACAACAAGTTTATTTAATATGATAGGGAAAGAAGTGGTGGAAACTAGGTAAGTATACATAACTGAAATAGGTGTGTGTGTGTGTGTGTGTGTGCGTGCGCCTGTTTAAGCCCTGCCGTGTAGCAGGCCTGATGAAGCTGGAGAACATGAGGACATACTATCTCCACCATTTTTCTGTAATCCAAAGAAGCCTAGGGCAGTCTGTGTCTGAAAAAGTAGGTCAGGAGAGGCTGTTTAACCCTTTCGCCTTCAGTATTTTCCTGCTAAAAATCCCTCTCTCCAAGCTGCTCTTTCACCCATGAAAGAAAGAAAAGAAAGGGGGAATACCCTTCTTGGTGCTGTGTGGATATGCTTCCTCTTTGGTGAGTAGCCCTGGACTGGGGCAAGAGTAGGAAGATATGGCATAGTTTACATACTGCACTGGCTTCGGACTCTTGTGATGTGCGTGCACATAAGAATGCTGAGGAGCTGGACTTTGGGTATGCACATTCTTTTCATATAAAGTAAGAATTTGGATGGCATTCCTTGTTTGGCTGTGATTGCACCCAGACTATCAGTAATGTTGTGGAGTAAACAAGATGGCAGTTGCTGAATAGTTATTAAAAACTAATCAGTAGTGGAATACTCCTACTTCTCATTATACCTGGCATGTATCATAAATGGAAGGAAAGGCGGTGGGATTTTAATACGAAACACAACAGTGAGGTATACAAATAACAAACATTAAATAAGAAACATTGCACCATCTGAAGATTAACTAAGGGAATACTGCTGACCATGCTAGCAGTTAAGACCTTTTCAACCGAGAATAATCTTTCTCTCTTGATACAGAGGTGCAAGATAACTTAATTCTCTGAACTGTAGATGGAAGAAGTCCAGGCACTCCTTCACAATTTATTACTTGTGGTGCTCTCAAAGCCAACTGTTGTGATTGCTCCCTACAGGACCACAGTTGTTCAGAAAAACTCAGGGGGACTGGTGTGCAGAGAACTAGTCGGAGCTGGAGTGGAAGCTTCCAGATGAATTACATTTGAGGCCCCTGACTGTGATAACTCCCCGAATCTGTGAAGTAGCCTCCAAAATGATCACGTAAGATGTATTTTAACTTGCAGGCTGGCCCTTTAACAACTTAATTATTGGCAGTGGCGCACTTAGGTCAGGAGTCCCCAACGTTTTGGGGTCAGTGGGCATATCTGGAGTTTTGAGAGAGTGTCATGAGCACTCTCACAAAATGGCTGCCTTGGTGGGCATGGCCAGTCACAAAACACTCATTTCCTAGGAGGCAAACTGGTTTGACTAAAAGAGTAACTTCCCCAAGAACCTAATTTATAAGGCAGCTGTGGAGACTGAGTTACAAAACTATTCTTTTGAACCCAAATAAAGACAGCACTTGAGGGCAGCACTTTACTTTGCAGATTAAAAAAAGTTCTACTTTTAAAAATCTAAATAAATAAAATAAAAATCAGAAGGGGCAGGGAGCCTGGTGGGCACCAAGAGAGGTTTCCACAGGCACCATGTTGGAGACCCCAGAGTTAGGTAATTTTAGACTGAATGGTCTTACAGGGCCTTGCCTCAATAGATGGTAATGTGTATTACTTCACTTACTTCAAAATGTGGTTAGCAGTCCTGATGTGTTTAGGGGGCTTTCCAATGCATTCTGCTGAGTGGTGCCATGGACTTCTGTACCCAAGGCCTGCCCAGACGGCACCCCTGGTTTTCAGGTAACAATTCCTTCAAACATCTCATAAAATTAAGTCTGAAAAGGAAACTTGTATGCCATTTTGCTTAGCTGAGCCACAGGACATTCTATATACCAAGGCATTCATCCATAAAACACATCTCTTTACAATTGTCTGGCTTTGGGTTCCAGTGTCACCACAGTCCCACCAGGAACATTTTGGCTGGCACAGCCTCTATGTACCTTGGCAGTAATTCAAAACAAAACAAAACTAGAGATTATAACAAACTTTTGATTCCTAGGGAAAAGTCTCTCTCCCTCTTAAAACTGGAGGCACATACCACTCTTACAGCCAAAGAAAAGATACATCCATACTTTCCTTGAGCAGCTCCCAGAATATTAGGTAGGCTTCCCCTTTACAATGACAGGACAGGATAGGTAGCTTCTCCTCCCCATTGTCTAGTCAGGGTTCAGGGATAGACTGCAATGCTAATGTGATGTTTCTGTAGGGCGGACACTTATTACGCATCACCCCCAAAGAGGACACAGACTTGTATAAAAAATGCATCTGCTAATTTATACATATAGATGTAAATTTAGAAATAATTATTATAAATAGAACTACAAAACATCTCCCCATCGTGGGAGGACTGAGGTCGGTGACCTGTGCATCTGCTCAGTCTGTTGTTCAGTTGCTAACTGTTGATAGGCAATTTCTAAGCTCCTCCTCTCCTTTCTTATGGTTCTTGATCTTTAAACCAGACTGGACAGCCCTTCAAATAGAGGACTGCCCTCTGTAAAGTAGGACACATGACCACCATACCCTTCTGGAATTCACAGTGCCTGTCAGCTGTACTGCATGGTCAGTATCAAGGAATCCCTTTGGGCAATGCACTGTCAGAAATGCAAGGGTCTCCCTGTGTGATGGGCATAAAATGGTCAATGCAGATAAAAGGGCAGCTTAATTTTCTGAGGTATGCTTCAGCTTTGAAAAAATTAAGCCACCATGTTGGATGCATCCATGGCCTACGGTCTGGATATCAATGGATATGGGGAACTACCATAAATTTGTTAAGATGGGTTGCACAATTGGATTAATGTATAAAACGTTGGTTTTCATGGTCACCTCATTAACATATGTGTTATTTCTAACAGTGCTATCCTAGTAAGTAAGGAAGTAAGTCCCACTGAGGTAAGTGTGCATAGGATAGCAGCCATAAAATTCCTGAGAACTGGATATGATAATTTTAAAAAAATCAATCCCCCACCCACCCACCCACCCACCCATCCAAGCTCATGATCTGAATTGAATGAGCTGTCATAAAAGGTAGAAGAACAAATGGTAAATTGGGAGGAGGAGGGAAAGAAACAAAAAGAGAAGGGATGCTGAACTAAAAATCTATAACTGATTAGAAGGGGCAAAATGGATATTAAATGGCAGAGAGTTCCAAACAAAGGGAGCATCCAGCTCTGTCAAGGCAGTATCCATGAAGAGATCAGGAGGGTATGGGTCCAGCAAGTGGTTTGCAGCAGAGAGAGAGGACAAGGGAGAAAGGAGTAGACAGGGAACAATCATCATGGCTATAGAAAACAAAGGTGGTCAGAGATAAGTCTTTCAGGACCCCCCAGAGAGCAGACAACTTGTTCTGACCAGAGTTCACTCTTAACTGAGCCCTCTTATAGTTCCAGGGCCTGACTATCCCTCTCAGGCTCCACCCCCTTACTGAGAGGGCAGAGCCTTAAAGGCACAGCCCCCTGTCCTGGAGCCTAGCACTCTCACTGGGTGGCGGGAATATTTCCTGCATTGACAAGAAAGCTCAGAGGTACACAGGTCCCTCAGTTACACAGTGGAATTGGGCTTGAGGATGGCAGTCTCTGGGTGTTCAGGCTTGGAGGTCTCAGAGGTCTTGATCTCAGGCGTCCCTAGTTGCTGGGCTCAGGCTTAGTGTTGGACTTGGTCTGTACCACTGGCCCTTGCCCTCTGTGTCCTTGTCTAGGTTGCAGATGGAAGTTGGGAGGGGGACAGGGAGAACACAGAGCAAATTACTGGAAACGACAATGCCAAGGGAACTGGGGATCTCATCAGAAGATTAGACTGAGCAGAGTGTTAGGGACAAGAAGGGAAAGCAAGGAGGAGAGCTAGGAAGTAACAAGGACATGAAGAGCAAGGAGGAGGAGTTTATAATGAACATAGGGCTTCTCCACATCCGGCTTTTTATCCCACAACTTTACCAGGGCTTCTGCTTCCGGATCCTTTCAGGATTAAGATGGGCTCCTTCCAGGATTAAGATGGGCTCCTTCACACACACTTCCTGGCTTTTTTCAGATGATTGGCTTTATCTGCAAGTTCTATATGTTTCATTATACAGCCACTAGATGGCACTGTTGTTATTGATGGCACTTCCTCTTTACATGGACAAATTCAAACTGCTTCAACCCACTTCTTTTTATTACTTCATTATTTCCATTTCAAATAAAGCCATGGAAATTACTGGAAAGCATGGGAGAGGCTCTGGAAGTTGACAACATCATGTAAAGGACCCACAAACGTCCGTGAGTAACCAATCTCAATCTCAGGATAAAAGCCCCATGTAGAGAAGCCCATAGATAGGAAAAGGTAATCACACAAGATAAAATGGAGAGATGATACATGATCAGAACAATGAGACAAGAAACAAGGATGAGCAACAGAACTAAGGAGATAAGAGGAGAAACAGGAGAGACCAATAAAAAGAATATTAGCATAATCAAGATGAGAAATAATCGACCCTTTAAGTCTGTTAGCAATACTAACAGAAAGAACTGGGTGAGTCTTTGCAATATTGATTTAAAAAAGGGCAAGACTTAATGTGTGGATGAAAACATAGATCAGAATTCAACAGCATACCAACACTGCAAACAGGATAAGGAGTAGTGAACAGGGTCTTATTAACAATAAACCTAACTGGGATACCAGAAGTTTTTGCAGGAAATGTGATGTTGAGTTCTGTTCATATTCAGACTGAGTTGTGACATCCAAGATGAGATTGCTGTTAGACAGCTAGTAATATCACTATGAAGGAGATACCACTGGAGCAGGAAAAAAAATGAATATCAGTATAAATATGGTAATTCAAACCAAAGGAGTGAATCAGATGGATAAGCAAAGGGATATACAAAGAAAAGTTTAAAGGGCCTCTGCCAGGGAAACACCAACAAAGAATGAAAATGAAGAAGAGTAATCAGAAAAGTAAGAAGAAAACCAGGAGGAAGTATCAGGAATCCAAGGGAAGAGATTTTCCTCAGCGGAAGCAAAAGTGCCCCTGTAGGTTCCAAAACAAATGGGCTAATTTACATAGAGTTTTAAAGGTTAGGAAATTAAGTTTGTGCTGGATGTGGGAGAGATAGACATTTAGGATGCTTTTGGACAAGGCTTTTATCCTGAAATCACCCTGCCTCTAACATGAAATTTAAGTGAGTGTGTGTGTGGGGGGGCAGATGTCTTTTCCCATTTGTAACCCTCCTGTGTTTTCCCACCACTTATTCCACCTTAACACACACACGCGCACACAAAGACCTTCTCCACATGGGGCTTTTATCCTACCATCAAGATTGGTTACTCATGGAAGTTTGTGGGTCCTTTATATGTTGTCGTCAACCTCCAGGATGTCTCCCATGCTCATTGACCTTTATCCTGTTTTTTTTTAAAAGATCAGAGATAATGCAGTGAAGAATGCTAATCCACTATATAGGCAGTGTGTAATTGCCCAGTTCTGCTATACCACAGCACCATCTAGTGGCTGTATAATGAAACATATAGAACTTGCAGATAAAGGAAGTCCCAAAATCAAAGCCCATCTCTGCCCATGTAACGGAGCTGAGCTTAATCCTGCAAAGATTCCAGAAGCAAAAGTCCCGGTAAAGATGCAGGATTTTAGGCTCATGTAGGCTCAAACATTTAAGGAAGAAAAGACAGAATACTTGCACAATGTCTTTTGGTAGAGTCCTTGGAATGGGAGCATCTTAAAGTATTATTTTTTAATTTAAAGTATTTTTCTCCACTCCTCAGCCTGAAAGGCTCCCAGAGCAGCTTACATGTAAAACTAGACAGTCTCTGCCACAAACTTACAACCTAACAGGCACAACACACAAGGAAAAGGGGATGGGAAGGGAAGGGAAGGGAAGAGGGAGAAAAAAGAGTCTTTCAACAGGGCTGGTAGAGTGGCCCTGCTTCCCCCTCTCATCTCCTCTGTTGTGCCTGTGGAGATCTGACAAGAAATATGGTCTGAGCAATGAGGTGGGTGAATGATTTTGGTTAACCGAGTTCTGGATAAAAGTGGGAGAGCTGAGGTGACAAGGGAAGGACTGAGAGAGCCATAATGGGCTATCTATGGACTATGTGCCTCCCACAGGGGGCTGGTTTAGCATCAAGCAACAGTCTGGGTGTACAGATGTCACCTTACTAGCCTTACAATCTGTCATAGTAACATATATATGGTAAGTTCCAGAAGCCTTTTGGTTTCCAAAAATGGAGCATTTAAATATTCTTTTAATTTTTCTCTTTCTACTTAAAGAAAGCTTTCAACCATATATATATATATGTGTGTGTGTGTGTGTGTGTGCATGTGTACACACACAGACACACATACATATATACACATATATACACAGACCAGAAGCATTAAGCTTAAAATAGTGGAGAAGAAATGGAAACCTGGACAATCAGGCATGAAATGAAATATGCTGGATGCCACAGAAAACAACAGAAGCATTAACAAATGGGTAAGAGAAAGATTAGGCTGAAGAACATATTTGAGAACAAAGAAATGGAAGCAGTGATAGGAAAGCATGTCAGAGAGAGAGAGAAAAAATGCTGTACATTTATCACGCACACCAAATGTGCATGCCTAAAGAATATGATTTAAGTTGTAAAGCCAACTGTTCAAAAGTTAGGTGGTGCCTGCTTTTGCTTCCTAGTAAGCTTTTAACTCAGTCACTGCTGGTGGCCAACTCACTGAAGTGGCAAAGTTATTTCTGGCCTGTACCACTTCAGACAGGCTCACGTGATTCTACACTCTATCACACACAAGAAACAAACCCTTGTTAGAAAACTGGTAAAGGCTAGGCTAGAAACCTTTTGTCTGGCATCTAGTTTTCTATGTCCAGGGATTTATTCATTTATTTAGAGACTGCCGTCATGTGGTGCAGCTCAGGCACAGGTTTACCACCTCGCTAAGGGCCAATAGATGTGATGGGGCAGCTGCTGCAGAAGATCTCTGAGGCAGGGCCCCCCAATGCAGCGCCCATGGGGACCTCCAATGGTGCCCACAAAGCTTTCCACTCCCTGGCCCCTTAAAACAAAATGTTAGAAAAATCTTGGAAAAAGTTAGGGCAGTCTTCTTCTTTCTTTCTTTCTTTCTTTCTTTCTTCTTTATTTAAAATATATCTTGGCCTCCTTTCAGGGCAGAAGCCCTCCCAAGGCGGCTTACAGCAATAAAATACATAAAAATAGTCAAAATATTAAAAGTGATAAAAACATAAAAACAATAACAGCAACAATAAAAGCCAACAATAAAACCGGCAAAAGTGGTAACAGCAACAATAGCAGTCATATCAAGAGAAGACCTAGGTAAAATAATATGTTTTTAAGGCCTTCTTAAAAGTCTGCAATGATGGAGCATGGTGGACCTCCGATGGCAATTTGTTCCAAAGGTGTGGGGCCACTGCAGAGAAGGCCCTCTCACAAGTGATCACCCACCTGACTGCTCTCATGGGTGTGCAAATGAGAAGGGCCTCTCTTTCTGATCTTAAAATGTGGGCAGGCTGATGTGGGTGAAGGTGGTCCTTCAAGTAACTTGGTCCCAAACCGTTTAAGGCTTTAAAGGTCAAAACCAGCACTTTGAATTGGGCTCAAAAACACACTGCTGGTGCAGTATAGGTGTTATGTGATCGAATTGTCCCACCCCCACCAATACTCGGATGGCCACATTCTGCACAAGCTGGAGTTTCTTTCTCTCTCTAGCCTATAGCGTTGCTCTTTCTCTCCCCTATACCCCTTTGCCTTGCTATTTCCCCCTACACCTATGGCAGCCATTATGTGACTAGCCACATCCTCCATGGGAGCCATTTTGTGGTGTGTGCCCACTGCAGTTTCTTGAATTCCCAAATGTGCCTATGGGTCTAAAAAGGTTGGGGACTCCTCCCCTGGGGTGTCAGGCAGAGATCTTCCCCATCTTCAGCTACCTGATCCTTTCTTAACTGGGGATGCCAAAGATTGAACCTGGAATCTTCTGCTTGAAAAGTATGAGCTCAACCAATAAGCTATGGTCCCTCTCCTCTCCTTTTGCATGGAGCACCCAAAAAAGTGAGAAGGAGCATGAAAGCATTTCTTCACATAGCCTTTTTCCATCAAGGGTGCCTCGCTTTTGGCCCTCCAAGTCCCGGAGCCAGCAAAGTCACCAAATAAGAGTTCTGGCAGGAATAGGATCTCACACCTAGGCTTCAGGCGTTTGGGTGTAAATGCCATCACAGCAGGCACGCTCTGTCTGAAGAGCTTCAGACAGAATACAAAATTAGGACACATGATCAAAATAAAGTGTTTCAAAGCCACCAGAATATAGAGTATTCTAAAAACAATTAAAAATTAAATTAATTATACTGTATGGTGGGTTGCTAATTGAATGTATGTCTTTGTTCCTCCTGAAAGAGGATGGATGTTTCTGTTGTGAATGACAAGCTTTTCTTAAAGGGAGACCATAATGACAAGAGAAAGTAGATGCCAGGGACGTGTAATCACTCGTCATACACAATGTACCATTTTCCCCTTTCTCTGCAGCAGGAACCGTGAGGAAATCCTATTGAGTGGGCTCTGCAAATTGTTTTCCGTGACAGAAGTTAATTCTAAACTAAGTATTCCCTGAAACAGGAACAGAGAAAACATCTTTACATGTCTATCATTTGTCCTTAGAGGACACGAAACAAATATGTTTTATAAAGCTTGACACTGGTATTATTCTGTGTGGCCTCCGGCTATATGCTTTTTTTTCCTGGTTTGTAGAATTGAAGGGATAAGAAAACAGCTTCGCATTAAGAGGAACACAGTGTACAGGTTAATCATACCATGCAGAAATCAAAATGCTGCCAACAAAAGAATGGAGCATGAGCGGCAAGACAGCAAATAAAATGAAATAAAAAAGACGTTTGTGAGGGAAGCTGTGGGATGCTAATAGCGCTGTTGCATTTCAGACGTATGCTTCTCAATGCATACGTCTCAATTCATGCGCCTGTATAGAGAAGTTTTTACTACTGTTGACAACAGAAAACACTTGTAAAAATTTCATTGACTAAAAAGTTAATTTTAGCTCTTCTGAATCAAGAGATCCACTAATTGGGGATGGAAGTGAGATTCAAAATTATGATTAAATTTTTAAAAGGAACTCAGTTAAAGGCAGAATGCAATAATGCCTTCAGAGCTAAGGGTCATTAATTGGTCAATCTTTCAAGAATTTTTTTAACACTCTGATTTGCCATGAAAATATAATTATTTTGTAAAACAAATGTAAGGCACTTGTGGAAAACTTGAATAAATTCAGTCCACAGTTCCAGTGTGGCTAATCTGGGGTTTCCTACTCTCTAATTAGGCTTGTAATCCCCTGCTCATTTACTTGGGAGTAAATCCATTGAATTATCTGGAAATGTAGTTTTATTACATAAATTTCTCTGATGTTGCTGTAACTCACCTTGAGCATGGAAAAGTGACTAATAAATAAAATGATAAAGAGAAGAAGAAGAAGAAGAAGAAGAAGAAGAAGAAGAAGAAGAAGAATTTGTGTTCACTTCTGAGTAAACATGGATAGGACTGGGCCACACATAAAAGTTCTAAGCATTTCTCAATGTGATATTCCTGGTCCTGTGCAGCTGCATGTGAGTTTGAGGTTGTGATTTCAAGATGATTTTCGAAGAGCCTATATTACAGTGCAATCCTATACATGTTTACTCAGAAGTCCCACTTTGTGCAACGGGGCTTGCTTCCAGGTAAGTGTGCACTAGATTTATTTATTTATTTATTTATTTATTTAAGTTCTATACCGCCCAATAGCCGAAGCTCTCTGGGCGGTTCACAAAAATTTGCAGTATTAAAGGTGAGAATGGATGAAAAATGTACCTGACTCTGTACAATTCTCTACATCTCACAGTTTAGGCCAGGGGTGAGCAATATGTGCCCCACACCCTCACCCCACTACCCCCTTAAATAAAAACAACAAGTATTTATATGGCAAAAATGGCCAAATGTAGCTTGATTGCAAGCTGCATTTGGCCTGTTGTGTTCTCCATAGCCACTACAGGCCACCTAAAGGGTTAAATTTAGCTTGTAAACAAGCCAAATGTAGCCATGGTAGCAATTAGAATACTTTGGAGCCGGGAATTTCACTCTTTGTTCCCTTGGGGGGTGGCCTGTGTGGAGCCCCGTGGGTACGTGTGTGTCTGGGGTGCAAAAATGGGCCCTGGACCTCTGACTTAGGCCCTGCCTCTGTTAACTTAGAAATGGAAGGACGCTGTTGGGCTTCCTTTCGTATACTAATTTAGTATGAACAAATTTAGTATGATCAATATGTGAAGTTTAATTCCCCCCTCCCTCCCAGTATTTGTTTCTATGCCACTTTTTGCCCCAAATAACTCACAAAACAACTTAAAGACACAACCCAAGTAAATTACTTTGTTGCCAGAGTGACAGCGTAGTCTTCAGTTCTCTTGACTACTCTGAGTATCCTCTCTGGGCTATCATTAAATTACCATACAGGCTAAAGGAGGTTTGATCTTTGCTGAGCAGAGTGGAATCGTTGTCTACCTAGTCTTGGAAATGGTCATTCTGTCAAGACAACCTGAGATTACATTGGCTTTGGGTGCCACAGCATCACATTGTTGGCTCATGTTCAGTTAAATATATTTTAAGCTAGAATGGCCCAACTGTTTGCCCGCACAGGGTGGTGCTCCATCCACTCAAACCCCAAACTCCTCCCCTCCTTGCTAGACCAGCAGGCAATGCCATAAATAAATATAAAGACAAGGGTGGGTATGTGTGCTACCACACGTCACTCCTTCTGCTGCTCTTGCTGCTGCTGTGTTCTGAGTCTCAGCCGAGATGGCCTTCTTTTATTTTAATGAGAACTGTGATACACAGAATGTTCTGACTGTCCTGGAGGTGGGGAAGGTGGCAGTGAGGCAGTGTGTTGGGAAGGAATGCTCTGCCTCACTGCCATATATGGCAATAAAACAGCTCCCATCAGGCCCCGCTGGAATAGGGCAAAACAGCATCAAGAAAGATGCCCAGGAGTCAGCTATTGCTTGCATCAGACTGCCTGACTGTCCTCTACATTTCATTTTCTTTGTGTTCCTGCATGTTGGAGGAAGGGGAAGCAAAGCGGTGGATTTTGGATGCTCAGAACTTACTGGCCATGCTTACTCCCGAGTAATCCAATCCTTTTTACTTATAAGTAGAAATGTATAAGATGGATTTTTGTACTGTGATGCTTCTCACTATTACACGGAGAGGGGTGGCTGTGGGGTTGCTCAGGGAAAGAGGTAGATTTTGGATGATTTTCTGTGTGGCTCTGAGATTATGATAATGATGATGATAACATGCAAAAGGGTGGGTTTGGGATGCTCTCGGAACCTGCTCCTGGGTTCCAAAGACTGTTTTTCTGTGTGGCTCTGAAGATATCATCATCACCATCATCGTTGTTGTTATTTTGTATGGCTGTATGTATGCCCCCCCCCGAACTGTTTTGCACTCATGATCTTAAAGTCACTTGATTCTCTGTGCAATGGGAGTTGTTGCTAGAACAGGAGAATATGGGTACAAAGGAGTGCTTTTGTATGGCTGTCTGTATGCTTCCCCCCGCTTTGCACTCATGATATTTGCACTCATTATTTTAAAGTGCCAAACAATTGCATGAGATCATATTAATATTTTTTCAAAGTGCTCAAACTGCCTCACAATATCTCAGTAATCCTTGTTATAGAAACCCCATAAAGTAGGTTTGTATGACTGACTTATATGATCATTATCCACAGATGACATATGGGGTGGGGGTGGGACTGAGAAACAGTGAGTTGCTTATGGTTAGCTTTTGAGTTGGTGACTGAGCTGAGATTTAAATTGTAGACTTTCTAGTTTGCAGCTCATGCTCTCTACCACAACAGGTTTATCAGTTAGAATTGTGATGAGAGGGTTCAACATTATGATTCATCATTACTATATAGTATTACTGAATTGGCTTTGAATTGAATACCTAGTATATGTGATTCTTTTATTCCGGATCTAGTGTGCAGGAATCCCAAATTGACGCCTTACTTTTGCCCCACCAGCTACTTTACCACCATCTCCTGTCTATTTAGCTGCATAACCTTACCCTGTGTGCTTGTTCTTGGTCACATTAGAGAGTGGAGATCACAAGAACATATTTTTATATACACTTAGAGTGTATTTGCCTTCACAACAGTCTGTGCAAAACCACATCAGACATTGTAGCAACAAAGTATTTCACTCTGGTGTGTGCACTGCCAATTTCGTGGGGAGTAAACTACGGCAGCTCCTCTCTGCTTTGTCCCCACGCTAAGAAGCAAAGAAGGGTTACTCCATGTACAAGCAATGCTGCCTTTCAAAATGGTGCTACAGTTGTTTTTGTCTAGGAGGACTGTTATGGTTGCACTTTACTTCCAAACTGTTCACACTGTCTCTTTTAATTAACTCTTGGGAAAGGGGAGTAAACTACTGCTGAATCTTCCGGGATAGTTTAACAGGAAACTACTGCTAGTCAAGTCCAAACTACATGGTACTTCCAGAAGTAATTCGAGCAGAAAAACAACATTAAGGACAGCGCTGGTGCTGTTTTTGCAGCCAGAATAATAAATGTGATTCATATTGTAGTAGGACCCTGCAGAATCAATTTTCAATAGATTATTTACTTTACCTTTTAAAATACTTTTTGGCACAATTATTTTTCTTTGCTGCTTCTTCCTGGATCAGTCACAAGTGTGATCCCACCCAATCTGGGATGGCATAAGCCTCCTTCATGTGTCATTTGCATGAAGGGGGTCCACACTGATGATTCCAGCCCCCATGGAAACTGATGCATGCAGAGGTCTATGTGTGTTGGTCTCACCTCCTCAAATGTCTGCATTCAAAATGTGGACATTGGGGCGGGGTGGGGGTGTCAAGAAAGCTTCATGACCATGGTGGGAGTGAAGCCAGGGGTGCTACCCTGATGATCCTATCTCCATGTGGACACCCTTCACATTATTAATGCAACAAGGGGGCTAGGGTGAACAGGATGATGGCAGGATTAAATGGCTGCTGGGATGGCTTCTCCGGGCATCAGAAAGTTTAATCATGTAGTTCAACACAACGAATCAGATTTGCCTACATGTTGGCATCTCTGAGGGGAAATGAGGGCATTTGTGAGCAAGGGATATTTAAACAAAGATGTGAAGGCTTTCACAGAGTGCTAAAAAAAAAAAAAGCCCAAAAGAGGCATTTGTGACATGTCAAGAAATGTTCACGAAAAACGGTGAGTTTTGGTTCAAGTCTCAGGTGTGCCTGTGATTATTATTTTTTCAAACAAATGTTCTAGAAATTGATGGAACTCTGAATTTGGGGCTTTTTATTTAATGAATGATGTTTAAAAATACAGATCTATTTGTGACAGAAAATAATAAGTATGGCCAATAGTGAACGCACCACAAAAGGATGAGTTCGTGCTTAATCAGACTTGGCTTACTTATTAATAGGAAAGGTTTTAGAAGTAGCAATTTATGAGTGCCTAGGCACAGCTTTTTTGCGTAGAAAAGCAGTTTGGTGAGTTAATACATTCACCTATAAATAAAAGCAGTGACAGCTTTCCTGTCAGGACATGCTGATGGACGGTTTCTTTTTCTGCCATTATAGCCTTGTGAATGTGGGAAAATTAATTTAAGTGGTAGTTAATTTCTAATGAATTCCATTCAACCGGTTAATATGGTCCCTCGATGTTATGGTAACCTTCATGGATCATTGCATTATGTAAATATATATTCTACTTTATGCCGGTTTTAATAATAAAAAAAAGATGGTTGAGTTTTGTCAAACTGTACATATGTACATACGCACCCACTTGGGAAAATTTTAAAATCACTGAAGACTTGGTTATTTAATATATTTAATAGCTAATTAAACTTCCTTCAAATGGTCCCAC
Source organism: Heloderma suspectum (assembly GCF_057233095.1). NCBI lineage: Eukaryota > Metazoa > Chordata > Lepidosauria > Squamata > Helodermatidae > Heloderma > Heloderma suspectum. The sequence goes on from NC_139461.1 coordinate 137,780,054, forward strand.
AGGGCAAAACCATTCATCTTTTAGGCTAGCGCCATGATTAATCTTTCTGCAAAGTGTGTCACCATTACCTTTACTCAGGGCCAGGTTATAAACTTGTGCCCTAGGAACATGGGCAACAGTCTGTCCTTACGGCCACAGCAGCATGATTCTAAGTATGTTTACTCAGAAGTACATGTCACTGAGTTCAGTGGGGCTTGCAGCCAAGAAAGTGTGCATAGAACTGCATCTCACATCTCTGAACACGTTTGGAACAATCATGTGGCTCAGCAGTTATGAAGCTGGGTTTTTGAAAACCTTATTCCTGGGGAGGAGGACACAAACAAGCTATTTCTTATTCACCTTTTTCTTATAGTTTTTTTGTCTCCTTTCTCTTCATTTTCCTCTCTCCTACTTTTTTGACTCCCTTGTTCTACCTGGGCCCTCTAGGGACAAGTCTGAGAAACAAACTGGTAAGGGACTACTGCTATAAAAAGACAACAGGCTGCTTTATACTGCATCTGCTTCGACTGCCAATGACTCTCCAAGATCTTTGGCAAAGGTCTTTCCCAGCTGTACAACTTGAGGTCCTTTTAACTGAATATATCAGCAGTTGGGACTGAATCCTTTAATTAGTTAACTGGTGGCTAATAATAATACTTGTATTATTGCCCTGTCCATTTTATAGTATTTTAAATACATTGTAATCCTCCGTAAGGACTTAATAGCTGTACTACATGAGATCCTTTGAACTGAAGATATCAGCAGTTGGGACAATTCTTTGATTTATATGATGATTTTTGAGCATTCAAAGTGCTTTGCATACATACTCTCTATAACTGATACAGAACCCCATAGGATTGGGGGGGGGGGCGGATTTTACATGTGTAGGGGGTGGAGGGAGGAAACTGAGGCAGATAATATTTATTTATTTATTTGGAGTATTTATGCCTTGCCTATTAACAGATGTCCTTGAGGAGGGTTCCAATATATTTAAAATACAATAAAATAGACAGGAATTACTAGGGAAGGCCAAATTGTATACAAGCTTCTGTCCACTCTTCAGATGTTTCAGCTGCCACTTTGCTTCTGAATTTCTGGGCCTCTCACAGCAGGTGTCAGAAAATGACCCGAGCTCAGAAATGGCTGCCAGAGCAGCCAAAATATTTGGCCCTCACAGGGTGGTCTTCTTCACCCAGGCTACTGCTGCTGTCTCTTGCAGTTTCTGGGGGCAGATGAAAAGGGCACTTGTGGAGCAAAGATTTTTACAAGCAGCCCCCAACCCCATCTGTAGATGTCCCAAATACCACTGAATAGGGTGGCTGTGCCATAGGGCTGTCTCCCTATGCCTGATCTTGTCAGGCAAGGCTCCTTTAAGACCTTCAACCTGCTGGAACTGGGCCCAGTAGCTAACAGCCAGCTTGCCTTTTGTTCCAGCCTGATTGGGAGCAGGTGGGTCATTCCCTTGTCCTCCTCCGTTTATCAAATCCCGTGGCACTCTGATGCCCTTCAGAGCCACGGAGGGGTGTCAAATAGAGAATATCTTCAAATCAGAGGACAGTTCTCTGGCAGCCCTTCAAATAGTGGAGAATCCTCTGTAAAAAAGGACACATAGCCACCCTACCACTAAACCTCAGCTCATGTAGGGATTTCAAAGCCATGAGGGGATTTGAATTAGAGACTCTTGACTCAGGGCATCTCTACACCAGCCTAAAATCCTGCATTTAAAATGGGCTTTCTGCTTCTGTTTTAAATGCAGGATCACGACTCCCTTTTTCACCCACTTCCTTTTCCCCCTCCCCTTCCTTCTCCCTGTATCTGAGTCTTCCATTATCTTTCATTGATCTCGCTCCTCTTCTTGCCGCTTTTCCTCTTTTCATGGAGGAAACTGAAGTGGAACACAACGGGGTAATTTGATAGCTCATTATCTGTGATCTATTTAAAAAGAGAACAAAGGGCATTTAGTGCAGGAGACACCTTGAATGATCACGGCATTGTGTAAAGAGCCCGCAAACTTCCGTGAAGGAGCAATCTCAAGTCGCAGGATATGTGAAGAAAGCCTCAGTGTTCATATGTTTAGCCTCTACACTATACCAGGTTTCCTGAGGTTGGTTATTACGTCTATTTTTGTATATATAATTATAGACTGGCCAGACCACCTTACCTGTCTCCTGAGAAACCTGTACGAGGGTCAAGAAGCAACAGTAAGAACCGGACATGGAACAACCAATTGGTTCCAAATTGGGAAGGAGTACGACAAGGCTGCATACTGGCGCCCTGCTTATTTAACTTATATGCAGAGTACATCATGAGAAACGCTGGGTTGGATGAATCACAGGTCAGAATTAAGATTGCCGGGAGAATTATCCACAACCTCAGATATGCAGACGATACCACCCTAATGGCAGAAAGCGAAGAGGATCTCAAGAGCCTCTTGTTGAGGGTGAAAGAGGAGAGTGCAAAAGCTGGTTTGAAACTCAACATTAAAAAAACTATGATCATGGCATCTGGCCCCATCACTTCCTGGCATATAGAAGTCCATTTGCATCCATGTTCTTTGCAGTAATAGGCTATGTAAAGATTTACATAGCCTATTACTTGAAGAACAGGGATGCAAATGGCATCTGCTGCGCAGACGCCATTTGCGTCCCAGTGGTTGGAAGTCCCCCAGCGGCCGGAGCCGGCCAGCAGCTCCGCAGACTCGCTGTGGAGCGGAGCCGGCCGGGGCCGGTGAGGATTCCGGGAGGTGGGGACGGATTGCCTCCCCCCCGCGGACCCCTGCGGACCCAAGGTAAGGGGGTTTCGCACACCCCTACGCTCACCTCCTGCTGTACGGCCCGGTTGCTAACAGGCCACGGACCGGTACCAGTCCGTGGCCCAGGGGTTGGGGACCCCTGGTCTATGGGACCTGGAATCTAAATCTCTTTGTCAGTGTCCTGAGTGTCAGCCACCCACTTCTGCTCAGCCAGCAGGGACCTGGATCTCCCTCACCTGCTCTGGGCAGAGAACTGAGAGGATAGCCAACGCGCTCTCTTCACATCTGCTGCCGAAGCCCCTGGCTCTTTTCTCTTTGGATTGAAAAATCCAAACACGGCTGTCACCCTTTAATCAAAAAAGAAAGCTGGCAGTGGCCACTGTGCAGCCACCCCCCGCCCCAAGCCAGCACCTGATTGGTCAGCAGCTGCCGGCAGACTAAGGCTGAGCTGTGTGGGGGGAGGCCTTATTCTCCAAGTCTCGCCTAAAGTCTTATGGGACTTCTATTAAATCTTGCGAGACTGCTATTAAATTCCACAAGACGTCCGGGCCTCGTGGCAGTCTGTAGTTGGCTGTTGGCCTGCCAGTCATGGAGTGCCTAGCCAGGTAGCCCCAACTCTTTCAAGTGCCTAGCAACACTCCTAGTGTAAGGGTACATCTACACTACAAACATATATCAGGTTTGTAACAGTGTAATTGTTATGGCTTCTTCTAAAAGTTCCTGGAACTGTAGTCTGGAGAAGGCGCTGAGAATTCTGACTGTGCTCCTTTTGAACACATGCATATCTATAGTGTAGGCATGCCCTTAGTCTTCTATGGCAACATGTTTTTCCCCAGGCAGCTATCCTATATGACATTGACTGGGTTTGCACATAACAGTGGGAAATCGTGGTTTAATTAACCCACAATTTGCCCTGGCACATGTTGATTCCACTTTACATAATCAACTCTGATTGGCCCAGTCAGAGGTTGATTCGTGACATGAGAACTATGGACGCTATGAGTTAATTGTGGGTTAAGCAACCCACAGTTAACCTATGATTAGTCCTTAGGTTGTGGGTTGTTTATCCCACAATTAACTCATAGTGTCTGGGTTCACACGTCACAAACCAGTCGGGTTGATTGGAGTTCAATTATGCAAAGTGTACGTGGAATGTGCTGGGCATAGGAAATTGTGGGTTAATTAATTACCCATGGCTACAGTGAGATCAGTGAGTTAATTAACCCATGATTTGCTGCCATTATGTGCAAATGTGGCCATTGTTGCATTAATGGCACAGTGTTGCTGAGTTTTTCTTTATAAAGCCTGACTTTCTATATTCCTTTTAACATAAATACTCTAAGGAAAATTGGTCATGTTCTCACTGTAGCCATGGGAGATTAGTCAGATGCAATAACCTGTGGCCCCAAATGTGGATATGTATCTCCCTTGGTATTTTGAAAATATTTTTTGGTTTGTGCCTTTCCTCAAGAAGGCTCCAGGTAGTACACATGGGATTTTCTCATCCAGTCTCCCATCCTGGCATTGACCAGATCAAGACTTGCATAGCTTCAGCAAGGTTTCTGCATCAGGTATCTTCAGACTATGCTCTGAGCCCAGCCAGAACTTGATCATCACAACACGCATCCATGTCGGCAATGTATGCAGAAGGTTGCTTACCTGTGTAGATCCCTCTTTCTGGATTGCAGCAATTGTCGTTTTCACCATCCAGCCACAGAATCATTTCCATGTATACCTAAAATCAACCCCAATTTGTATGGGATGCACGTTTCCCCCCTAGAAACAAAGCTTCTAGTCCTTCCAGTTTTTAATATGTGAAACAAAGAGAAAGAACTAAACACTTCCTTTGCAATTCATGGAAATGGCTGGGGCCAGGGGTCTGGAAAGAAGTCATCTGTCTGTTAGCTGACTTCAGTGTATCCTCCACTGATCCAGTCAGACAGTAAGGTTCAGGCAGATTTCCTCTTCACCTGTCATTATTAAAGAGACATTGTCCTTACTTCAGCAAATAGAGCAGTGTTTCTTATGCACTTTGCTGCCGTTTAAGCCTTAAACTCATTAATATACATAAGCTGCAAGATTCTTCAGTTGACCTAGTTGTTATATATCTACCTGTTGGTGGGCAGGAAGTTGGAAGGACAAGCTTGTGTGTGTGTGTGTTTTAAATAAAAACAAGCAAATATTGTATCTCCTTTTTGGCACGATTATGCTATAGGCATGGAGGTGACGGACTCGACCTTGGGGGAGCTGGGGGTGGCGACGGCCGACAGGAAGCTCTGGCGTGGGCTGGTCCATGAAGTCACGAAGAGTCGGAAGTGACTGACCAAATAAACAACAACAAATGCTATAGGCCAAGAAATATTATCTATTTGGGTTTGAAGTTGGTAATAAAATATATTGCCATGTATTACTTTTGCCATTTTGAAGCACTGGATATGAAACTAAAAATAGCTTAACATGATTTTGGGCAAGTTCTAATGTGGAATTTGGTTGTAGTAAATCAAGCTATTTCCCCAATGGAAAACATTTTCCCCTTTAGTTCCAGCCCGTTCCAAATGTTGAACCATTGGATTCCCAATGTCATAATCAAGAGCGTGATGGGCTCGGAATGTCTCCTCCAACCCTCCATGAGCTTCATCCCTATGAACCATTATACTCCTCTAGGCCCTTCACTTCCCACTTACCCGGTAGTGGCAGTGGGAATATTGCATTGGAGGCTTTTTTGAGAGGCTTCCATTCCTCCCTCCCTCTCTGTTCAAACAGCACCAGCATGTAGAGACCTTCTCAGAGGATACTCTACAGTTGTGGAACTCCCTTCTGCTAGACATCCATAGTCCCAGCTTGTATGCTTTTCTAGATGAGCTTTAAAACTCGCCTCTTTGAACTAGCATTTGATGACCAAATTAAGTAAGTGCAGGGGTATTTTAACATAATTGGCTATTTTGTCTTGTAATGGTGTGTGTTATTTGTAACTTTTGCTACCTGTCCCAAGCACTTGGGAAGAGGTGGGGTAGAAAATGAACCAGTTAAATGAATAAAATACAGCTCCTTGCCCTTGCACAATGTTACAAGCGGGTTGGCAACAGCAGTAATTCAGCAGTCTTTATTGGTATTCGTACAACCCTGGCACCTAATACAGCACACTGGAACTATGGAGTTCTCTTGTACCTCGGTGAATGACAGAATCAGTGCAAAGCCTGACTAGCCCATGAACATTTTTTTAAAGCCAGTGGGCCAGTTTGCACTATCCAAGTAAGCTACCCATGGTAGATTATTTAAATCGCAGTTCATGCTGGGTGCAATTTTGATAATCACTGCCTGGGTGTGGTTTGTCATGATGGCCAGACTTGGATGGCATGGCTTGTTTGAATTGGAAACGACTCTTAAATAAACTACGGTGGCTTATTTTGATCATGAAAACCAGGTGAACGTCTGTTCTAGAAAGAAAATTAAAAAATAATCAGAGAAGTACTTCTAGGACTTTAAGGGCACAATGCTATGCATGTTTAGACAGAAAAAAGGCCTACAACTCCCAGCATGCCCCAGCCAGCCATGCTCGCTGGGGCATCGTGGGAGGTTTTTTTCTGTCTAAACATGCATAGGATTATGTCTTTAAGGATTTAACTGTTTTAGGGAGCAATCCTATGGCCACTACTCAGCAGCTAGATGGCCATAGGATATGCGGTTCTCTGGGAACTGACCTTGGAGCCTGTGCTCCAAGGTAGGTTCCCTAAGAACTGACCTTCCTCCACTCCCGCGCTGCCTTGTAGGCAGTGTGGAACAGTCCTGCGCTCTGAAGAGCAACATGGAGCAGTGTGAAAGGGGCGTTTTCGGGGGCGGGGGGAAATGCTGGTACGACATATCCTATGTGTCATCCGGCTGCCACCAGCCCCGACCTGACTTCCCGTAGCTAGACAGCCGAAATCGGGTGTCTAGCCACAAATGCAGGGCAGGAGCAGTGCGGAGGATCCCCTCTATGCTTCTCCTGCCCTGCATTGGATAGGTTGTCAGCTCCGAGTTCGGAGGTGGCCGCCTATCCCCATAGGATTGTCTAGAGTCCTAGAAATATGTCGCTATTTTTGAATTTTCTTTCTCAGGAGCTATAACAAATCAATTCTGCTGAACTCAGATAGAGCCTCTCTCCATTTAATAAAGCTATAATATTAATATCATATAAATGTTTGCAGATGCCTCCTCTACAAAAAAGGAAGCACACACTACAAATAGGGATTACAAGTTTAGCACCAGAAAAATTATTTTGTCCATCACGGCAAGTACTTTGAGGCCTTAAAACAGGTCATTTAAAAAAAAAAAAAAGAGCTCCTGCAAGTATACTGTTCAGGATAAGTTTTATCAGTGTAGTAAACATCCCTCACATTTATAGAGCACTTTAATTTACACCCATGTGGAAAAGAATACTCAGATGAAAGTGTCCTCCAGACAGAAAGCTGTCTTTATGTAAACCAGTTAAGGTGCAATCCCATGCATGTTTAGGCAGAAAAAAGTCCTACAACTCCAGACATTCTGGGAATGCTGGGTGTTGTAGAGACAGAAAAAAAGTCCTACATGCATAGGATTGTGCCTTTAAACATAAAAGTTATATTACTAGTATTATTTAAACCAGGCTTGTAAATGTCCACTATCTTGGTTGCCTGGAGTAATCATTGACTCTAGGCAGCAAAGTTTTTATATTGGGAAAATTCCCCCTCCCCTTTCTAAGCCATTATGTGCCCAAAATTATTAACATAAATTTGAACAATAAAACAAACAGAAAGTATTTTGATAGAATAGTAGTGTTGGAAGGGGCCTACAGGGCCATCGAGTCCAACCCCCATGTGGTAGTTCTGACTCCTTTTGTGGCAGTTCTGACTCGTGCACACTTGTGACCTTTGACAGGATGATGGCTGCTTGAGTATTTGGTTCTTCCTGCTTTGTGCTCTTGTTCCACAATGCTGGCATTTACACCATGTGGCTAGTAAATGATTTGACCATATAGCCTAGTGGACTGCCATTCCTATCCTATTCCAACTTCAGATGGATTATTGAATGCATCGATGATCATAAGCCCCCAAACCTGGAGGCTTATGATTACCCAATGCAGGGTGAGGCTCACAGCAGAGGTTATCTCCGCCTGTTCTCCCATCCTACATTTTTCACTAGATGGACTTTTTTGTGCTTCAGACGGGGCGCTTCAGAGGGCAGGCAGGAGGCGAGGCCTCAGGATAACTTTCATCCTGACCTCTCCAGTCTCCTCCTCTCCTCGCCCACCAAAACTCTCCCTTCTCCGAGGTTGAGTTCCCAACCTCAGAGCAGCTGGCATGGTTCTTTCTGCACTGGCTATGAAGGGGAGGGGGTTGGAGCTCTGATTCCCCTCTGAGGTTGGAGCACTGTCTACAAGCTCAGATCAGGGAATCTGAAATATCCTATGGCCCCTCAGATGCTGTCTATGGGATGCTTAGATGCTCCTTTAGTCTCATGTTTACTATAAGAAATAAGCAGAATATAAGTAAAGGTTATGGGCACAGTTCCACCACAGTTGATTTTGATGAGATAGATTTAAGTACACATTTTAAGAAAGAAGTGCTTAACTTTGGCTGAATTATGTCCTTTGCTTTGATTTTCTGATCCTGAACATGTTACTTGGAAATAAGCATTAGTAATACGAATGCAGCATAATTTTTATTACTGCATTTAGGGTGGTAACAAATTAAGTAGTTTGTTGGATTAAGGAAGTTTTATGCAGTTTGCATAACATACAAAGTAGTTCTTGAAGCTAGCAATATTTTAAAGTCTTAATAATCATTTTTATTTTCAAGGAAGCTATGTTCCCTACAAAAATCAACGTCTCTTGCACACAGGCTAATCAGAATTTTCCTCTTAGGTGACCAGTCAAACATCTTTGCTCTTGGGTCTCCTCCATCAATGCATGCAGTTACAACTTCCTCTGCTTGTGCCGAGGGTTAGTTTTACAGTGCACGTACAAACGGCCATGCCTGCGGACAAAGAAACAGTCCTTGCAGCGTCTTCTGAGGACCACCTTGCATTTCATGCCAGCTATGGGCTGCAAGTTAAGTGGCACGCAACTTGTGAGAAAGGGCAGCAAATCCATGCGATATGGCTTGGTGCCAGTTAAGGCTTGCGATGGGCTGACAAGCTTTGAATGTCCCAGTAGCCAGGAGGAGAACAAGCGGGAGGCCGAGCTGCAATTCAGGAACAGGGCTGACTTGGCCGCGGCAGCCACTGCATTCCGCAGAAGCAGAGAGGCCATTGTGCATAAGCTTAAGGAAAAAAGAAAATAAAAGATTAATGACAAATCAACCCACTAAATGCTGCCGCCCTATACACATGTACAAACCTTTGCACACCAACCTGCGAGTAAGCCCCACTGAGGCTTCCTTCTAAATATGAATAAGACAAGGCAGTAAGGCTGCAATCCTGTGCCACCCTTAGGAGGGACTAAATCCTACTCAACTCAGCAGTGCTGGCTCCCACGTACACAGAACGGCGCTAGCGTTTTCTATGCAACTTGGGAAAGTGACCTAGCAAATAATTCACAGTATACGAGATAAAGGGGACTGTGCCATAACCAGCGAGGGGCGCATGCGCGCTGAGCGATAGATGACGCCTCTTCCCCATCACTGCTAGCAGGCCGCCTGAATCTTACGCGCATGCGCAGTACTTCAGTATTTTCAGTCGTTACCGCCTGGAAGCCCGAAGCGCGCGTGCAGATTAGGATGCTCAGCTGTCAGTCGACCTCGGTAATGAAAACCTGCAGGCTCGGTTCCCCTCTCGCGAAACCTCCCCACCAGTGGTATCCCCGACCCGCGGGATCAGCACGACGCAGGTAGCGGCCACCAGCGGCACGACCCACCTCGGCCTTCCTAGGAGCGCACAAAATGACGGCCGCGGCGTCGCGCGAGCAGTCACGAAACCGCGTTTCTCACGTCCTGACGTCCCCGCGCCTCGTCAGCGGCGTTACGTCAGGCGCCGTTCGCCTCTGGGGGCGGGGCTTCGGGTTCACTCGCCCAGCGGCCGTCCTTCTCAGGGCCGCTTGTGGGTCGCGCGTGCGCAGTGGGTTTGCGTGAGGGAGGGCTGCGCTCGGGGGAGTTCCTGACATGGCGGCGCCCGCGCTACCCTTGCGAGGGGCGCTGCGGGCGGGGCTGGCGGCGGCGCGGGGCGGCGGCGCCCCGGGCTCCGCGCGGCCCGCGCTGGGGAGGAGCTATGGCGCGGCGGGCTCCGCGACCGGCGAGAAAGTGACGCACACTGGGCAGGTAAGCAAGGCTCGCCCCGCACCCCAGGCACCGGGTGGACGGAGGGCGCGCCCCGCAGCCCCTCGCCCCGCTGTCAGAGGTGCGGAGCTGCCTGCCTTCCCTCATGAGATGTCACCTCACCTTGAAGCAAGGTTACCGAAACAAAGGCAACAAGAAGAGGACGAAGAAGAACGAGCATAAGAAACCGCAATCGCTAAAGAAACAAAGAAATTCGTTAATTATGAATCTCAGTAGGAGCTCAGGTTCTATTGACGGTCGAAATGCACGTTCTGCCTGCCCTCCCCAGAGTCTTTGGAGTCGGTGGGAGCGCTCGTAGCTCCGTTTGCATATGCAGTAGATTGGCTGTTGGTTTTAGGGCACGTTTCGACAGAAAAAAAGCCTTCCAACTCCAGAATGCTGGGTTTTGAGGGCTTTTTTTTTCTGTCTAAGCATGCATAGGATTGTGCCCTTACTCAGTGATTTCGCTGCATTTGTGTGTCCCCTTTTTGCCAGCGCATTCCAAGTGGTTTAAAATAAAAGATACACGGCCCAGACAGCACAGCTATTTCAGGCTGTTGGTGGTTTCTGCAGGATCTGGTGCTGTAAAATCTGGCTTGGGCTTTCTTTTGCCGGTATATTTTTGTGGTGCTTAAAAAGAAATGGATTTATAATGGGTACAGTCAGGGCAACGTTAAATGCTTGAAAGCCTCATTTTATGCAATGATAGAACTACACATATCCTTGAGTATCTCCAGTGGGACTTAAAGCAGTGTCACTTTGATTGGATTGCTCACATTGTGCATTAGCTTTTAATGTATTATGTTCAAGTATGCCACTGTTCAGGTTGTGGAATTTCTAAGGTGGGCAACAAAGGTAAAACAACCACAAAATAAATTTCCAGTATTTAAAAGTAATAAAGCATTACTGCAAGTGGAAGCAGTGGAAGCAGTTGCATCAAAGAACAGCTAGATGATGAGCTGGAAAACCAGAAGACAAGGTCTCCTTCTGATGCTGAAAAGATATCAGATTTGGTGACAGGCAAATCTCCTTGGGGAGGGAATTATACATATTGGGCGCTATAGCTGAGAATGCCACCTGACTGACTTAAGAACTTGGGAGGGGTTGGAGAAAGTTGATTGCTCACTCAGGCAACAAGCAAGTCCTATTAAACTCACTAAGGGCGCGATCCTATGGCTGCTAGTCAGCAGCTAGACGGCCATAGGATAAGTCAGTTCCCTGAGAACTTACCTTCACTCCTCCCGCGCGGCCTTATAGGTAGCGTAGAACAGCCCTGGGCTTGGAAGAGGAGCATGGAGCAGCAAAAACGGGGCGTTCCTTAGGCATGCTGGGGCGAGGAAGTCGGAAATCTGGTACAACACATCCAATGTGTCATCTGGCTGCTACTTCCCACGCTCTGACTTCCTGCGGCTAGACAGCTGAAATAGGCTGTCTAGCCACAAATGCTGGGTGACTGAAGCGCGGAGGGGACGATTCCCTCTCCACTTCTCCTGCTGTGCATTGGATAGGCAGTCACCTCCGAGTAGGAAGGCGGCCACCTATCGTTGTAGGATTGCTCCCTAAATGTGTTTAGGAGTAAGCTATAAGTAGTGTAGCTGCCCCTTCATGGATCACTGCCTTGTTGTGGTGAAAGGGCTTGCGTAACTCAGAGAAGCCATAAGCTATGCCGTGCAGGGCCACCCAAGACGGACAGGTCATGGTGGAGAGTTCTGACAAAATGTGGTCCACTGGAGAAGGAAATGGCAAACCACTCCAGTATTCTTGCCAAGAAAACCCCATGGAATGTATCGCAAGGCTAAAAGATATGATGCCAGAAGATGAGCCCCTCAGGTCGGAAGGTGTCCAATATACTACTGGGGAAGAGCAGAGGGAATTTCCAAGTAGCGCCAGAAAGAGTGAAGTGGCTGGGCCAAAGCCGAAAGGACACTCAGCTGTGGATGTGTCTGGTGGTGAAAAGAAAGTCTGATGCTGTAAAGAACAATATTGTTTAGGAACCTGGAATGTAAGATCAATGAATCAAGGTAAGCTGGAGGTGGTCAAACATGAGATGGCAAGATTGAACATCGACATCTTGGGAATCAGCGAACTAAAATGGACAGGCATGGGCGAATTTAATTCAGGTGACCATCATATCTACTACTGTGGGCAAGAATCCCTTAGAAGAAATGGAGTAGCACTCATAGTCAACAAAAGGGTGGGAAAAGCAGTACTGGGGTACAATCTTAAAAATGATAGAATGATCTCAGTACGAATCCAAGGCAAACCATTCAACATCACAGTAATTCAAGTCTATGCCCCAACCACTGAGGCCGAAGAAGCTGAGGTTGATCGGTTCTATGAAGACCTACAACACCTTCTAGAACTAACACCAAAAAAAGAGGTCCTCTTCATCATAGGGGATTGGAATGCTAAAGTAGGAAGTCAAGAAATCACCGGGATAACAGGCAAGCATGGCCTTGGTGTACAAAATGAAGCAGGACAAAGGCTAATAGAGTTTTGCCAAGAGAACACGCTGATCATAGCAAACGCTCTTTTCCAACAGCAGAAGAGGCAACTTTACACATGGACATCACCAGATGGTCAATATCGAAATCAGATTATGTCCTTTGCAGCCAAAGATGGAGAAGCTCTATACAGTCAGTCAAAACAAGACCTGGAGCTGACTGTGGCTCAGATCATGAGCTTCTTGTTGTAAAATTTCGGCTTAAATTGAAGAATGTAGGGAAAACCACTAAACCATTCAGGTATGACCTGAATCTTATCCCTTATGAATATACAGTGGAGGTGAGGAATAGATTTAAGGGATTAGACCTGATAGACAGAGTGCCTGAGGAACTATGGACGGAGGTCCGTCACATTGTTCAGGAGGCAGCAACTCAATCCATCCCAAAGAAAAAGAAATGCAAGAAAGCAAAGTGGCTGTCTGATGAGGCTTTACAAGTAGCTCACGAAAGAAGGGAAGCGAAAAGCAAGGGAGAAAGGGGAAGATATACCCAACTGAATGCAGAGTTCCAGAGAATAGCAAGGAGAGACAAGAAGGCCTTCTTAAATGAACAATGCAAAGAAATCGAGGAAAACAACAGAATGGGAAAGACTAGAGATCTTTTCAAGAAAATCGGAGATGTCAAGGGAACGTTTTGTGCAAAGACAGGCATGATAAAGGACAAAGAAGGCAGGGACCTAACAGAAGCAGATGAGATTAAGAAGAGGTGGCAAGAATACACAGAAGAACTATACAGGAAAGATCTGAATGTCCCTGATAGCCATGAGAGTGTGGTCACGGAACTTGAGCCGGACATCCTAGAGAGTGAAGTCAAGTGGGCCTTAGGAAGCATTACTAACAACAAAGCTAGCGGAGATGACAGTATTCCAGCTGAGCTATTTAAGATCCTAAAAGATGATGCTGTTAAAGTGCTGCACTCAATATGCCAACAAATTTGGAACACTCAGCAGTGGCCACAAGACTGGAAAAGGTCAGTTTACGTTCCAGTTCCAAAGAAGGGCAATGCCAAAGAGTGTTCAAACTACTGTACAATTGCGCTCATTTGACATGCCATCAAGGTTATGCTCAAAATCAGCAGTATGCGAACCGAGAACTACCGGAAGTACAAGCTGGGTTTCGAAGAGGCAGAGGAACTAGAGATCAAATCGCCAACATTCGCTGGATCATGGAGAAAGCAAGAGAATTCCAGAAAAACGTCTATTTCTGCTTCATTGACTACGCTAAAGCCTTTGATTGTGTGGATCACAACAAACTGGAAAATTCTGAAAGAGATGGGAGTACCAGACCACCTTACCTGTATCCTGAGAAACCTGTATGAGGGTCAAGAAGCAACACGAAGAATCGATCATGAAACAACCAATTGGTTTCAAATTGGGAAAAGAGTACGACAAGGCTGTATATTGTCGCCCTGCTTATTTAATTTATATGCGGAGTACATAATGAGAAACGCTGGGTTGGATGAATCACAGGTTGGAATTAAGATTGCCGGGAGAATTATCCACAACCTCAGATACGCAGACGATACCACCCTAATGGCAGAAAGCGAAGAGGATCTAAAGAGCCTCGTGTTGAGGGTGAAAGTAGAGAGTGCAAAAGCTGGTTTGAAACTCAACATTAAAAAAATGAAGATCATGGCATCTGGCCCCATCACTTCCTGGCATATAGAAGGGGAAGAAATGGAAGCAGTGACAGATTTTATTTTCTTGGGCTCCAGGATCACCGCAGACGGTGACTGTAGCCATGAAATTAAAAGACACTTAACTATGGCAAACCTAGACAGCATAGTAAGAAGCAGAGACATCACCTTGCCGACAAAAGTCCGTATAATCACAGCTATGTTTTTCCCAGTAGTAACGTATGGCTGTGAGAGCTGGACTATAAGGAAGGCTGAGCACCGAAGAATTGATGCTTTTGAACTGTGGTGCTGGAGAAGACTCTTCCGAGTCCCTTGGACTGCAAGGAGGTCAAATTAGTCAATCCTAAAGGAAATCAACCCTGAGTGCTCATTGGAAGGACAGATAATGAAGCTGAAGCTCCAATATTTTGGCCACCTAATGCGAAGAGAAAAGTCACTGGAAAAGACCCTGATGCTGGAAAGACTGAAGGCAAAAGGAGAAGGGGCCGGCAGAGGATGAGATGGCTAGATAGCATCACGGATGCAATGAATATGAACTTGAGCACACCCCGGGAGAGAGCGGAGGACAGGAAGGCCAGGCGTGCTATGGTCCATGGGGTCATGAAGGGTCAGACATGACTTAACGACTGAACAACAACAAGTGTAGCTGCCCTAACCTGAAGGGCATGCTTAAGCATGAAGGCCTGAAAAAATTTGTCAGGAAAAAAAACTTTCTCTCCCCCTTACATATTTCAGTGTAATAATTCAGATATTTCAATGGAAATTTTGAAAATATTCCCACAGAGCGTGGGAAGAAAAAAACTCAAATATTTTTCTCTTTTTAGGGGTGAAATTTTTGTTGATTGCATTGCAGGGATGTCCATTTCAACGTCTGCGTTTTAGAAAATGAGTTTCTTCTATTTTGTTATAGTAATGTTAAGGCTCTGCATGTTGCATTTAGGCAAAGATATATAATGTTCCTTTTTGTTTACCTCAGTTTTGATGATTTCAACTTCACTTGTTTTTGTTATTTGTTAACTTGCAAAAAGATATGGTTACATATTTATTTGTTACATTTCTATACTGCCCAATAGCCAAAGCTCTCTGGGTGGTTCACAAAGGTACATCTAGCATATTTGTAATTATTGTCTGAATTAAAACAAAATAATGTATACTTTTATTATTCAGCAAATATACCAAACAATACTATTTATCTGCTAGGTTGTACACAATATGTTTCATGTTCTTATTTTTTTTCTTTTTTCTAAATCTTTTATTTTAAATTACATTACAAAATTCAATATGAAAGCATACAGCATCTAAAGTTCATAAGGAAACGTACTCAAAGAAATGTTTAGAGTCTTGACATTTGTTATTCCAAAATGCAACAAACTCAAACAATTTCTCCATCAAACTCTTTGCATCATTACCATTTCCTAAGAAATATGTTAATTTTGACATAACAGCAATGTGCCATTTTAAAATACCAACCAGAAAGTAAAGAAACATCAACCTTTTTTCTAATAACTTGAAATTCAAATCTTTGCTGCCATTAGGAGGTTAACTAGCAGTTTCAAATCTGTCTTTAACACTTTGTCCTTCGTATATTGTAATAAAATCACTTTAAGATCATCTGGTAAGGATCACCCTGTAACTGACTCAAGCAGTCTCCAGCTTCTAATAACTGGGCAAATCCAAAGATATGATAAACATCTGTAGGTGAGGCAGAACAACACTAACAAAAGTATTTTTCCTGAGTTGGAGATCTGCCTTAATAGGTATGCATTGAACATTGTAAAAATATTTTTTAAACCAAACAAAATGAATAAGGTTGGAACATTCTTCCAAATCTAGCACCATTCATTCTGTAGACTGGGATAGCCTGAGAATTTTCCCCATCTAGTATAGAATTTCCCCAAAAATGTTATCCCCCCCCCCCCCCCCGGTCGGTCTCAAAATATCTGGAAATGTTTCTAAGTTTGCTGACTTGTTCTTGACCCTTTTTTCTCACCTTCTACTCCAAACTAACTAAATCAGAATTGAAGATTTTTATTTGATTAATAGATTCCTACTTTTATTTCAGGTCTATGACGAACATGACTACAGGAAAGTTCGATTTGTTGGGAGACAAAAAGAGGTAAAATTCATGTCAGGAAATGTTTACCTTGATTCTGTACTTTCTCCAGTTACTGATAAAAGTGTTGACTTCAGTGGGAAAATATAATTGTCCTATGAGTAAATTTTAATCAACAACTCTATTAAAGACCTTGGACTGAAACCAGTTTTGTTCCACCAAATTACAGTGGATTTATGTAACTTAAATCACATACTTCAGCTGAAATCTTTTGTAGGTAGAGGAATGGGTTAACTCCCATTTTGAAACTTTCCCCTTTGTCATAGATGAAGAACATCCTGATGCTGCTCAGGTATTTGAAACTTGTAGTTTCTACACTTAGGCCTCATTCAGACATGGCAATGGAGATATTAAAAACAAAAACAATGTGTGTGTGCTGTTAATCCAGTTGATGTTTCCTTTAAGCCAGTTTGCCTTGCCTGCATGTGAAATATTTGTGTGCCAGAGATCCATGGCCTAAGAACTGGTATGCTAATGCTGCACATGCATCTGCTGAGGCCAGCCACGTGAAGTGCTACACAGGTATAACACATAAAGTGACTCTCTTTGCCTTGGCAGCAAAAAAGATCAGAAAGAGAGAATTAGACAAAATTGCCATAAACTGCCTTTGAGATTCTGAATATTAAGTTAAAGCTGAGTTTGCCCATGGTAACACATAATTTAACACTATTATTTCATAATGTTGAAATTTTTGTATTTCCATATATTATTTTGCTTTGATGTATTTGTCATGGCCTTTGGCTAGTACAATAAACTTGGAGATTGAAATGTTTCTAGATTGACAGAGGTGTATTTTTCTTTCACAACAGACGTCATATTTAAATTGGGTCTATTTTAATATATTGCTATCCAGTGGTGCACTTTCCTGTCCTCCTCACTGCAGCCATCTGTGCCCCTGGATAGCCTCTCCTTAGGGGCATGGTGGCCCTTGGGAAAGGCCTGGGATGTCAGGTGGAGGGCTACAGTGGGTGCAGGTGAAATTGGGCAGAGGCAGCTACCACTGAAGCAGAACCTACAAAAATGCTTAACTTTTGAGGGCTTGTTCTTTAGAAATGTAGTGTGCTCCAGCCTCTGAGTAGCATGCAGGCCTGCCATTTAGTCACTAACTGCTTGTAGCTGTTCTGACTTTGCCTCTGTTATGATAACAGTATGTCCTATATCCATTTCCACAGCAGAAAAGATATTTTCTAAAGTGAATAAAGCTGTGTTTTGTGTTTGTCTTGTGGCCTAATCCTTTAGTCTCTGGGTACAAGTAGGCCTTTGTCTTGAGAGTTTACAGCAATGTTGATTCTGCAACAATCCCTGCTGTGGGTTAAAAGTGACACACAGCACTACAGTAGGCAGCGGAGAGGAGGAGGGTCCCAAAGGTTCAAGGAGAGCTGTTGACATCACATAGATACACTGTTGGAGGCAGAGCTAGCCAGCTCTGGCCTGCTTATTTGCAGGATTTTGCTATAGCTGTGGTAGCAAAAGCCACTGCAGCTGAAGTGAATGTATAGCTTGGGCACTGAACACTTTTTCTGTTTTGCTCTTATAGGTGAATGAGAACTTTGCAATTGATTTAATTGCTGAGCAGCCTGTGAGTGAAGTTGAAATCAGAGTCATATCCTGTGATGGTGGTGGTGGAGCTCTGGGACATCCTAAAGTGTATATAAACTTGGTAATGTAATTTAAACATTCCTGTGTGGCCCCACTTACTGTTGTCCCTTACTGTGCTCAGTGTCCTATTTGGGGGGAAAATGTACACCACAGAGATTGAGCAGTGCAGTCCACTATGTGCATGGTACATTTTTGCTGCCTATTACAGAACTGCAAAAATGGAGATTGTGAAGCAACTGCAGGCCACAATGCACCACTGATAGCTGTGTTCAGTCTTCTGGGTCACAAGGTGTGCATGCCTAGGTTTTAATGACAGCGTCAATTGTTCAAGTCATATTTATATGGGTGTTTTTAGAGTTAAAGGCATATGTGTGTTTTTAAGATCATCTTTTTTCTTCTTGTATTCAGTCAGTGGTTCATTCTTCATGTTATACCAACTAACCTGCATTCATGCCATACTTTAATTGTTTTGCATTAATTATTGCCTGTTAGAGCAGTTCACCTGTAAATTCAAATCTTTTATGGAATATATTCTTGAATAGATTGCTTTATTTTAATAGCTTATATCTTATTAGTTGGCTAGCATGGAAGACGGAAACACTTGCTGATCTGAAGTGTTGTCACTTTTTATGGTTTAATTGCATTCTTCATGATGGGTAGAAGGAAGTGGAGGCAAATTGATAAAAAAAAATGTGAAATTGATAGTCAGGAGTAGCTGAAAGGGAGATAATGGGCAATTGTTAGAGCTGTGCTTGCATGCCATCAATGAATTACATTCATAGGCTCAGCGCTTTGGTAATGACAATCAAAATCACTCTTAGTTTACACAGAAAATTGTATAATTCAGATCAATAATTTGTTTTGCATTTTCAGGTGAGAATGGACCCCCATCTTAATATTTTTATGTTCGAAAGTATTCATTCTTCATTGAGAGGCAATTGTTAGAATTGTCCTTTTTTTCCATTTTCACTGTCAGATTCCTGTTGAATCTGCCAACTCACTATTGTGAAAAGAGAGGAAGCAACTATTAATATTTTTAATAAACATGGAGTGGGAGCAGCACATTAAATCTGTTTTATCACTTGGGCAGCATGACTTTTTCTATGTGTACTCAGAAGCAAACACCATTGAGTTCACTGTGATTTACTTTGAAATTTGTGTGCTTAGGAGTACACTTGGGAGTAAGTGGGTTTCACAGGAACTTACTTTTCAACAAACATCAATAGGATTGAGCTGCATGTCAACCTTCAGAGTAGAATTTCACTTCTCATATGTGAACAGAATGTATTAAAACTAGTTTATATGGATATGTACTTACATCAGTAAGATAAAATTGTACTTTATTTCCTCCCTCCCCATCCCATTTCCAGGATAAAGACACAAAAACGGGGACATGTGGCTACTGTGGACTTCAGTTTAAGCAGAAGCACCTTCACTGAAATGAATTGTATTATCACATCCTTCAGAGCTGTTAGACTTTCTGTGTTATAGTATTAAATATATATTTAACAGGCCATTGTGAGTGATATCTGTTCTTAATCTCTTTTTTCTTTTGGCTTTGGAATGGAATGTCCATAACAATTTTGAGAGGTACGTGGTTCCTGTCAGATTTCTACATGTAAGGATGAAACAGTTTAGAATTTGAACAACAGAACTGTAGCACTGAAAGGGACCTGAATATCATATTGTACTTTGTGGTGCAATTCACTATATCTAGATATTGGCCTCATTTGGATGTAACACTGAACTGTGGTTTAAATGTGACTTACTGAAATAATTTCCAGAGGGGTAGCTATCTTACTGTATTGCAGAAAAAACAACAAGGAGTTTTGTGGCATCTTAAGGACAAATAAATTTATTCTGACATATGTTTTTGCGGGTACTGTCCATTTAATAAGACGCATGATGTTTTGGCTGAAATAAGCCAACTTCAAGCCATGGTTTATTAAACAGGGTTGTTTCAATAAACTGTAGTTAAGATGAACCACAGTTTAGGGTTTGGAGGTAACACTAAACTCTGGTTAAATTGAAAGCACAAGCAAAGGCTTCCAGTCTCCTTACAGCTATGCTGAAGGGAGAAACACATAAGCCTGAAACTCATTCATGTAACAGTAAACCATAGTTTAGTGTTAGTCTCAAAGAAGACCATGAAGTCAACATACGCCAGATTTTTGAGCAAACTCGAAAATTGTTTTGTCTTCTCAGATGGCTAGTCTTTTGAATATCTACTAATACAGTGGTGTTTCAAATTTCCTACTGACATGGAATCCTTTTCAAGTTGTTTTTTGTGCCAAGGAACTCCTTGTATTCTGCCCTGAAAACCAGCGGTTCTCAGGTGCGTTCTAGGGTGCACACTTGGCTCCTGGGGGACACCTATCAGGCCTAGAACATGCCCAGTAATCCCCTGCAGCTATCATTCAGGGAAGTTAGTCTGCCATTAGTGATCTTCTTGTTCAAGAGCTGTTAATGAGCTTTTGATTTTTCAGAGTTTCTAGGAACACATTGCGCTAGCAGATTTAGGGTGCAACCAAGAAAGGAGTGACAGATGCAAGTTTTGCCTCCAGCTTTAAAATTTTTTTCTCTAGATGGGTCCCTGAGTCCAGAGGCATTGTGCTGCTGGTGCTGGTGAGGCCATAGGATTTTGCATATCCTGGACTCTGCTCTCCCCAGCCACCGGTGTGCCCCCTTTTTGGCCTCTATGAGGTAATTTGAAGCTGCTTTTTTCCGCTGTGGTTGCAAGGGGGTGGGGGAGGGATTGGATCTTGATGTTCTCCTCCTGAAGTTATAGGGGTGTCTACAGCTTCAGGAAGGGAAATCTGCAAAATCCTATGTCCCTGTTATGCGCTCTCAGGGACCATAGGATTGCCCCCCACATTCAAATTTGTTCTTAAAAAGTCTGAATTTTGGCTTATTGTTGACTTTCTCGCTCTTCTTGGAAACAGATACAGAGGATAAATCCTTCCTGTTGAAGAATGGCTGGAAATTGTTATCTTCTCTGCTCTGCTGTTCTCTACTTATTTGAGCTGTAGGGGATTTTAAATATTTGATATGATTATATTTTAGAGTGCTTTTACAGCATTCATACTTAGTCTTCACTGCTCTCCATGATTTATCTGAAATGGGAATTTCATCCTAAACTTACAACACAGATCCAAAGGGAATCAGCTGTGATATCAGTTCCATGATTACAGCAATGTAGGAATGACATGGGCAAAGCAATTAAAGATCAGTTTAGCTTCTTGCTGTATGTGTCACAGCAAGAAAACTTACTCTTTTGTTGTTTATTCGGTCAGTCGCTTCTGACTCTTTGTGACTTCATGGACCAGCCCACGCCAGAGTTTCCTGTCGGCCGTCGCCACCCCCAGCTCCCCCAAGGTCGAGTCCGTCACCTCCAGAATATCATCCATCCATCTTGCCCTTGGTCAGCCCCTCTTCCTTTTGCCTTCCACTTTCCCTAGCATCAGCATCTTCTCCAGGGTATGCTGTCTTCTCATTATGTGGCCAAAGTACTTCAGTTTTGCCTTTAATATTCCCTCAAGTGAGTAGTCTGGCTTTATTTCCTGGAGTATGGACTGGTTTGATCTTCTTGCAGTCCAAGGCACTCTCAGAATTTTCCTCCAGCACCACAGTTCAACAGCATCTATCTTCCTTTGCTCAGCCTTCCTTATGGTCCAGCTCTCGCAGCCATAGGTTACTATGGGGAATACCATTGCTTTAACTATGCGGACCTTTGTTGTCAGTGTGATGTCTTTGTTCTTCACTATTTTATCAAGATTTGTCATTGCTGTCCTCCCAAGAAGTAAATGTCTTCTGATTTCCTGGCTGCAGTCAGCGTCTGCAGTAATCTGCGCCTAGAAAGACAAAGTCTGTCACTGCCTCCACGTTTTCTCCCTGTATTTGCCAGTTATCAGTCAAGCTGGTTGCCATAATCTTGGGTTTTTTGAGGTTTAACTGCAACCCAGCTTTTGCACTTTCTTCTTTCACCTTCGTCATGAGGTTCCTCAGCTCCTCCTCGCTTTCAGCCATCAAAGTGGTATCATCTGCATATCTGAGATTGTTAATGTTTCTCCCAGCGATTTTAACTCCAGCCTTGGCTTCATCAAGCCCAGCACGTCGCATGATGTGTTCTGCATACAGGTTGAATAGGTAGGGTGAGAGTATACAACCGTGCCGTACTCCTTTCCCAATCTTAAACCAGTCCGTTGTTCCGTGGTCTGTTCTTACCGTTGCTACTTGGTCATTATACAGATTCCTCAGGAGGCAGACAAGATGACTTAGTATCCCCATACCACCAAGAACTTGCCACAGTTTGTTATGGTCCATATGGAAATATTCAAAGTGCAGTATCTCAACTAAGGCTCCTGTTGTGGATTATCTAGAGAGCCAGTGGTTGGTGTAGTGGCGAGAGTGTTGGACTGGGGGTGGTACAGAGAAAGAAAGCTGTGTGATCCTGCAATGTTGCAAACTGCTCACTGGCTCTGCTCACTCTCAGCTGTGGCCCCTGATTAACGTTTCCCATGGGTCAACAGCCCTTCACAGAAAATGGTTCCCTATCCTTGAATTAGCCTGATGTAGATCTCAATCATCTGTATTGGTTTTACTGGAGTAGTAATACATAGCCTTTAGACTCTAGCGTTTAGAAAATATCTCTGGCCAGTAGAAGCTTTATATTTCTAGCCATTAGAGGATTTCTTGAGGAAATTCCTCCTGTAGTAGATTCCCTGCCTCCTGCCAAGTCCCGAAAGGGTCTCCTTTCCTGAATGTTTTTCTCTGAAGGATTTATTGCTCAGTTCTGACAAGCGCAAAATGGCTAGTTCAACCATCGCCACTCTCTAACTGCTTCTTTCTCTCCTAGAGGGCATCATAGTTCTAAAAACAACTGAATAGCCATCTGCCACAATTCCAGGACAGCTTCATTCAGCAGTGGTACAAGCATGGGACTGCTTCTATATAGCTTTCCATCCACTGGGGGACACAAATATAGCTAGAATGTTTCTGATATTAAAAGTCATTGAACCCCATAGCCCAATATTCCCACATTTCTAAAAAAACACAAGTTATCATGCATTGATTCTTGTAAGATCATGTACCCCATTATGTTGGGGGAGAGAAACTTCATGCTTGAAGAGGAGTCTGGTAAATGATGATTTGCAAATATGAAAAGTCTCGCAGGGTATGGTGCATGCACTACGCTAATCAGAGATGCTGGGGGGGGGGCTTCATGCACTAATGGGAAGTTAGAAACTCAAGTATGTTTATCCTCAACATTTCTAACTTGAAATGGTGACACATCGCTAATTCAAAAATACTCATTTTAACCACATTCTAGAGGACTCAGGGTTTGCTTGGGGTCATTAGCTTATGAGTCTTTACAATTCTGTATGCAAATACATTGAGAGTGTAGGGCTGGTTGATGTTATTGTGGGGCTTGAGATGGAAAATTCAAGAGATGCCATTAACATGGGAAATCCACTGGGCAAGCCTTGAAATTTATGAGAGTTGCACAAGAGGTATTATATTTGTCGGGCTTCCATTTATTTCAGTAAAGATTGTGCTGAAGAACTTTGCAGTAAACTGTGCCCTGTGGCTCAGATCTTTCTGCTCCCACTTCTGCAACTGCACTTTGCCTTGGGGCAGGGCATTTCAGTCCAGTCTGAACTCTGACAGGTGGAGTGGGCAGGCGAGGATGGCAGCAGCTATAGCCGTTTGATTGCTTGCATTTATATCCCACCCTTTTTCCTCTTGCAAGGAACCCAAGGCAGCTTACATTATCTTGCTCCTCTCCATTTTATCCTCACAACAACAACCCTGTGAGGTGGGTTCGGCTGAGAGTCTGTGACTGGCCCAAAGTCACCCAGTGAGCTTCTGTGGCCGAGTGGGGACTAGAACCCGGATCTCCCAGCTCCCAGTCCAACACTAGCCACTCACCATGAATGAGTGGAAATGGGCATCTAAGATCAGCAGCCTCTCTCCAGGGAGGGTAGGTGGTTAGTCACCATTGCTCCTTGCCTGCCCTTGTGCTTTGGCAGTGTGAGCAAGCAGTGATGGCACAGATCAGCTGCCATCCTGCCCTTTTCCTCCATATTGAGTGAGTGAGTGCATTCATAGATCACTTTTCTGCCAAGATAGATGGTTTAGTAATTACAATTATTTATATCCTGCCTTTCAGGATATAAATTCTTGTGAGATAGGCCACAAGTAATATTCAAATATATAAACAAAGTCACAATAACCAATATTAACGTATAGTCATCAGTGTTAAAATACCTGTGTGTGTGTACACACACATTCTCTTATATCAGTTGAAGGTCTCCTTAGGAGGTGATGGCCTGAGCAACCTGGGCTTTTTCACCTCAGGGTGCAGAGGTCTTAAACAGCCCCAGGAAAGGTGAGGCAGGGGTTTCCCCAAAAAATTATTTCCGATCCTTTTAGGAACAGACAGCACAAGCTCCCTGGCTTGGGCTTTGACTGGGAGGAGAGGGGAGGGGGTGGAACATTGCTTATACATTCTTATTTATACTTGCTGTATGTTGGGACTACATGCATTGCTTGTACAGACTGGTATATGTCTGAGTATGCACATGGTAGGCAAAACTGAAGTACTTTGGCCACATAAGGAGAAGACAGGACACCCTGGAGAAGATGCTGATGCTAGGGAGAGTGGAAGGCAAAAGGAAGAGGGGCCGACCAAGGGCAAGGTGGATGGATGATATTCTGGAGGTGACAGACTCGACCTTGGGGGAGCTGGGGGTGGTGACGGCTGGCAGGAAGCTCTGGCGTGGGCTGGTCCATGAAGTCACGAAGAGTCGGAAGCGAATGAATGAATAAACAACAACAACAACAACATGCACAGAGGAGAGGGATCCTTATCTGGTCTGTTCTCCCATTTCCCTCTCACACACACAGCCACGCCGCATTCCTCCCTGGAAGAGGTGGTGTCCAGGCCTTTGCCTGTGCTGCTCGTCCATCTGTAACATGAGTGTTGTAAATTACGCTGTTCTGGAAGTGTGGAGGGGCTGAGAGGGCTCACTGTGGTGGGTGGGAAAGGAATGGAATGGAGGCAAAGGGAATGAAAGGAGGCAGCAGCAGCAGCCAGGTGCTACAAACAGCAGCACACTTGAAATGAAGAGAATGGCTCCTTCAGCAGCCTAATTCCAGCTGCCAGGCCCCCTATTTTTGGCACCAATGGCTATTGGGAACCAGGATTTGTACACCCCTGCCAATAAGTGTGTAGAAGAAGGGAAGTGAAAAAAGCAGGAATGTAGGGGGAAAAAGAGATTACTAATGCTACATTGGGGAAATGTTGACAGATGACATCTAGTATGAACCAGCATGCAAACGCCCTGGAATTGCATGTTTGAGTAGATGAGAGAGTCCTCAGGGTGGGAGAAATTACTTCCACCAAGAAAACTGCAACCAGGGCAGGAAGTCTCTGGAGCATGAGTGATTGAACTTCTCAAGCCTTACATGGTAGAACTAACCAAACAAAGGACGTTCTCCGTTGGGGAGGTGGCTTTTGTTCATGGAAACTACTGGACACAAACCTATGATAAAACAGCGTGATTGCCATCTGGTGCACTTAAACGTCCATGACTATAAGCACAGTGGACGTTTCATCTTGAGCAATTAAGTTCAGAACTTTGGCGTGACGAGCAACTTCCCGAAGATGACAGACTCGAGCGATGACAGATAGCTAGAACAGCCATATTTGATGGGGCCTCTTTAGTCATGCTAAACTGAGTTTGATTCCTGAGAGGCTAATCTCAGTGTTACAGTACTAATTTATTAGACATGGTTAGATTTACAATTTCATTTTTTGTGCCATTATAAGAAATGATAAGGTTTAAACTAATTACATTGCATTGGCTCATCCTCCCTCCACCCCGCCCCCCTAGAAACCCTGTAAAATTCATAAAGGGAGTTAGAGGCACTTTTTGAACAATTTAATTTTCGTAGAGTTGATGAGATTTTTAAATTGTCATGTCACATGACAGATTATCTACAATGCCAGCTCCTCTCCTCCCTGAGCTACGGTACCAGAACAGATACAATTCAAAAAACAAGTCTTGGCAAATTCATTCAGCACTGAACTTGGTTGCCTCTTATCTTTCTGCTGGTGTATTTTAGTAATCATATGTAATTTGATCCCCCACCTCCTGTCCTCAAGAACAGTCTTTCTGGTTCAGAAGCTGTGTGCAAGCTTACTTTGAACTCTTCGGTAATGATTCAAAACATGTGTAGGCAACACAGTTATCTGGAAAAGATGCGATTTGGAAATATCGTGATTTTAGCCACAGACAAAATTGAGTTTTTTCCTGGGCTTGACTAGACTAAAAATCAGATTTCAGTTTAATGTTGGAATTAATGATGGGAATGTATATAGAAATGTAGCCATGGAGATGATTTGTAGAGTAAGTGGGCCGGTGCCAGGCCGAGATTTCCTTCCCAGATGTCATTAATCCATCCCCCCCCCCCCCCGCATTAGCCCGGCTTCTTTCTCTTAGTCCATTGGGACCCATCTTCTCCGTCTTGCGTTTTCACTTTTCCCACAGTTTCCTCCTCCCTTTCTTCCATTCAGACTTATTCAGCTATAGGGTCCTGTTACTGAGATGCCTATCAAAGACTCCAAACTTTGGAAAACAGGCTCCTGCTTTTCCATGCTGCGCACTGCTATTCCGTGATGTTCCCAGGTAGTAGCTGTGCCGGTTGCTGCTCCTTGCTTCGTTCTCAAACCTTTGCTTGTAGGAATTTTTTAGTGGGGCAGGAGGAGAGAATTTTAATTCATTCTCTAACATTTCAGATCTTTAAAGTGTCTGTGACATGAGAGGCTTCTTAAACTAGTCATTTTTCCTTCTGCAAATTGGTTTGGCATCTAATTAATTAATTAATAAGATTTTTTTAAACCTGCCTTTCAGGGTGTACTGCCCTCACAAGGTTACTTACAATATTACAGAAACAGAAACATAGAATTACAATTAAACGCACCCACCCACCCCAGTAACCAGTTAATTATTTTAAGCACCAAATGCAGACTGGAATAAATGCGTTCTTCTGTTTTGTTTTGTCTTGAAACCTAGCAGTAATGAGGCCATATGTATCTCTTTGGGGAGGGTGTTCCAAATGTGTGGGGCCACCACTGGCACTGAGAAAACTCTGACCCAAGTACCAGCCAGCCTAACTGCTCTTGCTGGTGGACCAGAGACTAGGTCCTCTAACCCTGATCTTAATGCTTGGCCAGGCTCATACAGGTGTAGGCAGCCCTTCAGATAATGTGGTCCCAAACCATTTTAAGATGGACAGGGTCACATATAGCTCACTGAAGTTCCCTACCTCTTTTTAAAGACTTTTAGGGCTCCCCTCCCCGCCATTTAACCTGTCCTACCAGAAAGGAGAGGAAGACTAGGGAAGCATACAAATAAACAGGCAAGCAAAAAAGTGAGAGTTAATTTATGGGCATCACCAGTACACAAGATCTTGGTATGTTGTTCATTTCGTTCTCTGTGCTTATGATATGGAGCAGCAGGCTTCCACCATGGCCCTGTTTCCCAGGCAGTCCACTGGCACACCTGACTAGCCTGGCTGGGATTGCCAGATCTTTGGATTTCACCCAATGTTTCAGAGTTTTAGCTGCCTCCTTATGGTCTCTAAAGCAAGGAATACAGTTGGGCTGTTCACATAACACGACAGCCCACCGTGGGTTATGTAACCCACGATGAGGCTGCGGCACATGTGGGGCACGTGCAGCCATCATTTTGAATATGCAACTGTCACTTGGGGGTTGTCATGTCATGCAAACCTGGCAAGTGTGGGTTATGTGAAGGTTAAATAACCATCACATAATCCATGTCCTGTTTTAGGGTTATGCAAGGGTTGTTTAACTCTCGCATCTCATGCTCACCAGGTTCACATGACACAACCCTGGAGCAGGGGTTGTATATGCAATCTGGTACCCATGGGCACCATGGCTCATCATGGATTAAATAACCCATGATGAGCTGCAGTGTGTCATCCAAACCCGGCCACTCTCAGGGTGAGGACCACCATGGAGGCTACTTTCCCATAAGCCCTCCCCTGCCTTCTCCCCCATTCTAAATTTTAAACCAACATCTCTTTTGTGGAAACTTCTTCCAGTCTCCGTAGTTTTCTTTCTCTTTGTGTAGGAAGAGAAGGAAAGAGAGGTGGACATGGGCATATGTATTTTGAAAATACATGGTTACAGAGGTACAGCTAGGTAATTTTAGACCCTGGGCTGAATAGTCTCACGGCCCCTCTTTAGGCAGCCATGTTGTGTTACTTCAGTTACGAAACACACAGCTAACATTTCTCTTCTTCCCTACCCCACTCCACTGCCATTCTGTCCTTTACGACTGCTTCCACACTCCCGACAGGTTAAAGCAAAGCAAAACAAAACTGTTTGCCAACCTTGATAAAAGAATACTCTGACCATGTGCAGTTTTGCATTTTAAGTTCACTTAAATCATAGCATCATCATGACTACAGGAATAAAATGGAGTTTGCGTCTGCTACCTTGATGCTAAACATATTTACTTGGGAGTAAGCACCATTTTGTTGTAGAAATTGATATTTCAAAAGTAAAATAATAAAATGAGCATGTACATGTCCACCCAGGTGCCCTGACTGAAAAAACTTTCATTTAAAAAATCAGAGAAAAAAGCAGCATTAGCTCCAGTGGGTCCCGGCATGCTCATGCTGGCCCAGGTCCTGATTTCGGGCCTATTTGCTGCTGCCCCATCACCTGCCATTTGGAGGCCCCCTGGACTAGAAAGGCCTTGAACACTGGCCCCATGGTGCCGCCTTAGCTGCACTACTGCATGAGAAAGAGGGCCAAAGGCCTGCACTAGTGAACAGTTAGAAGGAGAGTCACACTGGAAATAAATATGTCCTTACATACCACAAGGTCTCCCTCCTGCTCTGACAGGCATCACTCTTGAGCTGTCAGGCTCAGTCCCCTGAATCTCAAGGTCTGAGCCCCAGAAGACCCAGCAACCCTAGGCCAGAGGGCCAGCCCAAGACATTTTTCTGCCTGTGAGGTGAGCTGAAGGACAAGAAGGCACCCCCTTCCATTCCCTGTACAAAACCAGATTGGCTGTTGAATCTTACTTCCACTCTGGCAACAAGACAGCATCCTCCACTGCACCTGAGGGCAGCAGGAACAGGGCAGACTGCGGCACGCACAACTTTATCTGCTCCCTGCCCCTCAGCATCTGCCACCTGAGGTGGCTGCCGCACTTTGCCTAATGGTACGGCCAGCCTGCTATGCCAGACTATAAATACCTTCAGCTTAGTTCTGAAGCTTTGGCTGGGCAACCTTGCTGGAGCCTCCTAATTAGTGCCCTAAGAGTAGCTGTCAGCTTGATGCTCACTTCCCTTCCAGACTACTTCTGTATCCATTTACCTGTCTTGTCTTGTTGCCTGCCTGCCACTTGTTCCAGCTCCCTTGCTGCCAGGGTGGCCACGTGCCCTCTTTTATAGAGGACAGGCCTTTATTTGAAGGTCTGTCAGAGGACTGTCCTCCATTTTGAAGGCGTCCTCTGTTTGAAGGGCTGCCAAGTCCAAGTTCAGTTTAAAGAGAACGAACCATCAGAAGGAAGAGCTGGGCCTTGAAGCTGCCCGTCAAGAGTACTTGGACAGCAGACTGAGCAAGGCACACAGATCGCCTGATCACAGTCTTCCATGCTCTGGTGAGATATACTGTATTTTTAAATTATCATAATTATTTCTAAATGTGCAGCTATC
This sequence comes from Heloderma suspectum, assembly GCF_057233095.1. Classification (NCBI taxonomy): domain Eukaryota; kingdom Metazoa; phylum Chordata; class Lepidosauria; order Squamata; family Helodermatidae; genus Heloderma; species Heloderma suspectum. Next base: position 137,809,661 of record NC_139461.1, read on the forward strand.
TATAAATTAGCACATGCAAATTTTATGCAGCTTGGTTTCCTCTTTTGTCCTCTTTTTTGGCGATGAATTTCCTCTTTTTTGGCAATTCATATTGGATGATGTTCTCAGCCCACAGGCTGCCCTGCAAATGATTCTGTCACTGTATTTGTGGTCCATTCCATCACTCCACTTATCTCAATCCCAATGATGCTAGGACTAAACAATTCAGCTACCCAAACGCCAGACTAGGGTTGTGAGGTCTCAGAGTTTGACCTGATGTGTCCATGTTTTAGCCTTCTTAGGCTATCCAGCAGATGGAGTTAAATTTCAGGGTGAGGGGCCAGAACCAAAAGTGCCCTGGCAGTTGTCTGCTAAGCTTGGTAAGTTTTTACTACTAGGTCCACTCTTGCATCTATCCAGCTCCATCCCTGAGCCTGTCAGTTGCTGTTCCCCTGCCTCTACCAGGTGTTGCTAAGCTCTCCTACAGGCAGCAGGCTCCACCCCCAATCAGCTAGGCACCACCCTTTATCTCCAAGACTCCGCCCCTTCTGTATCTCATAGTCTGCTGCTCTGGAAACCCCATGTCTACAGCTTACTACTGACAACTAAGTTCTGCCCAATGTTATTAAAACACAGTTCCAAGAAAGATGCGCAACGCTTACGATTCTATATCAAGCACTTTCCTTAATGGCAAAGCTGGGGCAAGCCTTGTTCAACTCTTTTGTTTCTGTGCATTGATAATTACTGCTATTTTTACCCACCCTTCTCATTTGTATTTTTTTTGCTTCTTGTGCGTAAGCCCCGGTAATGAGTTTCTTATTACCTGCAGATAGGCAAACATTCCTCTTTGTCTGGATTGCAGCAGGTCTTTTGGTTTGTCACTAGCAGGCCTCTTAGCTTGCTGATCCCCACTCATTATAGTGGTAGCTTATCCTCCTTCAGATGTCTCTGCACTTTGTCACCGACACTTATTTGTTCTCCAGCCATCAAAGTGTATTAAAATTAACCGCAGTCATCACATGTGAAGACAACAGCCATACTTAGACACAGAGATAGTTATACACCCTCAGCAGGAAACTTGCAATCAAATTCAAACGAAAGGTCACATTTGCAATAAGTAACAGAGAATGTGAGTAATTGGTTATGGAATCGGCTAATACCTTGAAAGGCAATCTGATGGGCTTGAAACCTTTTAGTTCAGGTAATTAAAATGAAATTCTGTTATAGCTTTCAAAAGTAAAGGAACGGTGTGTATACTGTAAAATACTAATCTAAAAGAGAACTCGACACGGAAGCTTCTATTGTTTTAATTTTCTCAGGAATAAACTTGCAAATGAAATAAACTGGTTTACAATTAAGGCAGAACTTGGAAGCAGAAAGCACTTGAATTCCATTAATTAAGGGCTAGTTTTTGATAAGGAAAAAGTTCTATTTGTATAAATTGTTTCTAAGGATTTGCTCAGCAAGCTTCACTGTTAAGATCTTTAGAAGCAATTTAAGGAAGCAAAGAAACTGAGTAAATTGTAAGCATCCATCAATTTCATTTCATTTCATTTTTTTTAACTTTATTGTCTTTTTTTAAAAAACAACAACACAAAACTATGAAAACACTTTATTTCTTGGGCAAAATACATTGCAAAGTCCTCTGCAAGCCCATTGTGCAGCTCCTGTTCATTTCAATGCAGCCTGCACAGCAGAGCTTCCTGGTGGATTGCACCCATTAGCTGTAATATTTAACTGCGGCATAATACTAAAGCAACGAAAGTAAAACATGGGATACTCTCTTTGACAACTACTTAGTAACTATATACAACAACAACAATTAAAATTGTACCATATTTCACATTCTAGATTGGTCAGAAGGTTGGTTGGGATCTACTGGTAGATCTGATTCCTCTGCAGTAGATGGGCATGGGTTTCTGACTCCCTTATTTCACAAGAGCAACAAGAAAACGTTTACCCATTAAATTACATAGGCTGTGGAAATGAAGAAAGCTTGGAGTAAGCAGGAGTGGAGTTTTGTGTGAAAGGATTTTATTTATTTATTGTATTTTTATTCTGCTCCTCAGCCAAAAAAGGCTCCCGGAGTGGCTTACAATCAATGAACAAAGAAGACAGTCCCTGCCTTCAGGCTTGCAACCTAAAAAAAGACAGGACAGACAAGGAAAAGGCGATGGGGAGGGAAGGGGGAGAACAAATTTCGTAGACTGTCAGTCAGCGGTGCTGGTGGGATGGCCCTGTTCCCCCCCCCCATCTCCCAAAGGAGGGGCAGTCCAAGTGGAGGAGGCCCCGATGTTCCCTTTGCCAGCTCCTGTCTCCCTTGCTCCTTGTTCTTCCCCACAGGGCCGTGGGTTTCAGTCAGCCCGGGGGGGGGGGGGAGTGAGCGCAGTTCAGTTTTGATATTAACGGCACATTCTAGGCTGGGAATGTTTTCAGAGGCACCATTCTTTAATTCTAAGTGTATGTTTTTTGCACCTGCTTCCAGTTTGTGGATCTTGGGTTCTAAAAATCCAGAAACTGCTCCTGTCTGTCTGTCTGTCTCTCAATCTTTTTCTTCTTTCCCCATATCTACATAGTCATGTCATACCATTCTAAGCTTTTGTTATGAATCAGACTAAAACTTAGGTGCTCCATGTTTTAGTTTCCCTTTAAATAAAATGTGTTGTGTCTGGTACAAGCACTTTAAGAATTTGGTGACAAAGCCTGGGCTTATTTTTTATGACCGTATCCCACCTTTTCTCCAAGGAACTCAGGGCTGAATGTTAGGGATGGTGGAGAAATCCACCACGGACTCCAGTGAGGCCAGATTCTTTAGAATCCGTCCCCCCAGAGTCCGCGGCGGAATGGACTGCTCCCCCCGCCACCCTGTGAAGGCCGGTCGGGACGGACCCTACCTGGTGGCGGCCGGTCCGGGTCTGTTGTCTTCGTTCTGCAGCTGGGCTGTGGACGCGATTGGTGTCCGGCGTATCGGACGCCATTTGCGTCCCTGCCCTTGGCCGTGATAGGCTACGTAAATATTTACATGGCCTATCACAGCCAAGGGCAGGGACACAAATGGCGTCCACTATGCCGGACCCCATTTGCGTGGCAGTGGCCAGAAGTCCAGCTGCGGCCAGGCCCGGCCAGCGGCTCCGCAGACTCGCTGTGGAGCAGAGTCAGCTGGGGAGGATTCTGGGGGGAGGGACGGATCGCCCCCCCCACAGACCCCTTCAGAGAATGGGTAAGTAGGTTTCATACACCCCTACTGAATGTACATGACCTACCTTCCCATTACATCAGCCCTCTAAGTAGGTTAGAATCAGGCCCAACATCACCCAGTAAACGTCATGGATCAGTGGGGATCTGAACCCACGTCTTCCTGCTCAACACTCTAGTCAATGCACCACACTGCTATAGACAATCGTTACATGGCCAGCAACAGAGGCTGACAATGTTGGGAAGTTGCATGGGCCTAGGCATTTACTATCTTAAGGAACCCATCAATCAGAGCCAGCACTGCCATTTTGGCTGTCTCTTGACTTAGAGGGTGGCCATGTCATAAACAGTGCACATAACCTCTGTCACCATTAATGGTATCCCAAGTCCTCCATCTGAGGCACATGCCTCGCCTCGCCTCGCCTGTTCCCATGGTAAAGCCACGTCTGATATGGGGAGTACTACCATAAACTTTAAAGATTCTTTCCCCTCCGGAAAGTCTGTGTTCTCAGAGGACAGTATCCAGTTCGGCACTTGTGCTAATATAAATTATGTTGTACTAATATAAGTGACCTCCACTACAACACCAATAGTCCTTTCTGGGGAAACCTCTTGTGCCAGCAAATGCTATCAGTGGCGCGCTAGAGATTGCTTATGCTAGAACAACGGAATTTATGTTAGCTCTAGTGCCGACCTGGATACTGCCCAGAATGCTAATTTCTAAAATGAAAGTTACTAGGATCATTCAGGTCCTGTCTAGGAGCACAGCTGCCTGCCCTGGAAGAAAGTCTAGCTCCTTCATCCTAAGTGTGCTGAACACTTAGGACAGCCTGCAGGAACTCAGTGCTCAGAGGCACTCTGTACATGCTTTATTATATAGTATTAAATCTTTTCAGTTTCCTTAAAGACTAGCACAAATCCTGTGTCACCACAGGGGCTAATAGCCTGAGAATGATTGGATAAAAATATGTTTGCTGGTTTCCCTTGTGACTGGAACAACTTTACACTTTTAAAATAAATGTATGACAAATGAACTGGCAAAGTTGAAAACAAAGGAGATGTTCTTTTTAAATGGTTTACCATTTCTTGAAATTTGAGGTCGAAAGCATGTGATGTAATTTTTTTCTCCCTTTGGTGTCCTTTCAGCTCCTTTCCTCACCTTCTCTTCCTCCTTCTCTAAGTATCACCAACTGACTTTTCTTCAGCCCCTTTCCCAACAATCTGTGCCTGTCCTTTCATTGGCCCAGCACTCTAAGAGCTCACAGGAGTAAGCATTATTACACATGGATGCACACACTGTGTCACATGTTACATTACATGCACAGTATGGGGCATATGCATTAACCTCTCCTTTGCCTCATCCCTCTATTCTCTCTTCCCAAACTGCCCAAAGCTTGAGCTTTGAACTTGTTCAAAGTTTCAAAATTTTTTGCATGTCTACAGTGTTCAAGCTTCATTTTAAAACAAAAATGAGCAAAATCAGGCTGGTAAATCTCTAGCAAAAAGTCTTACACTACTGTATTCTTATATAAGATACCAGAGGAGTGTGGCTCATGGAGTGGGGATAGGGCTAGCAACAGTACCTGCAAGAGTTTTTGTTTTTGTTCTCTGCTTACACCACAGCATGGAACTTTCACTAGCGGACAGGATTATCATCTCTTACCTTTCAGAGTTGACTGTTCTTATGCTAATGCTATGTGCTGAGGAACTGGAGTTGTATGCTTTTTTATGTAACACATTTTTTATGTGGACAAGTCCTCAGCAGCTTACCACAAATACAGTTACATTACATAATCAGTTGTGTGAATAGCAACTTCTTTGGGACAACATTGGCAAACTTCCTCTGGTCTAGTCATATGACAAAGCCTTCACAGATGCAAAGAAATGAAACCCAGCTGCAGTCATAAATACATTTCTATTACCTACAGAATGAACACACAGTTGCTTCTTGTCTAAAGTGGCTCTCTATATATGGAAGGCAGAGAGAGCTAAAATACATAGTCTGGGAACTGGGATCCAGAGAATTGGCCAACTAGTTCTGCACACTTGTTTCTTGAACATCACACCTGTGCTTCATGGCAAACTACTTTTGAAACTGAGGGGTGTTTCAAAAACAGTTTGTAATCTTCCATCCACAGAAGAAAAAAGTAAAAGCCCAGCATGTCAGACATGCCTGATGCTGCTCTTTCCATCTCTGTTACAGGCAGCATGGAAAATTAATTTGTTTCAGGTAGTCCAGTCTTTGGTTTATTGTCCTCTCATGTATAAATTAGATGAAAGTCTGAAATTAGTTAAAATAACGAGTAATAAAAGTGATTTTGTTTGCTTAATAATGAGATAAAGCTGATTTTGCTTTCATTATAATTTGCTATACTTTTGATTTCACATGTATGGGAGGTGTGTGTGTGTGTTTGGGTTTTGAGCTCGGTTGTTGTTTTTTTGTATGAAGTAATTTTCAGTCTTGAATCTTACTTTTGCAGGAGGCTCTTTTGTAAGCCCCGAGGCAGCTACGGAGAGAATTGTTAAAGATCTTAGAGAGTCAACAATCCCAAATAAAATGCATATATACTTTTTTCCATATTAAAAAGTACATTTTATCATAATGTCTAATTATTCTTATTGCTTTACTGCATATTATTACTTGCACTGGACCATAAAACCTAGACTAATAACACTAATTTGTCTTACATTATAGATTGCTCTATTAACGTTAACAAATCAGTTCACCACAGGCACTGATTGATAGGTACATAGTTCCCAGACTCGTTTCCTTCCTTATAAACAATTATCCACATAGAATATTGTGTCTTTCTCTTTTTGTCTTACATTGGTGAAGCAGGGTTCTGCACCTAACTCCTAAAAATTTACACTGACATACATGCTTGCAGTGCCTATGTAACATCATGTTGCTTGATAATGTGCTGGCGTAACTGTTAGAATGCCCCTAAGCACTTATGCAGTGCTGCAGAAAGGCTTAGGATGAAGCTGTTAGTCTAAGAGCTTGTTTATACTATCACCAGAATCAAGCTTTTCCTGGACGATATCACTTCAGTATATATGTGGGGTGTGTTGTGTGTGTGTGGGGGGGGCTTTCCCAAGGTAGGAAAAAAAACTTTTCCTGTGCATACAAAACTAGCATGTCCAGAAAAAAGATCCATCCTAGGCACTAACATCTTATTTTTCTATGTGGGAGTCACATAGAAAACCTCTTCCCTGCAGTCTCACTGAAGTGGTACAGTCAATGCTACTTGATTCTGTTGGTTGTATAAACTTGCCCCCTAAGTATTCTAGATGTGGCCATGAAGTCCTTTTCATTTGTCCCATGCAATTCTAAGAAGTACAGTTGCTTGAATGAACTGCATGACATGAGAAAAGAGGCTGCAACAGGAAAATCACTGGAGATGGGAATAGTTTTGCCCCCTTCTCTCTCCTAGGACCCTGTGTTTTCCCCCCCTTGTCTTATACAAAGGAATGTACATTCACTCTTTTGACATATATGGAACAGAAAGAGCTGTGATTTTAAAAGACCCATTGGGGGTGGGGGGAAATAACACTTGATCCACCAGATCTTGGAGTTTGGGCATTCCGCTTTCCACAGTTTTTCCATCTGAAGCCATGCGATTTCAAAACTGTGGGCATACTGTGGATACTCTGAGGCTGAACCTACAACCAAAGTTAAAGACCAGCTGAGTCACTGCTCTAAAGACCACCTTCAAATTTACTTGGTGCATTATGTTTGTGGAACCCTTTTCCTAGTTGCTCCTTCTCACTAGGTGCTTGCTCACAGTTCTAATTCAGTCCACTGTATGTTATCACCACCACCACCATCGTCATCATCAGGCACTATAGAGAGAGCAGGGGTGGGCAACTTGTGGTCCTCCAGATGCTTTGCCCTACAACTCCCATCAGCCCCAGCCAACATAACCAGTGGTGAAGGATGATGGGAGTTGTAGGTCAAAACATCTGGAGGGCCACATGTTGCTCACCCCTGAAACAGAGCCTGCTCAAGAAAGCTTCCCAGTGAACTGATTGTGCCTCCCAACTGTTGTGTTGGTGGGTGGAGGATCAGAACACAGACACGATGGATGGATCCAGACTAAGGCTGCAATCCTATATGCCCTTGCTTGGGAGTAAGACCCAATGAATTCAATGGGATTAATTTCTGTGTACACCCGTATAGGATTGCACTGCAAGTGAGTCATGCTTTAAAGTGTGACTAACTTAGTCTAGCCCTATGCTTATTCTTGGGAAGTGAGATGCATGTTTATAAACATGTGAAAATTTAGGATATTTAAATATGAAATATTTATTTATTTATTGCATTTATACCCTGCCTTTTTTCCTCTTGCAAGGAACCCAAGGCGGCTTACGTTATCCTCCTTCTTCTGTTTTGTTTAAAGGCCATATTTTGTTGTAAATGTTTCTGAAATTCTTTTAGTAGCCACTTTAAGAGGTGATCCATACATAATTTTTGACAGAGAGATCTGTGTCCCCAGATCTCCATGGCAAATGTTCTCTACCTCTCAGGTGTATTGTGAAAGTGTGTTATGATGCAGTGAATATGCAGTGAGTTTCTCTGCCCTCCTCCTCAAGCGGCTGCCATGGATGTAGACTGAGCAGGGAAGGGGGACCCATTCTGGGATGGCTTGGCATGCTGTGGTTTTGCTTTGCAATATGGCCAGAGATGGGAAACTCAGCTTCGGATGCCAATTCCCATGGAGAAAACAATTGTCTAAAGCAGCTCTAAATGTTGACTGGGAAGGGATGGGAAAGATAGGAAGGGAGGGATGGGAAAGGAAAGGATGCACGAGCGCAAGTGTAGTTACACTTATTTCAGTTTCAGTCCAGTTTGGGATGAGCATTAAGGGTTTGTGTCAAAGGATGCTTCCAAATGGAGGACTCCTAGAGCTACAAATGGAAAGGCATTGTATACCTATTCCACCTTTTCCTCAATGATTTTTTTCTAGTTTACAAGGGATGGAAGCAGCAGCGTGAAAATACAAGAGGGTTAGAAACGGAAGATGACAAGGCTGGGTCCCCCATAAAATCCTATGTTTTAGGCAAGGTGACTGCAGGATAAAAGCCTCATCCAAAACCACTCAAAAATCCTAATGGCGCAATCCTATGCACGTTTAGACAGAAAAAACTGGGAAAGCTAGGAGCTGTAGGACATTTTCCTGTGTAAATATATATAGGAAAGGAAAGGTTCCTCCTGTGCAAGCACCGAGTCATTGCTGACCCCTAGAGGGACGCCGCTTTCGCTGGTGGCGTTTTCTTGGCAGACTGTAGCGGGGTGGTTTGCCATTGCCTTCCCCAGTCGTGACTACCTTTCCGACCTCAGAAGGATGGAGGGCTGAGTCGACCTGAGCCAGCTACCTGGGACCCAGCTTCCGCTGGGATTGAACTCAGGTAGTGGGGAGAGTTTCGGTTGCAATACTGCCGCCTACCACTCTGCACCACACGAGGCCCTTAGGATTGCACCCTAAAAGATTTTGAGAAGCTATTTGAAAGAAGAAAGATAGATGTTCCACATAGGAGGGCTGGACCTGGGGTGGAGTTGCAGGCATAAGGGGAATGGGTAGAACTGAAGAGGTTAAGAGATATTAATCTGAAATGCTCCATTTTTCCCAGTTATAGTTTGATGTAAAACTGATAAGTAAAGCTGATCAAGGCCCACAGAAAGGAAAGGGAACAACCTGGATGTAAATAGACCATTCCTAAGTTATTAAGGGACCCAACCCCATTGTGGAAATATTTCTTTTTATATTCATTTTCTGGGTTCAGGATTGAGCTGTCAAATTACTCATTTAAATGCCAAAACCAGCTTTCCACACACCACATGCAATTTGTGATTCTAAGCGGACGCCTCCTTGAACCAAAGAGGCTTTCGCATCTATAATTAAAAGGGAAGCGGGTTTGTCAAAAAGACCTATTTTTCCGAGGATATAAACATCTTACATTATTTTCTGGACACACGCATTCTTTCTGTTAGAAAAACTGCGTGGCTTATGAAGTTGTTGTTTTTGCTGTGATTTTATACACAATGGAAGGGTGAGGAAAAGGTCAGCAATAACTCTGCTGTTGCATTTACACTGGGAAGAAAAACCCCCAGCATCCTATTGATCAATAATAAAATGGAAAAAGCACAACTATTAGCTTTTAACTTGATCTTCTCTGACCTTTACCCTGGCATGTTGGTTTTATTCTTAAATGTTATGTCGGCTGTTTCAAAGGTTTGTCCCGTTTAGTCTTTTATTTAATTAACACATGATCTTCTTTACCAGCTCTAATGTTAAAACAAGAAATTCACTTTTATCCCCTTGTTGAACTGCTGTCCATCTCACACCCTACACTATAAACTTGATAACAACTGTTACAAATTGTAAGTGTTCTGAAAGAACCACTGTGCTTAAAATGACAGGGGGTGGGTGGGTAGCGGTTGCTGCACGCTTTTTACAGAACGTGCATGTGAAGAACAAACCCTGCACTGAACCTTGAAATGGTGCCCCTGTAAAATGAGCTAGAATTGGGGAGAATGAGCCTTTAACATCAACAAAATACATTGTATGTCCTTCTGAAACTTGTTCTCCACCAGCAATTCTGGATCTAACGTGGGCCCCACAGCTACCCTCAAAACAATAAAAAAGGACAATTGCTGCCCCTCTCACAGTGCCAGATTGGTGGGATTAATATCTGAAGGACTGAAAAGGGAGGGAGTCAATGTTCCTCTTCCTGGGAGCTTTTATCAGCGGAGCCTTTCCACGCATCATCAACGTGAGACAGTTCTCATCACTGCTGAGCTGAGCAAAGTCATCTGGACAATGTGGCCTTTGTTTGTTTGTTTGTTTATTTATTTAACCACCTTTCAATCAAAAAAATGGCACTCAAGGGTGGTGGTGATAAAACCCAAATCAAAAAAATGGCACTCAAGGGTGGTGGTGATAAAACCCAATTAAAACATAGTGTAAAAACAAATACATTAAAAATACAATTAAAAACAAATGACAACTAAGAAATAAGCAGCACCAACAAATGAAAAAAAAAAAAAAAAAAAACGCTTCAAGCAACAGACCTGCTTATATGCCAAAGACCTGCCTGAATAAAAACATATTTGCCTGCTGATGAACGGACAACATAGTCTCCCTCAGACTTTGGACCTTTAGGGCGCAATCCTATGCAGGTTTAGACAGAAAAAGTCCGATGCTGGCTGCGGCATGCTGGGAGTTGTAGGGCTTTCTTCTGTCTAAACATGCATAGGATTGCACCATTAGTCTCTGAATCAGGATCCTACGTCTCCTAAATGGTGGCCAGGTGTCCTACTTTACAGAGGAGTGTCTCCTGTTTGAAGGGCTGTCCAGTCCAAGGCTAGTTCAAGACCCACAGGGAGATGAGAGGCCTTGAAGTTGTCCATCAGCAGCAGACAACTCAGTCTTCTCAAGTAAGTATTGCATTTCTATTTAAATTATATTCTTTGTACATTGCCACCTATACGCTTATGCGAAGACCATGCAAATTCCTGCCCTCTTTTCTCCTCTTTTTTGGTGATGCAATTCCTCTTTGGGGCAATGTGTAATTGGCCACTCTAACTGCAATCTTAGGCACAGAACGGCAAGAGACTCAGGGAGCTGTTTGGGTTTTTTAATTGCATTTGTATTGTTTTTAATTTAGATTTATACTAGCTCTGCTATTTTGTAAGCAGCTTCGTGAAGGCTTTTTGCCTTGAAAAGTGGGGAATAAGTACCTAAAAAAATCTGCAGATAGATGTTCACTGAAACTCGAATGCACGTTTGCTGACTCGGTAGTGCAACTCTTTGTTCATTGTACATTCAGTCATTCTTTGATTGAATACACATATACAAATGCCATTACGTGACTAGAGAAGATAATCTGAATGCTAAACTAGCTGTGGAAACACTGACTGATATACTCTATTCCCAGGGCACTGGCACTGGCTTCACGCAACCTGGTATCCGCCAGATATTTTGGACCTCAACCCCCAGTAGCCCCAGCCAACATGGCTACTGGTCAGGAATGCTGGGAGTTGTAGCCCAAAACATCTGGAGGGCACAGGCTGGGGAAGGCTGGCCTAAGGGGCCAGCTCCTGATGGTGGGCCCAGCCTCCCTTCCTGCTTTATATGCATTTGTCATTACCTGCATTTTAAGACAAAGGTTGTGCGACTGTCATGTGTTAGCCCATGAGTGGACAACGTCCAGCCTGTGGGTCTAATCCAGCTCAGGGATATTACTCATCCAGCCCATGGAGGCTTGGTTTCCCTCTGTGATCCCTGCCCACTCCCCTCCCTAAGCCCTGGTGCCTGGTGGCTATCAGGGCAGGGCTTTGTGAGGAAATAGGGAGAGGAATCCCCTTGTTATCTCCAACTGTGATGGAAGATAACAAGGAGATTTCCCTGTGTGCTGCTCCCCCTCCCAATGGATTGCTGATCACGTGGTTTTGTTTGTTCTTATCTTGGTATATCTGAGAGCCAGTGTGCTTACTGGTTACAGTGGCAAACTGGGAAGAAAGATTTACATTCAAAACCTGTACTCAGTCATGGAGCTCACTGGGCAACCTTTATTTATTTATTATATTTATATACCACCCAACTGATAAATGTCCTTGGAGCGGTTTACAATTATCTTGAGCCAGTCACCAACTCTTATCCTAAGCTACCTCACAGGGTGGTTGTGCAGATAAACTAGGGGAGGACATGTATAGTGCCCTGAGCTCCTGGGAGGAAAGGTGGGATGGATCTCTCTCTCTCTCTCTCTCTCTCTCTCTTAATTTTGATACAGGTGGAGAAGGTGAGTTATAGATTAATACCACAGGCCAGCCAAAATGAAGCACCTTTTCAGTTCAATTGCTTTCAGTGGGAGAATTAAGCATGTGCTTAAATGCTTCACGTTGAAATCAGTGGGTCTTAAAAGTGCTCTATTTTGGCTGGATCATACCCCAAGTAAGTAAATAAATGATTAATTCTATATACAAGCACATTTTTTAAAGGGGGAAAACATACATTCTAATAAATATGAAGCATCTCGATGAGTTTACAATTACATGACCCTTCCAAAGTTAAGCATTGTCAAGACCAGTAGAGTTATGCAGGTACTTAACTCTCACACATGGAGATTGATGTATTTTAGCTTTGGCTGCATCATTCTTATTGTTTCTATGGATGTGTTGAATAAACATTTAAGCAATTAGCCTAGCATCATTATGTGTTGAAGGAAAATGTTAAAGTGTGTGTGCTCTTGGTTTTTTTATGTCACAAATAATTGTATATTTATTTTATTTATTAAATTATTACAGATATATCTGAAATTAAATAATCCTCTATTAATGCTTACCTTTGGCCACTATTATATTTGTAGAGCATTATCTTTGTACTACCGGTTTGGCTGAATGATTCCAATTTTTCTTTGTTTGTGTTTTCAGGCTGAGAGACGTGGTCAAGGTTTCTGTGATGCCTTGAATATCAAGCCATAAAAATGCCTTTACCAATCGTAAATGCATAAATGCAATCATGCATACCTTTTTGAGTTATGAGGCAGTTGCACAGTTGGCAGGCTGGCTTGATGCTTTCTTGACAGGTTAGGTTAAAGGATTAAGTCTAGTCTGTCTTCACTTTGCCCTGGTTCTGACACACTCTAAAAAAAGTTCTTGGCTGGCCGCATGCTTAGCGTGACCTCTACATCTCCTTGGAGTGACAACACTTTCCTTTTTGCTCTCCAGAGGTCAAAGCAGATAACTTGTTGAGCCTCCCAGATACTTCCTTATCAGTGGCTTTTTCTTCCTGGCATCACACACTGAAATAAATGCATAGAACACTGGGAGAAAAAGAAAAGAAAAGAAAAGGCACGATCCAGCCAAAGTTAGGTACTTTTAAGCACCACTGATTTCAGTGGCAGAGAACTGAGCGTGTGCTGCTTAACACCTCCCCCGCCCCCCCATGCATGTTAGCTCCTGACTTTGACATAAATGGACCGAGAAGTTCTCTGCCAATGTTCCTGTTGCTCTTCGCTCTGTGGCAGAAAGAGTCCCTTGCTGGTGCCAAAGCCTTGGTTTGTGTGGGAATGGCTCCGGTCAGTGCTGCTGGCCCTCTGACCTTGCTGGAGGCAACGTATGGCTTCTGTTAAAAATTAGTTACCAACTAGGGGTCTAGAAGGTTGTTTTACTGTATATACTGAATTGATTTCAAGAATGAAGGTGGATGAACTACAGAGTGATGAACCTAGTACCCTCCATATGTCTGGGAGTACAACTCTCATCCATCACAGCCAGCATGGCCCATGGTTAGGGATTATGGAGTTGTAGTTCAAAACATCTGGGCAGACACCAGGTTGCCTACCCCTGAAATACAGAAAGTTTGTACCACCCTCCTAAATGTAATCAGGAAATGGGATTAGTCTAACCTCCCTTGGGGCGGGAGGAATTCCCTAACCAGGGTGATGCCACAGAAATGGCCCTGTAAACAGCAGCTGTGGGGACGCCTGAACGGACACAGGACCATGGGGGGTAAGGAAGGAATGTTTTACTTTTTCTCTCACTGCTACAGGTCCAGATAGAAATCTCTTCTCTGAAGCTGCAATTTGCAACTAAGGGAAGCTCCGACTGGAGAGCAGCTTCAGGAGGAGAATACTTGGCCCTGAAAGGCAGGTAGATGTTATATGAGAACAAAGGAAGCGTTCCCAGGGATCTGCCCTTGTGGCAAATATGGTACCTATTGTCCTTAAGACAACCTTCCCCAACATGGGGACCAATGACCATGCCGACTGACGATGATGAGACTTGTAGGTCCGACACATCTGGAGGGTGTCAGGTTTGGCAATGCTGCTTAAGTGACCACCAGCAGCCCAGGCAGTGGGAGCGTGTGGTAATTCTGGGCAGGAGCAGGCAGGCAAATGGACCTGGGTGTTGCATGGAGTCAGGCCTGCGCTCCTACCTACTCCATCAGTGCTGAGGTGCTGTTCTGCTCCCATGCTCAGTAGGCTAAAGACAAAACCACTCCACAGACCAGGAAGCTGCAAGCTGACCATAATGTAGGCTAGAGTGACCCAGTCTCACGCTTTGCACTTGACCTGTGGCGCATGCCGAAAAGGCTGGCCACCACTCTCTTAAGTAATTGGTCCACAAAGGGAACTAAAGAGAATTAACTCCCCCCGTTACCCAGAAAGAAAAATATTCAGGAGCTCTAAAGATAGGTACAACGAGGTCACCCAAATCAAGCACTTCATCAATTTCAGATGGGGAATGAAAGCTGTGCTTCACTGTCTTCAATCCATTGGGAAAAATGAAAAAGCTCCTGAGAAAGAATTAGGTGTGGTCTGAAATGCAGCCGTAGGGCCAGGCAATCTTTCCCCTGTCCTTGTCTAAGTGGTGCCCCTTTGAGAAGAGAACGGACTGGAGAAAAGAATTAAGTTAAACTGAAGATATTGTGATGTACTGGAGGAATGTGAGAAGCCTAAAAAAAGAGAGCTAATAGTATGCCAACCCCAATGGAAAAGTTGGATAATTGTGATCATTACACACAAACTGGGTTGGATACTGATCTCAACTTCCTCCCTGTCCACTGGAAAATTTGATACAAGTGCTCAATCAATCACGTTTTAAAGAAAGGAAAATTAATTACAGTTGCCATCATTTTATGGGTGGAAATTTTGGGCCTAGCCAAACATGTTTGATTTTGTTATTGGATTCAAGACAACTCCAATAACATATTTTGCTTATGTAAAGCACTTGATTCTGTGCCACAAGGTGTTATTAAAAATTAGTACTTGGGAATATTAGTACAGTTTGGTTAGGAATGTATTTGTTTCAGCCATTGGCTATAACACCTTGGAAATGTAGAATAAAATAGAAACACTCCCAGATGAAACATAATCGTTTATTAATATAGCACCCAATCAGCAGGGAATTCTTTTGTGTGAGTCCCATTGAAATGAATGGTTCTACCATGTCCTTGTGCTGCAGACTGTATTCCTTTCAATGGGGCTGCACAAGAGACCTTTCCAGTGGATTGCAGCCATGGCTATTTTGCTTCTTGAAGAATAGATCATAAGCCGTCATCGCAAAGTAGAAGCAACTGTTCTTATTCTCGTTTTTGTATAGATGTTTAAATCCTAATGATTGCAATGGCTGTGTTTGAAAATAGAATGACGCTTCCTGTTCTGCAAACTCTTGCACAAAATGGCACCTGCTTTGGACTCCACGCATGTTTCATTGATGAGTGTTGGCAGTGGCTAGCTGTCTTGCTATATTAGATCTGCTATTGCACTATGACATCCTTTGCATTGCTCTGGAGATAACATAGGCTAAGATGAATTGGCCAGAGAGAGAGAGAGAGAGAGAGAGATGTAATAGCAAAGCATTTAAAATGGATAATGTTAGGACAGCTGTCCCCAACTGTGTTTCCTCCAGTTGTGTCAGACTACAACTCCCATCACCCCCAGCCAGCATGGCCAATGATGGGAGTTGTAGTCCCACACATCTGGAGGGCATCAGGTTGAGGAAGTCTGCTTTAGGATGTGGCTGGCCATCCTGTGGAATGGGTGACACAATGGTAACAGGCGGCAAGGAGTTTCTGCCACATCTGGACAGGAACAGGAGGCGCGCTGGGCCTGGCTGAGGCACTGTCAGTCCTGCACTCCTACCCGCCTCCTGGCAGGACTGCATTTCACATGGTTTCCTGGCTCAATAGACTACTGCAGTCTTTCCCAACTTGATGCCCTCTCCAGGTGTTTGGACTTCAATTCCCATCACCCCCGGCCAGCACAGCCAATGGTCAGCAATGCTGGGAATTGTAGTCCAAAACATTCCAGGTTGGGAAATACTGGACTACAGCAAGGGTTTACAAACTCTGTTTACAAACCCCTTGCAGTTTCCTGCTGGTAGGGATGGGAAAGCATGCAACGCTTGAGTTAGCGGAATTTCTCCAAATTCTTCCTCAAAGCTTGTTTTGCTTCACTGTGTTCCTGATTGCGAGTGTCTGCCCGCCCCCCGCAAATCAGGGAAATGTCCATTTTAAAGTGCTCAATTTTTCCCAATTGAAAAAATATGCATTTTTAAGAATGTGTTTTTTTCTGATCAAAAATGTGCATTTCCCCCATAGGATGAAGTGTGAAAATGCAGATTTTGGGGGGATTTGTGCAAACGCGTGCTTGTGCAAGTGCACACTTTCTAACATGAATGCAGTTCAGGAAATTGCAAACATTTCCTGAGAATTGTGTTTCTGCTCCCGTCCGCATTCGGGGTTGCGAGTGGGACGTGTTTGCATGATTTGTGAAGAGGAATGAAATGCTCCTACAGCCCTACCTGGAAGCTTATCCGGCCTTCCTCCATGAATGGATCAGTTACGGCAGACAAGATTCCCTGTAAGACAGTCGCTGATCTACCCCTACAATGTGCAGCCACAGAGGAACATGGGGTGTATTATGGTGCATATTCTCAGTTCATGTGGGGAAGGGCCATAGCTAAGCAGTAGAGCAGCTCAGAGAAGGGGAGTGCGACTCGGGCAATTTCCAAAGCAAGGGACCCCAGTCACATGCTGTTGGCTCCTGCCCCAGCCCTGCCACACTGCCCACTGGAGCCCCAAACATATATGGGTATAAGACCTCATCCTATGTCCAGTGCTCCATGTGACCCCCATGACCGAGTATATTCCCCAGAATCCTGTCCAATGTGGAAGGGGCCCTTCACAGACAAATCAGTGTGGCATGGGCTCTCCTGAATTTTTATTTATGTAAGGATGTTATAGGCCACCTATAAGACCAAAGAGCCCTTTCAATAATACAGCAATGATACATAATTAATAGCCAATTAACAATTGAATACCTAATGCAAAACAAACAGTAAGACCAACCCAATACAAACATTACAGTCAGTCACACACTGAAACAATTTTCATAAAGCAGTCTCACAAAATCTTGATTGATTGATTGATTGATTGATTGAAGATGGTGTCTCCCCTTCCTCGTTTCATGTACAGAAGCTGACTGGAGTGGCAATTTATAACTGGTGATGAAATGATGTCCTCCACCACACACGTGGGCAACAGGCTAGCTTAGGGAGTGCAAGGCAGGCAGTATGGCACACAGTTCTGTCCTCCAACACCTCCCCACCCCATAGTATCTACCGCCTGAAGTGGACATCTCACTCTACCTAATGGTAGGGCCGGCCCTGATAGCCTGTGATGGGTTCTCTCATTCTGGGCTAGCTTACTGAGCTGTTTTATCCTGCTGAGTAGCAGAACACATCAGGTGCAGATGTGTGATGACAGAATGTGAGGTGAAGTGATTGTCTCTATTTACCCTTATTTTCTTTGTTGAAAAATACCCCTTTTCTTTGTATCACTGTTATTTTAAACTTTTTGCCTCATTTGAATTACTCTTAGGAGTCAGGTGGTCTGGGATAGAGAGGCAGGCAGAAAGGAGTCAGGAGGTAGGCAGACAGACAGACAGCAGTAGACAGACAGTCAGAGGGAAAATCTAGCAGCCTCCCCCTATGACACTGCCCAAGACTGAGGGAGAGCAGCAGATATGTGAGCTTTACATTAATCAGTAGCACAGGATTGGCCCTGTAGTGTCACCTGATTCCCCAGGAGGATTGTGGGTTGTTGTGCAACTGTCCCAGCAAGGAATTGTTTTATAACAAATGTTTGCCATTGGTGCTTATTTGTTCATTTAAAGCTTTCCATTGTTTTCGTGCCCATACTTAATCCAGATTATTTCAAAGTGTGTGTGGGTGAAAAAATTATAAGGCAATAGCATATAGCTAAGTAACACATTTTGGATTAGACTAAATTCAGAAGGATTCATGTATTTTTAATGGACTTAAATGTGACATAAAACAGCACAGCTGTATATGTTAACATATGTAGACAGGCACATACGTTTACAAAGCTTGCTTAAGTAGTCTGCTCATCTTCTTCTAGAGTACTCTAAGGACTAAGATGACATGTGGCAAAGGATCTTTTAAGGTAATCATACGAGGCACACTAAACTGGCAAAAATACATTAGTTGTTGTTCGTGAGGTCTACATTCCTCAGAGGCATTGCAGTGAAAATTGTCAATAGACTCCTTAATGCTGCCCTTCCCCAAACTGGTGATAGCCAGATGTGTTGCACTACAACTGCCATAGTTCCCAGCCAGCATGACCACTGTCCACACTGGCTGGGGTTGATGGGATTTGTAGTTCAACATATCTGGAAGGTGTCAGTTGGGGGGCAGGCCTTCCTAATGAAATAGGCTTTGGATCCAGCTCTCATCTCTTCTTCTCCTTTGTTTTGAACAAAAGAATTGATCATTCACACTGCATTAATGGTGGATGTATGTAGAAATTATTATATGTGTCTGAAAATGTACTTCAGTGTATGTCACTTCAGGTTTTTTGTTTAGCATATTCTAAAAAGAAGGTGTACTTTACAATGAATAGCTGTCCACTAGGGTGGTCCGGTAAAATAAACACAGGAGTGGAGTCCAGAGTGAGTGGTCAGGTTGAGAGGGGAAAGAGAGGGGCATGGAGGTGGGTTGTGAGAAAGGGGATCATATGTTGGATCACAAGGAATGACAAACATACACACAAATATTTGTCGTATTGCACAAGAGAACTGAGAAAATAGTCCTTTGGCTTTGGGGTTTTTCAATCTTCAGTAGGCTTTGTCAACACTGACTTGTCTAGTGAGGAACCCTTGCATGTCTTCCAGAGAACCCATGAACTTTGCAAAAGCTTCTGGGGAACATGTGTTCATATATGGAATGCTGATCAGGCCTGTTGGGCTTTGCTGTCCTGTTGCAGGAACTGAGGGTGCATCCTAGAACACCTTAAAGTCCCCTTGAGTGGCCCCTTAAATCAACTCCTAGCAAAGCAAACATAGCCCACCCATCGTGTATTATGGCTTGCCAGGTGCCTGGCAGCTCCTTAGTTTTGCAGCCCTGCTCAGGCAGCAAACAAGCCCTTGGTGGGCCACATTTATACAGAGCTGGTGGGCTGCATTCATCTTGGTGATGATCACATATCATCTAGGCCTGCAGTAAATGCACAATGAGGATTTTGTTAAGTGAGGACTATTGGAAGCACTTATTGAGGCCAATAGGACTATTGGAAGCACTTATTGAGGCCAATTATTATTATTATTATTATTATTATTATTATTATTATTATTATTATTAAATGTATTAATCACCCATCTAGCTGGTCACCCAGCCACTCTGGGCGATGTACAACATACAATAAAACAGTTTAAAACAATAAAATTATATGGTAGTCATATTGACCCACGATCCATGTTTTTATTATTGACTTATTACTGGTGAATAAATATGATACATAGGGTCTTAAGCAGCGATGGATTAGGGAACTGGGTTGTCCCATTTTGCCTGATCAATGGATCGCCGCTTTAACATCTATCCAAAGCATCTATGGGACCTCACGTTACGCCTTATTCAGCAAAAACTTTTGTTCCGTTTTGTCTATTGTTTTGTCTATTGGATTCCACAATGTCTCTTTAATATGGGTTTGTCTAAATCGGCTAATTGCTGGAAGTGTAATACAGCTAATGCTTCTTTTAATCATATGTTTTGGCAATGCCCAATAATTGTCTCTTTTTCAGAGGAGGTTATTATACAGCTAAACCTTGTATTGGAACACTCTTTAATATTTACTGATGTCCATGTCCTCTTAAATTATCTGCTTCCTGGAAGTTAATGCATGGTGAGCACGAATGGATTCTCTGTACCTTTTTGACAGCTAAGGGCAAATCCTATGCAGGTTTAGACAGAAAGAAGTCCTACAACTCCCAGCATTCCCCAAGACCCCATCTAGCTTAGCTTGTAGGACTTTCTTTTATCTAAACTGGCATAGGATCACACCCTAAAAGACTGATAGTACAACACTGGAAGGATAAACACTCACCTCCTATAATGCAATGGATTGAGGACCTAACAACGCTTTCAACATTCGAATGGGTGGTATATAGACACCACTTGTGAATGGATACTTATGTGGATATTTGGTCTGCTTTTGTTGAACTTTATGTATAATTCTTAGAAAGCCCTATTTTCATATATGTGTATATAGATAGATGATAGATAGATACACACACATACATACACACACACACACACACACACACATACACACACACACTTCATATGCATGCATTGAAACTGATATATTCAAATCTGTATAGCTATTTTTTTCTTTTCCTCTTTTTTGTTTTGTTTTGTTGACATTTTACAATTAAAAAATAATTTTAAAAAAGTGAGGACATTGACTGCTCCCGGTATTCTCCCAAAGCCCCATCTTTTGTTCAGAAAGCTGTCATGCATGCATTTTGTTAGCAGGCTGCTCAGCAGTAGGACAGGCACTGAAGGCTCCCATGGCATTTGGCAACTGTGGACATGCTCATGTTGAGAAATCCTGCCTGAATGAAGCTAGGCACAAGCAGGAAAGCTGACAGCAAAAAAACAACAATCTTGCCTAAAACTCTGGCAGGGCAGGTATGTAAGGCCAAACATAGCAGCACCAATCTCATCCAAACTGCACATGTTCAGAAGCCCCAGGCCTGGTAAATGCTAATTTAATTATGTACACATATGCCAGCCCTGAAGTAATTTCCCTGGATGTGATTAGTCACCAGTCCAGGTGCAACACCAGGAATTTCCCAATTTGGGGGGAAAGGGCACAATTTTGAATAGCTGTAGGCTGGCTTAGCACTTCCTTGATTGGTCTGCCAATTCCAAATCACCTCTTTTGACATTTGTGATGACTCTGGTCAAGAGTTGTCCCAACCTTTTGTTTTCAGCCCAGAATGACTATTGAGGACACCTGCGAGGAAATTGTTCCTTAGCCTCTTTGTGTCTTGACCATGTCAGACCTGACACCCATTGTGTCCTTGAAAACTTTGTTAAAACAATATAAGGGGGTTGGACTCGGTGGTCTTATAGGCCCCTTCCAACCCTACTATTCTATGAATCCCAGGTTTCAAGCCCTCAGCATGCTGGTTTACCTAATCGGTTCCATTTGTGGCTGTTGGACCAGTAACATACTTGGACCAGGCTACTGAAATCTCTTTAGTCTCCTGGCCTACCCACTCATGGCTTGGTACCAACCCGCTTTCTGAGAGTGCAGTAAACTTTGGAGTTCAGTAAGCACCCAGGTACTATTCCCTTTTATTACTGTAGCTGTGTACCAGGACTAGCCTGATCACACCACCTGCTGTTAGAACAAGCCTCCATGAAACCCTTTCTGTCATCCCAGTCCTTTAAGCTCATCCCAGCTTTCTTTCCTTCCCTTGGTGGAGAAAGGGCTCACTTTGCCTAGTCCTGACTGTCTCACCACCTGTGCACTCAGAAGTCCAGCCAGCCATTACACGCCTGTCCATAGCCTAGTCCATGCACTGCAGCCCTGAGAACTAATCTCCACAGTATTCACTCTTGACTGCATCTTGGTAGAGATGCTAGGTCCTTCCTACCAACACACACTCTTGATTGTTTTTTTCTTTTGGGAATGCTCTAAGGAACACTCTACCAGCAAGCTTTCTCAAGTAATGAGTGTGCATTTCAAATGTTTGTGTGTTTAACACATTCCACCTCTTTTGAAGAAACCAATATGTGTGTGTGTGTGTGTATCATTAGGTCCTTCCCACCAAGACACACTATATTTCATTTATTATTGTATTTATTTTATTTACAGTATTTGTATACTGCTCCACATCCAAAGACCTTGGAGCAGTGAACAGGAAACAGGATAAAGAGTAAAAACACTGTGTTAAAACAATGTATTTAAAAAAAGAAACAGAAAGCCAACGTTTAAAAGTCCCTCAACGAATGCGTGTCTTGAGAACATGTGTAAGTTTGTACAAGTGTCTAAAGGAGTACATTCGGTAACAATTTGGTTTTGGATATCCCAAAAGACCCTATGTATGGATTTAAGTCATGTTTCCCAGAATATTTTAAAACATACACACATAAGATTATGATGTTGGTTTGAGAGGTGAAGTTATTTGTCCCATCTAATTTGGATCCATTTATCACCCTCTTTCTTCATCTTTTCAATGGCTTTTCAAACCGCAGATAATGGAGGATGCTATGTATTTCCACTTGCAGAAATTAGACAGATCGATTCAGTTTGCATAATTTATAGAAGTTGCATATTTTCACTTTTCTTACTGCAGAATTTGGATTGCCTGGGTGCAGAATTTTAATTTTCTTTTAGGTCAGAGTATTCATAGCCCTGGGCATAACGTTGCAGAAGGCTTAATCCCAATGGACCTGTCATTAAGCATTCTTGATGCTTCATTTCTATCACTTCCTGGTTGCTGTGATCAAGCAATATTGGTACTAGTGGGGGAAAGTATGTCATTTTCTTCATGTTTATGCTTGCAGTGCCATTAATTCTTTCCCTCAGTGTTTGTGCCAGACAAGATTTCTGTTGACTAACAGAGATACCTCTGAATCAATACTTTTGCTGCACTTTTTGTGGTTATATCTTCTTTTAATTTTTTTTCCTATGAGCAGTGAAGATGTGCCAGACATGGTGAATTTTGGGCTGCTTGCAGTAAATCTTTGTTGATTTCAATAGGAGATAGTTATGCATCTGTTTAAATTTCCCATTAAAATCAATGGGATGTGATTAACTTTGGCTGGATCATGCTCCTCCATTTATATTTTAAAATCTGCCTCACTCTGCCTAATGGTAGGGTCAGCCCTGGAGAGGATGGAAATGGGTGTTCCTTCATTTACTTGAATCCCATGCTTAGTTTGTGGAGCTTTAAAGGTAAGCACCAACACTTTGAATTGTGCTAGGAAACAGACTAGATGCCACTCAAATCAGTGCAACTTCTTATCATAGATTCAAACTGGATTTGGTCTGTAGATTCAGTTTCTTATTTCTAATCCAGGGAATATTGCCTTATGACTTCTCCAATGGCAGATTGAATGGTAAATAATGATAATCATATAATCTCTGGTCCTTAATCATATAATCTCTGGTCCTCTAGACCTTACGCATGGCTATCAATTGATTGAATAATTCTTGTTGATTCATTATATGCCTTTATATTATTTGATTCAAGGTAAATAATTTTTATATTGGTAGAAATTCAAGGCAGGCACCTTTTTTCAGATGTAGGCAGTATAAAATAAACACTATTAAAACAACTACCACCACCTTATCATTCTATGTTAGAAGGAAAGGCCAGCTGTAATGTTTTCTTTTTCATTTTCTATTACAGTAACACATCAGAACTGAAATAGCCAGTAACACACCCACAGCTCAACAAGTAAACAAGTGCGTCCTTAGATTGCAGCCCCATTGATTAAAAATGTTCTTCACTGATTAACCCACCAAAGCTTTCACTGATTAACCTACCAATTAAGCTAATTAAAGCTTGTGGCCATAATTATAAGAATTTTTATGAGTCATTATTAATAGGTTTTCCTATCAGTGACAGTGACTACTTCTACAAACTTGCATACATACAACATTTTTTAAAGGTTTCAGATGTTTACAAATGGTTCTGCTTTATTGTCTTTCGGTCCACCTATCACAAATGCTTTTTCTTGTTGATTTTTCACTTTCCACTTCCCTGTTTGATTTATGTGTTTGTCTTTTGTACAGTCAGTGTGGAGTAGGGAATAATGTGTCCTTGGACTGAAGGAGACCAGGATGCAAATCCTTGCTTAGCCATGAAATTCTCCAAATGACCTTGGACCAATCACTCTCTCTCAGCTTAGCCTACCTCACAAGGTTGCTGTAAAGATAAAATAGGGGAAAATACCCTGGAGAAAGTTAATGTTGTAATCAGTCATTATCAAATATCTTCTTTCATTTCTCTTTTACTAGAATGTATTTTAAAGCAATGCAGCCTTATCTTGGCATTGTGACTATGGAGCTATTCTGCCTAGCACAGGAGAGTCAAACTATTTGTGGGGGGGGGCAGACTCCCCCCCCAGCCTTCCATGGGCTGGATGATATCAGGGGTGAGGCCCCTGACATCAAGGGATAGTCCATACACCCTGACAGCATCTGGTCCCCAGTCAAAACACTGTCTAGAACGCCTTTCCAGGCCCAAGCAAACTGCTTTTGAAATTCCCTAAAATGAGATTAACCAGTAAGAAATGTACCGATATTTTCTAGCTTACTGTAGTCCTTTTACAATCAGTTTGAGCCAAGTACACATGGAAAGAATGTGCTGAAATTCAGTATTTATTTATTTAAATGTAAACATTGATAAAGTTGCCAACAGAAAACTGCATTACTTTATGACTAGGGATTTTCCGGTGATATGACTTTATCTCTTTTGAGATCTTCACGATTAACATCAATATTTCAAAGAGAAAACAAATGGTAAAGACACAATCCCTGGTTCTGCTTCAGAGAAATTAATTGGCAAAACTCCAATTGATTTCAGCTGGAGACCTATTGACCTCTGAAGTGAAATCAATAATTATTTGGCAGTTTAAGGAAATTAAATAAAGTGGTATCACTGAGAGAAAGGGGGGGGGGTGAATTCCAAGCTCTAAGACTCTCACCCTGATGCTAATATGTGTGCAGGAGATTTACCGACTGTCCCAATTTTTATGGATTTTTCATATTTCTCAAGTTCTGCCCATATTAAATACAACAGGCATTAGGATGGAGTTTGTTTACTTTTTTCCATGTAAGGGCAGAATTACGTGCCTGAATCAGTCTTCCCTATCAAAAATGTGTGTGAGTTTAATAAGAGGGTTCTTGAGGCACCAAAGTGCACATGCGTGTGTGTGCACACACACATGTAAGGCAGGCTTCCAAACAGCAGAAGTGATGCTAAAATTGTTCCTATACTGAGTGGGATTGTTTGGAAGTTTGCCCATATGCACATCAGAAACTAGATGACAGGAATAGCCAGGCATTGTCCCTGATCTGCTTGTTTTTCCGTGTTGTGATTTTTTTTCCTGTGGGTGAGAGAGATGGATTCTCTTGGCCCAGCATTGCTGCTTGCCATCTGAAGTGGTACAGTCCAGATTTATCACTGTGTTTGATGTTTGTGCAAACCAGGCCTGAGTTGCATTGTGTTTGTGTGGGTGTATGTACACACACACACACACACACACACTACCCACACTGAAAATGAAGCTGCAGTGGAGGAAGATAAAAAGCTAAAATGACCATTAGAAACTAGTGCAGCCTTCTCCAACCTGGTGCCCTCCAGCTGTTTTAGACTACAACTCCCAGCATTCCTGACCATTGGGCATGCTGGTTGAGGCTGATGGCAAATTGAAGTCCAAAACATCTGGCAGGCACTGGGTTGGGAAAGGCTGCCCTGGGACATCTGCCAGGGCCCCCAGGGAATAGATGATACTATCAGTGTTTCCACTGATACTTTAGCATTCAGATTATCTTTCCTAGTCATGTAATTGCCTTCATTTGGTATATATGTTTTTCTATTTGTGTTCAATTAAAGAATGAATGAATCAATACAATACAATACAATACAATACCATGAATGAATGAATGAATGAATAGTTGCACTAGTGAGCCAACAAATGTACATTCAATTTTCAGTGAATGTCTATTTGCAGCTTTCTGGCTTGAGTGGAGAGCCTCCATAGATAGAGGAGGCTCTTATTTTCAGAGAGTTGCTTTCCATGAGTAGAGGGTGATGAATATGATGATAGAGAGCAGCAGGACTGGAGTGCTCCCTCTCCTTTTATGTTTGCCCTATTCTGGCACAGAAGGTCGGAATAGGGCTATTCTGACACCCTAATGGCTAACAACTTTATTCTGGCATAAGCTCTCATGGACATCGGAGCCACCAGCCGCCACTGCCTGGACAAAAACATCTATCAGCAGTCCTTGGCTGGTAAATGAAACCTCTGTGTTCACAGGTATTGTGCTTCTGAGCACACTGAGGTCCAACCACACATGCCCTGCTTGTGAGCATT
Source organism: Heloderma suspectum (assembly GCF_057233095.1). NCBI lineage: Eukaryota > Metazoa > Chordata > Lepidosauria > Squamata > Helodermatidae > Heloderma > Heloderma suspectum. The sequence continues at coordinate 137,835,756 of NC_139461.1, forward strand.
TAGTGTGCTGCTGCTGCTTGAAATCGAAACTGAATGTTCAAACTGGCTCTGGTGACACAGGCAAGAAAACCCTTATGCTCCTATTTGGAATGACAAGTTCTAACAAAGCAGCATTTGGTCCTTCTTGAAGTTGTTCATGCTAAAGGCTAAACTAATGCTAACCAAGAAATCACAGAAATGATATCTGGCACCTGGATTGCACAGCCACAATCCAGCATAGAATTATGCATACATATCCCAATGGAATCACTGGAGTTGTAGTCATTCAATTTCTATACTGCCCAATGGCTGATGCTTAAGCGCATAACTCTGTGTGGAATCATAGCCATTTACCTGGAAGTCATGTCTTGAGCACGCTCCGGGAGAGAGCGGAGGACAGGAAGGCCTGGGGTGCTATGAGGACAGGAAGGCCTGGGGTGCTATGGTCCATGGGGTCACGAAGAGTCGGACATGACTGAACGACTGAACAACATGTCCCTCTGGACTGTATCCAATGTTAGTCCTAGTTAGAGTAAACCCACTGAAATGCAAGGGACTAAAGTTAGACTAACATTGGATACAACCCATCGTTAGCAATTGGTCTTACTCTCAAATAAGTATTTTAGCTTCTCTGCATAAAGTTTTTGATTGTCCAATTCCTTTTTCTTTCTTTGTTGGCCTACATAGAGAAGAGTTTATTAAACTCCATGCATTGGGGTCAATTAATAAAGGGAGTTGATAGTCAGACACAGAGCAATTTTGAGAGAGAGAGAGAGAGAGAGAGAAGCTCAGTGAAGTGTTTCCAGAAAATGCCTTGATGCTTTCTTTAAAGCTTTTTTTTTTCATTAGCAACATAAACACTTAATTGACTGCTGCGAAAGAGCCTTTTCTTCACCATAGTTAAAGTCCTTATTTTTGTTAGCTTCTGGCTAACCACCGACATTGTTGAGAACCCATACTTGTCGCTGGTTATAATTGCTACTATTTCTTCCCTCTCTTATTAATATACAGAGCTTCTGCGTATATCTGCCTACATTTATGCACGTACATGCACGAACTCTGCTGTCTTGCGATTTTGCACGCATGCTTGGAAGAAGAGAAAAAGAAGCAGAAGCAGGTGACATAAATCGCATGCAGAATCTCAGGAGACAATCATTTGAAATCTTAATTGGCTGCCTTTTAAATATCATTTAAGGTCTTGTTCTCCCTGTCTCTCTCTCTCTCTCCGATTAAGAAGGCGTTGTGTCAAAGCCTATTGCTTTGTTGGACGGCTCTCTCGCCTCTTATGTTTTTTTCCTTACCAAAAAAAAAAAAAAAGAGTGGGAAGAAAAGAAAAAAAAAAGAAATAGACCCATCAGCCGAGGTTTGCGAGGTCGATAAAGCTTTTAGATTTGAAGATGTTTTCAGAGAGCCCATTTCCTGCGGCTAAGAGTTGTTAATGGAGCTTAAGGAATTATCTTATGACTCCGGCCGGGAGCACCCTCTCCCCCTCCTTATATATTCCCCCCTTTCGCCTTGCTTCTGTTCCCTTGTCGAGACTGAAGCTACCGCTGCCGCCGACGCTGCTGTCAACCTCTCTTAATGAAAAGTAACGCGCCGCTGATTACAGTTTTATTTGGGCCCTATGTAAAAAGGCGCCGTTAATTTCCCATCTCCTCCTTGGTGGGTTGGAATTTGCCACGGCCGATTGAGTTACTAGAGGCCTTCCCTTTCAAGCTCTGTAATTCCCCCCACCCTCCCTTTCGGATCCTTCTCCCCCCCCACTCCGTTCCAGTGGGTCCCCCCCCCCCGCCCCGGTGGCTCTTTTCATAGCCATCATCACCTCGGGGTAGATCGGGAGAACCTTTAATACAGATAGATAGATAGGTATAGGATGTGTGGACCTACGAGAGAGATGTGAAAGTTATTGATCCGGGCACGCTCGAGAATAATTTCCCCGATAGTCTGATGTTCGGACTTGATGTGGCTTCGCTGGGGAAATCGGTGGATCTCTGTCGTCGTGCTTCCTTTGAACACAAAGGGGCCCAATCCACTCGGAAGATGCCCTGCGCGAGCCCCCATTGAAATGGATAAGGACATATTTTCCAATGCGGCTTGCACGCCACACTTGTCCCTCGAGATGCGCACTCCATTCCTAAACACTAACTTGGGAGTAAGTTCCGGGACAGTGAGCTTTCTTTCACACCCACCGCGCCTGGGGTCAGAACGCTCCTGAGCAAGTCCAGTTCATTTCAGTGGAACTTGCGCAGGAGAACTTCCTGGAGGATTGTATCCCCATCCTTTCTCCATCATCAATCATGATCAATCACCATCGTCGTCATTAGAAAATTACAATTTCTTGCAAAGGCAACAAAACTTTTTTTATTTCTGGGAGCCCTCCTCAACCAAGTCCTGTTGCAGAGAACTTACCCCATATCTTGGCAAAACCTTCCCATGCTTTGCTAAACTGAGCTGAGAGGCTCTCAGCCCTTAATCCAGGCCTTTGAGCCTGTATTCAAATTAATGGTGCTGGTAAAGGGGAGGGGATGTTATCTGCTAACTATCTGCGAGGAAATATAATCAGTGATACTTTCAAATATAGGACATGATCCATCTAAATTTACAGCGCAATCATATCCGTGTTTTCTCTGAAGTAAACCACAACTGTGTTCAAAGAGCCTTACTCCCAGGAAAATATGTATAGAGTTGCACTGTTAAGCACTTTTATGTCTCATTCATCTCAACTGGACACATTTTTCCTGCAATCTTATACCCGCTTACCTGGGAGTAGCTTCCATTGAACTTAATAGGGCTTACTTTTGAGTGGACATCCATAAGGATGGTGCTGTTAAACATGCGCTTTAGTCTCATTTTGAGATTAACAGGACTTCAGAGCGCGGCATCCTTTCACCAGGTATTTGCTAGCATTACAAGAGAACAAAACCCTGCAAAGTAACAGTGAGCTCTCTGTTGAGTCGCTCCCTTCTAAATTTTTCGAATAAAACTCAGAGATCGGGAATAAAGGTTGTGGGGGGAATTCGGCATGAAATAGTTGAAAAGCTCCACCGCAACACCCCGAAATGTTTATGGAGGTTAGTCGGTTGACAGGGAGGGAAGTCTTTCCCTCTTCGACGTTTTGAAACTCCTATACCTAGTTCCAGTTGTATGGAAAATTAAATACTTAGATGGCTTGGAAAGATTTAAATATTTAATGTAAAAAACCGGTGAAAGAAGGATATCTGAATAACAGCAGATAATTCTCTCGAGATATAATTTCTAACTCTGGCGTGGATTTCCTTTCCACGGTCACTCGGGGACATAAAGAGAGACCGAAGAACAGCTCAGCTGGAGAGGAAGCTGTCTCTCTCCCCCTTCCTCCATTTTTAAAGGCTTCTTATCCCCTTTGCTTTCACCAGAAGGTGGACTCTCCCCAAATCCGTGCCCTCCGTCCCCCCCCCCCCAGCTCCCACTGCCCTCCTTGTTTTGGCCTCAAAGATGATTTGCTTTGTCTATCCACGGGTTTGTTTCTTTGCAGGCAGCTCGCAGCCTCCCGCTCGCCCAGACTGCATTAAAATTCCTCTTGGTCCAGCCTCTGGCTGCAAACCCATCTCCCCAGAGACTCCACTTTTCGCTATTACTGTCAAGTACCCTTGACTCTTTATTTTTGCCCTTTTTATCTATTACAACTAATTCGAGTTCTTTTGCCCTTTTCAGACTTAAGACGTGGCTTTCCATAAAGTCTCCCCTCCCTCCTTTTTCCTCCCCCTCCCCCCTCCCCCCTCCCCCCTCCCCCGCACCGAGATCTCCGGGTGCTGAGCCTTTTAGAGATGGAAGAGGGTTTTTTCTTCTTCCTCTTTTACTGTCAAAATGAAAATTTCACTTCAAATTATCTTGGCTGATGCAACGGGTCCCCCCCCCTCTCCCTCCCCTTCTCCTTTCCCCCCTTCCCTTTCCCGAGGCCGGGGGCCTCCTGTCTCAGCCTTTTGACAGCCCCCATCAGCAAAGAGGTCCACTCGTTTCAATAATATCATCCAAGAGAGCGAAAGTCAATATAATGACAGGGGGGGGGGATAGGAGGAGAAGGAGGAGAGGGGGTTGCAGTCCAATTACAGCCGCTTGCAGTGAGAGGGAAGGGAAGCGGCGCGCTGCAGCCGGCGCCTCCCACACCCCGCGTCCGAGCGCCCCTCCGTTCCATCGCAGCGGCCCCATAGCAGGTCTCGCCAGAAACTCCGCTCGGCGCCCGCCCGCGCTCCCTGCGCCTTACAAAGTCCGGATCCATAACCCACTTAAGCCCAAGTATAACCCGGTGATTATTCTTTTCTTTTCTTTTCTTTTCTGGTTTGAAGCCGACTGCAAGAACTTTGGCTGCGGACCAGGTGGCTATTGCGCGGCGCCTGGTTTCGAATGCATTGCCTGGTATTCCAACGTATGAGGTCCTTGGAGAGTATGCTCAGGGGTGCCCTTTCGGAAGATCATACAGGGTGGGAGGTTTCACGGCATTTCGGCAAGGAAGAAGGGCCGGTGCAAAATCCACATCAAGTCCCATACAAGTAAATTCCATTGTGTTCAATCGGGCTTGTTCCCAGGTGGGTGGGTATAACAGGATTGCAGCTTAAAAGGCCGGCTCTAGGTTATTTAAGTGGCAACATCCCCCGCACCATAACGGTGTATTTTGAGGATATCTGTTGTGGCTGGGTACGGAAATCCGCCGCAACAAACCCCTTTAACATACACTGTCGGTGCGTGCGTTGCAATTTAATCCTGAACATACACACCTCAGATTAATTATAGCGAGGTCAAACAGTCAGTTATTTTGAGGGGGGGGAACAGAATATAAAGGGATTTGAACCTTTGGTTCGCAGGGGCCTATTTAATTGGCTCAAACAAAGTCTCTTGGTACGCAGAACCGGCCGGAGATACAGGTGCGCTTGAGAAATAATCATATGTGTTCCGAAGAGGGGGGAACTCAATCCCCCCCCTTAAATGACATTTCTGGTGTGAATCAGATCACTTACTGGCCAACGTGGGATTCGGGTGGGTTTTCCCCCCTCCATAAAATTCTAGTTCTTTATATTGAAATAGGTGTCCACCGAACATAGCTTTTTAATGTTTGCTCTGAGGGTGGGAATGGCGGGTGCCCCCTCAACTCATCAACCCTCCCCACTTCCGGATTGTGAGGATAGACTTATTTATTTATTTATTGCATTTATACCCCGCCTTTTTTCCTCTTGCAAGGACCCCAAGGCGGCTTACATTATCCTCCTCTCCGTTTTATCCTCACAACAACAACCCTGCGAGGTGGGTTGGGCTGAGAGTCTGTGACTGGCCCAAGGTCACCCAGTGAGCTTCCATGGCCGAGTGGGGACTAGAACCCAACCCGGATCTCCCGGCTCCCAGTCCGTCACTCTCACCACTACACTACACTGGCTCTCAGACTTCACAGACTTCAGACAACCTCTTCAGTCGGTACTCCCCTCATCCTGTAGAAAAAGTTTACACTTCTGCCCCCAGATTGCGGGAGGGAAATCTTGAAAGAGAAGGAGACCAGGTCTTCTCAAGAAACTCGGCCAGGGCGGGGGTGAAGCGTTCCCTCTTTCTCTTGGCTGCGCTTCTCTTTAATGTCAAAACGGTAAAGCATCCGTCCTGAGGTGCTGAAATATTCATAGCGAATCCAGCGTTGCTCTCTCCTTACCAGCGCAGAAGCGTCAAGTTAAAACGGTAGTTTAAAACATCAAATGTTCCATGAGAATCAATTCCTTCGCACACATTTTTTTTAAACAGAAAAAGAGCTCTGGACTTCCCGACTTCGCATTCGAGCAACTCAATTAGCCCCGTCCTTTCCCTTCCCATTCTCACTTTTCATGGAGTTCTAGCCTATTTCTCCCCGCTCTCACCCCTGCCTCTGAATAAATGGGGTTCACTGATCATTTAACCCTGAACACTTTTATAGTCTCGACACTCTGCATATTTACTCGGAAGGTCCCCGCTGGGTCAGTTGAGACTTGCTTCCAAACAAGCGTCCATAAGATCGCAGCTTTACAGAGCAATCCTATACTCAGAAATAAGCCCCACTGACCTCAGTGGGGCTTATTCCCATGTAAATAGGATATAGGATTGCAGCCCCAGCTGGACGGCCCCAGCCAGTCTGAATCACAGCACTGCATCACTCTTTTAACTGGCTTGTGGATAGCCAGCCATTGCACTGCTTCGTATGTAAAAGGCCATGCACATAAAGCCATAACTTTCTTTTTATTAAAACAAAACAAAGCTCAGGAGGGGGCATTCAAGGGGGGAAGGAGCAGGGCTTCCCCCAAGTTCCAGACCGCACGTGATCCTTGCTCAAGAGCCCGTGTTTCTGCTTCTACTACACACTGAAGGACTCTCATAAACAGATTGGCCTGTCTTTTTGCTTAATCTGCGTTGCATAATATTATTATGCATAATCTGCATAATAACAGAGTTATGAGGATTTTAAAAAGCATCCTGATATACAAATGTTTTTCTCCTTCATCCTGAAATATATCCAGCAACAATCCTTTGACCTTTGCTGAGGGTTTTGCCTCCCGATTTACTGACACCTGAAATGCCCCCCCGGTCAGATTCCATAATCGTGGCAGATGTCCGTAGCAAACTTCATGGGGAGGGGTGTTAGCTAAGATTCACTGGGTGACTGTGGACAGGAGGGCAGTTTGTTCAAAAGAGTCCTCTCTTGGCTATTTCCTATTTCAAACTGAAAGTAGAGGTAAAAAAACCCGAATCTTTTTAAAGATGAAAAATGATCTGCCTCTCAGATTTCTCGTTGGAGCTGCTCATGATCTGACGGTTCCACCCTGAACCAAATTAAGCCGAAGTTGTGGATGTTAAGCTCGTTTAAGGGGCAACCCAGATCACTGGCAAATTCTCCGTTGGGTTTAGAGGTTGCGGCTTGCAGCGCTGCTCCCATTGGCTCATGAATTAGACCTTTACCACCCGATCTCTTGCAAGTTTACTTGGAAGTATGTCCAGCTGTGTTGAAAGGGTCAGCGCAAACGTACATGTACTTGGAAATAAATGCCACTGACACGTACTCCTAAGAATCGCTTGTCTTACATATATTGACTAGGAAACTCCATTAATTTCGGTGGGACTTACTTCGAAATAGACATTGGTCTGCAAACGTGGTTAGAATCCAGGCGTACAAATTTAGTCCAGTTACTTCATCCTAGGCTGCAGGAGATCCCACTTGGCTATCTATGAACTCACCCCCACCTCGTGCGCTGATCGCTACCCGCTTTTCTGTAAATGCGATTGCGGGAAGGTACTTCTTTCGCGGACAATGCCAACAGACCACAAATTATAGGGCAGCTCTGAGAGACAGACAATTTATTTGGAGTGAGCATACCTTTTCGACATAACTTATTTGTCAAGTTCAATTCTGTGTTTGTGTGCGTGCACGCAATGGTGTCAACTCGGTGGAAGAAGTGCAATTTTTTTTTCTTTTGTGGGTGAGATGCTAACAAGGAAAAGAGGAACGTGGGGGGGGGGGGAACAAAAGTCCAAGGAAGTCTTTTTGGTAAGATTGGCATGCCACAAATTAAAATAAAAATAAAAACTAGGACAAACAGCTCCCCGCCCCCCCGCCCGAAGAAGCTGAATTTGAATTTCTTGTCTTGTAAACTTGCCCAAGGTAAACTCTGAAGGACGCCTCTACAACTAGTGGAAACGTGCTATGGACTTAAATAACCGTGAAGACGTTGATCCCGTAAGGTCGCAGCCAAGTGACAATCTTCCAAACTGCAGAGAAGTCTCTCTCTCTCTCTCTGTCTCCTTGAATCAGCAAACGGGACTTTTAAAATCCGTGTTTTGTTTTGCTCCTGAAAAACGCCTCCTGTTTAAATTCAAACTCTCTCCAAGTCTCCCCCCCCCTTTCTTTTTTGGCCCCCCCCCACCCCGCCAGGGGCTCGTCTGGCCCGAGTCTCTCTCGCTCGCTCTCTCCCCGTCTTGCCTTCCCCCCACCCTGCCCCAGGGAGGCGGACGGGGCTTGGCCGCTAGGAGCAGAACATTTTGCCGCCTGCTTTGGGGAAAGCCAGGAAGTCTTTGCCGGAGTCCTGGGGCGCAGCCAGGCCCGCCAGCTGCCCCTTGAGCACGGCGGCGCCGCCCCCCAGCGAGCGCCCCAGGGCCCCCGCATCCAGGGCGGAGCCTTTGGCGGTCGCCCAAGACACCGCGGCGCCGCTCAAGGCCTGGTTCAAAGTACTGTGCCTGAAGAGCGGGTCGTGGAACACGCCGTCCACCCAGTTCCTGAGGCTGGCCACGGGGGAATCCCTCGGGGGCCGCTCGATGACGCTGGCGGCCGGCGCGGCCGCGGCGCTGGAGGCGCTCGGCGCCCCCTGCGGCCGCTTCAGCATGCACGACGGGTACTCCGCCTGGCTGAGCGACGTGGCCGTGTGCGCCAGCGACCAGATCCTCGGCTTGCCGCCGGCCTCCAGGAGCCGCTGCCGCTGCTGCTGCTGGTAACACGGCTTGGCCTCGCAGCTCCGCTGCCGGGCGCTCAGCAGCTCCGCCGCCTCGCAGGCTTCCGGGCCCGCCGTCGGGGCCTTGAGGCAGCTGGCCTTGGCCCGCTCGAGGCCGCTCTCCGGCGCGCCCGCGCCCAGCGAGGGCTCCTTGCAGGGCTCGCTGGCGCACGCGTCGCTCTCCCCGCGGCCGAAGGCTTGGGCCTTCAGCTCGCCCTCCGAGCTCTCGGACTCCAGCGGGTCGTAGTCGTCCAGGTCGCTCAGGGCCAGCTCTTTGCCCTCCTTGCTCGCGGGCTCTGAGAAGAGAAACGGGCGTGGGCGTCGGGGGCGTGGGTGGGGAGAGAAAGTGTAAATTAATGTGTGGAATTCAGCCCCTCGAAATACACAGTGGCCACCCACGAGTCGGGGGCTAGTCCAGCCGTCTTCAGCCTGGTGCCAAGGGTGCTGGCTGCGGGATGCTGGGAGTTGTAGTCAAACGCATCTGGAGGGCACCAGGTTGGGGAAGGCTGGACTAGACAGACACGGTCACGGTCACGGTCACGTTCAAGGAAGCCTCCAAATTCGTCTGCATCCCCCCCACCCCTTTTACAATGTTGCGTTTCCTCAGGCAACAGCTCTGTGGGGCATGCGGGTCCTATTCCCATTGAACAAACAGGGCACTGAAGGTGGGAGTCACTTGTCCACGACCACCCACCGACTTGATGGCTTACAAAGGATTTGAAACCCAAACAGAGATGTCTTCTGAAATTCCGACTTTGTGTTTAGGCCTGGCAGAATAAAAGACATATGTACAGCAAGCACATTTTCAATGGAATTTAAGGTTATCTCTTAAAATCAGTTATATTTCTAGTCCTTGGGGTCACAGGGTGGCAAGAAAACAAAATTTTTAATTGAGGGGACGGGCAAAATGCGAGGCCTAGTTGCAAAGCAGGGCAGCTGCATCCTTCTTTTGATAGCCACACCTATCAGCTCAGGTTGGCATATGGGATGTATAGCTAGATTCTCCTTGAATTTAGGGATATTTCCCCGGCAGAGTTTGCATATTTGCCTAATGGGGCTACAAGACAGGACATTGGCCTGCACAACTCAAATGCAAGTTCACAAGATTCTTAAGTTGTCTGAGGGCAACAAACTCATACCATTTATTTTCTACAATTTAATATATTTTCCGTTTTAATTATCATCCTCATACAGCACTTTCCAATGGAATTTCCCCATCGATCCACCCTGCGCTGGAACTAGGATACTATGCCCATCTGCTTCCCACTTCTTATCTCTTATGTGAGTGGTACCCTAGTCCCAGTGGAGGAGGAGTGCATATTCAATGGCTGCTGCTGCTGCGGTGAGATGGTGGGGGTAAAAGGGATAAGCTGGTTCCTCCAGTATTCTGCAAAGGGGCTAGAATGTTTGGCAGATACCCTCGAGTTTCTCGTTCTTCAGGCTCTCCCCTTGACCCTCTCCCTCATCCTCGTCCTCGTAGGGTCTCTTTTCATCGGCACATTTGTTCCTCGGGGGCCAGGTCATCTTGTTCTCCTTCTTGAGCCGCCGCCGGGCGTTGGCGAACCAGGTGGAGACCTGCGTGAGGGTCATCTTGGTGATGATGGCCAGCATGATCTTCTCGCCCTTGGTCGGGTAGGGGTTCTTGCGGTGCTCCTGCAGCCAGGCCTTGAGGGTGCTGGTTGTCTCCCGGGTGGCATTTTTCCTCCGTGTCCCTCCGTCCATGGTGCCATATCTAGGGTTTGCAAGAGGGTGAGGAAGGAGCATCAGTGAAAATGCACCCTGGCGAAAGTGCACTGCCATTCACTCAAGGAAAGAACCTTCCACTTTGATGGATTCACATAGGTCACTTTCATATCCAGTGGAAAAGGAGTCCTGGTATCAATGGATATCGTGGCAATTCTTCTATTGCAGCAAAGCTGAAGGCCTGGATCTTATCAGGCAAACTATTCAGCTCAGTTAAAGCAAATGACTAGAAAGATTCATTGCTTGGAAACACAGTGACAGTGCAGTCCTTTATGTGTCTACTCAGAAGTAAGCTCTTTTGAGCTCAATGGGCCTCAGAGCCTTACTTCCAGGTACGTGGGTACAGGATTGCGGCCTTAGACTGCAATCCTATACCCATTTACCTGGGAGTAAGCCCCATTGAACTCAACGGGACTTATTTCGGAGTAGACACATATAAGATTGCACTGTTAATGTCGGAAACCCAAGCAATCGAATCTGCCTGTCTTTCAATCCTATGCCCGCTTACTTGGGAGTATGTCTTGTTGAACATAGGATTGCACTGTAAATCTTGGAATTTAGGCTAAACTAAGTTATGGGTTGAGTCGTTGTGACTTTGCTCACAAATAATTTACTGGCGTAACTGAACGTTTCCTGTATAAATCAGTTTAAATGTCAAAAGCCAAACTTGCACTGTTTAGAAGTGTGCTGCTGTCAGATCCTATTTGCTCAGAAGTAAGTCCCAGTGCTTCTATGGGGTTTACTGTCAAGTAAGGATGCTTACGATTGCAGCCTTAAATAACAGTCTCAAAAGCAAGCCTGACTGTGTTCAATAGGACTTCCTCTTAAGTAAGTGTGCATCGGATTGCAGCCTGCATGCCAAAGAGAAGGAATGCCCTGACCTTTGGGAGCATCAGAATTCAGCTCGTGTAAGATGGATATACTAGAAAAACATGCTACGTCTCCTGCATAGAATATACCTAAGTAACCTCAGGGTGCAATTGTTAATATTTCTTTTATTATTAGTAAATTTCTCAACTACCCTTTCCTTCTAGAGAGGTTTTTTTTTTAAAACACACAAGACATTGGGTTATACCTGAATATTTAATGTACATCATCCAAGAAAGGTCATCAGCACCCACTGGGCTTAAAAGGTTGAAATAGTGTAAGCGGGATTCTTGGCATGTGTTTTTTTTTAAAAAACAACAACAACACACCCACTAACCATACCGAAGATAAAAAGGGGTTGTTTAACATGATGCAAACATGGTGGGGGTGGGGACAAAAAGCAGTCTCAATTCATGGGGAATATTCTGAAATCCACCCTTGGAAAAGACGCAAAAACCATGTGAAGGGATGAGCATTTGGTTCCCACATGCAGACTGACTGATGAATGAAACATCAACCGATTATTTGCTTGTGTGAATGGGCCATGATCAGTCTAATGCAATGCTTTTCAGTGGAGTCAATTCCACTGACACATTCAGGTGTCATTTAAGAAGGGCTGGTTCACCACTGCATCTCAATCAGTTGATTATTGCTAGGTCAAGTGATGAATGTGTGAATAAGGCCATCAAAGACTGAACTTTTGTTCCAACAGAGTCAGTTTACACATTCATATGCCAGTTATAAAGTTACACTATGCAAGTGTAGAGAAATTATCTACTCATAGGCTGAAGTCACCACTGGACTTTCTTACAGTCACTTGAGAATATAAATATTAAATGCTTGAGAATATTGAGGAAATTAGGGATTGAATCGCTAGGGGAAACTGTTGCTCGTTTGACTTCGTGTTGCCTTCAGATGTTTAGTGCTCCACCAATTGAGGCATGCATTTGCCTTCCACTTCATGTGTTTGGTTACCAATCCACTGTTTTATCAGTTCCAAGTATGGAGGTGCAAAAGTAGGCTGTATTCTGTAGAATGTGCAGGCCTGCCTATAAACCTTTTAGAGCATGGAGTCATCAGGGCATTCTCCTGTGGCTACTATCCTACGGCCCATTCCTAAATCCTAATTGCGCATCTGTCCCACTGCAGTCAGTTTACTCCCTAGTAAAATAGATTGCATTGGGGTATTGGTCAGTGGGACTGATCTCCATTTAATCAATGAGCCTTACTTTCAAAGAAATATAGCTGGGACCTTGAGAACAGGGATGCCAACAAGATTAACAATGTATTCCTATGCAGTTCCATACAGAAGTAAGCCCCATTGACTGGGTATAGGAAAAGTGTGTGTACATATGATAAAAATGTGTATAGGATTGCAGCCTAAAATGTGGTTGATAGATGAACAGCAAAGGTCAGAGGAAAGTTCTGCGTTTGCTGCCAGTTTCTATGAGATAAAGCAAGGATCAAACGGTGTAAACAAGCTCCAGATTAATGCAAAAAGACATGTATAAGGGTTCATATCTTGGAGACAAAACACAAACATAACTTGTTATTACATTTATGGAGGTAAACACTGGGTGCAATTAAAGTCCATTTAACCCCCTGGGAATTTTACAATTTATTTCATTGGATTCCTGTGGATACACTCCTGTGTTCATTTTTAGGCTGCTCGCAGTGCATTTGTATGCATGACTAGTCAGAAGTAAGCCCCAGCGAGGCCAATGGGACTTATTCCCAGGTACAGAATTGCAGCTCGACAGTGTAGTGCTATACATATATACTCAGCGGTCCTGTTGAGTTCAATGGGACTTACTTCCCAGTAAGTTGGTACAGGATTACAGCACCCACCTGTGAATAAGTCCCATTGAACTCGATGGGGCTTCTAATATACTTGTAGGGGATTGCGCTGTTAATTTGCTATCAAAGTCAGTGGGATTTAAATAGCACAAGAGCCAGTTCATACGTGCAGTCTATCTCACTTGATTACTCATCACTGAATAATAACACTCGGCTATATGATACAGCTGATTGCAAGTGTGAAGAGCACTTTTCATTCATTATCTCAGCGATTTTTACAACCCTCCTGTAAGGCAGGCCAATGTTATTATCCCCATATTGCAAATGGAGTGAGTGGGAAGCTGAGACGCTGGCTTGTCTAAGGCCGCATCTAAGTGAAAAGGGAGGTAGGACCTGAGTCAGTGACACTAGGCCACTACACTACCTCACCACTAGGGTGGCCATTTCTGCAGTCGGTTTCTTGAACAGCCTCTGCTGAAAAGCATTGCCTTTTGCACTCAGGTGAGGTGCATTCATACATGCAGGTCATCCACTGGAGGCTGGAATTGTCAGGTGATGAACAGGTCTGTGCAAACAGGCTCCAACTGTACACCGGATTGCATAAAAGTATGAGTACTAAGAAATTATTTCCATGAATATCAATTATTATTTCCATGTTTTTTGGATAAGCACAATATCCAGCATTTTAGCCCCTAAAAGGTACTAGAGAAGCAGTCTGCTTCCATTCAGGATTCTGTCCAATGAGACCTGCAAATGTTCCATTCACCAGACACAAAATCCAGCCACGATTCAGTGTAATCTACTCCTTTACCCATCCTTTGCACATTAATCCCACACTGATTACTATAACCCTTTTAGAAATGCACAGATATACAGAGATCATGTAGCCATCTTTAAAATGCTTCTCAATTAGGGGAAGAAACACGATCACGCTTCTCTTCCACCTCCCCCACCCCGTTTCCCCTGGTTCTGCCTTGCAATTAATTGTTGTTTGTTTCTTACCTGTCATATTGATACTGACTGAGCGTGTGATCGTAGGGATAGTAAGCAGCTGCCTGGGTAATTCCCGCATGCGCAGATCCACTCCCATCCTTCGAATCAAAGCTATTCTGGAGCATTAAAACCAAATACAGCCACTTATCAGCCCTCCCCTCCCACAGCAGAGTGGGCAAGGGAAGCACAAAGCAACGGGGAAAATTAATTTTTATGTTTTTTGGATGGAGAAATATAGGGACAAATTTAAGCCCCTTATAGTCCCATTAATTTATTTAGGAAAATTAACAGCATGCTTTAATATCTCCCATTAAAGTAAAAGGGCCTTAGAAGTGCTTAACTGCAGGTGAAAAAAAAAAACACCCTTTGTTTTCACTTTCTTCCAGAAGAGAGGTGAGCAACTTGTGGCCCTCCGGATGTTGCTGGACTGCAACTCCCATCAGCCCCAGCCAGCATAGCCAATGGTGAGGAATCATGAAAGTGACAGCCCAACAACATCTGGAAGGTCATAGGCATTCCAGAAGGCATCCTCCCCACCTCAGGATTAGTATTTATCAGCCCATCTTAGGCATGTCTACTCAGCAGTAAGTCTACTGCAGTGGAGTTTACTCCCAAGTAAGTGTGCACAGCCGCATTCTACTAATTCCAGTGTTTCCCTCACACTCCCTGCTACTACCCTGTTCCCCTCGAAAAGACCAAATAATAATTATTTTACACATTCGACTCTACTGAGTGGTTTAGGATAAAACGGGACACTGTAAATGAAAAAAACCTGGCACGCTTTTGATGACCTCAGAATCACAAAGTGTGAAAGTTGAAAAGCAGCGGGCTCAGATTTGCTCCCCACTGAAAGAGAGGGAAAGCCTAAAGCTGCAATCTTAATCCTAAACACAATTTTACTGGAAAGCTCAGTTCCAATAGAAGGAACTTAACATGTGTGCCAGCAGAAATTCTAGGAGGATTGAACTTTCTTTAAGCGATGGTCAAGCCCACTCTGTTGATTACTCATGGTGGTGCCTCAAGCAAATATTCCACATAGAATTCTATTTTTAACTTTAAGGTACCCTCCCCCCAACCTGGTGCCCTCCAGATGTTTTGGACTTCAACTCCCATCAGCCCCTGCCATCATGGCCAAAGGTCAGGAATGCTGGGAGTTGTAGTCCCAAACATCTGGAGGGCACCAGGTTGGGGAAGGCTGCAAGTGTAAGCAAACCGGAGGTCTTGTGCCACCCCAGACTCACTTCTGTGGGTCAGTTTCGGTATGGGGCATCACAGGGGTCAACAGTTGTATGAAAAAGCACAGAACGAAGCTGGGCTGTGCAGTACAATCCTAAGCATGTTTAGCCAGAAATTAAATCCAGGGGAGGCTCTGATTTCGGTGCGGCTGTGAATCCGCTCTGGGTTTCAGTCAGAACGACGGAGCTGCCCAAGGTGCTGAACCCAGTTTTGGGGCCAGGGTTCAGCACCTTGGATAGCGCCTCTAGAGTTCTGGCTGGTTCTGACTGAAGCCCAGCATGGGCTGGCAGCCCCACCGAAATCGGAGCCTCCACTGGTGCCGTCCCGTTGAGCCCAGCTCAGCGCGGTTTCTCCCTCGCAAGTGTGCTCAGGATCGCAGCCGTGGTCAGAGGTGGCGTTTAGGATAGAGGCGCGCCTCCTGGCTGGCCGAGACTGTCCTCTGGCTTCCGTGGCAGCAGCCAAGGTCCCTCGGCGAGAGGGTCCGCGCGCGGATGGGCCGCGCCGTCCACACGCGCTGCCCAGGGGACTTACCAAGGAGTAGAAGGCCGACGCCTCGGTCCCGTAGGCGACGTAGTTGCCGTAGCCCTGGGAGTTGGCGTAGGGGGTGCCATAGACTCCCAGGGCCGCCGCCGAGTTGAGCTCGTGCCTGGCGGTGGCCAGCAGCCTGCTCTCGTACACGGGGCAGTAGACGGGCGTCTGCGCGGAGGCGGCGGCCGCCCCGGAGTCCGTGAGCGTCCGGCCGCTGGTCTCGCAGCAAGTGGTCAAGGAATTGGTGGTCATCAGGAACTGGGAGGAGAGAGAACAGGGCAATGAGCGCGGGGGCGGAACCGCAAGCCCTCGCGCCCCCCGAGGCCGACCTGCCAACCGGCGGCGGGCGAAAGCCAGATTGGGGTCCTCGGCCACCTCTTGACTCCCGTGGCGAACGCGTTCCTCGGTTCTATTAGTACCGGTTTGCACACCTCTTCATCTTAATTAATCTGGAACAACTACCGCCCCCTCTTCCCGTCCTCTTCACCCATGGGCACACACAAACGACCAAGCCGTCCCCCCGAGTAGCTTGGTGGGCTCCATCGTCCAGCCAAGGGGTAAGGAGAACACACGCCATCAAGTTGCCACACGCATGGTCAGGTGCAGACGTGCGGTGGAATGTGTGACGCATGGTCGTCTGTAACCACCCAGTCACTACAACCGCGGTTCGGAGTCCTCATGCATCCTCATACACTCAGGGGTAAGTCCTATTGAATCAATGGCACTTACCCTCAGGTAAGGGTGTATGGGATTGCAGCCTACGGCTGTTAGGAAAGGGAGGGAAACCCAGCTTTAACCGACCGCCATAATTGCGATAGCAGAGGGCAGTGAAAGGGTAACTTATCCGGGTTAAGTGATCTCAACTATATACCTTATATATTATGTTAAACCCAGTTGCTTAACTGGTTTGTGGATCGGGCAGTAACTTAAAGAACTGTTGAGGAAACCTAGTTCCAGCTGACACTTGTCAACGAGAGAGAAAGGGTTTAAAGAATGCTAGTCAGTGTTTAATGCATTCTTTCCACGTGAAAGACCGTTTACATCGGCACTAAGACATATGTCCGTCCAACCCGTTTATTTCGAAATAAAACTCCTGTAGAAGTTTGTGGAATGTACTTCCAGATCCTTCGAGAGACCTCTTGAACCTTTGTAAGAAGTTGCAATTATACAGCCGCTTCTGGGTTGGGTGGGTGGAGTTCATCCTGCTCCCACGGCACGGCAGATCTTAACGGAACGATTCAGAAAGCAGTTGAGCCGAAAGCCTGGATTCCAGCGGATGTAGCCCCACTGAATGTAATGCTCCCAAATGCAAATTGTGGCTTGAACCTGGTCAGGAGAGTTTGTTTTGTCTGTTTAAAACCTGCCACCATTCAAGCTCTCATCCCAGTAGTCCCATTGCATTGGCCAGTGTGAAGGAGTTTCTTTCTACCCCCACTCCCCTTCCTGCAACTCAGGCCAGACGACATCAGTGGAATTAAGTAGTGACTTCAGGAGCGCCTCTGAAATTAATCAGGCTTTAAGGTGCTGCAGTAATCTTTGCTGCTTTTGCTGCCAGATTAAGGCCGCAGCACCCCACTTACCTGGGAGTAAGTCCCCTGAACTCAGTGGTGCTTAATTCGGAGTAGATATGTATAGGACCGCAGTGTAACACCGCTAACCCCCCCCCCTAAAGTGTTACCTCGGAAACTAGACTGTTAAAAGTCGGAAGACCGTCACGCTGCACCCCTAACCCTTACACAAGCCCCCACCCCCACAACTCCTCCGCTGTTGAACTTTGCTTAACAGTGCAATCCCAGGAATGCAGGCTGGTGGCTCCGATTTCGGTGGGGCTGTGAATCCATTCTGGATTTCAGGCAGAGCCAGCCAGAACGCTAAATGAGCTATCCAAGGTGCTGAACCTAAATTGGGTTGTTCAGCACCTTGGATAGCTCATTTAGGGTTCTGACTGAAGCCCGGTATGGATGCATAGCCCCACCGAAATCGGAGCCACCAGCCTCCACTGTTCAGAAGTAAGACCCACAGCATACGACAGCACTCCCTCACCCCTTTAACAGCTTGCCTAGGATCCCAGCCTTAACGTACCAGGGCCAAGCGCTCCCTTTAGCGGGCACAACTTAATCGTGTTTACTTGGAAGAAAGCGCCTCTGATTTTAATGGGATATCCTTCCATGTAGAGATTGCGGTCTAAGAAGGGCAGCTCCCCGTTCTTGAAGGAGTTTGCTCCCCCTCCCCCCGTGTATCCATTCCCAAATACATCACAGCTTCCTGCTAACACATCTGTTACGAAAGACCTGTGCGTGCGCGCGCGCGCGCGTGTCCCAGCACAATGCCGCCGGAGGAGAACACCGAGGCAAAGGAAGGGCGTGGCTGCGATCCCGGTCCGGCAGGTCTTACCTGGGGTGCAGATGAGTAGGGGTATCCGAACTGGGGGTAGGACATGGCAACGGGGCGTTTCCAGGCTCCAGGAACCACCAGGAGAGGTGTCGGATCTGCGAGCTCCGGCGGTAGCCTTGGATGGCTAAGTCCCGATGGATGGGAAGCTCGAGTTTCCTAGGGGCTTAGAAGACCAAGCACAAATTCATCTATCTGAACCGGAAACTTTTTGCCTTAACAGCGGCGGTGGAGGCATCCCCCCACCCTGCCACCCACCCATCCATGTACACAAGCACCCCCACGGTCTTAAAAGGGGGCGCCTAAGGAATGTGGCGTTTCTTCAAGGCGTGCGAGACACAGAAATAGCGGCTGCTCCCAGGTTTCGTAGAGAAATACATAGATAACGTTTTGGCCACACACAGGCAGAGGGGCAGAGAGCGGGGTGGGGAGAAACCACCCGTAGTTCAAACACACATGTCAAGGGAAATAATATCTGGCGTCAGGAAAACCCCTACAGAAACGGTGTACGTGTGGAGGATGGAGGAGGAGGCAGGCGTGTGGATGCACCTTTGGGGTAGACTGTAGTCCGGATTTAAACCACGCCAAGGGGCGCATACAATGGGACAAAGTTTGCTTGATCTCATAAAGACCGGGCCCTCGCTGATCGTCGTCGTTTCGAGTTCTATTGCGGAGCCGAAAATGAAAGTGGCAGAATTCAGCTCGCAAGCCACGCGCGCGCGCGCAGAGTCGCACGAACACCGAAGCTTCCGCAGACTGGAATGATCCATAACCGCATCTCAGAAAAAGGAGTTTGGAAATGAGGAAATCAGTGTTAGACACCCTACACCAAGGGTGGACAGGCGGTAGATCTGGATCTACTGGTAGGTCTCTCGGCAATTCGCAAGGGATCTCCGCGTGGTTTCCAGTAGATCACCAAGACTTTTTGACTTCCTGTTGCTTAAGAATAGCAGTAACAAAATGACCCTCCCCTTCAGTCCTAAACTACACTGCTGAAGAAAGCTTGAATGCTGCGTGTGAGTAACCAAGAGAGGACTTTTATATAGGAAAACAGTTCCCTTCAGTTCTGGTACTTAAAACAAATTCCTGGGCTCAACATTCTTTAATTCTAAGTGTATGTCTTTTATACCACGCTCCAGTTGATAGATCTTGGCGTTCTAGGGAAAAAAAACACGAAGTGGATCCTGGCAGCCTGCAGGCTGCCCAACACACACACACACACACACACACACACACACACTCTGAAGGGTAGTCAGGACTTTTAATTAGAAATTAATTAATGAGCTTGCTGCTTCTCTCTTCTCGCCCTGTATTCATCAGTCCCACTTACAAACAAGATCGACGAAATGCACTCGGGCCAGGAAGGCTTTTAAATCAACTATTGAAATGAGCCCAACGCTGGCGACAGGGCCGGGGAAAAGAGACCCCTGCAGACCCCCGGGGGCCCTTTCCTCCAGATCCGTGACCCCCATTAATCCGTGACCGCCATTAAGTTCCCATCACCAACGCCCACATTAAGAAAGGACAAGGTGCAGGAATTTACAATGGAACCGAGTTTGAGCACCTGAGGCGGCAAGGTTTTGTCTACTTACCTGCAAATAAGCCCCATTGAACTCACTGGGTCTTACTTTTGAGTAGACAGGTATAGAATTGCTCTGTTAGACGTCTTTGGAGGATGGAGGTTGCTTATAAAGACAGCTTTTCAACTTGGGGTGGGGTTATCTTCATTTCTTAAAGCAAAGGTGGGAGGGAACCACACCTTCAAATAAACTTTGTTTTATTATAGGAGAAACAGTATGGATCTTTAAACTCATGCCGAATTTGATTTGCACATTGACGACTTTTATCAATACTCCTAACATCACCTGAGATAGCAGGGTAGAATATTCATACACATACATTATCTGAGTAATCCTTACAATCACTCTGCAAAGTAGGTTGGTATTATCATCCCTATCTTGCAGGCTGAGACTGAGAGAGTGGTTTGCCTAAGATATCCCAATGAGTTCATGGCAGAGGCAAGATTGGGGGAAGGGGCTTCCTGGAGAATAGCGTAGACTATCCTTCCCCAACCTGGTGCCCTCCAGATGTTTTGGACCACAATTCTCATCAGCACTAACCATCAGGGCCAATTGTCAGGGATGATAGAAGCTGTAGTGCAAAACATCTGTAGGATACCAGGTTGGGGAAGGCTGCCAGACTCTTCAGTACTATGCATCTCCCAAGCTCTCTTACAGTGCAATCTTATGCATGTCTACTCAGAAGTAAGTCCCACTGGGTTCAATGAGCCTTTATCCCAGGTAAGTGTGTATAGGACTGCAGCCTTAACAGCTTTTAAAAAAATATTGTGTCGGTATATGGGACTCTTTGTAGACCAGAAATGCTTTGCATCTCTGGAAAGTTTCCACATTCTTACACTAGGAGAAGCTAGTCCAACAGTCTGTAGTTATGACTTTCTGGAACCAGTTATAACAACTCCCCATTTTGTCCACTCAAGCCAGTATTGTCATCTGGTTTCCTCTCTCTCTCACACACCCAATTATCCCATAACATCTCTTAGAGCAAGACATTACATCAGCTCTGTCTGTCACCCTTGGTTCTCAGTCCTTGATCTAGGTCTGATATATGTATCATTTCATTTAGTAAAACTTCCAGGTTGGATCACAACAGCACAAATACACACACACACACACACACACACACACTGCTCCACATATATGTTTCTCTCTCCATCAATACAGATTTTATCAAGCTCAGTGACTCCTCTCAGTGTCCACAAATATAATCCTGTAGATGCATACTCAGAAGTAAGCCCCACTGAAGTCACTGGGACTTACTACCAGGAAGTGTGTTTAGGTTCGCAGCCCATATGGTATGCTTTCATTCCCCAGAATTCCACTGACCAACCTAAAACACTAGGAGTGGTTAGCTTATAGTATAGCTGGAGGTAGGACACAGCATCCTGCTCTCTCTGAAACAAATTTTTATTGATTTTTAATGAGAAGGTAGGGACTGGCATAAGGACAGGAGCTGGACCTGGCTTATTCCTCCATCATCACACCTCTGTATTATCTCTTGTCTCTTGTCCAAGCCACACTATCAAATTATAGTGGCTTTGAAAAGTCACGTAAATTCTTGGTCTGCAATACCAATCTGAAAAAGCAAAGGTAACCCTGTTGGTCCATAAGAACCACCCCCCCCTCCAAAATCCACAATTGGGCAATACTTTATTAGAACCAACCAAAATGTCACAAAATAGTGCACAAGTGTTTGGGTTCTCCAAAACTTTTTGTTTGGTTGGATGGTACATGGATGGTACACGAAGCAAGATGCATGGTAAAGAGTGGGTGTGTGGGGTGGGGAATTGTGTGTGTGTGTGGGGGGAAGCACACCCCTTAATTACCCTGAGGGTATAGCTGAAGTGTTTTAAGTGGTGACAAATCTGTGTAATCTTTGTATCCATTCTTAATTTCATTTGAACACCATACATATAAGAACCCCTTAAGAAAGGCATTTGCTTGGATACTCCCCAAACTCCAGTTCTGAAAACTTGATCTTTATACTCAGGCTCTCTTGCTTTCTCTCTCTGGTTGTTCGCCCAAGATGCCAATACCATTGCTGGAGGAGGGATCCACGTTTCATTGACATTAACAGAAAAATGCCTAAGAATTTCAATAGAGCTGGAACTTCTGCAGTGTGGAGTACTGGTTTAGGACGACCTGAGAGAGATGCATTCAAAACCCCCACCCTGAACCTGTAAGCAAGTCAGAGATCTTGGATTCTCAGGCTGTTGTCTATGGTCTTACTTCTAAGTAAGCATGCTTAGGAATTCAGCCATGGCTGGAAGGAGCTAAACTCGCAATGGGATTTGCATCCACAATAAAAGGTTGGCTTGAGATTAGAAGATCAGTTTACCATTCAATGAAATAGTATTAACTGTGGATTGACCCACAAAGTTTTGGGAGAATGAACAAGGTAAAAATGGAAAAAAAACCTTTGGCACCTTAGCAGGCTCTCCATAAAGATGCACCCAAAAGGTAAATAGCATTTCATTTCAGTACTTTCCCGTTGATAGAAATCCCTTCCTTGGAGGAACCAGAGCCATAGCCTAGGCATACAAGCCATGTAGGACCTTGAGCAACCCCCTGGTAGCTTGGCTGGGTTGAATGGAGGTAGGTGTGTGTGTGCAAGATGATATCTGTCCTCAGCCATGGGGCAGGCCAGGATATAAACTCAAAACACTTCACTACATTTACTTTGATTCCAATGGGACTTACTACTGGCATGTTTATTAATCCTGAAGTAACCTTTTACTTAGGCTGCAATCCTACACACATTTACCTGGGAGTAAGCCCCATTCAACTCAATGGGGTTCACTTCCAAGTAGACACACATAAGATTGTGCTGTTAAAACATGACTTTATTACATAAGTCTTAACGCCAAACACAAAACAATATATTCAGGTTGAAGTGATCTCAGATATATTTAATGATTCCAAAGATTTTCCAAGTCACACCTGGATCCTAAATCCTCATTAGTAAGACCCACTGAACCCGGTGGAATTTATTTAAATCTGCTTAGGTTTGGGGAATAAGAAGTTCTTCATAAATACTAAGACTTATGAGAAGTTCCTCCACCCTATCATTCGTCCTCACCTAGTCACCTTTGATCTAGGCCTTTCCTGCAAAGTCTCTTGTGCATATAGTTTCCCTCCAGGTTTGTGTTTGTTTTGTGGGCAGTGGGGAAGAACCCAGTCTCTCAAAATACCATTCCCCTGGCTAGGGGAACGTGCAGTGGGCAAGTTTCGCCAGACCCCTGGGAGCCTTTGCAAGCTCTGTGTCTGTGTTTATGGAGGGGAGGGCAGCTGGGGCAAGGGGAGGGGAGGGGAGGGGAGGGGAGGAGTGCAGACTTGCTCGGAGAGCTGCCTGGGTTCAGACATGTGAATAGCCCCAGGGTCACACTCTAATTAATGATGATGTTCCCTTCTTCTCCCCAGCTGGAAGACTTGGTGCCTCCCAGGGACAAATCTGCCGGCTCTGACAGCTCGATTGAGGGTGATGGATGACTACCTGGAGACCGCAGTACACCTAATATAATCATATCTGCGGCGTAATTGCTATAATTTACCGAGGCAAAGACTTGGGCTCTAGGAGGCTCGAGTTCAAGGCAGCAAAGGAGCACAGCAGTCCCTTCCAAGGAGGAGGGCTCCCAATCCTAAGTGCGCTTACTCGGAAGGAAGAGATCCATAGACATCAGTGCTGCTTCCTCCGGAGTAAATCTCTTCAGTCTAGCGATGCCAATCGCTGGGAACTTCGGTGGAGCTGTTACCCGATTCTGTCCACGACATTATTAGAAAATACATTCCACTAAAACTAACGGGGTGCATGCTTCAAAGCAACAGCCCGATTCTGTGCGTTACTCAAAAGTAAGTCCCACGTCGCTCAATGGAAACTGGGGGGCAAAGAACAGCCGAGGGGGGCATTCAGACAGGGGAAACCGGGGAAGGGGTTAACACGCCCCCTTCTGCCATCTCCCCCTCCCCGCAGGTGGCTTTAAGTGGAAATAAATAGGAGGAGGAAAATTCTGAGAGTGCCTTGGAGTGCAAGAAGATCAAACCAGTCCATCCTCCAGGAAATAAAGCCAGACTGCTCGCTTGAGGGAATGATATTCAAGGCAAAACTGAAGTACTTTGGCCACATAAGGAGAAGACAGGACACCCTGGAGAAGATGCTGATGCTAGGGAGAGTGGAAGGCCAAAGAAAGAGGGGCCGACCAAGGGCAAGGTGGATGGATGATCTTCTGGAGGTGACGGACTCGACCTTGGGGGAGCTGGGGGTGGCAACGGCCGACAGGAAGCTCTGGCGTGGGCTGGTCCATGAAGTCACGAAGAGTCGGAAGCGACTGAGCGGATAAATAACAAAAGTAGCACATATCCATACCCCAATCTCCCGTATAATGTGAAGTATGACCCTTCCTAGTAAGGCTGCGATCCCATGCACATTTGCCTGGGAGTAGCTCCCACTGAACTCAGTGGGGATTACTTCTAAGTGGACACGCCTAGGATTGCACCGCAAAGTTTATTGATTTAGACCTAAGGTCGTATCAATCTATAGAACTTTCTTCCACTTAAGTAGGCATAGGGTTGCAGTCTTCATGCAGGGTGTGTGTGGGAGAGGGCGGGTGTGCGTCGCTGTGGTAAAATGTGGGAACTTAACATTTGCAGGGTGTGGAAACAAGTGTTCAGGTCGCTCCTGTATTTATGTAAAGGGTGCAGAAAAGCGCACTCGAACGACTTCTTGGGGTAAACCGATCCACAACCCGGCTAAGCCAGAATGGCTAGGTTTAAGTCGATTGGCACAACCCCGATCCTACTGGGACTGTGTCTCGTTGATTCCAGTGGGACTTCTTTCCACCTAAGGCGCTGGATATTAGCACCAGCCTCACAGAGCATTTAAAGCTGCTTCACTGGTGCACGGTGGTAGCTCATACCGGATTGAGTGTAAAGTCGCTCCAGCCCAACCCACCAAGTAGTTTAGGGATCGTCAAAGACTTCTCAGTCAACGTGTTGGGGTTGGGATAAAAGCGATTTCCTTTCTTTTATTGCTTCCTGGGCAGGCTGTGAAATTGATCCCTTTCCCCCCTGCAGTGCTAAAACGGTTTCCCCTTCTTGTCTACAGACGGTCACTGATGAGGGATTCAGTCAGCCAACTTAGAGAGGGGGCGGCCGGCCGGGGAGGAGAACCCCTTTCTGGAGCGAATCCCATTTCTCCTGGTTGCCTTGAGCGATCCGACGTTTTCGGCGATGCCGT
Organism: Heloderma suspectum; assembly: GCF_057233095.1. Taxonomy (NCBI): domain Eukaryota; kingdom Metazoa; phylum Chordata; class Lepidosauria; order Squamata; family Helodermatidae; genus Heloderma; species Heloderma suspectum. The sequence goes on from NC_139461.1 coordinate 137,860,568, forward strand.
AGCTGGAGAGTCTAAGTCTCATTTAGAATCCTGGAGGGCTAGGGAGGAAACCGAAGCTGCCAGCCCCTAGCCAGGCTTGCGCAGAAGCCCTCCCGGATCTAACTGGAAGTTTCTTCGGAGGTGCCTTGTCTGCGATCCTAAGCACCCTGACTGGGACCTAAGGCCCCTTGGAGACCGCGCGGCCCACTGTGAAGAGACGGGGGAGTCCGACTGCAGAGCAGCCCAGGCGTCGGCGAGGCCGCGGGGCTGTTTGTTTCCTGCCGCGCGCAGACGCGCCATTCCCCGGGGGCTGGTGGAGGCGCGGGGCGGGGGCGGGGGGCTTCCCTCCGGTCTCCAAAGCAGCTCAGCGCTTAACGCCGCAGTTAGCTGGCGCAGGCAGGGAGCTATTTGGGTCGAGAGGACGGGGCAGTTTTTCAAGCCAGAACGTTGGGAAACCCAGACTCCCCCCCCCCCGACTTTTGAAAGGCGAAGTCCCACTCTCCACCGGGAGCGCCCCGAGACCCCGGGCCCACTGACGTGCCGCGCAGCGCGCAGAGTTTCTCGTCCGGTTCTGTGCCTGCAGCCGATGGCCTCTCCTCCGCAATGCACCTTACGCAGCTCGCCTGGGAATTTCCTTCTCAATGAACCATTCCGGGGCTCAGTAGGAATCAACGCGCTTTTTAATTTTTTTTTTTTGGCCCAGTGGACTTCCAGAGATTGTGTCCGGCAAAGCCGCGGTGGCTGGCGAGCCCGATCCGAGCATATTTACTTGGAAGTAAGTCCCACCAGGCCCGGTGGTGCTTGTCCACAGAATGGCAGGTTTCAGCTTGCGTTCCGAAGCACATTTACTTGGAAGCCGGCCTCTCGGCGACCCATGGGCCCCATTTCCGAATAAATACGCTTAAGATCAGGCGGGCAGGGCTGTGATTCGACGCCCCCTTACTGGGGAGTAAAGCCCCACCGGCCTCAGTGGGACGGACGTCAACATTCATTAGAGCGGGCTGCAAGGTTGCAACTCTGTGCACGCTGACTCGGAAGTAAGTCCTATAAAACAACGTGGGATCCAAATGCACACTTAATATTAATATTTTCCCATTCGTCCCCTCCATCCTGTCATCTTAACCTCTCCTAAACAAATTCCCATTCCTATCCTATTTCCAGTCGCCTACCTGTTTGGAAAACCGACTCATAAAAACAACAAAACCTGCTCCACTTTGGGGGAAAAAGGGTTCTTTTGCGAACACGTTCAATTACCCCCCCCCCCAACTTCTAGGGCCGGCAGAAAAGCTGACAAGCAACAGTGTCCTAAATGCGCTGTAGGATAGAGCCTTAAGAGGCTCACGCGGATATCCAGGCAGAAGGGGCTGCGTGGTATCCTGATCAGGCATTTGCAAATGGACACGTTCGTTTGGTGGTGCGCAATGCAACACACAGAGACTTCTAGACACAATAACCAACAGTCCCCCGAAACTAAACGGAACGGAACCGGTCTCTCTGCAATGGAGTCCACCAGGACCAATCGGCGATGCGGAAAATAATAATTCCCAAAGTCAACACGAATGGGTGCTATCCAAAACCACAAAACCCAAAACAAAACGCAAAAGGATCAGAGGCAAAAGGAGCGTGCGGGTCTTCAGAGTTCTGTAGATTTTTTTATCCTTCCCCAAGAAGGTGAAGCCAAAGTCTCTATGTTTGTTTGTTTGTTTCTTTCTTTCTTTCTTCCTCCCCAAGAAAACTTGAAAGAAAGAGACAGGGCAGGTGGAGCAGGCCCTAGCAGGTGAGACAGGTACTTGACGGCCGGCCGGCAAGGAGGTGATCTGGACACGTTTTGAGCAGTCAGAGAAAACACAGCGTCTTGTTTTGCGCCAAGTAAATAAGGTAGGGGACGGCAGAGGATGAGATGGCGAGATAGCATCACCGATGCGATGAATATGGACTTGAGCACGCTCCGGGAGAGAGCGCAGGACAGGAAGGCCTGGCGTGCTATGGTCCGTGGGGTCACGAAGTCGGACACGACTGAACGGCTGAACAACAGCAACATAACCTACACGTTACTTCGCCTTAATTGCCCAGGAATAACTACTACCTCGGGTTCCGAATTTATAGTCATCAACTGGGATTAGAATTCGCAATGCTCTGTAAAGTGTGTTAAAATCCCGTCTCTCCCCTCCGCCCCCCACACACTTTGAGCACCCAGATGGTGACCAATGAAGTTGCAATCCTGCTCATTCTTTACTTGGCGAATCCCAAATGAAAACGGGACTTCCTCCGGAGTAAACCTGGTTAGGATGGCTGGTAGGGACGTCAAATGAACTTGAGCCCATGACCTTGGAGACGGAGCCTTAGGTCAATCTTCCCAACTATTTGTATTTCGGAGACTGCCTAAAAGCCTTAAGCTAGAAAGTGCGGATATCATCTCCCCGGCGGTGAACACACACCAGACCTGACCCTGGACTTGAAGTAGCCAGAAAGCTAAAGCCGGTCTAGGACAACCGTTGCACGAAGTGATTTTAAGTATGTGCCTGGTCTGAACTACTAGGACCTCCCTTCCCGCTTTATTTCTGCGGATATTTGGGGCCGTTTTCATTCTTATGGCATACATAACAATTAAGGGGCCCTCTAGGCGATTTTTCTTCTGTTAACAAAACAAAAAATCGATGGGATTTATTACCCAATATCTTCAGGAGTAAGAAAATTGACCCTCCCCCAAATTAAATCTCCCCTAAGCGTTCTTCCTCGACTTCCAATAATGAAAAGAAATCTGTGGTGAGACGTTGGCAGGGTAATATCTTGGAAAAAAGAAAGAAAAATCACATTTCGACAGGGCTAATTTAGAAACACGGGCCATCTGGAACCCGTTTTCAGTGCCGAAACCTACGGAAAACCTAGCCCAAAGCGGCGAAATCAATCAATAAAAACTGTATCCCCAGGCATGTGCAGAGTGCCACGCATTCATTACTGAATAAAGTACGAAGAGTCCCCTTCCACACAACTGGCACCAGGGGAAAGAGTTTGGGGGTCTCGATTTCTAGGCGGGCATCTCGCATTTGAGGGGGGGGGGGATTCTCCTGCAATCCTCTGTCCACTTAGGTGGGCGTAAGCCGCATCGAACTCAACGGGACTTGCTTCTGAGTAAACCGGTATAGGGTTCCACCGACAACCGCGGAGTTGACAACAGCGACAAAAAGCCCCCCCTCCAAACGAACGGATCTTATAGCAACACTTCCTCTACAATGGTGCCCCCCCCGCTCTGTCCGCCAAACTTTCTTAACACAGGAATAAGCCAACGCCCCCCCCCCCGCCCCGCATCTTCTGTAGAAACCCGCGGAAGTTGCCCTCCATGCACACAACCCTCCCGTCCCCCGCGCAGCAAGGCACGCACGCGTGGCTGGCTCCTGGTTTGCCCGCGCAGCCCTGGGTGAACAGTGCCAAAGGTGCGTGATCGATCACCGGGAGTTCCTCTCCCCTCCAGCCGGAGCTTTTCTCCCAGCCGGCCGGCTACAAAAGGCAGGCCCTTGTGGCGAGGGTGGGCGCAGAGGCAGCGGGGCGCGGCGGGGGCGCGAGCGAGGCGGCTTCCCGGCCTCTTTACCTGCAGTCACGCCGGGCTGCGCCTAGGATCGCCGGGCGGGCGCTTGTCCATGGCGAAGGGCGGCCGTCTCTTTTCGCCTCGATCGCAGCGGCTCGCTCTGGAGGGAGCAGCAGCGGCGGCGGCGGCAAGAGGAGCGCGCTAATGGAGACATTGCGCAGTGTATGTAATACCTGACTGGAGTCAGTCCGGCCAGCGAGTGCCTCCAGTCCCCGGGCGCCACAGCCACTCCGCTAACCCTGCGCCGGAGTGACGTTCGAGTGAATAGCTGCGCTCGTCGCGCGCCTTTTTCCTCCTCCCGATTAACACTTTCCGACGCTGCCCCTCGCTGCTCGCGGCGGCGGCGGCGGCTACTCCCCCGCGCGCAACTTTCTCTGACGCCAACGCGGCTCGGAGCTCCGCCAGTTCGAGACCGCCGGAGCGAAGGGAAGCAAGATGGTAATAATAAGAACCCCCGAACACCCCCCCCCCCGCGTCCCTAATACGAATAAACGCGCAATTCGATCACGCGCAGGATTCAGAGTATTCAGAGCTCTTCGCCAGCATCAGCTCAGCCGTCTTTACACAACAACCCCGGAAGGTGGGACTATAGTATTGCCTGCAGACGGGGCGAGGGGCTGAGGCGAGATTCGAACCAGGCGCTAGTGCCGAATTCGCTGCCCGCTCTCTTAGCGACTATGCTACAAACGTTCATGCCTACAGCACTTTCAGGGCCCAAGGCCATTTTTTAAACCCATGTCTCTGGTTGCGAAGTGGGCCAGGGAGGTGAAAAATGCTAACCTTACATCATAGATCCCTACAAGTAAAAGTAACCAAGAAGCTGCAGATTTACTCAGTATAGCACAATCTTCAGTTCCACAGAGTTCCATGGGATTTACCCCAGTAAATGCCCATTGAACTGCAGCCATGCAGCGTAGGCAGAGGCATGTTTACTCAGAAGTAAGTCTGACTGTGTTTAATGGAGTTTACTCCTACATAAGTGTGCAAAGGTTACAGATTTAGGATTGCAGTCTGTAGGCCCATATCTGAAACACACCATGGGCCAATTTATTTAATTTATATCCGGCCTTTTTTCCTGTTGCAAAGAACCCAAGGCAGCTTACATTCTCCTCCTCCTCTCCATTTTATCCTCACAACAACAACGCTGTGAGGTAGGTTGGGCTGAGAGTCTGTGACTGGCCCAAAGTCACCCAGTGAGCTTCCATGGCCGAGCCAGGACTAGAACGCGGATCTCCCGGCTCCCAGTCCAACACTCTCGCCACTACACCATGCTGGCTACATTCAGGAGGCTCTGTGCCAGGAGTCTCCCCTGCCCCCAAGCACTCAGAAATGTAATGCTTATGCTCTTCACCTGTAGCCTGAAGTAGTACAACGCACAACAGGCTTTACCGCATGATTCTGCTGAATGCATCCATGGAAGCTAAGTATTTGCTGGCCAGATTTGCTGGTATGTAGGCACTGATTTTAGTGGGGCTTGCAGTAATAACACTTAAAGGCCATGATAACCAAATTAGTTTAGTGGAAAGCAATGCAAATGATACTGGGATTGGCTGTGGGTGAATAGCATGGCTCCCTTACCTAGCCAGCAAACATGTACTTGGAAGCAAGGCCTACCCATTTCAATCACATTTACCTCAGAGTAAGTTTGCTTAGGACCGCAGGCTATATTTTGGAATTGGGATTCTCATGCTGTTGTAATCTCTGCTATCTGCTAAACCTTTAAATGGTGTTGTTGGTGTATACTTCTGAGTTGAAGGGTTATTGATTTAGGTTATGTACTGATCCTAAACACCTTGGCTTGGAAATACTTCCAAGGTTCAGATGCTTTGCCTTTTTTGACTGCCTGAATGTCAAATTAAGGTGGAAGAGGAAAAGAGAGGGTGAAGGCCCTATCACTAGCAGGTATATCTATGGGTTGGGTTAGGGATGTTTTGGCTACAATCCTAGACACACTTACCTGGGAGTATACCCTATCAGACTACCACTGAAAAGGCCCTCTTCCTTGCTGTTGTCCTCTGAACCAGCCTCAGAGGAGGCATTCAGAGGAGATCCTTAAAAAGCAAAGAAAAAGAAATAAAAGTTGTAAGGCAGGGGTTGTCTTGTTTAATTGATTATATGTAGGTCCATCTGGAAGCCTACAAATATTTTTATTTTTGATTTTTATAGCATAAAAATACCATAAATGAATAAAAATAACACCCAGTGGAGGCTGGTGGCTCTGATGTCAGTGGGGTAGTGAATTTGTTCCAGATTTCAGTCAGAACCACTCAGAACTCTAAAGGAGCTATCCAAGGTCTTCTGGATAGCTCCTTTAGAGTTCTGATTGAAACCTGGAGCAGATTCACTGCCTTGCTGACATCAGAGTCACCAGCCTCCACAGATAACATTTTATACAGAATACGTGTGGTGGGAGATGCAGAGGAGGAAGAGGCTAGAAAAACAGTTGAGCCCTCAAAACAGTGCAATTGTGTAAATGGCCAGAGTTTTTGTCCAGTAAAATTGAGCTTGTTCAGGGTATGAGGACCAAGTGAGTAAGGTATCAGCTCTTTGCGGCAACTATTTGAATTCCCTTGTGGCTTTGGTACACTGTTTCTTGCTCATCTCCAAATAGCAATGTTGATCCTAATGTACAGGGACCTGCAAAGGGGAACATTTCCCCCTTTTTTCCCTCACACTAAGTTTGTGAGGTGATGTTGAAAGGATTGAAATAGTTAGAAAGGCCTTTAGGGCTTTCAGAGTGAAAGGAAAGTTACAATGATGGCAGTGCATAAATTTAAATATTAACTATTTCCCTGGCATTGACTGCGTTTCGCCAAACCTACTACAGAACTGTAAAGCTTTAAAAGAAAAGGTGGGGGAAGGGGGCAAAGAGAAACGTAGGGATGGCTGGTTCTGACCATTTAAACTGTGTCTTTTACATGAAATCAAAATATGGAATCAGTTTTGGGCAGCAACCCTACACATGCTTGGAGATAATTTCCATTGAAAGCAATGGGATTTACTCCCTGAGTACCCATGGTTGGATCTGAGGTGTAAATGGTTTCCTGAATCTGATAATTCTCAAATCATGTGCTGGCTGTGTGTGTTGGATGATCCATTCTCTGTTGTAAGCTCTATTTATCATAGCTATCAGGGAGAGTTTTTTTGAAACTTGCCTGGTGAGACCAGGGATCTGAGGCCACTAGTAAGATTCTGAGATGGAATTTCAGGTTATAACAGGAATGTTGAACCTCAGGATCACAGGCCGAATCCGGCCCCATTCTGGCCCTCTGGGGTGTGCCAGATGGCTACACCCCCTCCCCCAACTGCTGATTATTTGGTGGTTTTCTGGCATCTGTGTGCCCCACCCCTTCTAAAAGGTTGAAACGCTTCTCTAAGGCTAGTAACTGCAGTAACAGCTTCAACCTAAAACATGCTGCTATTTTTGGCCACACACCTTTGCCTCTGACTCTGCCCACCACTGGAATGCAGCCCCCGAGAGCTTCCTTGAAATTGAATCTGGCCCTCTGGCTGAAAGAGGTTCAGCACCACCTGGGTTATAGATATTTTGGCCCAGAGCTTGCTTAAGCCAAAGTGTTTGAACAGAAAATTTGGTCCTTGAGAGTAAGCCAGCATACATATTAGAGCTGAACTACATGCAAGCAAGCGCATGTCATAAAAGGCTGATGCTTCACTGCAAAGCACCACGGGGAGAGGACAATTTGGCGTGAAGAAGTGTCAGAAGGAGGGAGTGCAGAATGTTTGGAAGTTGCTTAGTGGGTAAACAGTTTAGACATTTTGTTATATCAAGTGGCATGCAAGTACTATTAATAAATAAACAAATCTGGGGTGGGGAGTTGCTGGGAGAGTTGCAGCAGAAAGAAGGGGAAGGATTATACCCCTCCCCCCATACTTCTTTACTCCAAATTTCCCCCTCTTGAAGATGCTTTTCCCACAGAAGAAGTGGCTGTTAGAGTTCTGCTCCATGTGTTTGCATGTTATGTGTACTTCTGCCAGCCATGTGGTGGTGGTGGGGAGATGAAGGCAGGAATTGATATCTGAGTGGTGAAACAAGCAAGACCTTTTAAAGTGTTGGCCCCTAGCATGGGGGGAGCAGAACAGGGGGATGCCATTTGAGCTCTGCTTCCAGCAGCTAAATGTCTTGGAGTGTCTCTACACCAGCAATTTATTGCATACTCATGATTGGCCACTCATGGAAGTTTGCAGGTCCATTACATGATGTCAGCAACATCCAGGGCCCCTCCTGTACTTTTCCAGGTTTATCCCGCTGTAAAAAACACCAGATTAAATCAGGTATTTTTTTTAAAAAATGCACAGAATCAGTAGCGTGTAATGCCACTGTAGCACTATTTTTCAGCCGCTAGATGGTGCTGTCTAAAGGAAAACATAGGAAAAGTGCCCAAAATGGAAGGTTTCAATTCACACCATGTGATCTGCCCATGTAATGGAACTGATCATAATCCCGCAAAGAATCTGGAAGCAGAAAGCCCTGGTAAGGCAGCAGGATTTTCCATCAATGTGGAGAAGCCCTTGGTCCTACCAAGCTTCACTACTTTGAGGAATCTCATGGTGCTGTATTTTTCCCCCCACAAAAAGTCAACTATATATCAAAGAAGGCTCATTGATGGTTTTATAAAGACAACTCAGTCTAGTTTGTCTTCCAGCTTAACCCTATTGTATACAGCAATAGTGAACTCAATTCCGACCTCGCTTGTGTTACCGAAACCTGGTTGGATGAACAGGGAGGAGTCAGTCTCTCCCAAATGTGTCTGCCAGGATGTCTTGTGCAGCACAAGCTTGCCTAGGGGGGTGGTGTGGGGCAGCCTTGGTCTATAGGGATTTGATCCCCCTGGTCAGAGTCCCTGTCCAACAGTCAGCCAGTTTTGGGTATCTCTACCTGGTGTTGGGCACCTGAGACAGGATAGGGATTCCATTGGAGTACTGCCCACCCTGTTGCCCAACAGTCTCCCTGCCTGAGCTGACTGAGGTGGTCTCGAGCATGGTGTTGAGGACCCCAAAGCTTATGGACTTGGGGGACTTTAATATTCATGCTGAGGCTACTTTGTCAGGAACAGCTCAGGATTTCATGGCCGCCACGTCAACCATGGGCCCGTCTCAAATAATACCTTGCCCAACACATGTGGCAGGACACACTTTGGACCTGCTTTTTCGTGCTGGACTGGGAGAAAATGATCTGCAGATGGGGGAGCCAGTGATGACTCCTTTGGCATGGACAGGTCTGATCAGTTTTGACCTTCAGGTCACCTGTAACCTCCGCAGGGGTGGGGGACCAAATTTGATGGTCTGCCCCTGGAGACTGATGAGTCCGGATGGATTTTTGAGGTCTCTTGAGGATTTTCCTCCAGGCTTAGCCAGCAGTCCTGCCGAGGTCCTGGTCACCGCTTGGAATGAGGAGATGACCTGAGCTATTGAGACGATCACTCCAAAATGTCCTTGACCTAGTCGTAGAACTGTGTCAGCTCCTTCATATTCTGAGGAGCTGAGGGCGATGAAATGACTGTGTTGACGATTAGAGCGCAAATGGCAGAAGACTTGGAACGAATACGATCAAACACAGGTAAGAATCCACTTGCGATCTTATTCTGTGGTGGTGATGGCGGCGAAGAAATCCTACTTCTGTGCCACCATTGCAGCTGCTCAGTGTCGTCCAGCGGAGCTCTTTCATGTGGTTAAAGGCCTCTTGGGTGTAGGCCTTGGAACACAAGAAGTCGAACCCTCAAAGGCCTGCTGTGAACAATTTGCCAGACACTTTGCAGATAAAGTTGTTCGTATTTGCACTGACTTGGATGTCATTATTTTGACAGAGTCTGATATGGACGGGGCTGGTGCACCATCTAGTCATGTTATGGATACCTTTTGGCTTGTGCAACCTGAGGATGTGGACAAACTGCTTGGAGGCCTGAGGCCTGCTGCTTGTTCTTTAAATCCTTGCCCATCCTGACTTGTAAAACCTGCCAGAGCTGGGCTGGATATCTGGACCTCAGAGGTGGTAAAAGCCTCCTTGAGGGACGGCAAGGTCCCCACAGCTTTGAAAGAAGCTGTGGTGAGGCCCTTGCTGAAGAAACCAAATTTAGATCCTATGGTTCCAGATAATTACCGCCCTGTGTCAAATTTGCCATTTTGGGGCAAGGTGCTGGAGCGTGCGGTGGCCTCACAACTCCAAGCCGTTTTGGATGAAACTGATTTATTTAGATCCATTCCAGTCAGGTTTCAGGCCTGGTTATAGGATGGAAACAGCCTTGGTTGCCCTGGTTGATGACTTACGCCAGGGAATGGATGGGGGGAGTGCTACCCTGTTGGTTCTTCTGGACCTCTCAGCAGCTTTTGATACCATTGACCATGGTATCCTTCTGGATCATTTATCTGGATTGGGCTTGGGAGGCACAGTTTTAAAGTGGTTTCAGTCCTTTCTGGAGGAGTGGTCTCAGAAGGTGGTGCTGGGGGACTTCGGTTCCACCCCGTGGCCATTAGCCTGTGGGGTGCCGCAAGGTTCTATTTTGTCCCCCATGCTTTTTAACATCTACATGAAACCGCTGTGGGAAGTCATCAGGAGGTTTGGGCTGAAATGTCATCAGTATGCGGATGATACCCAACTCTACCTCTCGTTTCCATCTGCACATCCCAGGGAGGCTGTGGAACTCTGGAGGCTGTCTTGGGATGCATGAGGGTGAACAAGCTGAAACTTAATCCAGACAAGATGGAGGTACTGGGGGCTGGGAAACCAACTACTTCAGATGGAGGTTTACAACTGGTCTTAGATGGGGTTGCACTCCCCCTGAAAAACCAAGTGCGCAGTTTGGGAGTCCTCCTGGACTCTGAGCTAACTGGGCAAGCCCAGGTGGCTGCAGTGTCCAGGAGTGCCTTTTACCAGCTTAGGCTGGTACGCCAACTGCGGTCCTATCTGGAGAGGATGGACCTTGCCTCAGTTATCCATGCACTAGTCACGTCCAGGCTGGACTACTGTAATGCACTTATATGTGGGGCTGCTTTTGAAGTTCAGAAACTTCAGCTTGTGCAGAATGCAGCCACCTGAGTATTGGTGGGGGCAAGGTGATTCAATCATATAAGACCTATACTGCGCCAGCTACACTGGTTACTGGTGCGTTTCCAAGTCCTATTCAAAGTGCTGGTTTTGACCTTTAAAACCTTAAACGGTTTGGGACCAAGTTACTTGAAGGACCGCTTACACCCATATCAGCCTGCCTGTACTTTAAGATCAGAAAGAGAGGCCCTTCTCATTTGCCCACATGTGAGAGCAGTCAGGTGGGTGAACACATGTGACAGGGCCTTCTCTGCAGTGGCCCCACATCTTTGGAACAAGCTGCCATCGGAGGCCCGCCATGCTCCACCATTGCAGACTTTTAAGAAGGCCTTGACAACATATTATTTTACCTTGGCCTTCTATTGATGTGACTGCTACTGTTGCTGTTGCTGCTGTTAACATCTTTGTTGGTTTTAATTGATGTTTTAATTGTTGGCTTTTATTGTTTTTATTGTTTTTAATTTTTAACACTTCACTGTTTTTATGTATTTTACTGTTGTAAGCCACCTTGGGAGAGCTTTTGTCCTGAAAGGCAGCCAAGAAATATTTTAAATAAATAAAGTGTCTGAGTATGGATCCAGAGTGGTACCAACCACACACAAGAAGGGGATATTAGCAGTGGAGGCTGGTGGCTCCGATGTCATTGGGCGGTGAATCCACTCCAGGTTTTGGTCAGAACTCTAAAGGAGCTATTCAAAGTGCAATACACCTTGCATAGCTTCTTTAGAGTGCTGACTGGTTCTGACTGAAACCCAGAGCAGATTCATCATCCCACTGACATTGGAGCCACCAGCCTCCATGGGGTATTAGCAAGCTTGGGAGAAGAACCCCAAACTTTTAAGAAGTACAAGAACATCTTTAGGGGACAAAAACCCTAAGGGAGCCCCCCCCCCCCAAACCCAGTGAGGACTGATCATACTCAGTGGCAATGGAATGCTGGCTGACTGTTGGAAGGGGAAATATGGAAAACGGAGATGGGTGGTGGAGAGGAATGGAGTATCAGAACCCTGCACAGGAGCACTCCGTATTGCATCTTTTTGTTGCAGGTCCCACTTGTCAAGGCAGTGGTCTTCAAATGATGTGCTATGGGGAACCCTGGATTCCACAAAAATTCATCACGGGGACCGGTAATGGCAAACAAGCTCCCCTGGAAGACATCTTGCCCCAAACGACAGATCTACTCTTTCAATATGCTGGTGAGAGTATTAGGTATACTTTAAGATGGACTCTCAGGGCCAAAATATATGTGATGCTTAAGGCAACATTAGCAACTGCATTTTTTTTTTTATAAATAAAATAATTAGAAATGCACCCCCTCAGTTTTCATTGGGATAGCAGCATGCAGGGGAAGGGGTGTTTAGGCCTTTGTTCCCATCTACGATCCTTACAAAATCCCCCCTCCCTCCACCAGGGAGGGTGCTGTTGCACTCATGTCCTGCTTGTGGGTTTCCCGTGGGCAGCTGGTTGGCCACTGTGTGAACAGAACACTGGACTAGGTGGACCTTTGGTCTGATCCAGCAGGACTCTTCTTATGTAATGTTCTTATGATGCTTAGAAAGAAAGTGTCACTGAGAGCTTTCTCCCTCACAACTATGCAGGAGGTGTACAGAATGAAAATCAGTGATGGCTGCGGGAGGGAAGGATTAAGCCTCCCTCCTCTGCATACTGTGGTCCTGATTAAAATTGGAACACATCTGTGATTAAATAAAGGAATAAAAAGATGTATTTGCTAATGACACATTAAGCATCATGTGTTGTTTGACCCTTAGTTCACTCAGGGCAAGTATGACCTTTTCTACATAAGCTTGTTAATTGGCTGTTAATCTGCTGCATCTACTTCCAGTTTTGTCCCAGAATTGAGCTCTGAGCACTACACGAGGAGCAATTCCTTTCCTGCTTTTCCACTACATAACATCTAGGTGGCACTGTGGCATAGCAGAATAGCACAAATACAAAAGTGAAAAAGTGGTTTCTTTTGCTTTCACAATTAAATGCATTTTCCCAGCTCTAAAAGAACTCACTGAAAATGCTGTTTAGACACCGAAGCGAAACTGGAGGGTCACGATGTCATCTAAAGAACCTGTAAGCAACTGTGAGTAAGGAATGATGTACGCACGATAAATGCCTTCTGTAGAAAAGCCCTTTGAAGCCCAGTCAGTCTGGCTAGAGGTTCATATGAACTGAATGTGTAGCTTAGAACATGCCCCAATGGAATCTTAAATACTCATGGACTCCACAGCAGACCAACAAAGGTTCCTTGGCAGACAAATCAATGTGAGAGGGTTCTCTGAAGTTCCAGAGAATCCCCAAACACATTCAGGAATCCATTCGGATCCATAAGATGACTGGGGCGGACCATTTTAATGGGTACTCCACCCCTGCAGAGGGGTTGTGGAACCGAGAACTCGAACGTCACCAGATAGTGATCTGACCACGACAAGGGGGTGGTGGATATACCCCCAACTTTCAGATCACTCCCCGCTTCTCCAGAAACAAATATATGGTCTAGCATGACCAGCTACATGGATGGGCCCAGTTGGAATAGGGTACAGCTCCCAGGAAGCCAAGGTTTCCATGAAGTCCCAAGGTGCCCCCGTGAGGACGGCCTCTGAATGTACATTGAAGTCCTCCAACACCAATAAGCTAGGGGACTGTACACACACATCAGAGACCACCTCAAGCACCTCGGCCAGGGAGTCAATCGTGCAGCGGAGTGGGCGGTACATGAGCAGAATCCCCAGACTGCCCTTTGGGCCCAACCTCCAGTACATGCACTCAGCAACCATGGTCTCCTGGAAAGGGGGTCTGGTGAAGGCCAAGGACTCCCAGTAGATAACAGCCACTCCCACTCCCCGATCCCCAGCCCTCAGCTGCTGTGCATATGGAAATCCGGCTGGGCACACCCGGCTGCAAGGGTTGGAGCGGCAGCCTTAGCCAGCCGAGTCTCCATAATACATGCCAGGTCTACACCCTTATCCCAGATCATGTCATGGATGATAGATGTTTTCTGGGTAACAGACCTGGCATTGCAGAGCAGCAGACAAAGGCCTGAAGGTGGAGTCACGCCTCCCCCAGCGTGACTCCACCTTCCCCCTTTGGCTCTGGACAGGCCCAGAAGAGGGGACAGATATTACACATCTCTCCCTTGTTCCCTTTACCTGGCATGGTCTGCCCCTGTTGCACTCGTGCCCTGCTTGTGGGTTTCCTGTGGGCAGCTGGTTAGCCACTGTGTGAACAGAAGCTGGACTAGATGGACCCTTGATCTGATCCAGCATGGCTCTTCTTATGTTCTGAGGACATATGTGACACGCTCACACAAATATATGCATCTGTGTGTTGGAAGATAGTTTGATGTACACACAGATATATATGTCTCTGTGTATATCCTGTGTATTTCTTCTTATGTGTCACATTTCCTTTTCAGCTGGATCTTGTGTTGCATATGATATCTGGGAGTATTAATGGCACATTAATGACTATACCTGTTTGCTTTTGGATGTGCCACGTATATTTGGGATTCTTAGAGATGTATGTTAAGCCTTATTGGACTGATATGCCTTCTGATATAAGCCGTGCTCTATAATAATTCAGTGTAATCTTTTGATACATTTTGTAAGTTCACGGTTAGGGATGTATGATTCCCTTACCTGGTTCCGGTGGGGGCATCCGGTAGGGGCGGGGAGGCGATCTGTTCCTCCCCCCAGAATCCTCAACAGGGGTGGAGGTGATCCGGTCCTCCCCCCCAGGATCCTGCCTGGCTGGCTCCGCTCCGCAGCCATGCTGTGGAGCCGCCGGCCAGGCCGATCCACAGCAGGGCCTCCAGCCACTGCCGGGCTGGTGTGGACGCAAATGGCGTCCTGCGTAGGAGACGCCATTTGCGTCCCTATGGTAGCCCTTGATAGGCTACGTAAATATTTATATAGCCTATCGCGGCTACAGCAGGGACGCAAATGGTGGCTGCTACGCCATTTGCACCCCTGCTCTTTGCCGTGATAGGCTATGTAAGTATTTACGTAGCCTATCACTGCAAAGAGCAGGGACGCAAATGGCGTAGCGGCCGCCATTTGTGTCCCTGCTTTGTGCCATGATAGGCTACGTAAATACTTGCGTACCCTATCACGGCTGCCTGCAAGCACGCAAATGGTGGCCGCTACGACGGCCGCAATTTGTGGCCACAGCAGCCCAGCAGTGGCTGGCCGGGAGACCAGCTGGAGCTGCGGGTGGCGGAGCTGCCGCCATCGCATCCGCCCCAGGTAAACTCCGTCCCGGGGGGATTCTGCGGGGTGGCAGGGGGCGGGAGGCCGTTCTGCCACGGATTCCTCACTGGAGTCCGTGGCGGAATTCTCTGACATCCCTATTCACGGTATTGTTCTTTTGTAGCTTTCTTTCTTTTTTCCTCCAGAAACTTAGCGCCAAAAACATATTTCAGCACATTCCAATGCTAGAAATACAGATTGCAAATGTTTCAGAATTTCAGATCTGTTGCCAAAGTTTTGGCAACTTTGAATTCAGATAATATTTGAATGTATGCCAGATTTTGTTTTGACTCTAGTTTGCATCTTATTATGAGTGATGCAGTGCTATATGTAGTGTTGATGGCTCATGTTGGTACTGTACATTGACTTGGTAGTCTATAGTCAGGACTGTTTCTATTTGAAGCTAACAAACTAAAATGATGCATTATGGTAACCCAACTTTTACTTCCACAGAAGCAGAATCCTGCAAAATGGTATGCGTTATGTAAATTAAATAAGTTAGCACAAGTTTTCCTTGTGGACAATTGATGCTGCAATGTTTTCTATTTGGCATAATTTATGCTGCTGCTATTGGTCACTGCGGAGTGGCAAGAGGTTAATCTGATTCAGAGATTTCATCAGGCATTTCCAGTACACCTTCAGGGATATTGTCTCAAACCTATGGGCTAGAAACTTTGCCTTGGGGGCGGGGCGGGGCGGGGGGGATATACATGCCAGTTTTCAGAAAGCTGGATTCTGTGCTTGTATAAGCACATGATCTGTCCTGCTTATAGTGTCAGTGCAATAGCTCTGACTTAACCAAGCTGATTTGCCTATCTTTGCATCCTCTGAAGTTACCAAGAATGTGATCATATGATAGAGCAGCCTTGTACTGAATCAGTCTATTGGTCTGTCTGTCTGTCTGTCTGTCTGTCCGTCCGTCCGTCTGTCCGTCCGTCCGTCCATCCATCCATCCATCCATCCCAATACTTTGACTGCAGCTGCACTCCAGAATCTTAGGCAAAGCAAAGGCCTTACCCAGACCTAATACTTAAGAGATCATGTTTAACAGATGATGGTGGGGACTGAAACCGAAGCATTCTACATACAGAGCAGGTGCTTTTCCACTGAGTGATGGGTGCACACAATACTTTCTCGGGGATGATGATAATGAGGCTCACCCACTGTAATAGGGACGATGCACAAGCAGGATTTCATTGAAATCATTTTGCAAACAATTCTAGGGGCCAAAAGGCCATTCCATATGTGCTCTGTCTCTTTACCAGGGAAATACTCTCTTTTCTGGCTCATGTCCCTGGTTAGACATTGTCCCTATTTTTGTCTTTTGGAGAGAAGTAAGTCCATGGAGTTCAACAGAAGATACTCCAGCTCGTAACATTACAGGTGTGATTACTTAGCTAGGGGTGAAAAAGAGGCAGGACAACACCTCCTGTTTTACCAAAAGATGTAATCCTGTGCCCACTTACTCCTGCAAAAGCATTCATACGATCAGGCTGCAAAGATTCACTCCATTAAATGTTTTTTAAGCTTTAACAGAGACTGTTACCAACACCCTCTTGGTACTGAAGCCAGCACAGGACAGGTGATTGCAGAGGGAATTAATATAGCATACAACCCTGCAGTGATGTGCAATGAAGTGGGTACAGCACTCGCAAAATGATCCTTGGTGCCCTGTTTGCGTCTGTCAACCCTTGGAGAGTTTGCCATTCACACATTACACAGAGGCAAAACTGGGTTTTGCCACTCAGTGGATTGGATCCAGACTTAGTCATACTTAGGGCAGACCCATTGAAATCAATGGGACTTAAGTTAGTCCTGACTAACGTAAGTCCCATTGATTTCAATGAGTCTACTTTAAGCGTGACTATGTCTGGATCCAAACCAGTGCAAATGGGTAGCTGCAACCAATCACAGCTCCCTAATGGGTGCACTGGAATGGAGTTTATGTTTTCAAACACTTCTTTGTTGCATTCACACTTTACATTTTTAGGTGCACACAACACATCCTAGGTTTATACCTAAAATGTAATGTGTAAAATGGTCCTAAGGTCCATCATAATAAAGTGAACTCTCCATACGGATACCTGTTGTGAGGGTTTGAGGCCTACAGAGGCAAGGTAAAAAGGTCAGGCCTAAAGGCCTAGGGTTTTATGATGGGGTGGTATCCCTGAGAGGAGTAGTTTCATTTCCCCAGTAGGTTTCATTTTCCTGAGTTAGGTTTCATTTCTCCAGGTCTGAAACAGTACTTTTGGTTTTGGGGAAGGAGGGGATATAAAGGGGGAGAGAGAGCCAGTGAGACAGAGACAAAAGAGAAGGGGACCAGAGAGAGAGAGGAAGACCTGAGCATGAAGAGAGAGCAAGAAGCAGCAGCCTGGAGAAGCCTAACTGCAGCTAGGGTAGAGGAACTTGCATTTTTTCAACTTTTATTTTGTCTTAAGGCCTCTACACCCCACATTATTGGGAAGGAGAAGTTTAAAAGAAAGAAGGTGGGACTCTCAAGAAGACAAGAGATCATTGAGGAGTTGCTCAGGGGGTCCAGGTCATAAGAGGAACAGCGACACTGTAAAAGAAGAAGAAATGGGGGATTGACGCAAGTTCATTATATTTAAGTGGGATTAATAACACACGGGAGTTAACTGGGCAGTGACAATTATTCCATAATACAATAATTAATGTAACATTTACATTTTCATGTTAGGAACTGCTTGAACAAAACTGTCTGCTAATGATTCTAATTAGCATTTTAAAAAGCTTTTCTTGCACTCACAACTACCACTGCTGCAGAAGAAGAGGCTGTAAGCCCATGTATGTATGTTACTGATTATAAACAGAGAGAGAAATGAATGAAGCACAATTTACAGTAACAAAAACTTGGTATTTGTTATTCAAATGTTTTTGATATGGAGTCTAATTGTATTTGCTTATCACTGTAATGTAAGTATCACTGAGCTTCAGACTAAAAGTGTGCCAGGATTCCGGGGGGAAAAATTAAAGAAAAGGAGACAATTTTCCTTGGCTTGACAAGTCTTTCACATTGCCTATATGTGTTTTAAGTCAAACCAAAATATAGCCAGGGGCAGACAGGAGTTTCAGCAGTGTCCACTGTAATACTGAGTGTTTTTAATTACTGTAACAATAAATCACAGAGGAATGTCCTCCAGGAATGAAATGATTTTCTTTTTTAAAAAAACCCTGTCTTGGAATATTTCTGAAATTCAATTAATTGAAGGCACCAGATAAAAGGTACATGTTCTTAATGGCTGTAAAGGAACCCTAAGGGATGTAACCGAGCTCCGAGCTGAACTTCAAAGTGTGACAGAAATACTTACAGTATTACTTTTAAAAGTATTCAGATCAATGAATCAGTTAAAATTACTTATACATTTAACAGCTTTTTCATTTTTTCTTTTTGAGCTGGAGAGACAGAATTGCTCTCATTTCCTGCAATACCAAAAAAGAAAATGAAAAGAAAAAAAGGAGAACAAAAAGGGGGGCGCTGTTGAAACCTGTAAAAGAAATTGTAATTAAAGGCAGCCTTCAGTCAAAAATTGGTATTATGAATTTCCAGTTGACACATGATAAACAGGCCAGGATAACATAAAAGTGGCTTGATGAGACCTACATTTGGAGGCTTTATGCTCACATTTCACAGGGTTGTGTAAATATTTCTTTCCTGAACACCTGAGGTATGCTTCTTGTTGACATGCAAGTCTCCCGCAGCTATAATGTGCTAATCCTTTGACTCACTATTGCCATATATGATTTAGCCAAGTGGAATCTCTATGGTCACAGGCAAGTTATGCTCTCCAAGTACCAGATACTGGGAAACAGATGACAAGGAAGAGTTGCTGCCTGTGTGTGACCTGCTGGTGAGCTTTCTGGGGCATTAGATTGGCTGCTTTTGGAAGCCAAATATGAGAGCAGGGGTGCTGGTAGGTAATTGTAGATCCTGGACTTAATGATCTTACAGGGCCCCCTTTACACGGGGCCCTGTACTATTTCTCCTGTCTCCCCTACCCACTGCCATCTCCTGCTTGACAACTGTCTCTACATTTCTGATAAAAAGGTAAAGGTGTCCCCAACCAGTCGTGTCCGACTCTAGGGTGTGGTGCTCATCTCCATTTCTAAGCCGAAGAGCCAGCGCTGTCCGAAGACGCTTCCATGGTCATGTGGCTGGCATGACTGAACACCGAGGTGCACTGAACGCTGTTACCTTTCCCGCCGAGGCGGTACCTATTTATCTACTTGCAGTTTCTTGCTTTCGAACTGCTAGGTTGGCAGAAGCTGGGACTGAAGACGGGAGCTCACTCCGTCATGCGGCACTCGGGTCTCGAACTGCTGTCCTGCCGACCTTCCAGTCTGCAGTTCAGCGTCTTAACCAGTAAGCCACAAAAACAAACAGACAAACTCTTTGCCACCCCTGATGAAAAAAACAACAACTCCGAGTGTGTGCAGTTGCACATTTTATGCTCACTCAAATCAAAGTTCGAGAGGCAGAAACGGTGGCTAGTTTTAAACGTCTCTTGAAAACACACTTGTTCACACACAGGCTTTCCCTGACCTGTGAGGGACTCTGCTACTACCCAGTTTTATTGTGTATGGTGCTGTAATGTTTTTAACGATGGATTATTTCTATCTTTTTTTAATCTTGTTTTATTGCATTTTGTTGTGGACCACTTAGGGCTTTTAATATATCAGCAGTATAAAAGTATTATAAAAATAAAATAAAATAAGTATATTCTAGCACCCTTTTGAGTACAGGAATATAAAGGACGCATCCGCTCCAGTGGCTTGACCCTGGTGCAGAGGCCAGGCCTGTTTCCTGCTGTCCAGAGCCCCACCTGCTGCTCTCTGGGTGATCATTGGTGGGGAGGCTGTACTGTGGGGCTCTGGACTTCTGCCCCATGGTTGAGCCCTAACTGTACTAATGTTTGACAGGTCTTTTGGTCTCTTCAAGCAGGGCAATTCATCTTTACTTGTATGACGCTTAAGAGTGTCTCTACCCAAGTGATTTATTCTACACTCATTGACTGGTCATTCATGGAAGTTTGTGGATCCTTTCACCAGCGGTCCCCAACCTTTTTGGCGCCAGGGGCCAGTCCAATTTTTCCACAGACCAGGGGGCTGTTTCCACTGGTGGACTTCGGGACACTGGGACGCAAATGGTGTCCGCCATGTGGACGCCATTTGTGTCCCTATTCCTTGCAGTAATCGGCTACGTAAAGATTTACGTAGCCTATTACTTGTAGAACAGGGACGCAAAGGGCGTCTGCATAGCGGATGCCATTTGCGTCCCAGCGGCCGGAAGTCTGCCAGTGGCTAGAGCCGGCTGGCAGCTTTGGGGACTCGCCGCTAAGTGGAGTCGGCCGGGGCTGGCGAGGATTCCGGGGGTGGGGGGGAGGGATGGATCGCCTCCCCCCCTGCGGACCCCCACGGACCCAAGGTGAGGGGGTTTCGCACACCTCTGCGGCCCGGTTGCTGACAGGCCATGGACCGGTACCGGTCTGTGGCCCGGGGGTTGGGGACCCCTGCTTTACACAACGTCATCAACCTCCAGGATGTCTCCTGCACATTTCCCCCTTTATCCCGCCTTCAAAAAGATTGGAGATAAGTTAATGGTGCCGGCGTAGTGCTATGAACTTGCCAAGGAAGGACTTCCCTTGATTCAAACCATATTTCTGCCATGTAAATGCTTGAGCAAAATGCCTCCGTTCAGCGAAGAGAGACAGATCTGATCCCCCACCCCACCTAACTTGGAATCAACATCCTCTGCTAATTCAGAGCACCCCATTACGTTCAGTGGGGCTTACTCCCAAGTAAGTGTGCCTAGGATTGCAGACTTGCAGCACAATCCTATGTCTACTCAGAAGTAAGTTGTAGCTTTTCTGGGGGCTGCGAGGTTAAGTGATGAAAGCAAGACTCTGCTCCTTCGCACACATGCCAGGGAGGGAGGGAGGTGCTCTCTCAATTCAAACCACGTGTCTGCCGTGTAAAGGAGCCCATCCTAATCCCACAAGGAAACCAAAAGCAGAAAGCCCAGGTAAGGATGCAGGTTTTTTGCCTAAGAGGTTGCTTTGGGGAGGCTGTTAACAGGCTGCTGGAGGAAGGAGGCCTTCTCTTCCCAGTCTCCTGGCTTGGCTTTTCTTTGGTGGTGGCTTCTCTGGAAGCTGCAGAAATGCAAGAGAGCCAGGCTCCTCCCTTTGCTGGCTCCCTGTCCCCTGCAATACTTTCCTCACCTTTGCAGGGTGAGGGAGAGTTGAAGCTTTCTCCACTTAACACTGTTGTGGCTGCTGTGGAGACCGGCATGATCTCTACCGTTGTTTGATGATGGTGGCTCTTCTGGAGTGTGAGTGGTCTGCGCACCCTGGAAAGGCAGAACCCGGTAGTTAGCCTATCTATATGGTGGGGGTGGGAGGAGAAAATGAATGGGGCCATGGCTCGGGACATGCTTTGCATGCCGAAGGTCCCAGGTTCAATTCCCCACATCTCCAGGTAGGGCAGGAAAACCCCCCGGCCTGAAACTCTGGAGAGATGCTGCCTGTCAGTGTCAACAACACTGGGCTAGATGGACTCAGTTATGACAGCTCCCTATGTTCTTAAGACAACACCAAAAATGGTAGAAGAAGGCAGAGGAGAGGCAATCGGCTGATGCAGAGAGAGAAATATAATTCCAAGCTGTCTGCTGGAATGGTGATGGTAGTGGGGGTGTCCAGTGCAAAATGCATCCTCTGGATTTCACTCCTGCAGCCTGACTGCACGGATATCCCTCTGAGAGGTTGGAGATAAGAATGGATTAAAGATGGAAGGGATGACGTTTGACCATGGGCATGCACACAAAGAGCTCTGATCCCAAGGCAGGTATAAGTCCTCTGGCCTTCCATGCTGCCACCACCACTGTACCACCACCACCATTCCAGTTAAACAAACAAAGCAAGCCCCCACCCTCCAGAGCTGTGGCCTTGGCATGCTCATCTCTTGGGGCCTGAGTCTTTGAAAGAGCAGAATACATAGAATTATTACCCTTGAAGAAGGCACATGACAAACTATGTTGTGCAGGCGTGTGTGTGTGTGTGTTCATGTTCATTTGGCATCAATGTGAGGATTAGCCCTGTGCAATCAGGTTACACTGAAGGCATGGAACAGAGGCATAAGATCATATCATCCCATCCTGTTCCTCTAGCCTCCATATGTGGATCATGCTTTGTGCTGTATGCAGGTTGGCTCTGTAATGTGTGATCGGAGACCCCTACTCTCTCCCTCCATGTATTCACTGTACTCCACTTGCAGTCGTCTGCATGTGGCTATAGAGTACACCAAAGTACTCAAGGGTGTGAGCACATAAATGCATGGTTAAGGTGTGGGTGGTGGTATTTGACCTTGGGTATTCTAAGTCCGACTGTTACCTCCTGGACGACACGGAGATGTCCACCAGCTTTTTGTGTATGTTATGGCTCATAAACCCCTTGGAGATGCATCACGCTACAGCTGTTGAGCATGGCCCATGCACGTAGAAGGTCCCAGGGTCAGTCTCTGGCATCTCCAGTTAAAAAGATCAGGTAGCAAGTGATGTGGAAAGCCCATTGCCTGAGTCCCCGGTCAAAGCAGGCAAGACTGTGATGGGTGGACAAACAGCCTGGCCCAATGGAAGACTGCTTTCTGTGTACAGCACTTAGAATTCCAAATGTTAAGTAGCAGGAGCAGGTCTTTGCCCTCACCACCACGCTATTGCTTTTTTCAAAATGGGCAAGTTCAGTCCTACTCAACGTATTGCCCTTGGAGTCTCCGGTGTGGTGCCCATGGGCACAAGTGGGCCTGTGGGCACCTGTCTTGGTGCCAGTCAGGCTCCCTGCTCCTCCTGATTTTATTTTTCTGAATATGTTTTTAACTGAAACATTTTTTAAAAATGGGGAGGCTGGTATGCTGCATCTCAACCATGCGTTAACCACCTTAACCATGCGTTCTTAACGTTGAGTCTACATTTTAGATGAGGGGTCAGCTCGAGGACCAAATTTCATTTTGGAGAAGCTTTTGGTGGGCCTATGAGAGGCATTTCAGCCTTTTAGAATGGGAAGAAAACTGCACAAAAGCCAGGAAACCACCCAAGGATTGGTGGTTGGGGGAAGAGGGTGGGGCCAGAAGAAGGGGGCATGGCCTGCTGGGGAAGCCCAGTGGCCAGATTTGGCCCCCAGGCCTGATTCTGCTCTTCTGTTTTAGACTGACCTGAGGACTGTGGGCTCTTTCCAACGTTACACCTGCAGAGGAATGACAAGAGTTGGCATCGTTCCACTTGGGGCTGCACAACTGCCAACAGAACAACTAGCACAACTAACGTAAGCAACACCGAGCTGAGTGAGGTCATAATGCCTTGTGCAATGCCTTGCACACGTGGACTCCAGGTACTGAATATGACACTTGCGCAAGAACGAAAATGAGGTTTCTGCAAGCGATAGAAACTTTGTGCGGGTGGAATGGCATTGTTGGCTACAATCCCCTGTCACAACAGTGCAGTACGCATGTGTATTTGTATTATAGCCCTCCTCCTGATGTGCTAGTTTATAAATGTAGGGCTTTAAAAAAAAATGTGGGATTGCAATACAAAAATATGACTCCTCAGATGCAGCCTGAAGTGGGAAAATCCTACCACTTCACTCTGCACAGGGTGAATCTCGGGTCTTAACTTCACAAGCGCTTATAGTTTATGAAAATGAATAGATTGCTCCATGGCTATACTTTCCAATAGCCAGTTACAGCGAGCTAGGTCTAATTCTTCTCACAAACAGGTTGGTGCTTAGGGATTGAATGCTCCTCAGTAAAAATCGGCAGTGGAGGCTGGTGGCTGTGATGTCTGTGGGGCGGTGAATTCGTTCCGGGTTTCAGTCAGAACTCTACAGGAGCTATCCAAGGTGTTTCACAAAGCACCTTGAATAGCTCCTGTAGAGTTCTGGCTGGTTCTGACTGAAACCTGGAGCGGATTCACTGCCCCACTGACATCGGAGCCATCGGCCTCCACTGTAAATTTGGTTAGCCATATTTGAGAGCCCCCCAACCTGAACTTCTACAGACCAGAAGCAGGTTTACGCCTTCCTCTCCTGTCTGCAAGAAGCAGGTGTAGAAGAAGACTTGGACGGAGGGAATTGTGACTCGTCACCAGGAAGGGAACTTTTAAACACTTTCTCAGACATTCCAGCAAACTCCTTTGATCCAGCTCACTCGCTGGATCGTCACCTTGCTGTGGTGAGTGGGCTTGTGTGTTCCAATGAACCCTGTGAGCGAAGCTGTTGGGGGTCATGTACTCCCAGCAGGGCCACTCATGGCAGTAAGGTCAAGGGGGAGGAACCAGACAAAGAACGATCCAAGAAAGTCCTCAATGGCAGAACAGGTGGAAGATAACAAGGTGTATGTTACAACGGCTGTGAAGGTGGATGAAGGCTGCAGCAGATAAAGGACTACCAACCGTCATCTTATTCATGCCATTGGATTAGAGCCTTTTTCTGTGAAGATTTTGTGTTGATCATTGTGCACTGATCTCCACACATAAAACAAAGTCACGCACAGGCGCCTTCCAATCCAAACCCCAAACAACCAAAAGTCCCATGGCAATCGGCAGATGGTAATGGGGGCAGGACTGTGAAATCCAGACGCCTCTAGCCATGGACCGGCACATGGGCGGTGGATACAGATTCAGTCGTCCTGACTCAAGGACTGAAGCAGTTGAGTAGTTTGGCAGCTGTATCCACGACTGAGCAGTCCTATTTAGGATCCACTCTGCTCACCCCGTATGGGAAGGGGGCTAGAAAAGGTGCCCTAAAAATAGTCTGCCTCACCTCTTCCCTGACTGGATTACCACATCCAGTGGGGTCACCATTTAGCTGTCGCAAACAAATGAATTTTGGAACTTGGAATATACGGACGCTGCTGGACAATACAGATAGTGAACGCCCTGAACTGCCATCATGGCAAGGGAGCTGAGATGTTTTAACATTGACATAGCAGCACTCCAGGAAACCCGAAGAGCAGGAGAGGGACAACTGAAGGAAGAAAAAGGAAGTTATACCTTCTTCTGGAAAAGACTGCCTGAACAAGAATGATGAATACATGGAGTAGACTTTGCTATTAAAAATGATCTTATGAAGCTCTTGTCAGAAGTTCCTACTGGCATTAACGAACGACTCTCAACCCTTCGAATAAAACTTGCCCCAAACCAGCAGGCAACTATTTTAAGTGCTTATGCACCAACATTAGATGCTGATGAAGACATCAAATAAATTTTTTTACTCCCAGCTGGATACCATCTTATCAGAGATACCTAAGGAGGACAAAATTATCCTCCTGGGTGATTTCAATGCAAGAGTTGGGCATGATTTTGACTTGTGGCTGGGGACCATTGGGAAAGAAGGAGTTGGCAATAGCAACCAGAATGGAATTCTACTTCTGACTAAATGTTCAGAGCATAATCTTGTTATTACCAACACACTCTTTCGCCAGAAAAATAAATTTAAAACATCATGGAAGCACCCTCAGTCGAAGCACTGGCATCTCCTAGATTATGTAATTGTCCGTGCCAGAGATCGCTGCGATGTACTCCTCACCAGAGCCATGACGAGTGCTGACGACTGCTGGGCAGACCACCGATTAATTCGTTCCACGATGGCCATTAAGACTGTCCCTCAATGTAGGCTCCAAGGAAGAAAACTAAGATGTAAAATCAACACCCCAGCCCTTCAAGATCCTATTAAGCGAGCCTGCTTTCAAACAACTCTTAAGGAACACCTACCTATGGAAACCCCTGAAAATGTCGAGGAACACTGGAATAAACTGAAGACCTCCATTATCGCAGCCTGTGAACAAACTATCGGATACCAAACTAAGAAACATCAGGATTGGTTAGATGAGAATGATAGGGAGATTGAACATATTATTGTTAAGAAAAGGAAAGCCTTCCAAATATGGCAAAAAGACATCAACTGTGCTGCTAAGAAAAAAATCCATGCCAAAGGTGCAAAGGCTGAGGTCCAAAGAAGAACTAGAGAACTTAAGAACACCTGGCGGATAAAGAAAGCTCAAGAAATCCAGCATTTTGCAGATGCTCATGATGCATGGGGCTTTTCTAATGCCACAAAGGGCATCTGTGGACCAACAAATCATGGTACATCCCCCCTATACTCAATAGATGGTGCCAAACTTCTAATGGACAAAGAGCCTATATTGCACTGCGTTGGAAAGAGCATTACCATAATCTCCTTAACCGTAACTCTATTGTGGCTGATAAGGTCTTCCTGCAAATCCCCCCCCCCCCCCGAGATGAGCTTGCAGTATCCCCTAGTTTGGAGGAAGTCAGTAAAGCCATCAACCAAATGAAAAAAAAAACAAAGCTAGCAGACCCGATGGGATCCCTGTTTAAAGAAGGAGGGCCTGAAGCTACACGACAGTTTCACAAGCTCATCGAAAAAAATCTGGATGAGGGAGGAGATCCCAGCAGACTTCAGGGATGCCATAATTATCACTCTCTTCAAAAAGGGTGATAGAACAGATCGTGGAAACTATCGAGGCATCTCCTTTCTAGCTATGGCAGGCAAAATCCTGGCAAGGATTCTCGCAAACCCGCCTTTTACCTGTCTCAGAAGACATCCTCCCTGAATCCCAAAATGGCTTCTGCCCCTCCAGGGGGACAGTGGATATGATCTTCACCACACGACAGCTCCAAGAAAAATGCAGGGAGCAAAACCAACCTCTGTACAAGGCCTTTATTGATCTGACTAAGGCCTTTGACACTGTAAACCGAACTGCTCTCTGGACCATCCTTTTGAAAACCGGATGCCCTAATAACTTTGTGAACATCTTGCGGCTCCTCCATGATGCCAACAATCTTGGATAACAATGGCTCTCAAAGTGATCCATTCAAAGTGGGATCAGGTGTTAAACAGGGATGCGTCATTGCTCCAACTTTATTCGCTATCTTCATCGCTATGATTCTACACCTTGTTGAAGGTAAACTTTCCACTGGTGTAGAAATCATATATCGAACAGATGGAAAACTTTTTACTCTCAGTAGGCTGAAAGCAAAAAGTAAAGTAATTACAACCTCTGTCATAGAACTTCAATATGCTGATGATAACGTAATCTGTGCACATTCAGAGGAAGATCTCCAAACTATCCTAGACATCTTCGCAGAAGCATATGAAAAGCTCGGCCTCTTGCTTAACTAGGGGTGCACGAAAGCCACTTACCTGGTCTCGCAGCTTGCTTCGCGGTGGGGGGGGAGGCGTTTCGCTACTCCCCCCGAAGTTCAGGCCGGGGGGGGAGGCTTCCCGCCTCGCCCGGCCAAAATTCAGGCCGGGGAGGAGGCGCCTCGCCTCGCCCGGCCGCGAAATAAAAAGTTTTTTAAAAAAACACGCCCCCGTGATAGGCTACGTGACGATTTACATAGCCTATCACGGCTAGATCTGCAAAGTCAGCCGTGATAGGCTACGTTAATCGTCACGTAGCCTATCACGGGTGACTTTAAAAAAAAAAAAGCGCGTACGGCTAATGGCGGCCCCCATAGGGAGCCGCCATTCGCGTTCCTTATTTGGTCGCTGTAGTCTACGTAAATCTTTACGTAGACTACGGCGAAAATAAGGGCAACGCAAATAGCCCAAATAAGCGACCTACAGCGACCAAATAAGGAATGCGAATGGCAGCTCCCTATGGGGGCCGCCATTAGCCGTACGCGCTTTTTTTTTTTTAAGTCACCCGTGATAGGCTACGTGACGATTTACGTAGCCTATCACGGCTGACTTTGCAGATCTAGCCGTGATAGGCTATGTAAATCGTCACGTAGCCTATCACGGGGGCGTTTTTTTTTTTTTTTACTTTTATTGGAATGGCGGCGGCGGCAGCCGGTCAAAAGACCGGCTGCCGCCTCTGCCCCTGTCGAAGACCTGCTGAACCGCCGCCGGGACCCGCCACCGGGAGGGACATTCGGGAAAGGTAAGTCCCATCCTGGGGGGGGAGTGCGGGGGGTGGGGGGGTACGGAGAATTTCTCCCCAAAACTACTTTGGGGGGCTGAATACATTGGCACTCGGCCCCCTGAAGTTTCGGGGAGAAATTCTTCCCCATCCCTATGCTTAACATAAAAAACCCCCGAAGTGCTTTACCAGCAAGCACAAACCAACCCCTCTGTAGCGCCATCAATTCAGCTTAATGGTGTGATGCTGGAAAATGTCAATCACTTTTCTTATCTTGGCAGCCATCTCTCCACAAAAGCTGACATAGATGCTGAAATTCAGGATTGCCTGAGCTCTGCAAGTGTAGCATTCTCCCGAATGACGCATAGAGTGTTCGAGGATTGGGACATTCCAGGAAGACCAAAATGCTTGTTTACAAAGCCATTGTACTACTGACCTTACTGTATGCCTGTGAAACATGGACCACCTATAAACGCCCCCTCCAACTTCTCGAAAGATTTCATCAACGCTGCTTCCGAAAAATTCTGCAAATTCCTTGGGAAGACAGATGGACTAATGTGAGCGTACTGGAAGAAGCAAAGACCACCAGTGTTGAAACAATGATTCTCCAACATCAACTTTGCTGGACCGGCCATGTTGTTCGAATGCCTGATCATCGTCTTCCAAAGCAGCTACTTTATTCCCAACTTATGAATGGAAAACGGAATATTGGTGGACAGCAAAAAAGATTTAAAGATGTTCTCAAAGCTAATCTAAAAAAATGTAACATAAGCATTGAGAACTGGGAAGCTCTAACCCATGAGCATTCCAACTAGGGATGGCGGAGAATTTCTCCACGAATCTTCGGGAGGCCGAATGCCAACGCATTCGGACCCCTGAAATTGGTGGGGAAATTCTCCGCCGGCTCCCTGCCCCCCCCCGGGATGGGACTTACCGTGGCTGAATGTCCCTCTCGGTGGCGGGTCCCGGCGGCGTTTCGGTGGCGTTTCGTCGGGGGCGGGGGCGGAGGCCGGTCTCCCGACTGGCTGCTGCCACCGCCATTGCAAAAAAAAAAAGTGAAGTAAAAAAAAAACACACACACCCGTCATAGGCTACGTAACGATTTACGTAGCCTATCACGGCTAGATTTCCAAAGTCAGCCGTGATAGGCTATGTAAATCATCACGTAGCCTATCACGGGTGACTTTGGAAAAAAAAAAAAAGCGCGTACGCAAATGGCGGCGGCCCATGGACGCCGCCATTTGTGTTCCTTATTTTGGCACGTCTAGTCTACGTAAAGATTTACGTAGACTACGGCGAAAATAAGGGAACGCTATTTGCGTTGCCCTTATTTTCGCCGTAGTCTACGTAAATCTTTACGTAGACTAGACGTGCCAAAATAAGGAACGCAAATGGCGGCGCCCATGGGCCGCCGCCATTTGCGTACGCGCTTTTTTTTCCCCCTCCCAAAGTCACCCGTGATAGTCTACGTGACGATTTACATAGCCTATCACGGCTGACTTTGGAAATCTAGCCGTAATAGGCTACGTAAATGGTTATGTAGCCTATCACGGGTGTGTGTGTGTGTGTGTGTGTTTTACTTTTTTTTTCGCGGCCGGGTAGACAGGGCGCTTCTACCCGGCCTGAATTTCGCCGGCGAGGGATGGGGCGCCTCCCCCCCGGCCTGAATTTCGGCCGGGCGAGGCAGGGCGCCTCCCCTCCCTCGCCTGAACTTCGGGGGAAGAACCGAAGCGCCTCCCCCCCACCGCGAAGCAAGCTTCAAGAACAGGTAAGGGACTTTCGTCCATCCCTAGTTCCAACTGGAAGTCAGCCTATATTAAAGGCACTATGGACTTTGAAGAAGCACGAGTACAAAGCGAAGGGGAGAAACGAGCTCCGCGAGAGGCACGTCAAGCAAACGGTCACCGTGACCACCTTCCACCTGGAAACCTATGTCCTCACTGTGAGAGGTTGTGCGGATCCAGAATTGGCCTTCACAGCCACCTACAGACCCACTGCTAAGACTCTACCCCTGGAAGACAATCTTACTCGGTCACGAGTGATCGCCATGATGATGATGATTTGGACACATTTTTGATAACACTGTGGACTGTTTCCCACCTACTGCACTGGCAAAGGGGAACACTGAGGGGCACTGAACAACAGGAAAACTCACAGTAGATTACAGTCACAAAGTCAGCTGTGCTCAGGTGTCTTCTGATGGTTCATTCTCTAGGAACCAGAATAACAACAAGGAAGACAAGGGATTCCCAGCAGGCAGAATAATGGAACGACAAGAGTGACCTACAAAAATGTACTGATCTCCATGTTGCAAAACAAATACTTTTCTGTATGAGATTGTAATGCAATGTGTATAGAAGAGTACAAGAATGCACGATGATATATTAATTAAAACTGAATGCAAGTTGTACAACACTTCCAACTTTTAATACCGTCTGGCTTAAAATCTGCATTTAGACTATAAGTTCTGACTATAATGCACGTCACTGACAATGATGCGAGAGTAGAGGCTAAGAGACTGAGCTGTATTATTATTTCCTTTGAGGAGAAAGTCACTCATATTCGCGCAGAACTTGATGCCACAGTTATCGCAGAGTCTGGGGAAGTGTCCAGTGCTCCGTCTGGTTGTGTTTCCTGGGATCAGTTTCAGTTGTTGCAGCCTGATGATGTGGACAAGACGCTTGAATCAGTCCGTCCTACCACATGTAACCTTGACCCTTGCCCATCTTGGCTAATACGATCTAGCAGGGGTGGATTAGCTGGGTGGGTCCAGGGAATGGTAAATGCTCCGCTCTTTCAGGGGGTGGGTCCTGCTGCCTTGAAAGAGGCTGTAGTGTGCCCTCTCCTGAAGAGGCCCTCCTTGGACCCGAGGTGTGTGAGAACTATCACCCCATCGCTAATATCCCCTTTTGGGGCATGGTGTGTGAGTGTGTGGTAGCTGGGCAGCTTCAAGTGTTCTTGGAGGAAACTGATTATCTGGACCCATTTTAGTCTCGTTTCAGGCCAGGGTACGGCACTGAAATGGCCTTGGTTGCTCTGACTGATGACCTACTCTGGGTGAAAGACAGGGGGAGTGCGACCCTGCTGATCTTCCTGGATCTCTCAGCGGCTTTTGACACCATTGATCATGGTGTCTTACTGGATCAGCCCTGAGGGATGGGAGTTGGGGGCACTGTGCTACAGTGGTTCCGCTCCTACCTGCAGGGCTGATTCCAGAGAGTGGTATTGGGGGATTCCTGCTCTACCCCGTGGCTATTAAGCTGTGGGGTGCCACAGGGTTCTGTTCTATCCTCCATGCTGTTCAACATCTGTATAAAGCTGTTGGGTGAGGTCATTAGGAGTTTCGGGGTGGAGTGTCACCAGTACGCTGATGATGCTCAGCTCTATTTCTCCTTGTCGTTGGAGTCAGCTGGGACAGTGAAGGTGCTGGACCAATGCCTGGAGGCTGTAATGGGCAGGATGAGGGCCAGTAAACTGAAGCTGAATCCTGACAAGATGGAAGCTCTGTGGATTGGTGATTCCCGAGTCTGGGAATTGAGTAAGTGACCTGTCCCGGATGGGGTTGCACTCCCTCTGAAGGAGCAGGTGCGTAGCTTGGGAGTACTCCTAGATCCATCCCTGTCACTGAAGCCCCAGGTGAACTCTGTGGCCCAGAGTACTTGGGGCCAGCTTTGGCTGATCCACGAACTACGGCCTTTCCCACCCAGACAGGGATAACCTAGCCACAGTAGTGCACATGCTGGTAACTTCCCGATTAGACTATTGCAATGCACTTTACGTGGGGTTGCCTTTAAAGATGACTCAGAAGTTGCAGCTAGTGCAAAATGCAGCAGCTAGACTGTTGATTGGAACATCAATTAAAGATCACATAACACCGGTCTTAAAGGAATTGCACTGGCTGCCAATATGTTTCCAGTCAGAATTCAAGGTGCTAGTGATGACATCTAAAGCCCTAAGCACCTTGGGACCTTGATATTTGAGGGAGTGCCTGCCCAAGGATGGAGATCTGTTGGAGCAGCCCTCCTCTGCATCCCACCGGTGCAAGACATACACTATGGTGGGACATGGGAGAGGGTTTTTTCTGCTGTGGCACCCCAGTTGTGGAATGGAGGCCCAATTGGCACAGCCACTAGTTTCATTTCAGCGCCAAGTTAAAACACGGCTTTTAACCAAAGTCTTTGAGGGCTAATTGGATTCCCTGAGTTTGCACACTGTTTTAATTGTTTTATTGTTTTAGATTTTAAATTGGTATTAGCTAGCTTAATGATTTAGCATGTTTTTAGCTATTTAAAGTATTTACTGTTTTACACAGTTTGAATTGATTTTATCTGTATGCCACCCTGAAATCCTAATGATATAGGGCAGGATACAAATGTTTTAAGTAAATAAATAAATATGAAGGAAATGTGCACACAAAATGCACAGACAGTGAAAATTTCACAACATGCATTATATTAGGGAACATTGCTTGCAAAAATGTGTATATTAGGCCAAATGGAAATGCACATATTGGGAGAAATATGCATGAAAATGTGTACAGATTTTCGTGCAGGCTTAAAAAAATCAAGTTGATGCAGAAACAGGACATGATTAACTTATAAGTGGAAAAGATGAAATTGAGAGAAACTGAAATGGACAGATTCATCTATACTATCCCTCCTTGTTCTGGAATCGTTTGATTGCATTCCCCTCACAAGTTTTGGCTTCTGTCCTGCACTTCATTAGGCTGGGTTCAAGGGATATTAAGCTGTCTTGCAGTATGTGGCACTGCTGTGGCAGTTCTGGTCAGAATCCCACTCACCCTGTTTTTATCAAAGTAGCATAAATTGAGACATCTGTTTGTAAGGAGCAGTGTTTCAAATGCAGAATTATTTGGAGTGGTGCAGTTTGATCCTCTGCAGCTTCCCTTTTTCCAATTCCATCCTCACTTTTAGGGAAAAGCATTGGGTTTAGAAATCGTTGGGGTGGCCAGAGCTTCACTGGAGATAAATTTGCATGAGTGATAGCGATTCTCATTTCCCAGCTCCAAATGGTAAGAGATGTATTAATTATCACGTTGGGGGAGGAGAGCAGTCCCGCCCACCCCGAATACACTTATACCTGTGAGTGAAGCCATATCACCGATGCCAGCCAGCCTTTATTGTAAGGTATAGCTGAAGCTTCCCAATGAGGCAGAGTGATGGATAACTTCATTATACGACTTGTGAGGCCTTTATTTCTTTGTCTTGTGCCTTTCCAGGTTCTGTTTAATCACTTAGCTCTGGTTGAGCCAGGTGATTTCTTCAGTATTATATGAAAAAGCAAGTTTTTAGCCTAGCCAGGCTAAACAGAAATGTGTGCCTATTCTTGAAGATAGCATGTACTTCATGCTCCCAAGTCCTGCAATTTGGAGTGGTCTATAGCTCCCTTCAGACATTATTTTCCCCATACATCCAAAGAACACGTTGAGGGGAAACGTCCTACATGTATCTGTCCCGCCCCATTTCATTAAATGCCTCCCTAGCCTTTCCTCTAATAGAGTATATTCTATATAAATAATTTGTACAGCACCTATAGGAACAGAGCTGGGGGTGTGGCTTATGAGGATAAGTGGGAGGGGCTTAATTTGTAGGGATCGGGAAGGAGGTTGGGGTTTCTGGATTTCATCAAGGGCTCCTCTTCAACCCCTCTCCCCCATAATTTGAACACTCTGAGCAATCAGTTCTCAGAAGCCTATTCGCTCTGAACCTTGAGGCTGTGTAAAGCCATCATGATTAATAGCCATTGATAGCCTCATCTGCAGTGAATTTGTCTAGTATCACCTTTTAAAGCCATCTAAGCTAGTGGTCATAACTACATCTTCAGGAAGCAAATTCCACAAACTAGCTATGAGCTGTGTGGAGAAGTGTTTTCCTTTATCCGTTCTGAATCTCCTCCCAATTAGCTAGGATGACCCCAGCTTCTAGTATTATGCAGGAGAAAGTCTCTATCCACTTTCTTAATAACATGCATATTTTTTTATAAACCTCTGTCATATCCCCCCTTAGTTATCCTTTTGTAAAATTAAAACCAAACCAAACCACCAGTCATTGTAGCCTTTTTTGGCAGGGAAGTTGCTCCATTTTCTTGATCACGTGGTTGCTCTTTTCTGCACTTCTCCAGCTCCACAGTATCTTTTTTGAGTTGTGAACTCAACTGTACACAGTACTCCACGTGTAGGTAGCTGCACCATAAAAGCATTGGGAAGGATAGCAGTTTGGTTTTCGATCCCTTGCCTAATGATTCCTAGCATGGAATTTGCCTTTTTCACACCTGCTGCACATTGGATCAATGTCTTCATCGAGCTCTCCACCACAATTCCAAGATCCCTTCCTGGTCAGTCACAACCAGCTCACACCCCATCAGTGTATATGTGAAATTAGGATGTTTTGCTCCAAAGTTCATCACTTTACACTTACTTTCCATTGAATCTCATTTCCAGGTGGCTGTTTCTACGACAACAGAAAGAGAAGCGAATGGAGGAGTATGGGATTTTAAAAAAAGGAATCAGCTTTGCTGCACTTTGGTCCGTGCAAGGCTCCACGAAGGAATGCTCTGCGCCAGTAAAAATAACTTCACAGAATATGCTTCCGGGTGGGGGTTGGACTGAATGTCATCTGACTGGCAGGGGCTGCTCAACCAGTAAGAGAGGCTCCCCCTCCCTTCACCTTTCCATGAATGTCCAGATGCACCTGCATTTTAGAAGCAAGCCTCATTGACCACAGTGGGACTTACTTCCGAGTAGACACACATATGCTTGTGCTGGGAAAGATGCCGGGGCGGGGGGGATGGGAAACCAGCCGCTTTCTAACCCGATGCTGTGCAGGATCCCTATAATGAAGCTGTGAAGTAGTTACTTCTTAAGGCGATAAACCAAATGACGGAGAATTGGAGCCTCGAAATAGCACTTCAAAGCATTTAGGGAATGTGCTTTAAACTGTGTAGGGGTGTAGGAACCCCACTCACCGATCCGCCTGGGGGGTCTGCGGGGGGGGGGGAGGTGATCTGTTCCTCCCCCCATAATCCTCCCTGGCCAGCTCCGCTCTGCGGCAAGTCCGCGGAGCCGCCGGCCGGGTCCATCCGCAGCCAGACTTCTGTCCGCTGCCCTGCCAGCGCAGCAGACGCCATTTGCGTCCCCGCTCTTTTTGTGATAGGCTACGTAAAGATTTACATAGCCTAAACGAAAAGACCAGGGATGCAAATGGCATCCGCTATGCTGGACGCCATTTGCATCTGCACACCGGCAGCGGATGCAAGGACTCGGCGGACGGACCTGGACCTGGCCGGCACCAGGTAGGGTCCGTCTGGGATGAAGTTCGCGGGGTGGTGGGAGGGAATGGTCCATTCCACCATGGACTCTGGGGGATCCGGCCTCATTGGACTCTGTGGCGGATTTCTCCACCACCCCTAAAACTGTGCCATTTCAATTGAGGGGGATCTCTGTAAATTCTGAGGTGGGCATTCAGGGGACAAGCCTCATTGAGCACAATGGGAATTGCTTCTGAGCAGACAGTAACTGGTTTGTGCAGGGATGGGAAACGCACAAGAAACACCCCTTGACGGGGGTCACAGTGAAAGGCACACCCCTGGGCAGGGCTAGCATGCCTGAAGTAAATTCAGGTGTTGGGGCACACAGCAACTATACCGGGGAGAACCTGACTTGAGGAAAATAATTGGACTTTAAGCAGTCTCAGGAAATCTGGGTTTTCCGTGATAACCTCTGGGGTGGCTGCTGGATGGCCACAACATCATGTATCCCTAATGACTTCAACACGCAGCCAACTCAGAGTAAATGGCTGGTGGAGACACCCCCAGTTTTTGGCCCAGTCATCCAGCTTGGGGAGATCCTTTCAGAGCGCTTTGCAGTCTGCTTTGGTTTTCACCACCTGAGTAATTTGGTGCCATCTGCAAACCTGCCCACCTCACTGTTCATCCCTCACTCCAGATCTGAATAGGGATGTACGAAACACCTACCTGGCTCTGCACTGGGCAATCCGCGGTGGGGGGGAGGTGCTCCATCCTTCCCCCCGGAATCCTGCCCGGCTGGCTCCAGCCGCCCGCAGCTGGACATCCGGCTGCTGGGCAGCCCTGCAGGGATGCAAATGGCAGCTGTTGTAGCCGCTGCCATTTGCATCCCTGTATTGAGCCGTGATAGGCTACATAAATATTTACATAGCCTATCACGGCAGGGGGAAAAAAACCCCAGCGTACGCAAATGGTGGTAGCCTCCGCCATTTGTGTACGCTGGCCCCCCTCCCCCCGTCGTGATAGGCTATGTAAGTATTTACGTAGCCTATCATGGCTATGAAGAGGAGGAAGAAAATGGCGGCCGCAGGATGGCTGCCATTTGCAAAGCAGCGTGGATGGGAGCAGGTAAGTGCTCCGTTTCGCGCGCCTTAAGTGGGTTGGGAGGGCGGGGGATTCGTTTCGCGATGGATTTGGGTGCACTGGCATTCGGCCTCACCGAGATCTGTCACGGAATTCTCTGACATCCCTAGATCTAAACAAATTCTGTACAATGCTTCCTTGACTGCAATCGTCTTGGAACAGTACCTTGCACGAGGTGGAGGGATATGATTTCAGGGCAAATTGTGGGTGTGTAGTGGTTGATCACTGAGGATAGAGAGGCCAAATTGGGCCCAATCTACACAGCTGATTTTGTGTGGAGTGACAGCACGTCAGGGTTGTTTGTGACAGCTGACACTGATGTGAATCCGCAGCAACCCCACAGCTTCCCTCTGGAAAAGGCGTATTTTTCAGAAAGTCATTTTAGTGTGTCTTTTTTCCTTAAATGCAACTCCCTCTCGGTTCCACTGCAGTGTGCCCCGTCGCCCCACATTAAATCCTGAGTGTACCTATTTCTGTGACCTGGCTATGACCTGGCAGTGACCTGGTCAAGAGGTGAGGGTGCCCCCTTACCGCCCCCCATTCCCTCTTTTGTCCCATTCACAGTAGGGCTGCTTTCCCATTCACAACATCTAGCCCCTTTTTCCTATTCACAGTACTGAAGTATTGAAACAGCATTGTTTCAAGCATTTACAATAGTGCAGTAGCTGCTTTCCCCATTCACAATATGTAGCCTGTTTTTCCCATTCAGAATATTGCAGTAGCGCAATATCAGGCGTACACAATAGTGCAGTACTGCTTTCCCCATTCATAGTATGTAGCCTGCATTTCCCATTCAGAAGAGTGCAATAGCGTTGTTTCAAGCATTCACAATAGTGCAGTAGCTGCTTCACCCATTCAGATACTGTAGCTTGTTTTTCCCATTCACAATAGCTCCGTATCTTTTGATCTTTCACAATATCCCAGTGGTGGATGAGAGGGTAGAGGTGTGGGGTAAACAACTGGGGCTTAATTCAGTGCTTCCAGTAAACTTCCCTGAACGGGGGAGTGTGGACAGGGGCAGGGAACAAGCCTCTCTCATTCGCTGAGCAGTACCTGTAGGGTTGATGACATGCAGTTCGACTCTGCCCACCCAACCCTGAAGTATGGGGGTTTCAAGTGCTGTGTGACCCATGAAAGCGGGTTTTTAGGTAGCGTATACTCTGCTTTTCTTGCTTTGTGTGCCCATGATGGACCAAAGCAATTTCAAGAAAATCCAGATAAAACCAGAAAGTGCTTCTCATTCTGTTTCTATGTGGATGGAGCCTTGGAGCTGAACTCGATCCGCTATGTCCTGCATGAATCTCTCTAACCAAACAAACACAAATAAGGCTTTTCCAGTGTGAAAAGATGAAGAGATTATTCATTCCAGAAATCTGAATTGGCACCCTTTGGTAATCTTGGTGCCTATGATGACTTATTTTGCTTTTAAAGAATGGAGCCAAAATGATCGGCTTTAATTATTAAGCTTCCAAGAGGAAGTATCATTTTGATTATAATACAAACTAAGCAAGCAAGCAAACACCATGGCAGCAGCAGAAAAAAAGTATGGGAACGGGACAGAAGGGGCACTTCAGGATGTGGAGAGGTTTGTCACACCTGTTAGATTTCTTAAAGAGAAATCGTGGGATTTTCTTATTAATGCTCCCATACAATTTCCCTGAAGTAGGTCCTGTTGATGTTGATGGAGTTAAGTTTCAAGTAAGCACACTTTGGACTTCAACCTTATTTTAATTTCCAGTTTAAGATGCAGTTATAACTTGCATCTGAAAAGTGCCTTTCATTCAAGTAACAACAATTGTCCAGCAACCAGAGCAGATGGGGCCATGAAGTACCTGTTGTGTGTGTGTGTGTGTGTGTGTGTGTTGTTCTTGCCTCCTTTACCCTCTCTCTGACGTTGCCTGTGGCAACAACAGATAAAAAAGTGAAATAGTTAAAAAAAACTGTTCATGAGGGGATGAGTCTTAGGGGAAGAAGAAACATATCCCTGTTGCCAAGGGAACGGAGACCCTGCTCCCTTGATGCAAAGGCACAGCCCCCTGAAACTAATCTAGAGCAGAAGAATGGCAGCTGCATTCAATATCCCAAAATGCATCCCACTGAAAATAATGCAGTAGGGAATGCGTATGTTAGGGATGTCAGAGAAATCCGCAACAGAACAAAATGAGTTCAGATTTTGGTGAATCCAACCAGCAGATTCCACGGTGGGCTGGCTCCCCCCCCCCCGCCCCCGCTGGTCGGGAGGATTCTGCTGACTTGCAGACTGTTTTTTTTTAACTTTCCTGATTTCGCACAAATTTTGTAGTTGAAAAATATGCAAAAAATTTAAAAAGCCAGGCAAAAATGTGCATTTCGCCGTAGGCTAAAATGAGAAAATGCACATTTGGGGGGGATTTGTGCATTTTTGCACGTGCGATTTTATGCAAATGCGCATTTACGCAAAGTGCGCATTTGTGCAAATTTGGGAATTAAAAAAAAATCCAATTCGGTGATGGGTAGACTGCGGAATGAAAGGTGCCTGGCAGTCTCTGAAACACGATGTTCTGGATTTTACACAGTCCCTACATCCCTAGTCGATGTTGTTCCTTGCACTGCATTACTTTCATGTGAGGAAACATTGACCATTGATTTGGTGACGGTTTTAGGTTTCTCTCTTCTCACCCAAGGAACAGTAAAATGGGGAAACAATCGGCCAGTTCACATGATCGCCACAGCCTACTATGGCAGGTTGCAGTACTTGGGTGCGGCCATTTTGAATATTCAACCCTCGGCAGGGGGGTTGCCATGGTTTGTTGTGTTGTCCAAACCTGGGTGGGAGGGTTATTTGAGGGTGGCTTGTTGTGTCATCAGAACCCTGGCAGCAGTTGCTTAACCCTTCAAACAACCCCTGCTGCCAGGGTTCTGATGACACAACAAGCCACATCCAGGGCTTGAATAGGCAATTTGGCACCTGCAGGGGTCGCAGCTCATTATGGCTTAAATAAGACATGGTGAGCTGTGGTGATCATGCAGATCAGGTCAGTGGCTGTAAGCAGGCATGGAAAAATGTGTCAAAGAGTGGAAAGTAGGGACTTCTATGAAAATGTTTGCACCCCTCCCCTCTCTTGAAATGGCAACTTTCTCAGTGAAAAGGAAACCTCACAAAATTTGGCACAGAACTTGAGTAAGGATGGATGAATCTGAGCAATGGAAAAACAAACAATGAAAACATCAAAATTAACCATTAAAATCAGCACCAAGTACACAGAGGGCCCAGTAAAATCCTAACTCAGTCATAGGCCAAGGTAAACGGGTGAGTCTTAAGGGCCCACTTGAAGGCCTGTAATGATGGGACCAGGGAGCCAAGGTTCCATAAACAGGGGGCCACTATTGAGAAGGTCCTATCCTTTGTGCTCGTCAACCTCATTTCTCTTATGGGCAGATACACATAATTATAAAGTCTTTTCCACGCCCCACCCACCACCACCAGCATCAGCCAACAATGTGCAGTAGGGCCAGGAAAATGCGTATTATACTAATGTGACGAGGGCACAGGGTAAGTTGAACTAGACATTACAAAGAGGGAGGGGAGAACTTAACATAGGACTGCCATTTTCATCATCCCCCTCATGTTCTTTGGAACATGGAGTTCTGCCCTTTGTGGCCAGAGCCAGGCTGTTTTAATTTTAGGCTCCAGTACAATGATGTAGGAAATCCATTCTGAGTTCCATTCAGCTTCTGAAAATTCTTAGGATGACAGCTTAAAGCATCTGAGAAGTTAAATATATTTATTCCCCCCACTGTGCGCTGCTTTGCATGTGTTAATATTGAAGTGCCACCTGTCATCAGCTTCTCCCGTCACCTCTCTCTGCTGACTCCTCTGGCATTTGACACAGTTTCCTGGCGCCTCGACCTAAGTTATTTTTTCATCTTGAAATTTACCACTGCTTTGTCCATCCTCTTTCCAAGATCAGTAATGAAGGTGATATTTCTGCATCTTTTTATTCAATCTTTAGGTGACCTTGACTCAACAAGCCAACGTATGGTGGTGGTGGTGGGGGTGTTTCTGAATATGCCAACCGGGTTTTTCAGTAATTTGCTGTTTTGCTGCTGATTTGTACTTTGTTGTTGTTTTATTTGTGTATTTCAAATTGATACTGTTTTTATATTGTCTTTGTTGTTATTTATATTATGCCATTTTTGTTATTTACATTATGACATCTGTGAATGTCTAGTGGAATGTTTGGTGGAATAATAATGCTTGGTGGGAATGCTTGGTGGTTACTACTACTACTATTACTACTACTACTGTTGTTGTTGTTTATTCGGTCAGTTGCTTCCGACTCTTCGTGGCTTCATGGACCAGCCCACGCCAGAGCTTCCTGTCAGCCGTCGCCACCTCCAGCTCCCCCAAGGTTGAGTCTGTCACCTCCAGAATATCATCCATCCATCTTGCCCTTGGTCGGCCCCTCTTCCTTTTGCCTTCCACTTTCCCTAGCATCAGCATCTTCTCCAGGGTATCCTGTCTTCTCATGATGTGGCCAAAGTACTTCAGTTTTGCCTTTAATATCCTTCCCTCAAGTGAGCA
Source organism: Heloderma suspectum (assembly GCF_057233095.1). Classification (NCBI taxonomy): domain Eukaryota; kingdom Metazoa; phylum Chordata; class Lepidosauria; order Squamata; family Helodermatidae; genus Heloderma; species Heloderma suspectum. The sequence goes on from NC_139461.1 coordinate 137,901,370, forward strand.
GTCTGGCTTTATTTCCTGGAGTATGGACTGGTCTGATCTTCTTCCAGTCCAAGGCACTCCCAGAATTTTCCTCCACTGTAAGAATAACTGCAAGGGGGCTTTTCACACTTTGCAGTCTGTGAGTAATCAACACGCAAATCAAAGTACTGCTCACACAAAAACAGCATATTAATGTGGGGAAAGCGGAAGCAATTTGCATTCCCATTGGTGCTAGTCCATATGAATGGAAAGGATCAGATTGGGGGAGGGGGTATTTTTGTAGCTAAACAGCAGTGATGTTTCTTATGAGAATGTGTAGCTGCTGATGCCAGGCAACCTCAGACAACTGGTCCATCTAGCCCAGTAATGTCTACTCTGACAGGTAGTGGCTCTCCAAACCCTGCTATGTAAGATCCTTGTGTTGACTGGAGTGGGGATGCCAGGGATTGAAGCTGGGACCTTCTGCATTAGAGTACATGTTCTACCACCAAGCAGTGGCTTCTCCCCAGTACCCTGTAAGAGAAGTACCTCTTTACTAAGGCACTCTCTACTAAGGCACTCTCTATTTGCTACTGTTAGTCCTAGGAATCGACCCAAGGTGATTTATTGCTGCTTTGCCTGTCAACAGTCTACAATCAGCAGATATAGGAATTCATGAGTCTGGTATACACTGGATCCACCCCAAGGATATCCATCCTATGAGACTCCCAAGCCTGACTCATGTCAGTTTTGGAGGGCCTCTGGTGGCAGGTACATTCCAGATGTGGGTGGAGCTTAAGGAAAAAGGGGTAGGGCCACCCCCCCCCCCAAGAATATCAGCTTATTTTATCTTAGTGCTCTCACTGCCCAGTCACTTAGCCTTAAGAGAGGCATCTCAGAATGGGGGCAGGAATTGCACAAAAGCCAGGAAGCCACCAAATGATTGGTGGTTGAGGGAAAGGGGCTGGGCTAGGGGAAGGGGGCGTGGCCATCTGGGGAATCTCAGAGAGCTGAATTGGGACCCCAGTGACCTGGATTTAGACCCTGGGCCTGAGGTCCTGCATCTCTGCACTATGCATTCTGGAGGAGCAGTAGAGAACTAGATCCACAGATGTCATTTTCAGTGGCAGCCCTGAGTCTTCAATAACATCTAGTTCTACCCTAACAAGTTTCATCTCCTAAAACTTCATGTTCTTAGCAAAGCAGGATAGATTACAAAATAAAGCAAACACCCTTAATTCAATCACTGACTTGTATAATTCAAGGATGCCCACGTTTCCACACATTAAGAAAAGCCAGTGTGTGCTTCTCATTCATACAGTGAAATAAACTCTTAACTTTTCTCAACCACAAACCCATGAAAATGTGTTATTTCTGTATAATCACACTATATTTCTTTATTTTTCTTTTCTACAATTGTAGCCTACTTTAAAAGAACCTCAGATGTTTCCACCTTTAAGCAAATAAATCAGAGCTTTAAAAATGATTTTCTGGTGTTTTTATAACTTTAACATCTCTCACAAAATCTTTAGGGACCATATAAAATCTAAGTAAAAGTATTCCAAATCCTTTCCTAATATCCTCTCTGTTTACCATGGCAGCATCACATAGTTCTGAATTCGAAATAACTTAATTATTTAGCATTATATCAGAATAATACGTAATAAAAAGAGACAAATTGTCATTTTTTTTCAGGAAGGAGTGCATCATACCTGAGCAAATGACCTGACTTTTCCATTAGAGACGAAGCACAGAGGTTGCTGTGCTCACACTCAAATTAAATGCTGATTTCTTTTTAGCAGTTCGATGAACATTTAAATATAGAAATGGTTCTGAAAAACCTTCCGAACAGCTTTGAAAATTTTAATTCAAACTGTTGGACAGAGAATAGGGTTGCTAACTTTAATTCCTTTAAATAACGGATTAACCTACCAAAGCTTTAGTTAATTAACTAAATGTGGGGGGGACATTTCTAGTACCATATTTTAAGAGCGCAGTTACTTATTTGTTGAGGCTATTTTGGTTCTGGTATGTTACTGTAATACAGAATGAAAAAGAAGTTAGTAAAATGGTATTTCTCTTTTAGCAATGAGTGACAGCTTTTATTTATTAATGATACAATCCTATATATGTCTACTCAGAAGTAAGCTATAATGAGTTCAGTAGGTCTTACCCCCAGATAAGTATGTCTAGGATTGCAGCCTAAATTATCTCTCACTTTCTTCAGTATCTAAGGAAGACACCCATATTGACCTTTTAGTAACGTACAAATTTATTTAATTAATGAATTTGTTAAAAGGCAGAGGATTAATTACATACACTTAAGGAAAGGTTCCTCCTGTGCAAGCACTGGGTCATTACTGACCCCTAGAGGGACACCGCTTGTGCTGGTGTTTTCATGGCAGACTATAGCGGGAGGGTTTGCCATTGCCTTCCCCAGCCGTGACTACCTTTCCCCCAGCAAGCGGGGTACTCATTTTACCAACCTCAAAAGGATGGAAGGCTGAGTCGACCTGAGCCGGCTACCCGGGACCCGGCTTCTGCTGGGATCGAACTCAGGTCGTGGGGACAGTTTCGGTTGCAATACTGCTGCCTACCACTCTGCGCCAATTGCACATATCTAGGGATACGGATTCTTTCCATCCCATTTATGAAGAAATTTGCAAATTTTGTTATGTTCTCATAAAAAACCCAAACCAAATTCACGCCCATCCTTACTAGGGCCGGTGGTGAGCAAGCTCTCTTCTTTCCCTCTGCACGCAGGGAAATTGCTGCTGCCAACACTGACACCTCCTGCTCCTACGTGAGAAGGACCCTCAAGAGCTGGAGTGGGGTGCTTCATTCCATAAGAGGAAGTGTAGGCGAGTGACAGAGCAGTGGCTGAAGAATACCTCCTAAAATTAATATCTGGCTTTGCTAATAGAAAGACTGTAATGTTTCTCTTTAATTCTGCTGTATGCCTACCTAGAAATGTGTGTGTGTCACCCAAAACAAGAAGCAGATCCAAGTAGCAGCCAGCCTTTTTCTTTCCAGAAATGAGTTCAGCCATTGCTTTGTCCTAGAATCCTAGGTGTAACCTTATAACTGCAGCATCTAGCAAAGACCCATTCATTCAGTTCCCAATCTCCATCTTGAGACTGGGTCTAAAGTGCAGACCTTGTGGCTACAATATCTGGACTCATTTGGGGCCTTTTTTTTGTTTCTTCCCCTATCCCTTGCTTTTTGTACCACCTAGACTGATGAAGAGTTCTGGAGGACTCAAAAACATGCAAGCTCTTTTGTAGCATTTTGGCTGGTCCTCCAAGGTATTGCCTAACTGTGGATTCTGGGTTCCCCCACTCACCCATGGACTAACTCAGCAATCTTTGCTTTTTATGTGCTTTGCTAAAGTTACACACATCTTTCCTCAAATTACTTTGAGCTTCTTTTTATATGTTTCAACCCAAAGTCCATAGGATTGATCGAAGGCTCAGTTTCTCTAAGGCTTTTGATACAGAATCAGAGAATTGGAAGGGGCCATTTAGGCCATCAAGTCCAGTCCCCTGCTTGGTGCAGGAATCCTGTTTAACGCATCCCCAACAGATGGTTGTCCAGTCTCTGCTCGAATACCTCCAGTGATGGAGAGCCCACCACCTCCTTAGGCACTTGATTCCATTGTCTGACTGTGGTGACAGGGCGTTTTTTCTGATGTTCAACCAAAATCTGCCTTCCTGTAATTTAAGCCCATTATTTTGTGTCCTACATTCTTGGATAATAGAGAAAAGGTTGTGGCCCTCTTCTGTGTGACAACCTTTTAGGTATTTGAAGAGTGCTCTCGTATCCCCCCTCAGTCTTCTCTTTTCAAGGCTAAACATACCCAGTTCCTTCAATCTCTCCCTGTAGGACTTAATTTCTAGTCCTCTGATCATCTTTGTTGCCCTTGTGCTGGTGTTTTCATGGGAGACTATAGTGGGGTGGTTTGCCAATGCCTTCCCCAGTCGTGACTACCTTTCCCCCAGCAAGCTGGGTACTCATTTTACCAACCTCAGAAGGATGGAAGGCTGAGTCAACCTGAGCCGGCTACCCAGGACCCGGCTTCTGCTGGGATCAAACTCAGGTTGTGGAGAGAGTTTCAGCTGCAATACTGCCGCCTACTATTCTGCGCCACACGAGGCTCATCCTTCTATTGATGCAACCTAAATTTGCATGTGACTTTTTTGCAAGGCACATTGTGCTGTTGACTCTTATTCAGTTAGGGATGTACGAAAGTCATGTACCTTTTCGAAGGGTGACATTCGCAGTGGGGGGGAGGTGTTCCGTCCCTCCCCCCGAAATTCTTTCCGGCTGGCTCCGCTCTGTGGAGATTCCGCAGAGCCATCTGCCGGGGCTGCCTGCAGCCGGACATCCGGCCACTGGGCAGCCTGCAGGGACGCAAATGGCGGCTGCCGTAGCTGCCGCCATTTGCGTCCCTGTACTTTGCCGTGATAGGCTACGTAAATATTTACGTAGCCTATCACAGCAAAAAATAAAACAGCGAACGCAAATGGTGGCGGCTACGGTGGCTGCCATTTGCGTTCCCTTTTTTGGGGGGGGGGGCCGTGATAGGTTATGTAAATATTTACTTAGCCTATTATGGCCACACACAAAAAAAGGGAACGCAAATGGTGACCACTGCGCCATTTGCGCCCCTCTCTTTTGCCGTATAGCCTACGTAAATATTTACGTAGGCTATCACGCCCCCCCCCAAAAGGGAACGCAAATGGCGGCCGCCGCAGCCGCCGCCATTTGCGTTCCCTTTTTTTTTGCTGTGATAGGCTACGTAAATACTTCATGGCTTCCGCAGGGACACAAATGGTGTCCCTGTGTTAGCCGTGATAGGCTACGTAAGTATTTATGTAGCCTATCACGGCTATAGTGATGAAGCGAATGGTGGCCGTGGCCGTGGCCACCATTTGCAAGTCAGTGTAAACGGCAGCAGGTAGGTGTCCCATTTCACGCGCCTTTCGCAGGGCGGGGGGGCTTCGTTCCGCCATGGATTTGGGGGGGGCGAATGCACTGGCATTCGGCCTCACCGAGATCCGTGGTGGAATTCTCTGACATCCCTATATTCAGCTTGTGATGGACCACAACTCCAAGGGCCTTTTCACACACACTATCGTCAAGCCAGGTATCCCTCATCTTATACCTATGCATTTGATTTCTCTTTCCTAAATAAAGAACTTGTACTTGTCTCTGTTAAATTTTATTCTTTTATTCTGCCCAGTTTTCTAACCTGTTAAGATCATTCTGAATTTTGTTCCTGTCGCTTAAGATATTATTTATCCCACCCAATTCATCTGCAGATTTGATCAGCATTCCCCCCACTTCTTCATCCAAGCCATTAATAAAAATGCTGAGGAATACAGGGCCCAGGACTGAACCCCGTGGCACCCCACTCGATACCTCTCTCCAATTTGATGAAGAAACATCGACAAGCACCTTTTGAGCATGGTTCTCCAGCCAGCTGTGGATCCAGCTAGTCATAGTGCCATCCAGCCCATACTTAACTAATCTGCTCTAGAGTTTTCCCAGGTATTGATGTCAGACTGATTAGTCTGCAATTTGCCAGATCTTCCTTTTTGCCCCTTTTTGAAGATAAAAACATTAGCCCTCTTCCAGTCCTCCAGTACTTCACCTGTTGTCCAGAATTTCTCGAAGATAACAGATAGAGGTTCTGAGAGTCCATCCCTTAGCTCCTTCAACACCCCAGGATGCAGTTCACCTGGACCTGGGGATTTGAACTCATTGAAGGTGCTTAGATCATATTCCCTGACCATCTCTCTGTCAACCTTGAGCTGCACTCCTACCCCTTCAGCCTGATTGTCACATATGCCAGATGGGACACAGATCTTCTTTTGGGAGAAGACTGAGCCAAAATAGGAGTTGAGCAGTTCTGTCTTTACTTTGTCATCTGTCAGCATTTTGCCATCTTTGCTGAGCAGCTGGTCTGCCATTACTTTTGTCCTCCTGTTACTTTGAATATATCTGAAAAAGCCTTTTTTGTTGATCTTCTGTCATCCCTGGCCAACCTCAGCTCATTCTGAGCTTTAGCCTTCCTGATACTATGTCTGCAGTTCCAGGCTCTCTGCCTCCACATTTCCTTAGTCACCTGTTCCTCCTTCCACTTTCTATATATGTCCTTTTTGATTTTCAGATCATCACTATGCTTTTTGTGTAGCCACATAGGCTACACAAAAACATCTGTTGTCTTCCATTTTTTTCCTCATTGGGATTGTTTCTGATGGCACCTTTAGTAACTCCTTTTTCTGGAATTCCCATTCCTCCAAAACGTCTCTTCTTTTTAGGTTTTCCTGCCATGGAATCCTACTTATCATTGCCCTGAGTTTATTAAAATCAGCTTTCCTGGAATCCAAGGTACACGTTTAACAACACTCAGCTTTAGTTTTCCTTAAAATCAAATCTCAATAGAGATGTACGAAAGTCACTTACCTCTCAGCGGATTATGTTGATGGTGGGGGGGGGGAGGCGTTCTGTCCCTCCCCCCGGAATCCTAGATGGGGGGAGGCACTCTGTTCCTCCCCCCCCGGAATCCTCCATGGCCAGCTGTGCTCTGCGGCAGCTCCGCGGAGCAGCTGGCCAGGCCCAGCCCAGAGCCATCTGCGGCCTGATTTCCGGCCGCGGAGGGCTCTGAGGAACCCCCCCCCAAAAACGCGTAATGGCAGCGGCTACGGCCACCACCATTTGCGTTCCTTATTTTTGGCCATCTTAATCTACGTAAATATTTACGTAGACTATGATGGCGAAAATCAAGGGGAACGCAAATAGCGTAGCGGGCAAATGGAAGGAAAAAGATCAATAGGAAGAAGACGAACATCATGGTTACGGAATCCGAGGGAAAGGTTCAGCTGTACTTCTATACAACTATTCAGAGCAGCGGCATCAAAAACAAAAATAGCTGTAACGATCGCTAACCTCCAATGGGAGGTGGCACCAGAAGAAGAAGAAGAAGAAGGTGAATTTTGAAATTGCAGTGGCTGAGAAAACATTCCAAAGTTTGGATTTCGTAAGCCCATTATGAATTGAACTCAGACATCCTCCAAAATTAGTAAAGATTCAGGACTCCTGGGAACAACTTTTCCCAGGGGTCCTGGTGCTAGGGAAACTGACATAGTGGTGTCCCTGGGCATAATACACTTCCTAGTGCCAGCCTCCATGTTGCAAGCCTCCTGGGTTGCTGCTCCCACAACCAGCTAAGCGGAAGAGGCAATTGGGAGGGATTCAAGAGTGCTCGGTGGGCTGATGGGGAACAGTTTGGGAAGATGTTTGGGTCCATCACACCCCCAAAGATGTTATCAGGAATGTGTCATGGGGCCCAAACTTTGGAAAGGGATAGGTGTCAGGAGCGCCCTAGCTGCCTCTTGCAGTCCCCTCTACTAGCCAACTCAGGACACAGACGATGAGGATTCTTTCCAAGGCTTTATTCCATTATTACTTTATGACTCTTTCAGATACTAATCACTAGCGACTAAGCAAGGAACAGCACTGGGGAAAGATAGCAGAGTAGCCTCAGCTCCAGGTAAGGCAGTTGGTCCCTGTTTGAAGGGGAACCACGGGAAGACTCTGAACTTATGGGCTATGGAGAGATCCTCCCTCTTTCCCTTGGGTCCTCGGGATGCGACCGTTGTTTGCGCGCCAAACGAGCGGAGTGCCTCCTTTTGGCGCCCTCCATCTGTCATCGCTCCTTGCATCTGCGCTGAGCGTCCAGCAAGCCCCCTTCCAGCACTCTCTCGCTGCCAGGGTCACTATCTACCCCAGGAATGCTGGCAGGAGGAATCTCTGCCCGCTGCTGTGCTTGTGAGAGATGAGCGAGCTCCTCTCCCACGGATTGCTGTTCTTCCTCAGAATCAGAACTGCTCTGGGGCTCTATGGGCTCAGTTTCCACTGTAACATCATCCCCGCTCCCATGAGGCCCCCCCATGCTCCTCCCCTGGGGCCCCGGGTTTGTGGGGGTACAGCTGCTGGAAACGTCTCAGCAGCAACAGAGCCTGCACATTTTCCGCATGATCCCAGGATCGCTCATCTAGCCCATACCCCTTCCAGTCCACCAGATATTGCAAGCGGCTGTGAGAAAGGCAGGAGTCCAGAATCTCAAACTCCCCCTCCCCCTCCACCAGCACTGGCAGTGGGGGGGAGCCGGCCAAGCGATGAGGGTTGCCAGAAACCAGGGGGGACAGCAAGGACCGATGAAAAACAGGATGGATCTTCATGGGGGGGGGGAGAGCCAAGCGAAAAGCAACAGGGTTTTCTGGGCCATAATCTGGAAAGGCCCCATGCGGCGAGGCATGAACTTCTTTGCGGGCGAGTGAGAGGGGAGGTATTGGGTGGACAACCAAACCCAGTCCCCCAGTTGCAGAGACGGACCCAGCTGGTGCTGCCGGTCCACAGAGGCCTTGTAGGCTGTCTTGGCTTGCTCAAGGGAGTCCCGTAAGAGGTGGTGTACCTCTTGCAAATCCTCTAAAAACTCATAGGCTGCCAGCACCGAAGAGGGAGGTAGGGTGGATGGGAAAGCCTTGGGGTGGTAACCAAGATTGGCAAAAAATGGAGTTTGGCAGGTGGAAGCATGGCAGGCATTGTTATAAGCAAATTCTGCGAGAGGCAGCAAGGAAAACCAGTCATCTTGCTTGTAATTGACATAACAGCGCAAATATTGCTCCAGAGTCACATTGGTGCGTTCGGTCTGACTGTCCGTCTGTGGATGGTGGGCGGAGGAAAGACGGAGCGTCACATGGAGAAGCCCAAGTAGCTCCCTCCAGAAATGGGCAGTGAATTGGGCCCCCCTATCCGAAATGAGACCCTCGGGCCATCCGTGGAGCTGGAAAACATGCGCGAAAAAAAGCTCCGCCATCTCCCTGGCTGTGGGCAACCCAGAGCAGGGGATGAAATGGGACATCTTAGAAAACAAATCCACCACCACCAGAATAGTGGTCTTACCGTGTGAGCGAGGCAAGTCAGTGATGAAGTCAAAGGACAGCAGTTTCCAAGGTCCTGAGGGGGTAGGCAGGGGGTGAAGCAAGCCTGTGGGCTTGCCTGAGGGGGCCTTCACCTGCTGGCAGGTTGGGCAGGAGGCGACATAGGTCTTGATGTCCTGACACACACGACGCCACCAAAAATCCCGCGTCACTCTGTGCAGGGTCTTGGCGAAGCCAAATTGCCCAGCAGTGGGGGAGTCGTGGCACTGATGGAGGACCTTCTCGCGGAGGGGTCTAGAAGGTGCATAGACCCGGAATGGTAAAGCAGGCCACCTCACAAAGAGAAGGGGGTAGAGTGGGGGTTGAACCGCAGCTTGCAGACTCTCTACAGCAGTTGTCAGTTGAGCCACTTGATCATGAAGAGCCTGGTTCTCTTGCACGAGAGCTTGCACCGCCGAGTCCATGGCAGCCTCCAGAGGCAGTAGGAGCAGAGAGAGAGAGAGAAAAAAAGAGGAACGGGGACCAAGTTGTCAGGAGCGCCCTAGCTGCCTCTTGCAGTCCCCTCCACTAGCCAACTCAGGACACAGACGACGAGGATTGTTTCCAAGGCTTTATTCCTTTATGACTCTTTCAGATACTAATCACCAGCGACTAAGCAAGGAACAGCACTGGGGAAAGATAGCAGAGTAGCCTAAGGTCCAGGTAAGGCAGTTGGTCCCTGTTTGAAGGGGAACCACAGGAAGACCCTGAACTTATGGGCTAGGGAGAGATCCTCCCTCTTTCCCTTGGGTCCTTGGGACGCGACTGTTGTTTCAGCGCCAAACGAGCGGAACGCCTCCTTTCTGCACCCTCCATCTGTCGTCGCTCCCTGCATCTGTGCCGAGTGTCCAGCAAGCCCCCCTCCAGCGCTCTCTCACTGCCAGGGTCACTATCTATCCCAGGAATGCTGGCAGGAGGAATCTCTGCCCGCTGCTGTGCTTGTGAGAGATGAGCGAGCTCCTCTCCCACGGATTGCTGTTCCTCCTCAGAATCAGAACTGCTCTGGGGCTCTATGGGCTCAGTTTCCACCCTGACACTAGGAAACAATACAATAAAAAAAAAAAACAATTTTAGCCGTACTCATTCTGAATCGAGAAGGTGGGGGGGTGCGGGGACTTGACCATCACTAAAAAAGTACAAGTGCCTCAGCTATCAGAAGTTGGAAATACACTTTCTTATATAAAGGGGTACCTTTGTTTCCTCTTAAAACAGTCAGAGAGGTACTAAAATGAGGCCTTCACAAACAAAATTTACACCATTCTGAACATTAATGTTCAATAGCATGAAATTATATACAGCTATAGCAGAAAGGAAAACAAAACAGAAAGGGAATCTAGGCCCCTCAATCAATATTGTCCCTGTTACATATTTTTTCATGGTTCAGTCGTTTTAGCCTTCCGCTCTTCAACATTCAATCATTCTGTAGTATTAAAAACAGGTGAATGATTATAACTAAAACCTAAGTCCCACCGGGGACTGGAATAAACCTCCCTACTCAATGTGTTTCTTCAGCTAAGTTGAATTCAGGAGCCTGTTGGTATTTTCCTCTGAATTTCCCAGTGAATTTCCTGTTCCTGAATGGTAGGACAGAAAACACAGGCTCTTGTGAGGATCAGTTTCCCACCCACTGCCTGAGCTGAGCTGCCTGAGCACCTCTTGGCATCATCTACTGTTCTTGTCTGGCCCCCACTGGACTGTGTGCTCTGGGTGTGCACAATTATTAGGTCCCATCTCTGCACTGGGATTGACTGGCACATTCAGATGTTCCCAGTATAGGAACCCTCTTCAGAACAGCCCTCCTTGCCTCCACGTGAGGAGGGGAGACTGAGTCTGGGCCTGCTGAATCCTCACCAGCATCTCCACACCTGCCTGTTCAATCATCTGTTCAATCGTCAAATGTTCAGCAGAGGTGTGAGGGGGAGCTGATGCACATGTACCTGTATACACACCACAGCTGGATCTACATGGCAATAGTTTTTGAGGCGATTCCATTTAAATCCAGATTTTGAAATTGGGTTAGCACCTCCCGGGGCAAACGGTAGCCAGTGAAGTGGTTTATGTGTGTGGCATCTGAAACCGCATTAGTTCGGGGTTGGGTGGGTGAATTTCCGCTGAATGGCATCAACTTCCTAGGTGTGGGACAGTGAGTGAGCGGAGGCTTGCCCACACCTCCCCCCCACCCCGCCCAGTGAAGTGCAATAGAGGACGAGTTACTTCCAAGTAGGCATGCATAGTTTTCAACTTGATAGGCTTGAGGCTTGCTCTCTGCCACTTCCCCTCCCCGTTCCCATGGTCAATGAAGGGCCGTTTACAGCTGGAGTTCACATGGCCAGGGCCGTTCACAGCCGGAGTTCCGGCGACGGCTGGCTGCTGCGGCCACAAATGGCGGCCGCCATAGTGGCCGCCATTTGCATCCTGCCAGGCTGCCATGATAGGCTACGTAAGTATTTATGTAGCCTATCACAACAAAGAGCAGGGGTGCAAGCGGTGGCTGCTACGCGGTTTGTGCCGCTGCTCTTTGCCGTGATAGGCTACATAAATACTTACGTAGCCTATCATGGCAGCCAGGCAGGATGCAAATGGCAGCCGCAGCAGCTGGCTGAGAGACCAGCTGCTGCTGCCGGAGCCGCCGCCACCAGAACATCCGCCCCAGGTAAGCTTTGTCCCAGGGGGGATTCCGCTGGGTGGCGGGGTGGTGGCAGGCCGTTCCGCCACGGGTTTCGGGGGGCCGAATGCCAGTTCATTTGGCCTCACTGAAATCCGTGGTGGAATTCTCCGCCATCCCTACCTGCCCCCTCCCCACTCCCTCGGTCAGTGAATATTTAAAGCAACAGGCGAAAGGCAAAAGGAATTCTCCTGACCCTTCTGCTCCTGTACTCGGCAAAGTGCAATTGAAGTTACTTCTGGGTAGACATGTTTAGCCCTCTGCATTCCCTACACCTCCCCACCACTCAACTTTCCCTTCTGCCAATCAGCACTGCTCCCAGCAGCCTGCACCAAGGGCAGTTCAAGGTCACAACGACTCCCACACCATGCTGAAGCTGCCCGATGGGAAAATCCATCAGAAAAGCAGATTACAAAAAAAAGAAAAGAAAAGAAAAGGGAAAAAAGATTTTACAGAAAGGAATAGTGCACTTGCTATGGAGTAGAGTATGTGTTGTATGAGACAATTATCTTGGGGACGCAGCAGGACTGGAATAAAATACCCCATGTAGAGAGGTCCCAGCTCCTGCATGTGAACAGGAGCTCTGTGTGATTGGGTTTTCTGACCCAATTTATAGGCTCCCCATCAGACGTTCTCCTAATAAAGCTACCTAGCTTATCCTTAACATAGCTAAGTACGGGTCTCCCCAGATAGCAACCAGCCATCTGCAGGTCCAGAACCACCAGGACAAAGGGAGACCCATGCCTCTACCTCTGCCCTCTTCTAAAGCCCAGCCCTGGCAACCCAGGGCAGATTTTTCTTCAACCAGTCACTGGCTCAGCCCCTGGGTGGACTGCCCTGGCCTCCAAGAGGCTGGAACTCCCCACCAACTCCAGCTGTTAGCATTTCCCAATTGACAGGGACTGCGCCTGGCCTTGAGCAAAGGGCCGAGGAGCCTCTAGATAACATACAGTTCCAGGTGGTTGCAGTAGATGGGACAAGGCCTAATCTCCTGATAGAAAACAGGCCGTCATTCTTGACAGTCACCATCCATGTGTTGGGAAAGTGGATGACTGCAGCAAGAAGCCTGTTCCACTTGTGGAGGCTCCCCGTGCGAACCCTGGAAGATCAGGGTTCTAAAGAAAGCAGGGAACCTCCATGTGTAGAAAAGTCTCCTTGCTGCGGACGTTTGCCTCCATAACATATGGAGGACAGTGGGAAAAAGCGTGGTGATGCCCCCAAGGGGGTGGAATTATTGTGCTCATTCGTGTTCTCCCCCTCACCACATGAAGAACATAATGCCTGAAGAAGATTCAATTCCTGTTAATGTGATTATTGTTAATATTGCTTTCCAGAAGGTCTTGATTTTTGGGCAGTCCCACCGTATATACACATATCTTCTCTTCATTATATGTTTTCCCAAATGTTTTCCTCTTTTAAAAAAACACATCATGGAATATATGATCTCCTAGACATTATTTTGTAATGGGATTTTCTCTGTTTAATGCATGGAGAGAAAGATAGACCTTTTGTCCAATGCCCTCAACCATTGAACTCCCTGGTTCTTTTCTCCACTCTTTTCTATGAGTAATATCTTGAGTTTTTAATGTCCATGAGTATTTCATGTATCTTTTGCAAATTTTAAAAGGCCTTTGCCTAGAAGTGACTTGACCTTCTCTTTCCCTCTTAAACAATTGGAGGCTGTCACTGCTAGGGAGGAGCTGAGGTAGCTGGTGCCCAGGGAGCACTGAGCACCCTTTTTTTAATGGCAGACACTTCGCATGTATTTTCCTCAAGTTACCAAAATAGTTGCTGGCTGGGGAAGACTTTTCCCTTAGGCCAATGTGGTAGTGACTCCCATCACATTCCAAATTCTTGTTAGTGGTGGGCATTAGGATTGGATGAATCTGTCCACTTCGCTTTCTTCTGCGTTCAGTTTTTTTAAATCTCAAGTCCTTTCCGTTCTGTATATCAGGGGTGTGGGACTTCAGGCCTGGGGGCCACAACTGGCCCTCCAGAATTCCACAAATGGCTCCACCCCTTTCTCCCAACAGCCAATGGTTTGGTGGCTTCCAGGCTTTTGTGCAGTTTCCCTCATTCTAAAAGGCTGAAAAGGCTGAGGGCCAATAAACTTTCTTCAAATCACGCATAGCAGAGCTACGCATGATTGGATTATTTACTTCAATGTAAACATGCTTTGCCCCAATTCAGATTGGGACAGTGGTGCCCCAGGAATTGGTATTTAAGCTTCCCTCCCTTCCATTTTCATCCCGAAATTCCAGCCCTCTGTGATCTACTGGAAATTACCCGGAGATCTATTTATTTATTTGCAACTTTTATATACCGCTCTACATCTAGACAGATTCTGGAGCGGTGAAGACAGATTCCAGAGCAGATGTTCACATCTAGACAGATTCTAGATCTACTAGTAGAGCCTGATCTGCCTTCTGCCCATCCTGAAGTAGGAAACTAGCAATGGCAGTGAGAAAAGTTTAGAATAGCTGTGTTATTCTGATGTGCTAGTCTACTATTCTGTAATGCTTAGAAGTGGCTCCCAACAAAAGAAAGTACTTCACACACACCCTGGTAGCTTCTCCCATCTTCCCACGTGGCCTTCTTAGGGTTCTAATCCAGTTTGCTCCAACAACTGAATAATGCTCTGGAGGGGGCAGACTGTCCAATAATAATACCAGAAGAAGTCACCTTATAAACTCAAAAAAAACATATGATCCACGATGATGCAACAAGAAAAAAAAAGGGGGGGGGGAGAAAAGTCTCAGACACAAAAGGCAAGTGCTTCAGCGAGCTCAATGGGATGAAAAATGACGGTAAGACTTCAGTAAAATAGAACAGCGCTAAAGCTAGGCCAAGCCCGGATGGAAGACAGCAGCAGAAAGCAAAGTTTAGAAAAATTATTGCAGAACGATAGCAGGACATCATGTGAGAGAAGACTTTCCTTCCACACACAAAAAGTGACGACAGGGTTTTTTGAGGACTTCTAGCAGTTCGCTGCAGATGCAATGGCACCCAGTTCCATCCATGCAATAAGCAATGTTTGAAAATAGCCCCCCTCTTGAACTGAACATCACCCAGGAAGAAGAAAGTTTTGTGCGGATTAAAGCAAGGAGAGGCTCATCTGTGGTCCTGTCTAGACACTGCTTAACTGGCTATTAAGTTTCTGATAGCTGAGGCTCATTTTTTCCTTTGAATTAAAATGGGAGGCACATTTCATTTTCGCATCCAAGATTTGACTTCTGAATATCTAAAGTGTAAGGATTGCCCACTCTCAGAGGAACATCCCCCCACATGTTTTTAAGCAGGCCTTTAAAAAACGGATTTATTACTTATTTTAGGAATGTATATATACCACCTTATGCATATGCCTTATGGTGGCCTAGAAAAATCACATAATAACAAAAACAATAACATATAAAGCAGGAGTAGGCAACCTTTTGGGAACATTTGGCAATTTGAGAAACTGTCCTGGGCACCATCACAAAATGGCTGCCACAGGAAGTCACAAATGACTTCCCCACAAGACTGAGTACAAGGCAGAGGTGGCATCCAGAGTGGATTTAGGCATCCACTAAACCCACAGTTTTTAGCATCAACAAAAACCTATTTCACAGAAAGCAAACCTTTTCTCTCCCCACTGTGCCTTTTGCCAGCCAATTCTTTTTTCCTCTTCCCCTGGCCACTACTCATAGACACATGGTCTCTCACACTCTTTTACACACACACACACACACACACACACACGACAGGCCCCCATTCATCCATCATCCATACCGCCCCCCCACACCATGTATCCATTTTACATGCATACACACACATCCCTCCCTTCTCCTCACTGCAAGCACGCGAAAACCACACTCGCCCATTTCCAGGATTCCTCCCAAATCTCTCTCCCTTTCTCACACATGCAGCCCCCATTTGTTCACACAAGCACACAACCTCCCCCAGTCAGCCCCTGCTGACTTCCTGCGGCTCCCTCCCCTACTTCGCTGGCTTCCCCAAACCCCCGCCGACTTACCGCTTCCTTTCCTTGCCCCCCCTGGTGGCCCCCCCTGCAACTTACCAGACAGGAGCCCCTTTTCCTTTTTGCCATTCCTTTTCTTGATGGCTGGGCAACCTGCAAAGGAAAGCATCGGCTTGCATCCACCCACCCATCCACCCACCCACCATCTTCATGTCCTAAGACATGAGCCCTATGTGTGCTCAGGAAAATAAAGATGGCTGTGGCTGAAGGCCCTCACCTTGCTTTGAAGTGATCCCAGCTGCCAGTAAAAATAAAAATAAATAAAAAGTGAGAGGAGTAGGGCACCTCAGCGGGTGCCAAGGAAGGGTTTGGGGGCACACTGGTGCCTTTGGCCACCACATTGCCTACCCCTGATAAAGCATCAAATTAAGAGCCAAGTGATCTGGAGACTAAACATCCTAAAACAGCAGCCAATCCATTAAAAAGAGGACACATGAGATCAAGTATCTTTTTAATATGAAAATAGCTAGTTGCTGTTACTGTGTATTCTTGGAAGTCACATAAAATGTGGACATAATTTCCCCCTGTTGAACTCTAATGCCATGTTGGGAACTAACTGCCAAAGGTCTTAACCTGTTTTCCAATGGAGCTAACAAATAAATGGAAAGGTAGAGGTGGGGGAAACGAAATGGCACATTAAACTCACATTTCACCTGTAATTTTGATCCTTTTGGGTTAAAGGAATGTTCAAATGCTTTCACAGTATTTTTTTTGATTGAAAGAATTTGTAATTGGATTTCCAAACACACTGCTTTCATCTTGGGCAGTACAATATGCACTTTGATAATAACAGGGCCATGTCATTAGAAAGAAATCCATTTACGAGTTTAGGCATAAAATGAGATACAGACGGAGACAATGAAATGCTTTCTAACATAATGTACCTTATTTTTCATTGTATTCCATGGCTGCATCATGAATAAGTAATTTTATAAGTGCATCACCAATACGGTTTGCCTGATCAGTGGCTGCTGTCTTTGAGCTGTCAGCGCTCCTTTGCCACCAAAAGCATTCTCACTATCACATGAATATCTAATGAACTTTATACAACTTTATTACAGATCAGAATCAGCGGCTAGAAGTCACCAAGGCCATTTGACAGGAAAGCAGAAACTTCGTCACGAATTTTAAAGCCATCAGAATTAGAAAAATGGAAACTGTCAAAACAAAAAAGGGGGTGAATATGAACATATACAAATTGCCATATTACCCCATCATCCTCAACTGTTCCTTATTTTCATGTATATGCTCATTACTTCTGTGTATTTGCTGTAGCATTTCTTTTTCATGTTTCCTATCTGCCATCTGTTTTCAACTTTTAGAGATTTCGACATATGTGTTTGATATGTTCTGCAAAGAACAGAAACACAGAGGTAGGAGCAAACTAAGACCTACGTTACAACCTCCTTCTCTATTTTGCTGCAGTAGTCCAGCTCATCGATGCCTTACTTGTTGAGTGAAGATCTGCTTGAGCTCCGTTTCAACATTCCTGGTGTGTTAGGGAATTTTTGTGTTCCAGTCCTGCCCAAATCAGGTTGGTATGAGGAATTTCCTGGGGCTAGGACTATTTCTTTGGGGTGGGGCAGGCACCAAAGGAGTCTCACCAGAAAGTGTCAAGAGAAGGCAACACTCAGTACAGGTGGGAAATTCTGCCTGAGTGCATCTCGGCAGCACAGGAAGGTGGAATGCCCTCCCATTGATCTCCTTGGAGCAACAGGGCCTTTGCCTAGGGTGGCCACTTAGGAATCTCCAAAAAAAAAGAGGAGATGCATCCCCCCCAAAAGAGGACAGCAATTTGCATAACATTTGCATATGCTAATTTACACATGTAGGCACAAATTTAGAAACAATTATAATAATAATTTAAAAAGAAATACAGTAAATCTCATAATGGTTGCGGTAGAGTAGGGGCAAATTCAGAAGTACAGGGTCCCTTCGTGGCAGTCACAGCCACGCCCCCTTCTAAGATTGTACAACCTTGTAAGATATACAGCTGTCAACCGGGATCCAAAAACAGTGCAGCTGAGAGTAAGGCAGGGGTATTTCAGCTGGACGTCTCAGAAAAAATGCAGGGGTGTTAAAATCTTTCAACTCAGCCCTCATGGACAGATCCCTTCTCATTTAAACAGCTCCCTTGCACACTCCCTTAGTGCCCCCAACATTACCCATTAGCCTTCCCTAAGCGCCTTCATTATATCTCCCCCCTCCCCCTCCAACAGAAATGTCCACACACCCAGCTGGATTGAACCACACACACACACACACACACACTAGTGTAGTGGTCAATTTGGAAATGCAGGAGCTCATTGTGACAGTCTCCAAGGGCAGACCAAAAATTTCAGGCAGCCGTGTCGATCCATATCAACAAATCAGTTCTAGGAGTTTTCTTCTCCACCAGGAGCACGTCTTTGGTCAAGCAAATAGGTCTTAATTGCCCACTCCAGACCAAGTAATCCCAAATACTTTGCATTCCAACATGGAACAATATATTGTTGCTTGGAAAATTCATTCCCCCCACAGCTACAGTGAGGATCACAGTCAAGCTTAGAGGGAACAGGGAATTCTGAGGGGGGTGGTAGATGACATCAGAGTCCCTGCTAATGAGAAGGTGCTGGGGCTGCGACCCTGTGAGTCCTGGCTCCACTACATCACTAGGGCTTACTCTCAAGTAAGCACAAAGCAAATATATGGAGGAAATGAGTGAGTGTGTGTATGTTTGTGGTGAGGGAGAACAAGAAAAAAGCTGCTTTACTTAACACATTTATTTAAAGACCGTCAGAGTTGCTGGTAATGTGCACTTTGGGCTCTCACCCTCTGCAGGAACAGCCAGAAGAAACACAGCAGCCTTCCCCAACCTGGCGCCCCTCCAGATTTGCTGGATGGCAACTCCCATCGACTCCAGCAGGCAGTGTATTGGCTATGCTGGCTGGGAGGGCGGATGATAGGATTTGCAGTCCAACACATCTGGAGGGCACAAGGTTGGGAATGGCTGGGTGACAGACACAATGGAGAAGTTCTGCAGCCCCTGCCCAGAGC
Source organism: Heloderma suspectum (assembly GCF_057233095.1). Classification (NCBI taxonomy): domain Eukaryota; kingdom Metazoa; phylum Chordata; class Lepidosauria; order Squamata; family Helodermatidae; genus Heloderma; species Heloderma suspectum. The sequence goes on from NC_139461.1 coordinate 137,920,034, forward strand.
TGTGCGGGCTGTGCAGAGGCAGGCGAGGCAGACGATATCCACATGCATGTCTTCTCGGAAGTAAGCATATAGATTTCAATGGGGTTTATTCCCAGGTATTTCTTATTATTTTAATTTAATGTTTAAGATTTCTTTTCATTCATTTTTCACTCATAGGCTTCCTATTTCTTCTCTCTGCACTCCCCATGCCCCGGCCCCACACCCCACTGCTGCTGCCACCACCACCCAACAAACTGACTGAGCTGACCTATCTGAGTCTGATGTTGGCCAGCGTGTTCTGGGGCCCGGGGCGCGTCGTGTCTTTTGCTGAAGCAGCCCATGCGTGCTGGGTTGCCGTAGCTCTGCAACTGGCTGGGATGGCTGGGGGCACAGGATTGACGATCAGGATCAGTGTCTCCTGCAAGCAACTTAGCCTGGCCCACGGGCTCCCGTCCTTCCCCGAAACCGGATGGTGACGGCACAGTCTCAGGTGCAGGTGCCGGGAGCAGCTCCTCCATCTCTCCCTCTGGGAGTGAGAGAAGGCGGGCTGCAAGAGAGGGTAAATTAACCCTTTGCCAGGCGAGGCTGCTCCCCTTCCCCCTCTCCTGCTGTGGCCAGCAGCAGCAGCCCTGAATGGGTGGCTGATGCTGCAGGATGACGAGGGCAGCGCTGGGCACGCGGGCACAGAGCGGGGACCGGTGGAGAAGCTGAGAGCTGAAGAGGAGATGTGAGGAGGCTGCAGAGCTCCCTCAGGCTCCCTCTCTTGCCTCTTTTGTCTGGCCACCTCTGTGTGGCAGACAAGAGGCAGCCACCAGCCGCCCTGCACTCCCTTCCTCTGCTTCCCCCTGCACCAGCAGACTGTGACCCAGCTGGGGGCTGGCATCAATAAAAGTGCAGGAGCGAAGCCCCGGCTCGACCTGCCACCACTACACCCCTGATGATATGGAACTGTTGATGAGCGACCCTTCTTATGGTTCTTTGTCATTAAGCTAGAATTGGACAGCCCTTCAATAGACGATGCCTTCAACTAAAGGACTGTCCTCTGTAAAAGAGGACACATGGCCACCCTACTTGCCGGCTACCTTTGCCTTGTTGTGTTGCCATCTACAGTATAACACATTATTTTTTGCCATAAGGGTAGCTCTCAGGCTGGGCTTCCAGGAGGGACCTACCTAGTATGCCAGTGTGTGAAGGTATGAGGCCTACAGAGGAAAAGGGAAAAAAGGTTAGGCTTAGAGGCCTGGAGTTTTCTGTGGGGAGGAGGTAACCCTGAGGGGAGTAGTTTCATTTCTCTGGTTAGGTTTCTGCTGTAGTTACCTTGGTAAGTTTCATTTCTTCAGGTTTGAAGCAGTACTTTGTGATAGGAGGGTATATAAGGAGAATGAGAAAGACCAGGCTTCAACCAGACCAAGAGCAAAAACGAGACAGCGGTAGCCTGAGGGGGGAGCAGGAACAAGCAGCCTGGAGAGGTCTAAGTGCAGCTAGGGTGGAGGAACTTGCGTTTTGCAACTTTTATTTTCTTTTAATGCCTTTTGTATCACTCAGCTCTGTTATGTAAATACCTTTAGTTGTGATTGGCTTGTTTTAAACTTACCAGTAAACTGTTCTGTTAAACCCTAGGTGTCTACAGTGTCAATCACCCGATGTCTACAGCCTAAATCTCACATTATTGGGAAGGGGAAGTTGAAAAGAAGGAAGGTGGGACTCTTAAGGAGGCAAGAGATCCTTAAGGAGTTGCTCAGGGGGTCCAGGTCATAAGGGGAACACTGATAGATGGTGATGACAAAGTCCAGGGATTTCTCAGCACTGGCACCCAGTCCTGGAGCTCTCTCCCTAAGGAAGCATGCCTGACTAATTCTCTCCTGGCTTTTAGATCACAGGGAAAATGTTTATCTCCAGGAAGTCCATGGGCATTCTGCTATGACAGAGGTAATTGCCTTTGTAAAGCCTGCAACTTTTTTTTTTTGCTGCTATCTGTTCTCCTGGGTTAAATTCTTGAGTTTTTAATGTGCTTTTATTAGTTTATTGTAGCATATAGATTGCTTTACCTTGAAAACCCACATGAAGAGCCTAGTGTTAATCCAAGCAAGGGGGATGTAAATACTACCATCAATTATAAATAAATAAATATTTATTTTTATTTATGCAAAAGTATGTGCAGTGCAATCCTGCATATGCATGTTTACATGGGGAAAAAAATCCTATTATGTCCAGAAGGGCGTACTCCCCTGGTAAGTGTAAAGATATAACAAGACTCCTGCTGGGTCAGACCAAAAGGGCTCTCTAGTCCAGCATTCTATTCTCACAGTGACCAGCCAGAAACATAAGGGAAGCCCAAAAGTGCAATATGAGTGCAATAGCACTTTTCCGCTTGTGTTCCCCAACAACCAGTATTCAGAAGCATATTGCCTCTGATACTGGAGGTAATATATAACCATCATGACTTGTAGTCTGAGACCATCATCTGCAGCCCTGTTCCAAGTGCCACCAGATCCTGAGATTCGGGGGTGGCTACTTGAGACTGGGCCTTTTCTGTGGTGGCCCCCAAATTGTGGAATGCTACCCCTAGAGAGGTCTGCCTGCTGCCTACTTTGTTGACTTTTTGGCACCAGGCAAAGCCTTTTTTTATTCTCCCAGGCCTTTAAAAATAATTTTAAACTGCTGCTTGTTTTGTTTTTAATGATATGGTTAGTGCTGTGTTTTATGATCACCCCCCCCACACACACCAAGTTATTTCTGCTTAGATATTTATCTCTTATTTTACAATTATTTAAAATTATAGTTACTGCATTTAAAATGTTTAAAAATTCTTTAAATGCATTTTGTCAATGGGTTTATTGTATTTGTTTTTATTATGTATGTTGCCCTGAGAGCTTCGACTCATGAATTAATTGAATGAATGTCTGAATGAATAAATTGCCACTGATAGCCTTATCCTCCATGAATTTGTCTAAACCTCCTTTAAAGCCACCCGAGTTGGTGGCCATCAGTATATCTTGTGGTAGTGAATTCTGTAGTTTGACTATGCACTATATGGAGAGTCAATCTGTCCTGAATCTCCCACCATTTAGCTTAATTGGATGACCCAGGTTCTAGTATTAGTACTTCCTTCATAGCATGTACATTTTTATAGACCCATATCATGCCCCCCCCTTGATTCACTTTTTTTCTAAACTAAAAGGTCCCCAACATAATTCTTTATTTGTTTATTACATTTTAAAACCACCCAGTAACTTAGGCTGTCTGGGTGGTGTGCTGTCTTGTAAACAGGAGTTGCTCCAATCCCCTGATCATGATGCTTGCCCTTTTCTGCACCTTTTCCAGCTCTACAGTATCCGTTTTGGGAGGTGGCAACCAGAAATGTATACAGTATTTTAAGTGTGGCCACACCATTGATTTATATAAAGGCATTATGATATTGGCAATTTATTCTCGATCCTTCTCTTAATGATCCCTAATGTAGAATTTGCTTTTTTCACAGCTGCTCTTGTGTTTTCATTGAGCTGTCCACCACAACCCTGAGATCCCCTTCCTGGGCAGTCACCACCAGCTCAGACCCCATTGGTGTATATGCAAAGTTGTTTTTGCCCCAAAGTGCATCACTTTATGCTTGCTTACACTGAGCCCCGTTTGTCATTTTGTTGCCCATTCATTCACCCAGTTTGGCGATACATGTTTAGAGGTCTTCTTTTTGTTTTGACTTTCATCAGCAAACATGGCCATTGCATTGCTCCCCCCTAACTCCAGCTTTATGAACAAATTAAAACACACTTGTAATTCTTTATCAGGGGCTCTGAATCTCTTTTAGCCGAGGGCCAAATTCAGTCTTGGAGAAGCAGTGAGCAGGGCCAGAGGCAAAAGGGGTGAGCCAAAAAAGCCTCAAATATCTGCATATAGAATCATAGAATCATAGAATAGTAGGGTTGGAAGGGGCCTACAAGGCCATCGAGTCCAACCCCCTGCTCAATGCAGGAATCCAAGTCAGAGCATCCCTGACAAATGGCTGTCCAGCCTCATCTTGAAGGCCTCCAGTGTGAGAGAGCCCACCACCTCCCCAGGTAATTGGTTCCATTGTCGTATTGCTCTTACAGTCAGGAAGTTTTTCCTGATGTACAGCCGGAATCTGGCTTCCTGTAACTTGAGCCCATTATTCCGTGTCCTGCACTCTGGGATGATCAAGAAGAGATCCTGGCCTTCTTCTCTGTGACAACCTTTCAAGTACTTGAAGAGTGCTATCATATCTCCCCTCAGTCTTCTCTTCTCAAGGCTAAACATGCCCAGTTCTTTCAGTCTCTCTTCATAGGGCTTTGTTTCCAGTCCCCTGATCATCTTTGTTGCCCTCCTCTGAACCCTCTCCAGTGTGTCTGCATCCTTCTTAAAGTGTGGTGCCCAGAACTGGACACACTACTCCAGATGAGGCCTAACCGGTGCTGAGTAGAGGGGAACTAGTACTTCCCGGGATTTGGAAGCGATGCTTCTATGAATGCAGCCCAAAATAGCATTTGCCTTTTTTGCAGCCACATCACATTGTTGGCTCATATTCAGCTTGTGATTGACAACAATTCCAAGATCCTTCTTGCTTGTAGTGTGGTTGAGCCATGTATCCCCCATCTTGTAACTGTGTATTTGGTTTCTTTTTCCTAGGTGCAGAACTTGGCATTTGTCCCTATTAAAAGTCATTCTGTTGTTTTCTGCCCAGCGCTCCAGTCTATCCAGATCACTTTGAATTTTGTTTCTGTCTTCCAAAGTATTAGCTATCCCACCCAGTTTTGTGTCATCTGCAAATTTGATCAGCATTCCCTGCACCTCCTCCTCCAAGTCATTAATACAAATGTTGAAGAGCACTGGGCCCAGGACTGAGCCCTGCGGTACCCCACTCGCTACCTCTCCCCAGCTTGAGAAGGTCCCATTGATAAGCACTCTTTGAGTCCGATTCTGTAGCCAACTGTGGATCCACCAGATCGTTGTTTCATCTAGCCCACTTTGAGCTAGTTTGCTCATCAGGAGATCATGGGGCACTTTGTCGAAAGCTTTGCTGAAGTCGAGGTATATGATGTCCACAGCATTCCCGCGGTCCACAAGGGAGGTGACTTGATCAAAAAATGAGATCAGAGTCGTTTGGCAGGACTTGTACTTGACAAATCCATGTTGGCCTCGAGTCATCACGGCATTGTTGTCAAGGTCCTTCCAGATGGATTGCGTATCTTAGCTTCAAGCTCTTACTGCTGGCAATTCAGCCTTGGGGAGGCATTTCAACCTTTTAGAATGGGGGAAAACCATGCAAAATCTGGGGAACCGTTGACTGATCCGTGGTGGGGGAAAGGGGGGGAGTCAGAAGAAGGGGTGTGGCCATCAGGGGAAGCCACAGAGGACTAGATTGGGATGCCCCTGTTCCTAGGGATGATAATTGAAACTTTAATTGTGCTTTGCACTAAGTTACCCAGAACAGACATTATGATGACTGGCATTTTGTGTGTATTCTTAATTTAGATTGTGCAGTTTCAGGCAGGGCCTTCTGGTTGTTGTTGTTTTCTACTCCTTTCATACAGCATTGAAATATTAGAGGTACCCAACAAATAATAACTGTTATTGTTTGTTTCAGTGCAATATTATTGCACTAATGGGACGCATCCCACAGCCTTGAAATGAGAAGAGGAATATCAAAGACCAAAAAGGATGTGCAGTTTTGTAAAGGTTTTTATTTTAAAGCCAGAAGTTAAAGAAGAAATTTGAGTCCAATCGAAACAGTATTGTTGAGTCCTATTGATCTCAGTGGAGATGTTTAAGCGAGAGGTCTACTCACATGAGCAATATGGCATTGAATGCACACAACAGAAGCCACGGCATCAGTTTCCAGGGCGGGGGGGGGGGCACTCTGGGAATGGTGAAAAGGTTGCCCAGTGAAGCAGCCATTGGGTCATACATCTCTGAATACACTTACCTTGGGGCTGCATTGTTCTCCATACAAGCAGATCTCTCATGTAAACAGATATTTGTATGAATAAGTCAATACATTATTTAGGGTGCAATCTTATGCAGTGCTAGCTGGGGAATGCTGGGAGTTGTAGGACTTTTTTCTGTCTAAATATGCATAAGATTGTACCCCAAGGGTTTTTTTTTTTTTGGGTTGCACTGCTGCTGGTGGTGGTAACAGCATCTACTGTGTTAGCAGCCTGGCCTGCATTTCGCATCCTCCATCATGCCCCAGACCTGGCTTTGTTCTGAGGCATTGTTGGGGTGGTGGTGGCAGTGGCCACCACCCCAAAAATTGGTGAAGAAAATTCTGAAAGTGGCCTTTTATTTCTAGGGGGATAAAAAGCAACAACATCTCATGTTGGCTGGGGAATGCTGGGAATTGTAGGGCTTCTTTCTGTCTAAGCACGCACAGGATTGCACCCTTACTTACTGTATTTGTATAAGCTGCTCAATAACGTATCTTCTCTGGACTCACAAAAAAAGAAAAGAATGGAATACAACAATAAAATGCAAAATCGTAAATGGCCACATTAATACATTTTTAACAGCAAAGGAAAAGATAAAGCAAGATTTATCTGTAGAAATATACAATGAATGTCAAAGCAGACACTGAGAGAACAGGTTTTAGGGTCATGAGTTATTTAAAAAGGTCTCTGTGAATACAGAGGCCTTCACCTGGCACCAAAAGGCTATAAGGAAGGCACCAGGTGAGCTTCTCTGCAGGAGCTATTCCACAGCTGAGATGCTGCCACAAAAGCCCTTTCCTCACCTGCCTTACTTCACTTCGAGCAGGGCCTCCGAAGAGGATCTTAAGGTTTGGCCTAATATATGTGGCTGAAGGTGGTCTTTCAGGTAAGCTGGCTCCAAGTCACTACCTATGTAGTTTCACTGTTTTGTTTTTCTTCAACTCCCTCCTCAAAACTCATCTTTTTTGGTGAATCCTTCTGCTTGATCCCTCAGTTCTAATCCCTAACTGAAACCAAGCCCAAATACATTTAACTGCTGTTGCTTACATCCATTCCCTGTCTGTTTCCTTTGCTTCTTTTTTCCCCTGTCTGTATCTTCTGTTTTCTCACCCACTACTGAGATTTAGATGGTCAGCTCCTTGGGGCAGGGACCCAACTGTTTTGCTTATATCACCATGTATGGCACCATATACATTGATGACACTCTGCAAATAATGACAATGGTCATACAGAAATAAAACACGGTAAAAAAACCCACTTAAGCACATTTTCTTCTAAAGGCCATGCATGGTATTTTACCTACCTGGGTTTGGAAAGAAAGCGGACTAGCTGCATATGTATATATGTCGTCATGCATGAAAAATCCACAAAGATCTATTTTACCTCATATATATGTGGCTGTACACCCCATGGGACCCTAGGGGCGCAAACCTATGTATGTTTCAACAGAAAAAAGTCCTACAACTCCCAGCATTCCCCAGCCAGCCATGCTGGGAGCTGTAGGACCTTTTTCTGTTTAAACATGCATAGCATTGTGCCCTAAGAGGAAAAATATACAGGAAAAGGGGCCCGTCCAGCTTGTTGCAGCACTGAGCTCATGTTTAAACCGTTTTTCATTTCTTCCTGCCTAGTTTCCTGGAGTTAGCAATGATAGAGCAGCTCTCGCAGCATAGGGGATTTAATGTCAAAGGTGATGTTCTTTCAAGGTTGATGCTGATTGGAACCACTGAAGCTGTGTCCGTGCCTTTGTTATTCATAGAGGAATATTGCTGAGAAGTATTTGCAGTGCCAGTGGCATTATAGTGGGGATAATGTTTGGAGAACCGGGTTATAACACCTCATCCTGTGGTAGTGAATTCCACAGATCATGTATTGGAAAATAAACAACTTGGCTTGTATGACACCTTAAAGACGAGTAGATTTTTTCTGGCATAAGCTTTTGTGGACCATAGCCCGCTTTATCAGATGCATGGAGCTGCGCTATTGAAAGTTTCAGGTTAATATACTGTACATGTGGTGGTGGTGGGGATTTTATACAATGAAGTCAGAAGGAGATCAAATGCAAAAAGTACTGATAGTGACAATCACATTATTAACTAAACCCATACACAAAACCGATGATTTGCTGATAACGCAAACATCCTGGCATGTTCTAAGCCCATGGCAAGTTCATGTCACTGGTTATTTCTAATAGTTGGGATATGTAAATCAGTAAATTATTATCAACACTGACACTTTAGCTAAAGCAATGGCTTTCTATACATGAGTGATTTATTGCACGCTCATGATTGGTCACTCACAGAAGTTTGCGGGTCCTTTACACGACATTGTCAACCTCCAGGATGCCTTGTGCGCATTTTCCCCTTTATCGCGCTTTCAAAAAGATCGGAGGTAAACTAGTAATAAAAGTTAATGGCACCATATCGGCAGTGTGTAAGGCTTGGCACCATGAACTTGCTGAGGAAGGCCTTTCCTCAATTCAAACCACATGTCCCTCGATCGCTGATTGGAGGGAGAAGAGAGTAAAATGCCCCCCTGCATTGAAGAGACAGATCTGATCCCTCACCCCAGCAAGTTCAGAATCAATGCCCTCTGTTGATTCAGAGCACCCCATTAAGTTCAGTGGGGCTTACTCCCAAGTAACTGTGCCTTGGGCTGTGGGGTACAGTACAAGTCAAGTGAGGAAAGCAAGACACCCCCCCCGCCCCGCTCCTTTGCACACTTGCCAGGGAGGGAGGGAGGGAGGTGCATTCTCTATGCAAACCACGTGTCTGCTGCATAAAGAAGCCCACTCTAATCCCACAAAGAAAGCAAAAGCAGAAAGCCCCAGAAAGGATGCGTTTTTTTTGGCTTAATGTAGAGACACCCAATATTTTCAAAGTATAGCATGATTTGAAAGAAGACATTAACCAAGGGGAAATGAGAATATGAGTTAAGAAGAGATTTAAATAAAATTTTTAAATGAATTTCAAGATAAGCTTACAAAGCCATTTAGAATCAGTATTGAAATATTTGGAGACAGCACATAAAAAGTCAAATGATCCCTCACAAGCAGAAAAAAAATAGCATTTTGAAGCAGAAATATTCTGAGAGTAAGGAAAAGCCACAGAAACTACTCCAGTGTCTCAGCTGGCTAGCAAATGAAAGCAGAATATTATTCCACCTATCAAGAAAGATGACAGTGCTGGTGGTGGTTGGGAGGTTGATTAAAACTCCCAAAGGAATTAAAATTTCTTCACTTTGTATAAGAAAGTCTACTGGCTTAGGATTCCAAGTCATGGAATCCTACAGAAAACGTTTCTGGGGTCTTTATGTATTTCCTGTATTGATACACAGGATAAGGGGAAATATCTGCATTCCTCCCCCCCCCCCATCACCCTGGGCACAACATACTGTGCTTTGGATGTTCATAAAAGCAGTATCCATGTGAGCCACAGCCGGGGTGGGCTGGGGGCTGTCCTTCGGGGGACTAATTTATATAGCAGTTGTGCTCCTGCAACAAAACCAGTCTTCTTAATGTCAAGGGTGTAAAAGTGAAGCCAGTATCCTGCAAATATCAAATGAAGGGTTTTGTCTGGGTTTTTTTTTAATTGAAAAATTGCTTTTCTGCCCAGCAAAGTATTTGCTTAATCACTTTCTCCGTCGCTCTCCTTCATATTTCCATTAGGGCACCTGGATCCATAACTTCATGTGATAAAATAAGTGTTATTCATATATGAGTGAACATAGTGTTTCGGTCCTTCTTGTGGGACTTGCTCCTGTTACTAGGGGATGTTTTCCTTTTACTGGAAGTGGTTAAGAAAATCTCAGCAGGCTTTGGTACAATTATTGTAACCTCTGGTTTCCATCTACTGCACTCCTAGCTTTGCAGTTTCTCAACCGGTGGGAATTTAGCAAACTACTTGGAAGGAGTTCAGGTCAATCAGGCATCAAAATCTACCTTCTTCTCACACACTCTAGATGGCACCGATGCAGTCTGAAAGCTGCATTGTGCCTTTTCACACGGTGTGCTCACCGGGGACAGGAGCACCAGGGTTGGGAGATGGATGATGTCCAAAAATAAACACCTTTCAGGACTTTCACCAGAGGGGCTTTATCCTGACTCTCTCTCTTTCTTTCTTTCTTTCTTTCTTTCTTTCTTTCTTTCTTTCTTTCTTTCTTTCTTTCTCTTTCTCTTTCTCTTTCTCTTTCCCTTTCTTTCTTTCTTTCTTTCTTTCTCTTGTTTCTCTCCTGGAAACCAAGTACAGTGTGTTCTTCCTTAAACTGTAGCAACGGTGTTAGCATTAGATGTATGCAATAATCAGGAAGAATGCAACACAGTTATGAATTCCCACCACAAGGCAGAACACAGATAAACACAAAAACCTTTTATTTGTTTGAGGTATATTTATTAGATGAAATATATAGATTATGAGATTAAGGGCTTCTCTACACAGGGCTTTTATCCTGAGATTGAGATTGGTTATCCACCGTTATTTGTGAGTCCTTTACATGACGTTGTCAGCCTCCAGGGCGTTTGCCACACTAAATGACCTTTATCCCATTTTTTAAAAGATCAGAGATAATGAGCTACCAAATGAAAGTGCGCTGAGTTCCTCCTGGAAAGAGGAAGTCAAGCACTGAACCACATCTTTACAAAACCAGCACAACAGAGTTTAGGATATAAATAATAGCTTGGATTAGGGATGGTGCGGGTGCTTGATTCCGTTGGGGAATCCAGCAAAACTGCCCCTGTCCCTGCCCGCATCCCCAAGCCCCGCTCTCCGAGCACCTGCCTGCGCTTGGCGAATGGCCTGCACTCACCCCGGTGGCCTTGCTGAGCTTCGCAGTCATCATTTTTTGAGAAATAAAATGGCGATCACAAAAATGCGCAGATTTGTGTATGCATGAAAATGCACATTTTGGGAACGCACATATTCGTGAATGCGAAAATGCGCATTTTTGCACACATCCCCCATTGCAGAGGCTTTTGGGGGCTGGCAGGTGGCTGGGGGATGGGGTAGGAGGAGAGGAGGTGATGGGAAAACTTCTGTGAACTTCCTTAAGTTAACTTATCTTAGGATCCAAGCCACTATGTGTTCACAGTTACTGTCAACACTGCACTGTAGGCAACCAAGCACACTGACAATTACCAGTGGATTTGTGACCAGAGTTGAAGTTGAGAACTAGTGTAGATCCCACAGGTAGGCCTAAGCAGATCTTAGAACAAGGGTGTTGAACCTCAGGCTCCAAGATGGCTTCTGTGTGGTTTGTCCTTATTCTAAAAAGCTGAAACGCTTCTCTTGAGGCTCAGTTAGTGACAGTAAAAGAAGTTTAAGTTAAATTGTGCTGTTATTTTAGCATTTTGGCCCTGTCTTCAACCCTGCTTACCACTGGAATGCAGCCCCAGAGAGCTTCTCTGAAACAGATTTTGGCCCTCGGATTGAAAGAGGTTCAACACTCCTGACTTAAAAAGTGGGGTTCTAGAAACACAGCTCAAGCGGGTCAGTCTGAAGGCAGAGTCATGACAGGGTAGTGTCTGAGAGGAAGGCTTGATCTGAAAGTTCTGAGGCTAGAAGAGGAAAATAAGGCAGCAGCAAGGTGGGAAAGTGGACAATGAAGCTGGAAGATGGGAAAGGAAGCCAGGCAACCAGAGGATAGGCGGATGGTTAGACAAACAAGCTGAAACACCCAGAAAAAGGCTAGGGAGCCCACACAGGCAAGACCATAGTCTTGGCAAAGGCCCAGACCTGACCTGGGAACATTTATGTAATAAATAATAAATAATACACCAATATGATAACTGTCAAGCCAAGTCAGGGAGCACCGGTAGGCTACCTGGAAGGTGGAGCTTGAGAAGCTGCGGCCCCTTTCTCTCCATTCTTGAGTCTTGAGAGTTCACTGCAAGATGCACAAGCATGCCGATGAGAAGACTCTGGGCTCCAGTTCTATGAGATTCTGACTAATTCACTAAAGTTCAGGATGGAGTGTGATAAAAGTACATGACTTCCCCATCACCACAGCAGAATTCCCCTAAAGGGGCTATTAAATCCTTGGATGTAAACTGTCTTCTTCATCCAACTGACTTCAACAGGACTGTGTAACGCAGGAAACAGACATTTTTAATTTAAAGGATCAGTCCCCCAAATGTGTCTATTTAATTTGAATTATCTGATGGGGCTTTTTTGGTGCCGGTAAATAGAAGTTATCTTAAAATTGCATGGTATTGTTCATGGATTATTTATCCTCCTCCTTATCATCAAAGGTAAATGGTTTAGATTCATTCGTTTTTTTTTCATAAACCACCATAATATTCTATATTATATAACAGGCCTGATCAGAAATGTTTCATTTGCATTGTACATCTAAAACAGTAGACCAATGGAAAAGCAAGTCTTAACACCCTCTGCCCCACAGTGTTGTAAATGAGACAATGCTTCCAAATATTTTTTTTCCTGTTAAAAAAAGAAGAAATCAAGATATCTGTCATGCCTATTTATACAGAGTAGGTAACCCTGGGTCACAGGCAGCACTAATAAAAAAGAATGACAACCTATTTCTTTTAATGACAAGCTGACATATTTATTTTTATTATTCCACAAAAGTACTCACCAGACCCATCTGTCATGGTAAAGCCTCTTTCTCACTCTTCATGAAATTCTCTTACTTGGAGAATTTAGGTTTTGTACTTTGCCTGCTTGAAAAACCAACCTTTATACGAGAAAAAAATATTTTAAAGGCTGTGTTTTTGTTTTCATTGTTGTGTTTGTTTTCAAAATTAAGCTGACACGTTAGTAGATTGAATGTTACTTGGACCATGCAAGTATAGATCAGTATACTTCAACATGTATTATGGAGAATATTGGGGATTCCTTGGAAGCTTATGAGAGGTTCCACAATGGGAAGATCAGCAATGGTGGACAATCTTACCTGAAAGAGAACTTGCCCACCACTGCCGAGCAGACAGGCCCAGGGCCAGCCCTACCATTAGGCAGAGTGAGGTGGATGCCTCAGACAGTTGATTTGGGGTGTCACAAAAGGGCAGGAAATGGTTAGTCATTTAATTTGCAATTATTTTATTTTTACTGCCAGGTGATTTGGGGATTCTTCTGCCTCAAATGCTTACATGAGTTGACCTGTCTTAAATACTCTGTACCTTGTCTGCAGCAGGGGGTGGGGGGCATAGTTTTCTGCTCTGCCTCAGGTAGCAAAATGTCTTGGGCCAACCTGGTACCCCTGCAATGCACAGAGACAAGGGAGCGTTGAGTGTCTTCTAGTATGTATACTCAGTTTCCCCAGCATGACAGTGAGGCCAACTGGCCAGCATACTGTGGTGACTAAGGATGTGTCCAAGGACACTTCCCAGAATAATTTTCAATCTGAGAAGATTCCTTGGTAGATAAGTTGATGTAGAAAGGATTCCCTGAGGACAGAGCATTTGGTATAGATTGTTCAGTTCCTAAGGACTCTTGTGAATGCCCTTACAAGTAATAATATCTCTGTATGTATAAAGCATTCAAGTAAATAAATGGTTCCTTTGGATGCCAAGAAGCCTCCTATAGCATTTCAGAATGCCATAAACATTCTTAGTTGTTGACAGGCTTTTTATAAAATGGCCTCATTTTCCTCTGTCTTGAACGAGATGAAGAGGTTTTCACTCGGGATCGTAAAATGTATTATTTGGTTCCAAATTCCCCATACATTTTTTTTTTTTGCCAAACAGAAAATTATTCTCATCTTGTAAAATGTAACTGTCACACTGATAGAGAATGACCTTTTGTAAACGTTGAAGCAATCACAGAAAGGAAGTAAAATAGTGACAACTTTGTAAGAAAGATACCTGGCAACTGCCTCTATATTCAGACATCTTACTTTCAGTTTGTGAAGGACTCGGTGAACACTGTGCGGTCATGAAATGGCTATAAAATTAGTGAGGCATTAGCCACATATAACGTAACATGTGCAAATGCAAATATCCAGCCTTTAACTCAATCATTTAGGTGAGGACCCATGTGCAGTGACACAGCTAGGACCAAAGTCCAGGCCCCAGCCTGGGGGAGGGGGGCTGAAATGACCACCCAGAGGATGACAGGTGATGAGGGCCACAGACGCAAACTGTAGTTGTGTTGTTGCTATGATTTAAGTGAGTTTAAAATGGAAAACTGCATATATTCAGAATGTTTTTTATACTAGGGATGGCAAACAGTTTTGTTATTGGTTTTCTAACATATCTGGAATATAGAAGCAGCTGTAAAGCATGGAGTGGCAGTTGTGGGGAGGCCAAGAGACATGTTAGTAGTGTGCTTCACAACTGAAGTAACACACGTACGTAATGGTCTTAAGCCCCCTGCCCCCATAAGACCATCAGGTTCAAGGTCTAGCTGCACCATTGTACATGCCCATTCTCTGGTTTATAGGTCAGAGTAGCCCAGGAGGAAAGATGTAAGGGAGGAAGGGGGAAAGGATTCCTGGAAGGAATTCTATCTAGACTCCTCTGCATACTGAGCCATGGCTAAGAGGGAAGGTTTTGGAACTGGCTAGGCTGACATGTCCTGGCCCCTTTGGATCTTGACTGATGTCACAGGACCTGGCGGTAGGGCAATGTACACATCTGGCTCCTGGCCCTCTCCCCTGCTGCCTTGTAAGAGGCGTGGTTCATGCCCGGCTCTGAGCTGGGTTCCCAGAAACCGAAAAAATCCTATGGCTGTCTAGCTACTGTCTAGTGCTTAGCGGCCATAGGATTGCACCCTTAGAAAATAGCTGTTTACATTTCAGAGAAGTTCAGCTTACTGTGAAGGAAGGTCAAATTACAAACAATTAAGAGAACTGTTGATTTAGGAAAAAAACACCTGAACATTCCCCCACCCCAGAATTTCTCTGAAATGTTGTCATTTGTGAAAGCACAAGAAGAGGAATTCAATCGAACAATTTGCCTGACTGTTATGGCTCTTACATGTGGAGGCACTACTCCAACTGTTGTGACAAGAGTGTTCAACAGTTTAAAAGTATCAAAATATGCATTTCTCACCACCGTTAGTGAATCTCTATCAAGTTACCTGCTTGACATAACTATGCCTTGAGATACACCTGAACACTCTTTACATTTATTTGCCCTTCTCAGAATGAATTGTGGGGCACTTTGACAGAAGATACACATTTAAAGATGTCTTTGAGAGAAAACTTACACATCTAAATATGTATTTTGAAAGAAAATACATACTAAAAATATTGGATTGGATCCAGATCTTGTCATGCTTAGAGTAGACCCATTTAAAGCAATGGGACAAGTTAGTCATGACTAATTTGTCCCATTGATTTATATGGGTCTACCTTAAGCGTGACAAAGTCTGGATCCAACCCATTTTTTAAAAATTGCAGATTAATTTGGAAACAGAATTACATGTGGCAAAATATGCACAAGTCGCGTGGTCTGGAAATATGCAGGTTGACTCATCCCTACACCTGAAGCTGGTCACTTCACCCTATTGCCCTGTAGCTCATTGTGGGCTAGAAGTAATTAGAAATTTATTTAGCACCAACAGTCATTTTGCTGGCAGATGCCTAAAACAGCAAGTTTGGTCCCAGATGTTCTGAGAGTGCTGATGAATATTCACATTGCCATTTGTCATGGAATATCTGTTTAAGCCATCTGCAGTGCTGCCAATCCCATGAGAGCCAGATTGCCTGCCATCCTTACTGAAGCTCTACCAGGTTACCTACTTGGCATCACTGTGCCTTGAGATACACCTGAACACTCTTTACATTCATTTGCCCTTCTCAAAATGAACTGTGGGGCATGCATAGATCTCCTTGCACATTATTCATTACACCCCAAAGGGTTAACAGGATGTTCTTGACATGTACTAAGCTGAACAACATTGCTGTGGGATGTAGAGTAGTGTTGCCTGATGGAGCAGATACAATTTGTTTTATGACCCCAAGGAAATTTAAGATGAAGAGCAGACTTGTTCCAAAAGAGTCAAAGAACAAGAACAAACATTAGAGCCGGCACCTATGGGACAAGGAGAAGAGCCAGAGAGGCCTGGTCTTCTAACTAGGGAAGAGCTAAAACTATTTTGCTCCTCAAAATTCTCCTCAACAGATTTTGATGTCAAGTACTCTGAATAGTTGAAACTTTGTTAAATCTTTAATATCTGTGTATGAGAGTCAATGAGATTTTGTCTCAATATTTCATACTTAACAGTCGATATTTGACAGTATTTTGGTAGTTGACATGCAATAGCAACTAGATAGAACTTAGCAATATTAATTTATTTGGCTAATGTGAAGTGATATTTATTACCTGACTGTATGTGCCAGTTGACATGCACTGCTATTTAGTGTTTGGCTGTTTTGGATAATTGGCATGACATTTAATATTTCAAAGTGTCTGGTAGGTGTGACATGAAAGATTCTTCAGTATGAGGTTTTTTGATGAAATAACATGCAATGGTTTGACAGTATATGACAGCTGATGGGATTTCTTATTTGATATCTGCCAAAATCAAACTGTTCAAGTACTCATTTTCTGAGATAAAAATTTGCATCAAAAGGCAAATTAGAATTTTAAATTAAAAATTTCATACTCAAAATGGTAAATTTCACATATTTTCAAATATTGCTTGTCTGGTAACTGAGCAGAATACACCAAAAGGGTAGCACCACAATGTTGAAACTAACAAATGGTGCACGAGAATAATTTATTGATCCAAATAGTATAAATCTCAGTCCCAATGTATTTTGAGCAGTAAATCAGGGGGCAGATAAAATCAACACATCTGATAATATCATTATAAGGCTAGCTGTAAAAGGACTTACTGACTCCCAGCTCCCTTTTCCTTGTGTTAGTTTCTGTTAAAACTATATGCATATTTAGAGAAGAACCCTATTTCCATTAAACTCAGTGAGAACACTCCCGCTAATTTCAAAAAGATCAGCATTGCAAACTTAACTTGGCTAGTGATAGGTGTGTGTGCGTGTGTGTTTATCACAACTGATAGTATATGGATTACCCTATCTTATTCTCTTTGAACAGTTTATCATTTTTGTATCTCACCCCTCCTCTGAGGATTTCAGAGCAGCAATATGGCTACTGTTGCTATTCCACAGGACTGTTGTTGGCCCAATAGCAATCCCCTCAATAAATATAGACACACACATAGGATTGTGCCCTTAGAGGATCTGCCAGAAGATGCCAGTGACTTAACAGGTACCTTTCGGCATTACTGTTACTCTGCCAAAATACACCATGCTGGCCAACTCATAGCCAGATTTAGTTTTGAAATTCATTAATTCCATGGATTAATGTCTGTCCTCTTGTGCTAATACTGATTTTTACCAAGAGGGCTTATACTATGGACTCAGATGGCCATTTTATTTTGCCTATTTCGACATCTGAGGGTGCATTTTTCCCCGACTACTACATCCCTTCTCAGATGTGAGCATATAAAAGCACATATTTAAATCCATCAAAGAGTTCATAGTATGACTAATTTGAATCCTTCCTCTTCAGAGGGAGGTAATAGTAGGAATAGTGCATTTCATGGTAATCAAATGCTTGAGCATTCCAGAAACCTAATTTGGATACCATTCATCGAAGAAAAATAAAATAAAATTGGGTTTAGCTATAGCTCATGTATAAATCCCTGTTTCCACCTATATAATGAGATGGGATATTCAAAGAATCCTAGAGGCCTGCAGCCAAAGATGTTGCTGGTTATTTCAAACCATTAGGTGAGCTTCAGCCTTCTTTATCTCCATGAAAATGCATACCTCTTCTGTCTGCACAGTCTCCTTCCAGTTTTCCTTCCCTTCTCAGAGTCCTCCCTCTGGCCCTCCTCCCATTTTTCTGCACCATTCTCTCTTCTAACTCTCCTGTCTTAGGCCTCCCATCTTCTCTTGGCTTGGTGGGACCTTGCTTATGAGTTTCCTTTCCTAAGCCCATCTGCCTTGTCTTTCTCTAGGCTCTGAGCAGCTCAACTACTGGCAGCCAGAGACTCTTCTGCTGCCCTACTTCTCTATGATATCTCTGCAAATTACTGTCAGAAGCTTCACCACCACCACCAGAACCACCACACCTCTTACTATACTAATACAGGTTGTTATTTAAGCTGTTCTCCACTAGAGCACTTAAGTATTGCTGAGACATTGCTTTCCAAAATTTGATGGGAAGGGGAATTAAAATGGTGGTTCCACACAGTGCTTACTATATTTACAGACAAGTGGTATGGTCCCAGGAAAGCATCCCAGGGACCCTGTGATTTCTAGGATTCCCCTTCCCAAAGCTGTAGACACTGCTATGACTTTGCAAGAGGAACTACATGATCCTATCCCCATTTATAAACCACTTGACTATATCTAAAAAGACAACCCAAAGTGGTTTGCAACATAAAAGTTTAAAAGACAAAATGTCTACAGTTCAAACATTTAAAAAGAGAAAACAAAATGTCTCCGTTAAAATTATTTCGAACAAACAGCATTCTCAATTAAAACCGTTAAAATCCGAGAACTAACGATCAACAAACCGGGCAACCCAATCAGGCAGGGAAGCCCTGGGTGAGAACACAAGTCTTTAACTGGTGCCTAGAACATGTCACAGTTAGCACCTCCCACATACTGAGTGGGAGGGCATTCCACAAAATCGGTGCTACCGTGGAGAAAGCCCCTTTTCAGGTTGCTGCGAGATGGCAATCTGGAGGTTGCTGTAAAACCAGCAAGGCCTCCTCTGATGATTTTCATGGTTGAACAGGTCTATATTGGGCGCTCTATTATCTAGAAATGCCTTTCCCCAAGAATCCTTCTACAATGCTTATTCACGAGTAAGTTTGGTTCAGCAAAGGTCCCCTCCAGCATTAATGATAAGTTTCCTGTTTGCAATTTCAGTCCTTTTTATTTGATCCTGTATAGTATTTCTGGGGTATTTAGTAATGAATTCTGCATAACAACTGGTATGTGTGTTAATTACTGGTTTCCTTGTATTATTTATTTCCCCCTTTTCTTTCATTTATAATGGAAATAAAAAGAAAAAAATAATGCAAGGAAACCAGTAATTAAAGCCTCTTGCCTACAGATCAGGAATTGAAGTTAACAAGCAATTTATCACTAATGTTGCAGCCACAGTAAACAAGAAGCAATAAAATGCACAGTACCTTTTAACAGGAAGCTTTTGATTAAAGTTACAGTAGCCCTTAAAGGCCTGAATGACTGGGTTCACAGAACACAATTACCCACAGTCAAGGGTTGAGTATGGGTTGTCATTGAACCATAGGTTGTTGTTGAAACATGGGTTATCGTGTTGTCTGAACCCAGCCGCAATAAAAAACCATGGTTTGGTAACCAAGAACAGCCCACAGTTCACAACCAAACAACAAGCCATGGGTTCTTTTCATGGGTTGTTTGTGGTTACCAAACCATGGTTTGCTATTGCAGCTGGGTTCAGACATGATAATCCACATTTCAACAACAGCCCACAGTTCAACCACAACCCACACTCAATCCATACTCAACCCTTGAGTGTGGGTTATCATGTTGTCTGAACCCAGCCAATAGCACTTAAAAGCATCAATAGCTCTTTGCCTGTCCACACTGGATAGGCTAGTGTAGGAATTGCTTTTATTGTATAAACTCCACCCTCCATCACCACCAAAACATTCTTGCCACAAATGAGGTTTGAACAAACACTGGGAGACAACTCAGCAAAAACATTGAAATGCAATCATTTGTCAATAAAGTCATCTGAGTTCTCTGTAAAAAGTGATCAAAGTGTGGCAACTCCAGAGAAAAGGGCTAGTGTGGAAGCAACTGTACTATATCCATACATTTCATTTCACCTAATAGTAACCTTATTACCCCATAGATTTACCCATAACATAAAGGAGTGTCTGTTGCTTCTGGAACTTGGGGGAAAAAGAATAGTTCGTATCCTGAATTCTTCTTGCAGTTCTCACACATTGTCATTATACTACTAGTACTACTACTAGTCTACCAAATGAACAACACCAGACTCCACATGTAGAGCTCTGTCTGAGTTTAAAAAGTACATTTGAACTTCCCCTCTGCTTTTCTTGTGTCATGTATGAACACTTTTGATGTGGAAGAGAATTCGGAAGAGGAACAGAATAAACTCTGCATCCTATAGGTGTAACATTTTCGTTAGGAGCAGGTACAAATCAGATTTAAGCTTCCTGTGTGAAGCTGCCCTTAGAAGACAAAGAGTATTTTGGAAGCTCATTGTATAAAGGACTGCTCTCTAGCTCTCACTGCAACATCAATAGCAACTTCAGAAGAATTTCCATAGAAGAATAGCCTTTGCATGCCCAAGTGACATGCCTCACTAACACCTGGTTGGTGCCTGGGGCATTTGGCTGATAATTATAGGTCGTTGTTCTTGTTTTTTGACAGTCTCTAATCATGATTTTTAAAAACTGCTATGAGTTTTCTATTACCAGTTACTACTCCTGTCATTTTTTCCACCTAATACAAGACTCTTGATCTCAAAAGCCTTGTGGACATGCCAGCCTTCCTTTCAAACATGAACACTATGGGGGATGGCCACGATCCATCAAGAGATAACTGTGACTAAGGGTTAAACTACACATGATTAGATTTCATGAGGTCTTTCCAAAAAGCCACTGCAGGGACTGGGGGTTTGGATTGTGGCTGTGGTACAGGGTAGAGTGGATTTAACCCTTTCCCCCATGCTGACTCCCCAATTGCCTGTATGTTTCCCCCTCAGTGGTACCTTGGGGGAAGGTGTGAAGGGAATTTGCACTGGGGAATCAGCATTGGGCGGCTGAGGGGGGGAGTAATCCCTCCCTCATGTTGATATTTTAGATATTTCCCCCCATCTTTCAGGACTGAGTCCACAGATGACAATATATATTATTGTCTAAATCACCATCATCACCATCACCATCAACATCAACACTTAGTAATATAACAAGCATCAGGTAAAAATAATGCATCAGCACAAAGTCAATCAAGTAAAGCCTAAACAAAACAAAGGTGTCTTCAGGGTCTATTTTAAAAACAGCCAAAGAAACGACTTGATGGGAATCTCTGGGGAGGAATTCCAAAGATGTGGGGCCAACACCAAAAAGGTCCTGTCCCTGATCACTGTCAACCTGATCAAGGCTAACCTTAAGATCTTAGCATTGCAGTCTTGATTCAAATTGACGATGCATCATGGTGGCCTGATCTTAGTCTCAGCAAAAACTATAGAATAGGACTTAGTGATGACTAGCTAGAGTTCATCATCAAAAAAGAGGAAATGCATCATCCCAAAAGAAGACAAAAGAAGAAACAGATTTCTATAACGTTTGCATATGCTTATTTATATACATAGATAAAAAAATAGAAATAACTACTATAATGTAAATAGAAATGCAACACATCTCAACATAGTGTGGGAGCCTGTGACCAGGTGATATGTGTGCTTGCTCACTCAGCTATCCAAGTGCTAGCTGTTGATCAGCATCTTTAAGATCCCTTCTTTCCCTACTTATTGTTCTTTAACGTTGAACTTTAAAATAGAAGTCACCTTTAAATGGAGGACTGTCCTCTGAAAAGCAGGACACATGGCCACCCTGCAACTAACTTAAGTTGCATTGATTTCATGGAGGCCTGGACTCTAGTAACTTTGGTTGGATTGTGCCCTATGGGTTTCGCAGTGATTTTCATACTGTATTCCAAGGAATCCTGGGGTTCTGAAGAAGCTTACCAGGAGGTTTTCCATGAGAAAAAAACAAGCTTCCCTGAAAGACAGCATGTGTTGCATTACCGAACTTTTCCTGAACCCTAGTTTGCACAAGGTGGCGTTTAGGCACAACAAACCTACCCATTGCTCTGGATGAACTGAGAGCATATTGCAGAAGGCATCCCAGCATCCACTGCTGCATGTGTGGCCTCCTCTGCAGACAAATCAATGTGAAAAAGGTTCCCTAATGGCCAGACGCTTGATCACTACTGGTCCAGACTGTAGGTAGATAATGAGTAACAGGAAGAAGAATTGAAAAGACAGATTTAGATATAAATATAGAATACTCTATATTTATAAAATGAATGCACCAGAGAAGATCTTCTTAGATTGATTGATTGATATGCTGGCTTTTAAATCAGTTCTTGTGACCTTAACTTAAAGCAAGGCCAGGAGGTTTCACAGAGAAACACAACACATATCTCCTGGCTGTACATATTTTAGAAGGAATCACGTATGCATGGTCACACTGAAAATGGGCCTTTTGTGGGAGGCGGTGAGGCATGTAACATCCAGGGGCTAGTGATGCATGAAGGTTGGGTTTTCAGTGTATCACACAGCACCCTTGGAATGTCTTGAATTGAAGGCTTCAAACGACCAGAAGCAGATCTACAGGGCGCAGTCAGCAATGCAGAAGAACGGCTTCTCAATGGCAGGAGACGTTTCTCTAATTAGGTGACATTGCCATCAAGCAGGCCAATTAGCCGTGGCTGGACCATGTTTGGTCAATGTAACCTGCAAATCAGAGTCCACCCAGACTAGTCCCAGAGGAAACGATGGCCCCTGAAGAGAGTGTCCAGTTCTGAATTACCAAAGAAGAGGAAAGGCATCACCAAAAAAGAGGAGGGAAGAGGATGCCGATTTTCATAGAATTTGCATATGCTAATTTATAGGTATAGAAACAAAATTAGAAATAATTATTGGGGTGTACTTAATACTGTCACTGTGCTCCTGGGAATGACAGCTAGCACAAGGGGAAAGTAGTGCTTGCTAGCGCAGCTGGAAATGACCGGAAATGACCACTTCCAGAATAGGACAAGTCAGTGGAGGTCACTGAAGGGTGCTCCACTGACTCATCCTGTTCTGGAAGTGGTCGTTCTGGCTAGTTTCTTGGGCTACCTAGCAAGTGCTACTTTCCTGTTGTCCTAGCAGTCATTCCCACTAGTGCAACATGCTTAGAACTGGGGGGATTGCCAAGATTGGATGCTGCCCACTATTGTTTAAATAAAATGCAGTACTTCTCACCACAGTGTGGAAGGCTGTGACTGGGTGGCCTATGTGCTGTTTGGGTGCTCTTGGTGGGCATCTTCAAGGCCCAGCTCTTCCTTCTGGTGGTTCTTTATCTTTAAATTGGACTTGAACTGGGCAGCCCTTTAAATAGGGGACACCTTGAAAATAGTCTTCTGGTAGCCACTCAAATAGTGGACTGTCTTCTGAAAAAGAGGACACGTGGCCACCCTATGAGGTGCCAAGCTGAGGATATACAGTCTGGTCCAGAAATATTGGAACAAGGATAACTGTTTTGGCAGTTGGCCTCTGTACACCACCACACTGAAGTTGAAAGGACACACACCCAGATGGGAGCGAAGTCAGGACTTTCAGCTGTAATGCAAGGGGTTTGACAAAAGTGGGGCACTAACCATTCAGGAAGTACAGCCAGTGGCATACACACACACCCATCGTTGGTGGCTCATAAGTAATGGAACAAATGGCTGACAAGCAGCTGCATGGCCAAGTGTGGCCTGTTTCCTGGGTACCCCATGACCAATCAAGCAGAGAAAAGGCCTGGAGGTGGTTCTGAGTGTGACATTTGCCTTTGGTAGCTGTTCACTGGAACTCCCAACATGAGGTCCAAAGAGGTGTCCATGTGAGTGAAGGAGGCCATCATTAGGCTGAGGAAACAATCAGAGAGATAGCAAAAACAGTGGGAGTGGCCAACACAACAGTTTGGAACATCCTGGAAAAGAAGGGATTAACTGGCAAGTTCAGCAACAGCAAAAGGCCTGGAAGACCACGGAAGACAACTAAAGTGGATGACCGCAGAATTCTGCTCACGGTGAAGAGGAACCCTTTCACAACATCTAGCCAGGTCAAGAACACTCTTGCGGAGGTAGGCATGTCATTGTCAACATCTACGGTCAAGAGACGGCTTTATGAATGTAAATACAGAGGCTTCACAACAAGGTGCAATGGTAATGCTCAAGAACTGAAAGGCCAGATCAGCCTTTGCCAGCAAACACCTATAAAAGCCTGCCCAGTTCTGGAATAAGATTCTTTGGACTGATGAAACCAAGATTAGCTTGTACCAGAATGATGGGAAGAGAAAAGTAAGGAGAAGGAAAGGAACAGCTCATGATCCAAAGCATACCACATCGTCTGTCAAACATGGTGGAGGAGGCAGTGTTATGGCATGGGCATGTATGGCTGCCGATGGAACCGGGTCACTGGTGTTTATTGATGACCAGACTGCTGATAAAAGCAGCAGGATGAATTCTGAAGTGTATAGGGCTATACTTTCTGCTCAGATTCAGCCAAATGCTGCCAAACTGGTAGGACACAGCTTCATATTGCAGATGGCTAATGACCCAAAACATACAGCAAAAGCTACCCAAGAGTTTCTCCAGGCAAAGAAGTGGGATGTTCTGCAATGGCCAAGTCAGTCACCTGATCTCCACCCAATAGAGCATGCTTTTCACTTCCTGAAGACAAGACTGAAGGCAGAAAGACCTACAAACAAGCAGCAGCTAAAGGCAGCTGCAGTAAAGGCCTGGCAAAGCATCTCAAGGGAGGAAACTCAGCATTTGGCCATGTCCATGGGTTTCAGACTTCAGGCAGTCATTGACTGCAAAGGATTTTCATCCAGGTATTAAAGGCGATCCTTCAGTTTGAAATGATGTTGGTTTGTTCCATTACTTATGAGCCACCAACGATGTGTGTGTGTGTATGCCACTGGCTGTACTTCCTGAATGGTTAGTGCCCCACTTTTGTCAAACCCCTTGCATTACAGCTGAAAGTCCTGACTTCGCTCCCATCTGGGTGTGTTTCCTTTCAACTTCAATGTGGTGGTGTGCAGAGGCCAACTGCCAAAACAGTTATCCTTGTTCCAATATTTCTGGCCCTGACTGTATAAGGCCTGTGGAGACAGGTGCTGTTAGGGTGTTTCTTCAACCTTTGATACTTGGTGTATGCTTTTCAGGATTAAAATTAAAGGATTTTGAGATGCTAGGTGGGCTGTAGGAGAATAGAAGGCAGAGATCCCTGATATCAAAGCCTGCAGGGAATACAGGATGTAGGTAAGCAGGGATTGCTTTGCTGTGGCTGTATCCTACCTTGCAAAGCCTGCATTGAGGGGTTGGGACTAGATGATCCTCAAGGTCCCTTCCAACTCTGTGATTCAATTAGGACTTTTGCCTGGGCAAAGCCTAAGCCGGAATTAAAGCTTCTTTAACCCTACCAGGTTAGGGGGGAACCGAAAGCAGTTTGGGTAGGTGGACCCTCTTTGAGCCTGGAATAACATTATCATCATGGGAGCCACTCATTCTACGGCTACAAGCAGCTCATTGCCTCAAGTAGGTGTGGCTTCAGCAGGTGTGGCTTCAGCAGGCAACAGCTGAGATCCACCACTGCTGACACCACTGCGCTCAGCTCCTCCTTCTAGTGCTTGGATGAGTGCCATGTGGCAGCCATCGTTACTGCACCCAATGTCATGGAGGGACACTATTCCGCTCCAGAGCAATGTGAGCCGTGGCAGCCCCCTGGCATTCATCAGAGGATCAATGCTGCCACCACCACCGTCATTGTCCTCCTCCTTGTGTCTGGTGGGAATTAATGGAGGAGGAGGGAAGAGGCTGCCCACTGATATGGATGGTGGCCTAGCATGGTGGGTTTCTCCAGGCTCAACCCCCCCCCCCCAAAAAAAAAAACCTGGAGCCAGTCCTGACATAGGGCAAGACATCACAGATCCAAGGGTTTCCAACTGTAACTTCTGAATGGGTCTATATGTTCCTCCATCAACTCCCAGAACAATGGACAGTGTCCCTTCTTGCAATTATGGGATAGCCCAGGGGTAGGGAATCATTTTTTAGCCTGAGGTTCACATTGCTTAGGGCGACCGCTTTGGGGATTGTATGCCAGCAGTGGGCCAGGCCACCTCCCAAAGTGGGCAGGGCAACACCGCTACTAACATGCGGACCCCCAAAATGATTGCACAGACACGCAGAACGCAATTAATATTGCTACCTGGTGCCTGACCAGTCAAGCAGGGCTCAAGGAGGGGACCCTGTTATCTGTGTGATTCTGAAACTTCTGAGCTCTCCCCTATATCTGTCAGCGGCAGCTGAGCCACCATACTTCCTCTGTTGCTGTCTCTCTCTGATGTCCATACATTGGTGGTGGCAAGGGTGTGAATGCTGCATGGGGTTTACCTGCTCAGAAGGGTACAGAATGGTGGGCGCATCAAGCAAGGTGGATTCTTTTCAACACATGCTTCAGGGCCTCTTACAGCTCATGTGTGTCCCAACACATAGTTCGAGAATCACTCTTATAGTATAGTGTATGGGTGTGCTGGTATGTGAGGACAGATTATACAAGCCTTCCCCATCTGGTGCCTTCTAGATGTTTTGAACTACAACTCCCATCAGCCATAACCATTGCCCATGATGTTTGGGCTGGTGGGAGTTGTAGTCTAAAACATCTGGAAGCCACCAGGTTGGGAAGTCAGGATTATAAACTTGACAACTTTTAAGAAACCCAAACAGCTGAACATAAATAGCTACCTGGTTTTCAGGTACCCCACCCACTGTCTCCATTATTGAATTCACATACTATGACCAATTTCTCTATTTTCAGTGGCTTCTCTGTTCTCCAGAATCCTAGCAATGATCTGAACATCTGGATTCCACCCCACACCCTGTCTGATAACTTTTCTTCCTCTTGTCAAACTCTTGAAATTCCTCAGGCATTTTGCCCAAGAAGGTGCCTCAAAATTTGTCTCATAATTTTGGTGTAAGGGAGAAGTGCTGGCAACTTGGAATTGTGCAGAACCTTCATCCCCATAGCTATTTTATTAATGTTATAAAAAAACATTTTTGCTTCCTTTGACATTCCTGGCAAGTTTTGCCCATGCAGGAACTTTCAAATTCACCTTGAAATGTCACTTTCAGTGATATTCAGTGGCAATTCTTCTCTGGATAGTAGTTGGGAGAGTAGAAGTAGATTTTGTTGTGTGGCTTGACCCTTTCATAGGTAGCCAGATTCTACAAAAAAATTCAGCTCCGTCTAACCCTAAGGGCTTCCAGTTATGGAGAACAAGCATTGTGTCATGGTTAGAGCATAACAAAACCAGAGAAAGGTGTAACATTTTGATGTGGAATATCTGTCTTGATTTTCTTTTCCATATGTATAATAATGTTGGCAACTTTAAAAAAAAAATTTATAACACCTTGATTAACATTCAGTCAACCTCCAGATAAAATGACTTTGTACACCATACTTCTTTTGTGAAAGGACTTTGTTGAAACAGGAGAACGTAACGAACCCAACCATGCACACACATTTGGTCAAGTGCATGCTAAGCTACGTGCTTTGTTGTTCAGTCGTTCAGTCGTGTCCGACTCTTCGTGACCCCATGGACCATAGCATGCCAGGCCTTCCTGTCCTCCGCTCTCTCCCGGAGTGAAGCTATGTGCTACCCTACCTTGATTGTCATAGTCTTCTAATATCCAACATATGTTGCTCCTATTGAAGACATAATTGTTGAAAAACACTGGGCATTTGTATTCATGTTAATAAATTCTCCATCTGGCCCCACTTTGAGGTTTGCCTTTTTTGTTGTTTTCTTGGCCATTTTTGGTCCTGGCTTCATTTCTCTTTCATCTGTGATTTAGCCCATAATAAAAGAAACCCCAAGAAAATGAAAATATATAATTTAATAATGGCATTGGTTGGGATTATATTCTTCAATGGATGCCCAAAACAAAAACATATTGCTGCACTGTAAGACTGAAAATCTAAATCTTTATTCATATTCTGGGTTTGCACAATTCTGATATAGAAACCTCCTGCTTATCTTGTTGGCAAAGGGCTCTTGAAGCCTGACATTGCATCTTGCAGTTCAGGTTTAGCAAAGTTTAATTCAGAAAGGAGTCAAGATCTTGCAAAGTCTGCTATTGGAGTCAGCAAAGTTGGTTTTAATTAACTTTGGGAGGAGCAGAGGTCTCGTATGGAGTTCTGCTTTGACCCAGCAGTTTAGGTTTCACAAAGTTCATTTGAAATAGCTTTCAGGAGAACTATCTTTCAGTGTGTCTCCTTAGTTCTAGCAAATTCAGCTTTTGGGAAGGTTACCATAACTGCCAATGAAATTGTTCAACAAACCCCAATGAAGGCGAAACTGATGAGAACAAAGGCAAGTAGGTCAGCTTTCAAAGCCAGAGTGAGATGAATGAGGCTGCTTTAGTGGAGGCAGTGAAACTATGCTTTGTGGTTCACATTTTCTATTAAAAATAAAGTGTTGTAGAAAATATATGATCTTGTTGTAAGGGTTTGACCAGCTTGGTGACCATGAACGAGTGGTCAGGGACCTGACAATAGAATGTTAATGGGCTGGAATCACAAGGGACAAAGACTTGGTTCGCATGACAGGATAACCCACGGTGGGTTGTCAACCTTGTTTGTTTCGGGGTGGCTTGTTACGACGTCCAAACGTGGCGTGGTTTCCTCAGCGTAGTTTGTTAACTACACACAAGCCGACCTGAGAATCCACAGCTTGCGGATGGGATGTTCAGGGTGGCTTGTTTTCAGAGTGGCTTATCGTGGCTTGTTGGAGAGGGCTACAGAGCTGCCTGGCAAGAGCGGCAAAAAACCTGGTCACTCCTCATGATCTTGCTAACAATATCCCCTCTCTATAACACCTTGAAATAACACTAGTCAATTTAGTTCTCCACTTCGTTGCCTTCCTAGACAGTGACACCTTTCTTTTCCACCTTCGGAGAGATTTGCATAAATGTAATATTATTTCCCCCCACCTTTCGGAGATTTGCACATATGTACAAAAAAGTCACCATTGAGGAGATTTGCGGAAATTATTATCATTTTTACTTTCAGGGATATTAGCTCAAATCTGCAGTTATTGTGAATAAGTGCAATACTTACTAGGCTTTAGTGAATTTCCACAAATCTCCCTGAAAGTTATTTAAAAAAAAGAAGTTAAATTTGCACAAATCACCCTGAAAGTGAAAAAATTCTGTTAAATATGCACAAATCTCCCCGAAGGTGAAAAAAAATTCTATAAAATAAACTTTACTCTGCTAATGAGTGCATTTGGACTCATTATTGGAGAAGCAGAGTAGGCTGCTAAGGCTGTGCTGCAAAGGCTCATGGGATGCATACCAGGAGTGGATGGTAGGACTAAGGGGGAAACAAGCCATGGGAAGCGGCAGAGTGCCTTATTGACTGGGTTTGCACGACACGCCAACCCAGCGTGGGTTGTCGTCCGAAACGTATCACGACTAACGTGGGTTAGCAAGTGAACAACCAACTCACCATGGCTTATTTTTAAGGTGGCTTATTGTGACATGCGAATCGGCCCCAAAGGAAAGAGGGGTGGAGGGAAACGGTAAAGAGGAAGGAAATCAGTGTTACGATGTCAGAAAAAAGCGGTGAGTTGTTGTAAACTGGCATTTATTTACATCCAACTTAGCACTCTGGGCTGCCATGAAGTGGCAACCTGGGGCTACTTATGCATCAGGGCCAGCTCTACCATTCTGCAAAGCGAGGCAGCTGCCTCGGGTAGCAGATCTGGGGTGTCATGAAAGGCCAGCAAATAGTTTTTCACTTTGTTATTGTATTTTTACTACCTGGTAGGGGGAGAGGCGCTTGTGGAATGTTCTGCCTTGTGTGCCAAAATAACATGGCTGGGTTTAGTTGCATCCTGACTTGGGTAGGTGGGGGTGCCATTTGCAGCTCCACATCAGGCAGCAAAGTGTTGGGCCTTGAGCCCTTTCCAGCCAGGATGTTTACTCCTCATGAAGGGCTGCTGTAGCAGAACTGCCTGCCGGTTGAGAAGGGCGCCAATTCAAGTGGCAGCAGGGTGTCTTCCCCACCTAGCAGATCTATGCCTGAGGAAGTGGGGCGTGTGTCCCACAACATCCGGAATGTTCCGCAATCATGTGAACTATCACAGGGAAGTGAGTTTCTCCGTAAAAAAACTGTCATTGTTTTTCCATGCCCCTTCTTATTTTTATAGGAATTACAGAATTACAGAATTTTCATATAGCTTTGCTTACTTATTAGAAGAACGCCAGTACCAGGTAAATAAAAAAAGTTTTTCTTGTGTATATATAGGGGAAAACATATACATAGAGGGGGAAATATGTATGTATATATGGGGAAAGGAAGGGAGGAGAGAGAAGCAAGGGTAACATGGAAATAATGTGTGGCTATTTTGTCTTCTATAATTCTAGGCTTCTTATTCAACACAGTCCCTTCGAAGTTCCTCCTTTTATCAAAAACACTATCTGTTTTAGTGATTTTGGTAATGTCCATATCAATTAAAGGCTGAATAAACTTTTAATTTTTACAAGGGCATGATTGATCTCATATGCAAAGATGGGGAGAGAATGGGGAAATAACATGGGAGAGTTCAAACTGGAATTAACTACTATTTTATATACTAACTATAACTGCATGCATTGGATGCAAGATGGGATGGAACTCCCAGCTCTGTTACATCATAAATATTTTAAAAATGTTTAAAGTTCGCCAATATTTCCATTTGTGCCACTCATGTTTTAAATGTGAAAGTTTGCATTTAAAATTAAAATTTTGGGTTTTATCGTTTACCAAAAATTAAAAATTGAATGCTTTGGATTCATTGACAACTCTTGATTTTTTTGTTTTTGGAAAGTTTGACAAAAACACATCACATTTCATAATCTATCAACTGTCAAAGACCACAGCATGATATCTCTTAAATACTGCCAGATCTGAAGTACTATTTTATGCCAACCATCATATATTGTCATATACTAAATACCATTTCATGCCAACTATAAAATTCTGCCAAATACTAATACTATTGCATGTCAGCCATCAAGAGCTGTCAAATGCTAACTGGTATTACATGCCAACTCTCAATACTGTCAGATATCAACTGTTAAATGCCAATAATGACATCAAATATTACCAATTGCCAAATGATATATTAAATACTGGCAAACCAGATTAAACAGCATGTATTCTGCAAATATTCAGATAATATCTGGAGCATATTTTACATCAGCATTTGTGTCGAGAATGTTGACAAGAATTTTTGGATGCAAACCGTTTTTGGCTCTAGTTCAGAGAAGTGCCTCTGTGGTGCGCCTTGTTTACCACTATGCTCTGTTTTATGCCGTATGGTTCTGTTTAGAAACATAGGTAAGGAAATGGCTACCCATGCTCTAGTAGTTCAAGTCAATGACAAGGTCCTGTATGAAGCAGGAGACACAAAGCTTATATTCCCCTCTGGACTGCAGTCAGTCCCAAACATCACACCTAAACTGCCTCAGTTTGACCTGACAGTTTGTCTTCAGAAGGACCTTGTGAAGTTACCTTGCATTTCTGAAGAGGGTCACATCCAAGTCGCATCCAGATGGGGAACATTATTAAATAATATCTAATATGAGCACTGGCACAAATACACAGAACTAGTCTGACCATAAGTATTCAGAATGAGATAAAATGCTGTACGTGCGGTTCTCACTGGAAGAGTTACAAAACTGCTTTGTTGGGAGGAAAAAAAAAAAATAAGAAAGGGGAAAATCTTGTTTTTGAGAGAAAATTACCACAAGGGGAGAAAAGGGAAGACTTATACAGTCAGCAATATATGTTCAAAAATGCAATTTCTGGATTAATAACAAAGACACAGTTCTAGTTCAGTGGTTCCTCTAGGACGTGTGCTTTTGACCCACACAGCATATTGTGCCCCATGGCTCTTAGCTGAACGGTGACTTAATGGTGCCTATTTTTTTTAAAAAAGTGTGATGTCTATTAAAACTAGCTGAAGCTTGTACTGAGACCCCAGTGGAAATGAAATAGGTGTCTCACTGGACTGTCCATTGGTTAAATATTAAAGCATCAAACTTTAATATTTAAGAGCATAGGAAGTGTATTCTCCAAAAGAAATTCCCCAGACTGTACATTTTTAAGTTGGCTTTTTCCTCCCAGCAAAGCCAACAATTTATCCCCTTTGCTATAATTAAACAGATAAAAAAGATGCTCTGAGGCTCTATCTACTGGGAAGATTCAGGTGTTTCAGTGATTATATATATCATTGCTCCAAGGCGCTTATTAATTTGCTTAAAAGTCCATGCATCATTTCACAGATTGTTTTAGCACTTGTAGTCTTATCAGCTTATGTCTGAATAAGGCAGACTTGTAAAAAAAAATGAGTGAAAGATTAAGTCTTCCGGATTGATATACGTTATTAATACGACTTGTCTTCATTTTAAATGAGTTACCATAAAAATGGAGTAACTGAGTGTGGAGAGAGAGCAGATGGGAGCCAATGCAAAATGCAGTTAAATAGGGGCAAAGGGTATGCAATCCATTTCCCAGCAAATCTGGGAGAAGTTTAGATTTTTGTTTTCTGTTTTGGAAAACCTGGAGCTAGGAAGAGAAAGAATCAATTGCCTGCTGGAAAAGCCAGTCACGGTAATCTAATAGCCAATAGGAGTAGGAGGAAAAGGTAACCAACTGCGGGTTTAGGCGATGATTATGTATGGATGAGAAATTCAGCAGCTGGAATGTTGATTTAGAATGTGTTATTTATGGCCTCCCCTACAGATAGAAGGGGAGCTGCAATGGCAAAATTATGGATGCTTGTGCTCTGTAATTAAATGAAGGCATTTCAGTCCATACAGTCACCTCATGTAGTAGCTCTGTCTTCAGTTGTTCAGAGATATGGGGTTGGATCCCGATTTACGCTGGATGAACTGCTCTGAGCGTCCCTGCCCCCTCCTTCCCATGGCAGTCCTTCCAGCCCCTTGAAAATTCTATAAAATTCTATATGAAGAGGCCCTGCTGAATAGGGTGAGCTGTGATGTGTCATGTGTGCATGTGGGAGGGGGGATCTCCCAAAATTGGGCAGAGGGACCTTTTGTGAGCGGAGCCCTTCCCCACATGGAAAGTCCCTTCCTCTTGTGGAAGGCAGGCCCTGGATCTAGCCCATTAGTAAGCTGATCAAGTAAATTATCAGAAGCTACATGCAAATCAGACAAGCATTTTCAGTTGTTAAAGTAGTTCTTTTAATAGGGAAAGTAGTGGTTCTGTCAAAATTGTATAGGGTGTCCATGTATCCTGCTTTACAGAGGATGGGCCTTTATTTGAAGGCATCTTCTATTTGAAGGTCTGGCCAGTCCAAATCCGGTTTAAAGAGAAAGAACCCCAGGAATGGAGAGCTGGCCTTGACGTTGTGCGTCAAGAACAGCAGACAGCAGACTGAGCAAGAGACACAAGTCTTCCCCCATGTGGTGAGATGTATTGTATTGCTGCTTAACCTAATGATTTCCAGAGGGTCAGCATGTTAGTTTATTAGGGATGGCGGAGAAATCTGCCATGGACTCCAATGAGGTTGGATTCTTTGGAATCCAGCCCCCCGGTGTCCGTGGCGGAACGGACTACCCCCCCGCCACCCCACGAAATCCCCTCGGGATGGAACCTACCTGGCGGCGGCTGGTCTGGGTCGCCATCTTCATTCTGCAGCTATTCACTGCCAGGCTGCAGAACAAAATGGCGTCCAGTGAAGGGGATCCCATTTGCGTCCCTGCCGTTGGCCATGATTGGCTATGTAAATATTTACGTAGCCAATCATGGCCAATGGCAGGGACACAAATGGTGTCCCCTACGCCGGACGCCATTTGTGTCTGCAGACCGGCCGTGGCCGGAAGTCCAGCAGCAGCTGGATCTGGCCGGCAGCTCCGCGGACTCCCCGTGGAGTGGAGCCAGCCAGGGAGGATTCCGGGGGAAGGACCGGATTGCCTCCCCCTGCTTGCAGACCCCCCCACGGACCCCAGGTAAGGGGATCCGTACATCCCTATAGTTTATTGCAGCAAAAACAATGCAGAGTCAACACAGAGATGAACAAATTCATCCTGGCATAAGCTTTCGTGGACCAGGTTGAGAAGAGGTTTTTGGGGACAGGAGCTGAGCTGAGAAAGCATTGTTCGCAGTCAGCCATGAAGACATTGGCATACTGTAGGGTTGCATGAGAGCCCAAGGCAGTGCCATGGATCTGAAGATACATGTTCTCCCCAAAGCTGAAATGACTGTGGATATAAGTACAAATTGTCAGAGTTAGGTGCTAGATGTCCTGTAGCACCATCTGTGATGATATTCCTGATGCCTTTGTGGAGGATGTTGGTATGGAGGGTCTCAACATCGATGGGAGCTAGGATGGTGTCTCCTGGAAGATTGTCAATGGACTGTAGTTTATTTGCATGTATACATATAAATTAGCATATGCAATTTCTATGCAAATCTTCCGCCCTCTTTGTTGGGGATGAGTAACTGGCCACCTTACGGTAATGGCCTGCTGCTTGCACCTGATATCACCTCCTCTTAATATCGCCTCCTCTTCCCAGATCTGGACCAGGAGAAGGCCCATGGTTCAGTGGTAGAGCACATGGTCACCATACAGGAAGTCTCAAATGTAGCCCCTGCTATCTCCAGTTTAAAAAAAGGTTCTCAGGTAGCAGGTCTTGGATCTGACTCAGTCTACACCAGCCTTCCCCAACTTGGCGCCCTCCAGATGTGTAGGACTACACATCCCAGCACCCCAGCAGCCCTGCTGGCTGGGGATGCTGGGACATGTAGTCCAACACATCTGGAGAGCACCAGGTTGGGGAAGGCTTGGCATAAGGCATCTTCGTGTGTTTGCAAGCAAGGCGGAAACAGAGAAGATTATATTAATAGGGGGCTATGTTGGAGTAAAGAATTCTCTACCATGGGAAGATGCTTTAGAGAGCAGTCCTATGTTCTCAGAGTGGAGCCTCCGATATTGTAGGCTCTGCTCCTTGCTATGCCCTGTCAGCTCTTGCTGGCAGGGTGGGAGTCAGGAGGGAGGCGGGGCTTACTGTATTTCTCTTCCATCCACTGATGCAAGAAAAATCCCTCCCTCCCATTGCTGGCAATGGGAGAGATACATTTAGATGTGCTCTTGAGAAAATAAATGGATTTTCTGGGTCGGGCCTCAGAGGGGCTTTTCTGAATATTCCTATGGCCCCTGGAACACTATGTCTAGCGGCCGTAGGCTTGCTCTCTATCTCCTTTAGATGAATTTCAAGTGAATAAGTACACCAGGAGTCTTGGCTTTATGTTCGATGTCCTAGGGGCTGTGGACATCCAGGGAGCCTCAGAGGGTGAGATTTGGTCCCTGGGCCTGAGCTTCTTCACCCCTGTCTTAGATGAGGGGAATTAATGACTTGGGGTCAAAGCGAATGTGAAGCATGAGATCCATGACTAGACCCCCCTCGCTTTTTAACTTTAACACTCCAATTTTAACCAGAACACTTGTGCTGAGAGGTTGTTTTTTTTTTTTAAAAAACAGTGCAAGCTGGTGGCTCCAATGTCAGTGGGCGGTGAATCCGCTCCAGGTTTCATTCAGAACTGAGCTCCTTTAGAGTTCTGACCGGTTCTGACTGAAACCCAGAGAGGATTCACTGCCCCACTGACATCGGAGCCATCAGCATCCACTGTTTCTTTTACCTATTTCTCCTGTGCTATTTTCCCCAGTCTGAATTGACTTTGGCAGAGTTTGCCCACCTTTACTTTCCAAGAGTGAATCACTCCCTTGACCAACAGGCGGCAATTCTCTTCCTGCCCTGCCGTTCCCTTGCTGCAGCAGCCGCAGCAGCAGCCGCGGCCCTGACAGCGACCCTCTGTGACAGAAGTTTAAGAGCCCTTTGCCACGTGGACTTAGTTTTTCCTTATTAGTGTCTGATATACGCCATGTGAAAGGCCTCCTCGGCAAGCTGCTGGGGAGATGTTAAGACATTTCATTATTTTAATTTCAGTCAGCCAATAGAAACCTGGTTAGCCATTGTTTTTGCAAAATTTTATTTAATCTCTTCACAAGGAGGAACGTTTCTATGTTGCACCTAATGACTTATTCACTACAGTCAAATCAGGGAGAAAAAACAGTGGATTTGGTGCTGCCACTGAACTAACTGGGTTACATTTTAATAAATTCACGGAATGTATGTATATTTATTTATAAATAGGAAGGCAGGCTCTTGGCTTTTTAAAAACCCAACCAACAAATTATTGATAAGTTTTGGGTAAGTAAAAAGCTTTTTCTTTTGTTCACAGTCCCTGAGCAATAGTAAAAACGAATATGAGGGGATTAATACTTGGAATGCAGAGTAAAAGGGGAATAAGGTGTGAAGCTCCTTACAGCTACTGGTAATTGAATGGGGATCTTTTCTAATCTTTAATTGTTTTTAGCCTCTGTACAACCAGGAGCTGGCATTACAACACTCTGTGGAGAAATTCTGCACTGGATGATACGTATAATGAGGTTAAAGAGCTTTGGCTTAGAATGCGTTGTTAATTGATAGCATATGACCACCCTGAAAAACCACACAGTTGCCTTGCAAACCAGTCAGACAAGCAGTTGGAAACTGAAACACAGCTCATTCCGTCTTTATATAACAGCAGATGACAAGTGGAAGTGTTGAATGCTCTCTCTCTCTCTCTCTCTCCCCCCCAGACCCCCGAGCCACTACACATAGGCAACCTTATCACCTTATACCGGGTCAGATCATGGGTCCGTCTAGCTGAGCATCAGTTATACTGACTGGCTGCAGTACTCCAGGATTCCAGACAGGAATCTTTGGCCAGCTTACCTGGAAATGTCACGGCTTGAACCTGGGACTGTCTGCATGCAAAGCTGCTCTTTAGCACTGAGCAATAGTATTTCCTTTCTGTCAGGGAAAAGCATTCTTACTGAACTTTTGCCCCGATATGCTAATTTTCTCTGTGCAGAGGTCCTATTTTTGCGAATCCTCCTCCAACTGCAGTCTGAAGGCGTACATCCCAGGCTCAGTTTTACCATCTGACTTGCTGCTTGTGGCGATTAGACCACCCCCCAACCAAATAGGTCCTGTCCACCACCCCCACCCCGCAGACAGCAACTGGGGCTGCTGCAGTATTGGAACCATTTTGGCGGCTGTGAGACAACAGCCAGGAGGAACCACTGCAGCTTCTCAAGCTTATGTTATATGTCATCACTCCTTCTCATAGCAAGCTCACGTGGTGAGTGCAGACAGACATGATATCAAAACAAAGCCACTGAGAAACAGGAGGGAGGCATTGGCATGTTCAGGAGAATGCCAAGGTTTGCAAAAGTATACAAAATCTTTTTTAAAAAAACAACCCCCCACCCCCCAAAAGGCCAGTTAGGACTGACCACTCTCAGTAGCCTTGGAATGTTATTTTGAAAAGAAAAAATGAGAAGGAAGAACAGGGTGGTGGTAGAATGGAGTTATCTTGGAGGAGGGCATGGCTGGCTGGAACCCTGAACAGGAGTACCCCTGTTAAGTAGTGAGGCTACACTGCAACTTTTTGTTGTAGTTCCCACTTCTACAACATAGTTATATGATTGCTCTTCTTATTCACTTTTCCCTCTTGTTGGACATGGCTGATGTCTTCCATGCCAGAGCAAGAAGACAGAGAGGGAAATTATTCTAAGATGATCTATACCTCAAGGAGAAAAATAAATGTTATGTTTATATTCTCTCTCTCTCTCTCTCCCTGTGTATACATATGCACATACATGATCTTCAGTAATGAGATGTACCAGCAGTGTCACAATCATCTTTTGATGATAGGGAAGGGAGAATGATTGGGAGAAAGAAGGAGAAAGGGAAAGAGAGAACCATATTTAGATAGATATAGTAAAAATAAAAATAATACTACATTACAAAAACTTAAAAGTGTGTCCCATGTTATAGGTTGGTCTTCAGTCTGGAAAGGTCAAAGCTGCAATCCTATGTACTCACTTACCTGGGAATAAATTGAGCTCAGTGAGATGTACATTTGAGCAGACATGTGTTTAGGATTGCAATGTCAGTCTGTGTTCCCTGGAAATAGTTCCGTATAGATGCACTCTTAGTAGTATAAATCAGTAGTAAATCAGTAGTAAAGCAGACACAAATCTCTTGCAAGGTCATGGTCCAATAGCCCGGCCTCATCTTCTTTAACCACATTACTTAGCAGCAGCAGCACCATCTCTTACACTTGGTCCATATCCTTTCTATAAAGAAACAGATATTATATCAGCTTCAGTGGAGTTTGTTGGTTAATCAAAGGTTTCTAATTATTTACAAACAAACAGAACAACAACATGACAAAATGGGCTGGATCCAAACTGGTTTTACTTAGAGTAGACCCACTCTAAGTCATCTTAAGTCCCATTTATTTCAATGGGTCTACTCTAAGTATGACTAAGTCCAGATCCAACCTTATAATAAAACCTCCTACGAGATTGTCAGCTTGACAATCAACCACTTAACCTCCATTAATGCTGTCCTAAGTTTCTGTACCAGAATAACAAAAGTAGCCACTGTAAACATAATAAATGTGTTCCCCTTAAAAGGAAGAACTTCTCTGTCTCTGTATAAGCACCTCCCCAACGACTCTCCAACCGATGTCTACCTTTACAAATTATAAATAGGACAACATGGTAGGTCGGTGATAAATATCTTCTGCTTCAGCCATACTACTTATACCCAGGTTATCCTCATGGTACCTTAACATATTGCCCATTTAGAAACTCAATGGGGATAGGGTTGTGAACGCTCAATTGAAAAAAGGCCCTTTCCGCTAGGGATGTCGCAAGTGCAGTTCGGGGTTCGGGAATTCGTCGAGCAGCCCCCACCCACGACCCCCAAACTGCGCCCGCCAAGACTCTGTCCTTGTTTGCCCCCCGCTCATGCCTGCTTGCGCTCCAAAGTATTCACCGCGAACCCATTTGGTGAGCGCCGCCATTTTCGCGTCTTTGCTTTCTAGGAAAAACAGGAAGTTTAAAAAATCCGCATATTCAAATATGTGGAGTTTGGAGCTGGGAAAGCTAAATAAGCACAATATTAGAGGTATAATTGCGGTGAGCGCTGGGGAATTCACCGAACTCGTGGGTGGCTTGAGCGCAGGTTCAGGGGGATGCGAGCAGGGGCGCTGCTTCGGCGAGTGCCTGGAGAACCCGAACTCGGGTGAGTTTTTACATCCCTACTTTCTGCTAAGAAAAGTATTTTTCAGCCCCACTGAAACATTCTAATAGAAGGGAAAGAGCAGGGAAAGAGGATGAAAGATATTCCATCTTGAGCAGTCTCTCTTTGATATTCTTTTTATCTTACCTATTTCTTCATGTTAATACTATTACAGCCTTGCAAAAAAAGTGGGAAGTTACAAGCCCACAAGATTTTTTCCTAGCACACCTGCCCTTGTCTGGTGGCAATTCATACCCACCACAAATGATCAGGTAATGTGGCTATTTGCAAGCCTTTTGCAAGCCTACATTTCATAATATGAAATATAAAAACTCTGAGTATGCAGAGTACATTTCCTTTCCTTGTGAGGGCAGTTTGTAGACTGTTCCCACAAACTAGGAATTAAGGAGCAGGCTTTCCTTCCAGCCAGAGGGTGCATTTCTGGGTCCTGATACTTTTTGGTTTTGAAAATTTTGCCCTGAAAGGCGGCCAAGAAATATTTTAAATAAATATATAAAATAAAAATTAAGCACTTCCCTTTTTGTAAATTAAACACTGCCCTTGAGAACTCTCTTCTGAGAAGCTGGTTGAGCACAAGGACAGGACTTTTAAAAGTTCCGGCTTGCAGTTGCATTTACATGCTGCAAATGATCTTATGCACCTTCTCCTCTGAGCCTGGTTGCACCCACTCGTGGTCACACAGACCCTTAGTGATAAATAATCAGGCAGTGGCCCTGAAAGAGTGTCCCTTCCGTGGGTCAGCTTAGCAGGCAGCACCAGCTTTTCAAGCATTCCCTCTCTCGAGCAATTGTCAAGAAGGCTGCCAATTGCCAAGTTCTTTGGCAGCAAGCCATGGGTGCAATGAGCTGGAGACCAAACTTGTCAGCACTTCTGATTTAGGATTGTCAACCTTAACACCAGTAAGAAGCATTAATTTCAACACATTGCCCTGGCAGGGATGTGAAAGACGGTTTGTATTTCTTCTGGCTGAAAAGTAAATAATAACAGAACTTAGCTTTTATAGAGTGATTTTTAAAGTGTTCATAGTACTTCATATACATTAGCTCAGTGATTCTTACAACAAGCCTGTAATGCAGACCAGTATCATTATCCCCATAGTATATAAGTGGGGAGGGTGGAGAGAGGGAGATAATAGTGTAGGGGCAGGCCATCTGCAGCCCTAGGGCCACAAGTGGCCCTCAGCCTAATTTCATTCCACCCTCTGCCTACTTTCATGCACTCTTCCCCAGCCTAATTCTTAAAGCCTTCTGTATGCGATCAGTTCAGACCTCTGGCCTCTTCCTTGCTTTGAAAAGTAACATAAGGTGGTGGTGGGGAGAGAGCTATTTCTCTGCCTGAGGAGTTTACAATCTAAATTTTGACTACTTATGCAACATGTCCCTAAGATCAGGCTCTGTACTAGAGGACAGGAAAATGGCCAGTGTAACACCAATTTTTAAAAGGGGATCCAGGGGAGATCCTGGAAATTACAGGCTGTTAGCTTAACATCTGTGCTGGGGACATTGGTTGAATGCATTATTAAAGATAAAATTAGTAGGCATATAGAAGGACAAGCCCTGCTGAAAAAGAATCACCATGGCTTCCGCAAAGGTAAGTCCTGTCTCACTAACCTTTTAGAGTTCATTGAGAGTGTCAGTAAACATGTAGACAGGAGTGATCTGGTAGACATTGTTTACTTGGACTTCCAAAAGGCTTTTGACAAAGTCCCTCATCAAAGACCCCTGAGCGAATTTAGCAGTCATGGAATAAGAGGAGAGGTCCTCTTATGGATCAGTAACTGGTTAAAGAACAGAAAGTAGAGAGTAGGAATAAATGGTAAATTCTCCCAATGGAGGGATGTAAATATTGGGGTCCCACAGGGATCTGTATTAAGACCAATGCTTTTCAACATGTTCATAAATGATCTTGAATTAGGATTGAGCAGTGAAGTGACCAAGTTTGCTGATTACACCAAATTATTTAGGGTAGTTAAAACAAAAT
The DNA here is from genome assembly GCF_057233095.1 of Heloderma suspectum. Classification (NCBI taxonomy): domain Eukaryota; kingdom Metazoa; phylum Chordata; class Lepidosauria; order Squamata; family Helodermatidae; genus Heloderma; species Heloderma suspectum. The sequence goes on from NC_139461.1 coordinate 137,960,929, forward strand.
GGGATTGTGAGGAGTTCCAAGGATCTCTCCAAACTGGGAGAATGGGCATCTAAATGGCCAATGCAGTTCACTATAAGCAAGTGTGAAGTGATGCATGTTGGGGCAAAAAATCCGAACTTCAGGTATAACCTGATGGGATCTGAGCTAGCAGTGACCAAACAGAAAAGAGATCTTGGGGTTGTGGTGGATAGCTCAATGAAAATGTTAATGCAGTGTGCAGCTGCTGCAAAAAAGGAAAACTCCATGTTAGGCATAATTAGGAAAGGAATTGAGAATAAAACTGCCAGTATCATACTGCTCAAATCTTATGGGCAGATTATACAAATCTGTGGTGTGACCACACTTGGAATACTGTGTACAGTTCTGGTCATTGCACCTAAAAAAAAAACATTGTAGAGCTGGAAAAAGTGCAGAAAAGGGCAAATAAAATGATCAAGGAACTGGAGCATCTCCCCCATGAGAGAAGGTTACAACAGCTAGGATTGTTTAGCTTGGAAAAAAGGCGAGAAAGCTGAGACATGATAGAGATGTGCAAAATTATGCATGGTGCGGAGAATGTGGATGGGGAATCCTCTCTCTCTCTCCCCCCCCCCCCATAATACTAACTAGAACCTGGGGTCATCCCATGAAGCTGATTGGTGGGAGATTCAGGACAGATAAAAGGAAGTACCTCTGCTCACAGCACATAGTTAAACTATGGAATTCGCTACCACAAGATGTAGAGATGGCCACCAAATTGGATGGCTTTAAAGGGGGTGAGACAAATTCCTGGTGGAGAAGGCATTGATGAAATCCATGCATTTCTGAGGCTTGAGATGAATTGGGAGGTGGGAGGAGGAAGGGATAATACATACAAAAAGTAAAGCATACATTTGAAAAATAAAAAGTAAAGGTAAAGGTGTCCCCAACCAGTCATGTCCGACTCTAGGGTGATGTGCTCATCTCCATTTCTAAGCCAAAGCGAAGAGCCAGCGCTGTCCGAAGACGCTTCCGTGGTCATGTGGCCGGCATGACTGAACACCAAGGTGCACGGAACGGAATTTGAAAAATGCCCCCCCCCCACACTTTTCAAAAAGAAAAAAAAGTGCACTAAAGTGCATACTTTTAATAAATGTGTACAAATAATGCGTACATTTTGAAAAATTCTTACAGATATACATATGAATTTCTGTGCAGACAAAGTAAAGGTTCACAATCCAACGTGGACCCAAGTTGGAACAAGCTTGGGGGTGAAAAAACATAAAGAATCACATAAGCTTTGCTGCTCAGCCAACGGAAGGAGAAATTACTCGGAATAGGATTGCAGCCACAGTTATATGCATGTAGGCTTCATTTCAGTTGGACATGAGGACTCTGGGGTTAAGTCAAAGGATTATGGGAAAAGCAGGTTTTGAAGAGGAATGTGAAGGAGGAGAGAGCAACTGCAGAACCACATAGGGAGTTCCAGGCATATGGGGCAGCAAGGGAGAAGGCCTGGAGTTAAGGGAACAGGATGCTTTTGGGCAGCTCAGCAGAGGAAAATTGAAGGAGTGAAAGTCACCCATGGGGATACACACTGGGGCAAAAAAGGCAGAAAGATTGTGCTATAGGATAACAGCCCACCCAGCCACTTCTAAGCTGAACCAGATAGAGCTGCTCCTGTTTCATAGGTACACAGAAGAATGTAGAAGGGAAGGGATCTGACACTGTAGAATTTAGAAGCTGATCTACGGGATGGCCCACATGCTCTGGTTCTTCTACATGTCGGCGGCACCCGTGGGCACAAGGCTACTTACAAGCAGGTGGGAAAAGTTACTGCAAACAGACACAGGAGCTTCTATTCTTGTGTATGCAGTTGTGTGTCTGGGGGCTTGAGAGCGGCAGCGGCAGCGGCGGCGGGGGGCAGCCACAATCACAGAAATGGCTGGCTCCTGTCATATACAAAGGTGCATAGATTCTTGGGGTCCATCAACAGATATTACAAAAACATCACAGGTCCCTCATTTTCTCTTGTCACAAGGAAAATGATCAATTCTCCCCCTCCCCACCCCCAAATTGCCTCCTGTCTAGGGAAGCAAAACAATATCTTGAGCTTAGAGGCCAGCGTGCGGGAGCCCTGCTTGTCCTAGTGGGCTCTCAAAGTACACACTGAAGTGTTTATTACTGGCAATAAACCCTAAGTGTTAAGAGCAAGGGCAGTGGAAACTGGAGGAGGGCAAGGGGAAAAGGAGGAGAAACCTGGGAATATTAACCATTCAGCACTGACTTGCCAGATCGTATTCAGAGAGGCCTGTAGGAAAGGACAGCTGGAAAGCATTATCCTGACACCACTCCAAATTGGCACGGAGTCTTATGTACCAGTTCTCCCGTCCTTGTCCACATGCAGCCTTTCCAAAAAAACACCCTCAAAATTGGCACTGGCTGGACTATCTGTGTGGAGTGGACAAGGAAGGGCCTCAAGGAAAAGGCAATAGCTAGTCATTGCCTTCAAAAGCCCTTCCAAATGGAGGTTGGGCGCAAAGGGCAGTAGGGCAACATCACAAATGTGTGTTTTCACAGTTTTAGGTTATTTATTTTATTTTGTTTATTACATTTCTATACTGCCCAATGGTTGAAGCTCTCTGGGGGTTCACAGAAATTAAAGGTACAACATAAAACAATATAAAATATAAAAGCTTAAAACTACAGTATAAAAGTACAACCAGAATAAAATCTAGCAGCAATGCAGAGTTTTAAAATAAGATTTAAAACACCAGAGCTAAAACATTAGGAAGCTAAAATGCTAAAATGCCTGGGAGAATAAAAAGGTCTTCACCTTGTGCCAAAAAGAGTATAACGAAGGTGCCAGGCGAACCTCTCTAGGGAGCTCATTCCGCAGCTGGGGGGCCACAGCAGAAAAGGTCCTTCCTCCTGGTAGCTGCCCGCCTCACTTCCTTTGGCAGGGACTCCCGGAGAAGGAGCTCTGAAGATGATCTTAGGGTATGGGTAGGTACTAAGGATGGACGAAAGTCCCTTACCTGGTCCCGCAGCTTGCTTTGCGATGGGGGGGAGGCGCTCCGTTTCTCCCCTGGAAATTCTTGGCGGGGGGGAGGCACCCCGCCCCTCCCGGCCGAAATTCAGGCTGGGGGGGAGGCGCCCCATCCCTCGCCGCCGAAATTCAGGCCGGGGGGGGGGGAGAGCGCCCTGTCTCCCCGGCCACGAAATAAAAAAAGTAAATTAAAAAAAAACAAAACCGTGATAGGCTACGTAACGATTTACGTAGCCTATCACGGCTAGATTTTCAAAGTCAGCCGTGATAGGCTATGTAAATCTTTACGTAGCCTATCACGGCTGACTTTGAAAATCTAGCCGTGATAGGCTATGTAAATCGTTACATAGCCTATCATGTTTTTTTTTTTTTACTTTATGGGGAAATGGCGGCGGCAGCCAGTCGGAAGACCGGCTGCCGCCCCTGCCCCCGCCGAAACGCCGCCAAAACGCTGCCGGGACCTGCCGCCGAGAGGGACATTCGCATGAGGTAAGTCCCATCCCGGGGGGGTGGCGGAGAATTTCCCCAACAATTTCGGGGGGCCGAACGCCGGAGATTCATGGAGAAATTCTCCGCCATCCCTAGTAGGTACATATGGGAGGAGACTATCCTTTAGATAACCTGGCTCCAAGCTGTTAAGGGGTCTGAATGTTAATACCAGCACTTTGAATCAGGCCCAAAAATGGATTGGCAGCCAGTGCAGCTGGAATAGTACTGGCATAATATGATTTCATTGGCAAGTCCCCGTTAACAATCTTCTGTCCGGTTCTGGACCAAATGAAGTTTCTGGACCATTTTCAAAGGCAGCCCCGTGTACAGTCAGGGCCAGAAATATTGGAACAAGGATAACTGTTTTGGCAGTTGGCCTCTGCACACCACCACATTGAAGTTGAAAGGAAACACACCCAGATGGGAGCGAAGTCAGGACTTTCAGCTGTAATGCAAGGGGTTTGACAAAAGTGGGGCACTAACCATTCAGGAAGGACAGCCAGTGGCATGCACACACCTCATCGTTGGTGGCTCATAAGTAATGGATCAAACCAACATCATTTCAAACTGAAGGATCGCCTTTAATACCTGGATGAAAATCCTTTGCAGTCAATGACTGCCTAAGGTCTAGAACCCATGGACATGACCAAATGCTGAGTTTCCTCCCTCAAGATGCTTTGCCAGGCCTTTACTGGAGTTGCCTTCAGCTGCTGCTTGTTTGTGGGTCTTTCTGTCTTCAGTCTTGTCTTCAGTAAGTGAAAAGCATGCTCTATTGGGTGGAGATCAGGTGACTGACTTGGCCATTGCAGAACATCCCACTTCTTTGCCTGGAGAAACTCTTGGGTATCTTTTGCTGTATGTTTTGGGTCATTATCCATCTGCAATATGAAGCGGCGTCCTATCAGTTTGGCAGCATTCGGCTGAATCTGAGCAGAAAGTATAGCCCTATACACTTCAGAATTCATCCTGCTGCTTTTATCAGCAGTCAGGTCATCAATAAACACCAGTGACCCGGTTCCATCGGCAGCCATACATGCCCATGCCATAACACTGCCTCCGCCATGTTTGACAGATGATGTGGTATGCTTTGGATCATGAGCTGTTCCTTTCCTTCTCCTTACTTTTCTCTTCCCATCATTCTGGTACAAGCTAATCTTGGTTTCATCAGTCCAAAGAATCTTATTCCAGAACTGGGCAGGCATTTTTAGGTGTTTGCTGGCAAAGGCTAATCTGTCTTGTCTGTTCTTGAGTGTTACCAGTGGTTTGCACCTTGTTGTGAAGCCTCTGTATTTACATTCATAAAGCCATCTCTTGACAGTTGATGTTGACAATGACATGCCTACCTCCGCAAGAGCGTTCTTGACCTGGCTAGATGTTGTGAAAGGGTGAGCAGAATTCTGCGGTCATCCACTTTAGTTGTCTTCCGTGGTCTTCCAGGCCTTTTGCTGTTGCTGAGCTTGCCAGTTAATCCCTTCTTTTCCAGGATGTTCCAAACTGTTGTATTGGCCACTCCTACTGTTTTTGCTATCTCTCTAATGGGTTTATTTATTTATTTATTTATTTCATTTCTATACCGCCCAATAGCCGAAGCTCTCTGGGCGGTTCACAAAAATTAAAATTAAAATTAGGCAGTTTATTTTGTTTCCTCAGCCTAATGATGGCCTCCTTCACTTGCATGGACATGTCTTTGGACCTCATGTTGGGAATTCCAGTAAACATCTACCAGATACAAATGTTACACTCAGAACCTCCAGGCCTTTTATCTGCTTGATTGGTCATGGGGCACCCAGGAAACAGGCCACACCTGGCCATGCAGCTGCTTGTCAGCCATTCGTTCCATTACTTATGAGCCCCCAGCGATGGGTGTGTGTGTATGCCACTGGCTGTCCTTCCTGAATGGTTAGTGCCCCACTTTTGTCAAACCCCTTGAATTACAGCTGGAAGTCCTGACTTTACTCCCATCTGGGTGTGTTTCCTTTCAACTTCAGTGTGGTGGTGTACAGAGGCCAACTGCCAAAACAGTTATCCTTGTTCCAATATTTCTGGCCGTGACTGTATAACGCATTGCAGTAATCCAGACAAGAGATTATCAGAGCATGGATAGTTGTGGCTAGGCTATCTCTATCCAGATAAGGGCATAGTTGGTATATCAGCCTAAGCTGATAAAAGGTGCTCTGTGCCACTGAATCCACCTGTGCCTCAAGTGACAGTTCTGGGTCTAAGAGCACCCCAAACTATGAACCTGGTCCTTTAGGGGGAGTGCAATCCCATCCAGAACAGGTTTAACATCACCTAGCTGGGCAGACGAACCACCCACTAACAGTACCTCCTCCTTGTCTGGATAGAGTCTCAGTTTACTGGCCCTCATCCAGTCCATTACTGTGCCCAGGCACTGATTCAGAACAGCCACTGCCTCACCTGGATTTGATGAAAAAGAGAGGTAGAGCTGTGTGTCATCTGCGTATTGATGGCACCTCAGCCCACACCTCTGAATTACCTCCCACAGAGGTTTCATGTAGACGTTAAACAGCATGGGGGATAAAATAGAGGCCTGTGGAACCCCATGGCATAGTTGCCAAGGCACAGTGCAATAATCCCCCAGCACCATCTTCTGGAATCAGCCATCCAAGTGGAGCGGAATCACTGCAGCTCAGTGCCTCCAACTCCTAGCCAGGGCAACCTATCCAAAAAGATACCATGGTCATTGAAAGCTGCTGAGAGGTCCAAGAGAGGTCCACAGGGTTGCACTCTCCCTGTCCCTCTCCTTGCAAAGGTCATCCCACAGGGTGACCTAGGCAGTTTCCATTCCAAAACCAGACCTGAGGCCTAATTGGAATATATCTAGATTATCCGTTTCATTCAAGAGTGCTTGGAGTTGTCCTGCAACTACCCGCTCAAGCACGTTGCCTAGGAAGGGGATGTTAGCCACCGCCAGCCTATAGTTGTTAACATCCTCTGGGTCCAGGTTAGGTTTTTTTCAGGAGTGGCCTGATTACTGTCTCTTTTAAAGAGGCTGTCCCCATTCCCTCACTCAAGGAGGAATTTACAACCTCCTGGACCCAGCCGGACATCCCCTCCTTGTTTGATGTGATAAGCCATGAAGGGCAAGGGTTGAACACACAGGTGGTTGACTGGACTTGGCCAAGCACCTTGTCGGCATCCTCAGGCCTCAATAACTGAAATTTATCCCATAAAACTGGACCAGATGATGCTCCTAATGGAACTGCATTAATTGTGGTGGCCAATTCATGACACATCATCAGGAGGGCTTTAAACTGAATCCTAGAGGGGAGGGAGATGTAAAGTTGGGGGTAACAATGGATGAAGGCTCATTTATTTATTTTATTTATTAAATTTATTAATCGCCCATCTGGCTGGTCACCCAGCCACTCTGGGAGATATACAACAAAACAGTTAAAACAATAAAATTCTACATTAAAAATATCATAAAAAATACCCTAACCCACCCCAAATGCAACAGTGGGAGCTACAGACCAGTCAGTCTGACATCAATCAATCCCTGGGAAAGTTCTGGAGCAGATGATAAAGCAATCCATCTGTAAGCATCTTAAAAACAATGCAGTGCTTACTTGAAGCCAACATGGATTTGTCAAGAACAATTTCTGCCAGACTAATCTGATCTCATTTTTTGATCAAGTCACCTCCCTCGTGGACTGTGGGAATACTGTGGACATAATATACCTTGACTTCAGCAAACCTTTCAAGAAAGTGCCCCATGATATCCTGATGAACAAACTAGCTCAAAGTGGGCTAGATGAAACAACAATCAGGTGTGTCCACAGTTGGCTACAGAATCAGACTCAAAGAGTGCTTATCAATGGGAACTCCTCAGACTGGGAAGAGGTAACTAGCGGGGTACCACAGGGCTCAGACCTGGGCCCAGTACTCTTCAACATTTTTATTAATGACTTGGAGGAGGGGGTGCAGGGAATGCTGATCAGATTTGCAGATGACACAAAATTGGTCAGGATAGCTAATACCCTGGAAAACAGAAACAGAATTCAAAGTGATCTTGATAGGCTGGATTGCTGGGGAGAAAACAAAAGAATGAAATTTAATAGGGATAAATGCCAAGTTCTGCAGCTAGAAAAAAGAAACCAAATACACAGTTACAAGATGGGGGATACTTGGCTCAACAATACTACAAGCGAGAAGGATCTTGGAATTGTTGTAGATCACAAGCTGAATATGAGCCAACAATGTGATGTGGCTGCAAAAAAGGCAAATGCTATTTTGGACTGCATTAATAGAAATATAGCTTCCAAATCACGTGAAGTACTAGCTCCCCTCTCCTCCGCACTGGTTAGGCCTCATCTGGAGTACTGTGTCCAGTTCTGGGTGCCACACTTTAAGAAGGATGCAGACACACTGGAGAGGGTTCAGAGGAGGGCAACGAAGATGATCAAGGGACTGGAAGCAAAGCCCTATGAGGAGAGACTGAAAGAACTGGGCATGTTTAGCCTTGCGAAGAGAAGACTGAGGGGAGATAGGATAGTGCTCTTCAAGTACTTGAAAGGTTGTCACAGAGAGGAAGGCCAGGAGCTCTTCTCGATTATCCCAGAGTGCAGGACATGGAATAATGGGCTCAAGTTACTGGAAGCCAGATTCCGGCTGAACATCAGGAAAAACGTCCTGACTGTTAGAGCAATACGATAATGGAACCAATTCCCTAGGGAGGTAGTGGGCTCTCTCACTCTGGAGGCATTCAAGATGAAGCTGCACAGCCATCTGTCAGGGATGCTTTGAATTGACTTAAGATTCCTGCATTGAGCAGGGGGGTGGACTCGATGGTCTTATAGGGCCCTTCCAACCCTACTATTCTATGATACTATGACTTTGTCTTCAAAGTGCCATGCAAACGCATCCCAGTGTGCTACCAAGGGTTCCACAGTTTTTCTCCCTGGCCCAGTGTGTAGCAGGCCACAAACCACTCAGAAAAGCTCCACGGGGTGACACTGAGAAGATACAATGCTGGTGGAAAAGAAGTGTCTCTTTGCCACCCTCAGCACCACAGAGTAGCCTTGATAATGAGCTCTAGCCTGTGTTCCATCAGACTCAGCACGAGTTTTCCTCCCCCTGCGTTCTAGTCATCTTCCCTCTTGCTTCATTACCCTCAGGTCGGGTGTATACCAAGGAGTTGGCTGGGCTCTGCTCAGAGGGAGAGGGTGCTTGGGCACAATCATGTGGACTGCCTGAATCATCTCCTCATTCCACAGAGCAACCTGGTCTTCGACAGGAGCACCAGCCATGCTAGCAGGAAAATCCCCCAGAGCCCTCTGGAATCCAATAGCCTGTAGGGGCAGACCATTACAATAGGTCTCCCACCCTTGCAGAGAGGAAAGGTCTCTGAGAGTGTAAACCTCAATAGGAAATGATATGACCATGACAAGGGGATAGATGTTATTTCCCCACTTTCAGATCACCATCCTCCTGCCCAGTTGAGAAAACCAGATCCAGCATGTGTCCTTTTACATGTGCTGGGCTGAAGACATGTTGAGACAGCCCCATGGTTGTCATGGTGCCCATGAAGTCCTGAGCCACCCTGGATACAGCAGCCTCAGCATGGAAGTTGAGATCTCCCAGAACTATCATTCTAGGTGTCCTCAACACCAAATCTGAGACCACCTCCATGTAGCGGGGTGGGTGGTACACCAGCAGAATCCTTCATCTGTCCCAGGTACCCAACACAAGGTACAGACACTCAAGATCTGCACTGAAACGAACAGGAAGCCTAGAGGGGGAGATTGTATTCCCACAGACCACAGCACCCCCATCCCCATCCCCAGTCAGTGTTGGTGCTGCACCGAGTACCCAGGAGGGCACAGCTGGGAGAGAGTGACCCCTCCCAGTTCCCCCACCCAGATCTCAGTAATACACTCCAGGTCGGCCCCCTTATCCACAATCATAGAATCATAGAATAGTGGGTGGGAAGGGGCCTATAGGACCATCGAGTCCAACCCCTGCTCAATTGCGGAATCCAAGACGAAGCATCCCTGGCAGATGGCTGCCCAGCTTCATCTTGAACGCCTCCAGTGTGGGAGAGCCCATTACCTCCCAGGTAATTGGTTTCATTGTCGTATTGCTCTAACAGTTGGGAAGATCCAATCAAATCATGGATGAGGGAGATTTTATTTTGGACCGACCTGGCATTCAGCAGCACCACCACCAGACCCAAGGAGAAGCTGGTAAGGCAGCTAGGAACCATCTGGTTGGACTTGGAGGGAAGAACCAGAAGAGGGGATATTGGCCACTGGCAGCCCCTGCCCTTTAATACCTGGGGAGGGGAAGAGTGGCTGGTCAGCTGCTGATGGAAAGCAGGTGGGAGAAGCCTTGAGTAGGGATGGACAGACTCACTTCTGTCGGTCCCCGCCAGGTGCTCACCAAACTGCCACCGCTGCCCACCCCTACTCGCCCCACTGCATGAGCCTCTGGACAGCCCGGTGAGTGCTCAGCAAGTACTTGGTGGCCACCCATTCCCTTAGTGAGTCACCAGTTTGCATAGAAATGGCAGTTCGGGTTTTTCTGTCAAAGTTATGTTGTGTAAAATGGTGGCTGTAAAGGGGCCATTTACACAACATTACAGGCGTAAATGGACCATTAATGCCTGTCATGTTGCGTAAATGGCCCCTTTATGGCTGTCATTTACGCAACATTACTTTTACGGAAAACCCCAAACTGCCATTTTTTTCACCAAATTGGGTCTCGGACTCCATCCCCATCTCGGACTCCCACAACATCCCTAGCATTGAGAAAGCAGGCTTTGAGAGCAGCCCACCCGGCAACACACTCCAACTCTGCTCCATGTGTGAGCTTAGGGCAAGACTTCAACCTCTTCCGCAGGTCTGCCCCATGGATACAGTACAAATAAAGTGGCAAGGCAGTGGGATGTAACAGACCAGGGTGACCTCAGGTGGCCTTCAGAAGTCGGCACTTCTCATCCATCAGGTGGGAGTATTCATGACCTACCTCACAGGGTTGTTGTGATGTGAGGATGAATTAAAAAAATCACTGTAAAATATTGTGCATACCAAAAAGTAGAGAGATGCACAACCTCCCTCACACTTTTGTTTGATTATTATTGACTGGAATGATTTAATCTTTCCTACCTGAGCAGGAAGATCCAGATTTGCCTTGATTTTTTTCCTTTAGGTTGGGCAACTTATTGTGCTTTAAGAGAGCAGAAGCTGAATGACAGCAAGTAGGGCCGGCCCAAGACATTTTGCTGCCTGAGGCAAAGGACAAGATGGTGCTCTCTCCCAGTCCATCTAAAGACTCCGACTGGACTGGCACTTGAATCTTTCTTCAACACTGGCAACGGGACATTGTCTTCCACCACACCTGCAGGAGGCAGGCTAGCTGAGGGGGTGCAGGGTAGTCTGCATGGGCTGCAGCTCCCTCCTCCAACATCTTGCTGCCACCTCCCAGCATCTGCCGCCTGAGGTGATGGCTTCATTCTGCCTAATGGAAGGGCCGGCCCTGACACCAAAGATCCTCAGGCCTGTGGTCCAAATGCAGCCCTCCTGTGGTCCCAATTTGGCCTTCAAGCATTCCTGAGATGGCCATTCCCCTCCCCCAACTATCAATTGTTTGGTGGTTTACCCGCTTTTGTGTAGTTTTCCCTCCATTCTGAAAGTTCGAAATCAGGGCCGAAGTACTGGCAGGAAGAGCTTTAAGCTAAAATTTGGCATTTCTTCTGCTCCCTTTGCCTTCAGCCCCACCCATCACTGCAATGCGGCCTCTGAGAGCACCAAAACTGAGCTGCAGTGCCCTGGCATAGAGCATCCCAGGTTCAATCACATGAAACTGTCCCATTTGCATGCATTCCCCAGACCTGCAGAATCCAGAACACCAAAGCTTTCAGGCCTTATCATGCATGCAATGGTGAAAGTTCGAAAAGCAGAGGGAATGGATGAATGTATAGTGCTGTTTTGGTGGATTCCCCAACGGGTCCACAGAGAAGAATGAAAGAGTGTGACGGAGGTGCCCAGTGCATTTGTCTCTTAATGCAGGAGAATGCAGGGGAAGGCGGGCCCTCGTGATGTCAGGCTGGACTGTGTGTGTGTGATGGAGAGGGAGTGACTTGGCAAACTACCAACAGCTGAAGAGAGGATGAGCTGAGAGAAGAGGGAGGATGTGAGGAGAGCAAGTTCCATGATAATGGGGGAAAGTTTGTTTTCATCTTTGCTGTTGACAGGTCTTGGCAAGACAGTGGTTTGCTAAACAGATAGAGCAGGCAGTTCATCAAATCCCCGTTGAAGGGAGGCCAGAAAGTGGCAAAGTCCATGGATACCAGCCTTCCTCAACCTAGTGCCCTCCAGTTGTTTTGGACCTCAACTCCCATCTCCCTCAGCAAGCATGGACAATGGCCAAGAATGCTGGGAGTTATGGTCCAAAACATCTGGAGGGCACCAGGTTGGGGAAGGGGATCTCAAGAACAAAGAAGGGCTGCTGTCCATTGGATGTCTGATTGTGGGTGTCTAAAGGCCATTTTGATTTAATAGTCTGGGCTCCCTAAATGTACCTCTCAGCTCCTAGGGCTAGATCCAGACTTAGTCATGCTTAGAGCAGAGCCACTGAAATCAATGAGACTTAAGTTAGACATTAAGTCCCATTGATTTCAGTGGTTCTGCTCTAAGCATGGCTAAATCTGGATACAAACCATAGCCTGTTCAACTGGGATGTTATTATTTCTTTACGCTTGTGTGGAGAAATGTGTGGATGTGGTCATTAACAGCAGCCCTTTGTTCTCGAGATCCTTTTTCATGCAAGCAATTGTAATCTCAGCAGTGAGAAGTAACCTCCCACCCCTCAAGTATTAAATAGTCTAGGTGATCACAAATCCAGGGTTGTGCAGTTTAGAATGGTTGTTGTGAAAAAAAAGTGCTCGAAAATGGGAGTGACTGATTAATCACCCCCCCATCTGCTTTTATTGAAAGCATAATATTTGAACCAGCAATTTTATGGGTCAAGAGGAGGGCTTTGGAAAATGCACAGATTTCAATGCCTTCATGCACAGTTACTCAGTTCAAAGAGTGGCAACAGATTTTCTTGACAGTCCCAATTAGCTCATCTATCCAGTGGCTTTTGCTGCAAAAGTCCTCATCCAAGAGCTTTTGCTGCACCATACGGCATGTTAAACCAAGAGCGTGTAAGAGTGCTTGCCTTGAAAAATAATCTGGAACAGAACACACCCATCTTCTGTTCATTTGATGCTACTTGTTGCAAGAGCATGTGCATGTGTGTTAGTGTGCTGCATTTTTTTTGCCGTGCTCTTGACAAATTACTTTTCTTAGTAATCTGATTCTACAGCCGGAAATGGGGGAAAAGGAAAATGAAGCTTGCACTTTTGGCTGAGTGCCCCTCTCTTGCCCCCCCCTCCAAGGTACAGTACCTCACTGGGGATGGGGAGATGGCCTCACATCAATTATTTTATTTACCCAGAAAGATAAAACAGATCCTGCCATATTTTGTGTTCTTTCCAACTGGCCTGGTGCCAGTCATAAACCTTTTCCATGAATGCTTTCTCCTTCATCAAGATCTGAAAGAATCTTTTCCTTCTGATTTGCATCTAGAGTAGTCATGTATATATCTCCAAAAAGAGGAAATGTATCACCCCCCCTGCAAAAAAGAGGCTGAGAAGGTAGAGATTTGCATAATTTATATGTATAGATGCAACTTCAGACATAATTACTAGAATTTAAATACATCTTGCCATAGTGGGGGAGACCATGATCAGGTGAGTTGTGTGCCTACTCACTCTGCTGCCCAGATGCTAACTGCTGATGAGCAACTTCTGCTGGATAATAGGAACAACTCTGCATGCTTCCAGACTAGGGATGTATAGGGATGGCAGAGAATTCCGCCACGGATCACGGTGAGGCCGAATGCCAGTGCATTTGGCCCCCCAAAATCTGTGGCGGAACGGCCTGCCCCCCCCGCCCCCCCATGGATCCCCCTCGGGACGAGACTTACCTGGGGCAGATCTTCCGGGCGGCGGCGGCCCCGGCGGCGGCTCTGGTGGCAGCGGCTGGTCTTCCGACCGGCTGCCACCGCCGCCATTTGCAGTTTTTTTTTTTTACAGAGACATGATAGGCTACGTAAGTTTTTATGTAGCCTAAAACGTCTGGGTAAAAAAAAAAGCATACGCAAATGGCGGCAGGAGAAGCAGCAACAGCCGGGAACATCATGCTTGGCATCCTTCTTGGACACAGGTCCAGATGAAAGCCCTGCTCCTACTAACTGCTGCTGCTGAGGCCATCACAGAGAGAGGAAACAGAAGCTCTTTAATTGTGCCTAGATCCAGTTTCACAATCGGTTGAATTACCGTCTGCTGAACTTTGTAACTAAGCATCTAATGCCTGGGCTTCCTTTTTTCTTCCTCCCTCCCCACCCTTTTTCCTTTTGTGTCATGTCTTTTAGATTGTAAGCCTGCAGGCAGGGACTGTCTTACTATTGGTCTTTGTAAGTTGCTCTGGGAAACCTTTTGGGCTGAACAGTAGGGTAAAAATGGTAACAAAAACAGCAATAATGATCAGAATTTGGATCATCATGGAATGTGGAATGGCAGAATATATACAGTATGTTCAGGAATGGCAGAATATATACCTTGTTGCCTCTTATGTCTGCTGCAATTTTTGTTCGTTCATCATTCCTTGTTCAAGGGACAAACGATGAATGATGGCTGATGCCTTCTTGACTTGCTTGGGAGCTTCCTGGATGCATCTCCTGGCTGCTTTTGGAAAGAAGCCTCTGCACAAAATGGATCTGGAGTGTGATCTTGCAGTGCTCTTGGTATGTTTTTTCAGGGCTGCTTGTGGCAAATGGACCAGTCACAGAACTCCCCAGTTCGCCCACCTCCATGTACGTCGAATTCTGGGGTGCAACGCAGTAGCATCTCTTTGTGCCGTGCTCACCATGGGGAGGAAGCCAGCCCCCGTGTAGGAAGAATGAACGAAGGGACCCTCTCGAGCATCTTGGCATCTTTAGCACAGCAATCGTGTGCAGCAAAGCTACAGCTCCCACTCATCCAGGAACCATTTCCAAGGAGAAGACATGTCTTCCAGGCAGGGTTGAACTCTGGCAACTCGCTGCTCAGCAAGGAAGCTCTGGTTGGAGGATGCTTGTTGCTTCTCTGGGTGTATGAGAAGCTACAAGCATTCTCATACACCCAGTAACTCAAATTACAAACGTTTAATGTTGGCTCTGCTGCTCTAATGTGGACCAAAAAAGATGCAAGTGGAGTTCAGGCCAGAGGGAAAACCTGGAGCCATCACTGCCAAGACAGAGGCCAGGCAAGTAAGGATTATTTACGACTATTATTACATGTACATCCCACCCTTTTTCCTCTTGCAAAGAACCACGGTGGCTTAGGGCTCCTTCACACGGAGCTTTCATCCTGCGATTGAGATTGCTCCTTCACGGAAGTTTGCGGGCTCTTTACATGACACTGTGTCCCTCCAAGGTGTCTCCAGCACTAAATGCCTTTTGTTCCATTTTTAAATAGATCACAGATAATGAACTATTAAATTACCCAGTTGTGTTCTGCTTCAGTCTCCTCCGTGAAAAGAAGAAAAGTGGCAAGAAGAGGAATGAGATCAATGAAAGATAATGGAAGACTCAGATATGGGGAGAAGGAGGGGGGAAGGGGAGGGGGGAAAGGAAGCGCATGTAAAGGGAGTCAGCTGTGATCCTGCATTTAAAATGGAAGCAGAAAGCCCCATTTTAAATGCAGGGTTTTAAGCTGGTGTAGAGATGCCCTTATATAGTCCTTGTTCTCTCCATTTTATCCTCACAACAACCCTGAGAGGTAGGTTAGGCTGAGAGTCAGTGACTGACCCAAAGTCACCCAGTGAGCTTCATGGCTAAGTGGGGAGTCCTCCAGTAGGCCATTCCTCCCTCCCCCTCATTTTTTGTTCTGTTTCATCTGACACTCAACATTCTGTGGCTACTGAGCATGCTCAGTCCTCACTGTTTTTTGGTGTGTGTCCCCAGTCAGGTCCCCCACAATTTTTTTGTTCTGGAAGATTTGATGTTCCCCCAAGACTGCTGATCCCTTCCTCTTGTTCCTCAATAACCCCATTTTTACTCCATTGATGTTGGCAACCTGAATCTCTTGCTAGAGGGAGTGTTCTAGCATTATTTTCATTGTTTGCGATTTTAAAGGCACATATACCTGCCTTAATAATTTTTCATTCCTGCTTTGAACGTGAAGAGGTAGCCTTGTAATATCTTAAATTATTTTTAACACAGGCGAGCATTATAATTGTATACATCTCCCTCTTAGCTGCAGTTGAGTACATCCTTTCCCTTGTAAAAAAGAAGGGGGGTTGTTGTTATGGTACCGTATGAATTTCATTCTCCATTTAAAGCTCTGACCAGCTTTCTACTGTACAGGGTAAATTACATGTTGCTCAACATGCTGCTTCCCCTCCTGTTTTTGAAAGAACTGCAATAACCTTTCAGAAACTTGTTGCTATATTTCACACACTTCCAGACAGCTGCAAATATGCAGTTTTTCACTACTGAAAATGAAAGCAGTAGTGATTGGTTGCATCCCCATTCAAATGTGGTCCCAAAACTACCAGCAGAGCACCTCGGTTGTGTTACTCTGTTTCATGACCAAGTATACCAAAGGTTCCACAACGGTCTAACATGATCAATAGAGTGCAACTGACCCTATTTACCTCTTAGAGTGTCTCTTAAGCAACCCCCCCTCGCAAAAAAACACATCTTTTCCGGAGCTTCCTGCTTTCGGTCTCTTTGCAGGATTAGGAAGGGCTTTTTTACACTGCAGCCATGTCGTGGTTTGAACTGAGGGAGTGCCTTCCTCTCTCCCCGGCATGTGTGCAGGGGCGGGGAAGTCTTGTTTTCGAGCATAACTTCGGCTGTACTGTTTTCTCGCAGCCCCCAGGAAACCTCTGACTTACTTCTGAGTAGACATCAAATGTAAGATTGCACTGTAAGTCTGCAACCCTTGGCACACTTATGTGGGAGTAACCTGCATTGAACTCAATGGGACTTACTTCTGAGTAGACATAAGTTCACCCTGCAAGTCTGCAACCCTCGGACACTTACTTGGGAGTAAGCCCCACTTACAGAGCTTTGGCTATTGGGCGGTATAGAAATGAAACGAAATAATAAATAAATAAATAAATTCAGAGAGTTTTTTACACAAGGCTTGTAATGGCTGTATCTACTTTTGGTTTCGTTGCAGAATTGAGATCTGAGCTCTACACAAAGAGCTTTTCCTTTCCTCCTTTTCTGCTATATAACCTCTAGGTGGGCCTGTGGTATCATGGAATGGCACAAATACACAAGTAGTTCTTTTGCTTTCAGAAACAATATGCCATTTTTCCCATTCTGAAAAACCCTGGGGAAATGCTCTTAAAAAACAGAAGCGAAACTGGAGGATCACATCGTCATCTAAAGACCCCGTAAACAACAGTGAGTAAGGAGTCATGAGCACAACATAAATGCCTTGTGCAGTAAAGCTCTCAGTCAAGATAGCATTGTTCTGTCTTGCCACAAGATAGAAAAGAATGGTCCTAGTTCAACTTGGGACCTACCAAGCTGCTTGCAGAACACCAGCAATGGATAGTGGCCCGACACAAACTTTGGAGAGCAACCATAACTCAGTGGTAGAGCACATCTTTCCATGCAGAAGGTGCTGGGTACAGCCATAATAACTCCAGTTGAAACTGATCAGGGTGTGAGTGATGTGAAAGAGCTCTGCCTGTGATCCCAGCATGGCCCCAGAAGCAGACAATATTGGGCTAGATGGACCAATAGTCTAAGGGCGCAATCCTATGCATGTTTAGACAGCAAAAAGGTCCTACAAACTCCTAACATTCCCCAGCCAGCATGGCTGCCTCAATTGCACCCTAATCTGATATAAGGCAATTTCCAATGATAAACCTTTTGGTTTTGTTGTTTGCCTGGGACTGCTAAACTGCGAGGCTGCCAAGCATCTGTAGGTTCCAATACATGCTTGTTGGACTGTGCTTGGCTTGATCCATCCATCAATGGATGGTTCAAACAGCATAAAATGAATTTATTACACTTCTGCCCCCTTGTCTTCCACTGGGAAGCTTAGAGGGGTTTCACGGTGCTTTCTGTAGTCCTGATATCTGGGCCATGATCTACAATCTCAGTTGCTCCCAAGCTGTTCACTGAACCCCAGTTAAGCAATTGTTATGAGGATGGACTGTGTTCTTGCAACTTTACCTGGAAGGATTTCTGCCTATACTTTTGGAAGAGGTTCAAAGAACTGTTTTGTTGTTGCTTCCCATTAGAGAAGAATGCGTCTTTTCTTGTGCCAACGTTTTCTGCACACGCGATGAGTTTTAGTAGAGGCTCCAGGTGAAGTGTTTTGAGGTGTTGAAAGCCTGAAACCAAGGACATTCTTTCAAGAACAACTTCCCACATTTCCTTAGGGATTCAACTGAACTGTGAACCAGCTTGATTAAAAGGTGGAACTTTTATGCAATATTTGTTCAACATGTCTTTAATATATTATCGAACATTATGCTTTTGAAAGACATTTCAATTGCATTATTAGTTCACATAATGTCTATGAATTATTTGCTCTATAGAGATGCAGAGCAGATTTTTAAAAAAACTTTCTTTACTCAGTCATTTGTAAGAAGATGGTATTCATAACAGGCAAGTTGAACTTAAATTAAATCATTGCCGCCTTCTCCACTGCAAAGTTTAGTCAGCCATTTTCCAAGCTTAACTTCCCACAGATGCCCTCTTAAGTCGGAACTCCCACCTGTGTCTTTCCAGTGTGGCTTCTTCAGCGTGTCTTCTTTCAAATAAAATCACGACCCTCATCTTAAATTCTTGTTCATTTAGATATGTCTAAATTGTACAAGCTAGACACTGCTGTAAAATTATATGTAAACAAAATAAAACCTTGAGTTTTTATCTGTTAAAGAAAGCCAAGTGAACAAAAACAAATGATGATGCACTAGAGAACATCAGATATTCAGAAAACATTAAAAAGCTTCCTAGAGATATGTTTACAATTCAGTTTATTCTAATGGTTAATATGTAGTTCCTATTTTACTAAAAACATTTTTCTCAGGTGCCTGTTACATGTTACAATAACAGTGTGGGGCTCATTTTTTCATGCTTTGGCCCTATGGGCTTGCTGTAAAGCCTGGCACTTTGTGGGCAAGGCCAATTGCACAGGTCTGTCTCACACAATCGTTACCAAGACAGGATTGGGGAAGAAGATCAGATAGTGCTAGTGTGGTGTAATGGTGACAGTGCTGGACTGGGAGCCAGGGGATCAGGGTTCTAGTCCCCACTCGGCCATGGAAGCTCACTGGGTGACTTTGGGCCAGTCACAGACTCTCAGCCCAACCCACCTCACAAGGTTGTTGTTGTGAGGATAAAATGGAGAGGAGGAGGATAACAAGCCTTGGGGTCCTTGCAAAAGGAAAAAAGGCGGGATATAAATACAATAAAATGAAGGAAGGAATGAAGGAACGGCCTATGTGACTGGCTCCAGCCACACTTTGTTGGGGCTTTAACTGTTGCAGTAGTGCGGTGGGCTGAAGCTGCAGAAAAGCAGCTCCTGCACTGTCACTGTATTTCACTGAGAATGCAATTGTATGCATGTTTAGACAGAACCCCCACCCCCCTACAACTCTCAGTAGTGCTCCCAGAATGCTGGGAGTTGTAGGACTATTTTTCTGCCTTAACATGCATAAGATTGCACCCTAAATCTGTCAATTTCACAATGACAGCTATATTCCAGTTTCCACGCTCTTTCTCTTTGGGAAAATGGGCAGTTTCCCATCTCGCACAGTTTCAAATCTAACCATGGTTTCAAATCAAATCTGAAAAGGTTCTTAATAAGTTCTATGTCATCATCATCTATTACAGAGTTTGTCACACATCCAAAAAAGAAAAGCTTAATATTCCAGTCTTATTGGAATGGTCATGCTAACCAAGTAAGGCCCTTATTACTTGAATTACCTTGGTCTTCAACCTTTGAGTTTTGGCACACATCTTCTAGCAACATGCAGTTTGCTCACATTTCTAACATCTTTCTGGGGATCATACAAGATTTTAGAAACATTTCCAAGGCTAGTAGAACCCTTCTCCCCAACTTCTAGCTTTCTATGTGGAGGGAATTGTCTTATATGGAGGAACATTCAATCACATCATCATCATCTAGCACCATCTATGAACATGATGCTTTACAAAGAGCAGGTATGACAGCTCCCTACTCCAAGGGGCTTACATTCTAAAACAGACACTGGGAAATACAGTAACAGGGAATTCAGGCATTCAGCTCCAGGCACTCCTGAATGAAACTGATTATCTAGATCCATTTAAATCAGGCTTCAGGCCTGGTTTCAGAACAGAAACAGCCTTGGTCACCTTGTGAGATGACCTTTGCTGAGAGAGGGACAGGGGGAGTGCAACCTTGTTGATTCTCTTGGACCTCTTGGCAGCTTTCGATATCATCGACCATGGTATCCTTCTGGACAGGCTGTCTGGGCTGGGAACTGGAGGTACTGCACTGCAGTGATTCAACTCCTACTTGAATGGCTGAAGCTAGTGCTGGGGAATCATTGCTCTGTGCCTTGGTAGCTATGCCATGGGGTTCCACAGGGCTCTGCTCTATCCCCATGCTCTTCAACATCTACATGAAACTGCTGGGGGTGGTTATCCGGAGATACGGAGTGAGGTGTCACCAATATGTGGATGACACCCAGCTCTGTCTCTCCTTTTTCATAAAATCCAGGTGAGGCAATGGCTGTTCTGAACCAGTGCCTGGGTGCAGTAATGCACTGGATGAGGGCCAATAAACTGAGACTCAGTTCAGACAAGATGGAGGTACTGTTAGTGGGTGGTTCATCTGCCCAGGCAAGTGATGTTCAACCTATTCTGGATGGGATTGCACTTCCCCTAAAGCATCAGGCTCGTAATTGGGGTGGAGGGTGCTCTTGGATCCAGAACTGTCACTCAAGGCATAGGTGGACTCAATGGCACAAAGGATCTGCTTAGGCTGATATACCAACTATGCCCTTATCTGGACAGAGATAGCCTAGCTACAGTAATCCATGCTCTGATAAGATCTCGTTTGGATTACTGCAGTGCATTATACTTGGGCTATCTTTGAAAACAGTCCAGAAACTTCAGCTGGTCCAAAACAGGGCAGTGAGATTGTTAATGGGGACTGGCCAACGAGATCATATTATGCCAGTTACTTTCCCAGCTGCACTGGCTGCCAGCCTCTTTCCGGGCTTGATTCAAAGTGACATTCAAAGCCCTAAATGGCTTGTGGCCAGGTCATCTGAAGGATCGCCTCCTCCCATATGTACGTACCTGCCCAGACCCTAAGATCATCTTCAGGGGTCCTTCTCCAGGAGCCCCTGAGAAAGGAAGTGAGGTGAGTGGCTATTAAAAAGAGGGTCTTTTCTGTTGTAGCAACCCAGTTCTGGAATGAGCTTCCCAGAGAGCCTCGCCTGGTGGTCACATTGTGGTCTTTTCGGCACCAGGTGAAGACCTTATTTTTCCAGGCATTTTAGTCTTTCAGTATCTGTTTTAAATCTGTTACTGTGTTTTAAATCTTTGCAATGCTGCTTGGTTTTATTTGGTTATTATTTTTATTTTATACTGTTGTTATAAAATGATGTTTATATTTTATTTATTTTAATGTGTTGTATCTTATGATTTTTTATTCTTGGGAACCACCCAGAGAGCTTTGGCTACTGGGTGGTATAGAAATGTAATGAATGAATGAATGAATGAATGAATGGAAGCAAGGATAAACAGGGGAAGAATATGTAATGATTTCAATTACACACACTTTGGCTTAAGGTATAGGGACCGGGAGCATAAGGCTTCCCCGAAAAGGTAGTTTGAGGAGGGACTGAAAGGAAATAAGGGAGGTGGTTGCATGAAGGCATCCTGGGAGGCAAATCTAGCCATAAGGGCCAGCAAGGAAACAGGCAGAGTCATTTCAGGGAGCAGGAGACTTTTGAATGGCTGTGATGGACCTAGAGGAGCAAATGTCACAGGAAAGGGTGTGTCGGAATAAAACGGCAGAGAGATAAGTAAGGGGCAAGGTATGCTCCCACCTGAACCTGAAGTGGTACAGTCAGTCCATAAACAGGTTCACCAGGCTGTCATCACCTGAAGGTACTTGAGCACCTGAAAAAGAAACTGGTGTGGCACGGTGGATCAGGCTCTGCCTCAGCAGTTCCGATCTGCTTACTGCTACATAAGTCCATATGACTCGTGCATCATGTGGACTTGGGTCCATATGACATACAAGTAGAGATGCTAGAGAAATTTGAGATGGACTAAAATGAGCTTGGACTTCTAAGAATCCGACCTGCAGAATCCGCTGCAGAGAGACCCCCTCTCGCCACGTGGAGTCCATGGACTTTCAGATGCTTTTTTTAACTTTCCCGAAATTTACGCACATTTATTCAGAGGAAAATACACAAATTTCTGCTGAGGAAAAATTGAATAGAATGGGGGACCATATACTAAATGTTATGCACTAAGGTAAATTATGTACATTGTTAAGAAACCTCGTACGTAATTATTTGTGTATTTTTCTGCATGATGAAAAAAACACACATCTGTCTGTAAGCAGAACAAAAGGCACCGACAGTCCACAAAACACAGATAGACACACAGTCCATTCCCTATGTACAAGCCCATCTTCAAAACAGCACAGGGGTGGAGTCAGTTGAGGAGAACAGGTGGCATAGAGTGGCCAACAGAAAGGGGCAGGGGCCTGCTGCATTTATGTCTGCCTTGTCATTCCTTCCTTTGATGCAGAAGAAGAGGGAGCAGAAGGGAAAAGGGAGTTGGGCTTGCTAGCTAGTCTGCCAACCCAGCCCAGCCCAACCCATGAATGAGGCAGCTGGATCCAAGAAACCCTAGCCAGCTAGCCAATGGGGGGGGGGCGGGCAGAGAGTGGCAACAACATGACTGTCTGGCTCTCTTGAGACATCAGTGATTCTTTCCCCAGCACCTGGTGCAAATGGCAGTGGGAGGTGGCAGGCTGGGGTGGTATGACCCTTCACCCGAGAGGCAAGAAGTAAGCCCAAAAGCCAGGCACTGAATCTAACCCAGTAGACTCGGGCACCCTTTTCTTTAGACCTCTGCCTTTTTGTGCCCACTCCCATCTTGCTTATTAAAGAGCACAGGGGTGCATTTCTGCTGCAGTCATCCAAGGAATTCCCCTCAGAGTGCTTCCCTCCTTCTTGGACCAAGTCCAAGGCTCCTGAATCACCTGTGTTGGAACACTGCGATGATCATAATCAAAACTGCATCAGAATGTTAGAGGTTGTGGTGTTACAATGGTGATCATCACACCTTCCTACTTAGGCTGAGAATGGTTCATATGTGGGGTAATTTTCATGGTTTATTGACAATGGATGCTCAAAAGCTTCTGTCCTCCTCCTCCTCCTCCTCCTCCTCCTCCTCAATATTTGTAGTGCCAGGACTGAGCCCTTGCGTTTAAGTTTGAACACTGATAAATTTAAATGTCTGGGGTACTTCATGTCCAGTGCCAAAGGTCAGTGGGGTCAGGCACCTGCTAGGGCCCAGATCAGTTAAGGGGCTCACCTGCCAAGAGACAGTGCCGCCTTCTTGGTCCTCACTTCTTGTGAGGCCTGGCCTGACCTGAGCAATATTCATTGCCTCAGACTTTCCCAAACCCCACCTGAGTTTTGTGCTGAAGTTCCCCTGGGAAAATTCAAGGGTTGTGGTATTCTTTTAGTTTGAACACCCTTCTGCCTTTCCTAGCCTCACCTCTACCACACCCAGCTATGGAGTCCTCTTAAGCAAAGTTGTCCAGGACTCTCCAGTAAATTGGAGTTCACCATGGAGTTCTCTCTCTCTCTCTCTCTCTCTCTCTCTCTCTCTCTCTCTCTCTCTCTTCCTAACATTTCTTGGCCGCCTTACAGGGCAGAAGCCCTCCCAAGGCAGCCTACAGCAATAAAATACATAGAAACAGTTAAAATATTAAAAGCGATAAAAACATAAAAACAATTCATTGTTGTAACGAATTCCCACATTTTACTGCTTGAAATGGGCTGATGGTGTAGCAAAGAGTTCCACATCTGTCGACAATGAAACAGAAAGATAACCAAAGCAAAGTTCCCATCCTATCCTATCCCATCTGTAATGCATCATGATAGAAAGAAGAGGCAACTTCTAAGGAACAGGGCCCTTGTGATTCTAGTGTCGCACCATTGATTGTGTTGTTGTGTTAAGTAAAATGGATGAGTTTAAAGGGAGGAAGGGAAACATATCTTGCAGGAATTCATTCCCTTGTTAAATTTGTCTAACAACTTCGATGATAGTTTAACAGCCAATTTGACATCGGAAATGTCTGTTCACTGCCTTGTTGAACCCTCGTCTAGGAATCTTCAGTTTAAAACTAAAAGACAGACTCGGGGAATTTGAGCCTGGCTGGCGATGGAGGACAAGGTCAGCAGCTGGGAGAAAGAACATTTTCTGCGACTCGCCTTCAGTCAATTTAACTGCAAGACAAACTCAGGGCGATGAGAGCTGTAGCAAGTGTGTATGTGCACTGACATGCCACTGAGTGTGTTTCATGATTCATCAGGCACACGGTGATTGATCGGCCCTGCAGACTGGCAGAGTCCAGAATTTTTGTTTTTTGAAAGAAAAAAAACACGCCCCTCTCTCTGAAAAATGGTTTGTGATTCTTCAGGCAATCTGTGATTGATGGACAGACTGGCAGCAGCTAGATTCCATCCCCCAACCCCCCGGCACAATTTTTCCATGCCTTAAAACATTTGACTGATGATTTATCATACACAGATTATTGACTGGCGTATTGGCAGAGTCTCACATTTTTTAAATCAACAAATATGTTTTATTGTGGACTTTTTTATCTTGGTGTGGACTGTCAGTTCTTACTGCATATGCATATTCATAATGGAACTGGATCCTTGTTATATGAGCATTTAATATAGAAGATTTCCTTCAGGGAACCATTTATAAACATAAACATCTACATATAAGAACACAAGAAGAGCCCTGCTGGATCAGAGCAAGGGTCCATCTAGTCCATCATTCTGTTCACACAGTGGCCAACCAGCTGTCGACTGGGGACCCACAAGCAGGACACGAGTGCAACAGCACCCTCCCGCCCATGTTCCCTAACACCTGGTCTACATAGGCATACTGCCTGTGATACTGGAGGTAGCACATAGCCATCAAAACTAGCAGCTGTCGATAGCCTTTTCCTCCAGGAATTTATATAACCCCGTTTTAAAGCCATTCAAATCTGCTACATATTCTGGAGAACGTTCTAGAGCACACAGTCAGTTCATCAGGTTACTGACCATTGTTCTGTAGTAGCCGTGCTCTGCTCTCTATGCAGAAGGTCCCAGGACTTTAGGTAGGGTTGGGGAAGCCTCCAGTTTGAAACCCTGGAGAGCCACTGCCAGTCAGGGTAGATACTGAGTTGGATGGGCCAAGGGCTTGACTCTGTACAAGACAGCTTCCTGTGTTCCAGCACTGCATGCTGGAACTGAGAGTGTCACCCAAACATGGCCAGTTTGTGTTGGGAATAACCATTTCATGCAACATTCATAGTTCAAAACCATGTCTTTTTTCTGTTCTTCCTCATACAAATCTATCTTCTATTATGGTACCTTACTTCTGGAATTCCCTTTATTGTATATGAAACCTAATATCCCCACCCTTTTTGCCCAATAAACTTCCAGGGCTGTGTGTATCCATCCATCCATCTTCCCATCCTTTCCCCTGATATTCACATGTATAACCAGTGCCACTAGACAATCCAAATCCTGTGCTATAAGCTTGGGTTTTAAAAAATTGTATATAGTGTAGGATTCGTATGAATTATGGATACTTGAGCATAATATGTCTGATTTTGCAGAATTCTGCAATTTTTACTATTTTGCAAGTTTATTTTGTATCTGCTCATCAAGAGCAAGGAGCTATGCAAGGCTTTGAAGTCCTGCCTACCACCCCTGGAAATCTTATTCAGCCATCACATTGGCTTATCAGATGTCTCAAGGTAGGAATGTATAGATTTTGTCAAATCTGTTCCATCTGCATTTCATGGATTGTCAGGTGCCTTTCATTCTGTCGTCCACTCATTGGTGGAATTGGAGTTTGTTCAATTTCCTGAATTTGCACAAATTTGCACTTGCAAAAATGTGCAAATCCCCCTCCCCCCCCATGCACACTTTCATACTTTAGCGTATGGGGGAAATGTGCATTTTTGGCTGGTATTTTTATTTTACATAGTTTTCTATGTCTAAATTTGCATAAAATTCCAAAAAGTTTTTAAAAAATGGTCAGCAAGTCTGCAGAATCCATGCGACTTGGGAAAAGCCAGTCCACTGTGTAATCTGAGGGTGATAATCCAAACTCATTTGATTCCATTGCAGATTTCTCTGACATCCCTACATCAAGGTCATCTCTGACATACGTTGGGTGGAACTACATGCTATGCTTGACATAAATGGCATCGCTATAACGTGTAGCTTGATTTACTCCTATGTTCTGAGATCTGGTATTTACTATGTCTTGGAACATAGGCGGAAACAATTTTTTCTAGAATGTAATAAATTTCTACTTAGCACCATGTGATATGGTAATTCATTAAAAAAATCATCGTGGAGAAATTAAAGGGAAAAGTCATCTAGTCAGACTTTTCTATGTCAAAAGTTAATTTGAGAATTGGATGCAAGAAAAAGGGCAAAAGAGTATTAATGTGAAAAAATGTTTGTACTGTACTGTCATATTAACTTTTCACTCACCTGGGAAAAAGTTGAGCATATCTACATTTCTACGTGTGTAATAAATCAATTACTTAAAGAAATAAGATAAATACTTTTTAGGGATCTCAGACAAATTAATCTGGAGATATAGTCATAAAAACCAAATTCTAAATGATTGTATATATTTTTTCTGTTTGATATAATTTTTAAGTTTAAATAATAATCATAAAATCAGTATTTTTGAGATTCATAGTTCACATGCAAATGCACACATGTACACCAAATGAGTGAATGAATACATATACATACATACATATATATATATATATATATATATATATATATGAGAGAGAGTGCACACACAAGTTTGTGCATGTGCAAAATCTCTTTCATGGATAATTAGAAAAATCTGAAAATAATAAATATGTGTACCTTTCCCTCAAATGGGAGAACGTGATATATGGTTATGGTACCTCACAGCAGCAACAAAAGCTGAGCTTTGATATATGTGCAGTTCAGGATATACTGACAATTTAAAAATGAAATATTTGTGAATATTTCCTTTCAAAAGAGATACAAAATGGAAGTGTATCCCAAAATGATTAGTGGGTGTTTAAACATTGGCTAGAAAGCTGAAATTTACTATATGTATAGCCAATGAGACATTAGTTACCAGAAAGTCTGAAAACAGAACATCTTTATATCAAATGCTCAGAACACGAGACATAACATTTACCTTATCATATAACCCAGCACTCTAGAACAGAGCAGGTAAAGCCACACATAGTATGGATGGAATGTTGTTTGACTTTGGGAACTGCTTTGTTCCTTCTCACATCTGAATTAGCCTTGGAGGGCAACATGTATCGTACTTGCAGAATGAAAGCTGGATTTATTAGCGATACATAAGACAAAAACAAAACTACTGTGAGGTAGTCAGACAATGCAAGTGCATGATCAGCAATGAGCTTCTGCTGTGTAGGCTCTCTACCCACTGGCCTAGATCACAGAATAGTAGGGTTGGAAGGGGCCTATAAGACCATCAAGTCCAACCCCCTGCTTAATGCAGGAATCCAAGTCAAAGCATCCTTGACAGATGATGTTTCTTATTGGCCTTTTAGTTCTGGATTTATTTATTTTACTTGGAATATTTATAGGACTCTCTAAAGCAATGTTCTCAGACTGGCTTATAACATAATCACAATCACAACCACAGAGAACTTTAGCCTTGTGTATCCAGAGCAGAACCTCAGCTGAAGACCACAGCGAGCAGGTGTGTTTACATCAAAGACATTTCTTAAGATATCCTGGCCTCATGCTGCTTCTGGCTTTAAAGGCCAAAACCAGCACTCTGTATCGGACTTCAAAATGAACTGGAGGCCCATTAAGATTATATAGCGTAAGAGTTATGTGTTGCAGAAGGGCCAACTGAACCAACTGAAGTTTCCAAATGCTTGGGAAAGAAAGATCCATGTAGAGCTTGCTGCAGTAGTCCAATCGACAATCCAGTAGTCCAATCCAAGTGGTGACATCTCCTTCTGCAGAAAAAGGTGCAGTTGGCACACTAGCCAAAGCTGGCCACCATTGCTACCTGGACATCCAGGAGCAGTACTTGATCAAAAAGTACTTTCAAACTGAGAACCTGGTTCTTTGCTGGGGGGGGGGGGGGAGACTGCAAGCCCAACAGCATCTCCCTTTTGATTCTCAGCTTGTTCATTCAGATCTAGTTCTTCTTCACTGGTCTTAAAAACTAGTTCAGAATGTTCCCTGTTCAAAACTTGCCTCCTTCATTCATTAATTCTCAAGGTGACCTTAAGCAAACTACTCTCCTTTACCTGCCCTGTGTCCTCCCCAATGGGGCAAGGCATGAGGCAGGCGAAGACACCCTGACTGAAGACACCTTGGCCAGGGAGGCTTTGGTGCATGTGGCCTTTCCCCAGCCAGGGAGGGATGAAGTCAGGGAGCATGGTCCTTGACCCCAAATAAGTTCAACATCCCTGTTCTAGATTGTACCACTTCAGGTTGTAGGTAGGGAATCTCATGTTTGAAATCACCCACATGAAAAAACAAAAAATAAGTCCCCGCACATAGAAAACTAACGTGACAAGGAGATGGGTTCTAAGCTTATCCTTGACACGTTAGCTTTCTACTTACAGAGAGGAAACTTCACATCACCTAATGTCAGCTGTAACACAATGCTCTCTCTGGAGACAGCTCCAACACTGGGCTGAGGGTCATGTGAAGGCATAAAGCTCCCTTCTATTGAATCAGACTATTAGTCCATCTAGTCTGGTGCTGTCTGCTGTTTCTGCTGGTGGCTTTCTGGGGCTGGGTCTTTTTAGTACTGCCTGGGATTGTTCTGGTGGAGATTTGGGATCTTGGGCCCTTCTGCATGCTCTAGCACTGGGCCATGGACCCTGTCCACATAATTTGTGTCATCAAATGTGGAGTCCCAAAGTTATGAGGATGGAAGTGTCAGTTCTTGCCAGCTGGCCACAGCTGGCAGTGATAACTCACTGGCTGATAACAGGGTCGTAAACCTAGGGATGTTGGAGAAATCCGCCACGGACTTCAGTGAGGCCGGATTCTGTAGAATCCAGCCCCCCAGAGTCCGTGGCAGAATAGACTCCCCCCCGCCACCCCCTGAAATCCCCCTCGGGATGGACCTACCCAACGGTGGCAGCTGCGGCGGCTCCAGATCATCTTCCGGCCGTAAATGGCAGCCGTCATAGTGGCCGCCATTTGCGTGCCTGCATTAGGCTGTGATAGGCTACGTAAGTATTTACGTAGCCTATCACGGCAAAAGTAGCATCACCAATGCAATGAAAATGAACTTGAGCACGCTCCAGGAGAGAGCAGAGGACAGGAAGGCCTGGTGTGCTATGGTCCATGGGGTCACGAAGAGTCGGACACAACTTAACGACTGAACAACAACAACAATCACAGCAAAAGGCAGGGATGCAAATGGTGTCCACTACGCCATTTGCGTCCCTGCCTTTTGCTGTGATAGGCTACGTAAATACTTACGTAGCCTATCACAGCCTAATGCAGGCACGCAAATGGCGGCCGCTATGATGGCCACCATTTGTAGCTGCAGTGGCTGGAAGTCTGGCTGCGGCCGGCCCTGGCCGGCGGCTCCGCAGCCTTGCTGAGGAGCAGAGCTGGCTGGGGAGCGGAGCTGGCCTCCCCCCCGAGTGGACCCCGGCAGCAGACTGGTAAGTGGGATTCATAGATCCGTATGTAAACCTGTCCAAGGCTGGGAGAGGGAAAAGGAGGCTGAAGTGGGAAACTTTACCAGTTCATTCAAATCCAGTGTGATGTGGCAAAGAGAAGTCCGTTTTCCAGTCCAAAGTCCAACACACAAGGGAACATGAGCAAGGCTGTTCAGTTTGGGGTCAAGGCGAGGCTGACGAAATCCGGCATGTGAAAATGATGTTGTTCTCCAGCAGCCTGGTCCCTGCCTGCTTCCTTCTTTTAACTGCAGCATCCTGAAGAAGCTGCTTGTAATCTGTCCTCTGGGATCCTCTCTGCCCTAAATGGACAGAAACCTACCTATGTTGCTCTTTTACATGCAGCTGCCTTCGCTCTGCTGGGATCGGCGGCATTTCCCCCTCTGAATCCTCTGGGGAGTCTGCAGCTCGGCAAGGAACATCCACAGGAAGTGAGGGGGCTTGGGCTCCTTCTGAGCTGCTCCCTTCTCCTGGGTCTGGAGCTTGCCATTCCCCTTCATCCTCGGAGGAGACCAAGAGAGGCATGACAGGAAGTGAGGACATGCAGATATAAATTTATGCTATGACTCTCAGAGGGATGTTTACCAAAGTAAGTAATTATCAAGTATACAGCGCAATCTAGCCAAAACGAAACACTTGCATAATCCTACTGATTTCAGCAGGATAGATTTAAGCACTTTATTACCATTTCCATTGAAATAAACTGGATTCAGTGTTTTCTGGAAGCTGCCATTTTTCCAGATTCTCATGCTATTTTCAGAGCAGACACTGGGGTCTTGCTTTTTTTGTCCCACTATCATCATGTGGTTGTATCTGTCCATGCATATTCACAGACACAGATCAATGACTAAAGTTGTCAATGAGGCAATCAATGAACAGACCACTGTAATGGATGATACATTTTGGTAAGACTACACAATCAGTTTACTTTTTAAAACAGCTAATTGCAGCTCCTGAATAAGTACAGTTTAAATATGTCACTTTAGTCAGTATATAATCTTTGTTCCTGCAATCTAAAATTTGTTAGTTCTTCCCTCTAGAATATTAAAAGACGGAGGGAGCAATCCTATGAGGATTGATGGTCGCCTCCGAGCCTGGGGGCAATTGCCTATCCAGTGCAGGGTGGGAGGAGTAGTGAAGAGTGGGTCTCCCCCCCGCTCCCGCTGTCCTTGGAGGATGTGTCATAACAGCACTTCCAACCTCCCCGCCCCTGGGAATGCCCTGTTTCCTCTGCTCCACACTGCTCTACCGAGAGTGGAGCCAATCCACACTGCCTACGAGGTGGCGCAGGAGAGGATGGAGGTTGGTTCTCCAGGAACCGACCTTGGAATGCGGGCTCCAAGCTTGGTTCCTGGAAACTGACCTATCCTATGGCCGCCTAGCTGCTAACTAGCAGCCATAGGATTGTGCCCTAAAGAACAATTCTTACTCATAAGATATTTACAATGAAAATGTTTTCCGTTTTATGTAAGATATATATTTTGAAATAAGGAAACATGTATAATGTAAATAATAAAAATATTATTATTAAAAGGCTGTCTGCTTTAAAAAAAATACAATTATTGCTCATACAATTATTTGTTTAAATGTAGATCCCCCTTTACCAGTTTTTAAAGCTTTGAGGGAAGGTGGCTTAGGGACATAACAGCTGTTTGAGCCAATCTGCACTGGGCACAGTCAACTTCTGCTCTGTGCACTTTTGCAGCATCCCTACTAGTGAAATAATGTATGTTTGGATGCCCTCTAAGGCAATGCAACATCATCATGTATTCTATTTCTGAACTTCAGGGGATGGTACTGGCTATTATGTAGCCAAAATAGTAGCATCCACACGCAAGAGGAGGAATCACCCATATTGAGACTGAGCCCTATTGAGAGTGAGAGGAAAAAAAACTGACAAGCAAGTGGGAGGAGGAATGTATTGGGCAGGCTGGAAGGGGAAGAGACACATAAAGAGCAAAGAGAGAACCATGTCATTGTCTGGATCAGATAGGCATGGGCAACTTGTGGTCCTCCAGGTCTGGATAGCGACATGGGGGATGCACACGAAGCTTCCATTCCTCATAACACCTGGTGTATTGCATCTGTGTGAATGTGAGCATGTTGCAAGTAAGGGAGGGGAGAAACTCTGTTAGCCCTATGTGTATCCCTCCGTGCATAAATGATGTGCCCACACTAGGAAGATTTACCCAACAAGACTTAGGGGGCAATCCTACCCAGATAGGCAGCCGCCTCTGAACTTGGAGGCAACCGCCTATCCAAAGCAGGGCAGGAGAAGCATGGAGGGCATCGTTCCCTCCGCGCTTCTCCTGCCCTGCATTTTTGGCTAGACAGCTGATTGCAGCTGTCTAGTCGTGGGAGGACAGAGCAGGGAAGGAGGCGGCTGTACGACACATTGGATGTGTCGTACAGGCATTTCCGCCCTTCCCGCCCCGCAACACCCCCCGTCACGCCCCTTTTTGGACATTCAGTGCTCCTCTTTGTGTCTATATTATGTTGTATTTTATTGTAAACTACTCATGGGATTTTAGCATATTAAGTGGTATAAGCCTTCATGTGAAATGTTAGAAAATTCTGTCATTTACCAGCAAATGTTAAAGCCACCGGAGTGGCTTCAGCAAATGACATCTTCATTTCCATCTTATACAGCTAAAAGACATTTAGCACGCTGCAAGTGTAAATGTAAAACAAAATGACTAAATTTTCTGTCATTTTCTGCTGGGCTTTGTGCAATCATGTCAACGTTCACTGAATTTTTGATATTTATCTTCAGAAAATAAAGAGTACCTTTCTCTTCGTAATACTGAGGTCTTGTTCCTACTGTTCATGCAAGAAACATATGAAGCGGGCCTGTAAATGAGCCAGACCACTGATGCCTCTACAGCCCCATCATCCTCAGCCAGCATGGCTGTTGGCTGGGGATGTTGGGAGATATAGTCCAACATATCTGGAGGGTGCCAGTTTAGGTAAGGCTGACACCTAGCCCAATATTGGTTACTTTGACTGGGGGTCAAAGGGGGAGGTTTCCCCACAGCCCCTGTTACTAGACACTAACTGGAGATGCTGGGGAGTTAACCTTGAACCTTCTGCAGGCAAACCCACCTGCTTTGCCACCACTGAACTATGGCCCCTCTCTTCATGGGACTATAATACTCCTGATGTGTAGTTAGTGTTTAGGGGTGGACGAAAGTCACTTACCTGTCCTCGAAGCTTGTTCGCGGTGGGGGGGAGGCGCTTCGCTGCTCCCCCCGCGAAGTTCAGGCCGGGGGGGGACGCTTCCTGCCTCGCCCGGCCGAAATTCAGGCCGGGGGGGAGGCTTCCCGCCTCGCCTGGCCGAAATTCAGGCCGGGGAGGAGGCTTCCCGCCTCGCCCGGCCGCGAACTCCAAAGTTTTTTTTTAAAAAAAACGCCCCCGTGATAGGCTACGTGACGATTAACGTAGCCTATCACGGCTAGACCTGCAAAGTCAGCCGTGATAGGCTACGTAAATCATCACGTAGCCTATCACGGGTGACTTTAAAAAAAAAAAAAAGCGCGTACGCAAATGGCGGCCCCCATAGGGAGCCGCCATTCACGTTCCTTATTTGGTCGCTGTAGTCTACGTAAATCTTTACGTAGACTACGGCGAAAATAAGGGCAACGCTATTTGCGTTGCCCTTATTTTCGCCGTAGTCTACGTAAAGATTTACATAGACTACAGTGACCAAATAAGGAACAGGAATGGCGGCTCCCTATGGGGGCCGCCATTATCTGTACGCGCTTTTTTTTTTTTTTAAAGTCACCCGTGATAGGCTACGTGATGATTTACGTAGCCTATCACGGCTGACTTTGCAGGTCTAGCCGTGATAGGCTACGTTAATCGTCACGTAGCCTATCACGGGGGCGTTTTTTTCTTTTTCTTTTATTGCAATGGCGGCGGCGGCAGCCGGTCGAAAGACCGGCTGCCGCTCCCGCCCTGCACAAACACCCGCCGAACCGCCGGCCGGACC
Source organism: Heloderma suspectum (assembly GCF_057233095.1). Lineage (NCBI taxonomy): Eukaryota > Metazoa > Chordata > Lepidosauria > Squamata > Helodermatidae > Heloderma > Heloderma suspectum. The sequence continues at coordinate 137,994,427 of NC_139461.1, forward strand.
CGCCGCCGGGAGGGACATTCGGCAAAGGTAAGTCCCATCCCGGGGGGGGGGGGTGCGTGCGGAGAATTTCTCCCCGAAACTTGTTTGGGGGGCCGAACATGTTGGTGCTCGGCCCCCCGAAGTTTCGGGGAGAAATTCTCCGCCATCCCTATTAGTGTTACAATTAGGCAGAGGAGTCCATAAATTGTGCAAATCTTAGTGCAATATGATCCACATTTCAGAGTGTGGTAACATCACACTTCGCAGAGCACACATTCCGTTTCTGAAAGCAGCATGTCGCACACTCTCCATAAACCCTCTTGAGGCCTGCCCCACGCCAGTTCAAATTGTGCCAAGGAAGGATGGCAGCTATAGGCTGTGGTGATGGCCTGTAACATCACTAATGAAGACAGATTAATATACAGCAGGTAAGAATACTGCTTAAAATAAAAACGTATTATAAGTGCCTCTCCCAGCCTCAGTTTCCCATATATCAAATGGGTATAATTTTTACCTACCTACCTCAGATGAATGAGGATGCAGATTTTAAAGTTCTTCACATACAAAAATGTTCTATAGAGAAAAAAATCTTGATGTGGCAAGACAGCTGTGCTGTGTTCAAACATACCTTCTCCGTAACATGTTGGCTTCCTATGTACATGTAATATTTTTTGCAGTCTAGCAGCTTTCACTGAACTCAGTTTCCAGACTAAAATGGTACAGCTCTCAGACACAGGTTTATCACCTGAGCAAGAGCTAGGCCTAAGTCGTTGTGGGCAGGTCAAAACGGCGTGTCATCTAAGTTATTATAATATAGTAATAATACTTTAACACTGTAGCACTTCACAGAGGTTATCTCAGTAAACTGCTGAAAGTGTGTGGCTTCAAAGGGCCGTTTCACAGTTTTCCTGTTTTTTAGGTGTGCATTTAAATTTTGGGTGTGTGCGTTTTTAAAGTCTGTTCCTGAAATGTAATGTGTGAATGAGACAAACCAAAGTTTGGAGATGTTTCTTGTACTCATCACAGAGCTGGGAATGGCTGCACCGCCAGCTGGAGCGTACCCTTGGCAGCCAACCTGGATTTGCCCTCAGGTAATGTGGGGAATGGGGCCGCGGTGGCTTAGTGGTTAAGACGCTGAACTGCAGTGCAGACTGGAAGGTCGGCAGGTCAGCAGTTCGAGACCCGAGTGCCGCGTGACGGAGTGAGGTCCCGTCTTCAGTCCCAGCTTCTGCCAACCTAGCAGTTCGAAAGCAAGAAATTGCAAGTAGATAAATAGGTACCGCCTAGGCGGGAAAGGTAACAGCGTTCCGTGCACCTCTGTGTTCAGTCATGCCGGCCACATGACCACCGAAGCGTCTTTGGACAGTGCTGGCTCTTCGGCTTAGAAACGGGGATGAGCACCGCACCCTAGAGTCGGACACGACTGGTTGGGGACACCTTTTAATGTGGGGAATAGACCTCGAGGTCAAAAGTTAGCATCAGGAATGCCTGCTGACTAAAAACTACACATACATAGCTGCAGATTTCCTGATACCCGGTACAGATGGCAAGGCACGAACAAGCCTTTCTGAGGGCGCAACGCTACGCTTGTTTAGACAGAGAAACGTCCTGCAATTTCCAGTGTTCCAGGGGAACGCTGGAAATTGTAGGACGTTTCTCTGTCTAGACAAGCACTGGGTTGTGCCCTTAGACGTTTAATAGGAAGGGCGTGCATTTCCAACAGACCAATACAGGGCTAACAGATAGAATACCCTTAAATGATACAATGCTCAGAGAAAGCCTCCCCAACCCACTGCCGAAATGCCCTTCCTTCCCCCTCTCTCTCTGTCCTCCGAGCCACATGCAATTAGTGGCAAAATCCAACAGGTGGCACAAAAGTATTTGAATTTTATATCGATTCGTGGCGGAGTTCGCTCCCCCTCCCCTCCGCTGGCAGAGCGCGCCGTCGTCTCGGCAGCGCTCCAGAGGCGAAAGCCCGGCAGAACGCGGGTGGGAGCCGAGGCCGAGGCCTTCGTATTTCCGGAAGCTCTGATAAAAGCCCCGCTGCCGTCGGCTTCCCCGAAGCTCCCCCTCCCCGTGATAGCTCTCTTGCGCTACCGAGCACCCTTTAGACGGGGCGGGGGGCTGAGGCAACTGCTCAGCCATCTGGAGAAGGCCGGGGTGGGCGGAGAAGGGAGGCGTCCGGCGGCCACCCCACGCGCCCCGCTTGGTTCTCTTCTAGCAGGGGGCGGCGGCGGCGAAGGGGGACGCCTGCGGGCGGCTTCCTCCCGTCCCGAGAAGGCGAGCTGAGCAGAGCGGGCGCCCTCCGCTGGCGGCTCGGCGCATTCCACCCCGCGCAAGGCGACGCTCGGTGGTGGGCTTCTCGGCCAAGTTCGCCGCTGCGCCCAGGGCTGCGTCCGGCGCCAGACGGACTCCCCCCGGAGCTGGCTGGGGGCTAATGTGCCGCGGGAGCTGCGAGGGGGGCTTCTTTCACGCGGGAAAACTCTTCCCCCCCCCGCTACGTTAAACAGCAAAGAAACTCGCCGCCTCTTTAGCCGGCAAACTGCGGGTTGCGAACGGCAGCGCCTGCGTCTGGAGCTGGGGAGGTGGTGGCGTTTGAGTGGCGCGACGGTCTCCTCACCCTTGAGGCGAAGGGAGGAGAAGAGCAGCCCGACCTGGTGCCCTCCAGAGGTTTTGGACTTCGACTCCCATCAGCCCCGGCGAGTGTGGCCAACGGTCAGGGGGGCCGGGGTGCGTGCGTGTTGGAGTCCAAGACCTCTGGAGGACACCGAGTGGGGAAAGAGCGGCGCAAGGATTCGCGCAGAGCTGTCGTGTGCCTATGCAAGCGTGCTTGGAGCGGGGAAATGTTTGGCCCACTGAGATGACTACGTGACAAGAAGCCAGCCCCCTGCGCAGATGAATGCCGCATGTGGAGAAGAGAGCTGGGCCTCGCCCTTTCTGCTCACGCATTACGGTTCTGGCGCAGGGCCCCCCTCCCTGCACCACGGAGCAGGGCCGGCCCTGCTCTGAGCCAGCTTTCCCAGCTTTTGTGTGTGCGGTTCGACCGCAGCTCACAAACCACGGTAGGCTTTGCCACCGATTTAATGGTATATATCAGCTAGCAAACAGACCCAGCTTCGCATGGGTTGGGAAGAGCCCGCAGTTTGATACAACAAAGCCTTACACACCTGCCAGAGCTGGATACAGCGAAGCCTTCCAGCAAAGTTACACAGCTGCCAGAGTTGGACACATTATGTCAGCCCTGGCCCCTAGGCACAGCCCCTGCCATGGTGACCCCCATTGCCCTTTGAGGGAGGGGTCTGTTTTCTTTGTCTGCTGAGGACTGTCTTGAGCTTCCCTCTCCGTCAGCCATGACTCCCTTCTTCTCTGCTCTTCCTCCCCCCTCCTCCCCATCAACTCCCAACTTCCTTCTTCCATTACCTGGGCACCTCACTCCCTTCCCTCGGCCCCCACCGTATCTCTGTGATAAGGTTGAGTATCCAATGGCGGACACAGATCTCACTGTGCCTAAAACCATCCCAGATAGATGTACAACGAATCCTGAATGTTTCATAACAATCGGAAGTACGGTTTTCGAATGCATTGAGGCCATACAGACAAACACTTCCATTTATATATAGAAGATAGAGAACAAGATGTATAGCAGAGGGATTGACCCTCGTTCAACCTGAGGCAAATTCAAGCTCTCGGGAGCCATATTCCATTAGTGGGAGGGGCAGAAGGCAAAGGGGCCTAAATTACAAAAAATGCCAGCATATTGTATCTTAAAGCCCTTACTATCAATAACTCAGTCTTAGGAGAGACATTTCAACCTTTTAGAATGGGGGAAAAACTGCACAAAAGCTGAGAAACCACAAAATGATTGGTGGTTGAGGGAAGGGGGAAGGGGCCTGATGTTCCCTATCCCTGCAATATAGTATCTATGAGTCACTCATGGGGTATCAAATTATTACTGATTTAGGGCACAATCCTATGCATGTTTAGACAGAAAAAAGTCATACAACTCCCAGCATCCCTCCAACCAACCTTGCTGGCTGGGGCATGGTGGGAATTGTAGGGTTTTTTTTCCTGTCTAAACATGCATAGGATTCCACCCATAGAAAACTGAAACTTGGTGTACCCATATGTCAAAACATCTTGATTATTAGGGGGGGAAAGTAAGGGCATTTCAATATCTGTCCTCCTAAATGGGGAAGTGTATGCCAAAGTAGTTAGGATAATTCTGCACCATCCAGAAAGCTGAAATTGGGTAACAGGCCAAAGCCACTCTGATTACCAGGGAAAAAATAGCCATGATAAAATACTTAAAAGTTCAAAACTCAGGATATAACATTAGCTTCATAATAGAGGGCAGCACTTCAGCACAAAGCAGACATGACCATGTTGGACTGTGGACATAAGAGTGTAAGAAGAGCTGTGCTGGATCAGACCAAAAGCCTAATTGGGTTCAGGCCAACCAGATGCCTATGGAAAGCCATCAAGCAGCACATGAGAGCAATACATCCTCCTGCTTGTGTTTTCTAGCAACTCATACTCAGAGGTATACTGCCTCTGATACTGGAGGTAACATAGAGCCATCATGACTAGTAGCCATTAATAGCCTTCTCCTCCATGAATTTGTCAAATCTCCTTTTAAATCCATCCAGGGTGGTGGCCATGACTACATCCTGTGGTAGCGAATTCCATAGTTTAACTATGCATTGTGTAAAGAAGTACTTCCTTTTATCTGTGCTGAATCTCTCACGATTTAGCTTCGCTGGATGACTCTGGGTTCGAGTATAATCAGAGGAGAAAAATGTCTCCCTATTCACTTTCTTTACACCGTGCATAATTGTATACTCTGTCATGTGTATACAATTACCTTACTTGCCTTTTTTCTAAGCTAAAGATCCCCAAATGTTGTAACCTTTCCTCATAGGGGAGTTGCTCTAGCACCTCAGTAATTTTGGTTGCCTTTTTCTGCAACTTTTCCAGCCCTACAATGTCCTTTTTGAGGTGTGATGACCAGAACTGTGTTGTTGCACCATAGATTTGTATAAGGGCAGTAGGATATTAGCAGCTTTATTTTCCATTCCTTTCCTAATGATCCCTAACATGGAATTTACCTTTTTCTAGGGATGTCAGAGAATTCCATCACGGATCTCGGTGAGGCTGAATGCCAGTGCATTCAGCCCCCTGAAATCCGTGGCGGAACAGCCTGTGCCCCCCCACGGGTCCCCCCCGCGGGTCCCCCCCGGGACGAGACTTACCTGGGGCGGATGTTCCGGATGGCGGCAGCTCCAGTAGCGGCGGCGGCGGCTGGTCTTCCGACCGGCTGCCGCCGCTGCCACCATTTGCAGTCTGGTCTTTTTTAAAATTTTACATAGACGTGATAGGCTACGTAAAGACTTATGCAGCCTATCACGTCTGGATTAAAAAAAAAAACCGTATACAAATGGCGGCGGCTATGGCGGCCGCCATTTGCATTCCTTATTTTTTGTCATCTTAGTCTACGTAAATATTTACGTAGACTATTACGGCGAAAATAAAGGGGAACGCAAATAGTGTAGTGGGAGCTATTTGCGTTCCTTTTTGATTCCGTTTGCCCCTACTGTTGCCATCCACTAATACCTACCATGAATGCTCCTGTAAAAGTCCTATTTAATGTGAGGAAAATCCCTTTATGGCCCATTGCTGTATATTATTCTTTATCTATATGCATTCCAGATAACTGATTTTCAAAATTTTGTGGGCTTCCACAAAATTAGATCATGGAGCCTCAGCTAAAAACAGTTGCCTACTTTTTTTAATGAACTTTCCCATTTTGTTTGGGAACTACTTGTGTCAGAAGCCAGAGTAATTTTATTTCTATTTCTTGTGAATCTCAGTTATTTATGAACGTTTCCTGTTCCAGCTCATTGTGGCTGATGGAAGACTCAGCAAATTTTGCCTTCTGAAGTGAAAACTGTACATAATAAAGCATGGAATCTGTTGATTTCCCAGTTGATGGTTCTTTTCAGCAGGCTTGCCAAAAGATGTAATATGGTATGGGCCTGGTCTGTAGATCTTTCTGGGAAAAAGCCTTGTTTTGCACGTTTATAGCGGTGTTGGATGTAGCATATGAGTACGTTACTGGATTGTGTTGGTTGATATGGGATGAAGAAGAATAATCCTGACTTTGAGTAGAGGGCTGGATGTGTCCCTTTAGTCCATTATCTCTTTAAACTAGCCCATTATTAACTTCCATCTACCCAGATGGTCAGTAGCCTACAAATTTGGTCCTGGCAATCATGATGTCATAGATGCACACAGAATGCATCTGATGTTGTCTTCATGGCATGAGTTGGGGCCTACTTGGGGAATGGCAGTTGGATTGGTGAAGAGGAGAAGGTGGTGGTTTCTTGTCCTCCCTCATGTGCTGCTGTACCCCTTCCTCTAACTAGGTATGTTGCGGGCGCCGGACTGGGTTCGGGAATTCGTCGGGTAACCCTCGCCCGCGACCCTTGAACTGTGCCCGCTCACCGAACGGGTTTGCAGTGAGCCCGGGGAACTCACCGAACTCGTGGGTGGCCAGAGCACAAGTTTGGGGGGGGGTGAGCAGGGGCGCTGCTTCGGTGAGTGCCCGGAGAAACTGAACTAGGGTGAGTTCTTACATCCCTACCTCTAACTTCTCTTGCCCCAGTCACAGCTGTTAGCAATGCTCTGCAAAGAGGTTTCACAAGTCTACAGATATGATTTCCAAGGCAGCTTGACCTCGACTCCTGGGGCGATCTTATGTCTACTCAGTAGTAAGTTCCATTGAGTTCAGTGTGGCTTACTTCTGAGTAAGTGAGTGCCCAGGATTGGGGCTGTGAGAAATATTACAGCACCAGTTAAGCTACCGGGAGAATAGGGGGGGGGGAGTTTGGGGAAGGCTGAGGGAAGGCAGCGTGTGTAAAGGCACTCAGTTGTGATTCTTAATTAAAAAAAAAGTCAAAGCAGGGGATAGAAGGAGGTAAAAGTTAATGTCATTTGAAGGGAGAGAAAAACTCGCTGCTCAATGCAGGAAGGCTGACTCCCAGGTGGTTGTCCATCCAAAATTCTGACCAGGACTGAACTGGCTGACCTTCTGAGTAGGGATGTACGAAAGTCACTTACCTGGTCTCGCAGCTTGCTTCGCAGTGGGGAGGAGGCGCTTCGCTTCTCCCCCCAAAGTTCAGGCCGGGGGGGAGGCTTCCCGCCTTGCCCGGCCGAAATTCAGGCTGGGTGGGAGGCTTCCCGCCTCGCCCGGCCGAAATTCAGGCTGGGGAGAAGCGCCCCATCTCCCCGGCCGCGAACTTCAAAAGAAAAGTAAAAAAAAAAGCCCCGTGATAGGCTACGTAACGATTTACATAGCCTATCACGGCTAGATCTGCAAAGTCAGCCGTGATAGGCTACGTTAATTGTCACGTAGCCTATTACGGGTGACTTTGAAAAAAAAAAAAAGCACGTACGCAAATGGCGGCCCCCATAGGGAGCCGCCATTCGCGTTCCTTATTTGGTCGCTGTAGTCTACGTAAAGATTTATGAAGTAATCTGTGGATGGCAGGATCTACAGGCCTAGCAACTGCATGGGAAATTGGAGGGCCCAAGCTGGATCCATGCAGAGCTTGTCTTGGAATTTAATAAGTCTTCTCTGAATCCTGCACCAGGTTTTAAGCATTCCATTTTGGTTTTGGGTGGATGGGGCGGAGAATTCCAGAGCAAACCTATATGGTGCTGCTTGCTAATACTCCCACCACCACTTATGATGATGATGGTATGTAAAACATGCTCACACACGCTTGAGTAAACACAAATGTTTCAAAAGAAGCCATAAGAGCCACAGTCTCCTCCTTCACACCAATCCACCTCCAACCTCCTTCTGTTTATCCTCCCTCCATCCCCATGAGTTTTTCCATCCCCATAGGCCCATTTTATCCCCTACCAATCAGAACACCAAATTTACGGAAATTTGGGGTAACAATAATTACCGAAGCAACAGAAAAACACATATCAAAATAAAAGAAAAGGAGGAAAGAGAAACCAACAAAAACAACTATATAAACATGAAATCAGTCACTGGAAGTTTTCTTAGCAAACAAAAGGTATCATTAATCTCAAAATACTTGAAGGAATCCATGCCAAATATTTTGAGATGTTTCTAGGCAGTTGTGCTTTAGCTTGGTTATTCTCTCTTATAGCCACGTCAATCAAATCTTGGGTCCACTGTTCAGTCCTTGGACCTGTAGCACAACTTCTGCACGTAGGTAGATCAGGATCTACTGGTAGACCTCTGGGTGATATGGAGCGATCTTTGCATCCCTGCTCCTCCCGCTCTGCATTTTCGCCTGTCTAGCTGGGGCACTGTGGAGGGGGAGGGAAGGAGGCTAGAGATGCTTGGGGGGTACTTCGTAAGCCAGCCTCTTCACTCCCTTCCCCTCCCTGCCCACAGAAATGTCCCTTTTATCTCCTCTCTGAGGTTGCTTTTGCATCCTCAGAGAGGCAGCTGGCACGGTTCTATCTGTGTTGCCTGTGAGGGGGAAGGGGCAAGGAGCGCGGATTCCTGGATCTGAGGTTGGAGCGCTGTCTCTGACCTCAGATCCAGGAATCTGAAGTATACTCCCCCCCACATGCTGTTGAGTGGCCATAGGATTGTGCCCTTAATTTATTATTGTGTTTTTACTTCCAGGGAGTGGGAGAGCTGTTTCCAGGATTTCTCCCTCAAGTGTTAAAAATAACTTGGCCAGCCTTGAATACCACGCACCTTGCTGTGAGAGATGGGGGCGGCACAGCTATTTGTGGCTCCACCTCAGGTAGCAAAATGTTTTCGACTAGCCCTGTCTGTTCCTTAATTGCTTTTACATTTAGGCTGCAATCCTAAATTGATTGATTTCAGAGTAAGCCCATTTAACTGAATGGAATGTGCTTTTGAGTAGACATGCATAGGGTTACGCTGAAGCCTCTCGGTAGGCCATCTGGTTTGTCAGCACAAACAGCCTGTGAGAAAGGTACGGGAGCCCCTGAATTTCCACAGCTACTGAAACGTGAAGAAACTTGGACCAAAACCTGGGGAGGGCGGTGGGGGGAGGCACAGGATGTGGAAGCAGGCCTCACAATCCCTCAATCTGTTCCAGCTGATTAGGAAAAAACAGAGCAGGTAATATGTGACCTGTTTTGTTTTAGAGGAATAATTTTAATGCCGTCCCATTTTCTCAGGCTCCCCCAGAGCAGCAACTGCCAGTGTGTGATTCTGAAAAAATCAGGGGGAAAATAGATGGCAAAGTAATTTGACACTGTTGCTCCTCTTGTCTGCTTTGGAAATAGGCTGTGAAAGATGTGAAGGAATGTTTGCACTTGGCGTGAGCGGAGCGGATGCATGAGGAGAGGGGGTGGGTCTGGAGATCCCTTCTTAAAATAAAGCAAAACACTCTTAACTCGAGGAGAGCTTTTTATGCTTCCCTGGTGTGAAAATTATTAACAGCTAGCCAAGCAGTCCCCAGCTGGGAAATCAGACTCCGGCTTGGTCTTTTGATCAGATTAGTGGCTCATTCTAAAGGGAGCTGAAACTTGGAGGGACTCTGTCTGAGTTTATTATGCCAACACAACTTTTGCATTGGCAGCATCTGGCTACCGATCCCAGTTCATAATTTCCCCTTGGTTTGACATTACATTATACCAAACACATCCCCTCCTCCCTCTGTCTTTATCATGGGAAAATGAGGGGAAGCATATAAAGGAAAGGGGGGGGGATCTGTATTGGAGCTTGTTCCAAATAACTGATGAAAGGAAACGTTGGTAAGTGTCCACATTTCATTTTGTAACATAACCCAACATCTGAGTATCCTGCACAGGCGCATAACTTGATATTGGCCGCAGACATCAGCACCCTGAGCGCCACAGGTTTCCGCTAAATGAAAAGCATGTTTCTAGTTCTCATGGTTGCAAAGACAGGCTTGAAAGTATATTTTCAGCGTTTGGTGAAACTTCTGGAGCCAAAACTCTTTGGTGGTGGTGGTGATGTAGTTCACTCAGGGCTCAATCCTATGCATGTTTAGACAGAAAAACGGTCCTACGACTCCCAGTACCCCCCAACCAGCATGGGAGTCATAGGACTTTTTTCCTGTCTAAACAAGCATAGGATTGTGCCCTAAGTTTGCTGGTGGTTATGAGGTGGGGCATCAGTGTCTATCATAGTTTTTTATCTCCATGACTAGTTGCAGTAGTATACAAACACATGCAAATTTGCTCAGTGGCATAATTTATACAGGTTGTATGATTTGCATTGCCAGAGGGTTTTTTTTTTAAACTGGTCCTGTTTTTTGTTTTTTACCTTGAACAACAGCCTGACACACAGAAACGAAGCAGGTGATTTTATTTTTTTGCGGCATGGAAATGAGTGATTAGGCAAGGCTGTACTTGCTTTATTTCTGCATGTCAGGCGGCTGTTAAAGACACTGGGAGCAGTGCCCATAAAAAACAAAATTGGTAATCAAATGCATAATTCAACTTTCCTTGGTGCAGATGTTTTCTAAAGCAACGAGTAGAACGCTATTTAGGTACCTTTCATTACAGACATTCAAACTAGCATGCCATACACTCCAATTGTCCCTGTTTACCAGGGACAGTCATTTTATACTCCCAGCTGTCTGTGGAGGCTCAGATGTCAGCTGTGAGCCAGACAGCACTATACTAACTCCATCTGATATGGTGGCTGCGCCCCTACCTTCCCGACCATCTGCTCCCATCAGTAGTTCATGCCCTGGTCTCCTCTCGTCTAGACTACTGTAATGCGCTCTACGTGGGGTTACCCTTGAAGACGGTTCGGAAGCTGCAGCTGGTGCAGAACGTGGCGGCTTGCATGATTAAAGGCAGCCGCCGGTGTGATCACATCACTCCGGTGCTGAAGGTGTTGCACTGGCTACCAGTTGTTTTCCAGGCCAAATTCAAGGTGTTGGTTTTGACCTTTAAAACCCTATATGGTTCTGGCCCAGCCTATCTCAAGGAGCGCCTCCAGCAACACCATACAGGCTGCTCAACAAGATCAGCCTCGGATGGCCTTCTTTCTGTCCCATCAGCCAGGGCAGCTAGGCTGGCAAGGATGAGGGAGAGGGCCTTCTCTGTGGTAGCCCCCACTTTGTGGAACTCTCTCCCTAGGGAACTCTGCCATGCCCCCTCTTTAATGGGCTTCCGCCACAGATTGAAAACTTGGTTGTTCAGGAAGGCATTTAGGGTGGGTTAGGGTATTTTTAGAAAATGATGTTTTAATGTTTAATTTTACTGTTTTAGACTATTTGTACTGCTGTACATCGCCCAGAGTGGCTGGGTGACCAGCCAAATGGGCGATTAAGAAATTTAGTAAATAAATAAATAATAATATTTTCCAGTGCCTATTCTTGGTAAAATGCTCTTTATATTCTGCTTTTGGTGGGATGACATTGTTGAGGATGCCTCTTTCACATTTGGCTGGTGTGCACAGACCCCCTTCCTCAGGTCTCTAGCCAGGCTGTTGCTTGCTTCCCATAACCCCCTCTCCAGATAGTAAATGTTGCTGAATTGCTTGAGCTGCAACTATTCTATAATCAGTACTACCAGATTAATTATGGATTAAGCATTCTGAACTGTTATGGTCAGTTTAACACCTGCCTCAGAAGCTGGTGCGGACCGGCTATTTAATTGCAAACTAAATGAATACAACACTCAACAGGCAAAGAACAGCCTTCAGTGATGTGTAATTGGGGGTTGAGAAGTGGGAATTCAGGCTGCAATCCTTGCTGTAAAACTAGGGATGTTGGATGTACAGAACAGTGCTATTTTCATCCATTTTTGATCTGTGAAATGTTGGAGAAGATGCCAAGCTGTTGCACTGCCTGGCAAGCCAGTGTAACTTCCCTACCATGTTGGTGTGATGTCATGTTTTGTGATGTTTTCCTGGGCCAGCTGATAATATGCTTTAATCGAAGCACACATGGTCCCATCCTGTGCCTGCTGTTGTGACACAAAGGATTATGCAGATGTTAGGTGCGTTGGTACTGTATGCACCAGAGCAGGGTTGCAGAACCTTAGGCTTAGGGGCTAAATCCAGCCTGCATGCAGTCCCAATCCGGCCCTCTGGGTTTCTGTAGATGATCATGCCTTGTTCCCCCAGTCACCACTTGTTTGGACATTTCCTGGCTTTTGTGCAATTTTTCCCTCCTGCCTCTCCCAAGGCTTAGTTACTAGTAAGAGCTTTAAGCTAAACTGTGCTGGTATTTTTGTTATTTATTTATTTATTTCTATGCCGGCCCATAACTGAAGCTCTCTGGGCAGTTTACAAAAGTTAAAATGTTAAAATACAATATACACAGTTCAAAAGCCATTTGCATAAAAGCATATGGACAGTATACATTAACAACGTATAACTAAAAACAACTTTGAACTAAAAACAATTTAATAAAAAAAATAAAGATTCAACAATGAAACAACACAGCTTAAAACCACACCACCTAAAAACAGTATACAAGAGAGAAAAAGGAGTGAGAGTTCTAGAAAGGGAAGGCCTGCCGGAATAATAGAGTCTTTAATTCCTGCTTAAAGAACTTCAAAGAGGTCAGCAGGTGCATTTCACCCAGCAGATCATTCCACACTGAGGGGCAGCAAAAGAAAAGGCCCTCTTGCACTCTCACATTAGGCAGCCTCAGCAGAGAGCCCTTAGAGGACCTGAGGTGGATGGCTGGGACGTAGGGGAGGAGGCGCTCCCTAAAGTACGTTGGACCTAGACCATGTAAGGCTTTAAAGGTAAGAACCAGCGCTTTAAATTTTGCTCAGAAACAACTTGGCAGGCAGTGTGAAGATTTTAAAACTGGTGTAATATGGTCTCCACGGGGTGTCCCAGAGACCAACCCGGCTGCCGTATTTCGTACCAGCTGAAGTTTCTGAACTAAATATACAGGCAGTCCCAAGTACAGCGCATTACAGAAGCCAAGCCTGGAGGTTATCAGCATGTGCACCACTGTTTTATTTTTGCCCCCACTCCATTGCCTTTCCCCCCACCCCCGTTGCCTTTGGCCCCATTCACCTTCTCTGGAATGAAATTTGGCCCTCTGGCTGTAAGAGCTTCTCCACCTCTGCACCATTTACTTATGTATGTATGTATGTATTTAAAATATTTCTTGGCCGTCTTTCAGGGCAGAAGCCCTTCCAAGGCGGCTTACAGCAATAAAATACATAAAAACAGTTAAAATATTAAAAGTGATAAAAACAATAAAATCAACAATAAAAGCCAACAATAAAAGCCAACTAGAGTCAAGAGTGGGCTCATGTTTGCTGGCCCTGCCTTATATGTCTTCAGTGGAACATCTGAAAGAATGAGACATGCCGAGGTTCTTTCAGAAGTTATGCTTAATGGGTGTAGAGGGAACAACACTGCCTCCCCCCCACCTTGTATGCACATTCATCATAATGTTTGGGCAGTCCTTCAGCCTTGTTGACTTCAGTGGGACTTATTTCCAAATACGTAGGTATAGGATTGCTGCTTTATTTGCTGGTACATGTTAGACCCTGAACATACAGGCTCCAGTTTTATTAGAGAGCTTCTCTGAACATTTTATCTCATCTGTGGCTTTATGCTCTCATAATCTACCTGCTCTCTAAAGATTGTGCATGGATGCCTTAAGTCAGCAAGTCATTAGGCCTTTGCAGTTGTGACCCCTCAATGTTAAAGTTGCTCCTTCTGGAATCTGCATCTCTGCCTTTCCAACCCGCCCCCCCCATACATTTAGAAAGTACTTGAAGACTTTTTTTGTTTAGTTCTCAGGGTGCTTTCAGAGGATCCACCACTGATTTCCCCAATTGCAAATCTAAACTTTCTTGTTTACTATCCTTTATAATGGGTTTCAGTTTTGAATGTGGTCTTGGCATCAGGGGTTGTGGAGGTTTCAGGGGTTGTGAATTTCATTGGGGTTGGATGGAATCACACAGTAGATACTGACCTTTTGTTGGTGGGCCACCTTCATGAAAGATCTCTTCCTTGTACTTAAAAGCCCAAGGGCTTCTGGGATTGCCAGAATGTTTCTTGAAGAAAGTGAGGGTGACATGAGACAAGATCACAGGGGTTGACACCAGAAATCCCATGTCTAGTTTTCCCTTGTTCTCCCTGTAACATTTAGTAAGGGAAACTCATGATATGGCATCATCATGTTATGCCTCTCATCTCTCCCTCTCCCTGCCTCTTCCAGTGCCAGCCAGTGGAGAGTGTGTGGGGTAGCCTAACTTCCAGTGCCTCCAGTGTCAGCTAGTGGAGAGCGTGTGGGATAACCTGACCTGGGCCCCTCCAGATGTGTTCAACTACGACTCCCATAATCCCACAGCCAGCATATAGTCCAACACATCTGGAGGGCCAGAGGTTGGGGAAGCTTGGAGTGGGGAAACACATGATATAAAACTGTCACATCACGTTTCCCCAACAAACATTACAAGGAAGGGAGGGAGAACTAGAAATGGGGGTTACCATTTGCAGTTGTATAGTACCTCCATGATTGGGGTCACATTTAATTCTGCCCTGATTCCTTTGGGGTTGGCTTCGGAGTGGTTCTTTCTCAGAATTCTGAAGAGACTAAGCTTTTGGTATTCTACTTGCGGTTCAAACTATTTCCTAAAGGAAAGATTTATGGGCAAATGTGGTCATCAGGAAGGAGTGAGCTTCTTTCCTATCTCCTTGGAGTCCTCTTTATTCTGGTAACGAACCATGCACTGTTGAAGTAAACGGACGTGCACTTTGAAAACAACCAGTGATTTCTCACCAAGAGGTAGCTGGCTCTATTCTTTTGTTTTTCCTGCTCCAAGTAAAAGCAAAGCAATCAATCCTTCATATACATCTGCTCTATGGAGGATGCTGTTTTGACAGGCAGGTTAGAAAGGGGAAAATACTGCAACCTGCCAGATGTTTGCCACCCCCTCCCCGCTTTTGCAGTCTCACGTAAGTAGCAAAAACCAAAGGTTTCATCAAGCTCTTGCTGGGCTGCCATACATGGTGGGTTCAATTAATCTTGGTGGGTTGCCAGTCAGTAGGGATGTACGAAAGTCACTTACCTTTCTGCAGGTGTGTTTCATGGTGGGGGAGGAGGCGCTCCATCCCTCCCCCCAGAATCCTCCTGGGCCAGCTCCGCTCCATGGCGGTTCTGTGGAGCCGCCGGCCAGGGCCATCCGCAGCTGGAGTTCCGGCTGCAGCCGGGCTGCTGCAGACGCAAATGGCGGCCGCTGTAGTGGCCGCCATTTGTGTCCTGCCAGGCTGCCATGATAGGCTACGTAAGTATTTACGTAGCCTATCACGGCAGCCTGGCAGGACACAAATGGCGGCCACTATGGCGGCCGCCATTTGCGTCTGCAGCAGCCTGGCCGCAGCCGGAAAGAGCAGCGGAAAGAGCAGCCGGAAAGAGCACCGGCGCAAGCGTTTGCGTCCCTGCTCTTTGCTGTGATAGGCTACGTAAATACTTACGTAGCCTATCACGGCAGCTTGGCAGGACGCAAATGGCAGCCACAGCAGCTGGCCGAAAGACCACCACTGGAGCCCCAGGTAAGTTTTGTTCTGGGGGGATTATGCGGGGTGGCGGGGGGTGGGAGGCTGTTCTGCCACGGGTTTCGGGGGGCTGAATGCTAGTGCCTTCAGCCTCACTGAAATCCGTGGTGGAATTCTCCACCATCCCTACCAGTCAGGCTAGCACTGCAGTGTCTGCTGTATTCCTCGTGCAAAGCTTGTACGCTATTATGTTTTATGGCATTCCATGAAATTTCCCCTCTTAGGACTCAGAGAAGAAATTCCCTTCTTAGGACTTGGGGTTATCCAATGTTAGTCTAACTTAAGTCCCATTCATGTCAACGGGTCTACTCTAAGTAGGACTAATGTTTGATACAACCCAAGTTCTAAGAAGGGAATTCTATGGCTGGGGTTAATTGTCAATGAAGTTGAGGTGGGAGAAATTCATGTCAGCTGCTTAAGCCTAGCATTTATTTCTGACAGGAAAGGCACGTGCACGCTCCGTTTCTACAGCACATATACATAACTTAGTGTATAATACTGAGGTCTGAGCCTTAAAATTACACAGGTTTCTGAGGTGAAGAGAAATTGGCAGCTTCGTAGATGACAACAGTGCCCCGAACGCTTCGCAAGCTAAGGTTTTTGTGGGTTTATATCCTGGACCAGTACTTGTGAAACTCTGCTAGGCTGGAGACAGATGAGAATTAGAGGTACTTTGAAGAAAGGGTTGCTGCTTGCTGTATGTTGCTTCTGCTAAGCAAGATGTGTGGGGATTTTGTATAGCTTCAGAAACTTGCCAAACCTGTTTTACCTGGCAGGGGTTGCCTTAGGGACCCTGTTTCACATTGATCTCTTTATACAGGGACACTTACACATCTGCTATGGAATCTTTGAGCATTTGCATCTAACCAGCTTTGCGCCCCCTGGATTAATGTGCACATCAGAATATAGCCATTAATTGGATTTTGCCCTTCTTCAAATGTTTCTGAACGTGATACAGTTCTCCGCTGGAAACAGGTGTCAAAATTAGGGCTGTGCCGAATATGTCTTCCAAATTATTTTCTACCATTGCCATTCAATTTGATAGAAAAGAAATTGCTTTAGAAAATAAATTCAAATGAGAAGAAAATTTCAGAGAAATTCTCATGGGTTGGGTTTGGGGTTGTTGTGCTTACCTTGCATATGAGGTGGCCAAGGAGTGTGTGCAAGTGTCCTCTTTTTCATTACACAATCATCTCTCTGGTAGTCTAAAGCCTCCCTACCTTCCCAGACTTCAATTATAGCCCAGGGGAAGGCAACATGAGATAATTCCTCCCATAGGGCTTTTTCAGATCAGGAAGTGCAGGCAGGGAGGCTGCACAGCAGTTGAGGTATATCTAATAGAAAGAAAAAAACGCACACCACACCCTCGACTGCTTCGCAGTAATTAAGCTCATAAAAACTACCAAAAGAAATTCAAAATGAATTATCAAATGCCTTCAGCATGAGGCAGAAAAATGGAAGCCTCTTTCATGGGGGAAGAAAACTTTCAGGAAATTGGAGGACAGATTTTGGCACAACACTAGGTCCACCTCTTCCTTGGAGCTGAACACAGCACTGCCCCCACCCCTGCACCCGCATTGTGGTGGATGCAACATGGGGGCCAGGCTGCCAACACAATTGATGCTGTTGCTACTTGCAGGGACAGTGCAAAAAACCAAACATCCTCAGGTAAAAAGACAGAAACTGAGCTACAACCCCTGCCAATGGTGAGCCCTACCTGTGAGAAACTGTTGAAGAATTTCTCCTCCCCATGGAGAAATTCAGCAAAATTGTCCTCCCAATTTCTCTGCCCACAAATTGGGTGGAGAGGTTTGAGAAGCCATTTGTGCCCAGCTCGAATCGAAATGCTTTTAAAATGAGTATTTTAAGAGAAAATGCATTTAGAAATGCG
The DNA here is from genome assembly GCF_057233095.1 of Heloderma suspectum. NCBI lineage: Eukaryota > Metazoa > Chordata > Lepidosauria > Squamata > Helodermatidae > Heloderma > Heloderma suspectum. The sequence goes on from NC_139461.1 coordinate 138,011,829, forward strand.
TATTTTAAGAGAAAATATATATCAAAAAATAAGTATCTAAATGCACATTTTGTGTGGATTAATCCCTCCCCCCCACACACATATTTAACGTGGAAATGGGAAGGAACGGAGTTATGAATTAATCTAAATAGGAAGAGACTCGTCCGTCTGTCCCTGCAGGTTATGCAAGTGCCGACCAGCAGGCTCCTGGGCTATCTGTTGCCCTGTGCAAATGAATTGTATGCCCCAGAATCACTGGAGGCTGGTGGCTCCGAGGTCAGTGGGGCAGTGAATCTGCTCCAGGTTTCAGTCCTTTGGAGTTCTGACTGGTTCTGACTGGAACCAGGAGCGGATTCACTGCTCCACTGACCTTGAAGCCACCTGTCTCCGCTGCCTAGAATGCACTGAAGACTCTTCCCCAGTGAGTATTGCAGTGGAAGATTAGTAATGAAGACAACTTCCAGACGAGGCTTTGATTGTATCACAGCCTCATTTGCCTCATTTGCAGGGGGTTCAGAAGTCATTGTCTTCCACTCACAGCCCTCCCGTGTTTTCCCACTTCTTCCACCTTTTTTCTTTCAACAGAAAATCAATTAAAGAGCAAGGGATGGAATAGCTGCAGAGTGCCTTCTAAATGGTAGCGCTAGGATCCTTCTGTCTGGAAGCAAGCAGGCAGACCGCCGTCTTTCAAGGAAATGATTCCATCAGCTGTCTTCTCATTATGGAATTCTGAGAAGCTTCCAAGGATTCTTAGGAATGCAGTTTGAAAAACAACTGCTTGAAAGAATGGGTTGTAATTCTGCTTTTTTGGTTACTCCTAAAGTGTGGAGGGCAAATTTTGCCTCCACCCAAACGACCAATTTCATAGTTTATATTAGAAGTAGCTTGTGTTGCTCTCAAAGGAAGAGATACCCCACTTATCCATGTTACAAGAGACATTTCAGAAATGAGTCCAATGTTGTGGACTTCCTTGCATTTTTTAAAACCCTCATTAAATTGCATTTGCAGCTATTTTTTGAACGTCTGTGGTCACTTTGCAGTAGGCCAAATCTGAGTTGTCCTGCTACTATTTCCCCCCCTTTGTCATAGCAATAAATGGAGCCCATATGACCCTGTGCTTTTCAACAAAGCTGATTTAAAGCAAATCCAAATGCCCTGAGTGTGAAAACAAAAGGGATATAAATGGTCTGTTTTGCGAGTGTGTTGCAATGTTGGGCAAGGCAGCAATACTAATAAAATGAGTGCGTGTGTGTGAGCACAGACACTCATATTTTACTCTTAGCGTCAATGCTGAGATCTTTCCAGGGGATTAATAGTTAGGCCAAGTGGCTCCCAGCAATTGAGTGCCTATCACACACACTGTTTCTCCAGTGGTTGTTGAAAGCCAGGTGTGTCTGTGGATTGGCCTAGGCTGCTGAAAGCATGCACTGAAACACATTGTCCACTAAGGGCTGCAATCCCCCAGTTGCTCTTTACGTTTCAGACTCAATTTTGCTGCTGTATAGATCTCGGCCTAATGACTTTCCAGTGCTTGGCTAGCCGCACGGATCTGTGCGCGTGCAGGCAGTATTGTTTGAAACTAGAATAACATTCTTCTCGCTTACACTATTAAGGAGTCCCCTTTGTGGGAAGAAAAGGCAATAGTTAGAGTATATATGTAATGCTGCAGCATGGAAAATTTGAACTCTATCAGACTAATCAATTGCTTAAGCCGTGTTTCCCAAACGTCTAATAGGCCAAGGCACTTTTTCTCTCCTGAATTAAAACAGGGCATGCTTCAGTCTTATACCTGAAAGAACAACAACAACTTGTACACAGTGTACCAGTAAGAAACTCCCACCCACAAAAGGCTCAGCCCTTGAGTTTCAGCTTGAGTCACTGGTTAGTGCCAGGCAAACTCCACTCAGCTCACCTCAAAACCCATTTTTTTTTCTTTGCTTTGCTTTTTAAAGCTTTCCTGGAAAATGCTGTGTTTTATTTTTTAAGGTTTTTTTTTTTTTTTTAGTAAGCGAAAATAAAAATGAATGGCCTGCGAGCTCATCCACCTGGCCAGTTCCACTGTCCCCTTCTCAAGAAAAGAATGTACCTCTGAGAAGAATCATCCTGCGGCAGAGGGCTTGCCGGAGACAAGAAGTCTTTCCAGCTTCTCTTTAACTCAAAATGATAATTGCCTGCTGAGGAGCATGGCATTGTAGTTTTCTTTGCCTCTTTAGCTTGCTTGGAAGAAAATAAAATCAAAATTCCTCCTCCACAAGCATTTCCTAGGAAAGCTTGAAGAAAAACAAATGGTTTTTGAGGTTAACTGAGGGGAGTTTATCCCTTACTATTCGCTGATAACAAGGGCTTTCTTCAAACGGAGCTTTTATCCTGCAATTGAAATGGCTCCTTCACTGAAGTTTGTGGGCTCTTTAGATGACGCCATGAACCTCCAAGGTGTCTCCTGCACTAAATGACCTGTATTCTGTTTTTAAATAGATCGCAGATAATGAGCTATCAGATTACCTCATTGTATTCCGCTCGAGTTCCCTCCGTGAAAAGAAGGAAAGCGGCAAGAAGAGGAGTGAGATCAATGAAAGATAATGGAAGATGCAGATATGGGGAGAATGAGAGGGAAAGGGGTGGGGAGAAGGAAGCACATGAAAATGGGAGTTGTTGTGATTCCTGCATTTAAAACAGAAGCAGAAAGGCCCATTTTAAATGCAGGATTTTAGGCTGGTGTACAGATGCTCAAGGCCTCCCTGCCATCAGCTGCCTGGCCCTCCTCTCAAAGGTAAGCGAGGTTTGTTTTGTGGTGTGGGGCTTGCTTGGGAATGGGGGGAACTAGCAGTGAGAGCTGTCTAGCAGTGGGGATGATCCCCATTTTGAGCAGGATCTGAAACTGAAGGGATCTGGGCCCAGCTCAACATGAGGGGGAGGCTTTTTGAACTGTGTGAGTTTGTACTATGAACTCCAGTTGTAAATTTGCCCCCATCACTACCATTGATTTGCCTCCTGATTGGAATGAGGCTAGCCCAGAGCAATAAGCCCGGCAGAGAAAGGAGAGCACATCATCCCAAGTCAGATTATTTGTCATATCTCCCCAGTATTGTTTTGTTCACTCTGACTGGAAGCGGGTCTCCAAGGTTACATGCAGAGGTCTTTCACAACATCTGCTACCTGATCCTTTTTACTGAAGAGGTCACAACATGAATCGAACCTGGAACCTTCTGATGCAAAGCATGTGCAAAAGGCAGACTTAATCAAGGAGTATTTCTGTGACATCTTTGTATCAAGAGTAACATAAGGGTCTGTTCAGGCAGCAGGAACTGTGAAAGACCTTCGCTATGTAGCCATTCAAATGGCTACACAGCGATGTCAACCGAGGGTAAAGGAAATACTTCCTAGATCAGTCCCAATGGGTAATCCCAAACAATTGGGGATCACATAGTGAAGAGAGTGACATCACAAACATGTAGCCAATCATATGTCACTACACTGTGGCTTTGCTGAGGACAAATGAAGCCAAATGAAGTTGCTGTTAGCAAACAAATCACTGAAAGATTAATGACATTGTCAAAAATATTCTAAAAATACAGAGTATAGTTTTGGTTTACCCTTAGTAATTTATCAGGAATGATTGTGAAATAATGAACTCACCTCAGGACTGGGGTCCATTTTATGGGCCACTTTAAACATTATCTTATTTGCTTTAGGCGTATAGCTGGGTGTTTTTTAAGCGTACACTGGAAAAGTAAAGTGTGAATGCAATGAACAGATGATTGGAAACGCATTACTGCTACACCCGTCAAAGGTCCAGAAATGGCTGGGGCTCCTCTTGAGCAACTTCATTGGCAAACGGCAAACCCATGTTTGTTGCCGTGTAATGTGTGAAAAGGTCCTGTTACCCAAACTTTGTTGCTTGAGATGGTGTTATTATAGAGGTAATGGCTAGCACCATTCTCAGTCTTTCAAATTAGTATTTTAATCATGGGGGAATATCATTTTCAAGAGGAACATTATTCATTTCTGAAATTTCCATTAGTTTCAAAAACATCTTTTCCTGATGAGATCACTGGAAGTCCATTGAATTATCCACATTGGTGTTGTGCTTGGCAGCAAAGCATGCTTTGGTTTTCCTCAAGAGTATCCTTAATTTTAGGAACCATTCTAGACCTTGTTTTGATTTTATACACAGTTCCAGGATTTTAAGAGTCCAGCGTCTGCTACCAGAAAACCGAGTTGTATCAGATGTGATACCATACCAGCAGCAGACCTTTTGCAGACTCTCTCATTCACAAGACTCAACCATTCCTCTTCTTATGTGACTAGGAGCCCTGCCCCTGCTTGACATCTTTTGTTGACATGTTATCTTTTTCATTTGAAATAAAAATGTTACAAAAAGCCGTTATATTCCAGTACATGACTGGCGATTGATCGAATGTTCTGTCATACTCTCATGAGGACAGGGGGTGTTGCTGTTGTCAATGAAGCTATCTGTGAAGACTTTCAGGCAAGAGGTACACCCTCTTTTAAAACAAAAACTACAGTTATGTGTAAGAAAGATCCATAAGACTCAGGATCAGTGGTGTTGTTAGGGTAGGACTTTGGAGCAGATATCCAGGGCTCCACCCAACAAAATAAGCAGGAATAGCCCCAAGGGCAGCAAGGCTGATGTACTACATGTAATATACATTGCCACCTAATTAGGGTGCTGCATATGATCATTTGAGGTAGTTGAAGTAATACACATTGCCATCAAAAGAGCCATCCCCCAATAAGACCATTGTCCAGAGTGTAAAATTACCTAAGTAATTTTACACTCCTTCATAACAGCAAGGATTTCCCCAACTCTGTAGTACAAATCCGCTGAGGTGCTGGTCCTGTTACACATCCAGAACAGAGGAGGAGATAATCTAGCTATCAGCATCAACCATGCACTGCCCATGATTAGCTTACATGTGTCTGGTTGAGCTTTAAAGCCTTAATTCTCAGAGCATAAATATCTACCCTATCTATACAGAAGTTGAGAGCTATAAAGTAGGACTCGATGTTCCGTGGAGATTTGAGCTTGGCTATCCTGCAATATCTGTTATTTATTTAAAATATTATTTCCCACCACTCCTACACGCGAGGTTGCATAAAAGACTCTGGCTTCTCTTGACTCTGTGGTATTTATTTTCATATTAAAAGGCTCACAAACAAGAATACTGTGCATTCTGGAATGCTGCATGCATGGGTGTGTGTGTGTGTGTGTGTAAAACAAAGTGCTGGCTTACCTTACCTCCTGCACCACACACATATTTCAAAACAGAGGAAGATATGAGTCAAGAGGTGAATTAATCTGGTGTGTGCAAAGGGTATGGATCAGGCTGAGTGTGAAATAGTAAAATGGGGTCCTACCACGTGGACATAGGGGAGGTTGCGCGGGGGAGGAGAAAAAGAGGGAGAAAGAATAATGATTACTTTTGGCCATCCATATCTCTCTCTCTCTCTCTCTCTCTCTCTCTCTCTTTGTTTTGTTAATACAGAGTGCATAGCATATTAAGGGCAGGTTCTGTGGCCCAAACAGAGTGCATCATGGTGGTGCAGTGGATATCACGTAATATGCATATTCGGGTGTGTGAGTGTAGACCTCATTCCCAAAACCTTTGTATCCCCTTTTCAAGTGATTGCAGGAACTGAGTTGACATGCATACTGGAGATATATCTGCCTATGCACTATATCATACATTGACATCACATGTGCAGTTCTGGGGTGCATGCATTCCTACTGCCCCACCACGCAGAAAGGTTGCCAGATTATGAGCATGTGGACTGGCCCCTAGTGGTAAAATAGTGTCATATTAGTAATTTACCATGTCTGCTGTGGAGAGCTCAAGATGCAATGGATTTTTTTTTAAGTTACAGGAAGATAAGTTCAGACTGAATATTTAGGGATGTACGAAACTCTTACCTGGCTCCACGCTGGGCAATCCGCAGTTGGGGGAAGGCTCTCTGTCCCTCCCCCTGGAATCCTCCCTGGCAGGCTCTGCTCTGCAGCAACTCCGCGGAGCCGCCAGCCAGGGATCCCTGGGCTGCACAGGGATGCAAATCGCGGCTGCCGTAGCCGCCGCCATTTGCGTCCGTGTCTTTAGCCATGATAGGCTACATAAATATATACGTAGACCATCACGGCTAAAGACACAGATGCAAATGGCGGTGGCTACGGCGGCTGCCATTTGCGTTCCTTCCTGTTGCTGTAATAGGCTATGTATATATTTATGCAGCCTATCATGGCAAAAGACGGGCGCAAATGGTGGCCGCTACACCATTTGTGCCCCTGTCTTTTGCCATGATAGGCTACGTAGATACTTACGTAGCCTATCACGGCTTGCAGATGCAAATGGTGGCTGGCATAGTGGCCACCATTTGCGGCCGCAGCCTGGCAGCAGCTGGACCCGCCGCCGGACCCACCGCTGGACCCGCAGCCAGGTAGGCTCCGTTTCACAGGGCTTTCGCGGGGTGGTGGGGCGGGTTGCTCCATTCCGCCACGGATTCCGGGGGGCTGAATTCACTGGAATTCGGCCTCCATGGGATCCGTGGCAGAATTCTCTAACAACCCTATGAATATTAGAGAAATGTAGGGATGGACGGAACACTTACCTTCCATTCCGTTCTGTTTCCAGGGTGGGGGGGAGGTGCTCCGTCCCTCCCCCCGGAATCCTCGATGGGGGGGGGAGGCAATCCGGTCCTCCCCCCCAGAATCCTGCCCGGCCGGCTCTGCTCCATGGCCCGGCCGCGGAGCCGCAGGGCCAGCTCTGGCCACCCGCAGCCAGACATCTGGCCACTGGGCAGCCCTGCAGGGATGCAAATGGCGGGTATTGTAGCCACCGCCATTTGCGTCCCTGTATTTAGCTGTGATAGGCTATGTAAATATTTACGTAGCCTATCACGGCAGGGGGAAAAAAACCCAGCATACGCAAATGGCGGTAGCCACCACCACTTGTGTACGCTGGGTTTTTTTCTCCCTGCCGTGATAGGCTACGTAAGTATGTAGCCTATCACGGCAGGGGGAAAAAAACCCAGTGTACGCAAATGGCAGTAGCCGCTGCCATTTGCATACACTGAGTTTTTCCCCCCTGCCGTGATAGGCTACGTAAATACTTATGTAGCCTATCACGGCCTCCGCAGGGGTGCAAATGGCGTCCCTGCATTAGTCGTGATAGGCTACGTAAGTATTTACGTAGCCTATCACGGCTATGAAGAGAAGAGGAAGCGAATGGCGGCCGCAGGACGGCTGCCATTCGCAAAGCAGTGCGGACGGTAGCAGGTAAGTGCTCCGTTTCACGTGCCTTTTGTGGGCTGGGGGGGCAGGGGCTTCATTCCGCGACAGATTTCAGGGGATCTGAAATGCCAGATCTGAATGCCAGTGCATTCAGCCTCACCGAGATCCGTCGCGGAATTCTCTGACATCCCTAGAGAAATGTACAGGCTATAGATATGGTCCTGTGTACTGCTATGTAGGGGTAAGTCTTGTCGCAATCTATGGGATAAGGAAAGGAAAAATATAGGTTTAATATATGGTTTAATGGCAATTTTTTTTCTAAAAACGAATTAAGAAACTTATTGATTTTGTTGTTCCAGTGAACTACGGTAACTAATATACTTGATAAACTAGGTATGAGGTAGTACATGTTAATCTCAGACACTGACATAGGGTCTATAACACCCTGATCCTAAATGTTTTACTTGTAGGGATGTACAAAATGTACTTACCGTTCTGATCCAGGGCATCTGTGGTGGTGGGGAGGCCCTCCGTCCCTCCCCCCGGAATCCTCCCCGGCTGGCTCCGCTCCGCGGCGACTCCGCAGAGCCACCAGCCAGGGCCTCCCACAGCCGGATTCTGGCTGCTGCCGGGCTGCTGCGGCCGCAAATGGTGGCCGCCACACCATTTGCGTGGCTGCCTTTTGCCGTGATAGGCTACGTAAATACTTACGTAGCCTCTCACTGCAAACAGCAGGGGCGCAAATGGCATAGCGGCCACCATTTGCACCCCTGCTCTTTGCCATGATAGGCTACGTAAGTATTTACGTAGCCTATCACAGCAAAAGGCAGCCATGCAAATGGCGGCCGCAACAACAGCCGCCATTTGTGGCCACAGCAGCCCGGCAGCAGCCGGAAGACAAACTGCTGTCACCACATCTGCTGCCGCATCTGCCGCCTCATCTGCCACTGCCGCATCTGCCGCCAGGTAGGTCCGTCCCGGGGGAGGGATTTCGGGGGGTGGCAGGGGGGCGTTCCGCCATGGACTCTGGGGGGGCAGATTCTAAAGAATCTGGCCTCATTGGAGTCTGTGGTGGATTTCTCCAACATCCCTATTTACTTGGAAAAAAATCCAACAAGTGTGGATCACCATGACTTTTGGGGGGCATGGGTGGAGGGCAAAGGATTCTTTGTACTCTTTGCTCCACCTTCTTTGTGGAGGGAGAAATTCTTTACAGGTGGGGGAAAGGAAGTGGGAGTAAAGAAATCAAGATGGTTTCCCCCCATTCCACTCCTGCAGTTTCAGAATCCTCCTGCCAATGATGGTTTTGAGCCCTCCTTCCATTCTCAAAGTGGCTACTGAGAGAAGAGATTATTAAGTCCCATCTATGCTCAGGGCTAGTGCCTGCATACTATTCCAGCAGCATAGGTTTTTTTTCCCTAGGGGTGTGTGTGTGTGTGTGTGTGTGTGTGTGTGAACGTGGTGGTGGTGGTGGGGACAGATCATTTTGACCTTCAAAAAACTTCCACAAGGGTTGGGAGCTTCTGCCATCCTTAGGTAGCCTTTCCTACCCTGCCCCCCCTTTTCAGCTCTCATCACGTCTGCATGCTAGGACCCCTCTTTAGTATTATATGATATGATAGATAATAAAATGTTTAATCTCATCCAGAGCTTCCTTTCATACTTGGGTTCTGTTGTGCATACAGGGATCTTTACTCATAAAGTTCTTCGCATTCAGTTTCATGGAGGGATCACCTTTGTGTGCAAATTAAAGCTTTGAAGTTAATGGGAAAGCCAGTGTACATGGGAGACCCATGTGTCCACTAGTAGCCACACAAGGTGTAAGAAAGCAGCAAGTAGGCTCAATTCATTTACTTGCATGAGTTCCGTTGAAATGAGTGGGTGCTGTGTGAGAGCACTCCTATGTGCTTCCACAGCTCCCATTCGTTTCTGTGGGGCTCACAGAAAAGAACTTGGTAAAACTGCACTCTAACTAAACTACACATGGAGGCCATGCAAATGTATTTTAAATGGCAACAAGACAGAAAATGCCAATCAATGTAGGAAATGCTTTTCTTCAACCTCTGCACACTTCAGCCCAACATATTTAATGTATCTTGCAGTTTTCCCTTCTGCCCCTTTAAACGTGGCCAGTAAAGAGATGTTGAAAATATTTCCGCAATTATTATGCTACCGAGACCACAAATTCTCTCTGGTCTATGGCAGTATTTCTCATTAGTCAGCTTCAGCTTGTTTAACCTTTCCTCTTGTAAAACCATTCTTCTGGTTTGCTTTCTGTTTTGCCTTTCATGTCTGTGCAATTTCTTCTGGGTTTCTTTTATCTTTGTCTGCCTCTAAGCTCACTAAATATAGTACATTCATATTCACATTTCTGTTTCCTGTTACTGATATATTTCTTTCGCTGACGTTTTATTTTGAACCCAGATTTTATTTACAATAAAATATTTATTTACAATTGCCACAAATCTTGTCTCTATCTTTTTGCTTCTCCCCTCCCTTCTAAAGTTCAGAACAAACACTGGAGGCACAAAAGGGGTGGGTGTTGATGGTCTCAAAGCCAGTATAGGGAGGTCTGCTCCCCTCAAACTGGTGTGAGAGACTTCCATGAGCTCTCCCCGTAAGCTACCAAGGAGTCTGGTGGGAGAGACATCTTGAGTGGCACTTTCAGGCATCCCATAATTCCATCAAAGGAAGGGGAGAACAGGATCATGGTCACTGCCCCTGCCCCCCGTCATGTCCCAGGTGGCCCTGCTTCTGGCAATCCATGCATTGGACGAGGGGAGCCTGCTTGTATTGTGTGGGCCTGCCACACGATTTAGAACTTTGATAGTGCACAGCAATAAATCATGCAGGGATCCAACACATCTCCCAACTTCAAGTATAGCCTGATGGGATCTGAGCTAGTGGTGACCAACCAGGAAAGAGATCTTGGGGTTGTGGTGGACAGCTCGATGAAGATGTCAACCCAGTGTGTGGCTGCTGTACAAAAAGACAAACTCCACGTTCAGAATAATTAGAAAAGCAATTGAGGATAAAACTGCCAATCTCATTCTGCCCCTATACAAATCTATGGTGCAGCCACACTTGGAATACTGCGTACAGTTCTGGTCACCACATCAAGAAAAAGATATTGTAGAGCTGGAAAAAGTGCAGAAAAGGGCAAATAAAATGATCAAGGAGCTGGAGCATCCCCCCTATGAGGGAAGGCTACAACTGCTGGGATTGTTTAGCTTGGAAAAAAGGAGGCTAAAGGGAGACATGATAGAGATATACAGAATTATGCATGGCGTGGAGAATGTGGACAGGGAGAGATTTTTCTCCCTCTCTCAAAATACTAGAACCCAGGTCATCCCATGAAGCTGATTGGTGGGAGATTCGGGACAGATAAAAGGAAGGACTTCTTCACACAGCACATATTTAAACTATATGGCATGTGCTACCACAGGATGTAGCGATGGCCACCAATTTGGATGGCTTTGAAAGGGGATTGGACAAATTCCTGGAGGAAAAGGCTATCAGTGGCTACCGCTCTTGATGGCTATGTGCTGCCTCCAGTACCAGAGGCAGTGAGCCTATGTACACCAGTTGCTGGGGAACATGGGTGGGTGGGTGCTGTTGCGCTCATGCCCTGCTTGTGGGTTCCTGGTCGCCAGCTGGTCGGCCACTGTGTGAACAGAATGCTGGACTAGAGGGACCCTTGGTCTGATCCAGCAGGGCTCTTCTTGTGTTCTTATACAACAGGCTCTCCTTCTTGGACTGCCTCCCAGCATGGGGCGGGGTGAGCATATGTGGCCCTCTCCCCTTCCTCGCATGACTGCAGTTGCGTCTGGGTAGATTGCCTGAAAAGGCCCCTGCTTGTCCAATTACATTGGATACTTCCCAGTTTGTACAGCCTGAGGGTGTGGGCAGGATCCTTGTGCGGCTGCCAGTGGTGTGTTGGACCCTTGTCTGTCTGGGCTTATAAAAGCAGCCAGGGGTGGGGGACTGGCTGAGTGGCTAAGGGTAGCGGTGAACACCTCTTTATAGCAAGGTGTGATCCTATTTTGCTTTAAAGAGGCAGTCGCAAGTTTAAAAAAGCCTCCCTGGATCCCAGTGTATTGGATAATTTCTGCTATTCCATTTTGGGGCAAGGTGTTGGAGTAGGTGGTGGCTTCTAAGCTCCCTGGAATTTCTGGATGATACAGATTATCTAGATCCATTTCAATTTGGCTTCAGGCCTGATTACGGGACAGAGAAGGCTTTGGTCACCTTGGTGGATGATCTGTGCCAGGATCTGGACAGGGTGAGTGTTTCCCTGTTCTGCTGGACCTCTTGGTGGCTTTTGATACCATCAGCCATGGTATCCTTCTGGGGCCATCTGTCTGAGATGGGTGGCTCTGGTCCTTCTTGGAGGGGTGATTTCAGAAAGTGGTGTTGGGGGATTTCTGTTCAACGCTGTGGCTGTTGGTCTATAGTGTTCTCAGTAGTCCTTCTTATCCCCTATGCTATTTAACATATACATGAAACTACTGGGAGAGATTTCCAGAGTTTGGGGGTTAAGTGCCACCAGTATGCTGATGACATCCAACTCTATCTGTCCTTTCCATCTAACTCCAAGGAAGCTGTTCTAGTTCTAAATCAGTGTCTGATGTCAGTAATGGACTGGATGAGGGCAAACAAGCTGAAACTTAATCCAGACAAGGCAGAGGTGCTTCTGATTAGTCAAAAGGCAGATCAGGGAATAGGGACTCAACCTGTGTTGGATGGGGATACACTCCCCTTGAAGACTCAGGCTTGCAGTTTGGGTATACTTCTGGACACGGCTCTGAACATGGATGCTGAGGTTTCAGCGGTAGCTAGGAGTGCATTTGTGCAGCTGAGGTTAGTGCACCAACTGCGCCTGTTCCTAGAGATGTCTGATCTGGCCACAGTTGTGCATGACTTAGTTACATCCTGTTTAGAATACTGTAACGTGCTCCACATGGGGCTGCCTTTAAAAAGTATTCAGAAATGTCAGTTGGTCCAGAATGCTGTGGCCAGACTGTTGTCTGGGGCTGGTTACAAGGAGCACATGACTCACTTTTACAACAGCTTTATTGGCTCCCAGTTTGTTACTGGGCACAATTCAAAGTGCTGCTTATGACCTATATGGCTTGTGATTAGACTTGTGATCAGGCTGTTATTGCTGTGTTTTTATTGTGTTTTAACACATTGTTTTAGTGTTGTTTTGATCAAGTTTTATTTATGATTGTAAGCCACTGCCTTGAATGCTATTTTTCTTGGTAGAAAGGTGGGGTACAAATCAATCAAATAAATAAATAAATAAATGGTGGGAGAAAAGGATTGTGCAATGCAACCCCCTGTTTTTGCCCAGGCTTTTAAGTGGAACAGGAGTCACTCACTGGAAAGGGCATTGTTCCTCCTTGTTATTGTTTTAACAATTCTCCTTTCTATCCATCCCCAATTTTGGAACCAAAGCTCCTTTTTCCTCATGACTCTGAGGGAATCCAAGATGCATGAAATGCAAGCACCTAGGGAGGTAACTGCATGGTCACTGCTGATGACCATCGAATCACCTCCCTTAGGTGATGACTGAAACATCTCTTTTCTGTTCAGTGGGCCAGAGTAGCGCTAGGCCATACTGGCCTTTCCTTCCCATTGTCTCTTCATACTTTACCCTAGAAACATTGTTATAGAGGAAACCCTGGGGGTACAAATGCCCATTTATTATTTAATAACAGTTTATATCCCCTTCATGGATCACTGCCTTGTTGTGGCGAAGGGGCTTGCGTAACTCAGTGAAGCCATAAGCTATGCCGTGCAGGGCCACCCAAGACGGACAGGTCATGGCAGAGAGTTCTGACAAAATGTGGTCCACTGGAGAAGGAAATGGCAACCCACTCCAGTATTCTTGCCAAGAAAACCCCATGGAACGTATCACAAGGCGAAAAGAGATGACGCCGGAAGATGAGCCCCTCAGGTCGGAAGGTGTCCAATATACTACTGAGGAAGAGCAGAGGGTATTTCCAAGTAGCGCCAGAAAGAGTGAAGCGGCTTGGCCAAAGCCGAAAGGACACTCAGCTGTGGATGTGTCTGGTGGTGAAAAGAAAATCCGATGCTGTAAAGAACAATATTGTCTAGGAACCTGGAATGTAAGATCAATGAATCAAGGTAAGCTGGAGGTAGTCAAACATGAGATGGCAAGACAGAACATTGACATCTTGGGAATCAGCGAACTAAAATGGACAGGCATGGGTGAATTTAATTCAGGTGACCATCATATCTACTACTGTGGGCAAGAATCCCTTAGAAGAAATGGAGTAGCACTCATAGTCAACAAAAGGGTGGGAAAAGCAGTACTGGGGTACAATCTTAAAAATGATAGAATGATCTCAGTACGAATCCAAGGCAAACCATTCAACATCACAGTAATTCAAGTCTATGCCCCAACCACTGAGGCCGAAGAAGCTGAGGTTGATCGGTTCTATGAAGACCTCCAACACCTTCTAGAACTAACACCAAAAAAAGATGTCCTCTTCATCATAGGGGATTGGAATGCTAAAGGAGGAAGTCAAGAAATCACCGGGATAACAGGCAGGCATGGCCTTGGTGTACAAAATGAAGCAGGACAAAGGCTAATAGAGTTCTGCCAAGAGAACACGCTGATCATAGCAAACACTCTTTTCCAACAGCACAAGAGGCGACTCCACACATGGACATCACCACATGGTCAATATTGAAATCAGATTGATTATGTCCTTTGCAGTCAAAAATGGAGAAGCTCTATACAGTCAGTAAAAACAAGACCTGGAGCTGACTGTGGCTCAGATCATGAGCTTCTTGTTGCAAAATTTTGGCGTAAATTGAAGAACGTAGGGAAAACCACTAAACCATTCAGGTATGACCTCAATCATATCCCTGATGAATATACAGTGGAGGTGAAGAATAGATTTCAGGGATTAGACCTGATAGACAGAGTGCCTGAGGAACTATGGACGGAGGTCCGTAACATTGTTCAAGGGGCAGCAACTCAATCCATCCCAAAGAAAAAGAAATGCAAGAAAGCCAAGTGGCTGTCTGATGAGGCTTTACAAGTAGCTGAGGAAAGAAGGGAAGCGAAAAGCAAGGGAGAAAGGGGAAGATATATCCAATGAATGCAGAGTTCCAGAGAATAGCAAGGAGAGACAAGAAGGCCTTCTTAAATGAACAATGCAAAGAAATCGAGGAAAACAACAGAATGGGAAAGACTAGAGATCTCTTCAAGAAAATTGGAGATCTCAAGGGAACGTTTTGTGCAAAGATGGGCATGATAAAGGACAAAGAAGGCAGGGACCTAACAGAAGCAGATGAGATTAAGAAGAGGTGGAAAGAATACACAGAAGAACTATACAGGAAAGATCTGAATGTCCCTGATAGCCATGAGAGTGCGGTCACTGAACTTGAGCCGCACATCCTAGAGAGTGAAGTCAAGTGGGCCTTAGGAAGCATTAGTAACAACAAAGCTAGCGGAGATGACAGTCTTCCAGCTGAGCTATTTAAAATCCTAAAAGATGATGCTGTTAAAGTGCTGCACTCAATATGCCAACACATTTGGAACACTCAACAGTGGCCGCAAGACTGGAAAAAGTCAGTTTACATTCCAATTCCAAAGAAGGGCAATGCCAAAGATTGTTCAAACTACCGCACAATTGCGCTCATTTCACATGCCAGCAAGGTTATGCTCAAAATCCTACAAGCTAGGCTTCAGCAGTATGCGAACCGAGAACTACCGGAAGTACAAGCTGGGTTTCGAAGAGGCAGAGAAACTAGAGATCAAATCGCCAACTTTCACTGGATCATGGAGAAAGCAAGAGAATTCCAGAAAAACGTCTATTTCTGCTTCACTGACTATGCTAAAGCCTTTGATTGTGTGGATCACAACAAACTGTGGCAAATTCTTAAAGTGATGGGAGTACCAGACCACCTTACCTGTCTCCTGAGAAACCTGTACGAGGGTCAAGAAGCAACAGTAAGAACCAGACATGGAACAACTGATTGGTTCAAAATTGGGAAAGGAGTACGACAAGGCTGCATATTGTCACCTTGCTTATTTAACTTATATGCAGAGTACATCATGAGAAATGCCGGGTTGGATGAATCACAGGTCGGAATTAAGATTGCTGGGAGAATTATCAACAACCTCCGATATGCAGACGATACCACCCTAATGGCAGAAAGCGAAGAGGATCTAAAGAGCCTCTTGTTGAGGGTGAAAGAGGAGAGTGCAAAAGCTGGTTTGAAACTCAACATTAAAAAAACCAAGATCATGGCATCTGGCCCTATCACTTCCTGCATATAGAAGGGGAAGAAATGGAAGCAGTGACAGATTTTACTTTCTTGGGATCCAAGTTCACCGCAGACGGTGACTGTAGCCATGAAATTAAAAGACGCTTGCTCCTTGGGAGGAAAGCTATGGCAAACCTAGACAGCATAGTAAGAAGCAGAGACATCACCTTGCCGACAAAGGTCCGTCTAATCAAAGCTATGGTTTTCCCAGTAGTAATGTATGGCTGTGAGAGCTGGACTATAAGGAAGGCTGAGCGCCGAAGAATTGATGCTTTCGAACTGTGGTGCTGGAGAAGACTGTTACGAGTCCCCTGGACTGCAAGGAGGTCAAATCAGTCCATCCTAAAGGAAATCAACCCTGAGTGCTCATTGGAAGGACAGATACTGAAGCTGAAGCTCAAATATTTTGGCCACCTAATGCGAAGAGAAAACTCTCTGGAAAAGACCCTGATGCTGGGAAAGACTGAAGGCAAAAGGAGAAGGGGATGGCAGAGGATGAGAAGGCTAGATAGCATCACGGATGCGATGCATATGAACTTGAGCACGCTCCGGGAGAGAGCGCAGGACAGGAAGGCCTGGCGTGTTATGGTCCATGGGGTCACGAAGAGTCGGACACGACTGAACGACTGAACAACAACAACAACAGTTTATATGAGTATTCCATATGCGCGAGATTATGAAATATAGCATCTTCTGCTGATAAGCATGGCTTAGGCACAAATTTTGTCACTACCCAAGCCGTAGAGTTCTTTTTGTCTTAATATTAGTGTTTGACTCTGTGGGGTCTGACATCTCTATTCTTTTGTCTGACAAATTTGTGCACCGACTTGTAAAAAAAAAAAAAAATGAAAAAGAAGAAGAGGAAAATCAATATTGTTTTCCCTGGCACATTCTCTGCAGTTGAGTTGATTTATTATCACAGTTCCCTTTCCCCCCTATTTTTTTATCAGTCTGTTTCTATTGCTTTAAGGTTGAGTTCCTGATAATATCACAGGGTAGAAGACAGCAAAGGAGTTTCCATGACCTTATCCCCTATGTGATCTTGTCCACTATGATTGTGAACTATAGCTATAAGGTGAACAGTGATTTTATCCGGGCTTCATGATCAAATTTATGTTCTGTTTTGTCAGAAACAAGGGCAAAGTGAGAGTTGTTTTTTTTTTAACAGAAACAATCTAAACCAGCCTTCCCCAACTTGGAGTCCTCCAGGTGTTTTGGATTTCAACTCACATCAGCCGCTGCCAGCATGGACAATGATCAGGAATCCTGGAGATTGTAGTCCAAAACATCTGGAGGGCACCGGGGGCCAAAAGGTGATCTAAACTCCAGATTCCCACTCCCCCCAAAAAGTTTGGGTGTCAAGATTTCTCATAGCTAATAGCAATAAACTGCGCTAATTTGCTTAGACTTGTTAAACAGAGACCTATGTAGAACTAAGGCGATGTACTTGAAATTAAAGATAAACCAGTGAAGCTCAACTGAGGTAGTATTTGCAAGTTTTTCCAACCAAGTTTCATTGTGGTATCTCAGTACTCAAAAGAGATAACACATTGTAATATGTTTTCCATCTTTCCGGATAGGGATGTCAGAGAAATCTAATAATGGAATCAAATGAATCTGGATTTAATGAATCCGATTCTGCGGAGTTGTGGACTTTTTTTTAAAAGAAAACTTTCCAGAATTTTACACAAATGCAGTCATAGAAAAATATGTAAAATAAAAAATACCAGCTGAAAATGCACATTTCCCCATAGGCTAACGTATGAAAATGGAGATGGGGGGGGGGGGAGATTTGCACATTTTCGCAAGTGCGAAATTGCACAAATGCAAATCTTGTCAATAGGCAGACAATGGAGCAAAAGGGATCTGACAATCCACAAAACGCAGATGGAACGGATTTTACAAAATCCGTACACGCCTATTTCCTGGTCCCCTTCAAAATGGGTTGAGAATTTTGCAAACTTTATAACTCAGAATGATGGAGTTATGGCCACCAAACTGGATGGCTTTAAGGGGGGATTAGAAAAAGTCATGGGGGATAAGACTATCAATGGCTACTAGTCATGATGGCTATGTATTACTTCCAGTTTAATACCAGTTGCTGAAAAACATGGAAGAGAAGGAGGTAGCGCACTCATGTCCTGCTTGTGGGCTTCCCATAGGCAGCTGGCTGGCCATTGTGAGAACAGAATGCTGGTCTAGGTAGGCCTTTGGTCTGCTCAAGAGTGGCTCTTTTTATGTTCTTATGTTAGCGATATCCTCAGTCGTCAAGGCAGATACTTTACTGCAGTGTATTGTGCATCTTTCCTAGCCTGCTTGAAAATATGTGGTTTGAACTTGGAATGAAAGATTGCATCTCAGACATGCACACCAGCTATTCCACTTGTCCTGCTGGTTGGCTTTTCATTGGAGCATATGGTTGGGTGCGGTGGGAACAGAATGCTAGACTAGATTGACCTTTGCCCTGATCCAGCATGACTTTTCTTACGTTCTTATGTTACAAGTATCCTGAATGTGCACACCAACTGTCTTTCCAAAGCAAGCACTTCAAGGCAAATATTGCCCTGCAGTATGTTGTACATCTTTCCTAGGCCCTTTGAAAATAGGTGTGGGGGTTGAGCTGTGGTTTGAACCTGGAATGAAAGACTGTGCCCCAAACATGCACACCAACTAGGTTCCAATATCTCATTCTTCAAGGAAGAATTTTGTGAATTTTGTTTAGGGGGAGCTCCTTTGTTTATTGATTTATTTATTCCATATAGATGTGGCCTTTCCATCACAAATGGTGCTCAAGGTAGCCAACAGCGATGAAATACAAGATAAAACACAAAAGTATAATAAAAACATCAAGGCAAATCAGTTAGAAACACATCAATAAAAATAAGAAATAAACAGCACTCATCAGTTAAAACACCTAACTGACAAGTCGGCTTAGAGACCAGTCCTATGGTCCCTGCGGAGTGTCCCAGGGACGATAGATTCTTCAGAGTCCCCCCACTCCCAAGGCTGAAGACACTGCTACAACCTCAGAAGGGGCACTCCGGAATCCAGTGTCTCCTCCTGGCCCCTCACAGCCACCTCGGAAAGAAATGCAGCACCTGTATAATGAAGTTGCAAAAGTGGCCTTTGAGGACCTAGGAGAGGTCTGAGAGTGAGCATTGCAGTGGGTGGGGAGGAGAGGAGAGGCCAGATTGTGAAGAATCCTATGGTCTCCCCAGTCCCACTCCAGAACCTCTGTGAGATGGCCTCAGAGGTCCATCTAGAAAAAAACAACAACAGAGAAAGATGCAGAGGTGAAAATCACCTTCATTGTTCCTGCTGCCCTGCCAAATTTGTCCCACCAAATAAAATGTGTCCCCCTGCTAAATCAGCAAAACGCTTTTGTTGAATAATGAACTGTTGCGCAATGCAATCATGTTTACTTAGAAGTAACTGCCACTATAGCCCATGGGCTTACTCGCTAGTAAGTGTGTTTAGGATAACAGCTATACACATTTATCTATACACATTTACATGGAAGGAAGACAGTAGAACGTCCGAGTAAGCATGCATAAGATTGCACTGTAAATCGATTAAGACTTACAGTCCTACAAACTGATATCTCCTTCCTCCTGTGCCAATCCAATTTGTCAAACTGATAACCTGTTGTATCAAGTTCAAATGTTACCAACGAACAAAGAAAGAAAGAAAAAATGTTACCAATGGGATTATTATGGGGCAAAGAGTACATTATTATTCTCTTGCTTCTCCTGTGAATCCTGGATCCTTGACTGTAATGTTTAATTTCATCCAGTAAATAATGTGTCATTTTGAAGGATTCCCCCAAAAGCATTCAGGTTTTCACCCAATTTTTGGCTGAGCAAAGTGAGGATTCTGGTTTAACTCATATTTGTCTAGCTGTTGCTTGGTTTGCACCAATTTCTCCAGTTATCGGAAAAGAATTTATCATGCATGTTGAAGATATCACTTACATTTCAACCACTCAACCGCTGCACCAGTTTTCAAAGAGGGTGAGGAAAATGCAAAACAGATTATAAATCAATATAAATGATTGAGACATCAAAGTGAATGTTGAGATGGACACCATTCTACATTTCAAATTTGAATTTATGAAACTGCCTTACTCTGAGTCAAGATACATTGGTTTCCCTAGCCCCATATTGTTGGAATTGCAGCTATTTTATAATAAGAGTCACCAGATCCATTAGGTTGTATCCAATGTTAGTCTAACTTAAGTCCCATTCATTTAAATGGGTATACTCTAAGTAGGACTAACAGTGGAGACATTCCATTGTGAAGGGAGGAAAAAGTAGCATATTTAACTACTCAGAATGAATATCATCAGCTGCCTTGTGCGAAATGTGTTCAAAACTTTTTTCTTCGAATGTTTGGAAGCAGAAAAATAAAGCAAACTGTTATGGTCAGCTTACTCTCATGCCCTGCTTCAGAAGCCAGTGCAAGACAAGGGATGCCGAAATAAATGCAATGCAGCATACAGTACAGCCGCCTTCCCCAAACTGGTGCCCTCCTGATGTGCTGGACTACAACTTCCATCATACCCAGATGGCTGGGGATGATCACAGCTGTAGTCCAACACATCGGGAGACAGCCACATTGGGGAAGGCTGGACTATCCTGCCAGGCAGCTGCTCTCCAAGTTCTCAAGCAAAGGCCCTTTCTAGCTCTACCACCTGAGATCACTTTAACTGGAAATGTTGGAGAGTCAGCTAGACTGATCTAACCTTGCAAAGCATGGGTTCAAGCAGTGGAGGCTGGTGGCTCCGATTTTGGTGGGGCTGAAAAGCCATTCAACTTATTTGGGGGATAGGGCTCAGCACCTTGGATAGCTCCTTTAGTGTTCTGGCTGGTTCTGGCTAAAATCCAGAATGGATTCATAGCCCCACTGAAATTGGAGCCACCAGCCTCCACTGTGCTCAAGCATAGAGCTTCTTGCTTCTCCTCAGGACAGTGTACAAGCTATTTCTGCCCTTAGCACCTTCTGTTTTTCCTGCTAAATTGTGGCCAAGTAACCTGCTGTCCACCAGTGAAAGTTTTTTTTTTAGTTGATTAATCATCTGACTTTTAATCAATTAATTAATAATTACAGATAAACATATTTGGATTAAGCCAAAACCTCAGTATCATTTTTGAGGATAGTGAGAGCAGCGTGGAGTAACGACAGTCCAACGGATCTCAGGCCGGGCTATTTGAAAGATGGCATTCTCCCATATGAACCTGCTCAGGTTTTCAGATCCTCAGGCGGGACCCTTCTCTCTGTCCCCAGTTATGAGAGGCACATTTAGCAGGAACACAACAGGGGGCCTTTTTGGTGGCCAACGGTCTGAAAAGACTGCAAAACTGGTGAATCTTGTGTGCCTGTGTGCAATAAAATACTCTGCAAACAGTTTATCTGATCAATGGAGAATGCAGTTAGAAGCTGCTCAGGGTTAATGTGCTGAACATAGTGAAAGAATAAGTTATTGACTCCTGAAGAGTGATGTTGGTCCAGGTTTTCCTGAACAATGTAATATATAAGCATATAAAGAGAATGATGGGGACTCAATCTGTATTTCACTGGGCTCATTTGGATGGATGAAATGAATGAGATAAAAGTCGCATTCAGCGTTTAGGAGTTCTTAACCCCCAGCCCTGACTTCTATTCATGTTGGCCATAGTTAATTGAACTATTTAAATTCCAGGACTGAGACAGGGTGAGGCTGCAAAAATTGTATTGTCCTGTCATCATTACATATACCAACATGTATGACCCAGATTTAAAAAAATAAAAAAATAAAAAATTTCAGGGTGAAATCAAGATTCAGTGAATGGCAAGTTTGGATTTGCACCGATGCAGTCTCTATACTGCTTTGTGCTTAACTTTTAAAAGATAAAAATATGTATGCCATACTCTGCATTTGTACTTTGTTTTTAAAGATGTGTGCTTTTTTTAAGCTAGTGTTGTATGTTTTCCACTAAAAAAAGAAAAGCAAGTAGGGACGGTGGGGGAAGCCTGTCCACTTTTGAGGTGCACGTAGCATACAATGCTGGTGTTACAGGATACAATTTCTTGACTCAGGGTCAAGGTGCTGGTACTTACCTTAGCTTTGTCCAAAAACCTGGGACTGGCTTCTCTCATATGAGTTGCCTTGATTAAATCACTGGTGCAGTGGGAAGGAGAAGGGCCTTTTGAGTGATGGCACCTGTGGCTAGGGAAGTATGGATTTTGTTAAGTCAGTTCCATCTGTGTCTTTCATTCTGCTGTCCACTCATTAACAGTATCAGGGTTTTTTTTAAGGATGTAAGAACATTTCATTCCACTTGTGCTAATGTGCATTAGTGCAAGTGTGAATTAGTGTTAATGTGCATTAGTGCAAGTGCAAATTAGTGTTGATGCACATTAGCGCAAGTGCATATTAGTGTAAATCCCCCCCCAACAGGAAAAAAACTAGTCCACAAGTCAGTGGAATCTGCACAACTCAGAAAAAGCCAGTCTGCTGGGGAATCCATGGGTTGGATTTATAGAAATCTGAATTCATTTGAATCCATTCCAGATTTGTCCAACATCCCTACCTGTGGCTCACCAGTCTTTTTAAAGACTGGCAAAGACCATCCTTTTTAATAGTGCTTTGGAGGTGTGATCTTGAAATTTTGTGTTGTTTTGTTATTTTACTCCAGATGTTGCTGTATATTGGTCTAACTGGATGGTCATGTGCCCTACTTCACAGAGGATGGTCCTCTATTTAATGGGCAGTCAGAGGACAGTTCTCTATTTGACTCTTCATCATGGCAGGACTCAGGAAGCCCAAGGGGAACAATGAGAGCAGTTACATTCCATCTATCTTCCCTGATCGGCCGGGCTGCTGCAGTGGTTTCTGGCAGCTGTCAGTTGGGCTGGGGTCCAGATTTGCTGCCAGACTCTTTAGGCTCCTTGTGAAGGGTCTTCTTGGTGGCTGGCTGGTGGCTTTGCTGTCCCCGGCCATGGCAGCAGCTGAGAAACTCAGGGAGATGATGTCCAAATGAACAACCCTTCCACTCCCACTCCCACTCCCACTGCATTTCCTTAGTGGCCAGCTGATGTTCTGATGTCCTTTGGCAGCTGATGTACTTCTGAGTAGAGATGCGTAGGACTACACTGTTAAAATGGTTTAACAGCTATTAACTCTTCCCACAAAATTCTTGGAATTGTAGATGTGTGGCGGGGGAAATCTGCGGATGAGTGGGGAAGAGAAGTCAAGGATTTCTACCAAGTAATTCTCGGCTCCCTCAAGAAATAGAAATTTTCAAGATTCTTTAAAGTAAGCCACAAAAGCTGAAGTGGCATAATATGTGTGTGTGTGTGTGTATACACACACACACACACATACACACACACACACACACACATATATACACATACATACAACTGCATTATAGTATACATAGGACCCAAGACTGTTTATGGGAGGGTCCACACATAGTTTCCTTGTGCAATGCTCTCCCACTGCAGGTTTGCCACTGTTTCCTACTACACACTATCTTAGACAGCTGTATTCACACTTATAGGCACTTATTCATTCTGGGTTTTTGCCATAGATGATCACAAATGAAGATGACTTTCATCTTTGATCCCCACTATATCATCCATAATGTAATGATGAGGAAATGGCTGCCAAAGACCCAAAGAAACTGTTTCCACAGCTATAGTGGGGCTATAGTTCCTTAACCACATATTCATTCTGCCAGACCACGCTGCAATGCTGTCTAATGTTAAGCCATACACTCAGTGTAAGCATAAACTCATAAGCTTCTTTCCAATTGGGACTCTAAGAACAAGGACTGTGTGTGTGAAATGCCCCCAAATGCTGCTGTTTGACAAACAAAGGTAATGATAGACTTGACAGACTGACTTTTCATGTTGCTAGACATTGGCAAATAAGAGTAAGCTTAATTTTGATTGCAAAGTTTATTGATGTCTTATCTAGTTGTTGCTGAGTTGTTATTGCAGAATCAGTAGTTTTTTAAATCATATTTTAAAAATCACAGGCTGGGCTTGGCCTGACATCCAGTTTTGGTGACTGGACATTTGAGCTGAGCCAGGAATACTTGAGCCCAGGGCTGAGCAGCACGCACATCATTGTTATAAGAGCAGCTTTCTGTCTAAATTATCCTTGGTGAATATTAAATATGGATCAATAGTTCAATCCTGTACATGTCTACTCAGAAGTAGGCACCACCAGCTTCAGTGGGATTTACTCCCATGTAAATGATTATAGCCTAAGTCTTTGTAAGAACAACAATATTCAAGCTCTCAGCCGCTATCTTCTCCTAAGGATTAGGAGAAAGAGATGCCCTCAAATCCAGCCAGTTCCAATCTGCATAGCCCCATCCTAATTTGGGGCTAGGTGTGAAGGAGGCTTAGAAAACTCAGAAAAACTAATCAACCCATTATTCTTTGCCATGTCAATCACAATATATCATGGAAAACCAGCTCATTCATTGCCAGAATTCCCTTTGATCTTGCTCTCATTTTCAGTGATGTTGTAGAGGAGAAAGGGTCTCATCAGTGGGTGTCTTGTGCAGATTCTGAGCTTGTGGGAAAGACTGTCCCATGAGCTGGAGCCTGTCTTGAAAGAAATGGACACTTAGTGAAGTAGAGTTTTTGCTTTAACTCACTGTTTGTTTTTAATATAATTCTTTATGTATGTATAAATGTATTTATATCTTCCTTGAACATTACATTTTAATTTTTGTGAACCACCCAGAGAGGTTCGGCTATTGGGCGGTATAGAAATGGAATGAATGAATGAATGAATGAATAAATAAATAATGTTTCAGCTTGATCTTGACATTTGTTTCCAAAGGGATGGGAGTGGGGATTTAAAATATATTGTAATGACTCAGAGATCAGAAGGAAAGTTGGTGCGTGGATAGTGTCACTGTTTAGTTCAGCCACTAGGTGGCACTGGACTTAGTTGTATCTAGGGGGGAGTCAGGTGTTTCCCATGTCTGTTCTGGTTTATGAGAGGCAATAAAGTTCTTGTCTACCTTTCTGACTGGTATGTCCTCTAAGCCAGGGTGTAGAAGGCAGAAGCCCAGCCTAATCCAGATCATGGAGCCCCATGAGGTTATTCCAGGAGGCGTGGCTTAGCCTCCAAGCCCCGCTCCATGGGGGAATCCCACCCAGAGGGAATCCCAGATAGGAGATAACAGCAGGGATGTGGCCAGTGGGGGACTTGGACAGGATCAGGGAGTGAAGCCACTCTCCCCTGTGCTGGCTGAGTCACTTTGCGCAGCATGTGATTCCACGGAGGTGTCAGCTGAGTATCTGCCAGGCCTCAATATGTATCTGAGTGTCTTCACACAGCACATGGTGCCCCCAGGGAGACGCCAGGCATTGTGTGAAGGAATGTACTCCTCTAATGTCAGGGGGGGCTGCTCCTCCCAGCGCCCACTGAGTATCTTTCTTCATGCTGAGAGGATGGAGAAAAGCTATAATGGGTGGGGCCGGATGACTTTAGGAGGTGTGGCCATGCCCGCTGACATCATCCAGCCCACGGAGGACTTAGGGCCAATCTACCCCCCTCCCCAAACTAATTCTGCACCCTTTCCACAACAGTTGGCATGCACATCATCAGCACATGACAAACACCGTTATCCATTTCATGTCCAAACACCAGCTCAACCCCCACACCAATTTTCAAGGCCAGCAAAGATGTAAAACACACTGCAACATCATTCTCTCTTGAGCGCTGAATGTTCACAGTGACTGGATTCAAATGATCATGGAGGGGGAGCTAAGCTATAGAGGCTTACTTCTCCTGCTGCATGTGCCGGGGGGGGGGGGATTTGTATAATTACCTTCACCAGAGTGGCTTTCTTTGTCATGCGAACCTGGCAAAGGTGAGTTGTTGCCATGGTTAACACACCACCCAGAACCCATGAACCACTGTAGGGTTCTGGGATGGCTTGTTAACCATGTCGGTTTGTCTGACATGGTAAGCCATGCCAGTGAGGGTAATTATGCAAATCCCTCGGGATGTGGCCGGTATGTGCGGAGGGGGAAATAAGCCACCGTGGCTTAGTTCCCCCTCCATGATTGTGCAAACAGACTCTGTGAAACTTAGTGATCTGGTTTGCACGATCAAACGAAGCTATAATCAAATTAAGCCACCATGGCTTAAATAATTAATTTAATTTAAATATGCCACAGTGACTTACTTAAATCACGGCACATGACATGTGTGATTTCCATAATCACCACCCAGCATACACAGCTTGTCAGGTCATCCAAAGTGGCATGGCTTGTTGGAGGCGGAAACAACCTTCCAGTAACCCTACAACAGCCCATGGGTTACTGGAGGGTTGCTTCCCCCTCCAACAAACCATGCCGCCTGGGTTTGGATCACATGACAAGCTGCGCCCAGGTGGTGATTATGGAAGTTACTGCACCACCAATTTAAATAATTTGATTATGCCCAGTATGTATGCCTATAATTCTTAATTTGAAATTTGCATGCTAGCTTGATTCCCATTGCTATTTGGATGGGGGCAAGGTGCGGGGGGGTGGGTGGGAGGAAAGATGCCCAGTACATTATATTATTTCATCTGGAAGGAGGCCTCTTGAACATCATTCATTCATTGCAAGCATTCTGAGCTTTTTTTGAAACCATTCTATATAGCTTGGATTAAATGGCTGGACTTGGCTTTTAAAGGTTGGTGCTTCTGGATAAAACCCACAGCCGAACAACAGTATCTGTCTGATTTCCCCTGTCACTACTCACTCCCTGCCAGCATCGTGCAGCTTTGATAAAGCTGAAAAACCTTACCAGGGAGATTATATATATATATATATATATATATATATATATATAAATGTCAAAGAGAAATATGGAATAAATTATTGCTAGGACGTTAAAAGGATTTCATTTCCTTGAGCATGCATATGCATTCTGCTGCAACGTGTCCTCTCTGCCTCCTAGTGTAGGCATTGATCCACAGCCTTTATAATGAAGTCTAATAACAACTCTATTACTGCCGGCCTCCTGATTGGCTCAGGCGTCTACAAAATTAGCTACAAAGAAGCCAGCTTGTCAATATTAATTCCACCACAGAGATTACTTGTTATGGTAGAACAAAGGTGTTCTGGCTCGAGCTGAACAACTTAACTCCTTGTCTCATAAAATTTAAGCTGCTATTGATCGCCTTCTTCCATTGTGCTGAAGGATTAAACCCACGCAGGCGAGGGTGTGCATCCACACATGCAAGCGAGTGCACGCACACGCACGGACAAAGAGTCACTCTGATGCATTCTCCTAAACCACCAGCTGCCCCCCCCCCCCCGCTCTCCCTGGCTAAGAATCATTCAGTAGCATGAAGCAAATTAAATCAATGGATTTGCCGTAGCAGATGGGTGCTTTAACAGTCAGTTAGCCTTTAGATAATTGAGGCGTTGACTCTGGAATCATAAAATGGATGGCTCGTTTGTACATTTTACTGAAATAGATCTCGCCGAGGTTAAATAAATGAAATCCCATTTGTCAGGCAGTAATAAATGGCCTCTCCTTCTGCAAACAGCTCTGTTTGGCCTAATAAATACCGGGATGTTACAATGCTCCTCCCTTGATAGGGTTACGGCTTAATGAAATGGTCTTTCCTCTGCTTGTTTTTGCCTCCTCCTGCACCGTGTGATAAGTAGCGAACCACCGAAGCTTGTAATTACAATCTTACAGAGAACCCGGCCAATCTGTATATAAATCTCACCATCCAATTACAAGATGTAATAATTTTGCAGTCAAGCTGGTAATGAGGTCTAAT
Organism: Heloderma suspectum; assembly: GCF_057233095.1. Taxonomy (NCBI): domain Eukaryota; kingdom Metazoa; phylum Chordata; class Lepidosauria; order Squamata; family Helodermatidae; genus Heloderma; species Heloderma suspectum. Next base: position 138,039,147 of record NC_139461.1, read on the forward strand.
ACTCATGCATGTGATAATCCCCCCTGGATGCTGACTCTATCAGATGTTAGCTTTGTAATTATACTGGCAGAAAATCATTATTTCATGTTCAGCAGAAAAATGAGGTTGGTGGGAAGTTAATTTTCTCTATGCTCTGTGAAGCATAGACAAAATTTTAATGATTTAATCATTATGGTTATCCCTTTTGCAATTGACCCGTGTTACTTTGGTAGAAACATTGGCACATTTAAAAGTCCCTGTTACCCGATAAAGCTCGCCAGGTATGCAGCTTTTAATGTAAGAATAACACTATACAATTAAACTATTAACCTTCTTGATAGGGGGAAAAATCCATACTTTTCATTATTTACAGATAGGATTCACCAGCATATTTATGTCCAGATCTCAGTGCAATAAATGACTAATTAAAAGAGTAACATTTTAATTATGATATACGCCTTCTCATTTTCTTTGTTTACAGCAGTATTTTAGCAACTCTTTTGTTCTTTTTCCAGGTTGCATTCACAATGGGGAGAGGATGATCTATTATCACACACACAAACATACTATGTATAATCAACAATATGATCCCTACACATACACACACTTAATGCTATTTCTTTGTTTATGGGTATGTGTTTTTAAATTTTCTACTTATTTATACCCAGTCTCCTCTGAAGTTCAAGGCTGCTTATGAAGCTAATAAAAACAATTCAAAAATATGAAATGATTTTAAAAACATAAAATGCAATGAAAAGTGACAGCAGAATTAAAATAGCATCAAGGGAAAAAACACAATAAACTGTTCCTGCTTCAGGGTGACAGGAGAAAAGGTCCTGGTCACATCCTCCCCACACCTGCCCTAACTTCTTTTATAGAAGGGACTCAACGCTGGGCCCTCCATTCTAATCTTTCTTTCTTTCTTTCTTTCTTTCTTTCTTTCAAATATTCCTTGGCCTCCTTTCAGGGCAGAAGCCCTCCCGAGGCGGCTTACAGCAATAAAATACATAAAAACAATTTTATTTATTTATTTATTTATTGCATTTATACCCCGCCTTTCTCCCTCTTGCAAGGAACTCAAGGCGGCTTACATTATCCTCCTCCTCACCGTTGTATCCTCACAACAACCCTGTGAGGTAGGTTGGGCTGAGAGTCTGTGACTGGCCCAAAGTCACCCAGTGAGCTTCCATGGCCAAGTGGGGACTAGAACCCGGATCTCCCGGCTCCCAGTCCGTCACTCTCACCACTACACTACACTGGCTCTCTTTTAAAATTAAAATATTAAAAGTGATAAAAATATAAAAACAATAAAAACAACAATAAAAGCCGACAATAAAACCAACAACGATGTTAACAGGAGCAACAGCGATGTTAACAGCAGCAACAGCAACAACAGCAGTCATATCAAGAGAAGGCCAAGGTAAAATAATATGTTTCCAAGGCCTTCTTAAAAGTCTGCAATGACGGAGCATGGCGGGCCTCTCATGTGTAGTCACCTTAACAATTGGGGGTGGGGGGAGGAAGGGGGAGGCACAGTTCATACACTTAAGGAAGATTACATGAATTTTGGCAATGCATTGTTTAAGATCTTGTTTCTCATTAGTGTTTTGTATCCATGCTTTTATTTATTTTTATTTGTTTATTTATTGCATTTCTATACCGCCCATTAACTGAAGCTCTCTGGGTGGCTCACAAAAACAGCTGCTCTGTCATAATGAAACATGGAGAAGTGTGCACATTTCACAGGGCTGGCTTCAGGTCTGAGAGGACTCCTGGCAAAGTGCCATACGGTAGGCCGTGTCCGACAATGGGAGACCTAACCCCCTGGACACACGCACACGCATGCAGACGCACACATGCACACACACTGGGCTTACTTGCTGCTGCTGCTAGTGGTGAGCAGCAGCATCAGTGTCAATATAGGAGGCCATGTGTCCTACTTTTAGAGAGCACAGTCCTCTATTTGAAGGACTGCCTAGTCCAAGTCTGGATTAAAGTTAAAAAGCAGTAAGAAGGGAGTGCAGGGACCTTAAAGATGCCCCCCAGTTAGCACCTGGACAGCAGAGTGCGCAGGCACAGAGGTCACCTGGCCACAGCCTTCCCCACTGTGGTGAGATGCACTGTATTTCTATTTCAGTTACAGAAATTAGTTCTGAATGTGCATCTATACATACAAATTAGCATATGCTAAGTTTTATGCAGATCTGTGCCCGCTTTTGTCCTCTGTTTGAGCAATGCATTTCCTCTTTTTGGGTGATGCAAAATAGCCATCCTAGGTTTGTGGCAGGCAACTGTCTATGCAGGGGGAGGGGGAAAAGCCAGCATCAGTGGTGCTGCGTCCCAGCAGTTGCCACTGGATGTATTCACCAGCCACCACCCAGCAATCCAGTGATTCACCAGACTGATTTGCAGTTTGCCTTTCATGTTGCTTCCATGGGGGTGATCATGGGTAACAAGATGGCAACATGAATGGAAAATAGTAAGCACTTGAATCGCTTTGGTTCTTGGGTGGTATAGAAATGCAGAAAGCAAAGAAATAAGTGGTTAAGGGAGCAATCCTATGGGCCCCAGACATAGGATACTGGGGATTCCGCCCTCCAGGGTTGGAGTTAGTGCTCCGACTTTGGAAGGGGGAGTCGGAGATCCGCCCCCTACCCTATCCCCTTGCAGCTGATGTGGAAAGAACTGGAAAAGTGACCTCAGGGAGGGGGAAACGGGCATATTTCGGTGGGTGGGAAGAGGAGGAGACTGGAGAGGCCAGGATACGAACTACCCTGAGCCTCTTTCCCTCCCCCTCTGAAGCACCAGGGAGGCAAAGATCGCCTCCATTGCTCCTCCCACCCTGCATTGGATGATCGGAAGCCTCCAAGTTCGGGGGCTTCTGATCACTGAGGGGTGCAGTCCTATGCATGTTTAAACAGAAAAAAATCCCTACAACTGGCTGGCTGGAGCACGCTGGGAGTTGTTGGGATTTTTCTGTCGAAAATTATTATCCAAGGATTATGCCTTTAGAGAACTAGCAACAAATCAGGAAACTTTGGGCTCAAATCTCCCCTCTCCCATGAACTCAGTGGGACTGAAACTTAACAGACATGACTTGGGAGAGCTGTGATAGGATCCCCCCCCCCCATTTTACTTTAAAACAGCCACCATGGGAGGGGTCTGCAAAATTGTTCAGACTACAATGGGGAGGGAAATGTGCCCAGTGGCATTGTTATAATCCAAATCGGTCCCAAAGCTGCTACTAGACCTCCAACAGGAAAAAAGATGGGGTGGGATTTAGATTGGAGAAATGTGTAGGGGAAAGAGTTAAACACCCCTCCTGTCTCCAGTGATCATGCTCCAGTCAAAACTGGAATCTCCTGCTGCACATTTAAAGTGTGTGTGTGGGGGAAACTCAGGAGATCCAGTCATAGATCACCTGTATCACATCTCTTTTGGTTTTCACTGGCCATAGACAAACCACTCTGAGCTGGAGCCACCACATCGGCAATATGGGGGCAATAATCAGTACTGTAGGGGCAAATTCAGAAGTGCAGGGTCCCTTTGTGGCAGTCACAGCCCCCCCCCATACAACCTTGTAAGATATACAGCCATCAACTGGGATCCAAAAACAGTGCAGCTGAGAGTGAGGCAGTGGAATTTCAACTGGACGTCTGAGAAAAAATGCAGGGGTGTTAAAATCTTTTTCACCCACCCACTCAGACACAAACATTTTAGGTTTTCAAAATATGATACTCTATGTTAGCTTCACTCTCTCAACCCAGCCCTCATGGACAGAACACTTCTCATTTAAGCAGCCCCCTTGCACACTCCCTTAGTGCCTCAACATCACCCATTGGCCATCCCTAAGCTCCTTCATTATATCTCCCCCCTCCCCCTCCAACAGAAATGTCCACACACCCAGTGGGATTGAACTACACACACACACACACACACACACACACACACGCTGGTGTAGTGGTCAGTTTGGAAATGCAGGAGCTCATTGTGACAGCCTCCAAGGGCAGTCCAAAAATTTCAGGTAGCGGTGTCAATCTATATCAACAAACCAGTTTTAGGAGTTTTCACCGCCACCAGGAGCATGACTTGGGTAAAGCAAATAGGTCTTAATTGCCCATTCCAGACCAAGTCATCCCAAGTACTTTGCATTCCAACATGGAACAATATATTGTTGCTTGGAAAATTCATTCCTCCTATAGCTACAGTGAGGATCGCAGCTAAGCTCAGAGGGAACAGGGAATTCTGAGGGCGGTGGCAGATGACATCAGAGTCCCTACTAATGAGAAGGTGCCGGGGCTGCGTCCCTGCGAGCCCTGTCTCCACTACACCACTGGTAATAACAGGGACTTACCTTGCAGGCTTGTTGTAAGGATCGCAAGATAATGTATGGGAAGTGCTTTGAACATTCAAAAGTGCTTTATAAATGTTAAGAAAGTTATTCAGTGTCAATATGTGAGGCTTTGTGACTTCTGTCCTGTGAATCTAGGTTGTATTGCACCTTCTGTTAGGTATAGGTTTCACACCACAGGGAGCAGAAGGTCACAACTAACTTTATTTGGAGACCCAAAAGATAAAAGAAACAAGAAGAAGAAGAAAGGAACAAATGTGTACAAAAAAGTAGGACTCCACTTTCCTACTAACTACAGACTCACTGCTCACATTCCACCCCCAAACCAGAAAGTGTTCCTTAAAGATACAGCAACGGTATTTTACAGAACGGTTCCATACACCACACTTTCCTCTCCAGGCTTTCTTTCTTACTTTTGGATTGTTTGTTTCACAAACTTAGCCAAGCTGGTGGTTTGCAGTTCTGGCTTGCCCAAGAGCACACTCTGGGGGAAATGGTTATTTATCTCCACAGGATCTTGCTGCTTTCCCTGGACAGTTATGTCTTCCCTGTCAAGGTGTATCACAAACTCAGGTGCTTCCTCAGTCTCTGCTCAGAACTCTTCATCTGACCGGTAATGAATGGAACCATGTCTCTTCCTCTGATCCAGGTATTTAAATTTCCCATACCACAATCCTTGTAACTGATCCATATGCCTCTTCTTACCACCCCATTCACTTCGACAAAATATGTTACGGGACTAAGTAGTCTTTTTACAGTCCCTTGCTCCCACTTTGGCTCTCTGCTGTAAATTCAGACTAGAGCCCGTTGAGCAGCATGGAAAACATGGAGCTTCTGTTTAGGACAGTGGAGAACAGAACCTTGGCAGTCATTTAAATCAATAGCCAAATCTGGTCTAAGAAATCAAAATGTGGGTGCAATCTGTGCCTTAGGGCACAATCCTATTTGATCTGCCCTATTCAATCTGCCCAGGCACAGAAACAGCCTTGGTCACCTTGTATGATGACCTATGTTGGGAGAAAGACAGGCTGTGTGTGACCCTGTTGATTCTCTTTGATCTCTCAGCAGCTTTCAATACCATCGACCATGTATCCTTCTGGAATGGCTCTCTGAGTTGGCAGTGGGAGGCACTGCATTGCAGTTGTTTCCCTCCTACTTGGAGGGTCAGCTCCAGAAGGTGGTGCTTGGGGAACACTGCTTGACCCCGTGGATTCTCTAATATGGGGTTCCACAGGGGTCAGTTTTGTCCCCCATGCTGTTCAACATCTACATGAAACCATTGAGTGTGATCATCCGGAGTTTTGGAGTGCATTGTCATCAGTATGCTGATGACACACAGTTCTATTTCTCCTTCTCATTTTTTTCAGGTGAGGTTGTGTATGTGCTAAATCGGTGCCTGGCTGTGACAATGGACTGGATGAGGGTTAATATACTGAAGCTAAATCCAGACAAGACTGAGATGCTGTTGGTGGGTGGTTTTGCTGACCAAATGGAGGGTGTTCAACCTGTTCTGGATGGGGTTGCACCTGAAGGAACAGGTCCATAGCTTGGGGGCTCTCCTGGAACCATCTTTGTCACTTGAGGCTCAGGTGGCCTCAGTGGCATGGAGTCCCTATTTCCAACTTTGGTTGGTGGCCCAGCTACGCCCCTATCTGGACAAGGATAACCTGGCTTCAGTTGTCTATGCTCTAGTAACTTCCAAATTAGATTACTGCAATGTGCTCTGCATGGGGCTGCCTTTGAAGACGGTTTGGAAGCTGCAGCTTGTGCAAAATGCAGCAGCCAGATTGATAACTGGGACTAGAAGGTCCGCACATATAAGACAGACTCTGGACTGCTTGCACTGGCTGCCTATATACTCCCAAGCTCAATTAAAGGTGCTGGTGTTAACCTATAAAGCCCTACATGGCTTGGGACCACAAAACCTGATGGCATGCCTTTCCTGAAATGAACCTACCCATACACTACGTTCAGCATCTAAAGTCCTCCTCCAAGAGTCTCCTCCAAGGGAGGCTTGGAAGATGGCAGTGAGGGAGAAGGCCTTCTCAGTGGTGGCCCCCCATCTGTGGAATGAGCTCCCTGATAAGGTCTGCCTGGCATCAACATTATTCTCTTTTTGGCTCCAGGTTAAGACTATCTCTTTTCCCAGGCATTTGGCAGCACATGATGCGTTTTAATCGGTCCTGAATGTGTATTTAGTTATGATTGACAGTTCAAAGTTGTTTTTAGTTATATGTTGTTTGTTTATATTGTCTGTGTGCTTTTATGTAGATGGCTTTTAAACTTTTTATATTGTATTTAATGTTTTAACTTCTGTAAATTGCCCAGAGAGCTTCAGCTATGGGGTGGTATAGAAATGTAATTAATAATAATACTCGTAAGCCTCCAAACTCCCACTCTGCATTTTAGCTAAATGGGCATTTTCACCCATCTAGCAGAGGCTTCAGGGAGGGAGAGGAAAGGAGGCTGGGGACAGCTGGGGATAGCTCATATCCCCGTGTCCCCAGTCTCCTCCCCTCCCAGCCCACCGACACACAGCTTCTACGAGATCGTATCTGTAAGCTCGCACAGGCAGCTGGAATGGTTTTCTCCATGCCGGCTGTGAGGGGCAGGGGAGGGGGCAGGGAGCTTGGACTCCTGGGTCTGAGACTCTGAACTCTGTCTCTGGACTAAGATCCAGGAATCCAGAATATCCTATGTCCCCCAGATGCTGTCTAGGCACCATAGGATTGCTCCCTTAAAAATAATTCAGCAGGACTTTTTTGTGTTGTAGCATGAAGGGTATATTGATAAGTAGGCAAAAAAAAAAAAAAAAAGGAAAGAAAGAAAGAAAGAAAGAAGAAAAGAAAAAGCAAGGCGACATGACAAGTTCCTATCATCATTTGTATCCAAGGCTCCTTTCAGGGTCTGGACAAAATGCTTTGCCAGCCCATGTGAAGCTGAGTGTGGCATACTTAAAGTACTTAAAAGCATTTCAGGCTACAAATACTTGGAAGTCATCAGAAATGAATTGTGGGCCATTATCTGAAACTATCAAACAGTATGTGAAGTACTTCAATGGTTTCTTGTAAGAACATAAGAAGAGCCATGCTGGATCAGACCAAGGGTCCATCGAGTCCAGCATTCTGTTCACACGGTGGCCAACCAGCTCAGCTGTCAACCAAGAACCCACAAGCAGGGAATGAGTGCAACAGCACCCTCCTGTCCATGTTCCCCAGCAACTGGTATACATAAGCTTACTGCCTCTGGTACTGGAGGTAGCACATAGCCATCACGACTAGTAGCCATTGATAGCCTTCTCCAGGTATTTATCTAACTCATCCAATCTTTTAAAGCCATTCAAATTGGTGGCCATCACTACATCCTGTGGTAGCGCATTCCATAGTTTAACTATGTGCTGTGTGAAGAGTACTTTTGTTTATCTGTCTTGAATCTCCCACCAATCAGCTTCATAGGTTGACCCTGGGTTCTAGTATTATGAGAGAGGGAGAAAAATGTCTCCTATCCACATTCTCCACACCATGCATAATTTTGTGCACCTCTATCATGTCTCCCCTTACCCTCCTTTTTTCCAAGCAAAAATTGTGGTAGAGTTTGACATGGGACCCACTTCAGGCCACCTGGAATGTGCATCAATCACCACCAGATACAATTGTTTGCTATTTTCAGCAAAATTTATGTTTAGCCTTTGCCATTTCCATGGGAGTCATGGAGACTTTTCTGGCATATCCTTGTGCCAGTTATATATCTCATAGCTATTGCTTTCTAGTTCTATATCCTGATCAAGGTCTGACCACGAAGAATAACTGCTGGCTAGACTTTTCATTTTTATTGTTGCAACTCATGTAGCTTAGATAGGAGCCTATCCTAGAAGCTTTTTGGAATTATCATCTATAATCCCCAGAGAAGATACTCATTGTCTACAGACAATTCCATTTTTCTAGAAAGAATTATACATCTGGGGTATGTGTCCACCTTGCAAAGGTGTTTCACATTACTTGGGTCAAAATGAGATCCACTGGTGTTTGTAGAGCCACTTGGTTTGCTGTAACTGGTAGCTCCTCTAAAAAGGAGTCTCCACGTACTGGAGTCACCTTTAAAGTGGCAGCCATGTTAATGTATCTGCATTAGCATTAGGGATGTACGGACTGTGTGAAATCTACTCCATCTGTTTCATGGATTGTCAGGTACCTTTTGTTCCGTCATCCGCTCACAGATGGATGCTAATTTTTTGTTGTACGGAAAAATACACAAATAATTCTGTAAGAGGGTTTGCAACAATTTACATAATTTACCTTAGTATGTAACATTTAGTGTATGGTCCCCCATTCCATTCAACTTTTCCCCATGTGTATTTACCAGTCTCAGCAGAACCTGCATATTTTCCTATGAATAAATACGTGTAAATTTCGGGAAAGTAAAAAAAAGATCCAGAAGTCCACAGACTCCATGCAGCCTGAGGGGGTCACTCTGCAGCAGATTCTGAAGGTTGGATTCTTAGAAATCCGAGCTCATTTTAGTTTGTCTCAAATTTCTCCAGCATCTGTAATTTAGCATGCTTTTCTGAAATTGCTCCCTGCTTTTGGAGATCTTCTAACTGCTTTTTGAGCGGTTTATGTGGTATATATATAGTACAGGGTGAGTTTTCTGAAATTTGGGAATTGCCTGTTCAGCCCTATACAGCTTTGCCTTTATTTCTTGCTCCAAACCTATTTTTGTATCAAACACTGCCCTATGTTGTTCTTTTAATATCAACATTACATTTGATGTATGGTGCCAAAGCACTCCAATCGAATTTTCAGTTGTGCAACCAATTTCTACCAAGCAAATGGGAACCCACCCCTTCAGTCACCAGTAGCTCAGTTGTATCAGCAGATGCCAACATGACAGACAGGCAGCTTCTCCAGTACCTTTATCTGGCATTGGCTATAATTTTTCAAAAGTACATCTGTACTCATTAGTAGCACATCAGAAAACAACGTTGTTTACACATAGTCTCACCAACAGGGTACATTTACTTCTTGGTTACTCTCAACCACATATAGCACCGAGCAAGGAGACACAGCATCTGACTTCTCAGCAAAGGAGTAACTGGTGGTGACTGGATCTGGTTCTGTCACAGCCATGTATCTCATCTGGTGTCTCTCACACCATCAATGGCTAGTCTTTTCCCAGGTGGCCTTGATTATCTTATGTTAAAAAATGACACACACAGGCAGCATGTCCTCTTTTCCCACAGTTGTGGCACTGAAGATGGATAAAGATGCATTTTCTAGGCTGGTGTGATGTCTTTAAACAGCAGAAATGTGGTCCCCTCTGATATAGGGAAGACTGCTTTGTGCCCTTTCCAGTAAACCATCTGTTTGTATTGTCATATTTTTCTGTTTCCTCTTCCACAGATCATGTTGGCAATATCTGTGACTGTAACTTATTCTGAAACCACACAGAGTTCTTTTGGGTGATTTCAAACTAGTGCTCTGCCGAATGCTGCAATTTTTTCTCTCTCCTTGCAGAAGAGGCATTGTTTTTTCTGCCTCTTTTGCAGGGAGAGGGAATTTTTTTTTAATAACTTTCTCATTGGGGTGGGGGCAGGGGAGAAGCCTCTCTGTAAAGAGTCCCATGCTGCTGCAAGTGCACAGGTGTTTTTAAAGTAAAGAAAGAAAGACCCCTTAGCCATCCTCCTTCACTTAAAAAGGTAAATGGAAACCCTGCCCCCCTCCCCAAAGAGAAAATTATTCAAAATTCTCACCTCTCCAGCCTCTTTTGCTGGAGTTTTCGTTTCACCTCCACCCCTACAAATCCCCCCAAATGGAAGAAACAAATATTTAGCATAGCACTATTTTAAACATCACAACAATGTTCCTTCTAGTGGGACTGCCTTTTTCTGATTTCAAACATCAGAGCAATTTTCTTTCTAGCAGGAGTGCCTCTTCAGTTTCTTCTGTATCAAGTCTAATAGTCTCTCTCTCAACTTAGAATTCCTGATTTCAAAAACATATGGATCTCTCAGAGTTTTGTTCAAGGAATCCCCCAAATGCCATGTAGCTGACAACTTCTTTAAACACACAAAACATTCTGAAACATTTTCCTTTGGTTTCATAAGTTGAATTTTACATCTTTCCACAAGGAAATTATTAGTAGCACAATAGCTCTTCAATATTTTAATAATGTCTTTATAGCTCACTTGCCCAGGTTCTTTTTTTAAATACTTTTTATTCTATTTTTAATCTTTATAAATGAAATAATACCAACACCCTAATCATTATCTACAGTTTCCCAACAATACAGTATTCTTAGGTCACAGGAATAACGAAAAAACAAGAAAACAGAAAACAGAAGGAGGAGAAGGAAGAAGAAAGCAAGAAAGAAAATGAAAAAATATAAAGTGAAAAAATATTAAAAATTACTTAAAAGGATTAAATTTAAACTCCATTACACACAAACTTCAAATACCACTCTACTTAAAAGTTATACCTATAACACTGGCAACTTGCCCAGGTTCTTGTAGGTAAGTTAAACCCTTTACACTCCAATCCTGTCCCCATTTATCTGGAAGTAAGCCCCATTGAACACAATGGGGTTTACTTCTGAGGAGACATGAATAGGGCTGCACTGTTAGGAAAGCAAAAGTTGCCTTCTCTACTAATGTGAGGAACACAACCCTTTTCGTGTCCTCTCCTTCAATGCCATTTGCTTGAAAATACCGTTCCAGTATTTTTACGTAAAATTCAAAATCATCCTCCTTTTCATTAAACTGGAAACCTTCCATGCTTCCATAAGTAGCCATTTCCCTTCTTTATCTACCAGGAAGCCTCTGCTTTAATGAAGTCCCACCCTTGTCGCCAAATACCATAGGCTTCGCACCATAAGGAGCATGGGGCCTACTCTGAACTAACTTTATTTGGGGACCAAAAGGTTAACAAAGAGCAAAGCAACAAACACAACAAAAAAATCCTACTGTTCCCTGCTAGCTACAGACTTACAGCTCACATTCTCTAATCTACCCAACAACCAGGAAGTGACCCTTAAAGATACAGCAACACTATTTTGCAGAACTGTATTACACACCTTTTGGGCCACCTTTTGGGCCTATCACACATTTAGATCAGCGTCGACTTCATTGCTGGATGTGAGGGTGGAGGAGCTTGGGGCTGATGCATATATTCATAAAAGGCATGTTTTATCAGTCTTCCTGGGGCTGTACCACTTCAGAATGTGGGAGGGAAACTCCAAGTTTGAATGCTCTCCCATGTTATCAAAAAGTAAAAAAAAACAAAACCCAACCCTTCTTATGCACAGAAATATGCAGTAGAGAGAAGGGTAGATCTTCTCCATTCTATGCTTGGTTGCTTTTCACATGATATGATAGCTGTTCTGTATGAACAGTCCGCTGTTATCTGGTGTCATAGGAAGGGTCGCCAACCTTTGCTTTAAAAAAATTGTGGCTGCCTGGGTGGGATCCGATAGTGGAGCTAAGGAAAGTGGAGCCAGGGAAGAACTTGGAAGATTGAAGCAGAGCCAGGAAGAACCTAATAGATCAGAATAGAGCGTAGAGGATTCTGATGGGTCAGATGCAAATGGAGGGAGCAATCCTTTGGCCACTAGACACTGTCTACAGGGCCATAGGATTTTTCAGTTTCTGGGAACCAAGGTCAGAGGCAGCCAGGGCTCTGAGCTCAGTTCCCAGAAACCGCACTTTCCTTCTCCTCCCCCTTGTAGCTGACGTGGTTCTCTCTGCACTGGCTATGTTTCCACGCTCAGAAATGGAGTGGGGAGATGCGGAAAGGGGGGCGGTTCCAGGAGAGGGGAGGAGACCGTGGAAGCTGTGTTAAACAACTTCCTATGCCCTGCACAGCCTCCTCCCATTCCACTCTGAAGCTCCCCAGCTAAACAGGCGAAATTGCCTGTCAAGCCAAAAATGCAGGGTGACCAGAGCACGGAAGTGAGGATTGCCTCCATGGTCCAGCTGCCCTGTATTGGACAGTCATCAGCCTCTGAGTTTGGAGGCTGATGGCTATCTCCAAAAATTCTCCATAGGATTGCACCCTAAGACGGAATCCAGCAAGTCAGAGATTGAGTCTGGTAGAACCCACCTACTTCATGACCCGCCATCAGAGGATCAAAGACACAATCCGGGAACCCATAGGATGTTGTGTGAAATTGCTTTTCCTCATCTCTCTCTCTCCCCCCCTCCCCCACTGTTGTATTCTATTCTTCAGGGGTTTTAAAATGGTGGCTATTACTATAATACCTATGTATGACTAAGGATCTTTAGATTTGCATAGCTGTGCCCCCACTGGCCTTCAAGGCACCTCCCTCTCTTCTGCCTACTCTCATTATTGGGAGCTTTGCTTAGGAAGGGGATTTAAAAAATATTCTTATTCTCTTCTGGGACCCATCACTATTGTCGTGACTGAAATACTTTATCAAGGAGGATTATTCAATGTGCCCGAAAGTTGGCTAAACACTGAATCATTCCTGCCATCCATGGAAAATCATTATGTATTTGAATCCCATCCATGGAGAAGGTTTTATTTCTAGTTCTCACAGACTTGTTTCTCTAGTTTGCAAGTCACATTGTTCCACAAGAGGGCTGCTACCTTGGATTCTGAGAAGGAGTTACTTATATGTGCCTGGCAAAAATATTTCTTGAGTGAGAAGAGAGCTCTGAAGGAGATTACCCCCCCCATCCCCACTCTCTTTCCTTTCTTCTCTATTCTATTGAAAACCTAGAGCAAAATATATAAAATGTGTGTTATTCATTATAAGTGGGGCCAGCAGCAAAATGTTACACCATGGAGTACTCCTGTTTATGGTGCCAGCTAGCCAGCCATGCTCTTTTCCAGAATACTCCATTGTAACCCCCATCCCCCCCCCAGTCAGTCAGTCAGTCAGTATCCTCCCACTAGAGTTCCCCCCCCCAATGATTTTTTCGTATTTCTGAAAACCTCGGAGGTTCTCCCAAGCCTCTTGTGCAAGGATGGTACCATTTTAGCTACATGAACGGCACTGTGAGAATGACTTCACTACTAGTATGTAGGATTTTTAAAAATTAGACATGCCTTAGTGACACAACTTCAAGAGGATGGCCAAAGCTCAGGGAAAGGGTTTATCTTGTATGCACAGTGTTCTGAGCTTTACCCCTGGCATTTCTGTTCAGTGTGAGAAATACTTCTGCTTGAGGGCCCCTGGAAAGTGTTGACACTGTTGACCAGAGAAGTCTCTGGAAAGAGGAAGTATGACTTACTGGTCTAGAACAGGGGTGGTGGGAACCGGCAGCTCAAGTGCCATGTATAGGACTAGGACTAGTTTCATCTGGACCTTGGCCTATTTTCCATTGTCACCCAGTTTGCAAACTCCACTAACTTTGGCTGTGGTGCTGCCCACTTTTAGCCCTGATCCCAGCTACTGCTTGAATGCAGATCCTGACAGGTTTTGAGTGAGGTAATGCGGATCTCAACAAGATAAAGATTCCTTGCCCTTGGTCAAGGGAATTATTCATGTTCAGGGTGCAAAAGGTCTCTCATTCAAATCCTGGAGAAGCCCTTCTTGCATGCCTCAGTTGAGGGAAGCCAGGCCAATACCTTTACAATTTCTTTTTTAAAAATTCCCCAGCATGTCTGGTAAAAAGCCTCTGAGGCAGCAGGGTTGGGAAAGACCAGACTGAGACTGTCATGGTAGACAACAGATGGTCACCTGGATCTCACATAGAATTCTGTGAATAAGGCAGTGGAACTGCATAATAAAAGCCTTGTTTGGAAGCACTCTTGGTTTCTGCACTGATTGTCCCTCTGTGAATCAGGATATTTGTCTCGGAAATGTATACATTCCTTTAAAAAACAACAACAACAAAGCCTGGGTTCTAGAAGAAAGAGAGAATCATTTTGATCGCTTCCCCATCTCTCTCTCTCTCTCTCTTTCTTTCTCTCTCTCTCACACACACACACATGCACACAAATATACACATGCACACTGTTTATGTTTCTATAGTAGAGGTTCCACAGTGAAAAAGGAGATTAAACACAGAATCCATCACAAAGATTTTTTACCCAATTACATGTATTTTTTAAAAAATATTATTTTTATTTTTTTATTATCATCATCATCATAGTGAAATGCCTATCATGATGATGGGCAGTGTGGTAGGAGAGCATGTATATTCAAGGACCTCTGGTGGAGAGACTTGCTGGACTGGACCCACAGAGGGAGCCCTGTCCAGGAGGGTGAGGCCACCAAATGTCAGAGCTCAGTAGGAGGTTTTGCCCTCACCACCACTGTGTCTCCAGGTGCAGTGCGTAGTTTTCCGATGAATGGCAGCCATTCATGTATACGGAGCCATTTGGGCTTGCACCTGGTTTGCCCGCATACAGAAGACCTGTTTGCACACATGGCAGTGCCTCGTGGGGAACATATGTAGCTGTGTAGATCTTTCTGACCACAGGACCAAACTGCATTACAGTGTCCTTGCTTTTAAAAGGCGTGCTTAAACTGACTCCACCACAACTGCTATTTGCCCCCAAAGCTGCTGTGCAGTAGCAGGGAGGGCGCCTTTCAGCAAAAACTGCCACAGGGCCTGTATTGGGACCAGCAGCACCTTCTAGATTAGTCCACATGGATTCTTTTTCTTTTAAAGTAGCCAATTTAAGCATGTGAATAATGTAATGTGTAATTTGGGCCAGAGCAGCACATTTTGGAGCTGCCGTGATTGTGCAAATTGCAGTATATTTACTTACGGGTATTAATCAACCACTTACATCTACAGATTTCAAAGTGGTGTAGACAAATCATGAAAACCAACACACAGAATCTATTGTATCTACCTATCCATAAGATGGTGGCCTAAACTACACAGGGAAAAATTGCATAAACGTATGTCCCCAACAGGTGCCTAAAAATAAAAAAAGTGTTGGCACATGTCTAATCTCAGGAGGAAGATTATTCCAGGTCGTGGATGCCACCATGCTAATGCCCTGCTCTGAACAACTAGGGAGCCTGTGGCCTCACCAGGAGGGGCTCAACAGATTGAACTGGTCTATAGGGGAGAAGGTGGTCTCTCAGGCAACCAGGCCTTTCATTCTTTAAGTATTTACTGACTTAAACAATGTTTTAATCATTGTTTCATTGTTTAAATCCATAGTTACCTCACCAAACGGCCCAGTAGATACCTTACTAATCCTGTGGTCACCTTTACAACAAAGGGAAGCTACAGAGCTCAGTAAATATTTAGGTTTTCTTGAGGTACATGCAAATGGTGCTTATATATTACCAAGAAGGCCAAATTAATCACAGCTGGAATGTTTATCTCAATAAACAAAGCTTTCTGTTTATTTTTTAAATATACATTTTCACAAAAGGAAAAGGTGTGTAGTTATTGTTATTTTTTCTTATGGGCTAGAGTAACTTACATGACAACTTGTTAAATCGATTTTATGTTTCTTTCAGATCTACTATTCAGTATTCTTTAAACTGTAGATACCATGGCAACCCCATTTCTCATATGGAATGTATGTTGCCTTAGAGATAAAGAGCTCGTGTATGCACAGGTGGAACAGAGTACAGCATGTAAACTTTCCCCCTCCCATTTAAATGTGCACCTCAGTCATATTTTTCCCTAAGCCACAGCCATTTTTTTTCGGTCAAAAATAAAACTTTTGCATGAGCCCATGCATTTTTGCAGCATTTCCTGATAAAACATGTATAAAGAGGAACAATCGCTGCAATATATGTTGTACCATTTCTCATTATTCCTTGTTGAACTTAAAAGAGATGGTATTAAACTAAAGGATACAAAAGCATCTGGCCTCAGTCCAGAGGTGCTGTCAGATACATACAAGAGTGTCTCACTCTCAGTAAGTTTCCCCATTCATGTCAGTGGAAGGAGCTGATCTGCACATTTATCTGTTTGTACAGACAGATGTAAATATATGAAGCCCCTCAAATAGAGGCCTTTGTACACACATTGGGTTTTCCCTGTTGGATCGGGATAATTGTATTTATACTTGGGTATGTTTTTATAGGAAGATGGGATACAGGTATTGGGTTGGATACTGACTTAGTCATACTTAGAGTAGACCCACTGAAATCAGTGGGATTTAGGTTAGTCATGACAAACTTAAGTCCCATTGATTTCAGTGGATTTCCTCTAGTATGACTAAGTCTGGGTCCAATCCACTGTAAATAAATAAATAAGCAGAGGCAAATTTTTACAAATTATTTTTTTATTTGCTTTTATCTGTGACAGTAGCATAAAAATAGAAATGCAATACAATATTTGCATTGATTCCAACTTCATTTAAGAAAATTTAAAATTTCCTGTTGATAAGGTGAGGTGGCCATAGCTCAGGGGTAGAGCCCCTGTTTGGCATGCAGAAGGTCTCAGGTTCAGTTCCCAGCACCTCCAGGTAGGGCTGCTACCTTGAAGAGTTGCTGCCAGTCAGTGTCAACAATACTGGGATAGTTGGACCAATGGTGTGATTCAGAGTAAAGCAGCTTCCTAGTATGTTCCTCACAATTATACAGCCATAGGTATGACTCAACAGCAGAGGGGAACCCTTCCCACCACACACACAAAGGCTGGAATTCAAAGAGCTTTTGACATTTCGATTATGGAATGCTCTCCCCAGCAAGGCCTGCCTGGTACCGACACTCTCAATTCTTTGGCATCAGGGCTATTCCCAGGTGTTTGATGGCATATGATGGGCTGTTTTAATGCATCACTTGTGTTGCACTGCTTAATTGTTTATGGTTGTGTCACTGAAATTCAAATTGTTTTATGAGCTGGTTGTACTTTAGGGCATCTCTGCACCAGCCTAAAATCCTGCATTTAAAACAGGGCTTTTTGCATCCGTTTTAAATGCAGGATCACAACGGCTCCCTTTCTAACCCACTTCCTCCCCCCCCCCCTTCTCCCTGTATCTAAGTCTTCCATTATCTTTCACTGATCTCGCTCCTCTTGCCACTTTAACTCTTTTTATGGAGGAAACTGAAATGGAACACAATGGGGTAATTTGATAGCTCATTATCTGTGATCTAAAAACAAAACAAAGGGCATTTAGTGCAGGAGATGCCCTGGAGGGACACGGCACCATGTAAAGAGCCTACAAACTTCTGTGAAGGAGCCATCTGTATTGCCAAACTGATTTGGTTCTTGATTTTACCCAGCATAAGGCAGATCAAGGCAGGCAGCTGTCCTAAGGCTTTATTGGCCAACATAAATATTACAAAACAGACCCACTGGGTTTTATCCATTGCATATATGAACACCAGTAATTAATTCAACTGGTCCCAAATTATGGTGTCCCCCCTGGGCAATAGCATGATACCTTCTTCCCCTTGGTGGACTGGGTCTCTTTCCAGGTTGTAGTCACACCACCTCTCCGACTGGAATCCCAGAGGCAAGAACGAGAGAGGCAGCAGTGACGTCAGTTTGGTGGTGGGCTCTCAGCCCAGGCATCCGCTGGCAACCTCCCTTGCTGTTTCTCCAGATGTCTTTCGTAGTCCATCAGCAGGGCAACAGTCTGTCCTGTAGGCTTAATCCATCCCACCTGTGCTGATCGCCTACCCTTGTGGGAAATGCAGCATCACCATCCAGTCCTAGCAGTCTCTGCTTAAAGGGATATTGCTCATAGCAAGCAGCCCTACAGCTTGGCAGCTTCTAGGAGTTGCTGGGTTCATGCTTTTTCCTCGGGAGTAAAGGCATGAAGGGAAGCTGTGACAGGTCACACCTGACTCCTCGAGGTACCATTCATCTTCCGGTAGGTTCCCAATACACCATCTCAATCTCAGGATATTATTTATTTATTTAATTTATTGCATTTATACCCCACCTTTTTTCCTCTTGAAAGGAACCCAAGGCGGCTTACATTATCCTCCTCCTCTCCATTTTATCCTCACAACAACAACCCTGTGAGGTGGGTTGGGCTGAGAGTCTGTGACTGGCCCAAAGTCACCCAGTGAGCTTCCATGGCTGAGTGGGGACTAGAACCCGGATCTCCCAGCTCCTAGTCCAACACTCTTGCCACTACACCACACTGGATAAAAGCTCCATGTGAAGAAAGCCTTAATCTGATGGATAATTGTTTGAGCTGTTTAAATGTTATATGTTTTAATTTTGTTGTAAGTCACCTCTAGTCTTTTTTTTTAAAGAAAACATCTAAGAAAGTTTATTACCATCATGTCATTTATTACAATGTCCAATAGCCAAAGCTCTCTGGGTGGTTTACAAATAGTAAAAACCTTAAAAATACAGTATTGCACATGGTAGTGTTTTTTTAAACATACAAACATATAAACAGACAATGCACACATACAAACGATTTTAACAATCAACAATAAGAAATCCCAGGATCACCGCCATCATTGGACATGCCCACACCCAGTGATATTTTTGGCTCCACTATCACTTTCAAGACCAGATTTTACAAACTGCTTTGGACACCCTCTTTCATTTCAAAAGCAATTTGCCATGCGGTATATGGGCCTCTTACTGAAGACATGTAATGTCAAAGCCCCAATGGGCATGCAGAATTATTGGTGTGGCTCTTTGGATCCTCCCAGCCTTAAGAATATCCTGTTTGTAGTAGAGGACAGGGGAATTCCTCTGCACACACTTAGCTGCTAAGCTATGACGAAATATGTTTTCTTAACAGATAATCATATTCATAGATTTCAAGAATACTCATATAAAGCAATGATTTTGCTGTACTGACAATAATGGATTATCGATAACTGCACTGACAAATGGTGTTGGCATCATAGCATGCACACCTGTTGCTCATCTATTCCATTACATCTTATTCATTCTGGGTGACTTGCAAATCATGATTTATCCTTATTTATTGATGACACATACTCTGAGCATGAAGCACGTATTGTTCTTAGGCAGTCTATCACATTGAGGCAGCTTACAGGGATCAGTTTGCTCAGCTAGCTGCACAAGGGCTGCCTAGCTAGAGCATTCTGTTTCCAGTGGTGGCCAGCCAGATGTCTCCAATAAACTCACGCAGGACATGAAGGTGATGAGTGGCCAGGCTCTGTTCTTTATCCTTGGAACCCGGTGTTCAGCAGTATAAATCTGTTCTATGTGGATGTTCTATGTAATATTATTAATTAATTAGTTAGTTAAATAATATTTTCATGGTTAGGAGCCACTGATAAACCAGTCTCCCATGCATTTGGCTAATGCTGGTGATTCCCAATCTTGACTCTCAAGATGTTGTTGGACAACAACTCTCATCATCCCCCAACATTGGCCCTGCTGGCTAGGGATGATGGGAAACTGTAGCTCAACACATCTGGAGGGCACCAGGTTTGGGGAGGCTGCCATAGTTTAATTACATGTTATGGGAATAATAACTTGCTTTTGTCTGTCTTGAATCTATTGCCAAGCAATTTCGTTAAGTAATTTCCAGTACTATGAGAGAGGCTGCCCACCACCAACTCGTTTGACCCTGGCCATTGTCAAATGGAATAAAACAAGTGGGTCTTGCAAGAAAATGTTGCAGTGCGGAGTGCTCCTGTTCAGGGTTCCAGCCAGCCATGCCCTCTTCCAGCATGCTCCATTCCATCTCCCCCTACGTGGTTTTCCATGCTACCTGCCCCCACCCACCCCTGTCATCAACATTCCCTGGCTACTGAGCATGACCCATTTTATGGTGCTAGCATCATCCAAAATTCTTAACAAAACCAAATTAAAACATCTAGTACAACAAAATCAATATGGATAAAATATGTATCTCTTGCCTATAATAATACTCATGTTTACTTTATATTCTCTCAAAACTTTCCTCTGATAGATATTATTCTTTAAACTGGAAAAAAAAGATGCTACTGGGTTTAGGAAATGAGCATAAAATGGCACTTCCAAAATGTACCAACTCCCATTAACCATCATTTAAATATTGTCAATCAAATCTGTTTGCATCTGGTACTGATGCCATGTGAAATTTATTTACTGAAAAGTTTCAGTCACACATGGGGAATTTTACAGATGGTGTCTCTCATTTAATTCTCCTCCGCCCCACAGTTCTCCTTCTCCTTCCTCCCTTCCCCCCCCCCAATGTCCTTACCCCTCTGGACACACAAACTCCAGCTCCAGGTGCTTCCCACCCCCCTCAATTTGATTCTTAAAAAAAAAAAAAAAGATCTAATCAGCTGCATGTTAAACAAGAGGTGCTCTTTTTATGTATTCTGTGTTAGGACAAGCTCAGCATCGCTGTAGATCACTAGAATAAACAACTCCGGCTGATTCAATTACAATGCCTTGGCCAAGCCTTTATCTGCTGGTGACATCATTTCAATCAAAATGTAAAATAATACAATCCAATAGATGCAAGGGGGAGAGATAGGACACAGCCTGCTGCACTTAGTCATTTAATAATAAAAAAAAGGTGGAAGGGAGCTCCTTCTGACAGGCTTCTAGGACTTCCATTTCCCAAACTCTATTACCTTGTATAATAGTATTCAAAAGAATTGAATGCAGGAAATTGTCTATTACTTTTTATTAGTTGAAGCTGTTATGTAGGATTCAGCCTGCTGCACTGTATTTTTTCCCCTTTGTTCATTTAATTAACGAAAGCATGAAATCTTTCTATTGGCAGGCAGGCAGGCAGGCAGGGACATGGTCACACCAGAACTGCTGTTTTGGCCAGAAGGGTGTCGTCCCCATCCTGATGAACATTTCACTTAAAAGAAAAGGGAAGCAGAAGGGAGCTGGATCCAGAGGCAATGCATTGTAAAAAGAAAGGAAAATGCAGGCTAATTTACATGGCCAATTGACCCCGAAGAGCAGTCCTATGCTTTTGGACTAGATCTTAGACAGTGGAATCCTATACATGTCTACTACTCAGAAGCAAATCCTAGAGTTCTATGGGGCTTATTTACAGGAAAGTGGATATAGGACTGCAGCCTTCGTATAGCATGCAACTGGTGGAACACTTTTGATTAAAGTAACGGCACACACTCTGTCTTGTTTGCTCACAAGTAGGTGCACAGAGGATTGGATTCTCACCTCTTCACCCTGCGATAAATAAGCATGATTGCAATCCTATGCACACTTACTTTGGAATATGTCCCATTGAGTTCAGTGTATTTACTTCTCCCCACAAGGCAAAAATAGGCATTTTTGATTTTTTTAAAATTTCAGACAATTTATATTCTGCCCTTCCACTGCATATGTGGCACTCAGGGTGGCTTACAACAATTTAAGAATTTAAGAAAGACAATAACAGCAATAAAACAGTAAAAAACAAACAAAAATGGCAGATAAAGCCATCTAAAAACAGGGGATTTGATGGCTAGAAATCCTAGGATTGCATCCAATGTTAGTCAAACTTAAGTCCCACTGATTTCAGTGGGTCTACCTAAGTAGGACTAACACTGGATACAACCCTCAGCCTTGCACATTAAACACCTGCCTGAATAAAAGACTTGGTCAGGCTCTGGAAAACAGCAGGGCTGGCCCAAGACATTTTGGTGCCTGAGGTGAAGGACCTTCTGCCCTGATTCGATGTACAGAAGCTGCCCAAACGAGCAGTTGAATCTTACTTCACCACTGACTGCCTCTAATGTACTTGAAGGCAGCAGAGGAGCTTAGGGGTGCATGGCAGGCGGTGCAGTACACATACAACTCTGTCCTACAACACTTTGCCACCACTCCGCACCCTCAATGCGGCTGCTTCACTTTGCCTAATGGTAGGGCTGGCACTTGAAAACAGAGGGTAGGGCAAGCAAACCTCCCAAGGTGAGGGGGTCCATGGTATGGTTTGGCTGTGGAGAAGGCTCAGTGATACAACTCTCCCAACTAGATATGGTTCGGCCACTGTTAGGACCAAAGAAAGTCCCAACAAGTTATAGAGAGTGGGTAGGCTGGAATGGGAGCAGTCTGTCCTTATGATATCCTTGGCCCAAGTCATTTAGGGCCTCATTACTAGCACTTTAAACTGTTGTTGTTGTTGTTCAGTCGTTCAGTCATGTCCGACTCTTCGTGACCCCATGGACCATAGCACGCCAGGCCTTCCTGTCCTGCGTTCTCTCCTGGAGTGTGCTCAAGTTCATATTCATTGCATCGGTGATACTATCTAGCCATCTCATCCTCTGCCGTCCCCTTCTCCTTTTGTCTTCAATCTTTCCCAGCATCAGGGTCTTTTCCAGAGAGTTTTCTCTTCGCATTAGGTGGCCAAAATATTTGAGCTTCAGCTTCAGTATCTGTCCTTCCAATGAGCACTCAGGGTTGATTTCCTTTAGGATGGACTGATTTGACCTCCTTGCAGTCCAGGGGACTCGTAACAGTCTTCTCCAGCACCACAGTTCGAAAGCATCAATTCTTCGGTGCTCAGCCTTCCTTATAGTCCAGCTCTCACAGCCATACATTACTACTGGGAAAACCATAGCTTTGATTAGACGGACCTTTGTCGGCAAGGTGATGTCTCTGCTTCTTACTATGCTGTCTAGGTTTGCCATAGCTTTCCTCCCAAGGAGCAAGCGTCTTTTAATTTCATGGCTACAGTCACCATCTGCGGTGATCTTGGAGCCCAAGAAAGTAAAATCTGTCACTGCTTCCATTTCTTCCCCTTCTATATGCCAGGAAGTAATGGGGCCAGATGCCATGATCTTGGTTTTTTTAATGTTGAGTTTCAAACCAGCTTTTGCACTCTCCTCTTTCACCCTCAACAAGAGGCTCTTTAGATCCTCTTTGCTTTCTGCCATTAGGGTGGTATCATCTGCATATCGGAGGTTGTTGATAATTCTCCCAGCAATCTTAATTCCGACCTGTGATTCATCCAACCCGGCGTTCCTCATGATGTACTCTGCATATAAGTTAAATAAGCAGGGCGACAATATGCAGCCTTGTCGTACTCCTTTCCCAATTTTGAACCACTCGGTTGTTCCATGTCTGGTTCTTACTGTTGCTTCTTGACCCTCGTACAGGTTTCTCAGGAGACAGGTAAGATGGTCTGGTACTCCCATCACTTTAAGAATTTGCCACAGTTTGTTGTGATCCACACAATCAAAGGCTTTAGCGTAGTCAATGAAGCAGAAATAGACATTTTTCTGGAATTCTCTTGCTTTCTCCATGATCCAGCGAATGTTGGCGATTTGATCTCTAGTTCCTCTGCCTCTTCGAAACCCAGCTTGTACTTCCGGTAGTTCTCGGTTCGCATACTGCTGAAGCCTAGCTTGTAGGATTTTGAGCATCACCTTGCTGGCATGTGAAATGAGCGCAATTGTGCGGTAGTTTGAACACTCTTTGGCGTTGCCCTTCTTTGGAATTGGAATGTAAACTGACCTTTTCCAGTTTTGTGGCCATTGTTGAGTGTTCCAAATTTGTTGGCATATTGAATGCAGCACT
The DNA here is from genome assembly GCF_057233095.1 of Heloderma suspectum. NCBI lineage: Eukaryota > Metazoa > Chordata > Lepidosauria > Squamata > Helodermatidae > Heloderma > Heloderma suspectum. The sequence goes on from NC_139461.1 coordinate 138,062,825, forward strand.
TTAACAGCATCATCTTTTAGGATTTTAAATAGCTCAGCTGGAAGACTGTCATCTCCGCTAGCTTTGTTGTTACTAATGCTTCCTAAGGCTCACTTGACTTCACTCTCTAGGATGTGCGGCTCAAGTTCAGTGTCCGCACTCTCATGGCTATCAGGGACATTAAGATCTTTCCTGTATAGTTCTTCTGTGTATTCTTTCCACCTCTTCTTAATCTCATCTGCTCCTGTTAGGTCCCTGCCTTCTTTGTCCTTTATCATGCCCGTCTTTGCACAAAACGTTCCCTTGAGATCTCCAGTTTTCTTGAAGAGATCTCTAGTCTTTCCCATTCTGTTGTTTTCCTCGATTTCTTTGCATTGTTCATTTAAGAAGGCCTTCTTGTCTCTCCTTGCTATTCTCTGGAACTCTGCATTCAGTTGGATATATCTTCCTCTTTCTCCCTTGCTTTTCGCTTCCCTTCTTTCCTCAGCTACTTGTAAAGCCTCATCAGACAGCCACTTGGCTTTCTTGCACTTCTTTTTCTTTGGGATGGATTTCGTTGCTGCCTCCTGAACAATGTTAGGGACCTCCGTCCATAGTTCCTCAGGCACTCTGTCTATCAGGTCTAATCCCTGAAATCTATTCCTCACCTCCACTGTATATTCATCAGGGATATGATGAGGTCATACCTGAATGGTTTAGTGGTTTTCCCTACATTCTTCAATTTAAGCCGAAATTTTGCAACAAGAAGCTCATGATCTGAGCCACAGTCAGCTCCAGGTCTTGTTTTTACTGACTGTATAGAGCTTTGGCTGCAAAGGACATAATCAATCTGATTTCGATATTGACCATGTGGTGATGTCCATGTGTAGAGTCGCCTCTTGTGCTGTTGGAAAAGAGTGTTTGTTATGATCAGCGTGTTCTCTTGGCAAAACTCTATTAGCTTTTGTCCTGCTTCATTTTTTTACACCAAGGCCATGCCTGCCTGTTATCCTGGTGATTTCTTGACTTCCTACTTTAGCATTCCAATCCCCTATGATGAAGAGGACATATTTTTTTGGTGTTAGTTCTAAAAGGTGTTGTAGGTCTTCATAGAACCGATCAACCTCAGCTTCTTCGGCCTCAGTGGTTGGGGCATAGACTTGAATTACTATGATGTTGAATGGTTTGCCTTGGATTCGTACTGAGATCATTCTATCATTTTTAAGATTGTACCCCAGTACTGCTTTTCCCACCCTTTTGTTGACTATGAGTGCTACTCTATTTCTTCTAAGGGATTCTTGCCCACAGTAGTAGATATGATGGTCACCTGAATTAAATTCGCCCATGCCTGTCCATTTTAGTTCGCTGATTCCCAAGATGTCAATGTTCAATCTTGCCATCTCATGTTGGACCACCTCCAGCTTACCTTGATTCATTGATCTGACATTCCAGGTTCCTAAACAATATTGTTCTTTACAGCATTGGATTTTCTTTTCACCACCAGACACATCCACAGCTGAGTGTCCTTTCGGCTTTGGCCCAGCCGCTTCACTCTTTCTGGCGCTACTTGGAAATACCCTCTGCTCTTCCTCAGTAGTATATTGGACACCTTCCGACCTGAGGGGCTCATCTTCCGGCATCATATCTTTTCGCCTTGTGATACGTTCCATGGGGTTTTCCTGGCAAGAATACTGGAGTGGGTTGCCATTTCCTTCTCCAGTGGACCACATTTTGTCAGAACTCTCTGCCATGACCTGTCTGTCTTGGGTGGCCCTGCACGGCATAGCTTATGGCTTCACTGAGTTACGCAAGCCCCTTCGCCACAACAAGGCAGTGATCCAAATTTAAAGTTTAAACTGTTCCTGGAAACAAATCGGTAAATGGTGCAGTTGTAAAATGGATGTAATAAGCTGGATCCTCGATCAACTGAAGTTTCTGGAAACTCTTCTAAGTTTCCAGGGGCAGTACCTGTTTTTGGTACTGGTCCTGATTTTGTCTCTCTTCTGGTTTGACTTTGGGTGCCTATTTTTGCTTTGTGGGGAGAAGTAAATACGCTGAGCTCAATGGGACATATTCCAAAGTAAGAGTGAATAGGATTGCAATCATGCTTATTTATCCCATGGTGAAACAGAGGTGAGAATCCAATCCTCTGTGCACCTACTTGTGAGCAAACTTTCTCTAGGCCTTCATTGTATTAAACGTTTTTAAGGTTTAAAAGCATTATTATGGTCGGCGTACTAAGACAACCTACTTCGGAAGCCAGCGAAGGATTAGCCATTGCGGAGTGAAAGAACCTAGGAAAGAAAACCCTTCAGCAATTTGTAATTGGTGGGGGTGTTCTTGAGCAGTGATTCTTAGTGTGAGGAATGGATAGAGGGGATACAAGTACCAAAAGCACCTCTCTATTCATCTGTGAAATGTTGGAAGGACTGGAACGAATGACATTTTTGAGCAGCAATCTGTTCATTTGTAAGTTTCTTTCGTTTTACCTGGTTGCTGCTGCTGTTCTCTGTGTGTGATTGTTTGTTTGATTTGGTGCAGTGTGTGTTTTGCCTGGTGTGTGTATACGTGTGGTGTGAAATGGGTATTTTGTTGTGCTTTCTGGGTGCAAATATGTGATTTGCCATTTGGCGCTCAGACCCCCATCTCTGCCTTGTACTCAGTTTCTTGACCAAGTTACTCATTTCTGAGCCTCATCAGTTTGCTTCCTCAGAATGAATGTTTTGTGACTGCCCATAACCACTATGGCAGCCATTTTGCAAGAGGGCCCATAATACACTCTCAAAATTTCAAATGTCCTCACCAACCCCCAAAAGCTGGGAACACCTGCTTCATCACTATTCAGGCAGTACTTGCCAAAAGGGCAGCACAGATGCAGTAGGGTGATATTTGTTTCCTTGAGACAAAAACGGGATATTGGGATGACAAAAATGGGACGGGGTTATGTAATATTCTGTATTCATGAAAAACAACCTAAACTCCCTGCAAAAGAACATGGAAAGGGGCGCAAATGAATAACACTAATTTATTGCATATACACACAAAAAACCACTCATAAATATACATATATAAAATACTTATAAAATATCACATGAGCAGTAAACAAATCTGTATGGCATACCACACTGAACACTCTAATGCAGGACTGCAGTGGCCAGACTGGAAAAAATCATAAACATACACCAAAAAGAAAAAAAAAAGGAATGAACTGCTATCACAAGCTGATATATGCTCGTGTCTCACCGCAGAGTTCCGCTGTAATAAAAAAATAGCCAACAGCCTGTTGAACCGAAATATGAGTCTGAAAAATCCGAATCAAACTGAAGGGCAGAAAGAATCTCTATGGGCGGAATGATGGTAGAAATAACAGTAAGACTCACCCTCCTGGCTCCCATATGCTGAATGGGGCTTAGCGACGCCTCTTGAATTCCCCGCCACTGCAGACAAGCAAGGGGGCGGCGTCTGATCGTCGCTAGCTCAAGAAGCCTGGCCCGGGCTGGATATAGGAAATGGAGCTTCCTCTTTCATAGAGCCTTATGATAAACGCGTTCAGTGTTTTACAAAGAATTAAACGGGACAAAATTGACATTTATATTAAAACGATGGGACGGTTGGGAAATTTGAAAAAAACGGTGCTGTCCCGTTTAAAACGGTACGTATGGTCAGCCTATGCAAAGGGGATGTGAGGTGACATGTTTATCCTGAGCCCCACACACCTTCCATGACTAAGTATCCATTGGAAATTGAAATATACACTTGAGGTGTGAATACTTGGGGGCACTGCTGGCACCAGGGTTTTGGGGGCTTTGGGACATGCAAATTGAAAATTTGCTTAGGGTATATCTAATCTTGGGTTAGGGTAGCCACTGATGTATCACCACAAAGAGGACACAGGTTTGTATAACATTTACGCATCCTTATTTATATGTGTAAACATAAATGCACAAATACAAAAATGTAAATAGAAACACATCTCACTGTAGTGGGGAATACTGTGACCGGGGGAGCTGAATGCTGCCTCAGTCTGCTGCCCAGGACAGGTGTGAACTGCAGATGGGTGACCAAGGCTCCAGATTTCCCTTCTTATGTTCTTTTTCTTTAAACAGGACTTGGACCAGAGAGCCCTTCAAGTGAAGGATGCCTTCAAATAGAGGACTGTCCCCTGCAAAGAAGGGCACATGGCCACCCTATCTCGGATACTTTGTGCAAAATGGAAATGGTGGGATGGTTAGGGCAGTGAGCCCTCTGCTGGTCTTGTGGCCCTGGCAAATGCCCAGTCTTGCTACCCCCGGGAGCCAGGCCTGCTTGAGGAAATGTTTCTCCCACATCAATCGGCCTGCACACTAAGATCTTTCTCAGGGGCCCTCCTCCAGCTGCCCCTGCAATGAAATAGGTGGCTATAGGGGCCATTTTGGTTGTGCCTAGACTTTGGAACTCTCTCCCCAGGGAGGTTGCCTGGAACCCACACTAACATCTTTTAGGTGCCAGGCTAAACCTTTAAAAAAAATTGTTTCCCAGGCTTATCACCTCAGTCGTATTTTTTTTTTCTCCTGAGGCTCCTGTTTGTAGTGATGCCTTTTTATTAGTTATTTTCAATTGTCCTGGAAATGTTGAATGGAAAGGCAATATAGATAAATAAAATGTGGTGCTCATGTTCATGGCACAATTCTAGATTTTCTAGTTGAATGCCACGTACCTGTTTTCAAACTGGAGGAAAAGAGCACAAAATACAACACAAAGCAGTATCTCCCTTGAACACGGAGGCCTTGGGATGAAACTTGGTGTTGTGCACATCTGGGATACCATCCTGCATTTCACATATCATCCTCAGAACAACCCCTGCATTTGTTTTCCAGGTGTCAGGCAAAGTGCAAAACACAATGCAATGTAATGTCTGACTTGAGGGCAGCAGCAACAGCTGGTGGACTGGCCCCTCTGTGCCACCCCCATCTTTCAGGGGAACTGAGCCAGGAATCATCAGCCTGGCTGAGGAAGCCCACCCCACAGAGAGAGGCAACATGTGGCTGCTAAGCATAAACCCAGCAGCCTGGAGTTCTATACACTCAGCAATAGCTCCCCGTAGCAACTGCTGTGGATCTGGTGAGGCAGAAATGTCAATGGGTGGGTGCGGGAGAGGACTTTGTACATCACTGCCTGCCCTGCAGGGATGCTCAAGGATTTTGTTTGGCCCACAGTTTTAAAAGAACTGATCTGATTTGTACCTCCTGGGTCAGAACATTGTTCGCCTTCTCCAAAATATGCAATACAGTTTCTGGCTCAAAAGAATGTACCCAAAATACATATTAAGTATGCAGGTTTGAGGGTAAACTACATACAAACACAAATCATTTAAAAAGAATGCACATTTGTGTGTGCGTGTTTTAAATTCCACATTGAAGTGAAAATGGGATGGAGCAGGCTTATGAATGAACAAATGTGACACTGGCACATACAAGAAATAGATTGGTCTGTCCATTCCTTCTGCCCATTGCCTCCTACAACCATTGCCTCTGAGAGTTGTATGCATCGGGAGGGATTGATACAATCTGCTCAGAGCAGCAGTGGCAGCAGGAACACCTGGTTTGCCACCATTTTCAAGAGACCACAACTGGGAACCACATGATGCCATCACTGGATGTATCATCAACAGTATCTGTTATTCTGGATATGTTCTTGTGACGGCAATCTCATCTGTCTTGAAATCTGATTTTATTATTGTGAACCACTTTGAGAACTGTTATGGCTGAAAATGGCAGCTGACAATCATAGATAAATAAAAACCCGATTAAAACAAAAATAGAACGAATGCATTAAAAGCACAATAAAAAAACATAACAACAGAATAAAAACCACACCCAACCCAACAGACCAGCTTACATGCTAATGGCCTTCCTGAATAAAAATGTCTTGGCTTGCAGGCGGAAGAACAACAGAGAGGGGGGCAACTTGGCCTCCCTCAGCAGGGTGTTCCACAGCCTGGGAGCAGCCCCCAGAAGCTGCTGCCCTCTTGCGTCATCACCAAACGTGCCTCTGAAGGTGGTGATCTCAAATGAAGGACCTCTCCTGAAGATCTTAAGGCCCAGGCAGGCTCATATGGGAGAAGGTGGTCTTTCCGGTAGCCTGGTCCCAAGCTGAGTAGGGCTTTATAGGTCCTAACCAACCAGCACTCTGAATTGAGCCCGGAAACAGACCAGCAGACAGTGAAGCTGTTGTAACAAGGGAGTCACATGCTCCCTGGAACCAGCCCCGGTTAATAGTCTGACTGCAGCAAGTAGTCTGCAGCAGGACAAGGATTCTGCATGTCTCCTCAGAGGTAAGCAGGATGGCATAAGCCAGCAGCACTTCCAAATAGCATCCAAATACCAAGCTTCAGCATGGCTGCTCAAAAACAGGCCCAAGCAGCATGTCTCCTCACATGGAAGAAGGGCAAGACTCCACCTGTCTATTCAACAAGTAAGCAGGGCAAGCTTCGGAAGTAAGCAGGACCGAATCGTAGAGCAGCAACCTCCTCAAGCCCCACCCTCTCTCCCTGCCAGGGAAAAGTTCTCATCTCTGATCAGCAAACAATCTAAGATGGTTTTTAGAGTTTTCCCTGCCAGCCCAGAAGAGAGGTTGGGGATGGAGCTGGTGGGATGGGTGGGAACCTCCCGGGTGGCTAAAGGTTCCCCATTTTTGGTCAATCATTTTGAAAGCCACCAAGAGTTCCAGGAGAACTAAGAGGGTTTTAGGGCGCAATCCTTTGCATGTTTAGACAGAGAAAAGGCCTACAGCTCCCATCATGACCCAGCCAGCTGGCTGGGGCATGCTGGGAGTTGTAGGCCTTTTCTCTGTCTAAACATGCATAGGATTGCGCCCTTACAGATACTGTAAAACAAACAAACAAACAAACAAACAAACTACAGATTGAGAGATCATAGTAAAATTTGGTGCGCATATGTAACACTTTTTTTCAGGGTCTCTAAAGGCTTTGTAGAGGGACAATTAACTTATTTATTTATTTACTTATTAAATTTCTTAATCGCCCATCTGGCCGGTCACCCAGCCACTCTGGGCGACGTACAGCAGTACAATTTAATATATTTTAATGTCTTAATTAAAAACAGTAATAATGCACATGTAATAGTTTTACATGCATAACCATACACTTATCACCAAAACAATAAAACAGAGCACAGCCCTCCCAATGTTCTGTCTTTTTTCCCCAGCTCGAGTCCACATCAAAAATATAAAGAAACCTTGTCGCTGAAGCTTGATTTTTTTCAGGTGAAGGAAAACAGACCCTATTCCATTCACTCCAGCTCCGCAGTGATCTTCTCAAGGTGGATCAGGATCCAGCAATGCAGGAACAACTTAAACAGTTATACAATATAAAAGGACATAAACAAGGAACTCATAGTGCTTGGGGAAAAAATCATGACTATTTAAAAAAAAATCAAAAGGAAACCTCCCTACTAACCTGTCTTAAGGTTCAGGGTCTTACAGGGAGGAGAAAACAAGCTTCTTCAACTCTGCAGTTCTGGTAACTACCTAAAATGGTAGCCGCTCCCTATCTCACTCCTTTACTGACCATGAGCAGGAATATTTCCTGAGAATTCTTAAAGAAAAATATACCAGTGGGTTACACATATATTTATAATATAATTCTCCTTTTGAAGTTTAAAAACCTGCTCAGCCTCCATAATGTTTGTCAAAGTGGGGAAGGAAAAATGCAAACTCCATAGTAATGTGATGTATGCCTTGGAGGCTGATCTATCACAATAGAAGTTGATGTCCCAGGCATGGTCTGAAGGCACATGACATAGTTACCTTGCTGAAACTAAGCAGGTCTGGGTCTGGTCAGTGCTTGGAGGGGAGACGACACGGGGACCACATGTAGCCATGTTCTACGATGGAAGAAAGGTGGGATATAAATGAAATGATAAATAAATAAAAATGCACTCATACAGGGGAAAACTGAACAATTTCATGATCAAACTTGAGCGATGCCTGTTTTCAGAAGGGTCAAGAGTAAGCAAGGCCTCTCAAACATAGTGCCTTACTAGTAACAGTTGGAATGCATATGCTTGAAGCTATGTAAATGCTCTCACTAATTCTTACAACATCTCTATAAGGTAAGTTACCTGTTCAGCAATCTGTTTGTAATTATGGTTGTGTGTTTGTAATATGAAAACTCGATTGAACATTTAAGATATCAGAACCATGTTGCACATGGCCATCAAGCACAGATTTAAAGGTTGAATGCCAGGTTAACTCCCACAACCCTCTTCCAAAGAAGGAGGGAAACACAAAACACATTACAAATGAGATTAGTACATGTTCAGGACAGCATCTTGCATATAGTGTAGATGAGGGCCTGAGGGTGAGAGATAGGAACTCTCCTAAGACCAGGGGTGGGTAACTTGTGGCCTTCCAGATGTTTTGGCCTATAGTTCCCATCATCCGTCACTGTTATTGACACTGGCTAGGGCTGATGGGAGTTGTAGTTCAAAACATCTTGATGGCCACAAGTTGACCACCCCAGCCTAAGACCATCAACTGATTTTATGAGAAAGGCAAGATATGAATTGTGTACTTGCTGGTTCATGGCTCAGTCTTACCTTACCCATACGCTACACTCACTCTGTTAAGAGTCACAAGGAAGCTGCCCCTGCAAGAAATCCAGCAGCCTCTTTAATCTCCCCATCAATGGGCCTAGCCGTGCCACAGGGGTGATGTTGGACTTGGATGTGGCCCTGTGCAGCAAGTGATCCCTCCTCTGCCGGTAATATTTAGCAGCACTTGCTGCATAGCTTTCGGCAAAAATGTTGTGAGTCTCTGGGACCCGCATTCCACATGCCTAGCGGCTACCCGGAACATTCTGATTAAAATTGCATAGAATGGGAAATCTAAGTGCCATCAGAATCAGTGGCGCTTAGTTCCATGGAACTGTGTTTAAGATTGAAATATAAGGTCTCGCTTTGGTAAAGCAACTTTGGGTTAAAACATGAGGTTTGCACTGCCTTGTTATATGATTTGAATTTCCGCCTGGATGGAAACTTCCTGTCCAATTTCTGCTTTTAACCGCACTGATTATTTCCAGCGTAACGACATCTTTGAAAATGACTTGATCAAATATAATCAGCTCTGCCATATAATCCTGAAACGTACTGCTGAAATGAAAATTAACTGGCTACACAATTAAGGTTCAATTCACACTCCATTTATACTGGTGTCATACTACTTAGGTCGATTTGTCAACCAGGGTAACACCTAGATCATTTTAGGGGCTTCAGAAACACTAGAGCCACATATACTCAAGTGCTCCCTATTTACCCAAGGACAGCCTCTCTTTTCTTTTAAACATTGTCCTTATCGTGTGTGTATGTGACTTTTAAACATACACCAGAGTGGCCATCCTGAAACTTTTGACCCTACTGCAAATGCATGTAAATGCAAGCACATGCATGCTAAGGCAGCATGTTGTACATAACCTGCCATCTCATATATATACACTTTCAGTACTTGAGTATAGTACTTAACAGCCTTTCCCAACCTGATCCCCGCCAGATGTTTTGGACTGCAACTCCCATCAGCCTGAGTCAGCATGACCAGTGGGCAGAGATGATGGGAGGTGTAATTCAAAACATCTGGAGGGTACCATTTTGGGAAAACTGTTATAGGATATTAAGATTTCCCCCCTATATCTTTAACCAAATCATGTGCAAATCCCTCTTGTGTTTTCAAGTCATGGGATCAGAACCAGGCTGTGTGGCTAAAAAAAAATGCCAGCATAGTGCTTCCCTTATGTCTCCCCTGCAAACCACCCATCAAGACAATAGATGCAGCTGAACATGTTCAAATTGCAGCTGTTTTATAATAAGAGTCACCAGATCCATTGGGTTGTATCCACTGTTAGTCTAACTTAAGTCCCATTCATTTAAATGGGTATACTCTAAGTAGGACTAACAGTGGAGACATTCCATTGTGAAGGGAGGAAAAAGTAGCATATTTAACTACTCAGAATGAATATCATCAGCTGCCGTGTGCGAACTGTGTTCAAAACTTTTTTCTTCGAATGTTTGGAAGCAGAAAAATAAAGCAAACTGTTATGGTCAGCTTACTCTCATGCCCTGCTTCAGAAGCCAGTGCAGGACAAGGGATGCTGAAATAAATGCAACGCAGCATACAGTACAGCCGCCTTCCCCAAACTGGCGCCCTCCCAATGTTTTTGACTCAAATTCCCAGCATTGGCCATGTTGGCTGGGCAATGCTGGGAGTTGTGGTCCAACACACCTGGACAGTACCAGGTTGGGGAAGGCTGCATTACAACATGCCGGTGAAAGGATGGGGACTGTATGGCCCTCCAGATGTTGTCGGACCAGCCAGCATAGCCAATGGTGAAGGGTGATGACAGCTGTTGTTCAACAACATCCAGAGGTCCACGTGTTCCCCATCCCTGCTCTGTAGCAGTGCGTTATTTATTTATTTATTTATTTATTTACAATATTTATACACTGCTCCACATCAAAGATTTCAGAATCGTGAACAACAAGATAAAAGGATAAAGAACCATCTTAACACAATTAAGGCTGAGGGGAGGATGCCCAGGGGAGGATGGCTTTTGGTGGAAGAATATGGGTTTAAGTGTACACCAAAGAAACTCTGTTTTCACCTCTGGAAGGCTGGAAGGCGTGCTGGTGCCGGTGCCGGTGCCGGTGCTGGTGGTGATGGCACCATCGCAACAAGCAGTGTGCGTGCTGTGCAAATTTTTCAGATAGCACTACAAGCTGAGCCGCTGGTTTTAGTGAAACCTACTTCTGAATAAATGTGCTTGGGATTTCGCTGTATAGTATAGGGCAAGCCTCTGCATGTCTGCCCATTACGTTCAATGGGATTAGCTAGCTCCCAGGTAAGTGTGTATAGGATTGCAACGCCAGTGTTTTTATTCCATGTGGACATGGCAGAAAGTGAAGTCAGAAGAGGTAATTATCTTTTCTGGAGCTAAATTGAGCAGAATGATTGGCTGATGGGCTTCTTTTAGCGGAACCAAATTCTCTGCGGGGAAAATACAATCAAATCAGTTTTATTGGCACCGTTATAAATGATACGACTACTTAACAGGGATAAATGCCAAGAGACAGATTAAGTCAAATGTTTTTCAGCTGCTTTTAAACGTTAAATACATAATATTATTTAGCATGTTTGCTGTTCTGTTCGGAATGATCTGACTTACAGAGATTGTGCTTTAGCACTATATTAAATAACACAACCATTCTGCAGTGCTTTTGTTGGCCCCGCCTTTTCAGTGTGGAAAGGTACTATCTTATCTTATATATATCTTAGAACTTGTATTTATGGAAATACAGGGAGTCACCATTTTAAAATGGCTCCCCCCCCAACAACTGATGTGCATCCAGATGACCCAGATGAGGACCTGGGGGCTGGGCAGCAGCAGTGGCGGTGGCGTGGTGGCTGGGCTTCCCAATCGCTCTGAAGTGCACCGAAGTGCTTTGGAGCAACCCGCTTTACTTCGAGCCCCCTCTGCTTCTCCTTGGAGGCAGCCTGAAGCACCTTGCTTTGACTTGGAGCTCAGGCTTTGGGCCGAAGTGGTGTACAGCCCTAGCTTATATCTTATTTATATCTTTATATTTATATCGTTCTATCAGGGTAGAAATCCTTCCACTGTGGCTTAGAAATAAGATATAATCAGTATAAACAATATTTAATAAAACAAAAACAGCTCATAAAGATGCATCCCGCTGGGCAGCTGATGGTCGAAGGCCTTTTGGGGAAAGGGTGGGACTGTCCAGCTGGAGTGCATGTGGAGTCTCTTTATCCAGAGTCTGGATTCCCCATTCCATTCATTTCAGCCGAGACAGTTGTCCTGGGACCTGGGTATGTCTGCAAATGGGCTCTTAAAGGGGCCCTGTAGTGCATAGGAGCTTTGCATACACATATAAGCCCAGAGGGAATCCTGGGCTGGAACTACAAGTTCCAGCTGTCCCTCTAAATCAGCCTTCCCCAACCTGGTGCCTTCTAGAGGTTTTGGACTGCAACTCCTCTAATCCCCTACAGAATGCCCAATGGCTGGGTGATGAGAATTAAGAACATAAGAATGTAGGAAGAGCCCTGCTGGATCAGACTAAGGGTCCATCTAGTCCAGCATTCTGTTCACAGTGGCCAACCAGCTAGGTATGAGATACCCACAAGCAGGACACAAGTGCAACAGCAGCCTCCCACCCACATTCCCAGCAACTGGTGTACATAGGCATACTGCCTGTGATACTGGAGGTGGCACGTAGCCATCAGGACTAGCAGCCATAGATAGCCTTCTGCTCCAGGAATTTATCTAACTCCCTTTTAAAGCCATCCAAATTGGTGGCCTTCACTATGTCTTGTAGAAGTGAATTCCATAGTCTAACTATGTGCTATGCGAAGAAGTACTTCCTTTTATCTGTCCTGAATCTCCCACCAATCAGCTTCATGGGATGACCTGGGTTCTAGTATTTTGAGAGAGAAAAAAAATGTCTCCCTATCCACATTCTCCATACCATCTATAATTTTGTAGACCTATCATGTCTCCCCTTACCCTCCATTTTTCCAAGCTAAAAATCCCAGCTGTTGTAACCTTTTCTCATAGGGGAGATGCTCCAGCCCCTTGATCATTTTAGTTGCCCTTTTCTGCACTTTTTCCAGCTCTATAATATCCTTTTTTAGGTGTGATGACCAGAACTGTTCAGAGTATTCTAAGTGTGGTTGCACCATAGACTTGTATAAAGGCAGTATGATATTGACAGTTTTATTCTCAATTCCTTTCCTAATTATGCCTAACATGAAGTTTGCCTTTTTTACAGCAGCTGCACATTGGGTTGACATTTTCATGCTGCCCACCACAACCCTAAGATGTCTTTCTTGGTTGGTCACCGCTAGCTCATATCCCATCAGGCTATATTTGAAGTTGGGATTTTTTGCCCCAATGTGCACACTTGCTTACAGTGAACTGCATTGGCCATTTAGATGCCCATTCTCCCAGTTTGAGGGGTTCCAAGTTGGGGGAGGATGTTTGTGTGTGTGTGGGGGGGGGGAGAGAGAGAGGGAGAAGGAGAGAGAGAGGCTTGCCTTGGGCTACCTTGTGAGTTCACAGCAGAGATTTGAGTTGGGGATTTCTTTGATTACATACAGCTCAGTTTCTTAGAAGCTATATTAAGATATTAATTTATTTATTACATTTTTATACCACCCAATAGCCAAGCTCTCTGGGCATTTCACAACAATTCAAACCATAAAATACAAGACAATAAAATACAGATAATAAAATATAATATAAAAGTTTAAAACTACAATATAAAACTAAAAGTAATAACCAAGCAGAAGCTAGCAACAGTGCAAAAATTAAAAATACAATACCAGATATAAAACAAACTGAAAAACTAAAATGCCTGGGAGAATAAAAAGGTCTTCACCTGGTGCTGAAACTAGCATAATGTAGATGCCAGGTGAAAGTCTCTGGGAAGCTGATTCCACAACCAGGACCCACAGCAGAAAAGGCCCTCTTCTTAGTAGCCACCCACCTCACTTCCCTTGGTGGGAGCTCTTGGAGAAGGACCCCTGAAAGTGATCTTAGGATCTGAGCAGGTGTATATGGGGAGGAGACGATCCTTCAGCCATTTAGGGCTTTGAATGTTAGTTCTAGGACTTTGAATCGGGCCCAACATGGACCGGCAGTCAGTGCAGATGGAAAAGTACTGGCATACTATGATCACTTTGGCCAGTCCCTATTAGCAGTGTTACGGCCCTGTTTTGGACCAGCTGAAGTTTCCGGACCATTTTCAAAGGCAGCCCACATATAATGCATTGCAGTAATCCAAGCCTAATCTAAATTCACTAACTTAACTGCCGTATTTGTGCTGTTGGGAGAGGAGTATTCACTAGACCGAAATAGCAGTAAATTCATGCCTGGCTAACTGCTCAATATTAAATAACGGGTAAACAAGAACGTGCCACCAAATCCAACCAAGGTCCAGTTTTAGGGTACACCTGGACTACAAATGTCAGCTGGTTTAGGTCATTCCCCTTTCCAAGGCAAACCTGGGAATTGTAGTTCTGTGACAGATGGGGTAGGGCTAGATATTTTTAACAGAGACTTTTTAGCACCCTCACCAAACTACAATACCTCAAACTGGGAGAAGCCATGACAAGTAATGTTGTATTAAATGAATGTGAATTCATTGGCGATTGCGTTGGATCCAGATTGGCCATGCTGTGAATGGAAGGCGCTGGGATCCAGCAGAGGCCCCTGGCTGGAGGACAGGGTGGGGTGGGGAGGCCATTTTTGCTGATTCATCCTTCCTCCTTCAGCCTGTTGGGTCACCTCTCATGCTGCTCCAGGAGATCTCCCAGCCCTCCAGAGAAACTTTTCAGGAGGCATAGGGGGAAGGAGGAATAATTAAGATAGTCTCCCCAGCCTCTTCCTCCAGTGCGAGCAGAAATCCACTAAGCACCACTCTTGATCCAATCCCTTGTTTCAAGCCATCTGGGCAAGAACTTGGAATCTGCTGATGTGTGTTGTGCTGCCCCTTATGGTGAGACACCAAGGGCCAAAACAGACAGTACTTCAAATCTGTGTCTAGCACCTAAGTCTTGTTTTCAGTTTTGCTCTAGAGTAGGTACAGGGCCCCTGATGTGAATCAGCCTAGGGATGGACGAAAGTCCCTTACTTGATCCCGAAGCTTGCTTCACGATGCGGGGGAGGCGCTCCATCCCTCCCCCCAAAATTCTGGCCAGGGGGGAGGCGCCCCGTCCCTCCCCGCCGAAATTCTGGCCGGGGGGAGGTGCCCTGTCCCTCCCCGCCGAAATTCTGGTCGGGGGGAGGCGCCCCGTCCCTCCGGCCATGAAACCTCATCTCCTGCCGGGACGCAAATGGCGGCGGCTGTAGCCGCCGCCGTTTGCGTCCCTGCAGTCAGCCGTGATAGGCTACGTAAATGTTTACGTAGCCTATCACGGCTGACATAAAAAAAAAAAGCGTGTACGCAAATGGCGGCGCCCATGGCCACCGCCATTTGCGTTCCTTATTTTGGCATGTGTAGTCTAGATAAACATTTACGTAGACTACAGCGAAAATAAGGGCAATGCTATTTGTGTTCCCCTTATTTTCGCCGTAGTCTACGTAAATGTTTACGCAGATTACACGTGCCAAAATAAGTAACGCAAATGGTGGCGCCCATGGGCGCCACCATTTGCGTATGCACTTTTTTTTTTTTTCAAAGTCAGCCGTGATAGGCTACGTAAACATTTACGTTGCCTATCACGGTGTTTTTTAAAAATCTAGCCGTGATAGTCTACGTAAATCTTTACATAGCCTATCACGTTTGTTTGTTTGTTTTTTTACTTGGAAATGGCGGCGGCGGCAGCCAGTCGGAAGACCGGCCGCTGCTGCCGCCGCACCGCCACCGCACTGCCGCTGGAGCCGCCGCCGCCAGGGACATTCAATCAAGTCCTGTCCTGGGGGGCGCAGGGGGGGCAGACCGTTTCTCCACCAATTTCGGGGGGCCGAATGCGCTGGCATTCAGCCTCCCCGGGATTCATGGAGAAATTCTCTGACATCCATAAACCAACCTCCAGGGTGATTCTGACCTTGCAGATACTTCATTGATCTTCTCTGGCCTGGTTGTTGTTCAGTCGTGTCCGAGTCTTCGTGACCCCATGGACCACAGCACGCCAGGCCTTCCTGTCCTCCGCTCTCTCCCAGAGTGTGCTCAAGTTCATATTCATTGCATTGGTGATGCTATCTAGCCATCTCATCCACTGCCGTCCCCTTCTCCTTTTGCCTTCAGTCTTTCCCAGCATCAGGGTCTTTTCCAGAGAGTTTTCTCTTCGCATTAGGTGGCCAAAATATTTGAGCTTCAGCTTCAGTATCTGTCCTTCCAATGAACACTCAGGGTTGATTTCCTTTAGGATGGACTGATTTGACCTCCTTGCAGTCCAGGGGACTCGTAACAGTCTTCTCCAGCACCACAGTTCGAAAGCATCGATTTTTCAGTGCTCAGCCTTCCTTAAAGTCCAGCTCTCACAGCAATACATTACTACTGGGAAAACCATAGCTTTGATTAGACGGACCTTTGTCGGCAAGGTGATGTCTCTGCTTCTTACTATGCTGTCTAGGTTTGCCATAGCTTTCCTCCCAAGGAGCAAGCATCTTTTAATTTCATGGCTACAGTCACCATCTGCGGTGATCTTGGAGTCCAAGAAAGTAAAATCTGTCACTGCTTCCATTTCTTCCCCTTCTGTATGCCAGGAAGTGATGGGGCCAGATGCCATGATCTTGGTTTTTTTAATGTTGAGTTTCAAACCAGCTTTTGCACTCTTCTCTTTCACCCTCAACAAGAGGCTCTTGAGATCCTCTTTGCTTTCTGCCATTAGGGTGGTATCGTCTGCATATTGGAGGTTGTTGATAATTCTCCCAGCAATCTTAATTCCGACCTGTGATTCATCCAACCCGGCGTTTCTCATGATGTACTCTGCATATAAGTTAAATAAGCAGGGCGACAATATGCAGCCTTGTCGTACTCCTTTCCCAATTTTGAACCACTCGGTTGTTCCATGTCTGGTTCTTACTGTTGCTTCTTGACCCTCGTACAGGTTTCTCAGGAGACAGGTAAGGTGGTCTGGTACTCCCATCTCTTTAAGAATTTGCCACAGTTTGTTGTGATCCACACAATCAAAGGCTTTAGCGTAGTCAGTGAAGCAGAAATAGACATTTTTCTGGAATTCTCTTGCTTTCTCTATGATCCAGCGAAAGTTGGCAATTTGATCTCTAGTTCCTCTGCCTCTTCGAAACCCAGCTTGTAGTTCCGGTAGTTCTCGGTTCGCATACTGCTGAAGCCTAGCTTGTAGGATTTTGAGCATCACCTTGCTGGCATGTGAAATGAGCGCAATTGTGCGGTAGTTTGAACGCTCTTTGGCGTTGCCCTTCTTTGGAATTGGAATGTAAACTGACCTTTTCCAATCTTGCGGCCATTGTTGAGTGTTCCAAATTTGTTGGCATACTGAGTGCAGCACTTTAACAGCATCATCTTTTAGAATTTTAAATAGCTCAGCTGGAAGACTGTCATCTCCGCTAGCTTTGTTGTTACTAATGCTTCCTAAGGCCCACTTGAATTCACTCTCTAGGATGTGCGGCTCAAGTTCAGTGTCCGCACTTTCATGGCTATCAGGGACATTCAGATCTTTCCTGTATAGTTCTTCTGTGTATTCTTTCCACCTCTTCTAAATCTCATCTGCTCCTGTTAGGTCCCTGCCTTCTTTGTCCTTTATCATGCCCGTCTTTGAGATCTCCAATTTTCTTGAAGAGATCTCTAGTCTTTCCCATTCTGTTGTTTTCCTCGATTTCCTTGCATTGTTCATTTAAGAAGGCCTTCTTGTCTCTCCTTGCTATTCTCTGGAACTCTGCATTCAGTTGGATATATCTTCCCCTTTCTCCCTTGCTTTTCGCTTCCCTTCTTTCCTCAGCTATTTGTAAAGCCTCATCAGACAGCCATTTGGCTTTCTTGCATTTCTTTTTCTTTGGGATGGATTTCGTTGCTGCCTCCTGAACAATGTTACGGACCTCCGTCCATAGTTCCTCAGGCACTCTGTCTATCAGGTCTAATCCCTTAAATCTATTCTTCACCTCCACTGTATATTCATCAGGGATATGATTTAGGTCATACCTGAATGCTTTAGTGGTTTTCCCTATGTTCTTCAATTTAAGCCAAAATTTTGCAAGAAGCAGCTCATGATCTGAGCCACAGTCAGCTCCAGGTCTTGTTTTTACTGACTGTATAGAGCTTCTCCATCTTTGGCTGCAAAGGACATAATCAATCTGATTTCGATATTGACCATCTGGTGATGTCAATGTGTAGAGTCGTCTCTTGTGCTGTTGGAAAAGAGTGTTTGCTATGATCAGCGTGTTCTCTTGGCAAAACTCTATTAGCCTTTGTCCTGCTTCATTTTGTACACCAAGGCCATGCCTGGCTGTTATCCTGGTGATTTCTTGACTTCCTCCTTTAGCATTCCAATCCCCTATGATGAAGAGGACATCATTTTTTGGTGTTAGTTCTAGAAGGTGTTGTAGGTCTTCATAGAACCGATCAACCTCAGCTTCTTCGGCATCAGTGGTTGGGGCATAGACTTGAATTACTGTGATGTTGAATGGTTTGCCTTGGATTCGTACTGAGATCATTCTATCATTTTTAAGATTGTACCCCAGTACTGCTTTTCCCACCCTTTTGTTGACTATGAGTGCTACTCTATTTCTTCTAAGGGATTCTTGCCCACAGTAGTAGATATGATGGTCACCTGAATTAAATTCGCCCATGCCTGTCAATTTTAGTTCGCTGATTCCCAAGATGTCAATGTTCAATCTTGCCATCTCATGTTTGACCACCTCCAGCTTACCTTGATTCATTGATCTGACATTCCAGGTTCCTAAACAATATTGTTCTTTACAGCATCGGATTGTCTTTTCACCACCAGACACATCCACAGCTGAGTGTCCTTTCAGCTTTGGCCCAGCCGCTTCACTCTTTCTGGCACTACTTGGAAATACCCTCTGCTCTTCCCCAGTAGTATATTGGACACCTTCCGACCTGAGGAGCTCATCTTCCGGCATCATATCTTTTCGCCTTGTGATACATCCCATGGGGTTTTCTTGGCAAGAATACTGGAGTGGGTTGCCATTTCCTTCTCCAGTGGGCCACATTTTGTCAGAACTCTCTGCCATGACCTGTCCGTCCTGGGTGGCCCTGCACGGCATAGCTTATGGCTTCACTGAGTTACGCAAGTCCCTTCGCCACAACAAGGCAGTGATCCATGAAGGGGATGGTAGGCCTGGTAGGGCTATAAAAAGCTACCCGGCTTCTGGATTCCCCTGCGGTTTGGGGCCCAGGAACATGTACTTCCTGTTTCCTTTCTTGCCAGCTCTCTCAGCTGTGTATGGCATGACATCATGACAGCCATGCCATGAGTAATAATGATATAAGAATGAGTTCCAAACCAATCCTTTTGGTGAGAATTTTGTTTTGTGGACAATGACTTTCCCCACGATCCAGCCAAAGTGAAATGTTTTAAAATCTCATTGATTTCAAGTTGTCGTTAAGACTGTGCCCTAGGTGATTGTGAAAAGTTCTGGAAACATAATGGTCACATATAAAATATTACAACTGCACCTTCACCTTTAGGGCTATAATTTCACATATGGCATTTGCATGATAAACATATTAAGAAAGTGAGCAGAGACACAAATTTTCCAATAAATAATATATATTATCAGCTTTGGACTATGTTAATAGTTTACAGATAATGACGACATATCTGTATGCTTTCTTTTAAATCTACGACACACTGTCTCATGAAAACATTACAAATGGTTCTTTCTTCCTCTTTATGAGTGTATTTTTATATACAGCATTCAAACTGGCTGACGTGCTAGTTTTGTCGAAGACATTTGCTGTTAAAATGGAACAACCCCATCATTTAAAAAAGAAGAGAAAGGGTATTATTTGAATGACTACATTTTACCTGTGCACAAACTGGTGGCCATCTGTTGGGAATATTCTTGACTATCATTATATACTTTTTAATTGCCATATCTTACTTTTGCTAAGAAAGGGCCATGGTGGCTTAGTGGTTAAGATGCTGAACTGCAGACAGAAGGTCGGCAGGACGGCAGTTCAAGACCCGAGTGCCGCGTGACAGAGTGAGCTCCCATCTTCAATCCCAGCTCCTGCCAACCTAGCAGTTCGAAAGCAAGAAATTGCAAGTAGATAAATAGGTACTGCTTCGGCGGGAAAGGTAACAGTGTTCTGTGCACCTTGGTGTTCAGTCATGCCGGCCACATGACCATGGAAGCGTCTTCGGACAGCGCTGGCTCTTCGGCTTAGAAACGGGGATGAGCACCGCACCCTAGAGTCGGACACGACTGGTTGGGGACACCTTTACCTTTACTTACTTTTGCAATACTGGGGCAAGTATGGCCAACTGGTGGCCCATGGAACTGATCTGGCCTCTGAGGAAACTTCATCTGCCTACCAAATTTTGATCAAGGTATGGTTTTAAAATGATGATTTCCAGACCACTTGTTATGGAAAGAAGCAATGCATCACTGTGCATAATTTCACATAAAATGGTATTGTATTGCAGTGACGCTATCAAGGGTAGGCATGGTTGGGCACCTGCTGAGACCCACACCCCAGCAGGGGCCCACTGACAAGAACCCCCTGGAGTTGCTCCTCCTCTTCACCCGTACAAGCTGTTTCTTCACCTGCCTCAGACAGCGATGCTGGTGAGAAGGCAGAGCAGTAAAAGCCACTGCCTACTTGCTCCCTGGTAATAGTAGCAATGATGAGAAAGGGGATGAGGACCGGTAGCAGTAGTAACAAAGTTGGTGAGAAGGGAAACTCACTGAGGGAGGAGGGCCATTGGGGGTGCTTTGTCCAAGGGCCCTCACAAACCTGAGCTGGTACTGTTGTATTGCTAACTCATGCATAGCCTGGAAAGGTAAGCAGCCACCACCAGTCTGCATCTCGAGGGGATCTTTCAGGAAGCACGTTCATACCTCAGTCTCCCCCCACCCCATGACCTCATTCCATCTGAGTCCCCTTACTAGTTAATGCCAACTGTATTATGTAGCCAGACCGTCAGCAAGGGGGTTGAGTTTTTCTAAGCCCCAGATTAGTGGTTGGAGAATAGAGTACCCCCCAAGAATACCAAAGTTGGCTATTCCTGCTTATGAGAATAAATGCAAAGGTGGCTGGGCAAGATGAAAGAATGGAGAGGGATCAATGTGTTTTCCTCTTCTCTCTCTCTCTCTCTCTCGTTCACTCCCCCTCTCCTTCTCTCTTTTCTAAACAAGCTAAGAGTTTTTATAATTCATCACCTGGCTGACAGATGAGTTCTGCTGGAGAATATTAGAAAATGTCTCAAATCTCATATATATGCTAATGGTATGCTGAGAGTGGTTGGTGGTGTGCCGGAGTTTTTAATCTGTCTCGACCAGTGTGGAAAGTGGAGGAGACAAGCCATTGCACTCGACAATTTATGATCAAACAACTGAATTGTAAAGAAAGAAGGACATGCAGAAAGGGAGAGTAATTTTCTGATTTAACAGCGTTGTTACTACAAATAAAGAAATCTTGATTTTGACTGCACTCGACGTTAAATGAGTTTCCTGCACCCTGCTCTGCATTTTTCATTTCCAGATTTGTACGAAGCACCCTGCTTAGATACAAGTGACAGATGAGGCGCTGATTGCATATGGAAATCAAATGTGTATAATAAAGCCATCTTCTGTTTATTAAATAAACACATGTAGATGACTTCAGTGGAGAATGCACTGATAATTCCTCATTGTGTTCCAGTTTCTGCAAGTCACAAAGAATCTTATTTAACAACCGCAAACGGCTCGATGGAAGCTTTTCTGTTTATTACCTTATAACAAACCAGAGGGCTTAATGTATGGCATTTATAAACATTTTATTTGGATTCTTGATTCCATGCTTTGGCTGGAACATTACTGTAAATCAGTGTTCACGCCATTACGGTTTTGGGAGGATGCCTCCTCGTATTCATATTTTCCGTACGATATTACATTTTCATTATGGAAATGATAAAGATTAGCCATGGAGTGACTTCAGTATTACTCTAGGATGTGGATATATTTGAAATGAAGTCAGAACATTTAGTGCTCTGTGTTCTGAAATTACACAAGTGCCACATTATATAACACAATGAAAAAAATAGAAAGGAAGAGGCCTTCTCGGTGATCATTTGCCATTGTTTCCCATATGATTTAGGCCACGGGTGGGCAGAAACATCTCAAGATGTTTTGGACTTCAACACTCAGCATTCCAGACCATGCTGGCGGGGGCTTCTGGAATTTGAAGTCCCAAACATCTGGATATCTACCTTCTGCCCACTCCTGATGTAGTGGGTATAATACTGTATTTAGACCACTGTTTTTCAAACTTTTTTTTACCTTGACAGGATGCTTTCCACACTGACTTATCTGCCAAAGAACCCCAGCAGGTCCACCATGCTCAAGAACAGTGCTAGGTGGGGTTTTCCCCATAAGATATTTCTAGAGATTTTTCTAGAGATATTTTAAGGACAGGTTAGCTTCTGTTATAGAAAAAAAAGTATGATAGATTTGCTAAATATAGCCCATAAGATGTATCGTGCTTGATAATTCTTCTTTTTCATGCAAAGGAGGCATAAAGAGTTCTGACAGTACATGTTTCTGTTACGTAGTCTGGGTTGATACACTGTTTGTAATTTCTGCAAATGCAAACTGCATGGGTGATGAGAATAATGTAGTTGTATTCTCTCTCTCTCTCTCTCTCTCTCTCATCAGCATGACTTATGTCATCCACTCATTCCAAGAGGTACCTCCTTATAGGTTGGATGGGACCAGGTTAGAGAATACCATTCCCCAGAGTCACGTCAGATTGGCCTGGTATAATACTAGGAGCCTGACAGTGCCATGCCTTCTGCTTGCTGCACTCCAGCTTTTAGTTCAAGCCATTGACCTCAAGGGGATGAAGAACATACCCACCCCACATCTTTATTTTTTATTATTTATCTTATTTTATTTAAAACATTTGTATATCATTAAGATCTCAGGGTGGTGTACAGATAAAATCAATTTAAGCAGTATAAAACAAATAATTTAAACAGCGAAAAACATATGAAATCATTAAACAAACTAATACCAATTAAAATCTAAAACAATAATACAATTAAAACAGTGTGCTACTTTAGGGAATGCATTTAGCTTTGGTAAAAAGCCATGTTTTTACTTTGTGCTGAAATGAGACCAATGTCTGCACCAATCGAGCCTCTAAGGGGAGGGCATTCCACAACCAGGGTGCCACAGCAGAGAAGGCCCTCTCCCACATCCCACCATAGTGTATGTCTCGCACTGGTGGGAGGCAGAGGAGGGCCCCTCCAACAGATCTCAGTCCTCGGGCAGGCATATCTAGGGAGAGGCGCCCCCTCAAATATTGAGGTCCTAAGCCACTTAGGGCTTTAAATGTCACATCTACTTTTTCCCCAGGTCTAGTTTTGCATTTTGCCCTAAGTCTGCAATATGACCCCCTCTGAAGCCAGTAAAATATACTCTGTTGTGATTTCAATAAACAGGCCTTAGTGGTATACTTCTCAGATTTTATGAACAGATATCATTAAGTAATGGGGTATTTTGTTTTCATATAAAACCCCACAACACGTAGGAATTAGATAATGTGTATTGTACTCTAGAACATTCCCTTCCAATAATCAGAGTACAGCACAGCATACATTCTGCCCTGAGTTTGGTCAATAAAGTTATCATGTAATTATTACGAACTGGTGTTCAATTATTAATTACTAGCTCTAGGCCTGTCTGTGGGCCTAAGTACAATATCAGAGCTGAAAGTAGTAGCTGAATTTGTCAGTTGGATGGGGCGGGGGGGGAAGAGGAAGGGAGATAGTGTCAGCATGAATAATTGAGCATTAATAATTTTAGCTGTATTTAGCAATCATTTCTCACTCTCGTTACTCGGCCACTATGCCTGCAGCTCAGAAGTTGATTGAGCTCTTCCTATCCCCCAAAGAACTCTGAAGAATAAAAAACATATGTGGATTGGGATGGATAGAAGCTAGCCCTGCAATTCTCCTCATCTGGGTTGGCTCCCTCAATATGGATCAACCCGTGCTGGGACTTAATGGTATTTACAAGGTCCACCATAGTTATTATTGCTCCAGTTAAATAAAGAACATTCAGTACAAATTTGTCTTCATCTTCCTTAGTCACATAGTAGTTTATGGAGTTGTGTTGCCTTCTAGCCCCTTGTACAGATTCACCCCTCCGCGCCTGATTTTTTGGAAAACGCAAAGCAGCCACCAAACATGCTCCTTGACTGGAGCAGTAAGATAGCAAAATACATCAAAACTTAAGAACTGTCTTGGTGGATCAAGCCAAAGATCCATGGGCAGAGCAACCCCATATTTGTATTGCTGGTGGAGCGGCTACCATACCAATGCATGCTTAGCCCAGGAGGGAAGGGGGGAAACACACACAACCAAAAAATACAAACATAGTGTAAAAATGACAGACACACTGTCACTGGAAACACAGCAAATGGCCAACAGTTGAGAACTATCCCAGTGATGCCACCCATGTGCTGCCCCCATGAAGAAGCAATCATAAACTCACAGTGATGGTAACCCCCCCAGCACATCCTCTCAATCACCAGACTTACAATATGCAGCATGATGTCATAGCACCTCCATTTCATCCACACCAGTGACACAGTGGGCAATTGTCAGGTCCCTGGTTCTGAGGCTCCACATCACCCCAACAAAGATTCAGATTTAGATGACCACAGCCCTTGGCACCCCCTTCTATATTGTCCTGGCCTGAGTACATAGCTGTCCCATCATCTGACTCTGAGAATGACTCTCCTGCAGTTTCTCCTGTCCCCTGTGCCTATGCAGGAGCATGAGATTGCAGAAACAGACAACTTCAGCAGGGATGTGCGAATCAGCAAAACTCAACGAATTCCATCTTCATAGAAACATAGAATAGTAGGGTTGGAAGGGGCCTACAAGGCCATCGAGTCCAACCCCCTGGTCAATGCAGGAATCCAGGTCAAAGCATCCCTGACAGATGGCTGTCCAGCCTTGTCTTGAACGCCTCCAGTGTGGGAGAGCCCACCACCTCCCTAGGGAATTGGTTCCATTGTCGTATTACTCTAACAGTCAGGATGTTTTTCCTGATGTTCAGCCAGAATCTGGCTTCCTGTAACTTGAGCCCATTATTCCATGTCCTGCACTCTGGCATGATCGAGAAGAGATCCTGGCCTTCCTCTCTGTGACAACCCTTCAGTACTTGAAGAGCGCTATCCTATCTCCCCTCAGTCTTCTCTTCTCAAGGCTAAACATGCCCGGTTCTTTCGGTCTCTCTTCACAGGGCTTTGTTTCCAGTCCCCTGATCATCTTTGTTGGCCTCCTCTGAACCCTCTCCAGCTTGTCTTCATCCTTCTTAAAGTGCGGTCCCCAGAACTAGGCACAGTACTCCAGATGAGGCCTAACTAGGGATGTACGAAAATCACTTACCTTTCGGGGATTATGCTGATGGTGGGGGGGGGGGAGGCGCTCTGTCCCTCCCCCCGGAATCCTCACTGGGGGGGAGGTGCTCTGTTCCTCCCCCCCCGGAATCCTGGCCAGCCGGCTGTGCTCCGCAGCGATTCTGCGGAGCCGCCAGCCGGCTCCACCAGCAGCTGGACATCCGGCCACTGGCTAGCGGGGACGCAAATGGCGGCGGCCATAGCCGCCACCGTTTGCGTCCCTGCAGTCAGCCGTGATTGGCTACGTAAATGTTTATGTAGCCTATCACGGCTGACTTAAAAACAAAACAAAAAAAACATGCATACGCAAATGGCGGCGGCCATGGCCGCCGCCATTTGCATTCCTTATTTTGGCATGTCTTAGTCTACGTAAACATTTACGTAGACTAAGACAGTGAAAATAAGGGGAACGCAAATAGCATAGCATCTACGCTATTTGCATTCCCCTTATTTTCGCCGTCTTAGTCTATGGAAATGTTTACGTAGACTAAGACGTGCCAAAATAAGGAACGCAAATGGCGGCGGCCATGGCCGCCGCCATTTGCATACACACGTTTGTTTTTTAAAGTCAGTTGTGTTTTTTTTCTATCACGGTGTTTTTTTAAAAACCTAGCCGTGATAGGCTACGTAAATCTTTACATAGCCTATCACATTTTTTTTTTTTAAACTGGAAATGGTGGCAGTGGTGGCCGGTCAGAAGACCGGCCGCTGCCGCCACTGGAGCTGCGGCTGGAGCCGCTGCCGCTGCCAGGATGATCCGCCCAAGGTAAGTCCCGTCCCAGGGGAGTGGCGGGCCGTTCCGCCACCGATTTCGGGGGGCCGAATGTGCTGGCATTCGGCCTCCCCGAGATCCATGGCGGAACTTTCGTACATCCCTAGGCCTAACCAGTGCTGAGTAGAGGGGAACTAGGACTTCCCGGGATTTGGAAGCTTCTATTAATGCAACCCAAAATAGCATTTGCCTTTTTGCAGCCACATCACATTGTTGGCTCATATTCAGCTTGTGATCTGCAACAATTCCAAGATCCTTCTCGCTTGTAGTGCTGTTGAGCCAAGTATCCCCCATCTTGTAACTATGCATTTGGTTTCTTTTTTTCTAGGTGCAGAGCTAGGCATTTATCCCTATTAAATTTCATTCTGTTATTTTCTGCCCAGTGCTCCAGTCTATCAAGAAGATCACTTTGAATTTTGTTTCTGTCTTCCAGGGTATTAGCTATCCCACCCAATTTTGTGTCATCTGCAAATTTGATCAGCATTCCCTGCAGCCCTTCCTCCAAGTCATTAATAATAATGTGGAAGAGCACTGGGCCCAGGACTGAGCCCTGCGGTACCCCGCTTGTTACCTCTCCCCAGTTTGAGAAGATCCCATTGATAAGCACTCTTTGATTCTGATTCTGTAGCCAATTGTGGATCCACCTGATCGCTGTTTCATCTAGCCCACTTTTGAGCTAGTTTGCTTATCTGGATATCATGGGGCACTTTGTCAAAAACTTTGCTAAGTCGAGGCATATGATGTCCACAGCATTCCCACAGTCCACAAGGGAGGTGACCTGATCAAAAAACGAGATCAGATTCATCTGGCAGGATTTGTTCTTGACAAATCCATGTTGGCTTCGAGTAATTACTGCATTGTTTTCAAGGTGCTTACAGATGGATTGCTCTATCATCTGCTCCAGAATTTTCCCAGGGATTGATGTCAGACTGACTGGTCTGTAGTTCCAGGTTCCTCCTTTTTGCCCTTTTGGAAGATAGGGACAACATTAGCCCTCCTCCAGTCATCTGGCACTTCACCCATCCTCCATGATTTCTCAAAGATAAGAGATAGTGGTTCTGAGAGTTCTTCTGCCAGTTCCTTTATTACTCTAGGATGCAGTTCATCTGGCCCTGGAGATTTGAACTCATTCAAAGTAATTCAGTGTTCCTTGACCATATGCCGATAGATCTCAAGCTGCAATCCGGCTCCTTCAGCCTGTACTTTGCCTTTGCCAGGGGGGTCATAGACCCTCTTTTGGGAGAAGACTGAGCCAAAGTAGGAATTGAGCACTTCCGCCTTTTCTTTGTCATTGTCAGGAGCGCCCTAGCTTCCTCTTGCAGTCCCCTCCACTAGCCAACTCAGGACACAGATGACGAAGATTCTTTCCAAGACTTTATCCCTTTATTACTCTTTCAGATACTAATCACTAGCAAGTAAGCAAGGAACAGCACTGGGGAAAGGTAGCAGAGTAGCCTATGCTTCAGGTTAGGCAGTTGGTCCCCGTTTGAGGGGGAACCATGGGAAGACTCTGAACTTATGGGCTATGGAGAGATCCTCCCTCTTTCCCCTGGGTCCTCGGGACTTGACCGTTGTTTGAGCGCCTAATGAGCGGAGTGCCTCCTTTCGGCACCCTCCATCTGTCTTCGCTCCCTGTGTCTCTGCTGAGTGTCCAGCAAGCCCCCCTCCAGCGCTCTCTCACTGCCAGGGTCACTATCTCTCCCAGGAATGCTCCTGGCAGGAGGAATCTCTGCCAGCTGCTGTGCTTGTGAGAGATCAGCGAGCTCCTCTCCCACAGATTGCTGTTCTTCCTCAGAATCAGAACTGCTCTGGGGCTCTATGGGCTCAGTTTCCACCTTGACAGTCATCTGTTATCATTATGCCATCCTTATTTAATAGTTGAACCACCATTTCTTTCCTCTGTCTTTTACTATGCACGTGTCCGAAGAAAGCCTTTTTTTGTTGCTTTTAACATCCCTCGCTAACCTCAGCTCGATCTCAGCTTTAGCCTTCCTGATGCCTTCCCTGCAATTCTGTGCTACCTGCCTGTACTCTTCCTTTGTTGCTTGTCCTTCCTTCCACTTCCCATATGTGTGCTCTTTTGTTTTCAGGACATCTCTAAGCTTTTTGTGAAGCCACATTGGCTTCTTCTGTTGTCTTCCACCTTTTTTCTTGTTGGAATTGTTTGTAATTGTGCCTTTAGAATTTCCTTTTGTAAAAACTCACACCCATCTTGGAATCCTTTTCTCGTTAGAGTCACTTGCCATGGGACCTCACTGATAATTGTTCTGAGTTTATTAAAATCAGCTTTCCTAAAATCCAGGGTACGCATTTGCTTGCTTTACTCACTCAGCTTTTGCTTGCTTTAGAACCAAGAACTGAAGTATAACATGGTCGCTTTTCCCCAGAGTTCCTGTAAGTTACTGTAACTCCAACTTTATCCACTAAGTCATCTCTGTTGGTTAGGATCAAGTCAAGGATAGCTGATCCTCTAGTTCTTTCCTCTACTTTCTGTAGAAGGAAGTTATCTGCAACACAAGTCAGGAATTTCCTGGAGGGGCCATGTTTTGCAGAATTTGTCTCCCAACAAATATCAGGGAAATTGAAATCTCTCATTACTACTACATCATGCTTCCTTGAAACATTGGCTATTTGTTTTTCAAAGGTTTCATCCTCGTCTTCTTCTTGATTGGGTGGCCGTTAGTAGACTCCGACCACCATGTTATTTTTATTCTTTGCTCCATTTATTTTAACCCAGATGCTCTCAACGAGGCTACCAAGCTCATCCTCCTGTATTTCTGTGCAGAGATATGTATTTTTCACATACAGTGCAACCCCACCTCCCTTTCTGTTCCTCCTGGTCTTTTTGAACAAGTTATATCCTTCAGTTGCTGTATTCCAGTCATAAGAGCCATCCCACCAAGTCTCAGTTAAACCTACCAAGTCATAATTTCCCTCTTGTATTAAGAGTTCAAGTTTGTTCTGTTTGTTTCCCATACTCTGGGCATTGGTATATAGACATCAAAGACCATGTGCTTCATAGTCTGGCTTTCTTCCTACATGTTTCTGAAGATTATTACTGGGTGCTATTACAGCTGTTCTCTCCGTTGTGGTGCATGAGCCTTCGTCCACTGTTACCCCCAACTTTATGTCTCCCTCCCCTGTAGGATTCAGTTTAAAGCCCTCCTGATGAAGTTCTTCATGCTGTGGCCATGGGTTGCACCTCACAAAGGCTTCTTCCCAGCCTTTGTGAGGTGCAACCTGTCCCTTGCCAACAGTCCATCTTCCAGGAAGTATAGCCTGTGGTCTCAGAATCCATATCTCTCATGTCAGCACCACCTTTGTAGCCAGGCATTCACCAAGAGTATTTTTCTTTCCCTTTCTGTCCCTCTTCTAACTACTGGAAGGATGGATGACAAAACTATCTGGGCCCCAAAGTTCTTGAGTTTCCTTCCCAAAGCTTCAAAGTCTGACGTGATTTCTTCGTAGCTCCGTTTGGCAGTATCATTTGTTTCCACATGGATGAGAAGAAAGGGATACCTGTCAGTGGGCTTTATGAATGCAGGCAACCCTTCAGTCACATCTCTAATCCATCCTCCTGGGAGGCAGCATACCTGGTGAGTCCACGGGTCTTCGCGAGATATACTTGGGTTTTGATTCCACACAGCAAGGAGTCTCCCACTACTATTACTCTTCTATTCTTGTAGTTGTAGGCCTGGGTTTCATTGCTTCTGCTTGACTGACCTTCAGCCTCTTGCTCACTCTCATGCAGGTTCCCCTGTAATTCTTCCTCTGCAGGCTGTCCTCCAGTCTCATCCTCATGTACCTGGAAATGGTTCTATAGCTCCACTGCTTCCACTGGTGCAGAGTGGCTTCTAGTTCTTCTGCTCCTAACTGTCAGCCTTTTCCAAGGAGTATCCTCTACTTCATTTTTCCTCACCTCAGCATTTTCCTCTTCTGCCTCAGCTTGATGTTGCTCTTCTAGCTTATCTTCTTCACTTTGCTGCTGTAGTTCCACTGTTCTGTCCAAGAACTCTTCGTGTTCTCTATTCCCTGGAGGGTTGCCACTCGCCACTCCAGTCCTCTTACTTTTCCTTCCAGCAGCGTGATCAACTTGCACTTGTTGAAGTTTGTTCCACATCTTGAAGTTTGTTCCACTCAAGAACATATCAGATTGTGGGCTTTGTTGTTTCTTTTTGCATGAAAATACGTGCATATTTTTCCAAACGTATGCATCAATTGTGTGCATCTTTGAAATGTACGCATTCTTCTCCCATTGATTAAAATGTATTTGTGCACATTTTTCAAATGTGCACACATTGTCATCTGTCTTTTTTTTTGGTCCGCAATTATATTGCAGGCTCAGAAATGTACGGACTTTGACTGCAGATTGCATCCGAGTCCGTGTTCAGTCCGAAAGGTGCGAACTGGGTAAACCTCGATAAAAAATGAACTGAAATGAATTTCTCATGCAGCCCTAAACTGCAGTCAACATCCAGCAGGGATAGGGCCACTGAAAGACCAGCCTTTGCCAACCTTCTTCAGGCCTCCATTAACTGCAACCCTTTGCTGAGACAACAGCTCTCTTTGTGGGAGAAGACTCTTGTCAGCACTTTCTGCAGTGTGCTATTAGCGATGGTGGAGAATTCTGCCACGGACTCCAGTGAGGCTGGATTCTTTAGAATCCGCCCCCCCCCCCAGGGTCTGTGGCAGAACGGAGCAATCCCTGCCACCACCCTGCGAAGTCCCTGCGGACCAGATCCTACCTGCCTCCGGCGGTCTGGATCCGGCCGCTGCTGGCTGCTGCTCCGCTGTGCGGCCACGAATGGCATCCTGCGTAGGTGACGCCATTTGCGTTGCTGCTTTAGCCGTGATAGGCTACATAAATATTTTACGCATTTGTTTTTACGTGGAGCGGAACCGGCCGGGGAGGATTCCGGGGGGGGGGGAGGAATGGATCGCCTCCCCCCCCGTTGAGGATTCTGGGGGGAGGACCGGATCGCCTCCCCCCCCACGGACCCCAGCAGAGCAAGGTAAGTGGGGTTCCGTAGTCCCCTATGTGCTATCCAAGGTCCTGATGAGCCTCCTGCAGTGTCTGATGTGACACAGAACAGTGAGCACTGTGTTACAGCGTGCTCCCCCTGCATCTCACACCTAGTCAGGAGAACAATGACCTTGCTACTACAAGCCCCTGGGTTGATTCTTCTGGGCTGAAGTTTTTGGAGAAGCTTTTTTGGTTACATTTGAGGGGATTGGGGAAGCAAAAAGCCTTCTGAAGTTGGGGGTCGTGGTGAATGTTTGAGTGAAGGAGACATTCAGGGGTGTGTGTGTGTGTGTGCGGGGTACGTATGCTGATGAGGTAGTTTGTAGGCTTCAGGGCCAAGCACCTGTTATTCAGAGGTATCCAGCTTCTGTCATGCAGGCTTATTTAGCTTTCATGGCTAATGTGTATTTTGTGTGTGTGTTTTTTTAAAGAAAAAGTCTGTGCCACCCTTCAGTAAAGCTTTCATGATGGCATACTACAAAAATAATAGCCATTAGTATACCTGTTCTACATGAATTCAGCCAAGCCTGTTTTAAGGTAAGGTAGCACTGCCATCACAATCCACTGGCATAAGATGTTACGGGGGATTCCAAGGATGTTTGGGTACATGTTTGCAAACACATGCCTGTCCTATCCACCCTTTCCTTCTTAAAATGTACACCTAAGTATCATAAAGCACTAAAGATGTGTATTCCACGAAGCAGCTTTTAAACATGAAGGTGCATCTCTTTCATTATTTATTTATTATTAACATTTATATATCCAGTACATGATACTACCTCATTTGCTGAAAAGCCATCAAGGCGATGTACAACCATTTGAAACAATAAAACTGTAATACGATTTTTAAAAACCCAGAACATTAAAAAAAGGAAAACATTAAAACAGCTACATAATGTAAAACAGGGCTGGTGAATGTGTGGCCTTCCAGGTGTTGTTGAACTACAGTTCCCAGTATCCTGCAGTTTGGGTTATGTCGGCTACGGTTGATGGGGGTTCCCCTCCAACATTTGGAGGGCCATGTGTTCCCCACCCCTGATGTAAAAGGGTAAATTAATTAAGAAGATGTCTTAAGGCGAGGAGAGTGGGGCAGTGGGGCAATCGCATGTCTTGAGGGAGTGCATTTCACAGTTTGGCAGCAACACAGGAGAAAGTCCTTTTACACATGGGTGACAAACAGGCCCCTGCAGCAAGTGGTGTCCCCAGGAGGGCCTCTCCAGCAGATCTTAACAACCAGGCAGGTTTGTAAAGCAGCAGGCAGCCCCTTAGATAGGGACCACAATAAATAACACTGAAATTAGGCGTACCTTCCAGTAACAAGAAGCTAGTTGTTATTTATTACTAATATTTTAGGATTGAATTTTATGGTCCTTAACCACCATCATTTCACAAATGGCTATCACAAGCAGCTGACTCACCAAGCAAATGTTTGTAGAAAACGAGACAAGCAAGAGCGTTTCATCCTCCTTAGTGGAATGCTTTGAAACTGAATCAGACTTGCTTTTAGTGGTCTCTTACTCTTGCCTAATGCCTTGAATGAATCACTGTAGCTGGGATCTTCAGGCATGATCGGTGAGAAAGCTGCCGGAGGTTTGTATCTGAGAGAGTGACTATCCAGCACTCTGATTTTTTGCTCCCACAACTGTGCTTTCACTGATCTGTAAAGGCAGCAGTTCTAAAGAATCTCCCCTCCTCCCTCCTCCAGCTCTTGCCATCTCTCTCCTCCCAAAATGATCCGACTCACTCTGCATGTAACTTTTGCACTGACAGGAAATTATTACACATCATTACACTTCGTAAAACACAATTTGCCCAGCCTTCTCAAATTATTCTCCAGAAAATGTGAGGGGGTAATAGAAACTGTCCATTCTATTTACATTTCTCAGTCACTCAGGCTATTTTCTGCACAGTGATACATTTATGCTTCTACCTTTCCTCCAGTTCAAAAAAAGACAGCACTTTTTAGAAATATAAAAACAACACTGTGGAAGAAAGAGGGACACACACACACACATGCAAAAACCTGTATCCACAGATTTGTGTTGCTGTAGACCAAATCAGTTATGTTATTTAAGCATCCATGCATTTCATGTTTTGCATATTACAGAGCAGCACCTGCAAAGTTAAACCTGCTTAAATTTGCAGATGTGATTTTGTGCAGTACCTTCCCTATGTCCGTCTCCATTCACTCCTTTCACACACTCCTCCATACTCATACGTGGGCTCCCCATTCACAATGCTTACACTCAGGGAGGGGTCCCAAGAGGGCATCTTGCCAACCCCCCTCCCAAGACCTGGAACTGGCACTATATTGACATACATTACTCATATATGCATGCTACTCATATACCACTGTCTTGCACGCACATTCACACACAGCCAAAGAGCTGAGCAACACTTTGGAGAGTGCTGCTACCAGCTTCCTTTTCTGATGAACCCTTTCCCCATCAATTGCACACAGCCCCACCTGTCCCCTTGTGTACCAACAGTTTTTGAAACTCCTGAAGAGTTGGAAAGTTTGTGAACATTCCATACACACCTCACCCACTCCCAGCTGCTGCGCCCATGGTGAAGGAGGACTCTTTTCAATATATTGAAGCCAGAGATCTTACAGCTAAGAGATACAGAGGCTTCAAATTCTGCAAGCTTGTTACCTTCACCACCTCCCTTTGTTGAAATTTGGGGTTTTATTTGCAAAATCACTTCCCCGCCCCCTGCAAATTGACATGTTTCATCCTTTAATTTGATGCCTTGTTTGTGACTCTTGTTATGTGCCCTGCAAGATTCTCCTAACCTGACTTTGACTTTGCAAATAAATATATAGATGTTTTCTTAGCAACAGCAAGCCACCTTCAGTCTTGCTATGCAGAAGGGAAAACAATGGATCCAAACTTGACTTTGCTGTATATTTTATGGCTTAGAAACAAAATAATCCATGTTCTAAAACCACTGTTCTATAACTTGCAAGCTCTTGCTTTGTGCCTACCTTATCTAAACAAAATTGCATATGTTTCTTATTATTAACATGATTCTTCTAATCTCAAATAAAATAAACACAATCTAAAGCAGAAGTCTGGCAAATAAATGGTCTTTTAACAATTTGGATGGATAAATCATAATGGGAATAAGTGTTCATTTATTCCAAAGGATCCTTTTTAAAAGGATCTTTCTACCTTTACACTGTAGTTTAATCATATTGTTTGGCTTTAGTGCACTCTTCTGTCAGATTCATTCTGCCTCAATGGGAGATGGATGATGAATTGGCCACCTCTTGGAGGCGGAGAAAGGGAGATGCTAAGCCTAGGCCTGGGAATTGGCTAAGTACTTCAGCGGAGCTTCAAGCTCTTAATCGCTCTCAGCAAGTTGGCCTCCTTGATTTATAAACTGGGGCGGTGATTAATGATCTTTTAAGTGGACAAGGCAGGCCCAAAGCTTCACAAATCGGACCACTGAAACATGACGACCACTTGTAAGAGGGGAATAACAGCGTTTGCATTAGCCATATGGCATCTCTCTCTCTCTCTCCTTTCATTCTCTGCGAATATTGGCTCGTCAGCATTATGAAATGACAGGCCTTTAGTGAACTGGTTTACTTCATTGACACAAGCAAGGCCAAAGTCTGGCCCCTGGAAGTATGTATAGATAGATTGAACTAGGACAGAAGTGCAGAACCTCTTTCACCCTGATGGCCAAATTCCATTTCAGAGAAGGTTTTTGGGGCTGCATTCCAGTCAAAGAAGACAAAAAAGGAGGGGCCAAAAATACTGGCATATTGTAGCTTAAAGCTCTTACTGTCAGTAACTAAATGTTGGGAGAGGAATTTCAACCTTTTAGCATCATGAAAATTGCACAAAAACCGGGAAACCACCAAATGGTCAGTGGTAGGGGGGAAAAGGGTAGGGCCAGGAGAAGGGGGCATTGCCATCTGGGGCCCTCTAGATGGCAGGATCGGGACCTCTGAGGGCTGGATTTGGCCCCTGCGCCTGAGGTTCTACACCCCTGCACTAGGAGCAGTCAATGGCTGTGTGGAGAATTATGCTGGGACCTGGGTAGCTTAGAAGAAGGAGCAATGGAACTGAGTATCTCCTACTTCTTCACAATGCAAAGCAACTTGATTTCAAAACTGTATCAGAAAAACAAATCTTACAGTGTGAATCAATTGGGTTTCAAACTGGGTGCTTCCTGCCCTTTGGGACCAACCACTCAATTTGTAAAAAATGGACAGTGCTGGACTTCCTGGTCTCAGCATTGTTCCTCCCACCAAGCAGCTGATTGGTTCCTCCTCGCCTGCCTATAAGTGCTTCTAGGTAACATGTGGACAACCGAGCTTATCTGGCCTAGACAACAGGCAGACACTGATCTGGTGGTGACACTGAAGTTCAGAACTGGGGGGCCTGCCATGGCAAACGTAAGAATTCACCATCCTGAGCTCATGATGAGCTGAGCCCAAACTCCGCCAAAGTGTCAGCCCAACTTGCAATGACGTAACCTTAGCCCCATTGCTCCCTTGACCCCACAGCTAAAACCTTACCATGCCTTCCTCGGCTGCACTCACAGGAAAGCCCCCATTACTTCCTAGCACCTTAAAATTAATGCTGGTATGTCCCAGGAGTTAGGGAGCCTCCAATATGTAGTTTCCCAGGTCACTGGAGTACTTAGCAGGGGTATGAGGCACCATGGAAACTTCATGTCCCAGGGTTCCTTGCACCTGGGATGCTGTCAGGATGATTTTTGAGAAAAGAACTCATATTGGCCAAACCTTTTCTGAATCATGCCAGGGGGAAGCTGGTTCTTCCCTACTCTGACCTTGCTTGTGTAGCTCCTTAGTTTACTTCAGATGTCTCTGTCTTCCTGTTCTTCTCTGGTTCTGTCAGCTTTCCAATCCACTTGCCTGCCCTTTTATTTGCCGCCTGCCAGCAACCTCATTCCTTGCTGGTAGGATACAAGAGCACCAGAGATAAAGGTTCTAGGCCACCTCACTGCATGCTGTGCTGGATTTCTACTTAGAATCATAAGAGTTGGAAGGCACATCAAATGCCATCTAGTCCAACCTCTGCCAGTGCATGAAATCCACCACTACAGCACCCCAATAGACTCATGGAGTACTTGCTGGGAGGTTGCTTTTGTTTTTATATGGTGGAGCACTTAAATGTACGAACCTCTCCTTTCTTGCAGCCTGAAGTGTACATCGCTGAGATCACTGCAGAATCCCATTCTGCAGCACTTGTAGAACCAGACTACAATGGCTTTTCAAAAGGAGGATAGAAAATTCATTACAAGGATGGCTACACTGGCTGAGAGCCAGTGTGGTTAGAGTGTTGTTGTAGTGGGACTAGGGAGGCCTGGTTTCAAGGCCCCACTCAGCCATGAAGCTGACTGGGTGACTTTGGGCCAGTCACTGACTCTCAGCATAACCCATCTCACAGGGTTGTGGTGAGGAGAGGAGGAGGATCACGTTAGGCTGCTTGAAGGAAAAGGTGGGATATAAATGTAATAAATAATAATAAAAAAACGCAGTCTCCACTTATCAAAAGCGGACAGCAAAACTGAAGGTCTGTTTCCACCTCACTCTGCTTATGCACTTCCCAGAGACGTTGGGCTTGCCATTGCTGTTGACAGAGTGCTGAACTAGATGGGCCCTTGATCTGATGACATATCTCAGATAGTTGATACGTTCTTATGCTTGCCACCTACAATGTAGTTAATTTAATGTTTCATTTCCCCTCTTTTTGGGGATGGGGGCAATGTTGATCTTGAGCTCCCCCTGGGTGCTCTGTGTTTAACATTCAGAAATACTGATCACTATGAGCACGGCTTACAGTACGGTTGTGTGTGAATCTGGCCTCCACTACCAATTTCATTTCTGTAGGTTGCAGAGTAAACTGTTTTCCTATATCAATGCTGCAAACAACGATGTCTCCCTTAAAGGGAGCCTCTGGAAATTAAGAGAGGTTCCATCAACGCTATACTTGTCAGGCTGAAGAGCGAATTTCATAATTTGCAGCACAGGTTATTTTTTATTTTTAAAAGATAACAGTTGTGATTGGATGGAGTGATGATAACTAGCAAAGGAAAGAGGTGAGCAAGGGCACTTTGCTGTAAAAGAATCAATAACAGAAAACTAACTTCTGCTAAGGTAGGAGAAAACAGCCATCCCTTGAGGAAAATCCCAAAGCGTTTTCAATCTGGATGCTACTCAAGGGAGACCTTCCTGTGCATGTGAATGCTGAAAAGCTGCAGAACTATTTTCTGAAACTCTGTTATAACTAACTGAACCTTTTTGTTTCACCATTTGGTAATATCTTTTCCAGGAGTATTCCTCTCCCCACCCCTCATGCCCCTCAAACAAGAGCTTGATGATAATATCTTTTCCAGGACTCTTGCTGGGAAAAAGAGGTACTGTAGAAGCCATGAATTATCCGTATACTCCAGTGATCTTGGGGTGACATAAGATTCCTCTTGTATAAAATGTTGCAGCTTTGGGCTTATAGTAAACCAAATTCTGAACTGGAGTTTGTTCCTGGGGCGGGGAGGGGGAGGGAGAAATGCAAGACAGGGTTAAAAACACAACACTTTGGCTAATGGCAAATGTAACCTTTTCTGAGTGGGGCTGGGGGGCAGGCGGCGGCTTTAGGACGATACCCATTGCTGCCTGCAGTGTACTTATACATATGTAGGCCCTGGTCAAATGGAGTTTGCAGGGTTTTGATAGGGATGCACGAAAGCTTCTTTAGCTCTATTGAAATTCTTTGTGCTTGCCTTGAAATTTCTCAGATTTTTGTCTGAACAAGAATCTTGACTTTTGTTTGGCTGAATTCACTGGCCTCTAAAGGATGTGTGATCCTCCCACCACAATAAAGGGCAGGGAGCAGGTTTAGTCCACATCTCAACCATATCCTAAGTGCACCCTGTTGTGAATGGCTGCTATTCACAACATATAAAAATAAAATATAAAAAAGAATATAAAAATAAAGCACTACATTT
The DNA here is from genome assembly GCF_057233095.1 of Heloderma suspectum. NCBI lineage: Eukaryota > Metazoa > Chordata > Lepidosauria > Squamata > Helodermatidae > Heloderma > Heloderma suspectum. The sequence goes on from NC_139461.1 coordinate 138,100,683, forward strand.
GATGTCATCTTTGCAGTCAAGGGTGTAATGGAACCAGGGATGCAGGGCCCACACTTTTTTTTTTTATGAACAGAGATGGTGACATCACCTGCCACCCTCCTCAGACTTCCCTGCCCCCTCTGAGTTTAGCTGCAATCCTCCCAGTAGCTGGGGAGGGGGGGAGGGGGGCAGAAATGAATTTTCCCAGCAACAATATATTGTTCCCTGTAGTAATGCAAAGTATTCTGCAGTGGCATGGCCTTGAATAGCCAATTAAGACCCATTAGCTTGGCAAAAGACCTGCTCCTGGGGGAGAGGAAAACTGCCAGAACTGCTGTGTTGATATGGATCAACACAGCTGCTGGGATTTTTTGACTCTCCTTGGGGGCGTGGCTATGAGGACAGTCATGATGAGGGCCTGCACTTCAACACTTCCCACTCCATCATTGGGTGCAATGTGGCCAAAACCAGAGCTGTGTGCGAATGACCTCTTGAAATTCTCCACCCTATTTGTGGGCCGAGAAATTGGGGGAACAATTTCACCAAATTTCTCCAATGGGAGGAGACATTCTCTGACAATTTCTCACAGGTAGGGCTCACCACTGGCAAGGGTTATAGCACAGCTTCTTATCTTTTTTTCGTAAGGGTTTTGCGGGAGGGGTTGCATTTCCGTCACAAGTGGCAACAGCAGCAACTGTGTTGGCAGCCTGTTTTGCATTGTCCACAGTACCCCATATCTAGCATAGTTCTAGGGCATGGGCAGGGGGAGGCAAAAATCACCAAAAGTGGGGAAGAAATTTTAGGAAATTCTGCAAAGTGGCCTTTTATTTCTAGGGGGTAAGAAAAGAAACATCTCTGGATATTTCTGAGGAAAATTACTTCTGAGAAATTTTAGTTCAGCTCTAATTCTCATTCTTAGAGTTCAGGATCTTCCAAATGTTAACTTTCTGAGGCCGAATTGTGGATACATCGTGTCTCTAATGCAGGTGCAGAGAGATGATTGTACAGTGAAAGACAGGACACTCCTGCACACTCCTTGACTACCTCATATGCAAGGTAAGCACAAAAACCCTGAACACAACACATGAGAATTTATCTGAAATGTCTCCTCTTTTCAATTTCTTTTTGAAAGCAATTTGTTTTCTATTGAACTGAATGGGAATGGTTGAAAATACTGTGGGAGAAATTGTCAGCACAGCGCTAGCCAAAACATGCAGTCCACCCCTGATACTGGGCGGCCTGTGGGACACAGAGGGATCCTGTGGAGTGTGTGCATGTGCAATGCATCCTAGTGTACAGAGGAAACTGAGGTGCATTGCTCCCCCAGGAATGCTTACAAAACACAGCCTCCCCCTCTGTATAAACCCTGTCCATTATCACGACCTACTGTTCCCATGCCTTGCTGTACCAGCCCGTAACAAAGCGCTTGTAACTGAAACAACTGCATTTTTCCTTTTTGTTTAGCCTCGTTTCCACTTCCCTCCATTTCCTCTGTTGCTTCCCCTGTATTGCACTGCAGTTTTTAAGCACCTTGGGGCAGGGACCTGTCAGCCCTACATAGTGATGATGCTATAAATGAATGAATTCAAGAATAAATTCCTTAAATTTTATTTTCCAAGTTACAATTAGCTACTGAGCAAGTTTGCTCTTGAAAGTCTGTGGGTCCTTTACATGAAGTTGTCAACTTCCAGGGCATCTCCCACGCTTTCTGACCTTTATCCCACTTTTTAAAAGATCAGAGATAACCTGATAAGGAACATTACTCCGATATATCGGTTATGTGGAATGATGGAGTTGCACTATAACCACAGCACCATCTAGTGGCTGTAAAATGAAACATATAGAACTTGCCAAGAAAGGATGTCCCCAATTCAAAGCCCATGTCCACCTGTGTAAAGGAGCTGAGCTTAATCCTGCGAAGAATCCGGAAGCAAAAGCCCCAGTAAGGATGCAGGATTTCAGCCTGGTGTTTGAAGCCCAAGAATTAAGAGTGGAAACAACCTTCCACTAGAGCGGAAGCAACCTTGTACAGCAGAGAACTATTGTACTATCGAGAAAGAATACGGGTTTCCAACAAAACTGGCCAAGTTAAATTAGTCTGATAATAATGCTAAATTATGGAGATGTAGAGAACTGAATGTTGCCCCCTGACCCACATGCATTGGATCTGCAAATTGTCCATAACTTCGGGTAGAAGTCAGCCAAAAGCTGTTTGTGAGTGCATTTAAAAATCACACCAGATATCTGGGCCTTAAATAACTCGCAGGTAGGGGTGGGCAGGCCCAGTGGTTAAAGGGTGATCTTCAAGGTTTGGAAAGCTCCCCACTCCTTCAAATGTCAATGGACCTTCTAGAGTTAGTGTTTGAGGAATGAGGAATGATCTCTAGGAAGAAATGTTTTAGATCAATTCAATGGTTTGTGGAATGCCTTTTAAAAATGCTTTGGTTGAAATAGTGATGAATTACTATTGATTGCAAAAACAAATAAATTCTGGGTTTGATCTGTCTGCTCAGCCACCTTGTGTGCAGCTTGTGGTACAGATTTATATTACAAAATGTACATACTGCTCTACAGCTAACAAAAGATTCCCAGGCAGTGAACAATAAAAAGAAAGAAAGAACGAATGAATGAATGAAAGAAAGAAAGAAGAATTGAAATACAGAATAAATAAAAAAATGTTTAAAAATGAATGAATACAAAAATGTTTAAATTAGGGATGTCAGGGAATTCCACCATGGATCTCAGTGAAGCCGAATGCCAGTGCATTCGGCCCCCCGAAATCCGTGGCGGAATGAAGCCCCCTGCCCCCCCACCCTGCGAAAGGCGCACAAAACGGAGCACTTGCCTGGTGCCATTCGCTTCCCCATTTAGGCCGTGATGCGTCCCGTGATGTTGTTCATAACAACAAATAATAATTTTAAACTTCTTTCAAATCAACTATAACTTATTAGGGTTTAACATGTATATGTCCTTTCGCTTTACAGTGTTCATTTTGTGAGAGCCAGTGTGGTGTAGTGGCTAAAGTGTTGGACTGGGAGCCAGGAGATCTGGGTTCTAGTTCCCACTCGGCCATGGAAACTCACTGGGTAACTTTGGGCCAGTCACTGACTCTCAGCCCAACCTATCTCACAGGGTTGTTGTTGTGAGGCTAAAATGGAGAGGAAGAGGACGATGTAAGCCACCTTGGGTTCCTTGCAAGAGTGGGATATAAATGTAATAAATAAATAAATAAATTTTCTTTAATTTATTTCCATGTCCGTTGCATTCATTACCATAAATGGGAACTTAGGGGCAAGCTACATCATACATTAAAAGTGTGTCTTCTTTCCCATCTTTCTTACATTTGTGTTGAAATGGTGCCAATAGCAGCTTCCCTCTCAGAGCAAAACAAATGCCAGCTTTTGGGAGGTGGGGGAGGGAGTGATTTCCATCAGGCCTGCAGTGTGTGGGAAAGGGGTTAACCCTCCTTCCCTGTGCATCACGGTCCCAATCCTGATTGGGGCCTGTTGCTGGGGCTATTTTTTTTTTAAAGGAAAGGAACGAAGACACACATTTAATGTAAAGTTTGGTCCCTGGACAAGAGATGTATTTCCTTTGGTTGCAAGAACCTTATTACATGAGATGTATTTTTTCATGTAATTTTGAGATGTATTTTCTTTGGTTGAAAGAACCTTATTACATGAGAATCACTCACGTTCCATGTATGTCTACAGAAACAGAGCATCATGTTAGTCAACTCACTGTGGGGAACATTGAGAACTGTCTTGAAGTTGCTTTCAAAATCTACAGGTGCTAGTTTCAAGAAAAAAGAATTAGAATAAATTACATGCAGATGCCCCTTCATGGATCACTGCCTTGTTGTGGCAAAGGGCTTTTGTAACTCAGTGAAGCCATAAGCTATGCCGTGCAGGGCCACCCAAGATGGACAGGTCATGGTGGACAGTTCTGACAAAATGTGGTCCACTGGAGAAGGAAATGGCAGCCTACTCCAGTATTCTTGCCAAGAAAACCCCATGGAACGTATCACAAGGAGAAAAGATATGATGCCGGAAGATGAGCTCCTCAGGTCGGAAGGTGTCCAATATACTACTGGGGAAGAGCAGAGGGTATTTCCAAGTAGCGGCAGAAAGAGTGAAGCGGCTGGGCCAAAGCCGAAAGGACACTCAGCTGTGGATGTGTCTGGTGGTGAAAAGAAAATCTGATGCTGTAAAGAACAATATTGTATAGGAACCTGGAATGTAAGGTCAATGAATCAAGGTAAGCTGGAGGTGGTCAAACATGAGATGGCAAGATTGAACATCAACATCTTGGGAATCAGCGAACTAAAATGGACAAGCATGGGCGAATTTAATTCAGGTGACCATTATATCTATTACCGTGGGCAAGAATCCCTTAGAAGAAATAGAGTAGTACTCATAGTCAATAAAAGGTCAATATCGAAATCAGATTGATTATGTCCTTTGCAGCCAAAGATGGAGAAGCTCTATACAGTCAGTAAAAACAAGACCTGGAGAGCTGACTGTGGCTCAGATCATGAGCTGCTTCTTGCAAAATTTTGGCTTAAATTGAAGAACGTAGGGAAAACCACTAAACCATTCAGGTATGACCTAAATCATATCCCTTATGAATATACAGTGGAGGTGAGGAATAGATTTCAGGGATTAGACCTGATAGACAGAGTGCCTGAGGAACTATGGACGGAGGTCCGTAACATTGTTCAGGAGGCAGCAACCCAATCCATCCCAAAGAAAATAAATGCAAGAAAGCCAAGTGGCTGTCTGATGAGGCTTTACAAGTAGCTGAGGAAAGAAGGGAAGAGAAAAGCAAAGGAGAAAGGGGAAGATATATTCAACTGAATGCAGAGTTCCAGAGAATAGCAAGGAGAGACAAGAAGGCCTTCTTAAATGAACAATGCAAAGAAATCGAGGAAAACAATAGAATGGGAAAGACTAGAGATCTTTTTAAGAAAATCGGAGATATCAAGGGAACATTTTGTGCAAAGATGGGCATGATAAAGGACAAAGAAGGCAGGGACCTCGCAGAAGCAGATGAGATTAAGGAGAGGTGGAAAGAATACACAGAAGAACTATACAGGAAAGATCTGAATGTCCCTGATAGCCATGATAGTGTGGTCACTGAACTTGAGCCGGACATCCTAGAGAGTGAAGTCAAGTGGGCCTTAGGAAGCATTACTAACAACAAAGCTAGTGGAGATGACAGTCTTCCAGCTGAGCTATTTAAAATCCTAAAAGATGATGCTGTTAAAGTGCTGCACTCAATATGCCAACACATTTGGAACACTCAACAGTGGCCACAAGACTGGAAAAGGTCAGTTTACATTCCAATTCCAAAGAAGGGCAATGCCAAAGAGTGTTCAAACTACTGCACAATTGCACTCATTTCACATGCCAGCAAGGTGATGCTCAAAATCCTACAAGCAAGGCTTCAGCAGTATGTGAACTGAGAACTACTGGAAGTACAAGCTGAGTTCCGAAGAGGCAGAGGAACTAGAGATCAAATCGCCAACGTTCGCTGGATCATGGAGAAAGCAAGAGAATTCCAGAAAAATGTCTATTTCTGCTTCATTGACTATGCTAAAGCCTTTGATTGTGTGGATCACAACAAACTGTGGCAAATTCATAAAGAGATGGGAGTACCAGACCACCTTACCTGTCTCCTGAGAAACCTGTACGAGGGTCAAGAAGCAACAGTAAGAACCAGACATGGAACAACCGATTGGTTCAAAATTGGGAAAGGAGTATGACAAGGCTGTATATTGTCGCCCTGCTTATTTAACTTATATGCAGGGTACATCGTGAGAAACGCCGGGTTGGATGAATCACAGGTCGGAATTAAGATTGCTGGGAGAATTATCAATAACCTCCAATATGCAGACGATACCACCCTAATGGCAGAAAGCGAAGAGGATCTCAAGAGCCTCTTGTTGAGGGTGAAAGAGGAGAGTGCAAAAGCTGGTTTGAAACTCAGCATTAAAAAAACGAAGATCATGGCATCTGGCCCCATCGCTTCCTGGCATATAGAAGGGGAAGAAATGGAAGTAGTGACAGATTTTATTTTCTTGGGCTCCGAGATCACCGCAGATGGTGACTGTAGTCATGAAATTAAAAGACGTTTGCTCCTTGGGAGGAAAGCTATGGCAAACCTAGACAGCATAGTAAGAAGCAGAGACATCACCTTGCCAACAAAGGTCCGCATAATCAAAGCTATGTTTTTCCCAGTAGTAACGTATGGCTGTGAGAGTTGGACTATAAGGAAGGCTGAGCGCTGAAGAATCGATGCTTTCGAACTGTTGTGCTGGAGAAGACTCTAAGGGCCCCCTGGACTGCAAGGAGGTCAAATCAGTCAATCCTAAAGGAAATCAACCCTGACTGCTCATTGGAAGGACAGATACTGAAACTGAAGCTGAAATATTTTGGCCACCTAATGCGAAGAGAAAAGTCACTGGAAAAGACCCTGATGCTGGGAAAGATTGAAGGCAAAAGGAGAAGGGGACGGCAGAGGATGAGATGGCTAGATAGCATCACCGATACAATGAATATGAACTTCAGCACACTCCGGGAGAGAGTGGAGGACAGGAAGGCCTGGCGTGCTATGGTCCATGGGGTCATGAAGAGTCGGACATGACTTAACGACTGAACAACAACATGCAGATGTTCTTGGTAGCCCCAGAAACATAAATACTACTGAGAAACATGCAAGCTCAAGTTTTAACTCACAGGAGGTTAAAGGTATGACCACAACTTAAAAAATCTATTTTTCCATTAGGTATGCCTAATGTATTTAATACCATTTCACTTCAATCAAAAAGACATTCTGGAGAATGTATGTAACTACAAATGATATCCTCTATTCTAGAAATGTTATGTACCAAGTATAAAACTCAAACTCTTAAGAAGTTATGATGCAAGACTGAAGTAGATGAATGCAAAATATGTTAGGCATTCACAGCTGTTCTCTCTCAATTATGTTTCTTCTTATTCACACATTAGAATTCTGCAATCTGCAAAAAATGTACACATACCATTACCAGGTGTAATTCCTTCCCACTAATTATTGGATAAGGTCCATCATACAATTTGGTTGTCTAACCAAGCAAACATTTTGCTATAGTATTTTGTATCCCACAAAAAGGGACCAGCACAGGGCTCAATGGCTCCCTCCTGCCCATTTCTCAGCCATACACACTTGCCATGAGTGTCTCCCATACAAGCGTCCGGAGGTTGAAATCTTACTCTGGGCATGCATCAAGGAGGATGAAGGAGGAAAAAGAGGGACTCCATTGAGCCCTGTGCTGGCTTTTCCCCACAGGCACTAGTGCTCTGAGGGAGGGAGCCTGGTGGTATCTGTGGACCATGCCCTGAATTATTTTTGAGGGCAAATGAAAATTAGCATTCTTTAATTATGTATATAACTGAGGCTACATCCGCATAGCCATTTACCTGGGAATAAGCCCCAGTTGAACTCAATGTGACTTGCTTCTTCTGAGTAGACATGTGTAGAAGAGCACTGTTAGGGATGTATACACTTTGACCATAATATATTAAAGAAATAATATGAAACTATGATGCATATACCTAGGAGATATGGAAATATAAAATAATGACATGTGGACAAGGAACATGTTCTGCTTTTAAAAATAAGGAAAGGCTCTACTTAAGAAACATTTCTAATATTTATTTAACAAACTGGATATTAAGAGTTGGAGTTTATGCATGATAATGCTCACAAAATCTTTTCTATTATGTTAATTAGCCTGAGAAACATGAAGAAACTGTACTTATTATTAGAAACTGTAATCCATATTGGTAAAAAATGGCTTTGCGTAATACTTCAGTTTCTTGAAGAAAAAGCGGGATGGTTTTGAAAGATGTTTGATAAATATTAAAGACTCCTTTTCTTTCTAGCTCCTTTGGAATGATGTCTTTTTTATGCTATGAGTTACATGCTTTGGATGTTGTTTTTAATAAAACAGCAGCCTAGGGGCGCAATCCCATGCAAGTTTGGACAGAAAAATTTCCTACAATTCCCAGCCTTCCCCAAGTATCATAGCTGGCTTGGGAATGCTAGAAGTTGTAGGACTTTTTTCTGTCTAAACATACATAGGATTGCACCCTAGAAATATTTAATTAAAAATAGACACATTGTGACACAAGCAGTAATGATCAAGCGATCTGGGACCATGCCACATGAACTGGGACCGTGCCACATGAACGGCAGACGAGCCAGTCACCCACCCATCCTTCTGCCTTCTTCCAGAATGTAGTGCTGTACATATTAGCTTCACACTGGATTGGCTCCCCCCCGTGTGCTGTGCACACATGTGCAGAGCTGCAAATGTGCATTTCTATGTGCAAATGGTGGACTGGATTGTCGCATACTTAATAATAAATGTAGGATTTTCTCTTTACAGACAATACTGATAATCTTTCTGGCCCTGAATGATGAAAGTAAAATGAAAAAAAAAAATCCAAAATGTTATGCTTAAAACTGTTCAAAACAGGTTATGCAAAATTATAAAGGAGCCAAAGACAATTTTCTCAATCCGTTTGGTAATGAAAAAAAAAATATTTTTTTGAAAAGTAATCTTTGAAAGTTTGAATTGTTGGAGTAGCAACTGGTCAGAAACTACTTGAAGGAAAACTATTTTGTTTTAAAGTTCTGAGCTGACATTTTTGGGATGAGACTTTTTTTGCTTTCAGATTCATTGCATGTTTTGAAGGGTATATGTATGACACAAAAATGAATTGATTCTATTAGAAATGGAAGACAAAATCAAATTAAACTGCAAATTAAATTGTTACCGTATTCAACACTTGACCTTATAAACAAAATAGCCTTATGTATGGCATTATGGAGTCAATTATATAACTAAAATGTACTTTGCATGTAACCTTGTAAATATGTATTCCTTTTACGTTCAGATATATGTTTTTATTTTAAAAGATATTTCCTATATTTATCATTGGAACTACCACAAAAGCTGATCACATATTTTCTTTTAGCACCCAGAAATAACATTTCAAATTCCTATACTATAAAAAAAGCTTAGTGTGTGCGAATGCATACGGATTTCCTAGGTGTGCACGGTCTCCATTCAGTGTGATGGCTGTTCTGTATATGTAGGTACTGAACTAAAAGTGCAGGAAGCAATATCTATTACGATTTTTTTTTAAAAAGATAATACAATGTTTTCTGAGGGTTTTGCATACAAGTGGTCCTGTTTCTCTTGTGTGGACTATACCACCCATGTGCAACACTTCAGCCATGTGGGTGGGTAGGAATATTATTTATTTTATTTACTGCATTTTTACCCCACTTTTCAGACAATTTTTGTCTCTCAAAGTTGCTCTCATCGATAAAAAAGAGAGGCCCTGCCATCAAGCTTACAAACTAAAATACACACAAGGGAAGAGAAGTGGAGGGAAAATGAAGATGAGGGAGATCAGTTTTTCAAGACCAGAACAAGGAATATATGTAGGCTTCATGTGCCTTGTGGTATTGTGGGGTGCCCTGAATGAGTGCATGCCAGACCAGCAAAAATTCTAAGCAATTCTCAGAAATCCTGAGAAAGCGAGGTGACTCCTTTTGGGGCTGCACCGCCGCTTGCCCTGCACACAGAGCACAGGATGCGGAGTACCTCAACTGGAGGCCACTGGAGAACCCATCATGGTGCTCTGATGGTACACTGCTGTGGCTCGCCGTATGAGCTACTTTGAGGCCGGGGCATTCCATTCAAGACGAGCTCTTCTGTGTGTCCATTGCAGCATTCAGTGATCTGCTCTGCCCCAGGCTCCTGCAGGGAGAACTCCTACTCCTACTGACAGCAAGCCTGCGTCCAGGGCCTGGGTGAGAAGAGAGTCACTGAATGCATCAACTGGAAGCATGGCAGCAGGCCTCACCTTGATGTAAATCCTCTGACCACAATGTAGCATGTGCAAAAAGTAGTGGTGGACTAACAGAGGGCTATACTGGCCTCTAATGGACTTGTTCCATTCCAAGCTTGGTTGGCTATGCAGGGAGCAAGACAGGTTGCAGCTCTAGTCAATGAGGAAATGCCAGTGATTTCTGGTCTTTGGGTGTAGCCCTGATGGGCGCACAGTGACACAGTCTTCCCTGGCTGCTTCTGCAATTTCTAAATGGCTTGGGGCCAGGCTACCTGAAGGGTCATAGAATAGTATAGTAGGGTTGGAAGGGGCCTACAGGGCCATCGAGTCCAACCCCGGATCGGGTTGGTCATCTCCTTCCATATATACCTGCCCTGACAATAAGGACATCTTCAGAGGTTCTTCTTTGGGTCTACTTGCCAAATGAGATGAGGCAGGTAGCTACTAAGGAGAGGGCCTTTTCAATGGTAGCACCCCGGATGCAAAATACCCTCCTCCAGAGAGGCTCCCGTATGTTGTGGTCTTTTCAGCACCAGGTGAAGATATTTTAATTCTCCCAGGCTTTTTAGTCTTTCAGTTAACAAACAAACATATTAGCGTTTCAAGATCCTTGCACAGCTGCTGGCTTTTACTTTGGGTTTTGCTCTGGTTTTATTCTGTTTTAAACTTTTAAATGTTTTTATATTATGCTTTATTTTGCTACTGTATTTTATTATTTTAAGTCTTGTTTTGTTAACTCTCCAGAGAGCTTTGGCTATTGGACAGTAGAGAAATGTATTCAGTCAGTAAAATATTTTGTGATCATCAGCCAGGAAGGTGTTAGTACATCAGCTCTATCTACCGCTTTGTGGAATTAGAAGTCTCTCCTATATTTCTTTCTGTGGTACATGGTATCTCCAAACCATCTTCACCAGAGAGTTAAAATCAATGTTTCTGTCCGAAGCTTGACATGAATTGCCTGTTGAGTAGGCTTCTGAGTTGAATGCCAAAAACTATACATCAGGGTGAAGCCAGGAAATTGTCATAAATGCTCCATGTAAGATGACTTTTTTCATTTAACAAAACACCCACTATCAGCCCTTTTGCAAGTTATTTTGATACCACCTTATTTCGTTCTATCTGGAAAATACAGGGCTGTACATTGAAAGCTAGTCAACAGTGACTCTGTTTTCCGTTTCACAGAATTCAACTGTTTGGAGTAAGTGACTTATACGGGTGTTTTTTCCCCATTTTTTTTTAAACCTCACATCTGCAGCAGACAGAATATGATTTGAAAAGGCTGATGCAATGGCACAGCAAAAGTTTATTTTGCTATGGGTTGTTTCATCTCCAACCAGTTGCAATATTGATTTCTCTCGGTGGATTAATTATCAGAGGCAGTTTCAGTCTTCCCTGCAATGGGCGGAAGGAAAAAAAAAAGATGTTTTCATTTAAAGGAAGTCTATTGACAATTGTGCACGGGCTTCCCCTGGGTAGCAGAATCAATGGCATTGGAAGACCTGCTCCGTAAAAATAGCATGCATGAAATTATGTTACCGTAGACATAGGTAAATCTTGTTTGTTTGCCGGGGTTGCAGAATGTGTTAAAAAATATTCCTGCATGATTGTTTGATGAGGCTGATGGTGCAACTTGCAAGAACAGAAGTAAGTTTAAGGGTATGGTTTACTTAGAGCAGTGGCTATAGACACTAGCGTGGGGCACAATCCATGAGGGAACTCTCCTGTGCAATTGAATGGAAGCTGCGTTCAGTTCGAAGCTGTTAGACCATCAGTTCATATAGCTTAGCATTGTCGGCTCTGACTGGCAGTGTCTTTCCTGGTGTTCAGCCATGGATCTTTCCTGGCTAAACATCTGGAAACTGGGACCTTCTGCATGAAAAGCATGTGGTTCCCACTGAGCTGTGGCCTCTCCCCTGTGCAAAAATACCAGAGAGAGGGGGCTGGATGCTGCCACTCCCACAACGTGTTATTTATCCACTGGTAGACCATCCTTCTTCCAAGGAGCTCAGGCCTGGTGCATATGGTGTTATTAATATTTCATCCTTATGGCAACTCAATGAAGTTAACTAGCCTGGGAGACTGCACCAAAGACATTCAAAAGCAGGAATTTGGAGCTGGGTCTTTCTGGTCTAAGTCCAATATTCTAGCCCCTACACCAGTGGTGGGCAGGAAATCTCCAGATGTTTTGGACTTCATCTTCCAGCATTCCTGACCATTCGCCATGCTGGAAAGGGCTTCTGGGAGCTGAAGTCCGAAACATATGGAGATCTACCTTCTGCCCACCCCTGCACTACACTGCTGGACAGTGCCAACCATCTTGATTGCAGATAAACTAACTGTACAAACATATCGGCCATGTTTGCCGCGGTAGAGGCTGGATGAAGGCTGGAATCCATGCACAGTCCAACATGGGAATGGGTGTGTGGATATTTGCTTCTTCATGCACATCGTCCTAACTGTGGGCCAGGGCACATATTCCTGTTGTGTGATCTGGGTATATGGATGGCACAATTCAGATGACATTATTGGAAGATAGAAAAAGGACCACCATAAGATACAAACATGTTTCTACACTTCATCTGTATAAAGTTCCATTAGACTTTGGCAGAGGAAATAAATTGCACCCCAAATAAATAATATGCTTCACTGTGTGATAGAAGTAATTTCTTTGTAGTCCATTTTGCTGCCAGGTGAATTTCTTGAGCTCTTTAATACACCATCAGACTATTTGTCCATCATCCTCTTAACCCTTTGATGTGTAGAGATGGCTGCAGTGTCTACTAAATTCATTTAAAAGTGTCTTTGAGTCTTGAATCACTTTGTTCTCTGCATTAATAATACCGGGAATAATCCTGCTTGATTTGCAAGATTCAAGTTGAGTAGCTTATAGCTTTTGAACCAGCAGAGGCTCACAGCACTCTCTAAAGGGGTTGGTGCAATTTATCACATCCATGTCAATGTATATGCAACAAGCCCAATAAATGTGGACAGTTTGCCTTGTCACTTGAAATTCAGGTATATGGCTGGCTTTCTCAGATGTGCAAATTTGTGCACAAGTGGCATGGTTTCCCCATTTTGTGAAGAAGAAGAAGAAGAAGAAGAAGAAGAAAAAGAGAGAGAGAGAGTGTACGTACATGTGTGTGTGTGTGCATGTATTTTTCAATTTCATTTTTTAAAAAAAGTTTCAAATTCCAAGGCACTAGCAAAAAATAAATATTTAGGAACCAGCATCAAAACCTTTACACTGAATGCTGCAGAGTGCTGGGAAAAACACATTTTAAATGTTCTAGGTGCCCAGGCAGGGAGAATTTTCATCACGACGCGAAGTGTTCTTTAGCAGCGGTGGGCAACTTTGGGCGGCCTGGGGATCACATTCACCCCCAGACCCAGGCAGGCTGCGCTCATGCTGCTTCTGCTATGCCACCAAATTCAGCAGCAGTGGTAAACTGCTACAGAGCAGTACGAAGGCCAAATATACATAGCTTGTTCTTGAGCTCAGTTTGACCTTTCTGCAGCTCCGTCACACTTTGTTACGAAATGTGGCAGCAAACTATCGGGTGTTTTGCCACTGTGAACTTCAACAGCGCGGTGGTGGTGGCAGTGGCAGCTGCATGCTGCGAATTACAATGGTGCTGTGGTGGTGGTGGTTGTATGTGGCCAGTGGCCTGCATGTTGCTCACCCCAGTTCTTTAGGCTCTGGTTTGGTGGTGGCCTGTATGTGTGTAGGGAATTGGGGATCAGTGCTGCAGCCTAGTCAGTGAACTTGCCTTAAAGGTTTTCTCCTGGTCCAACCATCATCTTAGTCCTGCAGTCTCCACCAGACAGAATGCTAAGTGCTAAAACCAGGATCAAGAATAACAATTCCTTCTCCCCCAGCCCCCACTTGTTCATTCCAATGTGACTGGGGCAAATGTCCCTCCCCTGTGGTCCAACCACTCCCGTATCAATTCTGTCTTCCTTGACTAGGATGATTAGCCCCACTGTAGAACACCAACAATAGAATTGAAAGATGCTGAAACAACAGTAATCATGGGATACTTTTACATAGAGCTGTGTGCAAATGGCCTCTTGAAATTCTCCACCTTACTTGTGGGCAGAGACATTTGGGAGAGAATTTCACCGAATTTCTCCAGGGGGAGGAGAAATTCTCAACTGTTTCTCCCAGGTAGGGCTCCCCATTGGCAGGGCTTGTAGCACAGCTTCTGTCTTTTTTAGTTAGTGTTTTGGGGGGTTTTGCACTGCAACAGCATCCACTGTCTTGGCAGGCTGGTCGCTAGTGTGCATCTACCACAATGCAGGTGGGGGCAGTGTTGTGTCCGGCTCCAGGGATGAGGTGGAGTTTGTGCTCTGCCAAAATCTGTCCTCCAGTTTCCAGAAAGTTTTCTCCTCCCATTGGAAGAGTCTTCCATTGTTCTGCCTCATTCAGGATGTTTTATAGTTTATTTTTGTGGTGTTTTTGAGGTTACCTAATCACAGCTGGCTTCCCAGGCTGCCTGCACATCCTGATCTGAAAAAGCCCCATGGGAGGAATTATCTCATGATGCCTTAAACTGGGCTTGAATTGAAGTGTAGGAAGCTGAGGAGGCTACAGGCTGCCAGAGAGAGGATTGTACAATGAAAAACAGGACACTTGGGCTCACTCCTTGGCCACCTCCTAAGTAAGGTAAGCCCAAGAAACCCAAACCCAACCCATGAGAATTTCTCAGCAATTTCTTCACCACTGAATTCCTTTTCAAAAGTAATTTCTCTTCTATCAAATTGAATGAGAATGGCCCCCCAAAAAGTGGGAGAAATTTTCGGCACAGCACTACTTTTACATGCTGGTATTTGCTTTAGTGTGCTCTACTGTGGGGCCACCACAAAATTGATGGGTTAAGTACATGGCCACCATGGTCTAACTACATGGCCAACACATGGCAAGATGAATGCATGTTGGCAGTTGCTTGGCAAATATCTGGCATGCGCTCACTCTCTCTCCCTCCCCCCCCCTCTGGTGGCTTTAGAAAAAAAATGGTGGGGACACAAAGGGTGTGTGTGTGTGTGTGTGAGAGAGAGAGAGTGAAAGAGAGTTTGCCCTACACAGGCCCAGTGTGAACTCTCTTGCTGCCTGCAGCAGAACTTGTGCTGCCACAACAAAACCCTCCCTCCCTGGTGCCATTCCTGTGCCCATCCCCCCTTACCTTTGCTGCCTCGTGGCAGCTCTCGCAAGATCCCCCAAGTGTCCTTGGGGCTCTTGTGAGATGTCAGCACACAGCTGAGACCTTGTAAGGTCCCATAGGACATGGTGGAGATCTTGTGATAGATCCAGAGCCCCACAGCAACAGAGGGCTGGTAGCTGCCCCAAACAGCCCCGCTGCCACTTTCTCGCTGCGGCAAATGCCATGGCAGGAAAGTGGCTGGCGGGGTCCTTAGAACACCCACTGGAGGCGGTGGGTAGTAGACTCTCCTGGCTGGGGCTGGGGGTGGGCAAGTGACACAATTTGCTGCCCTTCTGGTTCTACTGCACCATGCAGGCACCTCACCCTGGTTCATGGGTGGGCCAGCCCTGGTAGTACATGTTAGATTTCTGAAGGAGAAGTAATGGTGTATTTCACCTTAGTACTCCCATCCTAAACATACCTTCTCTGAAGTAATTCTATTGATTTTGATGGCATTAACTTTCAAGTAAGCATGCTTAAGGCTGCAACCTTATTTTAATTTCCAGTTTATGATTCAGTTAGAACTTGTATGTGGAAAGAATGTGTATGACACCTTGTGGTATGCATGGCCTCCCCACTGCTATTTGGGAGGCACCAGCCGTGGCGTGTTTTAGGCACCTGTTAAAGACCCCTCTCTTGACCAAAGCTTCCCGGAATGACTGTTCTGCCCAGTTAGTAAGTTTGTTTAGTACTTACTGTGTTTTTAGTTTTGGTTTTAAATATTTTAAATGCTTTAACTGATAAGCTTTTGCATTTATCATGATGTATTTTAATTTTTGATTTTGTGAACTGCTTATTTATTTATTTATTTATTGCATTTATATCCCACCTTTTTTCCTCTTGCAAGGAACCCAAGGCGGCTTACATTCTCCTCCTCCTCTCCATTTTATCAATGGATTAAATAATAAAAAAAATAATGTGTCTTTCATCTAAGTAACCACAGGGCTCTAGCAATGGGGAAACTTGCCTATTCTCTCTCTCTCTCTCTCTCTCTCTCTCTCACACACACACACACACACACACACACATTTGTCATATGAGGGGTCAACTCATATGTTTGGAATGTATTACAATTTCAGTTTTTTGGTAAAGAAGATGGTTTAAATTGGTTTGTGGTTAAAGATGGCACATTGTGAGTTAGAATAGTTTATCAGAGAAAATTCAACATTATTTGTGGGTATGAGATCAATATGATTAGAGCCGTGCACAAATGACCCCTTGAAATTTTCCATCTGATTTGCGGGCAGAGAAATTGGGGAGACAATTTCACTGAATTTCTCCAGGGGGAGGAGAAATTCTCAATAATTTCTCACAGAAAGGGCTCACCATTGGCAGGCATTGAAGCATAGGTTCTTTCTTTTCTTTCTTTTGTAAGGCGCTCTCCCCCCCCCCATTTTTTGTGTTGCAATAGCATCAAATGTATTGGCAGGCTGGCCTCCATTTTGGATCCACCACAGTACAAGCGCGAGTGGGGGCAACATTGTATCCAGCTCCATGGAAGAGGTGGAGCTACTGCTGAGCCAAAATCTGCCCTCCAGTTTCCTGAAAGCTTTCTTCCCCCATGAAAGAGATTTCCATGCTCTGCCTTATTCTCAGGGTGTTTTATAATTTATTTTTGTGGAGTTTTTGAGCTTACCTGTGAGGTGGTCAAGGGTGCTGTGTCTGTGTATTATTATTATTATTATTATTATTATTATTAAATTAATTTATTCAATTTATAACCCGCCCATATACAAATACTCTAGGTGATGTATAAAGTTAAAAACTAATTAACAAAAAAACCAACAATGAAAACAATACAGCATAAAAACCAGTATATAGCCATCAACAAAGAGGGATGAGAATTCTAAAAAGGGAAGGGCTGTGGGAATAATAGAGTCTTTAATTCCTGCTTTAAAACCTTTAAAGAGGTCAGCAGGAGCATTTCAACCAGCAGGTCATTCCACAGCTGAGGGGTGGCAAAGGAAAAGGCCCTTTTGCGTGTGGCTGCCAATTTCATGTTAGGCAGCTGCAGCAGAGAGCCCTCAGAGGACCTTAGGTGGAGGGCTGGGATGTAGGGGAGAAAGTGCTCCTTAGGGTACTTAAGGGTTTCTTTCTATTACACTTCTCTCCATTGTTCTGCAGCCTCCCAGGCTGCCTGCACTTTCTGATCTGAAAAAGCCCTATGGGAGGAATTATCTCATGGTGTCTTCTCCTGGGCTTTAATTGAAGTGCAGGAAGCCAAGGATGCTACAGGCTGCCAGAGAGAGGATTTTGCAATGAAAACAGGACACTTGCACACACTCCTTGGCCACCTCCTAAGTAAGGTAAGCACAAGAAACCCAACCCCAACCCATGAGAATGTCTCCAAAAAAATTTCACCATTGAATTTGTTTCCAAAAGGAATTTCTTTGCTATCAAATTGAATGAGAATAGTAAAAAAATGTGAGAGAAATTTTTAGCACAGCACTAAATCCACTGAAGCCAGGTGTATTCTGGACCTGAAGGGATTTGCCATGCATTGTGCTGAAAAGGCTTTTTGCCACTCTCAGGGCACAATCCTATGCATTTTTAGGCAGAATGAAGTCCTACAACTCCCAGCATTCTGCAGCCAGCATGGGTGGCTGGGGAATGCTGGGAGTTGTAGGACTTTTTCCATTCTGGATAGGATAGTGCCCTAAGGAAACTAAACTTAACACATTTCAAATGAAAATGTAGCTGACCAATAGTACAAGGAGGAACATTTCCAGGGATCATATTTACCCCAAATGTACTTATCTCCGCTGTAGATTTTACTCTTTACATTCGAGTCTACACAACTGTGCTGGTTATATGATTTCAGGGCCCTTTTTCAGTTCACTTTATCAGTTCAGTTTTGACAGCCTTTTTGGAAATCCTAAATGCTTAGCTTAACATTTCCTTCTCTGTGTTTGCATTCATTTCACCACAGAAAGGTCCCTCCAATCCTGCTCCACAATGAAAGACAACAGATAATGATACATTTTAATTGATGAGAATATTATAAAAATTTTAACCCTGGTTGATGGATTCCAGTTGGAAATCAATCACTGTCTCTTAATTCTCTAATGAATCCAATGATATAAGAAATGAAACATTGCTAAAAGCGCCCACACAGGAGATCCCAATTGACGGAAAGCCTTTTGATTTATTATACAACAGATAAGATCGGCACGATGTGGCATCCTGATGGTTTATGAGCCTATGAAAATCCTTGTAATGAAGGTTATTCTCAAACTCATAAAGTTTCATATTCTAGTGTGTACTATATCATCGGCCTGTAATGTGAGACGCAGATTGATAAACATATTAATTATAAAAAGAATTTGTTGGGTTATCCAAGATGAGACACATCAAGATGGGAAGTTGAATGCAAAGGAACACCAGCGGCCACAGAGCGGAACAGTGTGATACAATAGTCAATGTTTTATTATCTAGGTGCTCAGAATTGAGTGGGATATTTCAGGGATGTGCAGAAGGTAGATCTGGTAGATCTCTGGGTGATTGGATACAGATTAGCAAGGGTCTCCAACAATAGCAAAGGTTAATAATAGCCATTTTGAGGTCTAAAGTAGACTGTTGGAATCACTGACCTATAGTAACTCAGATTTAGATTTGTATTTAGTTAAGCAGATCATCCCAATGTATGGCTCATGCAGTGCAGTAGGCAAATGGCTCCCCCCCCCACCACCGTTTTGAATCTGGCTCCAGTTGGTGCACCTTGGGATTTTAGTAAAAAACAAATCAGATCCCACAAGCCTGAAGTCTGCCTTCCCATGGAACATTTAATTGAGGATTTAATATTACTATTTGTTAAGCTGACTGGTGATATTCATGCACAGACCAAGTAAAATGACTTTGTTATATATGTTCACTTAGGAATCCTCATACAGTCTCTCTGTACACCGTGATAAAGGCCAGTGGTGGTGATCCCAAATTCTATTGCAAAATAAATTATGCAAATTAATCAAATTTACACAGAGATCGTAATTCACAATTGCTTCTAGTGGCCACGAAGAGGGAAGAACTAGGCAGTAAGTTGACCACTAGGACAGCATGGGGACATGCTTGGGTGGGGAGGGAAGGGGCTCTCAGCCCTCCTCCCCCAGCCCAGCTTTAGGGACTGGAGTCTTTGTGAAGGAGGCAATAATGGGAGTCTTGATCCTCCAAAGGCAGCTTTAGGGTTGCAAGGATGGAGGGATGTGTTTGCAACTTTTCAGCCCCCCCTTTCTTACCAGAAGGGGGAGGAGGCAACCCCCTATTTCACCTCCTTTTTGAACCAGTTTGGGATGGGTGGGCAATTGAATTTCCCATTATTTTGCAAACTTGGAATGGCCACTGAAAGGGGCTGGGGGCTTGGGCAACAGTGTTTCATATCACCTTATCACAGTTTCCCCTTTCTTGAAAACAGTGGTTTATTTTTGTTTTATTTATTACATTTATATCCTGCCTTTTTCCCTCCTTAAGGAACCCAAGGTGGAGTACATAATCCTCCACCTCTCCATTTTATCCTCACAACAACAGCCCTGTGAGGTAAGTTGGGCTGAGAGTATGACTGGCCCAAAGTCACACAGTGAGCTTCCATGGTTGAGTGGGGACTAGAACCCAGATTTCCTAACTCCCAGTCCAACACTCTAACCACTATACTACACTGGCTCTCAGAGGAAGATTTGCTTCTCACACTCATGTCATGACCCAACTGGCTTAAGAAGGTGGGAATGAAGAAATGAACTCCTGGGTTGCAGTAGCAAATATGCACTTTTTTATGGCTATTGCTCACAGCCATTCACCCACTGCCCTTTGCTGTTGTTTCAGTGGCCATTTTGTCTCTGTTTTCCTTTCTCTTCAGGGGATCTGAGGTATCACATACTGGATGTGATGATGACATGGTGCTCTGTTGGCTGCCTATAGGCACTTTAAAATAAATAAATAACGTTAATAAATAGCCTATCAGATATATAACTATTTGCTCATTCACTATATGTAAATGAAGCCTGCTTAGACGGAGGGAAACGCTTCCCATATAAATCACATGGGTCATCCTAGCCAGTCAGGGATCACAAAGCAGACACTTTGACAGACCTTTAAAAAAAAATTGCCAACAGGAAGAAGGGTCTCTTTCAATCCTGATGAAGATTTTAAAAAACTGCCCCCTCATGTACTAGTTACATTGTGCAATTTTCATTTATTCCTTTCAATCGTTCTTGCACAATAAAACCTCACAGCGAATTGCACCCTAAAAATCTTCCTTAAAAGGTATGCTATGCCTGAGTTAAATTTCAGATTTTTTTTTAAAACGGGGGATTGTACGAATAGATGTCAAGTTCAAACACGCCCTTAAAAGCTGCTCTTTATGTTGGCCTTCGTCTGTAGAAAATAAATTTCACCGTGAGAGAAAAGCCCCTTCTGTGAGCAGAGGAGAATGAATGCGTTCGGGCCTCTGCAGAAATGATGAGCTGCATGAAAATCCCATCTGATGTTTAGATTGATTAGTTATTCAATATTTCTCCGTGCCACTCTGCATGAACTTCAGATTCCTGCCCCCTCTTTCTGTGGGAGAATGGGAAAAGGTTTCATATTGTAACAGACAAGGCACTGTCAATTAAGTATCACCTTCAATTTCCTTGTTTATGATCCTGTGGCTACTAAGCATCAATAATTTCTGCCCTCCAAGTTGTCACCAGGAAGATTGATTGTGCATGTCATCCTTGATATGAAGACATTTAAATGAAATCACACCCTTCTGTCTACATCAGTCCGGCTTTCTGCAAAGCAAAAGCCACTCTAGTGGGTCACAACTTGCAGAGGCCATTCCTTTAAGCATATTCCTTTCCTATGCACCACACATCTTTTTTGATGAAGAGAGGGAAGCATAGGCCTGGAAGTCTCTGGACCAATTCTTGCCGGTGTCTTGAACTTGGGAGGTGGGCTTTGGCCTGCCACTACTCTCTCAGCCACCTCCAGCCAGTGTGAAATATGGACTTAATCATACTGATCACCCTACAGGGTTGTTTGTAAGGATAACTGAGATGATGTATGGGATTTTCTTCCAAGCACATGCGTTCAGCATTGGGCTGTAACTGCTGCTTCTGTGCTTTGCACACATCTTCCTTCTGATTTTGGAAGAGTAGAACAGCAGACAGTGGCAGCTTGCAGACCCGCAGTTATCCTGCCACGTGTCTGTCTCCTGCTCCCTGAAGGTTGTGCTAAGCTCAGTCCCAGATTCCTTCAATGGGTCCTACTGCTTCCCCAGATTAAGTAGGACCTGCAGTAGATAGACAGAGACATTCTTACAGAAGAATAATACAGATTATTGGTCCATCCAGTCCAGTATTGCCTACTCTGATTGACAGTAGCTCTCCTGTTGGCAGCAGCTCTCACTTCTGTCTCAGGCAGAAGTCATTTACATCACTGGCGACTTGAAATCATCTTAACTAGAGATGCCTAGGGCTGAACCTGGGATATTGTGCATCCTCTTCCACTGTGCTGTGCTCCCTTTCCCTGGCTCAGTTTGAAATTGAGATGGTATTTATTTACAAGCTTTCTTATGTATGTATGTATGTATTTATTGCATTTATATCCCATCTTTTTTTCCTCTTGCAAGGAACCTAAGGCAGCTTACATTATTCCCCTCCTCTCCATTTTATCCTCACAACAACAACCCTGTGAGGTAGGCTGGGCTGAGAGTCTGTGATGGGCCCAAAGTCACCCAGTGAGCTTCCATGGCCGAGTGGGGACTAGAACCTGGATCTCCTGGCTCCCAGTCCAACACTCTCACCACTACACCACACTTCTTGGCAAGGGTTCAGGAAAAAAAAGCTTGTCCTTCTCTGGGAGCCCCTGCCAAAGGGAATTAGGTGGGTGGCTATCAAGAAGTCCTTTTCCGCTGTGGCATCCCTGTTGTAGAATGAGCTTCCCAGAGAGGCTTGCCTGGTGCCTACGTTGTGCTCTTTCTGGAGCTAAGTGAAGACCTTTTTTTATTTTCCCAGGCATTTTAGTCTTTTAGCTCTGTTGTTTTAAATCTGTTATTGTAGTTTAAATCTCTGCATTGCTGCTAGGCTTTATTCTGGTTTTTACTTTTATTTTATACTGCAGTTGTAATCTTTTAATTTTTTTATAGTATATTTTATGCTGTATTTTCTGGTTTTCATTGTTGTGAACTTCCCAGAGAGCTTCAGCTTTTGAGCAGTATAGAAATGTAATACATACATATTTGCTAGGCGTTCTCTTCCTGTTTGTAATGCCGATGGTGCCGTGCACATGTACGGCATTGTATTGCCTCCTGGGAACTGTAGTTTGGTTTCACCTGCCCCACACCCACCCCTGGGGGAGAGCCACTTAGAAATTCAACAGGCCCCCTCGCCATGGACACATCAGGGATGTGGGTGAGAGACAACAAGCACTTGTCTTGTTTCACTGATCATATGTAAGCCAATCTGGGAGCCTTTTTGGCTTCAGAGCAGGATAAAAATGCTATAAATACACAAAGAACGCCTTTGCAAGACATAATCACGAGCATTAACTTTCATGGAGAAGGTACTCACCAAACAAATGTCTGTTTGGTTGGATGGTCTGGTCATGGTATCCACAGCAGAGAATTTCATTTGAGAGTATTTATTTATTTGTCATACTTCTGGGCTGCTTCAAAATGGGTGCGTCCCCAAACAGTTCCCAAAACAGAGCAAAAATGGAAACACAACACAACATTAAACAGTTGTAACGATCAACATTTACAAGCAGTGCCCCGCTCAGTGAGCCTGCCTCAGTGAGCCTCAGTGAGCCTGCCTTCTGGCCGCCATTGCCACCAACTGCTCTTGCTCCTCACCCTCTTTTTCACTCGCTTGTTCAACAGGCAGAGAGATGGGGAGAAAGCGAGCAGCGGCATCTGCTCCTCCTCCTCCTCGCCGCCACCACCACTGTTGTCTGGGCCAGAGCAAGAGGCAGCTGAACAAGAAGACTGCAAAAGTGAGGAGGAGAAGCAGCTCTCGGGGGCCTTTGTAAATGGGACCCTGCTGGGAGTTGGACCCTCAGCAGGTGCCGACATCCGTGCTTACCCTTGACACTGGCCCTGTTTAAGACAAATATACACCCCAGCCAGCCAAATAGACAATAAGAAGGTAAAACCCTAGCATGGAAGTCCAAAAACTCTCCTTAGCCAAAGACAACCGGAAATTCAAGAAGTCATAATGGCTCACCTGAAAATTAAAAGGGAAGGTGGCAACTGCATATCCCAGGGAAGGGAATTCCACAAATGAGGGGGCCACTACTGAGAAGGCCCTATCCCCTATACCTGTCAATTGAATAATTGCTAAGGTTGGGCTGCTGAACAGGGCCCCTCCAGCAGATAGTAAAACTCAGTGAACTTTGTACTGGTGCAGGGGATTCTTGAAGTAACTTGATCCCAAACCATTTAGGACTTTAAAGGCCCAAACCAGGGCTTTGAACCGAGCTCAGGAGCGAATAGGCAGCCAGTGCCATTGGCTCAAAATAGTTGCAACCTGCTCTGAACGCCTTGACAGCATATGGGCAACCCATTCTGCACTTCTGGAAGCTTTCAAGCCATCTCCAAGGAAAGCTCCATGTACAATGCACTACAGTAGTCTAGCCTAGATGTAACCAGAGTATGAGTAGCTGAGGTGAGGTCTGCCACATCCAGATAGGGTTGCAGCAGGCGCACCAGCCTTATCAGGCAAAAGGCCCTCCAGGCTACCAAAGCCGTCCGCGCTTCCACAGATAGCTCCAAATCCAGGAGGTCTTCCAGAGGGGGGGACGACATGGTGTAGAATCAACTGAATCCCTCCACTCAAATCTATTGGCTTTCCCACCCTCAGTACTTCCATCTTGTCATGAGGGGTTAATATTAAAGGATTTCTGCACATGCACCTACAAAGCAGCTGGATTGAATCTCTTGGTCTCTTCACTGTCATTGACTGTGCATACACAGCATCTCATTTAACATCCTGAGTGGGTGGAGAACAACTGGGTTCTCAGTCCATAATATAGTCAAGCTGGACAAATCTGTATAGTGAGCCAGGTAATTACAGCCATTGGTAGGATCACCCATGACCTTTCCAAAGGTTGGAAACAGAAGGCTATACTAGATGCAAAATATTAGACTTGGTCTGATCCAGCAGGGCAGTCCTTCTGTGTTAACTGCCATGGCTAACCACAGTTGATAGAGCTATCTTCCACGAAGTTTTCTCTTTTTTAAAACAGTCATCGAAAAGAGTAGATAATGCTATATTGTCACACCTTGCACTGGTATGTTCTATAAGGTAATCATTATGCATTCTATAAAAACGTACTTTTGTCTGTTCTTGAACCTACTTTCAATCCATTCAACTGAAAGTTCTCAAATCTCTAGTATTATGAGAGAGGGAGAGAGGGAGAGAAAAAAACAGCTCTCCCGACCTTCTCCATACTATGCATCATTTTCTAAATCTCTATATCATATCCTTCCCTTGCAGCTCAAGCCTATGCATGTTTACTCGAAGGTAAGTCCTGCTATGTTCAACGGGTCTTATGCCGAGATAAGGGTGTATAGGACTGCAGCCTTATATAGCAATCCTCTACTCACTTACCTGGGAGTAGGCCCCACTGAACTCAGCGTGGAACAGACTTCTGAGCAGACATGTATAGAATTGTGCTGTTCGTTGCCTTTTTGCTTTGCTTTTGCCTTCCCTGTCCGGAAGGTGTTCTATTCCTGTGACCATCTTGGTCGCCCCTTTTCTGCACCTTTCCCAGTCCTTTATTCTCAGTTTTTCCTCTCTGTGCCACACATCTCATCTCCCTTTTGGCGTCTTACCCCACCCCCAACAGATTAAAGGTCATCATGGTTTTTATTCCAAAAATGAATGAATCTCGGTACAATGTAATCCCAAATCTAGATTCCTGACCCTGTTGTTTTATGAGAGCCAGGGCCTCCCTCCTTTCAGACCTGGATTCCTCTGACTCCTTTGACACGCTTCACTAGAGCTAATAGCTTCCTATTACCAGTTACAATTTAGCATCTGAGCGAGGAGCTGGAGGAAGAAGGGGGGGGGAAGAGTGTAAATTATACGGCATTGCGGTGAACAAAGGTTTTATTTCTCCTGAGCACAACTCTTTGATAGGAAAACGGGGGAGACAAATGTGTTGCTAATTTAATTAAGTAGTATGAGATTGCAAGGTCTGCAGATGCCATTTAGGGCTGGATTAATCAAGAGCAGGTGATGAAAATGAATAGTCACACATAATGTTAGCATTTTTAACAATCCGACACAGTCTAATGGAATCAAGTGCCAGTTAACAACAGGGCTCAGTTTTGCTTGCTAATCCAAATTTATCTCCACTTTCACTCTGCACATCCATGTAAATCAAGAACCCACCACTCTTGCTGCTTCCCGTACGTTTATCTGGGACAGCCTTAGCTATTTTTAATATTTGCACGAGGTTGAGGATTCCACCACATCCCCCCAATCTTGGATCCAGAAGGAAAAATGGAATACAAAGGCCTTTAGGAAAGTAATGCATTAATTTGGGGGTAAATTTAGCATATCGTAAATGTCGGTAGGACAGGAGGGAAGTAAGCCCCCTTGGCTGAAGACAAATGTTAGGTTGGAAAGGACCTATGGATGCAGTCCAAAATCCTTTAGTCCCATTTCACACTACATCCACACAGCAACACTTTTGAAAACATTAAGAGAGACAGTGTGGCGTAGTGGTGAGAGTGTTGGACCAGGACTGGGGAGGCCCAGGTTCCAGGCCCCACTCTCCCATGAAGCTCACTGGGTGACTTTGGGCCAGTCACTGACTCTCAGCCTAGCCTACCTCACAGGGTTGTTGTTGTGAGGATAAAATGGAGAGGAGGAAGATCACGTATACTGTCTTGGGCTCCTTGGGGGAAAGTCAGGATATAAAAATAACAGACAAAGAAAGAATCCATTAAAATGGCCTCAATTGAATACACGCCAGCCCATATTGGCACTATTTGCGCACTCGTTTATCCCTGTGAATCCAGATAACATTAATCTCAAACCATGGCGTTCCCATCTTTTACTTCTGACCCTCCTGGGCTTTTTCATTTGTTGATTTATCATGATTTTTCAAATTTCTGTGACAACTGCAGTGCATTCCTTTCAGGTGTGGACTGACTTTAGTGCTATTGTCTCACCTAGGTGGAGAAGGAACCTAATGGTAACTATGTGTAATCCCTCTTCTCCAGCCTCAGTGACGGCTGCCTATCCCGTGCTGCCTGGAGAGCTGGTGAAACGGAAATAGATTGTCCAGTTTCAACAGCCTTCTCCTAGCATTCTGTAAAGGTGGAGGACAAGAACTTGGGAGTGTCTCCACGAGCAATTTACTCCGAGCAGGCTGCGTGTTGAGGTCGTTAGGGATACACGACGTTGTGGCCATCCTGCAGCCACCCCGGAGCTTATTGTGGAAAAACCAGATTTCCTGAGACTGCTTATAGTCCGATTCTTTTCCTTAAGTCAGGTTCTCCGTGGTATAGTTGCTGTGTGCCCCAACCTCCGTATTGACCTCGGGTATGCTAGCTCTGCCCAGGGGTGTGCCTTTCACTGTGACACCTGTCAAGGGGTGTTTCCTGTCCCTGTGTTTCCTGTCTCTGTGTTTCCCAGCACAAACATGTGTGTCTACTCAGAGGTAACTCCCATTGTGGTCAATGAGGCTTGTCCCCTGAATACAAACTGCAGAAGTTACTGAAATTCCCATGAATCGAAATAACGCATTTAGGAGGCTTAATGTCAAAGCTTCAAAGCTTCGATTGATCACAGCAGAGCAGGGAGAACACTGTGTTTCTGTAATGACTGTTGCTTTAAGGAAGTGAGTAATGTGCGGGGGAGAGAGAAGGAGATTCTTTGTAGCTTTGGCAGCTTCAAGGCAGGGAAAACACTGTGTTCCTATAATGATTGTTGCTTTTAAGGAAGGAAGTAATGGGGCAGGGGAGCGACCTGCAATTCTGCACAGCATTGGGTTAGAGGCTGGGTTTCCCATCCATTTGTTTCCCGTCCCTGTCTTTCCCAGTACAAATATATGTGTGTCTACCCAGCTTTGACAGCTTCAAGGCAGGGAGAACACCGTGTTCCTGTGATGATTGTTGCTTTAAGGAAATAAGAAATGCGGGCGGGGGGGAGAAAGAAGGAGAGTGATTTTTGTCAAGACACAGGAGGAAACGTCAGGATTTTACCAAAGGAGAAAGGGGGAAGAGCCTGAATGGGGGGGGGGAGCCTCTCTTAGTGGTTGAGCAGCCCCTGCCAATCAGATGATGTTCACTCCACACACCCCACCCCCAATCCGGAAGTATGTGCTGTGAAGCAATTTATACTGGTGTGGCGCACTCACTCGTGGAGCCCTCTGTGGACCAAAGCACACCAAAGCCGATCCCTTGAAAAAATCCGGGTAATCCTCCATTCGCTTCTCCTTCTGTTGTTGTGGAGAAACCCCCTTTGTCAGTGTCACCACTTCTTTTTTATTTTTTTATTTTTACTGCACTCTCCATTGCTGATGTGCATGCAAGAAGAAAGAAAGAAAAAACCTTTTTCAGAGCAGTGGCAGGATATAGGTTTTTTTTTTCACTGTGGTTGGATAAACTTCCCTTCCTAAGGGCAGGCTTTTCTCTATGCACAGGACTAGGTAATGCACAATTGCCACTGAACAGGAATAGTACTGCTATAGCATCCAAAAAACCTTTCTCCTCCTCCTCCTCCTTTTCCAGAAGCACCCGTAATTTTATACTGCAGATGGAAGCAACTGTGGAGCCAGCATGAACTGTCTTACATATGTATTTGTTTGTTTATTATTAACATTTATATACCACCATATTTGCTAAAAAGCCATCAAGGTGATGTACAACAATTTAGAAATGATGAAACCTGAACGCAATGAAGAAAACATGAACATTCAAAGCAGCAAAACATTAAAACGACTCCATAATTTAAAAGGCTAAACTATAAAAAGCTCTGATTTCACACTTTTTCTAAATGCCAAGAGAGTTTGGGCCGATCTTGAATTGGCTGAGCTGATATGCCTACTCTGAAGTGTTAATCGTAGACTCAATATAACCATTCAAGCAAAAGTGTACGTGTGCATTAAGGGATTCCCACATTAATAGATTCCCACATCTGGTGCCTAGGCTTTGTTGCTGAATTGGGACCATGTGTGCAAAGCCAAAGAAATGGATGGCACTGTGAGCTTTGATGTGGCTGTCTGTGGGGTTTGTGTGTATAGAGAATCAAGCTCCACCCACTCTTCCACTACGCATCTGCCAAAACTAGCAATGCCAGTCCTCTGTTCAGTTGGTGTGTGCGTATGACTCTGTGGATTAGGTCCAGAAATGCAGTGCAATGTTGTGCTTGTGTGATCATCCATTACCTTTCAGTATGTAGGCACAAGAGATGCCTGCAGACAAAAACGTTGTTATGGTTCATGCCATGAAAGGCTCCTACAAATACTCATCATTCTGAACAGCTAATTCCGTCTATGCATATCTAGTTGTCATCTTCAGATTATTCCTCTTTAAGGCAGAATTCCTTGCTCCCTCCCCTTTTCAAAATCCAGGTGAGGGGCCCATCACATAGGTCAGAACACTTGTAAATTTAGCTGGATTTCAGGATTCTCTGGGACTTTTGTGCACTTTCCCCAATGGCTTTCCTGCTGATGTCATGGGTGCTTTGTGGAGCTACATACTGACCTCAGAAATTGACACAATTGTCCCCCACTGTTTCACCAGCATATATTTTGTGAGTGGACAGACGACCTGAAGAGATGGAGCAGAAAGTTGGCAGGTGACACTTAGATCATACCCAAGCTTACCATTTGTGGCATAGACTGAAAACAACACCTGTGTGGAAGCTGTGTTCTCAGCTACCATTGCATTGGAAAGATGCTGTTCCAGAGAGCTATTCTGGATGGCGAATGGCCTGGTAGAGCCCATCTCTTCCCCTCTGTCCCTGGCCTGACCTTCCCTCTGTTTATTTATTACCTATTTATTTAGAAGTGTTTTTATCCTGTTCCTCAACTCCCAGAGTGGCTTACAAATAATCACAGACCTACTGTCTCTGGCCACAGGCTTACAGTCTAAAAGACATGACACTCAAGGAAAAGGGAATTGGGAGGGAACAGGGGAAAAAATAAGTTTTTCAGCAGGGCTGGTGGAATGGCCACCCTTTCCACTCTCATCTCCCTCAATATAGCCTTGCTGAAATGGTTATGGGAGATGACAGCTGAGGGAGGAGGAAGCTTCTTGGCAGAGGTCTTCAGCAGGGCTGGTGGAATGGCTCACTTCCTCGCTCAGCAAAACTGGCTGAAATGGCTGCTGTTGTCATCAGCAGCAATGCTCTTGTATTCTCTCCAGAGCCACCACTACAATCTAGATTCAGTGATTACAGAACCTTTTACACCCAAATCATTTTGCCTCTTTCAGGGACTGAAATGCCACCTCTGAGTCATGACTTGCCCATGTGGCCTTCTCTAACAGGCAGCAGAATTTGGCCTAATAGAGTTCTGTGGACCAATAAAGAAGTGACATGATATTTCTGAACAGAATAGAATTGGCCAAGTATTCTTATGAAGCCCACTTGCTGGTCTCTTTTGACGGATCCAGGTTGGAGCTACTGTTCTTGACTACAACATTCACTACTATTGGCCACCTCATGGTAGCCTTCAGTTTGAGGTAGAATGTCCCAAACTGATGAGCGTAATGAATTCTGAAGAACGTATACCTGCTTGCAACTGTGCATAATTGAGAGTAGTCTAAGGGAGGGTTGACAAAATAATAATTCTGCTGCTAAAATTCCTCAGCAGTCCTGCTCTAAACAGAATCTGTTCTTCCTTTGTCAGATGTAATCCATTAGCAAAAAAAAATTAAAAAGGACTCCTTTTTTTTTTTTTTTTAAAAAAAGCCTTCAATAGAATTCTTTTGAACCTCCCAGGAGGCAGAGAAGAGACAGATTATTCCCATGAAATGTTTCCACTGAAAACCCACAGAAAAGACAAACCATGTCAAGTTTCTTTGCTGTCAGTATGTAGACTCAATTTACCTGTGCAACCACATAAACAAATCTTCAATTTTCATGGGACTCGTAAGAATGTGTGGTTCTACCCAAAGATAAAATGGCAGTGTTGCAATGCCTCCACTGGTGAATGGCGTTTCCCCCCTGCTTTTCAGTTAAAGAAAAATCTCAGTCACATGATCGCCCTGCACGACATCACAAATCTCCCATCTCTGCTTTGTTGGCCTTATATGCATGAATAATTTTCCCAGTGCTTGTTTGTCGCGCAGCCAGAGAAAGAGAGAATTACTCCCTCACAATCTCTTGTTGTCCTCAATCAGCATTCTGTTGGCTTGAGCAGGCTTACAACGGTGTAAAGACATTGGTGGCATGTGTTATAATATATCGAGCATTGTCCTCTTGAAGAACGCACGAAAGAAAGAACATTGTTCAACCAGGGAGCAATTCATTGGGTTTTTCCCAGAAACTCTTGGGTCAAGTTTTTATAGGCCTATTTGATTTTCAAATTCTTTTTCCTCCCCTTTTTCCTCACAGTGCGCCATAGTGTCCAAACTTGTCTACATTTACTTCTCATGTTTTGTGCATGGTAGATGTCCTTTAAAAAGAGTATCTCAAATAAGTCTTTATTCTTGTTTTGTTGGCTCTTCTTCTGTGTTTTCATGAACTCTGGCCCCGGCCATGGCAACTGCAAGAAAAATGTTAACATTGATTGACAGGATTGAAAAAGCCTCCATCCCTATCCGCATTTCAAACACTTTGAGAACAATGGGGTTTGGTGTGATTGAATTAATGAGATAGCGCAGACTGTCAAAAGAGCACACATATTTTACATAAACCTGATTATCTTTACATGGCAGAAATGAAGAGAAAGAGAGAGAAAGAGAGAGAGAGAGAGAGAGAGAGAAAGGGAGGAGGAGGAGGAGGAAGAGGGGAAGGAGAAGAAGAAGAAGAAGAAGAAGAAGAAGAAGAAGAAGAAGAAGAAGAAGAAGAAGAAGAAGGGCTTAAAGGTTTTGGTTTCAGTAGTACCTCGAAAGGAGCCATCAAAGTGGATGCCCTGGCACAGGGAGTGATGTGCCGACTGGCTTAGCCTTTCTCTCCCCAACCAAGCCTGCTTAGCATACATCAGCCATGGTCTTTAACAAGTCTATTCAGGAAACTAGGCCCCAGACAACACTCTTTTCACTACTCATCATCACCTCTCTTGCTGATTCCCCTCCCCTTCCAGGAGCCATTGTTTAACTTGAACTAAGCACACATTCCAACAATTAGACCTGATCTGGCTTCTCCTGCCCTAACTTAACCCCTGAAGACTGAGATCACTCATGACTATAACACACATTTAAAGAGGTGAGCCCCAGCTGGTGCCTTCTTTAAGGAACAGAAGAATAACTCTAGTGGGAAGAAGGCTTTGAGAGAGAAATGTCTTTCCATGTATCGCTCAGAATGATATTTGGCTCCTGTGGGAAATGTTTCCACAGCCATCAAGTCACAGGGGACCTACTGAACGCCACTGGACTTCAAAGGCAGGCAGAATGGCAACATCTTTCACTTCCAAAATGGTGAGTGTATGTCAGGCTGGGGCAACAAGCTGTGGCACACGAAGAGGAATGCAGCCCGCCAGTCATGTTTGGCAGCCAACCAGGGATTCTGTTCACCTCATGTCTTTGGTGCCTGCCTGGGGTGTGGAACCAAGGCACTTGTCGAGCACCTAGCAGGCCATAAAACATGGCTGATGCATCAGGTCAGGTACAGCAGCCTTCTCTAACATGGTGTCCTCCGGATGTGCTAGACTACAGCTCCCAGAATTCCTGACCATTGGCCATGCTGGCTGGGGATGCTGGGAGTTGAAGTCCCCATCTTTGATGACACCAAGACCAGGAAGACTGAGATACAAGTTATCTAGGATGGCACTATGGTTTGAATGGTTTTGGGAGCAATCCTATGAGAGCATCTGGGAGGACATAGGATAGTTAGGTTTCCTGGCTCTGAGGTGAGAGACAGGGATCTGACTTCAGAGCCAGGAAAATGTGCTCCCCACCCCCTCCCCCTCCAAGCCGAAGTGGAGAGGACCACACCAACTGCCTCTTCATACTCAGAAAGTGGAGCGCAGAGATGGGGTAAAGGGGGTGTCCCTGGGGGTGGGGAGGAGACCAGGGAAGCTGCACTATGACCTGTCCTATGGTTGCCTTCCCTGCACCTCTGCGGTGCCACTGCTAGATGAGTGAAATTGCCCCTCCAGCAGAAATTAGGGATGGCGGAGAATTCCGCCACGGATTTCAGGGAGGCTGAATGCACTGGCATTCGACCCCCCGAAATCCGTGGTGGAACGACCTGCCACTCCCCCACGGATTCCCCCCAGACGACGCTTACCTGGGGCGGATGTTCCGGACGGCGGTGGCTCCGGCGGCAGCTCCGGCGGCTCCGGCAGCGGCGGCTGGTTTTTTGACTGGCTGCTGCGGCCGCCATTTGCATCCTGGTCTTTGCCGTGATAGGCTACATAAGTATTTATGTAGCCTATCATGGCAAGCCAAGCTAAAAAAAAAGCGTACGCAAATGGCGGCGGCTACGGCAGCCGCCATTTGCGTTCCCTATTTTTCGCCATTTAGCCTACGTAAATATTTACGTAGGCTATTACGGCGAAAAAAAAGGGGAATGCAAATAACGCTCACTATGCTATTTGTGTCCCCCTTTTTTTTCACCGTAATAGCCTATGTAAATATTCATGTAGGCTAAAACAGAGAAAAATAGGGAACGTAAATGGCGGCCACCATAGCTGCCGCCATTTCTTTACGCTGTTTTTTTTTTTTTTTTGCCCAGCCGTGATAGGCTATGTAAGGATATGTAGCCTATCACGGCAGCCTGGCTGGATGCAAATGGCGGCTCCTATGGCGGCCGCCATTTGCATCTGCAGCAGCCCTTCCGCGGCCGGAAGTCTGGCTGCAGACGGCCCTGGCCGGCTGCTCCGTGGAGCCACCGCGGAGCGGAGCTGGCTGGGCAGGATTCCGGGGGGGAGGACCAGATCACCTCCCCCCCTGCCGAGGATTCCGGGGGGAGGGACGGAGCACCTCCCCCCCAACGTGAATCAATTCCATGAAAAGGTAAGTGACTTTCGTACATCCCTAGAAGAAATGCAGAGCAGCTGGTGTTGCAGAGGCGAAGATTGCCTCCGCTGTTCTCCTGCCTTGCATTGGATACTTGGCAGCCTCCGAGTTCGGAGGCTGCTGGGTATCCACATAGAATTGTGCCCTTTGAAGCTAAACGTCATTCTAAACATCTGCCTATATGCCTTCCTCCTGTAGTTCATTGCTTTTTTCTTTCCTTGTACTGTAGTTCTATGGTGCCAATGAAGGTTCTTTGCAAGCATCCAAGGAAGAACCCAGGTCAAAATTCCACTGAAAGAGAAAATATGTTCTAAATTTCATTTTCAACATGTCCGTCCTGTCACATTGGTAGCACTTAAAGACATAGTTTTTAAACTCAGGATAATGCATACCTTCTCACATGTGTGGGTATCTTTCACACTTGCGCATTTCACACATTTGTTTTTAGAATTCTATTTTCATAACCTTCGCCTCATAAAATACCATGGCTGTATTTACTGTATTTGTATTCAAGCTGGGTGTATGTGTGAGTGTTGCAATCCCCTCAGGAAGACTTAGGTCAAGTTCACACATGCTTGTACATCACTTGATCTCTCAACACTTAGTGACTTGTGGCAGAATGTGAGAAAGGACTCCACTGAAAAGCCTTGTGTTTCAGGTGGTGTGACACTCTTCTGGTTGTTAAGTAGCGATTCATCATCATGTATTCTACTCGACTGGAATGATGTTTGCTTCACGCAATGCTGGTCTTCCAGTTAGCCTCTGGGGCAGTTCATTCTGCAGCATCTCTACATCAAACTATGATTGGATCATTTCAATGCAGAGAAGAAACCAAACAGCCTGGTCTCAGAGGAGGATGACTATTGCTTCTCTGCCTGAGTCTGCCATAGTTTTAACAGCTTTTTATTGTTTTCATTGACTGTCGTGAGCCATTTTCCTGCTTCTCCAGATTTCTGATCAGGCACAGAAGACCATCAGGAGAGCCCTGCTGGATCAGATCATGTAGTCAAGCCATCTGTCTCCCATAAGGGCTACCCAGCCAACTGCATCTGGGAAGCTCAGAAGATGTCCATGAAGACATCAGGTGAGATTAAAGATCTTTCTGTGCTGATTAAACTGCGAGGGCTGCAGCCATCAAACGATGAACATGCATGGGAAAACCAGGTCTTTCATACTGAAGAATGTGAGAGATGGAAGAAAAAAGATGGCATGGGGGTGATTTAAAAAAATACCACAAAAATAAGTGACAACAGTACTAGACAAAGGAAGAAAGCATGTTTCCGCCATCTGTTGCTACTTTATCCCAACATTTCCTTTGTCATGCAAGCCAAGTTCTTTTGGATGCCATTTCTGATATACACTTTCTAGTGCACCCCAGATGTGTTGGACTACAACTCTCAGCATTTCTAACCACTGGCCATGCTGGCTGGGGCTGATAGGAGTTGTAGTCCAAAATATCTGGAAGCCACTACATTGCCTAGCCCTGTACTGCACCCATCTAGGAGCATGACTTGCTATACAATAGTATGCATGTTTACTGCAAAGGAAATCCCACTGAGTACAATGGGCTTATCCCCAGATCAGTGTGCCTGGGATCACAGCTGTAAATTGCTGTTACCAGGCCCCAAGCCAATTGTCCGTGTGTCCAGCAGTCATGAGTGCCTGTGGGTAGCAAGGCTCGAATCTGCTGAGGTCCTCTAAGTTCAACATTGAAGCTTAGACAACCTCATTTGTGTCCTGGATTGTGAGCTCCCTTTCCACTTTCCCCTATTCAAACAGGAGAAGTATTCATTTGGGTGCACATTTTGTAAAAGTGTGCCCCCAAATAATGATTTCCCCCATTGGCTAAAGTGTAAAAATGTGCATTCCCTCAAATGCGCATTTTAAAAGTGCATGTTTTCCTACAGTATGCATTTTGTGAATGAGCATCGCAAGGTTGTGAATATGTGAAGGTTGCCTGCAAAATGCACTCATCATGTCCAGAGGGGTGAACGGGGCACATTCTGATCTTAAATGAATGGAAATGAAATTCTCATTCATCCCTATCTATGGGGAGCTAAGCAACAATCATGCTGATTACTTTTTTGGCAGGGAAGGAGGGGCAGAGAAAAGAAAATCCAGCCTGTTGCTTTGAACTGCTGATTTGTACCATCTATTACACCTTTTCTAACAGGACTTTATGCTCACAACCCTGGTAGCTGGTTTTGGGGGTGAGCTATGTGAACAACTTCTGGTTGTGCGTGGGGCATCTGTTTCACTTACACGTCACCAAAAAAGAGGACAAAAAGGACAGAGATGTGCATAAAATTTGTATATGCTACATCTCTCCATAATGGGAAAGATTGTGACCCGGTGATGTCCTGTGTACCTTGCTCAGTCAGCTGTCCAGGGGCTGTTGATGGGCAACTTCAAGGCCCAGCTCTGGTGGTTCTTTATCTTTAAACTGGACTTGGACCAGACAGGCCTTCAAATAGAGGACTGTCCTCTGTATAGTAGGACACACGCTCAACTTACTACTAGCTGGACCAGGGTGCTAATGTTTAATGTGAATCCACTTGCTCTAAAACCCATTGATTCTTGACATGTTCCCATTGGATAGTTGTCCTTCCGCTTTATTTTAAAAAGAAATACACATGATTTCTCATCAACAGACTCATGCAAGGGGGAATTAGTTGGCAATAGCATCTGGTAACATGGAGGCAAGCATCATGCATTTAAAAGACAATTGAAATACGTGGTATCCGGAGCTGCTGCTTAACCTGGAAAAAATTAGGGATATCAGAGAATTCCACCACGGATCTCAGTGAGGCCAAATGCCAGTGCACTCGGCCCCCCGAAATCCGTGGCAGAACAAAGCCCCCCCGCCCCACTACCCCACGAAAGGCACGCGAAACGGAGCACTTACCTGGTGCCGTTCGTGCTGCTTTGCGAATGGCGGCCGCATCTGCGGCCACCATTCGCTTCACAATTTTTCCCGTGATAGGCTACATAAATACTTACGTAGCCTATCACGGCTAATGCAGGGACACCATTTGCATCCCTGTGGAGGCCGTGATAGGCTATGTAAATATTACGTAGCCTATCATGGCAAAAAAAGGGAACACAAATGGCGGCCGCCGTAGCTGCCGCCATTTGCGTTCCTGTTTTTTTGCTGTGATAGGCTACGTAAATATTTACGTAGCCTATCACGGTAAAAAAACAGGGGTGCAAATGGCATAGCGGCCGCCATTTGCGCCCCTGTCTTTCGCCGTGATAGGCTACGTAAATATTTACGTAGCCTATCACGGCCAAAAACATGAACTCAAATGGCAGCCACCGTAGCTGCCGCCATTTGCATCTGCAGGCTCCACATGCCTGCGAATGCACCCGGCTGGCAGCTCCGCAGAGTTGCTGCGGAGTGGAGCCGGCCGGGTTAGGATTTCGGGGGGAGGTGCGGAGCGCCTCCCCCACACCGTGAATCACCCCTGCGAAAAGGTAAGTGACTTTTGTACATCCCTAGAAAAAAATTGCTCCAGCATGCAACTGTGCTGTTAACAATAGCTTGGTTTTCAGAAATCAGTGGCATGAAGAGACATAATATTACTTGCCGATAATGTCTTCAGTTTGAGCCCCTGCCAAAGGTGCAGAATTAGGGACCAGTAAAAAGTTAGAAGAAACCCTAGCTGAGATCTGATAAACCTTTCTGCATTTCTTTTCGACCATTCTCTTCAGTTAGAAGACAAGAATGATTTGAAATGAGATATGAGTGTATTTGAACATGTTGATACTATGTCTACAATTAAAGGTGCTGTTCATTCTGGCTAATCCTGGTTGCCCATGCTATTACTTTCCTAAGTGAGCTATGAGACTTTCATTGTGATTTGGCAACATTAACCACTTTTGGGGAGTTTTTGCTTTCTTTATCACAATTGCGGAGCCCTTTGCCACTTTGTTTTATATGAAGAGCATCCTTCACACAAGAAACCCAGGATCCTTGAGTAACCGGAAATCATTAATAATTATAATTATCACTGGCGGCAGAAGAACAGGAGAAGCTTTGAGCCTGGCACAATGTCCTGGCCAAATTTGTTTGACTGGATGAAAAAACATTTACGGAGATTAACACCCGCCGAGCTTGCTTGTTGGTAGGTTGTCGCAGGTTAATGGAAATGTGTGACAACAGCCAGAAACATTAGCACAGCCTTTATCTTGGAGGCTCATAAATATTCTTCTAAACCCCTGCTAACACCCATGTTTCAGGCTTTTTTCTGAGAAAGAATTAAGACAGCTAACTCCATGCTTATTGTAAGGATTATGCATATTTGGTTCAGGTTTTTCCCCCTCCATCCCCTGATTGTTTGGACCTCTGCTACTCTGGGAACATTTATCTCAAGATTGTATCAAAAACAAGGACAGCATGATTCTCTTCTTGTAAAGGAGGGAAAATATCTGGAAATCTCTCCCTCAGAAATAAAATGGGTTTGGTGTTAGGTTGAACTCAAGGGTCATCCATGTTCTTAAATGTCATTTAGAGACAGTAATTCACCTTTCTTTTTCGAGGGGTGGGCAGAGAGAACGAGATTTTTGTAGGGGTCAAAGTTTAAAGGTCTGTTTTTAGCTATAGTTAATATTGTATTGTTATTCTATAGTTTGTTTTAAGGACATTTGTTGTGCTTATTTTTTAAATACTTCATGATTGACCAAAGCACGCTCTGTGTGTGTGTGTGTGTGTGGGGGGCATGCCCTAATCTAGACCCAGGATGAGTGTATTTTCCAGCTCAGGGCCGCTCAGGTCAATGGCTTAAACTGAAACCTGAAGTGCAGCCAGCCAGACATTGCTCTGCTGACAAGAGGGATGAAGGAGATCAGGCTTCTAGTATTTTCAGTAGAGCTAGGCCAAATTTTCACCTGTGAACAAATTTGGAGCAAAAAACCCAGGGGGGCTGAAAGGTTTCCAGCATCCATCCACCCACCTCTAATTTTCAGTGGTCTTTTCACTCCTGTTAGCAGTCCAATCTGTTTCTGCCTTAAAACCATTCCCTCCACCCCAAGTTTGCTTCATTGTGTGATCCCAGCCAATCAGGGTTGTCTTTACAGTGCTGCCAGAAGGTGCATTGGGATGGTCATTCAGCCACACCTGCTCACTCCAATATGCATTCTAATATCCAAATGGATATCCACATTCTGCTGCATATCCAGATGCACAGTTAGGCCAGTATTGCCTGTACTGTTGCACTATGCTGCGCTGTACTGCCACACTTTCATTGCCACATCACAGACTGCCAGGCACTGGCCTGGTGGTTGCTAAAGCATCAGAGATCTCTGTTCCCTCTTCCCCTTCTCCGTTCAACATTTTCACATCCTTTCCTGTAACCTCCCCAATTGCCAAGCACAGTGGGCTTGTCGAAGGGCATGACAGTATTTGCAAAACTGAAGCTGCATATCTCTAATCCCATCTGCGCCTGAAGAGCGCTCTAAAATGTGAGCACACATAGCCCTCAGTAGCTCATGAGGTTAGGTCCCCTGCCTGAGACTCTGAGGCTATCGCAATATCTTCAGCATCGCTCAGACAGTAAAGCCCCAGCCCTCTTTTTTCCTTTTCTTCACACAAAGGATTTGTGCCTCTGACATGCATACCATGCGTTCATGTTATTATTTATAACAATGGCCACTGTCTGTGTGTAAAATCAGTGAGCTGGCCAGAAATATACGGGTGAAGATATTGACAGAGCCTTTAAAGCAGGGGTGTTCAGCCTTTTTCAGCCAAAGGGCCAAATTCAATCCAGGGGAAGGTCTCGGGGGCTGCATTCCAGTGGTTGGTGGGGCCAAAGGCAAAAGGTGCAGGGCCAAAAATAACAGCATATTTTAGCTTAAAACTCTTCCTGCCAGTAACTAAACCTTAGGAGAGGCATTTCAACCTTTTAGAATAAGGAAAAAATGGCACAAAGCCCAGGAAACCACCAAATGATGGGGAAGGGGAAGGAGGCCTGGCCATCTGGGGAACCCCAGGGGGTTGGATTCGGATTCCAGGAGGGTCAGATTTGGCCCCCAGGCTTGAGCTTCTGTACCCCTGTTTAAGGATGGGCAAACTCACTGGGATCTAGGTCATGCACCACTTGCTGAACCCCCTCTGACCACCTGCCTGTAATCTTGCATAAATGGCCCCTTTAGGCCTCGTTATTGTTAACAAAGGAGTGCACCAGGGATGTTTGCTTGCACCTCTTTTATTCAATCTATATCTTAATGATATGGTTCCCTACTTATCTAATCCAGACTTCTTCCCACCTCTTTTAAAAGACAGGAATATTTCAGTGTTATTATATGCAGATGACGCTGTTCTCCTGTCATACACCCAGGTGGGGATGCGTAGGCTTTTAAGAGCCCTAAGCTCATATTGCGTGAGAGAAGCCCTTCAGGTCAACTACAAAAAAACTAAAATCTTAGTCTTTGGCAAAAGGAGGAAAAAATACCGATGCTAAGTTTAAAATTTTACTTTTACTTTTATTTTTATTTAAGTAAAAAATACTGCTAAGTTTGTCAGTCGAGCCCTGGAGAGGCGAAAGTCATTGACTGTTATAAAATAACTAAATCCGTAAACATGGTAATAACATTCTGGCAGATATTGTTTTAGGATTTTAAAATGTTTTTAACTTGTTCTTGTTAGTTATTTTATTAATAATTTGTACTTCGGTCTCCCTTTTGGGTTGATGTGAGAATTCTATTTGTTTTGTGTGCGGATGGCCTGATTGGCTAAAAAGCAATAAACTGTTACTGTAAAATGGCCCCTTTATGGCTGCCATTTGCGCAAATGGATGTTTACGAACAAGGACGAGCAGCCATTTTCTGGTAAAATGGTGGCTTGGGGAGTAAGCGGGTGGCCATGCAATTGCGAGCTGTGCAAGTGGGGGGGTTCACAGACTAGTGTCTGGGAGGCCAGATGCCAGCAACATCCCTACCCCTGTTTAAAGAGGAGTTACAGCAGGTTCTTCCTCTGCCCTGTGAGTCTGGCTTGCTCCCAGCTTCACAGTTTGCATGACAGACATACGTTCTCTCGAATCAAATGCTGGGTCAACTACCATTCTTTCCCATCCTGCATGTTTCAGGCAGGTACCCCTCCTTTTTTGAAATGCAGCATATATATTGTCTATCTATTTATACATTCACATACATTTAACTCTTTAAAAGCAGACACTAAACTGTACCAGAGTTAGGGGAAGAGGTGCTGTGATGACAGCACAGGAGCTAGTCAATCAACACCATCCACAGTTGGCTTTTTGTAGAACTTGCAGAGTTGTGTTGGGTTTCTCCTCCTGTCTTTCAGAGCTTGACCCTGGGGAGGAAGCAGCGATATTCATTTTTAATATGGTGGGGGTACTTTCAAACTGGTCTACTGATCTACAAATGTTCTCTCTGTTTTTGGCGTAAGGGTCCCTGGGGAGTAGCTACACATGATCTGAAGCACTAGGGTTGATGGTTACCTGCTCCAAACTACTACCCTACCAAAAGCTATATAGAAAATAGCTGTTTGTTAGCGCTTGTATGACTGGTTTTGCTTTTAAACAAGTCTGAGACTTGTATTCTGCAGCATGAAGAAAACAAAGCAGGGAAGGGGTTAAGGAGCTGCATTGGCTGCGGTTTCTCAATCAGCTTTGCGAAGCCTCAGGTCAACTTTGCTCATAAAAACTCTGCACAAATATTTCTTTTTCTATCAAAAAGAATTCTAATCTGCACAGACTGGTGGCACTCCGATTATTACACATTATTAAAAATTAATTTAGAGGAAAAAATTGTCTGGTCTTTGCAATCTCACGGGGAGATGCCAGGACAAAATCCCCTGTCCTATATTGATTAGATCATGCCTAAAATATACTTTTAATGCCTGCCTTTTAAAATTCATTTTATTTTGTTCCCTGCCTTCTCTAGCATTGTTCTGTGTACAATGATAAAGTGTTGTCTGCACATTGACTGTGTACAGTGATAAAGTGTACCTTTAACCAACACCCCTCTTTCTGACCATACAGCATGTATTAAGGATTATTACGCTAATTATGGGAATAGAAAAAAATAATCATACACTTACTTTTAACAACCTAATCATCTGCATGTTTCCATGGAAGTAAGTCCCACTGAGTTCAATGAGACATGCACAATCCTGTTTCCTCATCATGCAAGCATGCATAGAAAGCAAGCTATGGACTGGCTCCTCATAAAAGTCAGGTGCAATCCTCCCCAGTGCCTCCCTGTCACCAGTGCACTGGGCAATCTATGGCTAGGGATGGGTGAACATGTGGTGTTTGAGCTCGTCGAGGTTCTCGGAGTTCCTCTTTGAAGCTTGGTTTGCCTTGTTCATGTTCCCGAACATAAGCATCTTTTTTTTGAATGGGAAAAACACACATTTTTGATTGGGGGAAAATGTGCATTTTTTTAAAAAAAAAAATGCGCACCCTAAAATTCACACTTTCCCCCATTGGCTAAAGTGTGAAAATGAGGAAGTGTGTGAACTTTGGAATGCGAATGGAAGTTTGGGAAATTGCAAAACGTTCCTGAGAATTGCGCTCCTGCCTGCATTCGCATTGTGAATGGGACATGTTTGCATGATTTGCAAACCAGAACAACATTCTCATACACCCCTATCCATGGCTGTGCTTACGTGATCCAGCCCAGCTAGGTACTTCTGTGGAAGCTCACCTTTTCTTTGTATAGGACTTAGGCTAACTTTGGGTTGGCTTGGCTCTCATGTGTCTATACTGTTTGATAAGGAAGGATAAATTCCTTCAGAAATGGCATCATTCCTTCCTGCTCCAGATGACATATTTTTGGACCCTCTAAATCATGAGGGGAGCCTCCATGGATAGAAAAGTCTCCTCACTGTAGAAGGTATCCTTCAACATAGGAGGAGCTGAGAGAAGCCCCACGGCCACAGCTCTGTTGTATCTGTGTTGCCCCGTTGCATGAGTAGCACACGAGAAAGGCTTTTGTGTGAACAACTCTGGTCTTCTTGGTTTGTGTTGCACTTCAGTATGTCATTTTACTCTTGATCCAGCTTGATCCCTTACCGCTGACTCTCTAGCACATGGGTAGGGTGGGGGGCTTCCGGCTTAATCTGGCCCAGGGGCTCCCAATCCAGCATGTTATCTCCAATTTGTGATTGAAGATAACAAGGGGACTCCCCTGTGTGCTGCTTTCCTTCCCAATGGGAGAACAAGCGGCATGAAGGCAATCCCCTCGTTATCTCCAATCACTGATTGGAGATAAGATGGGGCTTCTCTACAGGGAGCAGGGCTGTGCATTCAGTATTATTTATTATTAAAATTATTATTATTATTATTATTATTATTATTATTATTATTATTATTATATGTATTAAGCACCAGAGTGGTCACCCAGCCACTCTGGGCGATGTACAGCATACATAAAACAGTTTAAAACAATAAAATTCTACAGTAAAAACATTTTCTAAAGTACCCTAATCCACCCCAAATGCCTGCCTGAACACCCACGTTTTTAATGCACGATGGAAGCTCATTAAAGAGGGGGCATGGCGGAGTTCCCTAGGGAGGGAGTTCCACAGAGTGGGGGCCACCACAGAAAAGGCCCTCTCCCTCGCCCCCACCAGTCTAGTTGCCCTGGCTGATGGGACAGAGAGAAGGCCATCCGAGGCTGATCTTGTTAAGCGGCCTGTCTGGTGCTGCTGGAGGCGCTCCTTAAGATAGGCTGGGCCGGAACCATATAGGGTTTTAAAGGTCAAAAACCAACACCTTGAATTTGGTCTGGAAAACAACTGGTAACCAGTGCAACTCCTTCAGCACTGGAGTGATGTGATCTCGCTGGTGGCTGCCTTTAATCAGGCGAGCCGCCACGTTCTGTACCAGCTGCAACTTCTGAACCATCTTCAAGGGTAACCCCATGTAGAGCGCATTACAGTAGTCTAAACGAGAGGAGACCAGGGCATGTACTACCGATGGGAGCAGATGGTCGGGAAGGAAGGGGCGCAGCCGCCGTATCAGATGGAGTTGATACAGTGCTGTCTGGCTCACAGCTGACACCTGAGCCTCCATGGACAGCTGGGAGTCCAAAATGACCCCCAGGCTGCGGACCTGGTCTTTCAAGGGTAGCCGTACCCCATTCAACACCAGGTCAACATCCCCCAGCCTCCTCTTGTCTCCCACCAAAAGTACCTCGGTCTTGTCAGGGTTCAGCTTCAGCTTATTTCTCCCTATCCAGCCACTCACCGTCTCCAGACATTTGGACAGGGATTC
Organism: Heloderma suspectum; assembly: GCF_057233095.1. Lineage (NCBI taxonomy): Eukaryota > Metazoa > Chordata > Lepidosauria > Squamata > Helodermatidae > Heloderma > Heloderma suspectum. The sequence continues at coordinate 138,144,112 of NC_139461.1, forward strand.
TACGGCGAACCTTGGTGAAGATTTGAACAAGAGGTAGGGATGGCAGAGAATTTCTCCATGAATCTCCGGGAGGCCAAATGCCAACACATTCGGCCCCCTGAAATTGGTGGGGAAATTCTCCGCCCCTCCACCCCCCCCGGGATGGGACTTACCTCGCGCGAATGTCCTTCTCGGCGGTGGGTCCTGGCAGCGTTTTGGCGGCGTTTTGGCGGTGGCAGTGGCCGGTCTTCTGACCGGCCGCCGCCGCCGCCATTTCCCCGTAAAGTAAAAAAAAAAACACGTGATAGGCTACGTAACGATTTACGTAGCCTATCACGGCTAGATTTTCAAAGTCAGCTGTGATAGGCTACGTAAATCTTTACGTAGCCTATCATGGCTGACTTTGAAAAAAAAAAGCGCGTACGCAAATGGCGGCGCCCATGGGTGCCGCCATTTGCATTCCTTATTTAGGCACAGGTAGTCTATGTAAAGATTTACGTAGACTACGGCGAAAATAAGGGCAACGCTATTGCGTTGCCCTTATTTTTGCCGTAGTCTACATAAAGATTTACGTAGACTACCCGTGCCTAAATAAGGAATGCAAATGGCGGCGCCCATGGGCGCCACCATTTGTGTACGCGCTTCCCCCCCCCAAAGTCAGCCGTGATAGGCTATGTAAAGATTTACGTAGCCTATCACGGCTGACTGAAAATCTAGCCGTGATAGGCTACGTAAATCGTTATGTAGTCTATCACTTTTTTTTTTCCAATTTACTTTTTTTATTTCGCGGCCGGGGAGACGGGGCGCTCCCCCCCGGCCTGAATTTCGGCGGCAAGGGATGGGGCGCCTCCCCCCCGGCCTGAATTTCGACCGGGAGGGGCAGGGCGCCTCCTCCCCACCAAGAATTTCGGGGGGAGAAACGGAATGCCTCCCTCCCACCGCGAAGCAAGCTGCGGGACCAGGTAAGGGACTTTCGTCCATCCTTAACGAGAGGTAGAGCTGCGTGTCATCCGCATACTCGTGACACCGCACCCCAAACCTCCTGATGATAGCCCCCAGCGGCTTCACATAGATGTTAAATAGCATCAGGGAGAGGATGGAACCCTGTGGCACCCCACAAGTGAGTGGCCACAGGTCCAAAACCTCCTCTCCCAGTGCTACCCTCTGGTACCTGCTGGAGAGGAAGGACCGGAACCACCGCAATACGGTGTCTCCAATTCACTCGTCCTTACAGGACAGAAGCTCCTGCAAGGGCTGGCGGAGTGCTCCTTGCCTGCCCTTTGTCCTCACTCAGTGGGGGAAGGTGCAGGGCAGGCAAAGCTGGTCAGGGTGGCTTTACTGCATGCAGGCCCTCAGTGTGGGAAACTCAGTGTGTAGTGAAGCCAGTTCCTGGCTGACATTCCAAGTGGGTCATCCCCCTGGTATGTCATCTGGAGCCCAAATGATGTCATTTGGCCCACAAAGGGCTGGGAGTGAGGGTCATCTGTCTCCCCACTGGAATTGCATTGCCCAACCCTGCTCTAGGGTCTCCTGATTCTTGGCCTCCTGGCTCTCCTCTGGCTGCTGCCTACAGCTCAGCCTTGATAAATTTACATTTCCATTTTTTTTTTTAAAGCAAGTCAATCATCCACAGTTTCATTAAAAGGAACAGGTTAAAACAGTCAACTTCTGAGCATGTACTAACAGTGGCTGCTGGCTATGAGTGCCTAGAATGATTAAAGCATATCCCGCAGGAGCAAAATCAGCACATGATTCTCAGTTTAAATTATGAGCTACAGGAAAATATCATCCAAGCATGATGAGCTGGGAAAATTCATATTCTGAGCCCATTCTCTTTGAACACTATTTGATCACAAATAGTGATCAATTGGCATCACTAGTGTTCACACAGGAGTGTTATAGTGGGGTTTGGAAGGCCAAATTGCCTCATAATGCAAAATTTAGAAACAAACTGTGTAATCCTATATGTGTCTACTCAGAAGTAAGCCTCACTAAATCCAATGGGATATACTCTCAATATGTGTGTATAGCAGCCTTCCCCAACCTGGTGCCCTCCAGATGTTTAGGACTACCACTCCCAGCATTCTGGACCATTGGCCATGCTGGCTGGGGTTGATGGGAGTTGAAGTCCAAAACATCAGGAGGGCACCAGGTTGCAGAAGGGTGGTGTATAGGACTGAAGTCTAAATTGGTTGGAATGTTTGCTCGCGCATTACAAATGCCTCTCCTTAGGAAGGATCAGGGGAGAAATTCATTCAGTTCACATTTTAATATGAACGTACCCAATTTTGCACTTTCAAAACACCATGAGAACCAAAATTCAGCTATCCTCTGAAGTGTGCACTTTTCCAAATTTTGCAATGGAGTTCTCCAATAAAAAAAAATGCATATATTAGAGAGAATAATGTTCAAATATGCATTATTGTAGGGAAAACAGCTTGCAAAAATGTGTATATTATGGAAAAATGCATAAAAATGCATGTATTAGAAGAAATATGTACAAAAATGGTTATGGATGTTCATACAAACTTTAAAAAAAAATTCTCATCATTCAGGATGAACCACACTTAAGACTGGAGAAATTGTCAAAGTTGGAGATGATTGGAAAGCTTAAGATTGGAAAAATGAGAAACTGAGAGAAACCGAAATTGACAGATTTGTCCTACTCTTTAGGCTTTCTGTTCCACATTAACAGTGATCACATATGCACAAGAAAACAGCAGTGCAGATCGGACTGGACCTTGCAGCCCAGGGGTCCCCCAAGTGCCCACGCAGAGATCAGCAGGTGAGAAGGGCAGCAGAAGCAAACTCCCCTTTATTCCTGTGATCATGATGGTGCAATAATTTATGTGAGTTTAAAATGCAAAATTGCAGGTGTTCAGTGTTTTGTTTTTAAAATCAGTGTCAGCAAACAGTTTGTTGTTAGTATTATTCTAATGTATCAGGAATGTAGAAGCAGTTGTAAAGTATGGAATGGCGGTGGAATGGGGGAGAAAACTGTTAACTGAAGTAATAATATGGCTATCTAAAGCCCCCCTCCTCCCGATAAGACCATTAAGTCCAGGGTCGAAAATTACCAAGCTGCACCACCGGAGGCAAGGTTCAGAAGCAGTTTAAACCTCATGTGTGAACATGGCCTTAGTTTTAGGGTGAAACTAAACACGAACTGCGGAATTACCATTGCTCTGTGTCCCTCCCCACCTCACATTTTCTCATAATGTCCAGGTTAATATAATGTGGCATTGCACTGTGACTTGCCCTGCCCAGCCACAGGGTGAGGCACAGATGGGACAATGCACAGCATGATGACATGACATCACACATTGTGTTCAAGACAACATCACAGGGAAGGAGGTGGGGAAAGCAGCATTTATCACAAGCTGCTCCATGTTGCTTGCAATGTCTGGTTCTGCTGTTAGTGCTAGCAGTTTCAGGGTTAATTCTCAGCAGGGGACAAAAAGCAAAGAAACAATCTGGATGCTAGTTTCTAAAAACGAATTTTCAGCGCATAGCCCACAGACGATCATTGATTGCAGTAAATAAATAAAGCCACTTCTGACTTTTATTGTTGTAGGGAGTAATTATAATTCACACAGCCAGACCTTTTGTGCCACCGAAAGCTTCGTTTGTGGTTTGCATGCGCAGATACATTAACTCCTGTAAGCTCTTTTCATTAGAACGCGATTACTCATTGAGGACTGATCAATATATCATCTATACAACATCTTGAAAGTGGATGTCTGGTCTCATTGTGGGCTTGCTGATAATGACTTCTTTATTCAAGGCACCTTGTACGAACAAGGAGATAAAGAAAAGAGAGGAGAATTATAGCATATGCTCGTGGAAGTATTGTAAAGGATATAAACAAAAAGTAATAGTAGACTTATAGGGTAGGGAAAGACAATTACAGGAGGAGGAGGGAGGGCAAGGGAGAAAAAAGTGGAAAAGAGGAGGTTGTGACCATGTTCAAGAAGTACATAATCCACAGCAAGCAATGCTTGGAGAAAGTCTCCTTTTCAAAGCAGCATCTCCCAGTGGAGGACATCAGCCTTTAGGCTTCAGCATTATGAAATGAGCTTGGATTGGGAGCTGAAGAGTCTCCAAAGGAAACAAAGTGGCTTCCTCCACCCCCACCCCCCATAAAAGACTGCACATGGCCATTTTTTACTCTTGATTTCCCCCACTTTTAACATCTTTGTTCTTTATTCAGCACCATCAGTGTCATTATGCACCTTATGAAGCTGCCTTGTATCAGTGGAGGCTGGTGGCTCCTATGTCAGTGGGGTGGTGAATCCACTCCGGGTTTCAGTCAGAACCAGACAGAACTCTAAAGGAGCTCTCCAAGGTGATTCGCATCAGAGCTTCCAGCCTCTACTGCTTTTTACTGAGTCAGAACACTGGATTCAGTACTGTCTACACCAGTCTTCCCCAACCTGGTGCCCTCCAGCTGTTTTGGACTTCAGTTCCCATTAGCTCCAGCATGCACGGCTAACCTTTCCTCGTGAGGCAGTTGCTTTATGCATGATGTAGAGAATGTGGATAGGGAGACATTTTTCTCCCTCTCTCAGAATACTAGAGCCCGGGGTCATCCTATGAAGCTGATTGATGGGAGCTTCAGGACAGATGAAAGGAAGTACTTCTTCACACAGCGCAGAGTTAAACTATGGAATTCGCTACCACAGGATGTAGTGATGGCCACCAAATTGGATGGATTTAAAAGGGGGTTGGACAAATTCCTGGAGGAAAAGGCTATCAGTGGCTACTCATCTTGATGGCTATGTGCTACCTCCAGTACCAGAGGCAGTGAGCCTATAGGCAATTGCTGGGGAACATGGGTGGGAAGGTGCTGTTGCGCTCATGCCCTGCTTGTGGGTTCCTGGTTGACAGCTGTTGGCCACTGTGTGAACAGAATGTTGGACTAGATGGACCCTTGGTCTGATGTAGCATGTCTCTTCTTATGTTCTTATGTTTAGCCTCTTGATCATTTTAGTTGCTTTTTCTGCACCATTTCCAGTTCTACACTATCCTTTTTGAGGTTTGGTGGCCAGAGGTGTACACAGTATTCCAAACATTGCCACAACATCTTTTTTTAATTTTTTTTTTTAATTTTTGGTAAAGGAATCCCTTTCCTAATGATCCACAATGTGGAATTTGTCTTTTTTAAAGCAGCTGCACACTGGGTCAATGTTTGCATTGCGGGATCCACCACAACCTCAAGATCCCTTTCCTGTCAGTCACCACCAGCTCAGACCCCCATTATCATAGATGTGAAGTGTCTTATGCCCCACCGTGCATCACTTTACACTCACACTGAACTGCATTTGCCATTTTAATGCCAGTCCCCCCAGCTGGAGATATTCTTTTGGAGCTCTTCGCAATCCTTATTTGTTTTAACCACCTGAAATAATTTCATGCCATTAGCAAACTTGGCCACTTCATTGCTCACTTATAACTCCAGATCATTTATGAACAAGTTAATAAATATGAGGAAAAGTTAAAAGCTTTGGTTCCAATACAGATTCTTGGGGGAATCTACTACTGTTTACTTCCCTCCATTGGGAGAACTGACCATTTATTCCTACTCTCTGCTTCCTGTTATTTAACCAGCTTTTGATCCATTGGAGGTCCTCTCCTTTTATCCCATGAGTGTTAAGTTTGCTCAGGAGTCTTTGGTGAGGGGCTTTGCCAAAAGCCTTTTGGAAGTTGAAGTAAACAATGTCTACCAGATCACCTTTATCTATATGTTTACTATAATTCTCAAAGCTTAGTGAGACAGGACTTAGCCTTGCAGAAGCCGTGTTGATTGTTCTTCAACAAGACTGGTTCTTCTGTATGCTTAATAATTTTATCTTCACCAATTTGCTTAGAAAAGCTGTTATGCTAGCTAGCCTGTAATTTCCTTGATCCCCCTGAATCTCTTTTTAAAAAGTGATGTGACATTGGCCACTTCCTAGTACAGAGGGACAGCTTACGTATACCAGGAATTGAACCTGGGATCTTCTAAACATGTACTATACCACTAAGCTACAGCCCTTCCTTTTACAGAGTAACATATGCAAAAGAGACAGGCCAATCTCCTTAGAACTTTGTCACTTTGATAAGCAATCCATCTCTAGTCAAATACATGAGATGCACATCTACATCTGTATTAATGGAGCCATCCACAAAGCATGTGAGGAATAGCATAGCCACGTTGGTCATGAGCATTAATTTTTCTTGCTGTATCACGACAGTACTTATTTTCCTATTGCGCATGATTTAGATGAAATGTAGCACACAGTGCTGCCCAAAGCAACAGCATCATAGTTTTCATGTTACAATGGGCTGTGGATGTCATTAATAATGAGCAGAGGATACCTGACTTAAAAGTACATGGAATATGTTTCATAGGAACTATCAGTAATAATTGTTTTCATCCTATCAGTGACAGCCAAATGATGATTCATTTAGGAAAGTAGACCCTCCTCTGAAGAGGCACCTCCATGAAATATATTATGGGTTGTATCCAATGGTATTCCTACTTAGAGTAGATCCAGTGAAATGAATGGGACTTAAGTTAGACTAACATTGGATACAACCCTCTGGCTCCAATCCAGCTACTATTACTTATGACAAAGCCCAAAGAAACCAATGGAATAGCCACAACTAACATTTAATCAGATTTACAGTGCAAAAGCTGGTTTGAAACTCAACATTAAAAGAACTAAAATCATGATATCTGGCCCCATCACTTCCTGGCATATAGAAGGGGAAGAAATGGAAGCAGTGACAGATTTTATTTTCTTGGGCTCCAAGATCACCACAGACAGTGACTGTAGTCATGAAATTAAAAGACGCTTGCTCCTTGGGAGGAAAGCTATGGCAAACCTAGACAGCATAGTAAGAAGCAGAGACATCACCTTGCCGACAAAGGTTCGTCTAATCAAAGCTATGGTTTTCCCAGTAGTAACATATGGCTGTGAGAGCTGGAGATAGGGATGGCGGAGAATTTCTCCACGAATCTCGGGGAGGCCGAATGCCAATGCATTTGGCCCCCCGAAATTGGTGGTGAAATTCTCCGCCCCCCCGCCTCCCCGGGATGGGACTTACCTCCCTCGAATGTCCCTCTCGGCGGCGGGTCCCGGTGGTGGTTCGGCGGCGGTTTAGCGGGGGCGGGGGCCGGTCTTCTGACTGGCTGCCGCTGCCGCCATTACAAAGTGAATTAAAAAAAAACAAAAACACCCGTGATAGGCTACGTAATGATTTACGTAGCCTATCATGGCTAGATTTCCAAAGTCAGCCATGATAGGCTACGTAAATTTTTACGTAGCCTATCACGGGTGACTTTGAAAAAAAAAAAAGTGCGTACGCAAATGGCGGTGCCCATGGGCGCCACTATTTGCATTCCTTATTTGGGCCCGGGCAGTCTACGTAAAGATTTACGTAGACTATGGCGAAAATAAGGGCAACGCAAATAAGGGCAACGCAAATTAGTCAATCCTAAAGGAAATCAACCCTGAGTGCTTATTGGAAGGACAGATACTGAAGCTGAAGCTCAAATATTTTGGCCACCTAATGCGAAGAGAAAACTCCCTGGAAAAGACCCTGATGCTGGGAAAGATTGAAGGCAAAAGGAGAAGGGGACGGTAGAGGATGAGATGGCTAGATAGCATTACCGATGCAATGAATATGAACTTGAGCACGCTCCGGGAGAGAGCGGAGGACAGGAAGACCAGGTGTGCTATGGTCCATGGGGTCACGAAGAGTTGGACACGACTGAACAACTGAACAACAACCTTAGCATCTTCACTCAATGGGACTGCAGCCATAGTTATGACTACCTTTAGTGGATTGGTGGCTGTACCCTTAGCATTTGTTCCTCTTGCATTGGTGACCAAGGTCCATTCACACATCCCTCCTGTTTATCCCTAGGTACACCGCTTGCCTGGAGAAATGTATTGTGTGAACTGGCACTAGTGCTATGATCTTCTGTTGCCCTTTCTGAAACTTCCCTGATCATAGAAACAAGTGAAGGAATGTACCAGTTGAGCATTGGTTTACTCAACTCACTTCTCAATGCTTATCCCTGGAGCTGGAAGGGTTTGTATGGAGTTTATTGCCTGTTTGGAATGGTCCTGATAATATAGAGAATGTACAGCAGGAAGACATCTGAATTTGCTCAGAAGAAGATGGAATTTTTAAAAGCCACGAGATGTAGGTAACTTGTTGAAAATAAACAGATATTTAAATTATGTGGGGGAGTGGGTGCTGTGTTTATTTAGAGGGATATTTGCCATCAGCGCTGTAGTGATGCATAATGAATGGGAATGGGGAATAAAATGGAGCTGTCTGCTTGGAACGCTAGGAACATAGGAAGCTGCCTTATACCAAGTCAGACCCTTGGTCCATCTAGCACAGTATTGTTGACACTGACCAGCAGCAGCTCTCCAGAGTTTTGGGCATGGATTTTTCCAGCCCTACCTGGAGATGCCAGGGATTGAACCTGTGAACTTCTGCATGCAAAGCAGGGGCTCTACCACTGAGCCATGGCTACATCACCTTGTGAACATGAGCACTGAACAGGAGCAAGCTGGACTTTTTTGCAGATCCCATGTGTAAGTGCAGTAATATTGAGCTCTCCAGCTTGTATGATTTTAATTTGGTTAGGTATGTAGTAAACAATATAAATTAACCCCACTGTGTGAAACCCATGATTATTATATAGTGGGATACAGTTTTATTTTACAGTGCCTTGATTGTATAAACTATCTTTCAGAATCAAATAAAATGTAGCTAGGAATCATGCATGCTATAAATTATAGAAAACACTAGTGCAAAGATATTGCTTAATGAATAAATTAGACATTCAATCATAAGACCAATAACAGACGCAGAAAGAAATTAAGAGGTGTAAATATAAAAAGAAGAATGAGGACAGGAATGAAGAGCTGATAAGAGAGAAAAGGAAGAAGCGGAGAGGCCTGGATGCAGTCCAGAGCAACACATCAGAGCGATTGGAGAAAAGGTGTGCCACCTGCTTTATATTTACTGTATTGTCATATCAAGTTAAAGCATATGCTGTCAAGACTCAGCTGGGACTGTGAGTGGCTGTCCCCAAATGTAGGCCTGGAGGAGGGTATGAAGAAGCTGCAGGAACCTGGAGGGTGAACTCCAACAGGTATAGGAAAAAGGCCAAGGCTCCAAGTATTTATACCAGGCCTAGCCAATCCAGAGTCTTTGTGCTGCCTGACAATCCAAAGAGCCCGTGTTGCACAACGTTTCACTGCCTGGAGAAGATTCTGAGGCTCAAGTATACAGATTCCCATGTAGATGAAAGGGCTCTATTTGGGTCATTGATTGTGGACATTTTAACTAGGGATGTACGAAACCCCCCTTACCTGGCTCTGCCGGGTTCCGCTGGGAGGGAGAGGCGCTCCATCCCTCCCCCCAGAATCCTCACCGGGGGGGAGGCACTCCACGCCTCCCTTCCGGAATCCTGGCTGGCCGGCTCCGTTCCGCGAGGATTCCGTGGAGCTGCCGGCCGGCTCCGCCAGCAGCCGCACATCCGGCCGTGACAGGCTACATAAAGACTTACGTAGCCTATCACATCTAGGTTAAAAAAAACAAACACGCGTACGCAAATGGTGGCGGCTATGGCCGCCACCATTTCTGTTCCCTATTTTTGGTTGTCTTAGTCTACGTAAATATTTACGTAGACTAAGACGGCGAAACTAAGGGGGAACGCAAATAGCGTTCACTACGCTATTTGCTTTCCTCCTTAGTTTCGCCGTCTTAGTCTACGTAAATATTTACGTAGACTAAGACAACCAAAAATAGGGAATGCAAATGGCGGTGGCCGTAGCTGCCGCCATTTGCGTACGCATTTTTTTTTTAAACCCAGACGTGATAGGCCTCCTACGTCTTTACGTAGCCTATCACGAATGGGGGGGGGGGAAGACTGCAAATGGCGGCAACAGCAGCGGCAGCCAGTTGGAAGACCAGCCGCTGCCGCTGCCTCCGCCGAAGCCGCCGCTGGAGCTGCCACCATCCGGAACATCTGCCCCAGGTAAGTCTTGTCCCGGGAGGGATCCTCGGGGGGCAGGAGGGTGGCAGGCCGTTCCGCCACGGAGTTCAGGGGGGCCGAGTGCACTGGCATTAGGCCTCACCGAGATCCATGGCGGAATTCTCTGATATCCCGAATTTTAACTTTTTTATTAGAACAATTAACCAAGCTCCTTGTTGTTATGCTGACTCTATATAGCTGGTCTGCAAGGTTTACCATGCAATCCTCCGACACATGCTTAGGTATATGGTTGGCCACTATGGGAAACTGGATGATGGACTAAAAAAGGCTTTAGTCTGATCCAGCAGGGCTCTTTTTATGTTCTTATGAAAATAGGTCCCATTAACTTCAATGAGATTTGCTCCCAGATAGGGAAGTATGAATGTCACTTACCTTTCGCGGATTATGTTGATGGTGGGGGGGAGGCACTCCGTCCCTCCCCCCGGAATCCTGGATGGGGGGGGAGGCGCTCCGTTCCTCCCCCCCCGGAATCCTGGCCGGCCGGCTGTGCTCCGCAGGGGTTCTGTGGAGCTGCCGGCCGGCTCCGCCAGCAGCCGGACATCTGGCTGCTGGCTAGCAGGGACGCAAATGGCTGCAGCCGTAGCTGCCGCCGATTGCGTCCCTGCAGTCAGCCATGATAGGCTACATAAATGTTTACGTAGCCTATCACAGCTGACTTAAAAAACAAAAAACAAAAACGTGCATATGCAAATGGCGGCCGCCATATGCAAATGGCGGTGGATGCTACGCTATTTGCGTTCCCCTTATTTTTGCCGTCTTAGTCTACGTAAATCTTGATGTAGACTAAGACGTGCCAAAATAAGGAATGCAAATGGCGGCGGCCGTGGCCGCCGCCATTTGCGTACACATTTTTTTTTTAAGTCAGCCGTGATAGGCTACGTAAACATTTACGTAGCCTATCATGTTTTTTTTTTTAAACTTAGCCGTGATAGGCTACGTAAATCTTTACGAAGCCTATCACGTCTTTTTTTTTTTTTTTACTGGAAATGGCGGCGGCGGCAGCTGGTCGGAAGACCGGCCGCCACAGCCGCTGCCACCGCTGAACTGCCGCCGAACCGCTGCCACAGCCACCACCAGAGCTGCCGCCGCCAGGAAGATCCGCCCCAGGTAAGTCTCGTCCCAGGGTGGGGTGGGGGGGAGACCGTTCCGCCACCGATTTCGGGCCTCCCCGAGATCCATGGTGGAATTCTCTGACATCCCTACTCCCAGGTAAGTATGTATAAGATTGTAGCATTTGCTCGTTTAATCAGTAGATAATTCAACCAACAGTTTAATTGACTTACTGGGAGGGGCAATTTTGATCAGCAAGAGTAAATGTATTCAGTGCAGCTATAAGTGAAAGGTGCACATGTTTATTTATGGCATACTTTGCCATAAATAAACACAGCAGGATACTTTGATCCTGGTGTGTTGCTGTCTTTTCAGTGGGTGGTAGCTTTTGCTGATTAAACTGTTGTTGTACAGTCGTTAAGTCGTGTCCGACTTTTCGTGACCCCATGGACCATAGCACGCCAGGCCTTCCTGTCCTCTGCTGTCTCCCGGAGCATGCTCAAGTTCATCTTCATTGCATCGGTGATGCTATCTAGCCATCTCATCCCCTACCATCCCCTTCTCCTTTTGCCTTCAATCTTTCCCAGCATCAGGGTCTTTTCAAGGGAGTTTTCCCTTTGCATTTGGTGGCCAAAATATTTGAGCTTCAGCTTCAGGATCTGTCCTTCCAATGAGGAATTGGAAGTCAGGGTTGATTTCCTTTAGGATTGACAGATTTGACCTCCTTGCAGTCCAGGGGAATCGTAAGAGTCTTCTCCAGCACCACAGTTCGAAAGCATTGATTCTTCTAGGGATGTCAGAGAATTTCTCCACGAATCTCGGGGAGGCTGAATTCCAGCGCATTCAGCCCCCCAAAATTGGTGGAGAAACGGTCTGCCCCCCTGCCCCCCCCGGGACGGGACTTGCTTTGCTCGAATGTCCCTGGCGGCGCCGCCATTTCCAAGTAAAACAAAAACAAAAACAAACAAACGTGATAGGCTACGTAAAGATTTACGTAGCCTATCATGGCTAGATTTTTAAAAAACACTGTGATAGGCTACGTAAATCTTTACGTAGCCTATCACGGCTGACTTTGAAAGAAAAAAAAAAGCGGGTACGCAAATGGCGGCACCCATGGGCGCCGCCATTTGCGTTCCTTATTTTGGCACGTGTAGTCTACGTAAACATTTACGTAGACTACGGTGAAAATAAGGGCAACGCAAAAGCGTAGCATTGCCCGTATTTTCGCTGTAGTCTACGTAAATGTTTACGTAGACTATATAGCGTTGCCCTTATTTTCGCCGTAGTCTACATAAATGTTTACGTAGACTACACATGCCAAAATAAGGAGCGCAAGTGGCAGCGCCCATGGGCGCCTCCAGTTGCGTACACGCTTTTTTTTTCCCCCCAAAGTCAGCCGTGATAGGCTACGTAAAGATTTACGTAGCCTATCACGGCTGACTGCAGGGACGCAAACGGTGGTGGCTACGGCCGCTGCCATTTGAGTCCTGGCAGACGACGAGGTTTTGTGGCCGGAGGGACGGGGCGCCTCCCCCCCGGCCAGAATTTTGGCGGGGATGGACGGGGCGCCTCCCCCCCGGCCAGAATTTCGGGGGGAGGGACGGAGCGCCTCCCCCCCACTCCGAAGCAAGCGTCGGGATCAGGTAAGGGACTTTTGTCCATCCCTAGATTCTTCAGCACTCAGCCTTCCGTATAGTCCAGCTCTCACAGCCATACATTAGAAAACCATAGCTTTGTTTATACGAACCTTTGTCGGCAAGGTGATGTCTCTGCTTCTTACTATGCTGTCTAGGTTTGCCATAGCTTTCCTCCCAAGGAGAAAGCATCTTTTAATTTCATGGCTACAGTCATCGTCTGCGGTGATCTTGGAGCCCAAGAAAATAAAATCTGTCACTGCTTCGATTTCTTCCCCTTCTATATGCCAGGAAGTGATGGGTCCAGATGCCATGATCTTCGTTTTTTTAATGTTGAGTTTCAAACCAGTTTTTGCACTCTCCACTTTCACCCTCAACAAGAGGCTCTTGAGATCCTCTTTGCTTTCTGCCATTAGGGAGGTATCGTCTGCGTATCTGAGGTTGTTGATAATTCTTCCAGCAATCTTAATTCCAACCTGTGATTCATCCAACCCGGCATTTCTCATGATGTACTCTGCATATAAGTTAAATAAGCAGGGAGACAATATGCAGCCTTGTTGTATTCCTTTCCCAATTTTGAACCACTCGGTTGTTCCATGTCTGGTTCTTACTGTTGCTTCTTGACCCTTGTACAGGTTTCTCAGGAGACAGGTAAGGTGGTCTGGTACTCCCATCTCTTTCAGAATTTGCCACAGTTTGTTGTGATCCACACAATCAAAGGCTTTAGTGTAGTCAATGAAGCAGAAATAGGGATGTCAGAGAATTCCACGATGGATCTCGGTGAGGCTGAATGCCAGTGCATTCGGCCCCCTGAAATCCATCGCGGAATGAAGCCCCCGCCCCCCCACCCCATGAAAGGCGTGTGAAACGGAGCACTTACCTGCTTCCGTCCACACTGCTTTGCGAATGGCGGCTGTCCTGTGGCCGCCATTCGCTTCATCTTCATAGCCGTGATAGGCTACGTAAATACTTATGTAGCCTATCACAGCTAACGCGGGGACGCCATTTGCATCCCTGTGGAGGCCATGATAGGCTACGTAGGTATTTACGTAGCCTATCACGGCAGGGGGAAAAAACCCCAGCTTACGCAAATGGCGGTAGCTGCCGCCATTTGCATACACTGGGGATTTTTCCCCCTGCCGTGATAGGCTACGTAAATATTTACGTAGCCTATCACGGCTCAATACAGGGACACAAATGGCGGCGGCTACGACAGCCGCCATTTGTGTCCCTGCAGGGCTGCCCAGCAGCCAGCTGGCCAGCTGTGGGCGGCCAGAGCCGGCCGGCGCCTCCACGGCTTGACTGTGGAGCGGAGCCGGCCGTGCAGGATTCTGGGGGGGGGGGAGGACTGGATCACCTCCCCCCCATCAAGGATTCCGGGGGGAGGGACGGAGCACCTCCCCCCCACTGCGGATTGCCCAGCGCGGAGCCAGGTAGGTGTTTCGTACATCCCTAAGCAGAAATAGATATTTTTCTGGAATTCTCTTGCTTTCTCCATGATCCAGCAAATGTTGGCGATTTGATCTCTAGTTCCTCTGCCTCTTCGGAACCCAGCTTGTACTTCCAGTAGTTCTCGGTTCACATACTGCTGAAGCCTAGCTTGTAGGATTTTGAGCATCACCTTGCTGGCATGTGAAATGAGCGCAATTGTATGGTAGTTTGAACACTCTTTGGCATTGCCCTTCATTGGAATTGGAATGTAAACTGAACTTTTCCAGTCTTGTGGCCACTGTCGAGTGTTCCAGATTTGCTGGCATATTGAGTGCAGCACTTTAACAGCATCATCATTTAGGATTTTAAATAGCTCAGCTGGAATACTGTCATCTCCGCTAGCTTTGTTGTTAGTGATGCTTCCTAAAGCCCACTTGACTTCACTCTCGAGGATGTCCGGCTCAAGTTCAGTGACCGCACTATCATGGCTATCAGGGACATTCAGATCTTTCCTGTATAGTTCTTCTGTGTATTCTTTCCATCTCTTCTTAATCTCATCTGCTTCTGTTAGGTCCCTGCCTTCTTTGTCCTTTATCATGCCCGTCTTTGCACAAAACGTTCCCTTGAGATCTCTGATTTTCTTGAGGAGATCTCTAGTCTTTCCCATTCTATTGTTTTTCTCGATTTCTTTGCATTGTTCATTTAAGAAGGCCTTCTTGTCTCTCCTTGCTATTCTCTGGAACTCTGCATTCAGTTGGGTATATCTTCCCCTTTCTTTTCTCTTCCCTTCTTTCCTCAGCTACGTGTAAAGCCTCATCAGACAGCCACTTTGCTTTCTTGCATTTCTTTTTCTTTGGGATGGATTTCGTTGCTGCCTCCTGAACAATGTTAGGGACCTCCGTCTCAGGCACTCTGTCTATCAGGTCTAATCCCTTAAATCTATTCCTCACCTCCACTGTATATTCATCAGGGATATGATTTAGGTCATACCTGAATGGTTTAGTGGTTTTCCCTACGTTCTTCAATTTAAGCCGAAATTTTGCAACAAGCAGCTCATGATCTGAGCCACAGTCAGCTCCAGGTCTTGTTTTTACTGACTGTATAGAGCTTCTCCATCTTTGGCTGCAAAGTACATAATCAATCTGATTTCGATATTGACCATCTGGTGATGTCCATGTGTAGAGTTGCCTCTTGTGCTGTTGGAAGAGTGTTTGCTATGATCAGCGTGTTTTCTTGGCAGAACTCTATTAGCCTTTGTCCTGCTTCATTTTGTATATCAAGGCCATGCTTGTCTGTTATCCTGTGATTTCTTGACTTCCTCCTTTAGCATTCCAATCCCCTATGATGAAGAGGACATCTTTTTTTGGTGTTAGTTCTAAAAGGTGTTGTAGGTCTATGAAGAACCGATCAACCTCAGGTTCTTTGGCCTCAGTGGTTGGGGCGTAGACTTGAATTATTGTTATGATGTTGAATGGTTTGCCTTGGATTTGTACTGAGATCATTCTATCATGTTTGAGATTGTAGTCCGGTACTGCTTTTCCCACCCTTTTGTTGACTATGAGCGCTACTCCATTTCTTCCAAGGGATTCTTGCCCACAGTAGTAGATATAATGGTCACCTGAATTAAATTCGCCCATGTTTGTCCATTTTAGTTCGCTGATTCCCAAGATGTCGATGTTCAATCTGGCCATCTCATGTTTGACCACCTCCAGCTTACCTTGATTCATTGATCTGACATTCCAGGTTCCTAAGCAATATTGTTCTTTACAGCATTGGACTTTCTTTTCACCACCAGACGCATCCACAGCTGAGTGTCCTTTCGGCTTTGGCCCAGCCGCTTCACTCTTTCTGGCGCTACTTGGAAATTCCTTCTGCTCTTCCCCAGTAGTATATTGGACACCTTCCGACCTGAGGGGCTCATCTTCCGGCATCATATCTTTTAGCCTTGTGATACGTTCCATGGGGTTTTCTTGGCAAGAATACTGGAGTGGGTTGCCATTTCCTCTTTCAGTGGACCACATTTTGTCAGAACTCTCCGCCATGACCTGTCCGTCTTGGGTGGCCCTGCACGGCATAGCTTATGGCTTCACTGAGTTATGCAAGCCCCATCTCCACAACAAGGCAGTGATCCATGAAGGGGGATTAAACTGTACGTTGTCTCAAATATGCACATTTATTTAAATGTGATGGATTAATTGAGTGATTGAGGCAGATGACTGATCAATGAAATCTTCCTAATATCCCTCATTTATTATATCTTGATTACGTACATCTGCTATCCTTTGATGCAATTTTTGCTTGGAGGGATCTGATTCCTGTAGTATATCAGGGGATTATATAATGCAGAAATTTCACATCAAACTCTTGTCCACTTTTATGATTAGAAAATAAAAGATTAGTTTTACTTTGTCTTTAATTACCCCATGAGTATCTCAGTGCACCCTCAGTGTCATGATACACACATATGTACGTGTATCTATTTGGCAGTCAATATACAGTTTATAAGCACGGTATATCAACGCAACGAATACTGCCTTTTGTTGCAAACTGAGAACAGCCCTTGAAAGACCTTTATGTTCCAGAGCCTAGAGCCAATTGTCTGCCTCAGTCAGATACTGCACCAATCAGTTGTTTGGCGGGGAGAGAGGAATGGCCTTCTGTATTCCTTCTTTCAAACAGCTGATCAGTTCTGTTGTCCTTTTTTCTTTGTAATGGTCTGTATGATTGCATACCTGGTTCCTGTGACTGGATCAGAAGGGGAACTGCATGCACAACGCACCAATATATATGTACACAATTCTTTATCAAGCTAGGGTTACACATGCACAAGCCAGGTCTCCTAGGTGAAGGAATCAAAAGGATGATTATCAGTCCCTGTGATTTTTGAAAAGGTACATTTTGATTTGTGAAGTTCCCCCCACCCAGTGAAGAGCTGTTCAGTTAATCTATTTTGGCCTTCTTACAGGAGGTTCTCATGTAAACTGGCATGTTTATGCCTTTGAATAACTCTTCAATTTGTTTATTTATTATATTTGAATCCCATGGGCTCAGGGCGGCTTACAGCCATTTTATCAAAGTCAAATCTATCACTGTGTGTCCCCAAAGGGCTCACAATCTAAGCAATGGCTTGAGGAAACAATATTTTATTCTCCCATTAAATCAGTGGGACCTTTAAGTGTATAATTTGTTATTGCTGTTGTCATCATTGGCCAAAATCTGGAGAGTTTCTTCATCTACTTCATCCTATGGGATAGTTCTTCTCCCCTGTTAACACTTAACTGCTACGTGCTGGGCAGGGGCATGCTTTTCTTTCTCTCTTTAAAAAACACCCACAGTTTTACTAGGGTGGGAGCACACACAGAAGCAAAGCACTGTCTAAAGCCACAGCCACCCGCCATCTTCATTTCCCAGAATGCCTCTGGGGCTTGCTGCATTCCAGGGCAAAGAAGATGGCAGGTGTTTCAAAGCTGGTAGACTGCACGCACCCCACAGATTCACACAGACTCTGCCTTCCAAACAAACTTATAGGTTTTATTTAAACAAAGCCTTTCCATAATGCCTCCAATATTGTGTAGATCAAGCTTTTCCAGCCCAAATGTGTGCATATTTAAATATGCATATTTTTAATTAGCTTCCTTTTTCGTAACAAACAAAAAACACCTCGGCAAAATGGCAGGCGTTCGCGGATGGGACCCGGGGTGACTACGGGTGGCTCACTGAGCTCGTGGGGGTTTGAGCATGTGTCTAGGGGGGCTCGAGCAGGGGGGCTCGAGCAGGGGGGCTGCTTCAGCAGGTGCCTGCCGATCCCAGACGGGGGTGGGTTCACGCATCCCTAACTGTACCATATTGAAGGTTTCTGCTTTAGCTTCTTCTACTGATCCCTCCATGGTAGCTTCTGGTAGGTATGCCCAGCTCAGGGTATCTGCTAACATTAGGTCTCTGCCAGGGCAGTAGTTGATTTGTATATCATACTTCTGCAGAGGCATCATCATGCATTGTTGATGCTTTAGTGCACTGAGTAAGGATTTTTTCCATATTTTTTCCAGAGGTTTATGTTCAGTCTGGACATCTACGGTGCGTCCATATGTGTACTGGTGAAATTTCTCCATGGATTTATTACCCACAGAATGTCTTCACATTCACTGTCACTCTCCATATTTACAGTGAGCACTCTAGCTTTGGGCTTTTCCTGGTTTGATAGACACTAGGGATGGACAAAACTCCCTTACCTGTTCTCGAAGCTTGCTTCACGGTGGGGGGGGAGGTGCTTCGGTTCTCCCCCCGAAGTTCAGGCGAGGGGGGGGAGGCGCCCTGCCTCGCCCGGCTGAAATTCAGGCCGGGGGGGAGGCGCCCCATCCCTTGTCGGTGAAATTCAGGCCGGGTAGAAGCGCCCCGTCTACCCAGCCACGAAAAAAAAAGTAAACACACACACACACACACACACAGCCGTGATAGGCTACGTAACGATTAACATAGCCTCTCACGGCTAGATTTCCAAAGTCAGCCGTGATAGGCTACGTAAATCGTCACGTAGCCTATCATGGGTGACTTTGAAAAAAAAAAGCGCGTACGCAAATGGCGGTGGCCCATGGGCACCACCGTTTGCGTTCCTTATTTTGGCACGTCTAGTCTACGTAAAGATTTACATAGACTACGGCGAAAATAAGGGCAACGCAAATAGCGTTTCCTTATTTTCGCCGTAGTCTACGTAAATCTTTATGTAGACTAGACGTGCCAAAATAAGGAACGCAAATGGCGGCGCCCATGGGCCGCCGCCATTTGCGTACGCGCTTTTTTTTTCCCCCAAGTCACCCGTGATAGGCTACGTGATGATTTTCGTAGCCTATCACGGCTGACTTTGGAAATCTAGCTGTGATAGGCTACGTTAATTGTTACGTAGCCTATCACGGGGGTGTTTTTTTTTTTTACTTTACTTTTTTTTTTTGCAATGGTGGCGGCGGCAGCCGGTCGGGAGACCGGCCGCCGCCCCCGCCCCTGACGAAGTGCCGCCAAACTGCTGCCGGGACCCGCCGCCGAGAGGGACATTTGGCTACGGTAAGTCCCATCCCGGGGGGCGGGGGCCAGCAGAGAATTTCCCCACCAATTTCGGGGGGCCGAATGCGTTGGCACTCGGCCCCCCGAAGTTTCGGGGAGAAATTCTCCCCCATCCCTAATAGACACTTGGATGCATCATTGTCACTATTGTGGCACTATGTGGCACAAGTATGGCATTTCTTCTCATAAACTGGGCAACTCTCTTTTTGTCTTGCATGTTTCCCCCCACAGTACTTGCATTGTTCTATGGTGTTCACTATTGTCCTTACATCTGATTTCCCCCTCTCATTCTTCCATACTATATGGAGAGGTTCCAGGGCTCTAATCCTGTCTTTGGACAACTCAGCTGCCCTGCAAATCTCCAAGCTTTTCTCTAAGATCAAGTCTACTTCCCTCAAGAATCTCTTGTTCTTGGGTGTCCTATATTTCTCACACAATCCAGTCCCTTTTTAAGGAGTCTGATGTCTCCAAAATAGCAGCTGGCTGCTAACACCTTTTAACTGGTGCAATATTCCTCAATGCCTTCCCCTATTGCTTGGTTCTGCATGAAAAAGCTATATCTTTCCATAGTTTCATTCTTTCTGGGGCATCAAAACAACCTATGATTGTACTTGAAGTATGCTGTGCTTAGGGAATTATTGCAGACAGTGTCTCACTTATTTCTCTCTCTGCTTTTCTCCAATCAAATATAGAAACAGTTTCATTTTCACAAACTCCTCCTCATCTGTTATTGCAATGACCGCATAGAGATTAAACTCCTCTTTACAGGTTTTCCATGCCTGGCTAAGTTGTAAGCTTGCAGGTTGTGCTTGGTGGCTTCAGTCTCTCTCTCTTTTTCTCTCCTTCCGGTTTGTTCTTCATCTTCTGGCTAGGATTCAGTCACCACTGCCATCATGTTTCAGAGTTGGTGGACTTCACTCCGACTCACACAGACTTTGCCTTCCAAACAAACTTATAAATTTTATTGAAACAAAGCCTTTCCAGTGAGCTCCTTCAGGCTATGGCCATTCTTTCAAAAGTTAGTCCTATTGATTTCAATGGGAGAGTTTTAAGTATGGGCTTAACAACTTCCACAGAAATAAGTGGAATTTGAAAGTAATTAACTTTAAATTAAGCCCATTGTTATCATCATTGCTAATGGTATTTCACCTCATCTCTGTGTAGGGTTAGATTTAAAAACAAAACCACACCCAAATTGTACAGATTAAAAAAGCTTAGACATTTAAAAGGAGGTCTTGCAAAAACAGAGCAGCAGAGGATTGAAAACCCCAGTCCCAAACCTCTCAAAAATGTTGCCAAGCATCCAATATTTTACTGGTCTGACCAGGAAAACTTTATCATCAGGCAGTCAATTCTGGGGTCTGAAAAACTGTTAAAACTCCAAATGCTGTGAGGATTTTCCCATGTCCCATCAAACTAAATCTTTCCCTAGTCCTTCCACTGACAAATCTATCCTGTTAAGCCCGAACCTCAAGTCCTGCTCTGTCTCCACCTTCAGTTCAATAAATTCTGCTCAGACTCCCCTGCTGGCCTGAGGGGTTCTGATCTACCCTGGCTCTACCTGCCTTAGCTCTTCCCCCTGGCCCCACCTGGAGAGGCCTGTACTGCTGAAATTAAAAGTTAAATCAAAACTAACCCCAAGTCAGGGTTGATAAAAATCAATGATTTTTTTCTAAAAAAAAATAAAAAAAGGATTTTTTAAAATGTAAATTGGATTTTTTTAAAAATTCAAATCAGATTCTGACATTTTCTTCAAACAATTAGAGACAAAAGAGCCTAGGTCAAAGATATCATCATGAATACTAATTACACAACTTCTAATTATACTCTATGAATGTGTTAACAGCAGTTTATGGAGAGGGGAGATAACCTGATCGGTCCTATTCTGCACTGCAGGTGGTGCGCGGAAGTGTGCTCTCTCTCTCTGTCTCTCTCTCTCTCGGCCTTGCCTCTCTCTAAGTGCAAAGATAGGGAAGGTCAATGAATAGAGAATTTGGGGAGGTGGAGTAGATCTGAACAAGGAGGAGGAGTCTGGATATAAACACAAGGGGTGGGAGAGGGGAATAGAAAGTGAAACCAAACATGAGTAGAACATGCGGTCCTGACTCCTGAGGAAACTTCTGCTTTGTGAATCCTCCACTGTGTCCCTACCTTCTAATGAAACCTAGATCTCTGAATACGTATTAAGGTTATATTAAACAATAATGTACTTCTACTAAAAAATGATTAAATAGAATCTTCTTCACTAGTGAGTCCTTCAGAGAAGTGATTTCAATCAAATCAACCCCGCATCCAAGACTGGCGTCAAGAGTTGGCATGGCTGGCCACCTGCTGAGGACCCTTGCCCCACAAGGGCCAACTGACAAGAGCCCCTTGGAGTTGTCCCTTTTCTTCACCATTGCAACCTCAGGATTCATTTTCCTAGCTATCCTTGCAAGAAGAAAAGTAGAAACTATGGAATCCCTGCAAGTAGAAAAGTCATAACTACCACCTATGCAATTGCTCTTTCTGTTCTCTTCCCTCCCTGTATTTTGATGTGCATAATGATTTATATTTAAATCAGAGCCTTCAGATGTAGGACAGACAGACAACAGAAGCACAAACACACACACAGACAATTCAAGTAAAAGTTTACGACTAAGGAAAAATAGAAAGGTTGAAGGAAAATAATTAGCTGACAAAGGCTTTATAAAACCATAGCATGTGGAACAAAGACTAATTAGCCCTTTAATGCACATCTGGTTTGAAGATAGCAATGCTATGTATTAGTATGTTCAGCAGAATATTCCGGAAGATCATCCACAAATATAAAAGTAAAGCAGAAATCATTATGCCTAGGTGAGAAGGTTATAGCAACATCAGATGTTCATTCAATGTATTTTATGACTTCAGGGCAACACACAGCAGCCTTCTCATCTTCTACCATAAATAATCAGGCAGTCAGCCTTAATGCAATATGCAGGTGATGTTTGTGCAACTGTAAATTTACCTGGCGTTTAACTGTAGAGTGATATCCCTTTAAGTAATTTTAAGAGATATTAGACACCAAATCTTATACATGTTGGGCTGTAATTGCGTCCTGCACATTTCAGAGGGGTTGCCATGTTGGGCTATTGAGCTCTGTGGTACCTCAGAGGCTGACCACTTTTTAAAAAAATTGTGGCTACTGCTGAGCTGACATTTCTCAGGAGATGTATTTCAGAGAATATTTCCATTTCCCCCTGACTACCACACCCCAGAAAAAGAAGACAACTGTTCAGAATTTTCTTTGAATGTTCTCCGCTATTATTATTATTATTATTATTATTATTATTATTATTATTATTTGCGTGTGTGTGGTGGCTGCCATTCCTCTTCTCATCCCACAGTGCCATGGAATAACACAAGGTTTGGGCATATAGAGGATGCAAAATCATGTCTTGGCTGCCAGTACATTTGCAGTTTGCCAAAAAACAGGGTGGAGAATTTCAAGAAGCTCTATTTGCGCACAGCTCTATTTGTGACATAATCTTTTGCAAACAAGAATCCAGATGCATGAAGTGACATCCTCATTTTAAAAGTATATACATCTATCTATCTATCTATCTATCTATCTATCTATCTATCTATCTAGTACAGTGAAAAAAGTTTGTATCATGTGATCAAAGGGCAGTATCCTATTTGACACCACTGCTAATGTAAATTATGTTGCACTAGCATAGCCAACTTCTAGCATAACATCAAAAGCATTTGCTGGTGTGATGTGTTTTTCATGGAAACCTGTTGTGCCAGCAAACACTACCGCCATTGTGGTAGAGGTTGCTTGCTCTAGCAGAACGTAATTCATGTTAGCAGTAGTGTCAACTAGGATACGGACAAAAAGCCTTTAAAATGAAAAGGGGCATCAATAGGTCTACCATATTTCTCTGCCATGCCGTGTATATGCAAGATAAGAACAATGGTCAATGGTGTCTTTCTTGCTATGATAATTTAACACCTAAAGTGGAACAATTATTTGCAGTGTGAAAGATAACCCTAATCTCACTTGAGTCCAAATTCAATAGAGATAATCAAATTTGCTAGAAAAAAATCCTGGTTCAGCAGTTCTGGATGCTCAAGGATTTCTGTTTGGCGTACATTTTGAAGCAAACTGTCCTGCCCCACACCTCCCAGGTGAATTTGCGGGCCAGAATGCCGTTATCCTTTGGATCTCACACTTCTCAAAAATTTGCAATGCAAAACTCTCAGCTCAAAAAGACCAACAGACATATAAAATGTGTATTTTAGAATAAGATACCTTTAGAAATGCATATTTTGTGAGAAAATATATTCAAAATACATATTTGAATATATTTTCATGTGACTATTCACAGTTCAATATGGGACTAGGACAGAATGGATTTAGGAAGGGACATGTGTGAAACTGACATGAACTGAAGATAGTCTGATCCGTCCATCTATCAGCAGTTCCATACTAAAATTTCCCTTTGAAGTCTTTTTGTTTACATTTGGGGACTTTGACGTCAGCAGCAGTGTGTCCTCGCTGGGGATGTACGGATTGTGTGAAATCCATTCTGTCTCTGTTTCATGGATTATCAGGCACCTTTTGTTCAGTCATCCGGCCATCCACAGAATCAGATTTTTTTTTGTTTCTGAAGTTGCACAAATTCACATGTACAAAAATGTGCAAATTCCCCCCAAATGCTCAAATTCCTTCCAAATGCACCTTTTCATGCTTTAGCCTATGGGGGAAATGCACATTTTTGGCCAGTTTTTACATTTGTTTGCTTATTTTTCTATGACAAAATTTGCATAAAATTCTGGAAAGTTAAAAAAAAAATGGTCTGGAAGTCCATGGAAACTGCCCAAAGGGGGAAAGCCAGTCTGCTGTGGAATCTGTGGGGCAGATTCATAAAAATCTGAACCAATTTGGTTCCATTGCAGAACCAAAAATCCTACTATCCATTATTGCTACAAAGCCAGGGGGACATCCCTGCAGTGCTGGAATAGCTTTATAGGCATTTGCCAAGAGTATAGCCAATTCATATGAGACACGATACACATTGCATTTGATGTTTCAGTTATTTATTGGAGTAACCAATGATCCATCCATATCCCTTCACAAAACTGACCCAATAGGGCTCAATGGAGCCCTTTCAACTCCTTACTTGACTGGCTGTTGCCATCCATGGGAGACTATACATGTACCTTGTACCTGGATCCTGAGCTTGAGCTCAATTTCTGCATTATCCCCCATCTTCTTACATTTAGGAAATGAAATTGCACAATTGCACATGCATAGTTTGGTGTTGCAGGCATCAAACAATGAACATGCATGTGAGAATCAATCCCATTAAATTGAGAGTCCCAATTCAGAATTGCATTTATAATGTCTGCAAACCCTCTTCTTCTTATAGCTGGGAAACAAAATCATTTATTTTGATCAATAAACTCCTTGTATTTTCCCTTATCACAGTAAAGCATTGTGACTAATAGTGACATGTAAACATTAGCAGCTGAAGGCCAGTGGATGTTATAAAATTGATGCATATTGATGTATTATGAACATAGGGTGAGGGGACTGGTGCAGTGGTTTGCCTGTTCTGTTGTGGGATTTTTTATTTATGAAACAATTTATATCCCACCTTTGATCTCTAAAAAGCCCCCCCCCCCCCCCCGGCAGCTTAACAAACTATAGAAATAATACAATACTAAGGAAGAGCATAAAATTAGAAAATTTTAAGAGATTTTCAGCACAGATGCATTCAAAACAGAGTCAACACAGCCAGGGAAATTCAGCAAAAGATCAAATATCTGGTGAAATTAAATAGTCTTAATGGCATGTCTAAATAAAACTGTGAGAGAAGGGGCCAACTGAATATCTCCAGGGAAGGAGTTCCACACTCTGGGGGTCACAACCAAGAAGGTCCTGTCTTGTGCCTCTGCAAAGCACACTGCCAAAGTTCATGGACACAGAGAAAGGCCTCCAATGAGGAGCATGGTTGGTGGGCAAGTTCCCTGGAGGCTGACATTTAAAATTCCCACAATGCCCTGTGGCGATGCTACATTGGAGGCATTGTGGGAAATTAAAATGGTTGTTTGATGCTGCCACCACCACTAAACTCACAGCCAGGACCACAGGGCATGTATCAGCATGAGTGGGGCATGCTGGCCTGGGTGTTGATGTTCACCCCGCAGTGCGAGAGGCATGTTGACGAACGTTTCATTGTTCCTACTCTTAATATCACTCTTCTTCACCTCCTCCTCACCCCTGTGCTCTCTGTGTTTCACAGCCTGCAAGACATCTGTGCCACCCTTCAGCTCCTTCCCATGTTCCTTCCTCTTCCTTGACTCATCCACTAAAGCTATGGTTCCCTTGCTTACTAGGCAGGCTTAGAAAGTGACATGATTTCCACGTTATATGTGATAATTCCTTCCAGACTTCCTGCATCTTGTTTAATGCTTGAACTGGCCTGACATGAAGTACTGGCGTCCAGTGTGGTATAGCGGAGAGAGCATTGGACTTGGACTGGGGAGATGTGAGTACAAATGCCTACCTAACCATGACACACACTGGGTGATCTTGGGCCAGTCATTCTAAGCCTAACCTTATGAGGAGAAACTGAGGGATGCCACCTGCCGCTCTGAGATTCTTTGAGGAAATTTAAATTTCAGGGTCAGTGGTGGGTGGGGAGAAATCTAAACTTCAGCCAATGCAGTGGTTGAAATAGTTGTTTGAAAAATTGTTTATTCTCATGGAAGTCTTTCCACATAGGAATCCTATGTGTAACAGTGGATCCTTGGTGGTTTTGGGGTCACAGTTACAGTTCATGATGGGGGCCTATTTGAGAGGACAGGACTCATGTACTTTTAATATTTGTACAGAAGAGCGTATTTTAGTAGTTTAGTATAGCTGTTCATGCAGGGATAACTACAGCTACAGTGGCTGAAATTCCCTTTTCTGTACACTGTTAAAGATACTGAAGACTTGTCCCTGCATGGCCCCTTGGCCTCACTGTTGCCCTGCATGTATTGAAAGTTTACCACAGAATATGGCCAAGACTAGCACAAGACATCTTACTGGCACAGTGGTGCCTTCCCCACATGCCAGGTCACAGTGCAGAGTACCTAAGGCCATCCAAATCATTTTGAGACCTAAGCCTGCAAATCCTGCAAGAATGTCTTCACCTCCCTGGCACTAAAAGTACAACAATAACAAATTAAACAATTGACCATTGGCTTCCCTTTCATGACATCCATACCTAGAAGAAGCTGCCTCACTTGGCCTTATGAGATGGCTGGTCCTTACATAGCCAACATTCTCTACAGTTCTGAAGAATGAGATGCTAATGGTAGAGCTGGTGTGGTGTAGTGGTTAGAGTCCCCTTCATGGATCACTGCCTTATTGTGGCGAAGGGGCTTGCGTAACTCAGTGAAGCCATAAGCTATGCCGTGCAGACAGACAGGTCATGGCAGAGAGTTCTGACAAAATGTGGTCCACTGGAGAAGGAAATGGTAACCCACTCCAGTATTCTTGCCAAGAAAACCCCAAGGAATGTATCACAAGGCTAAAAGATATGATGCCAGAAGATGAGCCCCTCAGGTCGGAAGGTGTCCAATATACTACTGGGGAAGAGCAGAGGGTTTTTCCTAGGGATGTACGAAAGTCACTTACCTTTCCGCGGATTATGTTGATGGTGGTGGGGGAGGCATTCCGTCCCTCCCCGCGGAATCCTCGACGGGGGGGAGGCAATCCGTTCCTCCCCACCGGAATCCTCCACAGCCGGCTGTGCTCTGCGGCAGATCCGTGGAGCAGACGGCCAGGCCCAGCCCAGGCCAGAGCTGTCTGCAGCCGTATTTCCGGCCACGGAGGGCTCTGGGGAAAAAAAAAAAACAGAAACAAACCCCGTACGAAAATGGTGGCGGCTACGGCCACCGCCATTTGCGTTCCTTATTTTTGGCCATCTTAATCTACGTAAATATTTACATAGACTAAGTAAACTGAGAGCCAGTGTGGTGTAGTGGCAAGAGTGTTGGACTAGGAGCTGGGAGATCTGGGTTCTAGTCCCCACTCGGCCATGAAAGCTCACTGGGTGACTTTGGGCCAGTCACAGACTCTCAGCCCAACCCACCTCACAGGGTTGTTGTTGTGAGGATAAAATGGAGAGGAGGAGGATAATGTAAGCTGCCTTGGGTTCTTCGCGAGAGGAAGAAAGTAGGGGTGTCAGAGAATTTCTTGCCGAAACTTCAGGGGGCCAAGTGCCAACGTATTTGGCCCCCCGAAGTAGTTTCGGGGAGAAATTCTCCCCCCCGCCCCCCCCCCCAGGATGGGACTTACCTTTCCCGAATGTCGCTTCCGGTGGCAGGTCGCAGCGGCGGTTTGGCAGGGCTTCGACAGGGGCAGGGGCGGCAGCCGGTCTTTCGACCGGCTGCCACCGCCGCCGCCATTCCAAGAAAAGTAAAAAAAATCAACGCCCCTGTGATAGGCTACGTGACGATTAACGTAGCCTATCACAGCTGACTTTGCAGATCTAGCCGTGATAGGCTACGTAAATCGTTACGTAGCCTATCACGGGGCGTTTTTTTTTTTTTTTTACTTTTCTGTTGAAGTTCGCGGCCGGGGAGACGGGGTGCTTCTCCCTGGCCTGAATTTCGGCCGGGGTGAAGTGGGAAGCCTCCCCCCCGGCCTGAATTTCAGCCGGGCGAGGCGGGAAGACACCCCCCACTCGCATGAACTTCGGGGGGAGAAGCGAAGCGCCTCCCCCCCACCATGAAAAAAGCTGCGGGACAAGGTAAGTCCCTTTCGTACATCCCTAGAAGAAAGGCGGAGTATAAATGCAATAAATAAATAAATAAATAGACTATGATGGCGAAAATAAAGGGGAATGCAAATAGCGTAGCATGTGCTATTTGCGTCCCTTTTTGATTCACTGTTTTAGCCTACGTAAATCTTTATGTAGGCTAAAACGGCGAATCAAAAAGGGACGCAAATAGCGCCCGCTACGCTATTTGTATTCCTCTTTATTTTCGCCGTCATAGTCTACGTAAATATTTACGTAGACTAAGACAGCCAAAAATAAGGAATGCAAATG
Organism: Heloderma suspectum; assembly: GCF_057233095.1. Taxonomy (NCBI): domain Eukaryota; kingdom Metazoa; phylum Chordata; class Lepidosauria; order Squamata; family Helodermatidae; genus Heloderma; species Heloderma suspectum. Next base: position 138,172,395 of record NC_139461.1, read on the forward strand.
GCAGCGGCCGTACCTAGGGATGTCAGAGAATTCCGCCATGGATCTCGGGGAGGCCGAATGCCAGCGCATTTGGCCCCACAAAATTGGTGGGGGAACGGTTTGCCCCCCCCCAGGATGAGACTTACCTGGGGCGGATCTTTCTGGCGGCGGCGGCTCCGGCGGCGGTTCGGCGGTGGCGGCTGCGGCGTCCGGTCTTCCGACCGCCTGCCGCCGCTGCCATTTCCAGTTAAAAAAAAAAAAAAAGACGTGATAGGCTATGTAAAGATTTACGTAGCCTATCATGGCCAGGTTTTTTTAAAAAACCATGATAGGCTATGTAAATCTTTACGTAGCCTACCACGTCTGACTTTTTTTTTTAAAAAAACCCCGCGCATACACAAATGGCGGCAGCCACAGCCGCCGCCATTTGCGTTCCTTATTTTGGCACGTCTTAGTCTACATCAAGATTTACGTAGACTAAGACAGTGAAAATAAGGAGAACGCAAATAGCGTAGCGTCTGCTACGCTATTTGCGTTCCCCTTATTTTCGCCGTCTTAGTCTACGTAAATCCTGACATAGACTAAGACGTGCCAAAATAAGGAACGCAAATGGCGGCGGCTGTGGCCACTGCCATTTGCGTACGCACGTGTTTTTTTTTTAGTCAGACGTGATAGGCTACGTAAACATTTACATAGCCTATGACGGCTGACTGCAGGGACGCAAACGGCGGCGGCTACGGCCGCCGCCATTTGCGTCCCTGCTAGCCAGCGGCCGGATGTCCGGCTGCTGGCAGAGCCGGCCGGTGGCTCCGCAGAATCCCTGCGGAGCACAGCCGGCTGGCCAGGATTCCGGGGGGAGAGACGGAGCGCCTCCCCCCCACCATCAACATAGTCTGCGAAAGGTAAGTGACTTTTGTACATCTCTAGCCGTAGCTGCCGCCATTTGCGTACGTGGTTTTTTTTTTTTAAACCCAGCCATGATAGGCTACGTAAATCTTTACATAGCCTATCACATGTTTTTTTTTTTTACAAGACAAGACTGCAAATGGTGCTGGAGCCGCCGCCGCACGGAAGATCTGCCCCAGGTAAGTCTCGTCCCAGGGGGGATGCGCGGGGGGGGAGGGGGGGCAGGCCGTTCCGCATTCGGCCTCACCGAGATCCATGGCGGAATTCTCTGCCATCCCTAGTATTTCAAAGTAGCGCCAGAAAGAGTGAAGTGGCTGGGCCAAAGCCGAAAGGACACTCAGCTGTGAATGTGTCTGCTGGTGAAAAGAAAATCCGATGCTGTAAAGAACAATATTGTTTAGGAACCTGGAATGTCAGATCAATGAATCAAGGTAAGCTGTAGGTGGTCAAACATGAGATGGCAAGATTGAACATCGACATCTTGGGAATCAGCGAACTAAAATGGACAGGCATGGGCAAATTTAATTCAGGTGACCATCATATCTACTACTGTGGGCAAGAATCCCTGAGAAGAAATGGAGTAGCACTCATAGTTAACAAAAGGGTGGGAAAAGCAGTACTGGGGTACAATCTCAAAAATGACAGACTGATCTCAGTACGAATCCAAGGCAAACCATTCAACATCATCACAGTAATTCAAGTCTATGCCTCAACCACTGAGGCCGAAGAAATGGAGGTTGATCGGTTCTACGAAGACCTACAACACCTTGTAGAACTAACACCAAAAAAAGATGTCCTCTTCATCATAGGGGATTGGAATGCTAAAGTAGGAAGTCAAGAAATCACCGGGATAACAGGCAAGCATGGCCTTGGTGTATAAAATGAAGCAGGACAAAGGCCAATAGAGTTTTGTCAAGAGAACACACTGATCATAGCAAACACTCTTTTCCAACAGCACAAGAGGCGACTCTTAGGGATGACAGAGAATTCTGCCACGGATCTCGGTGAGGCCGAATGCCAGTGCATTCGGCCCCCCGAACTCCATGGTGGAATGGCCTGCCACCCCCTGCCCCTCTGCGGATCCTCCCCGGGATGAGATTACCTGGGGCGGATGTTCCAGACAGCGGCGGCTCCAGCGGTGGCTTTGGTGGTGGCAGTAGCTGGCCTTCCGACCGGCTGCCGCTGCTGCCATTTGCATCCCTGCTAGCCAGCTGGATGTCCGGCTGCTTGTGGAGCCGGCCGGTGGCTCCGCAGAATCCCCGCGGAGTGGAGCCGGCCGGCCAGGATTCCGGGGGGAAGGCGTGGAGCCCCTCCCCCCTGGCGAGGATTCCAGGGGGAGGGATGGAGTGCTTCCCCCCCCCAGTGGAACCCGAACTCTACACACGGACATCACCAGATGGTCAATATCGAAATCAGATTGATTATGTACTTTGCAGCCAAAGATGGAGAAGCTCTATACAGTCAGTCAAAACAAGACCTGGAGCTGACTGTGGCTCAGATCATGAGCTTCCTGTTGCAAAATTTCAGCTTAAATTGAAGAATGTAGGGAAAACCACTAAACCATTCAGGTACGACCTAAATCATATCCTGTATGAATATACAGTGGAGGTGACAAATAGATTTAAGGGATTAGACCTGATAGAGTGCCTGAGGAACTATGGACAGTGGTCCATAACATTGTTCAGGAGGCAGCAACCAAGTCCATCCCAAAGAAGAAGTAATGCAAGAAAGCAAAGTGGCTGTCTGATGAGGCTTTACAAGTAGCTGAGGAAAGAAGGGAAGAGAAAAGCAATGGAGAAAGGGGAAGATATATCCAACTGAATGCAGAGTTCCAGAGAATAGCAAGGAGAGACAAGAAGGCCTTCTTAAATGAACAATGCAAAGAAATCGAGGAAAACAACAGAACGGAGATCTTTTCAAGAAAATCGGAGATCTCAAGGGAACATTTTGTGCAAAGACGGGCATGATAAAGGACAAAGAAGGCAGGGACCTAACAGAAGCAGATGAGATTAAGAAGAGGTGGAAAGAATACACAGAAGACCTATACAGGAAAGATCTGAATGTCTCTGATAGCCATGATAGTGCAGTCACTGAACTTAAGCCGGACATGTAGGGATGTACGAAAGTTCCGCCACGGATCTCGGGGAGGCCAAATGCCAGCGCATTCGGCCCCCGAAATCAGTGACAGAACGGCCCGCCCCCCCCGGGACGAGACTTACCTTGGGCGGATCTTCCTGGCGGCGGCGGCTTTTACGGCTTCTACGGCTTTTACATTTCCAGGTAAAAAAACACAAAAAAACAATAAAACTGATAGGCTACGTAAAGATTTACGTAGCCTATCACGGCTAGATTTTAAAAAAACACCGTGATAGGCTACGTAAATGTTTATGTAGCCTATCACGGCTGACTTAAAAAAACAAACAAATGTGCGTACGGAAATGGTGGCGGCCATGGCCGCCGCCATTTGTATCCCTTATTTTGGCACGTCTTAGTCTACGTAAACATTTATGTAGACTAAGACGGCGAAAATAAGGGGAACGCAAATAGCGTAGATGCTATGCTATTTGCGTTCCCCTTATTTTCGCCATCTTAGTCTAGTAAATGTTTATGTAGACTAAGATGTGCCAAAATAAGGAACACAAATGACAGCGGTCATTGTCGCCGCCATTTGCGTACGTATGTGCATTTGTTTGTTTGTTTTTTAAATTAGCCGTGATAGGCTATGTAAACATTTACATAGCCTATCACGGCTGACTGCAGGGACGCAAACGGCGGCAGCTACGGCCGCTGCCATTTGCAGACCCAGCCGGCCAGGATTCGCGGCAGGAGGGACGGGGCGCCTCCCCCCGGCCAGAATTTTGGGGGGAGGGACGCAGCGCCTCTCCCCCACCGCGAAAATCAATTTCGTCATAAGGTAAGTGACTTTCGTACATCCCTACAAATCAGTCCATCCTAAAGGAAATCAACCCTGACTGCTCATTGGCAGGATTGATACTGAAGCTGAAGCTGAAATATTTTGGGCCCCTAATGTGAAGAGAAAACTCTCTGGAAAAGACCTTGATGCTGGGAAAGACTGAAGGCAAAAGGAGGATGAGATGGCTAGATAGCATCACCGATGCAATGAATATGGACTTGAGTACACTCCGGGAGAGAGTGCAGGACAGGAAGGCCTGGCGTGCTATGGTCCATGGGGTCATGAAGAGTCAGACATGACTTAACAACTGAACAACAAAGTGGTTAGAGTGTTGGACTAGGAATGGGGAGACAGGGCTGGCGTCAAGGGCAGGCATTGTGGGGCACCTGCTGAGGGCCCACACCCCAGCAGGGGCTGACTGACAAGAGCCGCCTGGAGCTGCCTCTCATCTTCACCATGGCAGCATGCTTGTTCACCTGCTTCAATCTTGCCCTGTCCCAGACAATAGTGGTGGTGAGAAGGAGGAGCAGTAGATGCCATAGCCTGCTTGCTCACTGGCAGTCTGGCTGTCAAGTAAGCAAGTGGCAGCCATGATGAGAAAAAAGAGTGAGGCACAATAGCAGCTGGTGACAATGGCAGTGAGAAGGCAGACTCACTGAGGGAGGGTGCCCAGTGAGGGTGTCTCCTTGCCCAGGGGCCCTCAGAAACTATGAGCTGGCACTGTGAGGAGTCTAAGGTTCAACTCCTCACTCAGCCATAAAGCTCACTACCCACCTCACAAGGTTATTGTGAAGATAAATGAGGTGGTGGTGGTGGGGAGAACCATGTAGGCCACCTTGAGCTCACTGGAGAACAGAAATAGAATAAATGAATGAATCACATAGATAGATAAGCTATTCTTTCTTCACCATTACTGATCTTTTCAATGAGGAAAGGAAAACTAGGGTGTGAGAAAGCCACTGAATGAATGGATAAAAATACCATATGACAAGGGAATACATTTTAATTTTTATTTTAAACATGCATTAAAAACTCTGTTTTTAAAACCTAATTAGAGCTAATTTTGAAAAGCCAGCTGAGAAAGGCAACTGTCATCCTGCTGTGTTTTTTTTTAAAAAAAGCCAAACCAGGAGATTGGCTGGGGGGGGGGGGAACCCCTCTCACTTTATTGTTCCTTTTAAAGAAAGAACAAAAAAGAAGAGGGGGAGAAAAGGAGATGAAGAAAGTAGTTTTCACATACATAACCTCCAGCTTTTCGGCTCACCTGGTGGGCTCCCCTTACTCACCATGCCCTGAGTGGATGATTAAAAAGAAATGGGGGGCTTAAGTGTGGGGGTAAGTGCAGGGTCTCTGGAGCTTTGCAGAGCACTGAACCGTGCTGCTACAGCTGTCTTCCAAACAAGCCCGACATTCTTTATTTATTTGTTATGAAATATTTATGGATGTTATGAAAGGTTTAAAATAATGTGTCTGTCTCTCTCCTGCCTATCCCCCCCCCTTCTCTTTTGCCCTGGCACACTCTTTTCTAATGCATAAATAATTCTGGCCTGTGGACAGTAGGACAGCACATTAGGTGGGATGTTTCTGCTGTATCACATTCTTTCTGCCTGAGAGAAAATATCATTCCCAGTAATTTTCTACACTTATACAATCTGCGTTGACAGTAAATAATTGATGTATGAATTTAGGACTAAACTCCAACACAATATGACTTTATGTCAAAGGGTTACTCCCAGCAGATTTTGAGCTAAATCATCTTGCAAAATGGGTTCTTTCAGTGGGAAAAAAGGCTTTTTGAATTATTTTAATGGAAAGATGGGACCTTCACGTAGCTTTCCTTTTGATGAGGTCTTGTTTTGCATGACTGGTAATAAAACCGAGCAATCTACCCATTATAAGATTGGAAATGTTTCATTTGTGATCACAAATGGATTTTTTTAGACTGACACAAGCTGTTTTTGTTCCTTTCATTCTTTTCTTCTTCTTCTCCCCCTTCTCTTTTCTATTTTTTTGTATTATTGTGGTAGGAGAGAGTTTGCATGTGATAGGGTGCCCTCTGCTTTTCATCCCTGTATCTTCCGTACGAAGTACAATTACATTTTAAATTACAAGCCAGATATATTTGCAACTTATAAAGATACATAATGGGAAGAAAGGCTTAAAAAAGAAAAGATTACAAATTTCCTCCGATTGCCTCAATTAAAATCCTTTTCATCCCTGAGGGAAAGTGGTTACCATACAGCAGAGGGTAAGAAAGAAGAAACAGAACAGAGAATGGACTCTTTCATGATACAGTTGGAAATAAAGAGTTCTATACCTATTATAGATGAGACAGGAAGATCAAAGGAAAGACATTACTTGAATGACCCATAGTCAAATATCCCCTTTTTGTGTTTTGTTTTAATGTACAATAGATGGAAGGAAGGAATGTTCTGGCTTTCCTTTTAACATTCTGCTTTTGCATCATTGCTGATGCAGCAGGAATATATAAAGAGTGGGCTTTTTTTACATTAAAAATATAATTACAGACTTTGAATAAATGTCAGGATTATTATCTTTGTCAGGATTTCTTTGCTGCTTAAAATTGTAATGACACTTGTTCACTTAAGTTAAACCTCCACTTACAGGAAAATAATTGAATTTGTTGTGACAGGTAGCCTGAATGCTGGCAAAAGTGCTTATTGTGAAACTGGACAAAATTGCCTCTTGGGACTATAAAAAACAAAAGCTATGCTTTTCTTTATCAACAATAGAGGAAATATCGAACAGAGACCATGTGCTGTAGATGGTGGTCCGTGCCTCTAAGAGGGGGTGGAGAAATCCAGCTTTCATCAAGGAGAGAGAGAGACAGAGAGAAAGAGAGAAAGAGAGAGAGAAAGAAAGAAAGAAGAAATAATATAATGCTACAACTCTATGCCATTTACTTGAAATACATAACTTTTACAGTATGGTACTTATGCAGGAGGCTGCTAGAAACAGCACTTGGTGATTCCATATGGTGGCTGGCTGCACCATGTTCGAGTTGCTCATTTCTGACTTGGTCCATCGTATTGAGACTTTCCTTTCCAGTACAATCTGTTCCTGGTTACAGCTGATGCTGGTGTAGAAACTTTCCACACAACGGGAATAACTCATGTGGCAAATGGCTGTCATGTGTAACAGCTACTGAGCTGTTGCTGTGCTAGTGAGAATGACCACTAGCACAACGGGAAGCTCATGCTGGCTAGTGCAACTGGAACGTAGCTGAAACTACTGCTTCTGGAATGGGACAAGTCAATGGAGCTTGCAGAAGGGAGCTATGTTGACTTGTCCTGTTCCAGAACTGGTCGTTTCAACTAGTTTCCTAGGTTATGCTAGCTTTCCATTGTGCTAGCAGTCATTCTCACTAGCACAAGGTGTTAGGGATGCTGGAGAAATTCGAGTCGGACTAAAATGAGTTCGAATTTCTAAGAATCTAACCTGCAGAATCCGCTGTGGACCAGTCCCCTTGGGCCACACCAAGTCTGTGGACTTCTGGATCTTTTTTTTTTTTTTTTAACTTTCCCAAAATCTATACATATTTATTTGCAGGAAAATCCACATGTTTCTGTTGAGACTGATAAATATACGCAGGGAAAATCTGAATGGAATGGGGGATAATATGCTAAATGTTACGTACTAAGGTAAATTATGTAAATTGTTGCAAACCCTCTTACATAACTATTTGCATATTTTTCTGCATAGTGAAAACAATTCTGCCTGTGAGCGTACGGCGGAACAAAAGGCACCTGGCGATCCGTGAAAAGCAGATGGAGTGGACTTTACACGGTCTGTACATCCTTAGCGCTGGTGGAATTTCAGCACTGGATACTGCCCAATGAACAGAGCCACTGCCATGCAGAAACTTTTTTCATCAGCTCCCATGTGGTGGACATTATTTTTATTTATTCATTCTTTGAATGTATATCCTGCCTTTCTATTATCTATATTCAAGGTGGCTTTACATGCATCAGTTTGCACAGGGCCCTGGAGTACAGAGATCAAATGGGATTACAAAATCCTACACATGGCAGTGGAATATGTGAGACTTAGGCCTGCTCATGTGTCCACTGACTTCAGTGAGATTTAAGCAATCTAAATGTGTGCAGCCCATCAAGGCACATTTATTCATTTATTTATCTAGTTTATTTTACAGCTGTGCACAACTGGCCTCCTGAAATTCCCCACCTTACTTGTGGTCAGAGAAATTTGGGAGACAATTTTACCAAATTTCTTCAGGAGAAGGAGAAATTCTCAGCAGTTTCTCCCAGGCAGGGCTCCCCATTGGCAGGGGTCATGGCACAGCTTCTTTCTTTTTTGGTGAGGGGTTTGGGAGTTTCCATTCTGCAATAGCATCAGCTGTCTTGGCAGGCTGGCCCCAGTTTGCATCCACTGCAATGCAGGTGGGAGGCAGTGTTGTGTCAAGCTCCAGGGATGAGGTGGAGCTAGTGCTCTGCCAAAACCTGTCCTCCAGTTTTCTGAAAGTTTTCTCCCCCCATGAAAAAGGCTTCCATTCTTCTCCCTCATTCAGGATGCTTTATAATTTATTTTTGCGGTGTTTTTGAGCTTAGCCTCCCAGGCTGCCTGCATGTCCTGATGCGAAAAAGGCCCATGGGAGGAATTATCTCATGATGCCTTAAACTGGGCTTTAATTAAAGTGTAAGAAGCTGAGGAGGCTACAGGCTACCAGAGAGAGGATGGTACAATGAAAGACAGGACACGTGTGCTCAGTCCTCAGCCACCTTCTAAACGATGTGAGCCCAAGAAACCCAAACTCAACCCACAAGAATTTCTCTGAATCTTTCCCTCCTTTGAATTTCTTTTCAAAAGCTATTTCTCTTCTATCAATTTGAATGAGAATGGTTGAGAAATTTTTGGTACAGCACTACTTTATTGAATGTATATTCTGCCTGTCTACCTGCCCCCCATGGCATCAAAAATGGTGCTCAAGATTGGCTAGCAATTTTTTTCCAGATCTGTGTGTCTGTGTGTCTTGTATCCATCCATCTATCTGCTGGACATATAATGGATGTGGCTGACATAGGGATGTCAGAGAAATCCACATCAGATTCAAATGAGCTCACATTTCTATGAATCTGACCTGTGGACTCTGCAGCTTCTGAGTTTGCAGATTCTGTGGACTTGTGGACAATTTTTAAAAAAATGTGTTTGTGGGGGATTTGTGAAAATCCCCACTTGTGCTAATGCACATTAATGCTAATTGGCACTAACCGTAATATGCATTAGTACAATTATTATTATTATTATTATTATTATTATTAATTGCATTTCTATACTGCCCCACAGCTGAAGCTCTGTGGGCAGTGTACAAAAGTTAAAACATTAAATACAATATAAAAACTTTAAAAGCCATTTACAAAAAAGCACACAGACAATATACACAAACAACTTATAATTAAAAACAACATTGAACTATCAGACTTAACTAAAGACACAGTTTACATAGTTAACTGAAGTGCTAATGTGCATTAGTGCAAGTGTGTATTAGCGTAAGTGAAATGAAATTCTCTTACATCCCTAAAAAATATCTGATTCTGTCAATAAGTAGATGATGGAATGAAGGCACCTGACCATCAGAGAAACACAGATGGAATGGATTTAACAAAGTCCATACATGCCTAGTCTGATGCAGTTGACATGGCTAAGCTAACACAGGTAGTGCTGGACTGGGCTCAACCGATCTAACTATATGACTTGGTTCACACACTCAGCCAGCCAAAGAGTGTCATGAAAGACATGCCCTCCCCTCCGCCATGCAATAAGGCAACATGAGATGTGGATACTTCCCAGCCTCTTCTTGGAAAGGAAAGAATCCTACAAACTGGGCCTATACTTGTATGGCCCTGTGCTTGGAGCACCCAGATCTCATGCTGTCTTAATGCATGTCAGAAGGAGTATGTATTTACTCATTCCTCCACCATCAAAAGAGAATGTGGATCAGGTAAGCATATGATCCAGCCCTAAGTAGTTTAGCTGCTGATAGTAATATCAGATTTGCCGTGCTTTTTTGTGGCTGAAGGCATTTTAGCATTTTAGCTTCCTAGTCTTTTAGTTTTGGTGTGTTAAATCTGTATTTTAAATCTCTGCATTGCTGCTAGGTTTTAATCTGGTTTTATTCTGGTTGTATTGTTATATTGTGGTTTTAATGCGTCTATATTTTATATTGTTTTATCCTGCACTTTTTAGTTTTAATTTTTGTGAACCGCCCAGTCAGCTTTGGCTATTGGGTGGTATAGAAATGAAATAAGCAAACCAGTAAATAAATAAAATGAAGGTGGAAAAGAAGACTGGCAAAATTCTGCTTCTAATTTCAGATATCCTTCCATTAAGGCAGTTGCATAAAACCTAAACCAAAATAAATTATTGTGTTCAACCATTAAGGAACTAGAACGGTGTTCTATTAGATAGAAAGTCAACCTGAAGTAGGGTGGTGACTTATTCATTGCCAAAAAGAGGAACTGCCTCAGATGAGCATTTAGAAATAATTACTATATTTCAAAGAGAAAGAGAATACGTCTCACCATAGTGGGAAGGCCTGTGACCTGGTGAGCTATGTGCCTGCTCTGTCTGCTGTTGTCCAGGAGCTAACAGTTGATGGGCAACTTCAAGACCCCCCCCCTCTCTTTTTTGATGGTTCGTTAACTGGACTTGGACTGGACAGCCCTTCAAATAGAGGACACTTTCAAACTGAGGACTGTTCTCTGCCAGCCCTTCAAGTGGAGAATTGTCCATTCTAAATTAGGGCACATGGCTACCCAAATCTGAAGCTCTTGCTAGGGTTGTACGAAAGTCACTTACAGTTTCGTGGATCTGCTTTGCGGTGTGGGGGGGGAGGCGCTCCGTCCCTCCCCCCTGAATCCTCGATGGGGGGGAGGTGCTCCGTCCCTCCCCCCAGAGTCCTGCCCGGCCGGCTCCGCTCCGCAGGGATTCCGTGGAGCCGCCAGCTGGTTCCGCCAGCAGCTGGTCATCCGGCCGCTGGGTAGCAGGGACGCAAATGGTGGCTGCTGCTGCTGCCGTTTGCGTCCCTGTATTCAACCATGATAGGCTACGTAAATATTTATGTAGCCTATCATGTCTGGGTTAAAAAAAAGAAGAAGTACGCAAATGGCGGCGGCTACAGCGGCCGCCATTTGCGTTCCTTATTTTTCGCCGTCTTAGTCTACATCAATATTTACGTAGACTATTACGGCGAAAATAAAGGGGAACGCAAATAGTGTAATGGGCACTATTTGCGTTCCTTTTTGATTCACCTTTTTAGCCTACGTAAATATTTACATAGCCTACGTAAGTCTTTACGTAGCCTATGATGTCTATGTAAAAAAAAAGAAAGAAGACCAGACTGCAAATGGCGGCGGCGGCTAGTCAGAAGTAGGGATGGACGAAAGGGACTTACCTAGGGATGGTGGAGAATTTCTCCCTGAAACTTCGGGGGGCCGAGCGCCAACGTGTTCGGCCCCCCGAACAAGTTTTGGGGAGAAATTCTCCGCCCCCCCCGCCCCCCGCCCCCCCCCCGGGACGGGACTTACCTTTGGCGAATGTCCCTCCCGGCGGCAGGTCCGGCCGGTGGTTCGGCGGGTCTTCATCCGGGGCGGGAGCGGCAGCCGGTCTTTTGACCGGCCGCCGCCGCCGCCATTCCAATAAAAGAAAAAAAAAACGCCCCCATGATAGGCTACGTGACAATTAACATAGCCTATCACGGCTAGATTTGCAAAGTCAGCCGTGATAGGCTACGTAAATCGACACGTAGCCTATCACGGGTGACTTAAAAAAAAAAAATAGCACGTACGGATAATGGTGGCCCCCATAGGGAGCCGCCATTCCCGTTCCTTATTTGGTCGCTGTAGTCTACGTAAATCTTTACGTAGACTACGGCGAAAATAAGGGCAACGTAAATAGCGTTCCCTTATTTTCGCCGTAATCTACGTAAATCTTTATGTAGACTAGATGTGCCAAAATAAGGAACGCAAATGGCGGCGCCCATGGGCCGCCGCCATTTGCATACACGCTTTTTTTTTTCAAAGTCACCTGTGATAGGCTACGTGACGATTTACGTAGCCTATCACGGCTGACTTTGCAGATCTAGCCGTGATAGGCTACGTTAATCGTCACGTAGCCTATCACGGGGGCGTTTTTTTTTAAAACTTTTTAGTTCGTGGCCGGGCGAGGTGAGGCGCCTCCTCCCTGGCCTGAATTTCGGCCGGGCGAGGCGGGAAGCCTCCCCCCCGGCCTGAATTTCGGCCGGGCGAGGCGGGAAGCCTCCCCCCCGGCCTGAACTTCGTGGGGGGAGCAGCGAAGCGCCTTCCCCCCACCGCGAAAAGCTTCGAGGACAGGTAAGTGACTTTTGTGCACCCCTTGACTTACCTGGTCCCGCAGCTTGCTTCGCGGTGGGGGGGAGGCGCTTCGGTTCTCCCCCCGAAGTTCAGGCGAGGGGGGGAGGCGCCCCGCCTCGCCCAGCCAAAATTCAGGCTGCGGGGGAGGCACCCCATCCCTTGCCGCCGAAATTCAGGCCGGGGAGGAGCGCCCCATCTACCCGGCCGCGAAAAAAAAAGTAAAATAAAACATATACACACACACCCGTGATAGGCTACATAATGATTTACGTAGCCTATCACAGCTAGATTTCCAAAGTCAGCCGTGATAGGCTACGTAAATCATCACATAGCCTATCACGGGTGACTTTGAAAAAAAAAAAGCGCGTACGCAAATGGCGGTGCCCATGGGGCGCCGCCATTTGCATTCCTTAGTTTGGCACATCTAGTCTACATAAAGATTTACGTAGACTACTGCGAAAATAAGGGGAACGCAAATAGCGTAGCGTCTACGCTATTTGCATTCCCCTTATTTTCGCCGTCTTAGTCTACGTAAATATTTACGTAGACTAAGACGGGCCAAAATAAGGAACGCAAATGGCAGTGGCCGTAGCCGCTGCCATTTGCGTACGCGCATTTTTTTTTTAAAAGTCAGACGTCATAGGCTACGTAAAGATTTACATAGCCTATCACGGCTGACTACAGGGACACAAACGGTGGCGACTATGGCCGCTGCCATTTGCATCCCTGCTAGCCAGCAGCTGGATGTCCGGCTGCTGGCGGAGCTGGCTGGCAGCTCTGCGGAATCCCCGCGGAGCAGAGCCGGCTGGCGAGGATTCCGGGGGGAGGGACGGAGTGCCTCCTCCCCCCAGCGGAACCCGGCGGAGCCAGGTAAGGCCAATTTCGTACATCCCTATTGGAATGTAGATCTTCCAGCAGCAATGTGTTCAAATAATGTCATGATAACAAAATGAATACAAATGAAATTTAGAACAGAGAGAAAAGATCCACATATCACCCCTGCAAAGAATCGTGAAAATCAAAGATGTAAACATCACAACATCTGGAGAACCTTGCCAGATCAGGTTGAAAACCTGTGCAGTTTGGCATTTCTCTAACAGTGGCCAGGCAAGAGTTTCCTCCTGTGGTTTATTCCCAGCATCCGACATTTGGAGGTATACTGCTTTTGAAGATGAAGGTTCTGCCTAGCTATCATAGCTAAAAGCCAGCGTTAGGCCTGTTGTCCATTAATTTAGACAACCCTTTTAAAAGCCTTCTGAGCCAGTGGTAATCAGCAGGACAAAGCTAGCGATACACTATGGGCAGTGCATTTTCACAGATGTGAGTATATGCTTAAATTTAGGGAGAACATGAAAATTAGAATGTATTAAGTGTTGTATATCACCTCTTGACAGATGTGCTTCCTTTGACAAGTACTTAAGCACACATCCCAGGATAAGATCTATTCACGACAATGTTGCATTTAGAGCTACATGCAAATGGCCTCTGGAAATTCTCTGCCCCATTTGCAGGCACAGAAAATGGTTGGTTGGTTGGTTGGTGGGTGGGTGGGTGGGTGGAGCAGGGGGAGTTTTCCCTAAATCTCTCCAGGGAGAGGAGAAATTCTCCAACAGGTTCTCAGGAGAGGCGTTCCCATTAGCAGTGGCACTAGCTCTTCTTCCTCTTCCTCTTCCTCTTCAGGAACAGGAGGCGGCTGTTGCTTGCGCGCCAAACAGCAGCTACGCCTCCTTTCCGCGCCCTCCATCGTCTGCATCGAGCATCTAGCAAGCCTCGTTCCTGCACTTTCTCACTGCTAGGATTACTATCTATCTCAGGAATGCCAGTAGGAGGAATCTTTGCCAGCTGCTGTGCCTGAGAGGGATGAGCTGGCTCCTCTCCCATGGATTGCTGATCCTCCTCCAAATCAGAACTGCTCTGGGGTTCTATCGGCTCAGTTTCCACCCTGACAATTACACTGCCACAGACACACAGACACTTGTATTCTTAGGGTTATGAATTTGATCTTTGCGAATTCCTGCATGAACGTATACAATCCACACCTCCCAGATTAATTAGTGATTAGAACATAATTATCCTTTCGCTTTTTGCACTTTGTTGAACGTTGTAATGCAATTCTTGGCTCAAAAGGTGTAACAAAATGCATTTTAAAATGCATGTTTTAGGATAAAATATGTTTCGAAATTCATGTGCTCAGATAAAATGTGCTTATAAATGTGTATTTTGTGTAGGGGTGTATGGACTCCCCACTGTCTGTTCCAGTGGGGAATCCATCGGGGGGGGGGGGAGACGATCCGTTCCTGCCCCTGGAATCCTTCAGAGTGGCTCCACTCCGCTTGGATTCCCGGTGGGGGGGGGAACTGGCTTGGGGGCCACTCACCTTCCCTCCTGCCAGCCAGAGCTGTTCGCTTCCTCCCTCTCCCTACTGATTGCCATGTCTTAAAAAAAAAAAAAAGCGATCGGGAGGATATGCCCATAGACTTAGATGCAAATAGAGTCATGAATCTTGCATCCAAGTCTGTGCCCATAGGCTTATATGCAAGATTCATGGCTCTATTTTGCATGTAAGTCTATGGGCACATCCTGCTGATCGCTTTTTTTTTTAAAGACATGGCGATCAGCAGGGACAGGGAGGAGGCGAATGGCTCTGGCTGGCAAGAAGCAGCCAAGTGCCGTTCCGCCTCCAGTCCTCCTGGAGCGGAGGTAAGTGGTCCTGATCCGCTGCGGATTCCTGAGGCTGGATTCCAAAGAATCTGACCTCATTTGAATCCACAGCAGATTTCTCTGACATCCCTAATTTTGTGAGAAAATATGTTCAAAATACAGAGTTAAATATGTGTGTATTTATATATGAGTGTTCATGTGGATTTTTTTTTTAAAATTCCACATTACTGTGGAAACGAGGCAGAACAGACTTATGAATGAACACTTTACATAATTGACATGAGCTGGAAATAGAACAATCAGTGCATCCCTATGTTCAGTCCTAGGCAAGCAGTGAAACAAGTCCAGGAGGTTTAAAGAGGTCCCCCTGGTCTGGCATTCATGGCTGGCAGGCTGTGTTTGGGTTGGTGGATCAGAAGCTGTGGAGGTCTGGGGTACACTTTGAACATTGGGTTCACTGTGTGGCCTTGGGCAGGTCTCTATACCTCAGCCTAGCTTATGTCACATGGCAGTTCTGACAACAAAATGGGAAATAGCCCATACACACACCCTTGAGCTTCTCAGAGGAAGGGCAGGATCAGGACTGGCTCCAGGGGGTGACAAGGTTGGGCATTTGATGGGTCCCCAAGACCAGCCAAGGACCATGCTGCTCCAACAGCACCACTGTTGTCACTGTCCACTGAGCATCCTAGAACAGGGGTGGGCGAAGTAGATGTGGATCCACTGGTAGATCTCCGAGCAATTTGCAGTACATCTCTTAGTGATTTCCAGTAGTTCACCAAGAATTTCTGACCCCCTATGGGTTAAGAATAGCAACAATAAAATCACCCCCCTCCAAACTCTAAATCTCACTGCTGAAATGAAGAAAGCTTGGGGTGGTGATGATGGGAGTAACCAAGAGAGCATTTTTGTGTGGGAAGATGGAAGATCTGTTCAGTTCTGTTACTCAAAACAAATTATTCTGATTCTCAAAACAAATTCCTGGGCTCAGAATTCTTTAGTTCTAAGTGTGTGTCCAGGCTCCAGTTAGTTGATTTTGCATTTCAAGTAACAAATGAAGGAGATCCCAGAAGCCTGAAATCTGCCCACCACTATCCTAGAAGATCAGCGGCAGCACGAGAAAATTCTTGGTTTGTGTATCCTGACCCTTTGAGGGTAAGTGGGCACACAGGATGCCTTGTCTTGCCTGAGGACCCCCCCCCCCAAAATCCTGGGGCCACCACTGAGCAATTGTTGCTAAATAGATCAATGCCATAATTTTCTGTTTGGCTTCAATCTCAGCCTGCTAGAAAAGACCCCCCCCATTTCCCTTTATCTGTTTGGTTCGCCTTTGTGCACAAATCCCACCCTTCAGATCCATAGGCGGTCATTGAAAGAAAAAAGAAAGTTAAAGGAAAGTTGACTCTTGCAGCTACAGTAGTAGCATAAATGCAACCACAAAATAAGGGTGTGGGGGAGTGAGTAGAACTACATTTTGCTTGAACATGTTGATTAGAGAGATCCAGATTGCTCTGTGATAGAAACTGACTGTGTCATGTAAACCAGCTGGTTGGTATTCTTCCCCACTCCCTTCCTCTACACCCATCAAATGGGCCTCATTTCATTCCTTAGCAAGCAAAAATAAAAATGGCTCCAGGCGTTAGCATACTCCACTAAGGTGCTGGATCAATGACCCTCCCTCAGCATCCCTTTCTCCCTGTGTCAGTCTTTCCCTTTTGAACACTTGAACATCTTCAGACCTTAAAGAAAACAAAACGCTAGAAGGCAAATGCTTCTTCCCCTTCCTGTTTGAATGTTGCTGATGCACCAAGTTCTTTCCAATCTCCAATAACAGGCCCCCTACAATATAACTGGCAGAGCCTGACTGCCAATCTATAATGTTCCTGGCCATGATTAATCTGATAAATAATAAATATATCAATCTAGTCTTTTAGACAAGGACAAATTCTTACCAGCGGGGAGGCGCGAAGCCTCTTTTACAGCTGCCTGTAGTGCTGGAATTAATTATTTAATGCTTAATTCTTTGGGAAATGAGAAAGTTTTGATTAATGTTGTCCAGTGTCATTTCTTGCTTGTTTGATATGTGTCAGATAATTTTTTCCTTGGCAGTTGCTCTGAAGAACCCAGAGGCAACTGTCACCGGGATCAGACACTGAATTTCGAGAGATTAATTGAAGTGAAAATTTATAAGTTGAATGTTCCGTTAAGTGCTGGCCTGAACTAACCTTTTCATGGGCTAAATTTAGCCGTGTGAGTGTGTTTGGTAATGTTGGCCTCCCATTGCCCTTGGTGTAAAACATTTGTATTAAATGCTTCTAGAAACCATATTTTCTTGTTGCGTTTTTGAAATGGATTTGTGTCAGCATGATTCATATATTCAGGGTAGAGTTGTGAGCATTTTATTTCAAAAAGATAGACCCTCTGGGTGGGACCAGCAGGAGATCCAGGGTAGGCAGAGCCTAGGCAGAATCTAGTGGATCGGGGCAAAGTGAGGGCAAAAGCTGTTGTCATTATGGTTAGACCCTGGTAGAATCTGGTGGGTCATGGGTGGAGTTTGGCAGACTCTGGAGTTTACCATCTTCTCAGATGCCAAGTATTGGTTTTTGATCAGAATGCAGTTTTAGATTGCTTCCACACTAGCCATTTTCTCTGTAACTGACATCACACACTTACTCTGTTATTGCAGGGAATCCAAACAATATGGTTGCCAGCCCATTGCATCCCAGTGTTTTCCATGTTGGCTTCTCATCTCCCCCCCCTTTTTTTTGCAGATGGACTTCCATTTATTGATGTTTGGGCTTGATGGTCTTATAGGCCCCTTCCAACCCTACTATTCGATGATCCTATGATGCATTTAGTGGGGGAGTGGTTTGTGATGCCCCAGTTTCCTTCACTAGTCCACAGCTTCCTGTGACTGAAATAGCCTTGTCCAGATCAATAAATAAATAAATAAATAAATTAGTTTGCACAATTCCTTCCTTTAGGAAATAATACCACCACCCTCCTTGGAGTAGCAACTCCAGCAGAGGTAGAAAGATAGAAAGAAAAAGCTCGGTGACTGATTGAGAAAAGGAGATGGAAGGCTGCTGCCCAGTACTTTCACCCTTCTCCTCTAGCCCAGGCTTAGGGCTGGGCAGAAGGTAGATATCCAGATGTTTTGGACTTCAACTCCCAGAAGCCCCTGCCAGCATGGCCAATGGTCAGGGATGCTGGGAGCTGAAGTCCAAAACTTCTGGAGATCTATCATCTGCCCAGCCCTACTTTAACCCACAGCTGAACCTTCCTGGTTACCTCCACAGCTGCATCCTCTGAGCCATGCGTCTGCTGCTGCCAATCCCTGCGTGCCTGCCTACTTTCTTTCCTTTGCTTGCACTATAGCCAGCCCAGGTCCAGCACCCATGAATCAGCACCAGGGAGAGGAGAGGCAGGAGGCAGCTTGAGGAGCATCAGTGGGAAAACATGTCTGGCACAGGATGGGAGGAGGAACGATGGGGTGCAGCTGTAATTGGTCAACAGGAGATCTGTAGGTGGAACCTCTGGCTTGCCTTGCTTGCTTGGAGGAAGGGAGCATTATGCACTGCTTTGCATTTGATGTTAAAGCTCAATGGTATGAATAAAGATAAAATTAAATAAAAGTGAAAGAATGCTGCCAGATAGAATGTTGCCCTTGGATGTTGAGCAGGTAGGGTTTCCACTCCCTAAAACAAATGGATTGACTTAGGCAGGTTAGCCAGGGTTGTTGTAAGGACAAAGTAAAGTTGAGGTTTAGTTGTGGTGGAGGTGGTGGGCATCCAATACTGGCAATTCTAAGCAAGTGAGGACAAGCATGGTCATACAGCAGTGCCCTCCAGATATGTTGGACTACACCTCCCATCACATCAGCCAGCATAGACCATGCCTGTGGTGGCTAGTGATGATGGGAGTTTTAGTCCAGCATATCTGGTGGGCATCAGGTTGGCGAAGCCCATCAGATAGTGCTAGGTTCTGTTACTATGTCAAGTGCTGTGTGTGGCCACCACTTCCTGATGAATGTGGAATAGCAGCACCTGAGTGGCCGTAAGGAGCCCTAGTGTGGTGAGGTGCTTGCTGGTTGGTCTAGTAAAATACTGATTTTACCAGTAAAATACTGTCTGAATCTAATTGCCAAAACTAACTCCAGGCCCTGTTCTCTTCCCACTTCTAGAGTTGTGAGTAGAATTGCTTGAGGTGAGGGGACTGGTAAAAAAAGAAGTTGAAAAGGTAAGTCAAGAGGGCCAAATCTCTCTAGAATGCTTGGGGGTTACTCAAAACTACCATAATAGAAGGTCGGCTAGAATGTATACCAAAGGTCAAGGAAGAAAACACAAGTCTAAGAAGTCACCAGCATGGTTAACAAGCAGTGCCAGAGAAACTATTAAGAAAGGAAGGATCCCTTCAGAAAAATGGCTGTCTTGCCCAAGTGAGAAGAACAAAAAGGAGCACAAACTTGCAAGAAGGAAATGCAAGCAGACAAGCCTGGGCCCCCTATTCACCAGGGTCCCAGTTTGTGCCACGGCGTGGGTGGTAAGCCAGGAAGGCTCTGAAGGAGGGGGCCCGGGGCTGTGGCCAGCTGTTGATGGCCATGCCTCCCGCAGCCCAATCAGAAGCACTGGCTGGGCGTGTAGGGGATGGAGCTGAAGGGGCAACCTGGAGGGACGAGTTTTCCCTCCAGTCCTCTCCTCGGCTACTTCAAGAGGCTCAGGCCTCCTCCACACTCTGCTGCCTTGGCCTTGTAAGGTTGCCTATTGGTATGGACTGCAGTCAGTTGCTGGTTGATGGGGCTGGAAAGGAATTTTACCTGGGGATCACAGGGTTTTCGCCTTCCTCATAGCAATGTAAGTTGGTTTAAAGGTCAATTCTTAAGTATCATTGTCACACCTTTAGTGTGGATGGCATTGGGCTGGATCCAAATCAAGGGGAAAGGGGGTACACACCCCAGTGGAAGGGGGGTCCCTGGGGGGTGGGCTCAGGGCTCCAGCCCAGCTCAGGGGCTGGCATGTTGGTGCCAGTCCCAGGGGAGCAGGCATGTGAATGGCCCATGCTGTGGCATGGTCAACCCCATGCTCTGGCCAAAACCTCCCCTATGGGGCCACCCAGCACTCAGGCTGAGTTGTGAATCAGTCAGCACTGCAGGCAAGCAGGCCAATGATTGGATCCAGCCCCATACCATGTCAAACTCTACACTGTAACCAATAAAGTTGTGGTCGGTTCATAACCCAATATTTTCTCTGTGTAGTTCTTGGTAGACCTTCCAGGTCAGTCACCCAACAATAAAACATTATTTATATTCATCAGAAGTGGGAACTGGGAAACTGGCTAAGGAGGTAGTTGGACCATTGGATGACAACAGAGGTAAAGTATTAAAGGAGGGTAAAAAACTTGCAGAGAATCTGAATGAATTCTTATTTTTTGCATCTGTCTTCACTGTAGAAGATAGGGCAGATACCTGTGCCTTAATGGATATTTTCAGTCTAGGGAGTCTAGAACTGAGGCAAAAAGTGCTGGCAAGAGATGAAGTTCTAGACCTTATGACAAACTAAAAGCCAACAGATCACCGGGCCCAGATGGTATCCATCTTAGAGTTCTCTAACAAAAATGTGTAATGTGTCCCTAAGATTGGCTTTTGTGCCAGATAGGGATGGTAGAGAATTCCGCCACAGACTCCAAGGAGGCTGGATTCTAAGAATCCAGCCCCTCGGAGTCCGTGGCAGAATGGACCATCCACCACCCCGCGAAGTTGCCCCAGAACAGATCCTACCTGCCACCGGCCGGGTCCGGTCTGTCCGCTGCCATCCTGCGGAAGAAAATGGCGTCTGGTGTAGTGGACACCATTTACGTCCCTTCTCTTTGCTGTGATAGGCTACGTAAATATTTATGAAGCCTATTACATCGCCTATTACGTCGCCTATCACTACCTTGGTCCATTTGCGTCCCAGTGGCTGGAAGTCCACCAGTGGCTGGAGCTGTCCGGCAGCTCCGCGGACTCGCTGTGGAGTAGAGCCGGCCGGCAAGGATTCTGGGGGGGAGGGACGGATCACCTCCCCCCCACTGCAGACCCCCTTGGGCTCCAGGTAAGGGGGTTTCGTACATTCCTAGTGCCAGAGAACTGGACAGTGACCAATATAACACCAATTTTTAAAAGGGAATCCAGGGGGAAAGGCCAGTTAGCATAAAGTCTGTTCCAGGTAAATTGGTGGAAAGTGTTATTAAAGATAAAATTATCAAGGATATAGAAGGAAAAGTCCCACTGAAAAAGCATTGACATAGCTTCTCCAAAGGCAAGTCTTGTCTCATTAAACCTTTTAGAGTTCTTTCAGAGTTTCAGTAAACATCTAGGGGTGATCTGGTAGGCATTGTTCACTTGCACTTCCAAGAGGCTGTTGACAAAGTCCTTCATCAAAGGCTCCTGAACAAGCCTAGCCCTCATGGGAGATCCTCTTATGGATAGGTAACTAGTTAAAGAACAGAAAGCAGAGAGTAGGAATAAAAGGCCAGTTCTTCCAGTGGAGGCATGTAAACTGTGAGCTCCCCCAAGGACCTCTATCAGGACATGTGTGTTTTTTTACTTGATCTCCAGTTAGGGGTGAACAGTGAGATGGCCAAGTTTGCTGATGATGCCAAATTATTTAGGGTGGTTAAAA
The DNA here is from genome assembly GCF_057233095.1 of Heloderma suspectum. Lineage (NCBI taxonomy): Eukaryota > Metazoa > Chordata > Lepidosauria > Squamata > Helodermatidae > Heloderma > Heloderma suspectum. Next base: position 138,193,883 of record NC_139461.1, read on the forward strand.
CAAAATGGGATCACAAAGAGCTCCAAAAGGATCCCTCCTAACTCTAGGAATGGGCATTAAAATGCAGTTCAATATAAGCAAGTGTAAAGTGATGTACATTTCGGCAAAGAAACTTAATTTCACACACACACATACACACACACACACATATATATATGGGGATCTGACTGGTGGTGACTGACCAAGAAATGGATCATGGATTTGAAGTGGATAGCTCAATGAAAATGTTAACTCACTGTGCACATGCTGTGAAAAAGGTAAAATCCATGTTGGGGACCATAAGGAAAAGAATCAAAAATAAAACTGCTGTATCATAATACCATTACAAAGATCTATGGCGTGACACTTAGAATACTGTGTACAGTTCGGTCTTTTCTGCACCTTCTCCAGTCCTGCAATAGCCTTTTTTTTTAAATCTCAGACAGGATATTGTAGGACTGGAGAAGGTGCAGAAAAGAGAGCCAGAATGATCACAGGGCTGGAACAACTCCCCTAGGGCTGTGCACCGCCTCGGTATGAAGCCTGAATAACAAGGCGAAGCAGGCTGATTTGGAGGTGCCTCATTGTGATACAAAGCAGATCAGGCCAGCACTGAGGTGCTCCACAGTAAAGTGGCTCCTCCACGAAGTGCCTCATCCACCTTGTATATTCGGAGCTCTTCTTATGCCTTCTGAGTAGCCTCCTCGACAGGCTGTCTCCAAAATGTATCAACTTCTGAAAGATCATGTGGAGGGGCAGGAGGAGGAGGAGGAGGGAGGGGGGAAGGTGAGAGGACACAGAGGCACCAAATGTAGAGCGAGAGAGATCCGGCCACTGGAAGAGGCGGGGGAAGGGGAGAGGAGAAGGAGGAGGAGGAGTGAGTGGGCTATGCTGTGAGCCAGAGCCAGCCTCCGTTTGCTCATTGTGAGAGAAGTGGAGTTACTGGAGAGGAGAAGACTGTCTGAACATTATTTGGCTAGAGCAGTGGTCTCCAAAATGGGGTTCATGCACCTGAGGGGCAGCACAAGATGATCCATTGGGGTGTGTGAGTCTGATAATTGAGCAGCATCCTGTATTCTGACAAGCTGCCATTGTGTGCAATGATGGTGGGAGTTGGCAGGTGGCGATGGCGGCAGCAGCAGGATGGGATGGGAGCCGAGAGGGAAGCTCCATGGCATTTCTCTCTCCACTGCAGTCCTATCCTGCCTCTGCTGCGGCCACTGGGAGCAACTGCCCTAGTCTCTGCCAAGCCTTAACCCTTCCCACTCTCCTTTGGCAGAATGAAGCCGAGAAGAAAGTACGTGCTATGGGGGCCGGGTAAAATGGGGATCCATAAAATCAAAAAGGGATCCTCATGATGTCATATGATTTTTAAAGGGGAGACCCACAAAACCACCATCCAATCACAGAGCACATCTGCCTCCGTGGACTGAACCAGAAAAATCACGGATCTGCCATTTGTGGGCACAGCCATGGTGCAAAACCAGGGGAAAATGGCTCCCCCTATTCCCTGGAACAAGACGGTTGCCGGCGCATGTCCAGAGGGCCTAGAAGCTGGTGGCGGCAGCGGCGGCGCAGCATGCCCTCATTGCAGGCTGCCATTGCTGGCCTCCCTCAAGCTTTCATGGGCTCCTCGCAAGCAATGAACCCGGGAAGGCTTACGCAGGGGCAGGAGTTGGCCTCCAACTGGGAGCCCTCCCCTCCTTGCAAGGAAGGGAGGGAGCTCAGTGGGAGGGTGACTCCTGCCTCCCCTGCCTGGCTCAAGGCTTCACAATCTCCTTGCAAGCAAGGAAGCTGTGAAGGCTTGAACAGAGAGGGAGAGGGAGAGAGGGAGAGTGAGCGAGAGAGAGAGAGAGAGAGCGCACTTGGAGGGCAACTCCTGCCCTCATGCATGTCGGTGGTTGGCGGACCGTGATGGCCAGCGGTTTCCCCGGTACTGTCAGCAGTGGCTCCCCTGGTGGCAGAGCACCCCCCACAGAACAAGGGCCCAGGTAAGGAGCTGGTGGGTGGGTGATGTGTTGGGGGGGGAGTGGGATTCGGATGTCCGAATCCCGCTTTGGCTTTGTAGGCCAAGGCGGGTCAGGGCCCCCCTGAATCAGCCTGAGCCGAATCAGGCCTGCCTTGGAAGCCCTAAATTCTCCTATGGAGAAAGGTTACAATGTTTGGAGGTTTTTAACTTAAAAAAAAAAAAGGCAAGTAAGGGGAGGAGTCATGATAGACGTGCATAAAATTATGCGAAGTGGATAGGGAGACATTTTTCTCACCCTCTCACAAGACTAGGACCCTAGTCATCCAATGGAGCCAAGCGATCAGAGAATCATACCAGGCAAGAAGAAGCGCTTCTTTACAAAGTGCATAGTTAAGCTATGGGATTGGCTACCACAAGAGCTGGTGGTGGCCATCAGCTTGGATGCCTTTAAAAGGGGATGAGACAAATTCATAGAGGAGAAGGCTATCAGTGACTGCTACTCATGATGACTATATACTACCTCCAGTATCAGAGGTGGTACCCATTCATTCATTCATTCATTCATTCCATTTCTATACCGCCCACTAGCCAAAGCTCTCTGGGTGGTTCACAACGTGATAAAGCATAATATAAAGCCATTAATACACAAACATTTAAAACAATTTGAAAAAGTTAAAAATAAGTAACAATAAAACTACCGGGACCCAATAAAAACAAACACTTAAAAAGCCCCTCATATGCTGTCAAATGCCTGGCCTCTCAATACCAGTTGCTGGGACCATGAGTGGGAAGGTGCTACTGCACTCATGTCCTACCCGTGGACATCTCATAGGCACCTGGTTGGCGACTGTGTGAACAGAATGCTGGACTAGAAGGATCCTTGGTCTGGTCCAGAACAGGTCTTCTTATGTTCTTATGAGACTGCCAGACAGGGATGCCAGTTTAGGGCAGTCCTGCCCACCCTTCCATGTTTCAGATCACATGTGACTATATCTCCCAGGAGGAACACTTATATTATTGATGGTGTCAAAGTTCGTAATCACCTGGTTTGGAATATGAATTTGTCCAGCTCATGATGTTCAGTTGTATTTTGAATGGAGTGCCTTCGTCACCCCTTGGAACCCTTCTCTGGTGCATAATGTTAAATGAAAATCTGCACAGGTGTGATCAGCATTTAGCAGACCAGGCACCTGAAGCTAAATGTTTGGAAGGCACATGACATGAGCAGTTTCTTTTGCCCTTACTCTTGATGAAAATTATGTTCATTGCTGTGAACTATGTGACCACACTAGGGATAGAGAAGAATTTCAGAAATTGGAGGATGGATCCCAACCCTAGTTTGTTAATCTCGCCTTTGTGAAGTGAGCCCAAGGATGTGAGGTGATCCACTTTGAATCTCACCTTGGCTTATATCTCCTCCTCCTCCTCCTCCTCTTCCTTCTTGTCAATCTTTGACCAGGATGAATAAGCAAACAAACAATCCTACAGTTACCAGAGTCAAACCAAGTGCTATTTCTTCACTTTCCAGTGAAGGCTGCTGCACATGCTCAGTGTGTCTGTTTACTTATTATCCTGCCTTTCTGTCAAGAGTGGAGTTCAAGGGTTGCGCTGGTCATTCTGGGAAGTGCATCCCCCCCAACTCATTGACCATGATGAGTCAAATGAGATTAATTTTAAAAACTACAATTCCCTCAGTTCCTTCTGATGATAGAGGGTTCGAGATTGCTTAGAGACCTCCATTACAGCGAGCTAGGAACTTTGGGAGAGCATTCAGGAGAGCATATGGACTTCTGTGCATTACTATAAAGCTGCAACAAAGCAATATTGATGTGCTTGTGCATGCAGCAATATGGATGTGAATGTACGGATGGGACTATTTTTGCCTGGCTGGTATTTTAGCAATATGCAGAAGTGCATTGCAACACCAGTAAACAGTGCACAAAGAGAATCTTGCAGCAAAAATCATGTCAGCATTGCTTTATTGCAGTGTAGAAAAAGACCCACATGTATGGAAGGAAGTGCACACCATGACAAACTGCACACAAGCCAGCTTTGGAATTAATTTTAGAAATTCCCATTGTTAAACTGGAATCCAGGAGGAATGGAACACAGCACGTAGCAGACCAGTGGAACAATTAAGGATTGTAGTGGGAGAAATCCCTGTTATGTAGGAATGCCAAAGGTGCAAATCCCTACGTTCCTTGTGTTAATAAGCTGCCTTGTACTTATAAGTAGCTGTCTTAGACTGAGACAGGTAGGGATGACAACCTCAATATGAAACAATAGAATATATACGTTATGTACTATTGCACTATGCATTAGGAATGTGAGGAATCTATCTTGAATGGACCTCTCAGATGCTTGCTCTCTTTCTTCTATTCCTTCTCACATTTATTTAATACAGGGAATGCATCTATCTATCTATCTATCTATCTATCTATCTATCTATCTATCATCTATCTATCTGTTACTACAAAGCTCTTTCAATACCCATGGTCTCCCCACCTCACCCCATGGGACTTAGAACATATTCAATAAGTCTGGGCCTTTGCGTCTTGCACTCCCTAGAATTGAAATCTGAAATGGTAACCCTGTTTTCAGACAGAAATTAGTTGGTAATAGAAGTAGCATCCAAAAAGGCACTGATCATGAATTCATTTAAACTCAGGAGAGGCCTGAGACTGGACACAATCCCAGATCGACAGTGTGTTATTCTCAGCTCTATATCTTATTTATTCAAAAGCAGCAGTGCAAAGCAGCCACAATCCTGGCTCAGGGTTTCATAACTCATGAGAAGCTGCCTTATCCCAAGACATGAATGCATAATAGTCTCAGTTAGGGCAGCCGATCCTCTATTTTGGAGAGCTGGCAGAGGACAGTCCTCTATTGGAAGGTGTCCTCTATTTGATGGGTGGTCCAGTCCTGGTTTGAAGCCGAAGAACCATAAGGAATGAAAGCAGGGGCCTTGAAGCTCCCATCCACAGCTAGCACCTGGACAGCAGTCTGAGCAGGCACACAGGTCACCTGGTCAGTCATCTTCACTAAGGTGAGATGCATTGTATTTCTATTTAAATAATAGTTATTCTTTTAAAATTTCCACCTATACAGATACATTCGCATATGCAAATAGAATGCAAATTTGTGTCCTCTATTTTGGTGATACAATTCATAGAATCATAGAACAGGAGGGTTGGAAGGGGCCTACAAGGCCATCGAGTCCAACCCCCTGCTCAATGCAGGAATCCAAGTCAGAGCATCCCTGACAGATGGCTGTCCAGCCTCGTATTGAATGCCTCCAGTGTGGGAGAACCCACCACCTCCCTAGGGAATTGGTTCCATTGTCGTATTGCTCTAATAGTCAGGACGTTTTTCCTGATGTTCAGCCAGAATCTGGCTTTCTGTCACTTGAGCCCATTATTCCGTGTCCTGCACTCTGGGATGATCGAGAAGAGATCCCGGCCTTCCTCTCTGTGACAGCCTTTCAAGTACTTGAAGAGCGCTATCATATCTCCCCTCCGTCTTCTCTTCTCAAGGCTAAACATGCCCAGTTCTTTCAGTCTCTCTTCATAGGGCTTTGTTTCCAGTCCCCTGATCATCTTTGTTGCCATCCTCTGAACCCACTCCAGTTTGTCTGCATCCTTCTTAAAGTATGGTGCCCAGAACTGAACACAGTACTCCAGATGAGGCCTAACCAGTGGTGAGTAGAGGGGAACTAGTACTTCCCAGGATTTGGAAGCTATGCTTCTATTAATGCAGCCCAAAATAGCATTTGCCTTTTTTGCAGCCACATCACACTGTTGGCTCATATTCAGCTTGTGATTGACAGCAATTCCAAGATCCTTCTTGCTTGTAGTGTTGTTGAGCCACATATCCCCCATCTTGTAACTATGCATTTGGTTACTTTTTCCTAGGTGCAGAACTTGGCATTTATCGCTATTAAATGTCATTCTGTTGTTTTCCACCCAGCGCTCCAGTCTATCCAGATCACTTTGAATTTTGTTTCTGTCTTCCAAAGTATTAGCTATCCCGCCCAATTTTGTGTCATTTGCAAATTTGATCAGCATTCCCTGCACCTCCTCCTCCAAGTCATGAATACAAATGTTGAAGAGCACTGGGCCCAGGACTGAGCCCTGCGGTACCCCACTCGTTACATCTCCCCAGTTTGAGAAGATCCCATTGATAAGCACTCTTTGAGTCCAATTCTGTAGCCAACTGTGGATCCACCAGATCGTTGTTTCATCTAGCCCACTTTGAGCTAGTTTGCTCATCAGGATATCATGGGGCACTTTGTCAAAAGCTTTGTTGAAGTTGAGGTATATGATGTCTACAGCATTCCCACGGTCTACAAGGGAGGTGACTTGATCAAAAAATGAGATTAGGTTCGTCTGGCAGGACTTGTTTTTGACAAATCCATGTTGGCTTCGAGTAATCACTGCATTGTTTTCAAGGTGCTTACAGATGGATAACTTTGTCATCTGCTCCAGAATTTTCCCAGGGATTGATGTCAGACTGACTGGTCTGTCGTTCCCAGGTTCCTCCTTTTTACCCTTTTTGAAGATAGGGACAACATTAGCCCTCCTCCAGTCATCTGGCACTTCACCTGTCCTCCATGATTTCTCAAAGAGAATAGACAGCGGTTTTGAGAGTTCTTCTGCCAGTTCCTTTATTACTCCAGGGTGCAGTTAATCTGGCCCTGGAGATCTGAACTCATTCAAAGTCATTAGGTGTTCCTTGACCATATGCCTATCAATCTCAAGCTGCAATCCTGCCCCTTCAGCCTGTACTTCGCCTTTGCCAGGGGGGTCATAGACCCTCTTTTGGGAGAAGACTGAGCCAAAGTTGGAATTGAGCACCTCTGCCTTTTCTTTGTCATCTGTTATCGTTTTGCCATCCTTATTTAATAGCTGAACCACCATTCCTTTCCTCTGCCTTTTACTATGCACGTAGCTGAAGAAAGCCTTTTTGTTGTTTTTAGCATCCCTCGCTAACCTCAGCTCATTCTCAGCTTTAGCCTTCCTGACGCCATCCCTGCAACTCTGTGCTACCTGCCTGTACTCTTCCTTTGTTACTTGGTCTTCTTTCCACTTCCTATATGTGTCCTTTTTTGTTTTCAGGTCATCTCTAAGCTTTTTGTGAAGCCACATTGGCTTCTTCTGTTGTCTTCCACCTTTTTTTCTTGTTGGAATTGTTTGTAATTGTGCCTTGATAATTTCCTTTTCTAAAAGCTCCCACCCATCTTGGACTCCTTTTCTCGTTAGCATCGCTTGCCATGGGACCTTACTGATCGTTGTTCTGGGTTTATTAAAATCAGCTTTCCTAAAATCCAGGGTATGCGTTTGACTACACTCGGCTGTTGCTTCCCTTAGAACCAAGAACTCAAGTACAACATGGTCGCTTTCCCCCAGAGTTCCTGTAACTGCTACTTTATCCACTAAGTCATCTCTGTTGGTTAGGATCAAGTCAAGGATAGCCAATCCTCTAGTTCCTTCCTCTACTTTCTGTAGGAGGAAGTTATCCGCCACACAAGTCAGGAATTTCCTGGAGGGGCCATGTTTTGCAGAATTTGTCTCCCAACAAATATCAGGGAAATTGAAGTCTCCCATTACTACTACATCATGCTTCCTTAAAACATTGGCTATTTGTTTTTCAAAAGTTTCATCCTCGTCTTCTCCTTGAGTGAGTGGCCGTTAGTAGACTCTGACCACCAGGTTCCTTTTATTCTTTGCTCCATTTATTTTGATCCAGATGCTCTTGATGGGGCTACCAAGCTCATCCTCCTGTATTTCTGTGCAGAGATATGCATTTTTCACATACAGGGCAACCCCACCTCCCTTTCTGTTCCTCCTGTTCTTTTTGAACAAGTTATATCCTTCAGTTGCTCTATTCCAGTCATGAGAGTCATCCCACCAAGTCTCAGTTATACCTATCAAGTCATAATTTCCCTCTTGTATTAAGAGTTCAAGTTCGTTCTGTTTGTTTCCCATACTCTGGGCATGTAGACATCGAAGACCATGTGCTTCATAGACTGGCTTTCTTCCTACATGTGTCTGAACACTATTATTGGGCGCTATTAGAGCTGTTCCCTCTGTTGCGGTGCATGAGCCTATGTCCATTGTTACCCCCAACTTTACATCTCCCTTCCCCATAGGATTCAGTTTAAAGCCCTCCTGATTAAGTTCTTCATGCTGTGGCCAAAGACATTCTTCCCATCCTTTGTGAGGTGCAACCTGTCCCTTGCCAACAGCCCATCTTCCAGGAAGTATAGCCTGTGGTCCCAGAATCCAAATCTCTCTCATCAGCACCACCATTATAGCCAGTCATTCACCCAGAGTATTTTTTGTTCCCTTTCTATCCCTCTTCTAAATACTGGAAGAATGGATGAGAAAACTATCTGGGCCCCAAAGTTCTTGAGTTTCCTTCCCAAAGCTTCAAAGTCTGACGTGATTTCTTCGTAGCTCCACTTGGCAGTAGCATTTGTTTCCACATGGATGAGAAGAAAGGGATACCTGTCACTGGGCTTTATGAGTGCAGGCAACCTTTCAGTCACGACTCTAATCCGTCCTCCCGGGGGACAACATACCTGGAGAGTCCACAGGTCTTCGCAACATACTTGGGTCTCGATCCCATGCAGCAAGGACTCTCCTACTACTACCACTCTTCTCTTCTTGTTGTTGTTAAGGATGTCAGAGAATTCTGCCACGGATCTCAGTGAGGCCGAATGCCAGTGCATTCAGCCCCCCAAACTCCGTGGCGGAATGGCCTGCCACCCCCCTGCGGATCCCCCCCGGGATGAGACTTACCTGGGGCGGATGTTCCGGACGGCGGCGGCTCCAGTGGTGGCTTCGGTGGAGGTGGCGGCTGGTCTTCTGACAGGCTGCCGCCGCCGCCATTTGCAGTCTCCTCCCCCCCATTCGTGACAGGCTACGTAAAGACTTATGTAGCCTATCACGTCTGGGTTAAAAAAAAAAAACACGTATTCAAATGGCAGCGGCTACGGCCTCCGCCAATTGCATTCCCTATTTTTGGTTGTCTTCGTCTAAGTAAATATTTACGTAGACTAAGACGGCGAAAATAAGGGGGAATGCAAATAGCGTAGCGGACGCTATTTGCGTTCCCCCTTAGTTTCGCCGTCTTAGTCTACGTAAATATTTACGTAGACTAAGACGACCAAAAATGAGGAACGCAAATGGCGGCGGCCGTAGCCACCGCCATTTGCGTACGCATTTTTTTTTTTAACCCAGACGTGATAGGCTACATAAGTCTTTACGTAGCCTATCCCGGCTGAATACAGGGATGCAAACGGCGGCAGGTATGGCCGCCGCCATTTGCGTCCCTGCTAGCCAGCGGCCGGATGTCCGGCTGCTGGCGGAGCTGGCCGGTGGCTCTGCAGAATCCCCGCGAAGCGGAGCCGGCTGCCCAGGATTCCGGGGGGAGGGACGGAGCGCCTCTCCCCCCCAGTGGAACCCGGCGGAGCCAGGTAAGGGGGGTTTCATACATCCCTAGTTACTGTAGGCCTGGGTTTCATCGCCTCTGTTTGACTGACCTTCAGCCTCTTGCTCACTCTCATGTAGCTTCCCCTGTGATTCTTCCTCTGCAGGCTGTCCTCCAGTCTCATCTGCAAGTACCTGGAATCGGTTCCACAGCTCCACGGCTTTCACTGATGCAGAGTGGGGTCTATTCTTCTTCTCCTAACTGTCACCCTTTCCCAAGGAGTATCCTCTACTCCATTTTTCTTCACCTCAGCATTTCCCACTTCTGCCTCCTCTTGCTGTTGCTTTTCAAGCTTCTGGTCTTCGTTTTGCTGCTGTAGTTCCCCCATTCTGTCCAAGAGCTCTTCGTGTTCTCTTATTCCCCAGAGGGTCGACAGTCACTGCTCCAGTCCACTTACTTTTTCTTCCAGCAGTGTGATCAACTTGCACTTGTTGCAGTTGTAGGCCATGTTGTTCTCAGGCAAGAAAACAAGCATTGCACACACCTTGCAGGTCACTACCACTGGAGAGTCTTGTCCTTCCATAGCCCCTTTTCCCTTTTTGTGTCTAGCTTTGTGATTGTTCTAGACTAGCCTGTGGCTGCTCCTCTACTCAGTAGAGGTTAAAAGCAGAGTCCCACTCTTAGCCTCTGTCTCCTGTGTCTCCTGTGTCTCTTCTACCACTGTAACTCCCCCGGCCAATTCCTGTTTGCTCCCCCTGTTCGTTCACTCGATCTGGTCGCTCGCTCTCTGGGAGCTTGCTTGCTTCTGTAGTCCCTGGACCAGCTGGAGCAGCTTGCTCTGCTCTGCTCAGCTGGGAGGCGGGAAACAGACTGAGCCATGTTTAAAGTCGCCACCCTAGTCTCAATGTGAAAAAGATCACACATATGTTTTTCTACGCTCTGGGAATGGGCAGCAACTACTTTGAGGCCTCAGTCCTAAACACACTAGGGCACCATTGGGCAACTTGTGGCCCTGCAGATGTTTTGGCCAATAATTCCTATCAGTTGTAGGCAGCATAGCCAATGGTGAGCGATCATGGGAGTCATCAGCCAAAACATCTGGAGGGCCACAAGTTGCCCATGCCTGAACTAGGGAGTGAGCTCCAATGAACACAGTGGGACTTACATCTGAGTAAACCATGCATATGATTCCACTGTGAATGCCACTTTCAAACATTTTCTCTCTCTCATCTACTATTGCATCTAGAATTGCATACCCCTGTTGAAAATCCACAGTAAGACCTAGCTTTATTGGGAACAACAAAATGTCAGAAAATAATGAGCACCTTTTCAAGTTCTTCAGAACTTTTGAAGAATTTGAAGGCTTGCTCAGCATTGTGACATATTGGTTGGTCCTAATAAATCTATGCCCTACAATTTTAGATTCCCACCCTCTCCAGACCAAAGTGGTTAGCTACGTATGTATGTTTAGCTAATTAACACGTTTAGCTAACTATGCTTAGATATATTTAGCTATGGATCTGGAATCCATACAAAACATTAATGTAGATTGTTAAGGAACAGCAAAGTCAGAAGCTGGAACTAGCCTAGTAAACCACCATGAGTGTGTTCAGGCCTCAGACCCATGATTTGCAAGCACTGTGTGAAGTCTCTGGATTGGACAGGACTAATATAAATATTCAAAGTCTTGCTTTCTGCTTTTGCCTAGTCAATGGAACCCATCCCTGTTTGTAGTGAACTGGACTCTTGCTTTCAGCCCAAGCTGAGGACCAAGTAGTATATGGTTCTGAAAATTAGCTAAATTGTGCTGTGGATGTCATCTGCGTGACAGCACTAGATGACCTGTTAGGCTTGTCTCTATGTCTTCCCCCAGCCTGGTGGCCTCCAAATGTTTTGTACTTCAATTCCCATCAGTCCCAGCCAGCATGGCCAATGGCCAGGAATGCTGGGAGTTGTATTCCAAAACTTCTGGAGGATACCAGGTTGGGGAAGGCTGCTCTATGCAGTGAGCAAAACTGGAAAGAACTGGAGCTAGAGCTGTCAACACATTTTACTTAAAGCAAAATCTCAATACATATTTGGATGTACCCATTCAGACAAACCAACCAATGAACTTCAAGGGAAGTCAGAAGACTTTCAATAAGACTAGCTAAATTTTGACTCACTTCCTTAAGGACATCCATTTTTCCTTAACAATATGTCAGAACCCACTTTTGCATGTTAAATCACAGAATAGAATAGAATCACAGAATAGTAGGGTTGGAAGGGGCCTACAAGACCATTGAGTCCAACCCCCTGCTCAATGCAGGAAGCCTGATTCCCAGGCGGTCTCCCATCCAAGTACTAACTAGTACTTAGCTTTCAAGATCATTCGAGATCAGGCGCATATAGAAGATCCATGACTATAATAAACAACAACCCAAACCATTGCTGTTTACGGCTAGACTTCTTCTCTATGATATAATTTTAGTATCTCTTGCTTAGCCACTCTTTCTCTAGTTTGGATGATGCAACCAGCAAACTGGTCTTCCATGGCTTACGGTTAAGTTCAGTCCTAGATTTCTCTTGCATTATTCTCCTAGCCAAACTTTCCTTCTAAAATGAAATATGCTAAATAACCCCACAGAGGCTGAAGACAGCATGTTGATGCTTCAGCTGCTGTAGAGAGTGCAGAAGTCCACCTCCGGAATAGGCCAGGCACCTCAGATAGGCACCCACCTCAGCGCCATCCCAGTAACTTCCAAGTACAATTCAAGTCATGGCTGGGTTTTGTTTTTAAATTCTTGTGGGCTGTTTTTAATATTGCTTTTAAAAAATATTTTATGAAAGCCACCTTGCGTGGGCTATGCCCTGAAATACAGCCAAAACATTCTGATATAAATAAATAATAAATAAGTAAAAGCACAATCCCCTGTGTTGATATCTGGAGGGGGTTAGGATGGTGCACTGGTGCCACTCTGTCAGCCATCCAGGCTGGTGGAAATCTGCCACCATGAGTAAGTGGGAAGACCCAAAATGGGGCGGCTTTGGATCTGTTCCAGACAGGCCCAAACTAAGCCAACTAATTCCCCCGTCACCACCAGCACTGTCAATATACAGATCTGCCATGCTGAACAGCCTAGTGAAACTGCCCACCCCCACAACACAATTTCTGCCCTGGCTGGTGCAAGCTGACAGGGCAGGGGATGTGGCAGTATTCTGAGCTTTGTGATATAAACGTTCCTCCTGTGCAAGCACCAAGTCATTGCTGACCCCTAGAGGGACACTGTTTGCGCTGGCGTTTTCATGGCAGACTATAGTGGGGTGGTTTGCCATTGCCTTCCCCAGTCATGACTACCTTTTCCCCAGCAAGCTGGGTACTCATTTTACCGACCTTGGAAGGATGGAGGGCTGAGTTGACCTGAGCCGGCTACCCGAGACCTGGCTTCCGCTGGGATCGAACTCAGGTCGTGGGGAGAGTTTCGGTTGCACAGTCCAGCTAAAACGGAGCACTTGGAAGTCCCATAGCGGTCAATGGTAAACTTTTAAGCAGCTCTCTGTCTGATGGTTGTGGGGTTTCAAAGTGCTTAAATCTGGCTTTCTTGTGCCCTATATTTTCTATACCCTATAAAGATGGGCTGTTTTTAGTCCATATATGGAATGATGTGCATAAATAGTTTAGAATGGTCTAAGGCATATTTTGTTACATGGCTTTATCTTAACTAGGCACACTAGAAAACACCCAGATACAATCCTAAACATTTAATGACAACAGAGAATAAATCAACACATAAACAACTATGTATATTTTTGACATTAAAAAAATGGTAGTGAGATCAAATCTGTGTCTTGAGGCTTTTTTCTGCAGGAATGTGTACTTAATGAGGGTGAACTTAATAATCATGCAGTGACACAATGTGGGAGTTCAACCTTGGGGAAACAAACCCTAGCTCACCTTTTCTAAAATAAATACAGAGCTCAAGCACAAAACAAAATGAAAAAGAAAAGAAAAGAAAGATTTGTTATGTGTGAACGTGACTTCTGAAGTTGAATCTGTTTAGGGAATTTGTATTTTCTGCTCCTATTTGCATTTTAAATAATTAAAACATTAAAACTGAAAAATTTATAAATGAGGGCTGCTAAAAGAATCCTGCTTGGCAGACAATAGAAAATAAATTATTATCCTGCTAGGTTTGCTTTAATGTCATATCTGTCACTCTCCCCAAGGTAAGTTTATTACCATACCAAGAGCCCCCCCCCCCCCCGCTAATCCTACCCCCTTCCTGCACTCCCTGCTACAGAAGAAATCCAGGTCTCTGGAGGACTTTGATCTCATTGTGCAAACTAACCCAAACAAAACCTCTGCTGTTCTCAATAATTTTTTTTCTGTTAAAAAAATTGGGTGTGTTTGCAGGGGTGTGAATTCATGTGAAGAGTGACAGACCCCTTTGTCCAGCCCAGCTTTGGCTGGTTGTAACAAGCGTCAAGACATTAGACACAACAAAAGCTGGATTGACGGTATCATCAATCACAGGACTGACAGTCGACTTCAGTTTGTTTGTTCCACTCTGCATAATAAGTGATTGGATCAGGTTTAATTAGAAATTGGGTAATCAATCATTGCCAACGAGGCAACTCAGCTTGGGATCTAGATGCTGCAATGGGGGAGGAAGGCAAATCTCTCTCGAAAGGTGGGTAAATACACAAGCCAGTCAGGTCTTCCAATCAGGCTGCAGAGGAAAGTATGAAGATGTCTGCGTGGTGGCACATCGTAGAATTGTTCACATCTGTGCAGCTTCTACTGGACATCTGTGTTTTGACATTTTTCTGCCATTGCAGAAATACTGTTCAGGAGAATATAACATATGAACCTGTGGGAAAAAGACAAGGCAATTCAATTATGTATTGAACCCTTCTTTTTAAACAATGCTCACAAAAATAAAGAAAAAGACCAGCTGCTGGTAACTGGATAAGTATTTAATAATAATAATTATTGTTATTATTATTTTGATTTATGCTTCAAAGGGCCTCCCATACACTATCTCAACACTCCTGACAACAGCATACCTTTAAGACAGGTTAGTATATTATCTCCATCGTAAAGGTGGGAGGGGAGGCTGAGAAAGAGTGACTGGTCTAAAGCCACCCAATAAACTCATAGTCTGAGGTGAGATTCGAATGGGGAATTTCCCAGCTCACAGTTGTTGCCCCTGTCAGCTCTCTTTAACTGCTTTCTTTAAGAAAAAGTCTTCAGCAGTGAAGAAGAAGAAGAAGGTCAACTGCATGTCTAATAATAAGAAAAAATTATAAAATCATGGATTCAAATGTTGCCTGAGTGGAAGTGCTGCTGATCTTCCCCCACCCCTCCTGCACCCTGTAGTCCTCTGAGCCTTTCCGAAATCGTTTCCAGACAGTTGGGGGCCCTACTGAATAGTACAGGCTGTGTCATAGTGAGGGGGACTGCAGTGGGATGGAGAAATTGCCAAAAATCAGGCAGAAGATGAAGAACCGTTTTTATTCAGCCAGGCCTTTGGCATATAAGCTTGTAATGAGTTAGGGCACTGTTTATTTCTTTTATTGTTGTGCTTTTATTGTACTTTTAATTTATTTGTTTTATTATTGTTTTTAATTAAGTTTTTGTTTTAATCTTGATCTTATTATTGTTAGCCACCTTGAGTGCCATTTTTTGGTGGAAAGGCAGGATACGAATCAGATAACTAAATAAATAACGTTGCACAAGTGATGTGGAGATGTATGTATCTGTCCCTCTGACTTTAAAGAAGAAAAACCTTGAGAGAATGGCTTACTCTAATGGTTCTGTCAGTTTTGAAAGAGCCATCTGAGGGTGGCCACTTATGAATCACCAAAGAGTACAAAAGAAGATACTGATTTGCATAAAATGTGCATATGCTAATTTATACATTTAGATGCAAATTTGGAAATTATTATAATTGAAATAGAGATATTGTACATCTCACCAGAGTGTAGAAGACTTGAACCTGTGTATTCAGGGCCGGCCCTAGGGATGGGTGAGCTGGGCGGTTGGGTGCCAAGTTAAGCTCAGTGGCTATGTTTTTTTTTTTTTTAATGTACTTTCTTCAGTGAACCAGGGTGGTTCTTGGTGGGTGGGGAGGTGCCCCGTCCCTCCCCGGTGAAATTCTAGCTGGGGGGGAGCGCCCCGCCTCTCCGGCCGCGAAAGAAAAAACTAAAGTAAAACAAAAACAAAAACATGATCGGCTACGTAAATCTTTACGTAGCCTATCACGGCTGACTTTGAAAAAACAAAACAAAAACGCGTATGCAAATGGCGGCGCCCATGGGCGCCGCCATTTTTGTTCCTTATTTGGGCACGGGTAGCCTAGTCTACGTAAATCTTTATGTTGGCTACCCGTGCCCAAATAAGGAATGCAAATGGCGGCGCCCATGGGCGCCGCCATTTGCGTATGCGTTTTTTTTTCTTCTTCAAAGTCAGCCGTGATAGGCTACATAAAGATTTATTTAGCCTATCACGGCTGACTTTGAAAATCTAGCCGTGATAGGCTACATAAATCTTTACGTAGCCTATCACGTTTTTTTTTTTTTTTTACTTTGTAATGGCGGCAGCAGCAGCTGGTCAGAAGACCGGCCACCGCCGCTGCCGCTGCTGCCGCCGCAGCAATGCCGCCGAACCGCCGCCGGGACCCGCCACTGAGAGGGACAGTCACACGAGGTAAGTCCCATCCGGGGGGGCGGGGGGTGTCAGAGAATTTCCCCACCAATTTCGGGGGGCCAAATGCGTTGGCATTCGGCCTCCTGGAGATTCGTGGAGAAATTCTCCGACATCCCTAACACAGCTAACGCAGGGACGCCATTTGCATACGCTGGGGATTTCCCCCCCCTTCCGTGATAGGCTACATAAGTATTTACATAGCCTATCACAGCAAGGGGGAAAAACCCCAGTGTACGCAAATGGCGTACTGATTAATATTTACGTAATATTTACGTAGCCTATCACGGCTCAATACAGGGATGCAAATGGCGGCGGTTATGAATACAGGGCTGCCCAGTGGCCAGATGTCCGGCTGCGGGTGGCCGGAGCCAGCTGGCGGTTCTGCAGCTTGGCCACGGAGTGGAGCCAGCTGGGCAGGATTCCGGGGGGGAGGACCGGATCGCCTCCCCTCCATCGAGGATTCTGGGGGGAGGGATGGAGTGCCTCCCCCCTATTGCGGATTGCCCAGCGCGGATCCAGGTAGGTGTTTCGTACATCCCTACTTTGATGTTATTTGCACTAGGTAAAAATCAGTGGAACAGAGCTTTACTTTGAGGCAATGTTAACTTATCGGGCACGTAACACTTCAAATACCGTAAACACTAGAAGCACTATATAACTAATAGTAAAACTAAGCTGTAAACTGTAAGATGCCAGCTGGATACTTTTTTTATTTATAACTTTTCTTTATTATTTTTAAAGATAAAAATAATGCATATTCCAAAATAAAGAATGCTTACCAAAAGACAGGAACTGCTACAAAACAAAAAATATTATAAGTAAAACCTGTGATAGCGCTGCTGTGTTGCACTGCTCAGAATGTGGCTTTTTGAGCTCTGGCTTGTGCAAACTGCAGCACAGTGGCTGAGAGATCAAGGTTTTGAGCAATGTCATTCTCGATGGACATCACACCTGCACCAGTCCCCATAAATCCTTTGGGTGGCTCTGCAAAACTGACCGTGTTGGGGGGGGGGGCACCAAAGCACTCCTCGCCTAGGGTGCCGTTGATCCTAGGACTGGCCCTGTGTGTGTTTTCCTCAGTCTGCTGACTAGGTGCTAACTGTTGATGGGCAACGTCAAGGCCCAGCTCTTCCTTCTGATGGTTCTTTCTCTTTGGACTGGACTTGGACTGGACAGGCCTTCAAATAGAGAACGCCTTCCAAATGGAGGACAATCCTCTGGCAGCCCTTCAAATGGAGGACTGTCCTTTGTAAAAGAGGACACATGGCCACCCTACATGATGGCAGATTCAGTACTGAAATGTTAATGATGGATTTGATGTCAAATTTCAAAAACCAAATCCAAATGTTGAAATTTGAAAAATTAAAGAATTCTCATTCCCCACCCCCAAGTTTTGTTTCAGCTCCAGCTGGAATTAAACCTCACAGTGCCTCTAGGAGCAGGAGGAGCTGAAATGGTAAGACAAGCAGGCTAAGTGAGATTTCCTGGAGGTAGAGGCGATATGGGTTCGGGACCCCAGAGGCAGGGTCAATAGTGGGTTGAGGCTGAACTCCATGGGCTGTTAAAATAAATTCACAGAGTGTCGCTGATCCTAACTTTCTTAGTATAAGTATACAGGGCCCAATCCAGATCAGGATCACCATGCGTGGGTAGGGATTTTAAATCTTCCCACCCAGCTGCTCTCTCCCCACTAAATTCACCACGTAGGGGCTAGAAAAAGAAAGAAAAACTCCATTGGCACTAATGGAGCTTTTTTTCTAACTTTAGCTCTCATGGCGGGAATTGGGGGGCGGGGGAGAAACTGGATGGGAAGGTTTTACCCCCAACCCCCACACAATGGTCCCGATCCAGATTTGGTCCCCATGCAGTTACACTAAAGTAAAAAGAGAGAGAGAGAGAGTTAGGATCAGCTACATACTATGCATTTAACGTAGCATGTAGTTTAGCCCTGAGATACAAGAAACTTAGGGAAGAGTAGGGGTGAAGGCAGATCATGTAACATTTTAAATGGGTGGAAGTCATCTGAACACATCTACTACATTAGATATTTATTTTCAGGGCAGCAAATATGTGTCCAAATAATTTCTGCCACATTTAAAGTGTGACCACCAGACCTGGAGGGCAGAGTGAGGCAGCTACTTCAAGCAGCTGATTTTGGTTGTCCTGAAAGGACAGCAAAAGTTACTTGATTTATTTTTATTGTGGACCTGCCTAGAGGGGGCATTTCATAACTGGGGGACTATTGCTGAGAAGGACCTCTCTCAAGTGGCCACTCAGCATTACCTCAGCATGTAAGAGCACTCAGAGCAGGCCTCTACTGATGATCTTAGGGCTTTGGGTAGGTATACACGGATAGAAGCGGTCCTTCAGATACTGAATTCATGAGCCATAAAAGGCATTATAGGTTGGAAACACATTAAATTGGGCCCAGAAATGGACCAGGAGCCAGTGAAGATGATATTACGCTGGCATAATGTGATCATAATGCCCATTTCCAGTCAGCAGTCCAGCTGCCATAGTTTGTGCTGACGGATGTTTCCGGACATTTTCAAAGGCAGGCCAAGGGTCGAAACATTGCAGTCGTCTTAATGGATAATTCATATTATTGAATATGAAACATCATTGCATGTCAGCTATTAAATAGTGTGAAGTAATAAAATGGCATTGTATGTGAACTGTTAATGCTGTCAAATATTGAAATTAAACATCCTTGGATGTCAGATACAGATATCAAATATTTGATTAATATTTCAGAGAATATTTGGTGACTATTCAACAGTAAAAGATGTGAAGAGATTTTTGGGGAGCCAATTCATTTCACCTCTAGTTGCTTACTTAAGAGTCCTTTGGTGAAAATCTTTCTGACTTCTGTACTCCTTTACAGATAGGTAGGTAAACATGTAGTAATATATCTGAGGATGAAATAATGTGAGAAGCATTTCTATTTATCTATTTTTAACTGCTTCTTATAAATTCATGGATTTATAAATTAAGGATAATTTTTTTTGTCCCCAAACCAGAAATATTATTTATCCTACCAGTTTGCTGACTTTCACCAGATTCTTAGCTTAAATAAAATTCCTGCTCCCTCTAGGCCATGCTGGTTAAGGGTTTCTCTTGCTGTCCTCAAAGCTCATTTTCTTTAATCCTGGATTAGCCTTGTTGCCCTCTGCTACCTTTTCAAGTACTGTAATGTCTTTCCCCCTCCGCTTCAATACAGTTTGAGAAAAAGAACCTGCTCCCCTTTTTGATCAAAGCAATTCATAACCATAATATTACCCTCCATGAACATTTCACGGGCCCTTTACATGCAGCATATTTCTCTATGCTATCTTGACATTGGTACAAAGAACTGGACTTTCTTACAGGGAGTATCTGACCTCTATGATCTTGTTATCACTTTTATACGTGCTTTTCCAGATACATGACTTTTCTGCCCAGTGCTAAATAGTATGGCAATGCTCACTTAACTCACTATGCAAGAGGTTCTTTAATACATACAAGAAAACTATGAAATCAAAGTCAGTTGACTGGAATACAGGCACAGTGTAGGACTGTTAATCCTCAAAGTTCTGCACATAATCCAGTATAGCTCAGATATTCAAAATGGATTCTCCCCCCACCCCCTTACTTTTCTTTCTACAAGTATTGGATTATTGAATGGTATGCCCACATGTTGCTTCCTTGGTGTGCTTAAATGAAGATATATATCACATCACTGCCGCAACATAGAATTCCATTACATAGGCCATGCTTTTCCCTCATGGCAGAGGGCAACAGGGAAACCCTGAGCTGCCCCAGTGTTTCATGCTCATTTAAAAGACCTTGCCCATTCTCCCTTGCTACTCCTTATGCCTGGAATTCTCTCCACAAAGACCTATACAGTGCTGCATCTTGGCCTTTCTTCAGACCCCAGTTTAGAACTCACCTTTGGCTTAACCCCTTGCTGCTAAACTACATGCTATGGTAAATGCATATTGTTAAATGCTATGTTAAATACATAAATATGTAAATAAATAATATAATATCAATGATAAATTTTAATAGATATTGTATATATAAATTATTAATAATATTAATAATATAATTAAGTCAATAATGATTATAATAAATAAATATTTTAAATACATAAATACTTAACTACATGCTATGTTAAATGCTATGTTAAATGCAATACGATATGATACTTTATTGCTTTAAGCCATAGGCCACCACAATGTACATTAAAAAGAGAGAGAGAGAGAGAGAGAAAGAGAAAGAAAAAAACACAGTACAGTCACATATTTGTATATACATAAATTCATACATCCAACAGAATCATCCCTAGTAGGCGGTTTGGGCGTTGGCAACTATTTTCCAACTGCGTTGCCCTTATTTTCAACGTGGTCTACGTCATCCCTAGTAGGCGGTTTGGGCGTTGGCACCTATTTTCGCTGTGTTGCCCTCATTTTCGCCGTAGTCTACATAAATCTTTACGTAGACTACCGGTGCCCAAATAAGGAACGCAAATGGTGGTGCCCATGGGCGCTGCCATTTGCGTACGGGTTTTTTTTTTTCAAAGTCAGCCGTGATAGGCTACATAAAGATTTACGTAGCCTATCACGGCTGACTTTGAAAATCTAGCCATGATAGGCTACGTAAATCGTTACGTAGCCTGTCACTTTTTTTTTTTTCCAATTCACTTTTTTATTTCGCGGCTGGGGAGACGGGGCGCTCCCCCCGGCCTGAATTTTGGCTGGGAGGGGTGGGGTGCCTCCCCCCACCAAGAATTTCAGGGGGAGAAACGGAGCGCCTCCCCCCCCACCGAAAACAGCTGCGGGACCAGGTAAGGGACTTTCGTCCATCCTTACCTACCTAGGGATGGCGGAGAATTTCTCCACGAATCTCTGGGAGGCCGAATGCCAACGCATTCGGCCCCCTGAAATTGGTGGTGAAATTCTCTGCCGGCCCCCCGCCCCCCCGGGATGGGATTTACCGTAGCCAAATGTCCCTCTCGGTGGCGGGTCCCAGCGTTGTTTCGGCGGCATTTCGGTGGGGCCGGCAGCGGCGGCCATTGCAAAATAAAAAAGTAAAGTAAAAAAAAAAACACACCCGTGATAGGCTACGTAACGATTTACGTAGCCTATCACGGCTAGATTTCCAAAGTCAGCCGTGATAGGCTACGTAAATCGTCATGTAGCCTATCACGGGTGACTTTGGGAAAAAAAAAAGCACGTACGGACATGGCGGTGCCCATGGGGCGCCGCCATTTGCATTCCTTAGTTTGTCACATCTAGTCTACGTAAAGATTTACGTAGACTACGGCGAAAATAGGGGCAACGCAAATAGCGTTCCCTTATTTTCGTCTTAGTCTACGTAAATCTTTATGTAGACTAGACGTCTACATGGGCGCCGCCATTTGCGTACGCGCCTTTTTTTTTAAAAGTCACCCGTGATAGGCTACGTGACGATTTACATAGCCTATCACAGCTGACTTTGGAAATCTAGCCGTGATAGGCTATGTAAATCGTTACGTAGCCTATCACGGGTGTGTGTGTGTGTATTTTTTACTTTACTTTTTTTTTTTTGCGGCCAGGTAGACGGGGTGCTCCTCCCCGGCCTGAATTTCGGTGGCGAGGGATGGGGCGCCTCCCCCCCGGCCTGAATTTCGGACGGGCGAGGCGGGGCGCCTCCCCCCCTCGCCTGAACTTCGGGGGGAGAAGTGAAGTGCCTCCCCCCCACCGTGAAGCAAGCTGCAGGGCAAGGTAAGGCCCTTTCGTCCATCCCTACCTACAACACCTTCTAGAACTAACACCAAAAAAAGATGTCCTCTTCATCATAGGGGATTGGAATGCTAAAGTAGGAAGTCAAGAAATCACCGGGATAACAGGCAAGCATGGCCTTGGTGTACAAAATGAAGCAGGACAAAGGCTAATAGAGTTTTGCCAAGAGAACATGCTGATCATAGCAAACACTCTTTTCCAACAGCACAAGAAGCGACTCTACACATGGACATCACCAGATGGTCTATATTGAAATCAGATTGATTATGTCCTTTGCAGCCAAAGATGGAGAAGTGCTATATAGTCAGTAAAAACTAGGGAAGTACGAAAGTCACTTACCTGTTCGTGGATTATGTTGAAGGTGGGGGGGGAGGCGTTCTGTCCCTCCCCCCAGAATCCTCGCCGCGGGGGGAGGCACTCCGTACCTCCCCCCCAGAATCCTCTGCGGCCAGCTGTGCTCCATGGCAGCTCCATGGAGCAGCCGGCCAGGCCCAGCCAGGCCAGAGCCATCTGCAGCCGGATTTCCGGCCGCGGAGGGCTCTGGGTAAAAAAAACAAAACAAAACCGCGTATGCAAATGGCGGTGGCTACAGCCTTTATTTTTGCCATCTTAATCTACGTAAATATTTACGTAGACTATGATGGCGAAAATAAAGGGGAATGCAAATAGCGTAGTGGGCACTATTTGTGTCCCTTTTTAATTCCCAGTTTTAGCTAGGGATGTCAGAAGATTTCACCACGAATCGGTGGCAAAATGGTCTGCCCCCCGGCCACCCCCAGGACGGTACTTACCTTGGGCAAACCTCCCTGGCGGTGGCGGCTCCAGCGGCGGTTCGGCAGCGGTTCGGCGGCGGCGGTGGCGGCTCGGCATCCAATCTTCTGACCGGCTGCCACCACTTCCATTTCCAAGTTAAAAAAAAAAAGAAAAAAGTGATAGGCTACGTAAAGATTTGCGTAGCCTATCACGGCTAGATTTTTTAAAAATACCGTGATACTCTATGTAAATGTTTACGTAGCCTATCACGGCTGAGTAAAAAAAACAAAACAAAACCGCGCGTATGCAAATGGCGGCGCCCACTGGCGCCACCATTTGCGTTCCTTATTTTGGCTTGTCTAGTCTACGTAAACATTTACGTAGACTGCGGTGAAAATAAGGGGAACGCAAATAGCGTAGCATCTACGCTATTTGCGTTCCCCTTATTTTCGCTGTAGTCTACGTAAATGTTTACGTAGACTAGACGTGCTAAAATAAGGAACGCAAGTGGCGGCGCCCATGGGCGCTGCCATTTGCGTACGCGCGGTTTTGTTTCTTTCACTCAGCCATGATAGGCTACGTAAACATTTATGTAGCCTATCACGGCTGACTACAGGGACGCAAACGGCGGCAGCTACGGCCGCCGCCATTTGCAGTCCCTGCCAGCCAGGATTTGCGGCAGGAGGGATGGGGTGCCCCCCCCTGGCCAGAATTTCAGGGGGGAGGGACGGGGCGCTTCCCCCCCACCGCAAATTAAATTTTGTCACAGGTACGTGACTTTCGTACATCCCTAGTTTTAGCCTACCTAAATATTTACGTAGGCTAAAACGGGGAATCAAAAAGGGACGCAAATAGCGCCCGCTACGCTATTTGCATTCCCCTTTATTTTCACTGTCATAGTCCACGTAAATATTTACGTAGACTAAGGTGGCCAAAAATAAGGAACGCAAATGGCGGCGGCTGTAGCCGCCGCCATTTGCGTGCGTGGTTTTTTTTTTTACCCAGCCATGATAGGCTACGTAAATCTTTACGTAGCCTATCACGTCTTGTTAAAAAACAACAACCCCCCCTTCAACAAGAATTCAAATGGCGGCGGCGGCAGCCGGTCGGAAGACCAGCCGCTGCTGCCGCCGCCGCCGCCACCGCTGTCACCCGGAACATCCACCCCAGGTAAGTCTCGTCCCGGGGGGGATCCATGGGTGGGGGGGGCTGGGGGTGGCAGGCCATTCCGCCATGGAGTTTGGGGGGCTGAATGCACTGGCATTCGGCCTCACCAAGATCTGTGGCGGAATTCTCTGACATCCCTACAAGAAAGCAAAGTGGCTGTCTGATGAGGCTTTACAAGTAGCTGAGGAAAGAAGGGAAGCAAAAAGCAAAAGAGAAAGGGGAAGATATATCCAACTGAATGCAGAGTTCCAGAGAACAGCAAGGAGAGACAGGAAGGCCTTCTTAAATGAACAATGCAAAGAAATCGAGGAAAACAACAGAATGGGAAAGACTAGAGATCTTTTTAAGAAAATCGGAAATATCAAGGGAACATTTTGTGCAAAGATGGGCATGATAAAGGACAAAGAAGGCAGGGACCTAACAGAAGTAGATGAAATTAAGAAGAGGTGGAAGGAATACACAGAAGAACTATACAGGAAAGATCTGAATGTCCCTGATAGCCATGATAGTGCGGTCACTGAACTTGAGCTGGGCATCCTAGAGAGTGAAATCAAGTGGGCCTTAGGAAGCATTACTAACAACAAAGCTAGCGGAGATGACAGTATTCCAGCTGAGCTATTTAAAATCCTACAAGATGATGCTGTTAAAGTGCTGCACTCAATATGGCAACACATTTGGAACACTCCACAGTGGCCACAAGACTGGAAAAGGTGAGTTTACATTCCAATTCCAAAGAAGGGCAGTACCGAAGAGTGTTCAAACTACCGTACAATTGCGCTCATTTCACATGCCAGCAAGGTGATGCTCAAAATCCTACAAGCTAGGCTTCAGCAGCATGTGAACCGAGAACTACCAGAAGTACAAGCTGGGTTTCGAAGAGGCAGAGGAACTAGAGATCAAATCGCCAACATTCGCTGGATCATGGAGAAAGCAAGAGAATGCCAGAAAAACATCTATTTCTGCTTCATTGACTATGCTAAAGCTTTTGATTGTGTGGATCACAACAAACTGTGGCAAATTCTGAAAGAGATGGGAGTACCAGACCACCTTACCTGTCTCCTGAGAAACCTGTACGAGGGTCAAGAAGCAACAGTAAGAACCAGACATGGAACAACCGATTGGTTCAAAATTGGGAAAGGAGTACGACAAGGCTGCATATTGTTGCCCTGCTTATTTAACTTATATGCAGAGTACATCATGAGAAACGCTGGGTTGGATGAATCACAGGTTGGAATTAAGATTGCCGGGAGAATTATCAACAACCTCAGATACGCAGATGATACCACCCTAATGGCAGAAAGCGAAGAGGATCTAAAGAGCCTTTTGTTGAGGGTGAAAGTGGAGAGTGCAAAAGCTGGTTTGAAACTCAACATTAAAAAAACGAAGATCATGGCATCTGGCCCCATCACTTCCTGGCATATAGAAGGGGAAGAAATGGAAGCAGTGACAGATTTTATTTTTTTGGGCTCCAAGATCACCAGAGACGGTGACTGTAGCCAAGAAATTAAAAGTCGCTTGCTCCTTGGGAGGAAAGCTATGGCAAACCTAGACAGCATAGTAAGAAGCAGAGACATCACTTTGTCAACAAAGGTCCGCATAATCAAAGCTATGTTTTTCCCAGTAGTAACGTATGGCTGTGAGAGTTGGACTATAAGGAAGGCTGAGCGCCGAAGAATTGATGCTTTCAAACTGTGGTGCTGGAGAAGACTCTTACGAGTCCCCTGGACTGCAAGGAGATCAAACCAGTCCATCCTCATTGGAAGGACAGATACTGAAGCTGACACTCAAATATTTTGGCCACCTAATGCGAAGAGAAAACTCTCTGGAAAAGGCCCTGATGCTGGGAAAGATTGAAGGCAAAAGCAGAAGGGGACGGCAGAGGATGAGATGGCTAGATAGCATCACTGATGCAATGAATATGGACTTGAGCACGCTCCGGGAGAGCGCGCAGGACAGGAAGGCCTGGAGTGCTATGGTCCATGGGGTCACGAAGAGTCAGACACGACTGAACGACTGAACAAAAACAACCAAATCCATCCACTTAGAATAAAGATAATTTTTTTCTTTAAGCCTCTGCTTTACTCTATCAGAAGGGAAAGAAGGAAAGGACTCAGTATCAATTCCATAAGCTTGCAACATAGGTTTGGTCAGGTTTACCCAAGATTTTTGGGATGGGGTCTGAAGTTGCTCTTGAAAGTATTTTTTTGGAAGGCAGGAATCGCTCATATGGGTCAACTTGAGCCAATACAAATCGAGAGCAGCATAAATAGATGTTTTAACTGAAATCAATCCTACTTCTGCCCTTAGAAGGGCCCCAGGTGTACTCCGGGGGACAGTTAAGAGAGATCTCATAAAAGAGTTCTGAACCACCTCAAAAATAGAGGCATTCGTGTATCCCCATACCTCAGCCCCATACGTCAGTTGTGAAACTACATTCTTCTGAAATATCTCAACTGCAGGGGCAACCAAACTTCCCCCTTGTGATCAAGAGAACTGAAGGAGAGATTGAGTAGACTGGGATGATTTCAGCTTAATTACATCTAGATGTTGTCTCCACGAAAGTCGGGCGTTGAAATTAAGGCCCAAATATCTAAAGTTGTTCATTTGTTCAATGGATTCATTGTCCAACTTCCACATACGTGTTTTCCTTGTCTTCCCAAATACTACAATTTTAGTCTTAGCATAGTTAATAGACAAATGCTTTCTTGTGCAAAATGTACTCAACTTTCTCAAGAGCCTTCGCATACCAATTAATGTAGGGAAATCATTGCGATATCATCTGCATATAGGAGGACCGAGAGTTTAACATCCTGAATAGAAGCTGGGAAGCATTCCAAATCACTCAGTTCTTGTACAATGCTATTAATATAAAAATTAAAAAGAAAAGGGGCCAATAAACATCCCTGACGCACTCCTTTATCAGTTGGGATGCTTTCTGATAACAATCCATTCGCCCCCAGCCTAACTCTAAGAGTAGTGTCAGAGTGAAGCATTTGGATGAAACAGCCTCCTATCAATGTTTGTGGCAGATAGCTTTTGCCACAAATGATCTCTGTCTACAAGGTCAAAGGCTGAACTAAAATTCACAAAAGTAACAAATAACTCTTTTCTATCATGCTGAGAATATTTCTGTATTGTGAAGGAGAACAAAACACTGGTCTGTTGTAGATTTCCCCTTTGCAAATCCAGCCTGTTCTTCAGCTAAAATCAAGTTTTCAGCTGCCCATGACTCTACTTTGTGTAAAAGATATTTAGTATATAATTTTGAAACAACATTAAGCAGACTGGTCTAAAATTATTTGGATCTGCTTTAGAGCCTCTCTTGTGAATAGGAACAACAATGCTCACTTCCCATTCCTGTGGGATTTTTCCATGCTGGTTTATATAAGTAAACATTTTAGCAAGAATTGGGCACCACCAAGTAGAATTAGATCTAAACAATTTACCAGGAAGCATATCCTCTCCAGTCCAGGGGCCTTTTTAGGAGGCAGGGAGGAAATCAGATCATGCACTTCATCCCAGGTTACTGGTTCCCAATCAGGGCAGGAAGAGAAAGACAAAAAATCCCTGCCGTGAAGGGGATCAGATGGGGTCCCAACAAAAGATTGTCTAAACAAGGCTGAAAAGTGAGCTTGCCACTGTGAGGAAGTAATTTGATTATCAATAGAGCCATGATGTCTCCTTGTCCCTTTTGTAACTAACATCCAGAATCCAGTTGAATCTCTTTCTAGAATTGCCAGCCCTAGCTCCATCCAGGATTGTCGTACATACTCGTTCTTTTTCTGGCACAGGAGTAGGGATGTACGAAAGTGACTTACCTTTCTGTGGATTATGTTGATGGGGGGGAGGCGTTCCACCCTCCCACCGGAATCCTGGCTGGGGGGGGGAGGCGCTCCATTCCTCCCCCCCGGAATCCTGGCCAGCCGGCTGTGCTCCACAGAGATTCTGCAGAGTCGCCGGCTGGCTCCGCCAACAGCCGGACATCCAGCCGCTGGCTAGCAGGGACACAAATGGTGGCGGCCATAGCCGCTGCCGTTTGCGTCCCTGGAGTCAGTCTCCATGGAGCTCCCTTCCACAGGAACTCCTTCTAGTGGTGGATAGCGTTGGCAGGGGCTCACACCCAAAAAAGGGTGCTTCAAGAATTAATTGGACTGCTCTAAAGCAGTTAGTAGTAGGCACAATAACAAGGGCCATGCAGGATGCAGAAGTAATTAACAGCTCTGGATGCATCAGAGAGCCTTGGGTGCAAACAGGGGCACAAGGTGGTGGTGGTGGGGGGGAAATGTTCCCCAGCAGCCTGGTGGAGCCACATAAGCTTCATTTTAACCTGGGTTTCTTGTGTATAAAAAAACTAACGTGTTCAGTATGTTTAGTAGTGGTGATGGTTTTTATTTTGTTAGATGCCTGGCCTCATTTGCTTTGCTCTTTTGTACTTCTGGTTGCTTAACCAGGAGAGTCTCTGTTTGTGACTCAGTAGAGTTTTCTCAGTAGAGTTAAGGGGCCACGGTGGCTTAGTGGTTAAGACGCTGAACTGCAGACCAGAAGGTCGGCAGAACAGCAGTTCGAGACCCGAGTGCCGCATGACGGACTGAGCTCCTGTCTTCAGTCCCAGCTCCTGCCAACCTAGCAGTTCGAAAGCAAGAAATTGCAAGTAGATAAATAGGTACCTAGGGATGTACGAAAGTGACTTACCTTTTCGCGGATTCTGTTCATGGTGGTGGGGGGGAGGTGTTCCGTCCCTCCCCCCAGAATCCTCAACGGGGGGGAGGTGATCCAGTCTTCCCCCCCGGAATCCTCGACGACTGACTGTGCTCCATGGGGGCTCCACGGAGCAGCTGGCCAGGCCCAGGCCAAGGCTGTCCGCAGCTGGATTTCCAGCCGCGGAGGGCTCTGGGTAACCAAAAAAAAAAAAACACGTATGCAAACGGTGGCGGCTATGGCCACCGCCATTTGTGTTCCTTATTTTTCGCTGCCTTAGTCTACGTCAATATTGACGTAGACTAAGACAAAGTAAAGAAAGGGGAATGCAAATAGCGTAGTGGGCGCTATTTGCATTCCGCTTTCTTTTCTTCATCTTAGTCTATGTAAATATTGACGTAGACTAAGACGGCGAAAAATAAGGAACGCAAATAGTAGTGGCCGTAGCCGCTGCCATTTGCGTATGCGTTTTTTTTTTTAACCCAGACGTGATAGGCTACGTAAGTCTTTATGTAGCCTATCACATCTATGGGGGAGGGGGGGAAGACACAGACTGCAAATGGCAGCAGCGGCAGCCGTTTGGATGACCAGCCGCCGCAACCGCCACTGGAGCCGCTGCCATCCGGAACATCCGCCCCAGGTAAGTCTCATCCCAGGGGGGATCTGCGGGGGGTGGGGGGGTGGCAGGCCGTTCCGCAATGGATTTCGGGGAGCCAAATGCACTGGCATTCAGCCTCACCGAGATCAGTAACTGAATTCTCTGACATCCCTATAGGTACCACTTCGGCGGGAAAGGTAACAGCGTTCCGTGCACCTGGGTGTTCAGTCATGCTGGCCACATGACCATGGAAGCGTCTTCTGACAGCACTGGCTCTTCGGCTTAGAAATGGAGATGAGCACCACACCCTAGAGTCGGACACGACTGGTTGGGGACACCTTTACCTTTTAGAATTTTCCAAGCTCTTCACTTTCTGGATTCAGTCTGCTCCTTCTGCTAACAGACAGTGTTCTCTTTGGTGGTGCTGAGCCAAAACTGGGTGAGGGGTGCTATGAAAAATTTTTGCCCTCTGCAGAAAGGTGTGTGCATGTATGTGTGAAAATGTTTGCCACATTGCAATCCCAGTTCCTGCCCTGCTCCTAGGGATGGACGAGAGTCACTTACGTGGTCCCGCAGCTTGCTTCGCGGTGGGGGGGAGGTGCTCCGTTCCTCCCCGCCGAAATTCTGGCCGGGGGGGAGGCACCCCGTCCCTCCGGCCGAAATTCTGGCTGGGGGGGAGGCGCCCCGTCCCCCCGGCCGAAATTCTGGCCGGGGGGGGCGGTGCCCCGTCCCTCCAGCCGTGAATCCTCCTGGCCGGCCAGGACGCAAATGGCGGCGGCCGTAGCCGCTGCCGTTTGCATCCCTGCAGTCAGCCGTGATAGGCTACGTAAATCCTTATGTAGCCTATCACGGCTGACTTTGGGGGGGGGAAAGCACATACGCAAATGGTGGTGCCCATGGGCGCCGCCATTTGCATACGTGCTTTTTTTCTCCCCAAAGTCAGCCGTGATAGGCTACATAAGGATTTACGTAGCCTATCACGGTGTTTTCTAGCTGTGATAGGCTACGTAAATCTTTACGCAGCCTTTCACATTTTTTTTTTTTTGTACTTGGAAATGCCGCCGAACCGCCGCCGAACCACCGCCGAACCGCCGCCAGGAGCCGCCAGTGCCAGGGACATTTGGGAAAGATAAGTCCCATTCCGGGGGGGTGGTGGGGGGGTGGCGGGCCGTTTCTCCACCAATTTTGGGGGGCCGAATGCGTTGGCATTCGGCCTCCCAGAGGTTTGTGGAGAAATTCTCCACCATCCCTACCTGCTCCTGGCAGCTGGTTCCCATGAACAGAAGAGGAATGATGATCGCACTGTTGATTGTATCCTTTTAAGCTCCCCTTTAAAGAAGGTAAGCTGCAGTGCTTTGCCAAGAGAGTGGGAGGTTTTCTCCTTTAAGCTGGCAACTGCCGGTTTAAACGACACAACGGGAGGAGCCAAGGTAGTGGGGAGGATGCTGCTTGTGCTGTGGATCACGGCCACAACCCAGCCTGACCCTCTCTCTTGGCAAAATGCTTGATAAAACAGGGAGGGGGAGGAACCTTTGCGGGGTAGGAGGTGGAAAAACTATTTTTTTGTTTCGTTTGTGAGGGATGGCTTATTTTTTTTCTTGGGAGCTTTGCCAGTTTGAAAGGGCAACTTTCACACCCCAAAAAGCAAAACTCAGGGAAAACTCAGCACCATCCTAGTTTCTAATCATGCTATTTAAACCTTCTTTTTCTGCTGTAGAAGCCCTGAGTTCTTGCCCTTAAAGCAACAGTACCAATATCCCACAAACATCAAAGAGACCCAGATACTTCGGATGGTAGGGAGGGGATGGTTTCTAGGTGAGAGGGCATAATTGACAGGTGGAGTTGAGTTCCACAACCTCTCAGCTTAGACCCTGAGCACTGAATAGAGCATATGCAGTGTTGTTTAATGTTATTGCTGGCTACCCTAACCAGATGCAAAGACAGCCTTCGCACTTTTGCTTGTTTTTTATTATTTTTTTATGTAAAAGATAACATTGTTTAATCATGCTAATCTCACCGAAAGCAGGATTCAAGGCTGCAAGGGTGAGATGCACGCTAAAAATAGGCTGGGTGAGATCTTGCACTCTTGCCACCAAACCGGCAGCTGGCGTTGATGAGACGGTGTTACAAGTTTCCCAGCAGCTGCCAACGAATGTTTGATCAGGGATAAAATATGCCAAGGTGACAAGATCTTGCTGCCCTGCATTTCAGTGGCCATCATTAAAAATGCAGCAACCCTCAGACAGGCCCAGAAGGTCCCATGTTCTCTCAAGGTACAAGGGAGAGAGACAAGTTCACAAGATGTCAAAAACAATATCCATTTGTGTTTACTATGCAAACCCGCTGAGTAACCTTTCGATGCATGTTTGTACTAAGGGACCACTGAGACTTTTTTTTTTTTTTTACCTTTAACAGGTTATTTAAGATATGTATGTTGGGGGAAGGCAGAGAGGTGGGTGATGGGGGCAGCAAGGTCAGCCCCGGAACCGCAAAAGGAATCGCTAAATGTGTTTGTGAATTGGGTGAAAGATTCCACAGTATCTGGCAACTGGGCTTCTTCGGGGAAACAATGCAGGAAAGAGATGCCATGTGTATGCCACCTACAAAGGATGCGGTAGCATTACAGGTTTGTGTCTGCCTCTCCCTCCCGCTTTAATAATATATTGATGTGAGCAGCTTGGGCCCGCCAAGCAAATTCCCGACGTAAAAAATCAACTGTCGGAACGAGGCTCATCAGGCTGGCAAAGTGCATTCAGGTAGAACTCCTCTTGAGGCACAATCCCTGGCAGCCATATTGTTCCGAGGGAAAGGGGTTGCTCCATCTAATGAGCTCATAAATGTTTATTAAAGAATGCTTCAGCCAGTTTCCGGGAAAAAGAGAAAAAAAAAAGCAGCTGGGTTGCAACTTGGCTGGTAATTGGCTTTGAAGTGATATTGCGATTAGGTTTCCATACGGCAGTGGAACTTTCCCTGGCTTCTAATCTAACCCTGAAACACTTGGCAAGGAAGAGAGAACTGAACTCATCGAATTACTATTTCCAGGAATACCAGACATATTTAAGAGGGGTATTTTAATACTATTTTTGTCACTGAACCCCTTCCTTCTGGTTTGTAAGATTTCTTTTTCCAGGTGATTTTATGGCTTTTTTGTTTTGTTTTTTAAGTGGGGATCTGTAGAACCGCCCTCTAAGATTCACTAGACTTCTCAAACCCACTCTTCTCTTATGGTTTCCCCCAATCCAGAGGTTCCAAATTTTGCTATACACAAAATTTGGTGGCAACTCTACTCCTGGCTCTCATCACCTGCAGAAAGAGTTTCTTCACAGACTGGACTCCCAACAGAAGTCTCAGATATTGGTAGAGGCTGAGGATGACAAAACACAGCTTGACTAACTATCTGCACTCAAGTTTCCTCTTGTTCCCACATTGGGATGTTTGGCAGTACTCTGCTGAAATCTGTCCTCCAAGTTCCTAGAAGTTTTCTTTCCCCAAGAGAGGCTTCTATTTTTCTGCCTCATTCTCAGGGCACTTTAGAATTTCTTTAGAATTTCCTTTGGTGTTTTTGAGCTTACCTTGTGAGGTGGCCAAGGGTGCTCTGTTTTTTCTTCTTTCTATTGCACATCTCTCCATCACTTTGCAGCTTTCCTGGCTGCCTGTGCTTTCTGATCTGAAAAAGCCCCATAGGAGGAGTTATCTCAGGAAATATTCCCCTGGGCTAGAATTGAAGCACAGGAAGCCGGGGAAGCTGCATACTGCTGGAGAGAGATGATTGTACAATAAAAGGCAAGACACGCACACACCTCAACCACCTCATGACTAAGATAAACACAACCTCCCTATATTCGGCCCACAAGAATTTCAATGAAAAGTTCTTCTTTGAAATAATTTTTGAAAGCAATTTATCAAATTGGATGAGAGTGGTTGAAAAAATGCAGAAGACATTTCAGCACTATGTTTGAAAAAGTGCCATTAAAAAAAATAAAAACTCTTGTTTGTGTCTGTCAAAATTTCTCAGATGTTTCACCCGATTAGGAACCTCTAATTTTCAGAGCGGGGGGGGGGAGTGTGGGGAAGAAGTTGATGGCAACACTAACATTTGTACATGCCTTTCTAATGTTTCCAGAATTAAGATGCCGTCAGATTTTAATTCAGTCCCTTTTAGGGATGGCAGAGAATTCTGCCACGGATCTCGGTGAGGCCGAATGCCAATGCATTCAGCCCCCTGAAATCTGTGGCGGAAGAAATCTGTGGCGGAACGGCCTGCCACCCCCCACGGATCCCCCCGGGATGAGACTTACCTGGGGCGGATCTTCTGGGCGGCGGCGGCAGCTCTGGCGGCAGCTTCAGCGGCGGCGGCTGGTCTTCTGACCGGCTGCCGCCGCCGCCATTTGCAGGTTGTTTTTTTTTTTTTACAGAGACATGATAGGCTACATAAGTTTTTACATAGCCTAAAATGTCTGGGTAAAAAAAAAAAGGCGTATGCAAATGGTGGCGGCTACGGCCACTGCCATTTGCGTTCCTTATTTTATTTTATTGCGTTCCTTATTTGCGTCCACTACGCTATTTGCGTTCCCCTTCTTTTCGCTGTCTCAGTCTACGTAAATATTTACGTAGATTAAGACGGCCAAATATAAGGAATGCAAATGGCGGTGGCTACTAGGGGTGTAAGAAACCCCACTTACCTGGCGCCGCTGGGTTCCGCAGGTGGGGGGAGGCATGGAGCACCTCCCCCCTGGAATCCTGGCCAGCTGGCTCCGCTCTGCGGTCAAGCTGCGGAACCACCAGCCGGCTCCGGCCGCCCACTGAGCAGCCCTGCACGGAAGCAAATGGTGGCTGTCGTAGCCACCGTCATTTGCATCCCTGTAGTGAGGTGTGATAGGCTATGTAAATATTTACGTAGCCTATCACAGCAGGGGGAAAACCCCAGCATATGCAAATGGCAGTAGCCGCCGCCATTTGCGTACACTGGGTTTTTTTCCCCTTGCCATGATAGGCTACATAAATATTTATGTAGCCTACCATGGCAGGGGGGAAAAAACTTCAGTGTACGCAAATGGCGGCGGCTACCGCCATTTGAGTATGCTGGGTTCCCCCCCCTGCTGTGATAGGCTACATAAATACTTACATAGCCTATCACGGCCTCCGCAGGGACACAAATGGCGTCCCTGCGTTAGCCGTGATAGGCTACGTAAGTATTTACATAGCCTATCATGGCTGAAGAAGAAGGAAGCGAATGGCGGCTGCAGGACGGTGCCATTCGTACAGCAGCGTGGACGGGAGCAGGTAAGTGCTCCGTTTCACGCACTTTTCATGGGGTGGGGGCAGCGCGCACTTTGTCCCGTGTGTCTTTCGTGGTTTGGGGTGGCAGGGGCTTCATTCCCTGACGGTTTTTGGAGGGCTGAATGCACTGGCATTCGGCCTCACCGAGATCCGTCACGGAATTCTCTGACATCCCTAGTGGCTACGGTGGCCGCCATTTGCGTTCCCCTTTTTTTTTGTCCGTGATAGCCTACGTAAATATTTATGTAGGCTATTACGGCAAAGAGAGGGGCGCAAATGGCGTAGTGGACACCATTTACGCCCATCTCTTTTGCTGTAATAGGCTACGTAAATATTTACGTAGCCTATCACGGCAAAAAAAAAAAGGGAACACAAATGGCAGCTGCCGTAGCCGCCGCCATTTGTGTTCACTGTTTTTTAGGGGTTTTTTTTTGCCGTGATAGGCTTCGTAAATATTTATGTAGCCTATCGAGGCAAAATACAGGGACGCAAATGGCGGTCGCTATGGCAGCTGCCATTTGTGTCCCTGCAGGCTGCCCAGCGGCCAGATGTCCGGCTGCAGGCGGCCCTGGCTGGTGGCTCTGCGGAATCGCTGCGGAGTGGAGCCGGCCAGAAAAAATTTGGGGGGGAGGGACGGAGAGCCTCCCCCCCCCACGAATGTCACCCTTCAAAAAGGTAAGTGACTTTCGTACATCCCTAGGTCCAGGTTA
Organism: Heloderma suspectum; assembly: GCF_057233095.1. Classification (NCBI taxonomy): domain Eukaryota; kingdom Metazoa; phylum Chordata; class Lepidosauria; order Squamata; family Helodermatidae; genus Heloderma; species Heloderma suspectum. The sequence goes on from NC_139461.1 coordinate 138,228,918, forward strand.
CCTGAAGGATGACCCATATCAAAATGCCCACCGTAACATCCTCCTGTCCTGTTACGTTAATGTATGTGTTTTCATTGCTAAATGTGACCCAGGTAAGATAGGCTTGATAGAGAGTCAGGGAGGGAGTGAAAGGTGGGAGGTGTGTGTGTGTGTGTGTGTGTGTGTGTGTGAGGATTCTTAGTTTATAAAAGGAATGAACTGACAGAAGCCAGATAGGGCCCTAGGGATTGAGGAAGCTGCCTCTAGTGAGTGCGGTTTTGGGAATAGGATTTAGAAGGGGTAAAGTAGGTAGCTATGTTAGGACCAAGATTACACTGAGTAATAATAATATATAACTCTTCTTGTATTAAATAATTTTGGATTTGTTTTTAATACAAAATCCCACGTGCTAGTTTGTCTTATTGCACTACCATTAGTAAACATATTTCCTTGTTACTTCTCCTGTATTGGGTAGAGGGAACCAATTAGGCATATTGGGTGTCTCTTTAACCCGGAAAGTAAAAGGGGCTGAAGCTGTGTGTGTCAGTGAGGACAACTGACCCAGCGGAGGCAGATGTCCTGAGGGGGTTTTCTTCTCCGTTCCATCAGGTGGAAGCTGGAGAAGGCAGAACCCAGGGCAGGAGTGTCACAGCCACAGTCTGAAATCAACACTGGAGTCTCTGCTTGTGTGCCCACCTGTGAAAGCAACTAGGCTGGTGGGCATGAAGGACTGGAGAGCCCTGGTAAAGTCATTCCCTGGTTGGAAGCTACAGCTGTCAGTCACAGAACTACCCACCCACTGCTCCTGCCCCGCTGCCTGGTGTTTTCTCTTTTTTGGAGACTTTGGCTGTGGGAGGTTTAAAACCATAAACTGAAACAAAAAAAACACCCTCTGAAGTAGGGATATATGAAACCCCCCTTACCTGGCTCCACTGGGTTCCGCTGGGGGGGGCGAGGCGCTCCATCCCTCCCCCCGGAATCCTGGCCGGCCGGCTCCGCTCCGTGGGGATTCCGCGGAGCCTCTGGCTGGCTCCGCCAGCAGCCAGACATCCGGCCGCTGGCTAGCAGGGACACAAATGGCGGCGGCCATAGCCGCCACCGTTTGCGTCCCTGTATTCAGCTGTGATAGGCTACGTAAAGACTTACGTAGCCTATCACGTCTGGGTAAAAAAACAAACAAACGCGTACGCAAATGGCGACAGCTACGGCCGCCGCCATTTGCGTTCCCTATTTTTGGTTGTCTTAGTCTACGTAAATATTTACATAGACTAAGATGGAGAAACTAAGGGGGAATGCAAATAGCGTAGCGGATGCCATTTGTGTTCCCCTTTATTTTTACCATCTTAGTCTACATAAATATTTACATAGACTAAGACGGCGAAAATAAGGGGGAACGCAAATAGGGTCGGCTACGCTGTTTGCGTTCCCCCTTAGTTTCGCCGTCTTAGTCTACGTAAATATTTACGTAGACTAAGACAACCAAAAATAGGGAACGCAAAAGGCGGCGGCCGTAGCCTCCGCCATTTGCGTACGTGTTTGTTTGTTTTTTAACCCAGACGTGATAGGTGTCAAGGGCTCCTTGGAGGTCTCTCTCTGTCTAAACCAGTAGCCAAGTCCAGACACAGACAAAGGAATTCCTTTCAAAGCTTTATTCTTCTTTTACAACTTAACAACTATACCGATTGCAACGAGATCTGAGCAGCACAGTACCTATGCCCTAAGTTGGAACAGTTGGTCCCCGTTTGAAAGGGAATTACTGGCAGACCCTGAACTTAAGGACTAGGGAGAGTCCCTCCCCTTTTCCCTTGGAGCCTCTGGGCGCAGCCGTTGTTTGCGCGCCAACCTGGCACTTCGCCTCCTTTCCGCGCCCTCCATCTGGCACCGCTCTCTGCGTCTGCGTCATGCATCCACCAAGTCTGCTATCTGTGCTTGGTCACTCCCTGGACTGCTAACTAAACTAGGAATGCTGGTGGGAGGAATCTCCGTCAGCTGTTGGTCCTGGGAAAGGGGAGCGCGCTCCTCTCCCAGGAGCGACTGCTCTTCCTCAGAATCAGAACTACTCTGGGATTCTATGGGCTCAGTGTCCACCCTGACAATAGGCTACATAAGTCTTTACGTAGCCTATCACGAATGGGGGAGGGGAGGAAAAGATTGCAAATGGCGGTGGCAGCCGGTAGGGATGTATGAAAGTCACTTACCTTTCCGCGGATTATGTTGATGGTGGAGGGGGAGGCGTTCCATCCCTCCCCCCGGAATCCTTGACGGGGGGGAGGCAATCCATTCCTCCCTCCCGGAATCATCCACAGCTGGCTGTGCTCTGCGGCAGCTCTGCGGAGCAGCCAGCCAGGCCCAGCCAGGCCAGAGTTGTCCGCAGCTGGATTTCCGGCTGCGGAGGGCTCTGGGGAAAAACAAAAAACAAAACCACGTATGCAAATGGCAGCGGCTAGGGCCGCCGCCATTTGCGTTCCTTATTTTTGGCCGTCTTAATCTACGTAAATATTTACATAGACTATGATGGCGAAAATAAAGGGGAACGCAAATAGCGTAGCGGGCGCTATTTGCTTTCCTTTTTGATTCACCGTTTTAGCCTATGTAAATATTTACGTAGGCTAAAACGGCGAATCAAAAAGGGATGCAAATAGCGCCCGCTACGCTATTTGCGTTCCCTTTTATTTTCACCGTCATAGTCTATGTAAATATTTACGTAGACTAAGATGGCCAAAAATAAGGAATGGAAATGGTGGCGGCCGTAGCCACCGCCATTTGCGTATGCAGTTTTTTTTTTTTTTTTTAAACCCAGCCATGATAGGCTACATAAATCTTTACATAGCCTATCACGTCAGGTTTTTTTGGTTTTTTTTTTTTAAACCCAGCTATGATAGGCTACGTAAATCTTTATGTAGCCTATCACGTAGTTTTGTTTTTTTTAAACCCAGCCATGATAGGCTACATAAATCTTTATGTAGCCTACCACATCTTTTTTTTTTTACAAGACTGCAAATGGCGGCGGCGGCAGCCGGTCAGAAGATCAGCCGCCACCGCTGCCAGAGCTGCCGCTGCCCAGAAGATCTGCTCCAGGTAAGTCTCGTCCCGGGGGGGATCCACGGGGGGGCGGGGGGGCAAGCCGTTCTGTCACTGAGTTTGGGGGGCCGAATGCACTGGCATTTAGCCTCACCGAGATCTGTGGCGGAATTCTCTGACATCCCTAGCAGCCGGTCGGAAGACCAGCTGCAGCCTCTGCCGAAGCCGCCGCTGGAACTGCCGCTGTCCGGAACATCTGCCCCAGGTAAGTCTCGTCCCGGGGGGGATCCACGGGGGATGGGGGGGTGGCAGGCCGTTCTGCCACGGAGTTCAGGGAGCTGAATGCACTGGCATTCGGCCTCACCGGGATCTGTGGCGGAATTCTCTGACATCCCTACTCTGAAGTGAATCTGAATCTTCAGGACAAGTCTGCTTTGCCTTAGACCACTTTGGACCAGAGTCGCCTCACTTTGGAGGTACTCACCCCACCCCTGCCCCAGGAACCCACATAAAGCAAAGAGCTCTGATTTGAAAGTCCACTAGAGGGCGCTCTCCCATCCTATGTCTTTACAGGCATCATCATAGGTCAACCCAGGGCCAGACCTGGAGTGCTGTGTATCACTGACACTTTCTTCACTAAAGCACAAGACCTTTGTAACATGAGCAGCCTCAGTGCTATGATAACCTACTTCAGTTATACATGTTAATTTGACTTTGGCCAGGTCCCTGTGGCACATCTATTCCCTCCATTAAATTCAAGAACAATATCCTTCCTTCAGCCTTAGTTTAATTAATAGGTTTCCCAGGAACTTGCCCTTTTTGCAATTGGCAGCTGATTTTTTAATTTCTAAGAACCTGAGGTGCGAGCCCACAACCCTGCATTCTAAATCCTCATCTAGAGATGAACTGCTGTAATTATATGTTAAATATGCCTCAAATCTGTAGGGAGCAGTAACTCAATAAAACCATGAGCAAAATTTAATGGGGAGCTTAATTATAATAATAATATCATAAAATCCTAATGAGGAGAAAAATGCAGCTTCATTTTATTTTAGCTTGGCCACCTAATATAAGGAGAGTGGATGGGGTTGGGGGTGTTTTTTGGTGGTTTTTTTGGTATAACGGTAATATTCTCTTGAATTTTTGGAAAGATGATGAGCTCCCCCACCCCCTTCATCATGTGTCTGGATTTCAATTATTTTCTTATGAATCTAATAAAATATTTGGCACACTCTTCAGAGCAGATATAGAAAAAAAAAACCCTATTCTTTAGAAATGGATGTCTCAGTTAAAATAGCATTGATTTGCTTGTATATATCTATATCTAATCTATATATCAGGGGTAGGCAATGTGGTACATATGGGCACCAATGTGTCAAGGTGCCCACTAAGGTGTCCTACCCATCGCACTGTTTTTGTTTTTGTTTTAATTAGCACATTTTCTTACCTGCTGCACCTGGGATTGCTATGAAATAGGTTTCTGTTGGTGCTGAAAACTGTGGGTTCAAAGGAGATGTTTAGTGTATTGAGGCTTAGATTTCACCTCTGCCTTGTACTCAGTCTTTTGGGCAGGTTACGTGTCCTGTGCCACACCTCCCATGGCAGCCATTTTGTGGTGGTGCCCAGGACAATTTCTTACATTGCCAAACACGTGGGCCTTTCTGATTGTTCCACTCACCTTTTAGGTACCTCTGCATGAACCAGAAAGCTGATGAGGTACACAGAGGTAGTCCAAGACATCCTTATAACTACAGAAATCTTAAAATTGGACATTTGTACATCTAGTAGCCGTAATTCAGAACATGACATTTCTAGCACTCTAGCACAGAGCAAGCAAAACCACCTCTGGAATGGAATATTGGGTTGTGGGAATTCTGCTGCCACTTCACATGCTTGAATTGGTCAGGGGTTTGCGGTCTGGTAGCAGCTAGGAATAGACATCTATGCTTTCTGGCTGTAAACTGAATATCCTAGTAACCGCCTGGTGTAGTGGGTAATCTTTGGTCAGTCAGTCTTTCTCAGCCCACCCTACCTCACAGGGTTGTTATGAGGATAAAATGGAACGGAGGTAGGGGGGAGGATTTTATATGCCACCTTGAGTTCCTTGGAGGACAGGCAGGATATCCTATCTTTTGTTACATAAATGTAATAAAACAAAAACAACAAACCACATTTAAAGGAGCATCACCCATTGACCTCTGCGGTATTTTCAACTGAACTCAGTGGAGCTTACTTTTGATTACACACATATGCATAGAATTGCACTGTTAATCTCTGATTCCTCCCTCCTTCAAAATACGGGATGGCACACTTTTTAAACGGTTGCGTCTGCTTTTGAATAAAGCATCTTAGGGTTGTTGTTGTGTGTTTGCAAGGCATTCTTATTTATTTTGCCATCTCACTGAAAAACTGACAAATCAAAACAACCTATTTTGATATTTATGAAAGAGATTTGAAATGATCATTGTCATTTTGAGCCATCCCCTGCCCCCTGCCCAACCGAGGATGAAGTGAGCTCTGGTGCACAATTTTTTTTTTGCCACAAAATTTACCAGGGGCAGATAACTGAAAATATGTCTGGTCCCTGGTTAATAGGGAAGTGGTAGCATATAGAATAATTTCTTAAGTCCCATTTTACTTCTCATTATTGGTGTGCCAGCAAAGAGGGGAGAGGAGCCATTTATATTCCTACTGTGTCAGAAATGTCCAAATTACAGAAACATTGAAAATGGAGACTTGTTGTTTCCCTTCATGTCCTAAGCGACAGTTTCAGTAGAATACAGAATGTCTGAGCATCTATAATTATCTCAGCTGAATAAAGAATGGCAAAAACAGCCTTTCAATAAATGATTACTTATTTATTATCACAATTTCTCACTCTTCCCATTTAAAAATCCGAGTCCATTACAGCAATTATTTGTAAATAAGCACAACATTCCTCAACACTCAGTCCCGCTGGTGGAAAAAAATGTTTAAGTGTGGAGTACATTAGCAAGGCATTGAGATTGTCAATAATGCATGCTCAACACCATTTAATTATTTGGGAAACATCTGTTGAAGAGAAATATGCTCCAGAGAGGAAAAAGGAAGTCAAGTGCATTAGTGACTGTGTTAACCACGTCTCCCTCTGAAAAGAGAGAGCAGAGGAAAAGTAAAACTCGTTCAGGGAGAGCACAATATTCAAGATAATTACAAATGCAGCATATGCCTTCCTTGATTTTTGCACATCTGGATAAATATGACAGTGGCCTTTTTGTTTACTTATTTCCTGCTCTTCCTTTTGGAAAGCCCAGAACAGCTGACATGGAGATCCCACCGACCTCCCATCCAGGGACTGATCAGATCCAGACCTGCTTAACTCCCATAACTCTAGAGCATCTGGCACTCTCAGGCCATTCCCTAGTCAGACATTCATTGGTTTATCTAATCCAGGACAATTGGCTGGGTTGTAAGAAGACATCACACAGGGAAGTTATTTGGGCAGCTCTTCCACAATCATTGGAAGACTCAATGAATTCTGAATATTGCTGGAAGCACTGTAAGATAGGCTTCCACTGGAGTGAGGTTGTTTTAGATCTACAGCATGTGGGCAGTTCATAGTTTAGATCTAAAAAGTAAAAGGTCAAAAGACTTCTTAAAAATGTACTCTCTTTGGTTCTTTGAGGTTTGGAAGGCAAATGATGTAAATAAATAAAGATTCCAGTTAGCTATAGTTAATGGGTTGGATCCAGACTTAGTCATACTTTGAGTAGACCCATTGAAATCAATAGGACAAGTTAGTCATGACTAACTTAAATCCCACTGATTTCAGTGGGTCTACTCCAAGTTGGCTCTATCCCTCTGATGTGTGTTGGATTAGTTGGAAATAAGCTTTCAGTGCACACTGAAATACAAATGCGCTATGAGTGCATGGTGAATGCATGCTTCAACATGCATATCTCTGGCTGAGTTGCTTGCATCTAGAGACAGCATCCAAGGCATTTTGTCGGAACCTGAACATCCAAATGGTGTCTGCACATGACAAACTTTACATCCTTTGATAGATCCCCCATATCTGCCATGTGAAGTGTGCCACCATTTATTTCACTTTTTATAGGGGACATAACAAGCCAAGAAGTGGGAAGTAAACAACAACATTATTTTATGGCTGGTCCACACGTTTCATTAGTGTGCCCTTGAAAGGAAGACCATGTAAGCTGCCTCGGATATCTAGGAAACAAGTTGGGATATACATGTAATATAAATAAATCAATTAAAGCAGTCCTGACCTCCTCCAGACGTGCATTCCACAGGAGCAATATAATGTGTGAAATGGGGTCCATGGACAAATCAGCAGCAATTTGTGTGATTACAGCAGCTATTTTTTAGAGCAGCCACATTCATGAGAACTGCCGCTGACTAGATCTGTGTTTTGTGGATTCACACACTGAGTCTGTCCATGTGTATAATGATTCTGGGTCAGAATGATTCTGTCCTGCACAAAAATAAAGATACGGGTTTGTTCAGATGCTTTAAAGCCAACCATGTGGAGTGTCCCTGTGGATGTAGCCGCATGAAGGAAGTAACATCTCAACATATCCTTCAGTACCACTTATGAACCACATCTGATCCAGCACAACTACGTTGACAAGGGTCACCACCTGCTGTTGGTTGGCGTGAGTGCAATCAGTGGCCCATTTTGTACCTAGCATGGCCATGAGCACCATTGCCAGGACACAGAGCCTGTCCATCACATCATACTTAAACATATGCATGTTTTAATGTCTTTATTATTTTAGATTTGTTATTATATTGTATTATATGTAGTTTTATGCGAACCACTTAGAGATCTTAGGGTATCATATGGCATACAAATAGTTTAAATCAATCCATCAATCAGACTTGGTAAGATGTTACTTTACTTCCTCAAATTGGCTGCATCAATGGGGACACTCTATGGGTGGCCATAGAGGGGATCAGTTTAAAGGATTTGAACTTGGCTGGAGTGTAGCTCAAGCAGGTCCAAACTACTCATGGACAAGAAAGAAAAAAGATGTGACTCAGGACTGGCTGAAAACCAGCCTTTGGAAATGTTTGTTCATCCAAACTCTTTTGATGAATTTCCTTCTAAATATTGACGAATTATTTGTTTTTTATGGGGATATTGGGAAAGTTGTTTGCTGTAATTAATGGAAGCAAAGGCATTTCACTTCTAAAGGGGCAAACCCCCCAACCCCTTTTGCTTTCTTTGCATGTGAATTATTTCATGATTGGCACATAGGCTTTCTTTGCATGTGCAAAATTGCACATATTCAAAGTGTGTTAATACCATTTAATTCCTGCAGTTGAAGAAAAACCTCTCTCTCTCTCTCTCTCTCTCTCTCTCTCTGTCAAACACACACACACACACACACACACACACACACAGATTTGACTATACTGTGAGAAATTGTCTTCCCATCCTAGTCAGTAGAAGAACATGGGGTGGTTTTGATCATGCAAATTCTGATATGGGACTTGATGTACTAATTACCCAAGGCAATTACATTCTTAATTTTATGTACCCTTGACAACAACAAAGGGAACTCCGGCAGAACCTCTAAAGAGCACACTTCTTCAACTGCAGTGCTTCTTGGAGGGGTTTTTCCCTTGTCTTCTGTCTGGAAGGCATGATACTCAATAATTCAAGAGGAGCAAGAATCAACATATCTTACAGCATATTTGATGTGCCAACAAACAGACTGAAGACTGTTTCATTTCAATTAGCTCCTTTGTTGCCAACAAAAGACTGACAAATACATTGAGAAAGAGCAGCCAGGTGTTGTTCCATACTCTTGCTTTTGCCTGTTGCTATTTGTTTTCTGCTCATTCCCCTTACATTCCCACTCTTCCGCCTTTGCCATATTGGAGCAACCATTGTTCCCCTTCTTCTCGTCTTACCCCGGGATCAAGCGATTCTGTTCGGCATGCAAATAAAGATTCGGATTCGTTTTCAAGACCCTTCTGATCTCCTTGGCTAATTGGCTCAGGTGTAAGCCAAGCCAGCAGGCCTGTGACTTTGATGTGACATTTTAGAGCTGAGCACCTGGTAACATCCTTGTTTGTGTGTCAAATACCAGCCGGCCTTGCCTGCTGCTCAAGCCGGGCTAATAAAAATGCTAGTAATCACGTTGTATTACAAGGCTCAAATTCATGCTGTTACTTTATTGCAAGGTTGTCATTAATTTTGCAGGGTGAACCTGGAATCCGATCTGACCTGTTTTTAATAAGTGTGGGTTTGTGTGCGAGGTGTGCTTGCAAGTGACAGAGAGGTGACTGCCAGCTGTTCCTTCTTTGCATGTGGTGCTACCTTTGCCTTTGATCAATAATGCTGTTTTGCTTTAAAAGAAACTTTCCCCCACTTCTTCTGCAAGGAGGCAGAAAAGGGGCCTCCTTGTTCCTGTGGTTTATTTATAAAGAATATACAATTATGCAAAGGTCAGGTGATGAAAAATAATTCCTCTGGTGGCTTCTCTTGACATGACTCTGGTACTCTGCCCTGCAAACAGCTGGACCACTCATTTTGCAGACGCTGCCATGACCATCCCCACCGGTGCTGCTGGGAGGGCATAGAAGACCATTAAAAGAAATGTTGGGCATTATGAATGCACAGGACAAGCTACGGACTGAGAACTTCCTTTTGGCTCAGAGAGAATGTGCCGCCCAAGTGAGAGTGGGACTGGGGAGAAATCCACCCCCCACTCAATGAACAGGCACAGGTTCTGACAGAAAAACCTCCAATGGGAATCTTTTAGGGCTTGGGGGAGTCAGCAAGGTTCACCTTTTTGTGGTATGGCAGTTTTTTCTGAATTGCTGAAAGGCCTGTGAAATCCCATGGGTTGGTAGGGAGGTGTCTTGAAGGTAGCTCTTTTGGCCTGCAGTTCCATCAGCCCTAGCTAGCATAGCCAAATGGTGAGAGCTGATGGGAGCTGTAGGCCAAAATATCAGAAGGGCCACAAGTTGTCCATTCCAGCTCTGGTGCTTAATCCTCTTTTTGCCCACTAGCATATCCGTTTCATATAATGTGTTTTGTTTTGTCCTCATGTGGTAAACATCAGCTCTTGCCATGTGAAGGCACCGCTGGACAACACATTAGCCCAATGAAATTGATATGGGGAAAGTTAAGCACTTTTGACCTCCATTGATTTCAATGGAAGCATTAAGTACATAATTAAATATCTCCCATTGAAATCAATGGGGCTTCAAGGTACTCATCTTTGACTGGAATGTGCTAATGATAAAATCACTTGGCTATGCTGGAACATAACATCAAGATCAGATCACAATCAGAAGATAGAGTGTACAAAACATTTCTACAATGCCATTGAGGTCACTAAAAAACAAACAGGGTCTTAGTTATGCTAAGGGCCTTGTCATGTGTCAGTCAAAGGAGGAAGGCTTTAGTACAATGAACTGCTGAACAGTTGGTTGAAATCAAATTATACATCTCCCTACAAGGGAATGCAATGTCATGTTTAATGGTCTCAAATTTGCACAATTACTATCACATATCTCCTTTATTAGTTACTATTAAAATAAATATAAACCAAATCTAAGCTTAAGTATATCAAAGTCCTACATAATTCTTGAATGAAACAAAAAGTAAAAATGCCTGGAGACAGGCGGGCAGGGGGAGGTAAGCTGGAACCAGAGGGGGGGATCGGCGCTCCTGACCCCACACCCTTTCTATTCTTAAATCTGGACTCTTACTCCCCTCTTTCTACATGCCTGGGACAGTTCCATGTTGAAAGACATACAGACCTGTTGCTGTCAATGTCTAATTTGGGTTTTATTTATTCATTTACAAGATTTCTATACTGCCTTTTAGAAATGCTTCCTGGGAGGTTTACAAAAATGTGATAAAAATACAAAAATCAAAATAAAATACAACCAATTACAACATGTTAAACTGACAATACATTAAAAAGCCAAGGGAAATCTTTTCTTAGTGCCGAAAAGATGTTTGTGTGCCAGGCAGATGTCTCTGGGAAGGGAATTCCATAAAGCAGATACTACCACTGAGAAAGCCCTCTCTTTTCTGGAGGTGAGTCTCTGAAGAGAACTTTAATACACAGGCAGGTTGATATGGGAGTGATGGTTCCTTCAGGCCCCTGGTCCCAGGCTGTAAAGGGCTTTAAAGGTAAGCAATTTCAAAGCTACATTTTTAAAAACTTAACTATACACCCCAAAACATGTAATGTGTGATATAACCCTAACACAGGGTTATCCCATTTTACTCTGAAGAAGCTCTGGCATTAAAAACTGATTTTAGACAGCAACGGTACATATCATGAGAAAAATCAGAGCTGTGGCTGTTACACAGATATACTTAGAAGGAATGTGCTTTTCGACTGACTTCACTCAGGACAGAACTCAACATGTCGTCATTCACTGCCACTGGTAGAGCCGGAACACTGTAATAAGATCAGGACACAGGATAAGTTAAACTACATGTTACAAAGGAGGAAAGGATAATTTAACACAGGGCTGCTCTTGTCTGTGGCAATCCCATGTTTCTTGTAACGTTTAATTTCACTCTTAGCAAAAAACATGTACAGTCCTGCAAATGCCATTTACTGCTACTTTAACCGTTAGGAATTCCAGCAGAAATCCTTGGTACCATGGCATTAATTTGGCCATATATACACACTTACAAACATTGCGTTTTTATAATGCAGCAACATTTGAGCCAGGTCCAACATGGTACATTTCCCCATCCCCTAAAGGTTTCCTTTTAATGGTGTTATTAATTTTATCAGGAAAGAAACACACCAGATGTTCTAATCATTAATATGGTGCAAATTTAGAAAGACACCCAACCATCTTTCTGGGACCAAAAAATAACAACACACCTAATTGCTCAGGTGTTCTCGCCACATTTAAAGACTCCTGCTGTGGGAGTACTTCTGTTCCCAGATTCCCTTTCACTGAAGCCCCCAGAAGTGAAAGAAATAGAAGAAACTTAATGATAACGAATTCAATTGGGCACATCGAAAGGGGAACTGATTGGCAGAATGCCGGAGACAAAGAGATCCCTGACGATGGTTAAGAAAACAAAAGTAATTGGATTACATAAAGAAAATAAGATAAACATTCATTAAAATTACAGTAATAGACTATGATTAATGAACACATATGAGTGCAAACAGCACATGTTCTTTAAGCCCTGCAAGGCCTACCTGCAGTGGGGTAATTAATATTTTTTAATCTTTCAGTAAGTAATTGTTATGCACACTGCAGTTCAAAAGATATGGGCTTGTTTTCCCGACACTGATTTTATCTGTGGTGGCTGTGGAGCAATCAAAGGTATTGTAGCTGCTAATGAAATGTTGACTACCCTCCAGTTGGAAGTTTTTGAAGTTGCGATTTCTGGCTTTAAGTGGTTTTAATGCAAAAGAAAAAAGACGAGAGAAAAGGCATAGGCAGTTGATTGATTCAGCAAGGTGTTTCTCACACACTCTCTTCCAGCTCTAGTATGGAAAGCTAAATGGTACATACAACCCAATCCTGTCCTCAGAGGTAAGCCACATGAAATTCAATGAGACTTACTCCTGTATAAATGTGGATAATCTTGCATCATTAAATAAAACAGAGAGGAACATTGGGGCTGCAAGAAACCATCATGGAGAAAAGTGAGCCTATGTACCAGTGAGCCTATGTACACCAGGTGTTGGGGAACATGGGCGGGAGGGTGCTGTTGCACTCGTGTCCTGCTTGTGGGTCCCCGGTCGACAGCTGGTTGGCCACTGTGTGAACAGAATGCTGGACTGGATGGACCCTTGCTCTGATCTAGCAGGGCTCTTCTTGTGTTCTTATGTTCTTAGAAGTGTACAGAGAACCAGTCGAATGCAATGAATAAACAGTTGGATATGCACAGTTCTCCCCACGCCCCCAATGGTTGAAATGCCTCTCCTAAGGCTGAGTTACTGGCAGGAAGAGCTTTAAGCTAAAAATATGCTGGTATTTTTGGTATTTTGGCTCTGCCCCCATTTGCCTTTGGCACCACCCACCACTGGAATGTACCCCCCACCAGAGTGCCTGTGAAATGGAATTAGGCCCTCAGACTGAAAGAGATTCAACACCCCTGCTTTAGAATGTTCAGAGCACTGCACATATATTACTACATGGATCCTTGCAACAATCTGTCAAGTACCTAATTATATGATTCCCACATTTCAGGCGGGGGCTGAAGCTAGGCAATTGTGGCCTGACTAAGACACCCACTGAACGGGTAACTGAAATTAGACTTTCTTCAGCTACACTGGCTTTCAGGATGAGCACAGAACACTGGGTTGTTCTTGGTCACAAAGGGTGTTGTCTTCATTTCCTGTTTTTGTTTTTGTATTTCATCCTCCACCCAACCTATTTGCCTTCTGGTTCCTCCTGAATTATGCTCTGGAATCTGCTTCCAGTTCTGGCATTGCTACTAGGCATCGCAGCACATGCCCCTGGCGCAGGCCAGTGACATCATCACCCATTTGTGTTTGGGGGCAAATGATCTCTTGGACCAAACACAAGGGGCTTTCATGCATGTGCAGTAAAGACCAGCACAGACCCATTGAAACTCTCAGCCACAATAATTTAGGGACACATATTAGATTCCAAATCGTTCTAAACTGAGAAATATATTTTGGGTAATCAACACTTCTATTTCTTTCTATTTAAATTTTAAACTATCTCCTGGGTACTCCAAGATTTTTTTCTCTGTGTGCTTTGGCCAGGGTGGGGTAGGGAGAGAGGAGGGAAAGTGGCTTCCTCTTCTATTCTTTGAGCAAACCTGCAATTTACTGACAAGACTTAATTTGCAACCTACAGAACAACTGACAACCTGAGCAAAAATACCCACTCTCTCCCAGATGTTACAGTGGCTGCAACACCTGGAAAAGCCACAGGGAAGAAACCAGGGTGACCTCTGCATTTACTCTAGCAGCAGCTGTATATTCAGCGGGCAGGATACATTGCTATAAACTACAGTTATCTATCAATCCCATGGTCTTGTAATTTATGGCATTAGCCTGGAGAATGAGCTACTGGCAAATATGTGCAAGAAAGAAATCTCTTATGGCAGCCTGTAGTCAAACTAAGCTTTATTGTAGCCTTACATTTTCTGAGCCTATGCTGAATATAATGAATAATTAGATTAGCCGAGAATGAATATAATTTTAGAAGCCTGCAGGTACATACATTAATGATTCTAATCATAATTAGGTGTGCATGACCACTAGGGATGTTGGAGAAAGCTGCAATGGATTCAAACCAGTTTGGATTTCTGTGAATCTGACCTGCAAATTCCACAGTAAACTGGCTTTTTCCAAGTTATGTGGATTTTGGTTTTTACCTTTGGGGGGATTTGCACAAATCCGCACTTGCGCTAATGCACATTCACTAATGCACACTTGCGCTAATGGAACAAAATTCTTGTACATCGCTAAAAATAATCCGAATCTGTCAATGAGTGGACAATGGAACGAAAGATGCCTAACCATCTGAGAAACACAGACAGAACAGTTTTAATAACATCCATACATCCCTAATGACCACATTTCAAACGTTTTGTCCTTTTCTGTTAAAGTTGCCAGGTATTTTACAGCTGCACACTCTGTAATTTTAACTAGAACTTGATCTTCAGTCATTTGTGTGATAACACTAATTTTCATGCCATGCAAAGCTTCACCCGCTGAACTCTGCAGGTCAAGCTATTACTGAATGCACAAGAACAGACCAGAATTTTTTTCTGTTCAGTTGGCAACCCCATACCTCTCATGTATCCAAAGTATCACTTGGAATGCCATCAAGTAGAAAAACCAAGGAGAGCCATCACCAGCCTTTCTACTAAGACCTCTGTGATGCAGTCATGGGGCAGCTGATCTCATGGAGTATCAAATGACTCAACCAAGTGATCAGCTGATGTGCAGGAGCCCTGCGTGTCCAGTATACTAACCTATGGAAGTAGCAGGCAGATAGGCTTGAGTGTGTGATGAGGGGTCAGGACTGGACAAGGGATGATTTTTTTTGCTGTAAAAGCTGTCTCAGGCCAGGTCAGATTAGATTCCAGTCCATATGTTTCCAAGCTTGCAATACAATTTGCAAAACAAATAAAGGCGAGTGTTTGAAAAATGCATACATTTGAAAAATGCACATGAAAAATGCATACTTTTGAAAAATGCACACAAATATGCTTTAATCAATGGGATAAAATGCATATATTTAATAATGTGCATGGTTGATGCGTACATCTGAAAAAATACACATGAAAATATGCATTCGTTTTCATGTGAAAGGAAAACAAAACAAAACTTGCTAACTGATATGGACATGAGTCAGAACGAGCCTCAAGGTGAAGTTTGTAGAACCTCGATGAGCTCATGTTTTTCTGAATCACATATTTATTGGAGGTCTAAGCAGAGCTCAAAATTGTGGATGTCAAATCATATCAAGTGGGGCAAGTTCCAGCCCCCTTGAAATCTCTGGAGTTGATGAATGCTGGGATAACTTCCCTGTAAACACCTTGCACTTTCTCTTAGTTTGGACCCTATCTTCATGCCAATGTGCATTTGTTGTATAACAGATGGCATGAGTTCTACAGTGTATTCATTCCGCAAATGTTGGCAGCCTTTCAGAAAAGCCTGTTAAAAACAGGTCCTTTTGGGGGAGTATTTTTTTTTTTATTTTGTTTGGAACTGTAAGTCGGTTGTTAGCTTCAAGCAGTAGTAGGGTTTAAAATAGGAACTCCTTTGAAGCACCCCCAAGCTGCACCCAGCCTCTAGGTTATTAAGCGTGTTCTCTCTGTACAGCTTCCTACGCATGGCTTATTGTTTAGGAGAGTTACAACGGGATGTTTCCATAACAGACATTTCAATTTGTCTTACTTTAGAACTATGTAATTACATACACAAAACGCTACGACACACTGAGGAGGTTGCAAGGAGAGTCAGATTAGAGACTGTACAATAAGAGCCACAGCAGGTTTTCAGGAACAAGATGTAAAGAATGCCTTAGAAGAAAAAAAGAAATGCAGCATTGAACTGGTTGCCTCTAAGTCACTAGATGGAATGCTGTGGGCCCTGAATGTCATGGCCAGATCAGCAATAGCCAGCTGTCATCCCTTGGCCCATATGTAGCCTACAAAGCAGTTTTAGATTTAGCATTTAAAAAGAAAATCAAGATGTAGTAAAAAATATAACCCATAGCCTCACTTTAGAGTGAGGTCACCTTCAGAAATTGGGTGAGAAAGAATCCAGATTCTACCATTAACTTTTGGGATGTAAAACCTCCACCCACCTCCCCATCTCACGACTTGTGCTCGTCTTGTTAAAAATCTTCCAGCTTCTCTCAGAATTCTTCAGACATTTTGCCTGAGTACCCTCCAAATTAGCTTTGAATGTTACCATTGGTGAAAGCAGGTGACATGTGTGCAATAGAGCTGTGCATAAATGGCCTCTCAAAATTCTCCACTCTGTGCACAGAGAAATTGGGGGGACAAATTTCTCCAGGGGAAGGAGAAATTCTCCAACAGTTTCTCACAGGTGAGAAACTCACAGGCTCACCACTGGCAAGGGTTGTAGCACAGCTTTTTTTTTTCTTTATTCCTAAGGAGATAGATAGATAGATGATAGATAGATAGATAGATAGATAGATAGATAGATAGATATTGTACTGCCATTGGAAGTGGCAATAGTATCAACTGTTTTGGTATGTTGGCTGTATTTTGCATCCACCACAATGCAGGTGTGAGGGGAACAGTGTTCTGAGGGGGGCAGCTCCAGGGAAGAAATGGAAAAAGTGCTGTGCCAAAATCTGACCTCCAACTTCCTGAAAGTTTTCTTCCCCCATGAAAGAGGATTCCATTGTTCTGCCTAATTCTCGAGTGTTTTAGGATTTATTTTTGTGGTGTTTTTGAGCTTACCTAATAATTGTGAGGTGGCCGAGGGTGCTGTGTGTGTTTTCTTTCTATCACACATCTTTCCATTGCTCTGCAGCCACTCAGGCTGCTTACACTTCCTGACCTCAAAAAAGCCCTATGGGAAGAATTACCTCACAACGTCTTCCCCTGGGATTTAAATGAAGTGTGGGAAGCCAAGAAGGCTGTCGGCTGCCAGTAGGGATGTACGAATGCCTTATCTGGCTCCACGCAGGGTCATCCGCGGTGGGGGGGAGGCACTCCGTCCCTCCCCCGGAATCCTCCCTGGCCAGCTCTGTGGAGCTGCCAGCTGGGGCTGTCCACAGCTGGAGTTCCCGCTGTGGCCGGGCTGCTGTGGCTGCAAATGGTGGCTGTCGTAGCAGCTGCCATTTGCGTCCTTGCAAGCAGCCATGATAGGCTACGTAAGTATTTATGTAACCTATCACGGCAAAGAGCAGGGACGCAAATGGCAACCACTATGCCATTTGCACCCCTGCTCTTAGCCGTGATAGGCTATGTAAATACTTACATAGCCAATCACAGCTGCAAGGATGCAAATGGTGGCTGCAGCAGCCTGGCCGCAGCCAGCCAGGAGACCAGCCACCACTGCCTCATCCGCCCCAGGAAAGTTCCATCACAGGGGAATTTCGCGGGGGGGGGGAGGAGGCCATTCTGCCATGGCTTCTGGGGGGCCAGATTCTAATGAATCCGGCCTCACTGGAATCCGTGGCAGAATTCTCTGACATCCCTGGGGGCAGCATGGAAGGGGGGAAGGTCGGTTCTTCGGGAACCGACCTTGGAACACGGGCTCCGAGGTCAGTACCTGGAAAACCACATATCTCTAGCCACTGACTAGTGGCCATAGGATTGCTCCCTCTGAAATCTAAATAATAATAAGAACAACAACAACAGTTAGGTACTTCTGCATGGTATTTAGAAAGGTGTACTTAGGGATGTCAGAGAATTTCGCCACGAATCTCGGGGAGGCTGAATGCCAGTGCATTCGGCCCCTCAAAATCGGTGGCGAAATGGTCTGCCCCCCCGCCCCCCCCCCCCCGGGACGGGACTTACTTTGGGCGAATCTCCCTGGCGGCGGTGGCTCTGGCCGCGGTTCAGCGGTGGTTCAGGGGCAGTTTGGTGGCGGCGGCTGCGGCGGCCGGTCTTCCGACCGGCTGCCGCCGCTGCCATTTCCAGTAAAAAACCCACAAAAAACAAAAAAACGTGATAGGCTACGTAAAGATTTACATAGCCTATCACGGCTGAGTAAAAAAACACACAAAAAAACGCGTGTACGCAAATGGTGGCGCCCATGGGTGCCACCATTTGCATTCCTTATTTTGGCACGTCTAGTCTACGTAAACATTTACGTAGATTAGGGCAAAAATAAGGGGAACGCAAATAGCGTAGACGCTACGCTATTTGCGTTCCCTTTATTTTCGCCATTGTCTACGTAAACGTTTACATAGACTAGACGTGCCAAAATAAGGAACCCAAATGGCGGCGCCCATGGGCGCCGCCATTTGCATATGCGCAGTTTTTTCGTGTTTTTTTACTCAGCCGTGATAGGCTACGTAAACATTTACGTAGCCTATCACGGCTGACTGCAGGGACGCAAACGGCGGCGGCTATGGCCGCCGCCATTTGCAGACCCGGCCGGCCAGGATTCGCGGCAGGAGGGACGGGGCACCTCCCCCCCCGGCCAGAATTTTGGGGGGAGGGACGGGGCGCCTCCCCCCCGGCCAGAATTTCGGGGGGAGGGACGGAGCGCCTCCCCCCCACCGTGAATCAATTTCGTCATAAGGTAAGTGACTTTCGTACATCCCTAGGTGTACTTTATTTCTGCACTGCTCACTCATGTTTTCAAAACAAGAGTATGTAACATTCTTATCCCAGAGTTCTTCACGGCTGAGTTTCCTGGAGTGTAAATAGACAAACTGTGGCAGACGTTCACCCCGACATGATTAGAGTCAGGGCTCTAAATTGCACAGGGAACCTACACACAGAGAGAGCTGGCTCCCTGCTCCAGGCATTCAGACCTGGACACATGGAGAGCTGCAGGGACAGGGGATGACAACCAATCCAAGGGGTGGGGCCAGTGAGCTCAGCCCCATTCTCCCCCTCAAATTGTCACCTTTCTACTGGAGCACTTTATTAAACATTGCTGTTCAGAAACCGTACCCACCTGTATACATCTGATATAGGCCAGCTTAGTTATCTCCTATAAGAAACTATGGGATGGACCCAGATTTAAGCATGCTTACAGTAGACCCATTGAACTTAATGGGACTTACATTAGTCATGACTAATGTAAGTCCCACTGATTTCAGTGGGTCTGTTCTAAGTATGACTAAATCTAGATCCAACCCCTACAAAGGTGTGTGTGTTTATTAGAGGTTACTCTAACAGACAAAAACCTCCCCAGAGCGTTGGGGAGAAATAGGATAGCCTAGTTTCCAACCCACATTCTCTCCATATGCTCCATTTTCAAAATGCCAGCTGGTATGCCCATCTTTCAGCCAAGCTGTGACTTGGAGCTGTGGCTTCCCTTTTTAAGAGTACCTTGTAACTGTAAAGAGCTAATTACTCCTCCTCTCAAATATTCCTCCTCCCACCCAAGTCTTCAGCCCCCAAAATAAATTTTTACTAAAGGTTATCACCCAACCCATCATTGCCAAAAGTTACTTCTCCAGACTTCGGCACAATTGTAATATGAAAGTATTTTGTTTTCAATCCTTTTACTAATAAATGTCAGCATGGGATTTGCTTTTTTCACCACTGTTGCACATGAAGTTGAGACTTTCATCGAGCTGCTCACTACAGCCCAGTGACTAAATGTACATCACTTTGAGTTTACATTGCTGTCCATTCACCCAATCTGGTGAGATCCTCTTGGAGCACTTCACAGTCTCCCTCCGCCTTTTTTTTTACAACCCCCTCCACCCCACCACCCCTTGAATAATAGGATTCAAGAGTATAATTGTCCTAAAGTTGGTTTTATACATTGCCACATCATTTCTTTCCTCCATCAGCTTTGCTTTAACCAGTAATGCCCTAACATATGTTTTGGAGAGCAAAGCATGCCACAACAAGACCAAAACAAGTGTCATCCTACCCTGGAAACCATCTGATATTTTCATTGGCAAACCAAAGAACGTAAGCTGCACCTGCACACAAGAGATTATTTTCCCCCTTGCTTTGTGAACTGGCAAATGGCCATTCTGGAGCAATGCTGGTTGTGTGGTTCTGAACGCACAGATTTTTCTCACACACAGCTTTCCAGCAGCACCACCTGTTAAAGTTGTCAAGACCTTTCCCTCAGGTAGGTTACAATTAAAAACATGTTAATACTCATAATTGCCACACCCCATGTTAACATCATAGGCTTTGACAATGGGTGAAAGTAGGCTCACATGTGATAGTCAAGAGCAATTATTTCAGAAGTTTGTCTTTTATTACCATCCTGCTGGCAATGAAGCCCTCAGGCAAATGTTTGCGGTACATGGTCAATGATCAACAGATCAAAGAAAAATGACATAGATAGCAATAAGGAAGCCATATCTCTGTGTAAGCTTGAGGAACTAGGGAGTGGCTGCATAGTAGACATGTAGCGCTGAAACAAAATTTCTCAGACAAGAATTTTCTAAGAAATTCTTCAAGAATTTGCTTTTGGGGCTCCCCCAAAACTGTTGGACAATTTCAGGGGGACTTGGATAATGTTTGGTGAAATCTTTCCCCTCCATTTCTCTGGATGCAGTGAGGTAAAGAACTTCAGGTGTAAATTCAACCCAATAACTATTTTAAGAGGAATCAATCATTTTGGCTCCTTCCACCCTCCTGTCCTCCTCTCTTAGGGCCAAACTGCATGTTACATTTCATGCATAGTGTGTTGCTATGTCCCCCCTATCAATTGCAGGTGCATGCAGGAGGTAAACCTTAATGGGAATGTATATCCAGGGTGGTGAGGGTTACTTTCTCCCTCCCCAGTGTGATTGAACTAAAATCACCACCAAACTGGTGTGGCTAGAATGCTTAGGAAAAAGGTTCCCAAGTACATGCTGGTACACATGAACATAAGGAGCATGAGAACAGTACAGAATGCTCTCCCTAGTGAGGCTCTCCTGGAACCAACATTGTCATCTTTTCAGCACCAGGTTAAGACTTTTCTCTATTCCCAGGCATTTGATGGCATATGATGGGCTGTTTGATGTCTCAGTTGAATTCTTTATGATTGTCACTGATGTTTTAATTGTTTCATGGGATGGTTGCATTTTAGTGGACAATTTTTTTAGCTGCCTTAAATTTTGTATGTTTTGATTTTGTAGTTGCCTTGAGTCCCTTCTGAGAAATGTGTCTAAGAAATCTGAAGAGGAAGAGGAAGAGGAGGAGGAGGAGGAAGAAGAAGAAGAAGAAGAAGAAGAAGGAGAAGGAGAAGGAGAAGAAGAAGAGGAGGAGGAGGAGGAGAATGTTAGGTACGCCTGCATGGCATTTAGGAGGGTGTACTTTATTTCTGCACTGTTCACGTATGTTTTCAAAACAGGAATGTGTAACCTGGAGTTCTTTGCAGCTGAGTTTCCTGGAGCATAAATAGACAAAGTCTTTGTGACAGAAAGTCACCCTATTCAGATATTCACCCCCCCCCCCCGTGATTAGAGTCAGTGATCTAAATCGCACAGGGTGCCTACACACAGAGAGATGGCTCCCTGCTGCAGACATTCAGCCCTGTACAAATGGAGGACTCAGGGGCAGGTGATGAAGACCAATCGAAGAGGTGGGGCAAATGTGCTCATTCCTGTTCTCCCCATCAAACAATTCTAACTCTGTGTGTACAGGATCTGGAGGTGGGTGGTGGGTGTGTGGGGAGATGAACTTCTGTCTAGGGCTAGTAGCACCTCAGAAAGGAAAAGAGCGGTTCCTAATCAGATAACATAAAAATCCCTTAAATATTATTATCTCTGGATTGTAAAATTGTTTTATCTCTTTCATGCTGCTTCTGATTGCCATCTTGATACCGTTTTACCTTTGGGCGTGCTTGGTTGTCACCTCGTAAACTGCCCTGGAGATGTCTTCTTGAAGGGTGGTATCATTCAAAATCTATTAAATAAATAAATAACACAGTATCAGGCACCATATACAAATGGGGCAGCTCTTCCTGGAATAGGGAGGATATTATTCTTCAAGGAAGGGGTGCACATATTTCACCTATGGAAATCACTACCCCAAGTTGTGCTGATGGTCACTGGCTTGGATGACTTGAGAAAAGGAGTAGGCCGTTTCTCTTAGCCATGGAGGCGAAGTCCAGTACAGATAATTTGTGGCCCTCCAGATGTTGTTGGACTGCAAAACACATCAGCCCTAACTAGCATAGCCAATGGTGAAGGATGATGGGAGTTGCAGTCCAGCAACATCTGGAGGGCCCCAAGTTGCCCACTCCTGGTCTAGGAAATCTGTATTACAGAGGCAGAATACTTCTGAATATTAGCTTCAGTGGCCAAACAAGAGGGGAAGGCTTGCGACTTTCCCTGATGGAAACAGAAAGCTGAACTATTTATTAGACTTATATCCTGCTCTATCCCATGGGTCCAGTATGGCTTAAAGCCAGTAGTTCAGTTAGGTAATTTTAGAGGCTGGACTGAATAGTCTTATGTGGCCTCTATTTTGATGGTAATGTGTATTAGCTCACTTAACTCAAAATGTGGTAAGCCAGCCCAGCTGCATTTGGGGGCCCTCCTGTTCCTTCTGCTGCATGAGGTCCCGGACTTCTGTCCCAAAGTCCTACACTGCTGACTAGATTGGCCTTGGTCTGAAATATCAAGGTAGTTCTTAATGTCCTCTTCGGAAAGGATATACTCCCACTTTCCTCTTTGCTTTCACTTCTTTTTTAGAACAGCACTTCAAGGATTTGGAGTGGGCTTGTTAAAGTGAAATATCTGTTCATGTGAACATAAGCGTAGCTCCAGAATTCTCGGGAGAGAGTTGCAGAATGCTCTGAACCAGAGCACTTTACCACAATGTCTCTTCGAAGGCAAGAATGTCATCTATAAGCAAGGCAATAGACCCAACAGCATGTATGGCATAATTCAGTTTGCGAGTCAAACTCCAAAGGATTGGGCTAGAAAGCTTAAATTGAATTATTTCCTTAGCTTAAATTCAAAGCATATCTTCTTGCGATTGGACTGAAGTGTGAGATTGCCACAAACAAATGAACAGGTCTGTGTTTTCATACAGTAGAGGGCAGTGATATCCACGCTTGGCTCTAACTCTTGCTATGCCTTTGTGAAAGAAAGCACTATGAATGCTCTACCTTTACTGTAGAACCTCTGAGCAATCTGAGGTAATTCTCCATCAGCCAATTCTTTCTCTTAATAAAAAATGTGACCAATGAAATATGAACATCAATGTGAATCAGTTTTCTATATGCATCCAGATCCACGGACTGCAAATTAGAAAGGGAGAGCAGAACAATTCAAAACAGAGTGTAAACAAACCTTGTATTCACATTTTGATTATGCTTCTGTTGAAGCAGGGATGTTTATGAATATCTCTGTATGTGGATTTCTCTTTGGAGTTTGGGCATCTGAACTACCAGTGCTTATTTGTGGAGAAGTCAGTGCCAATGCCTTAGGAATCTGATTCTCTTCCATGTTTCACCCCCCCCCCATGTTTTGAACTGAACCCTCCCCAAAATCTGTAACAAACTGTACTCTGTGCATGCACAGTTTGTCATAGCTTTCAGCCCCCCCCCCCAGTTCATTTGTATTCTCCTCCTGAACTTTAATGTTGCACATATGCACACCAATCACCACCAGTATCACCCCCCCACCCAAATCTTGAAGCTATTGATTGAAGTGGTTTATGATGGGCACCTCTGTGTATAGAATGAATCATAGAACAGGAGAAGGCCTTGTATAGGCCATCTAGTCCAACCCCTTATGTGATGAAGACAATTCCGAGCTAAGGCCTGCTGATTAGTCATGTATGGGTAGAGGCTTGGAAACATAGGATGCTGCCTTACAGCAAGACAGACTGTTGGTCCATCTAGCCCAGTATTGGTGATGATGCTGACTGACAGCGACTCTCCAGGATCTCAGGCAGGATTCTTTCTAGCCCTATCTGGAGTTGCTGGAGATTAAACCTGGGACCCTTTGTATCCTGCAGCCCTTCCCTTTGGGAGGGAAGACATGAAGGACCCAAAGGAACCAAAACCTGCAGCAAGCTCTGTATCCACCAACCCTGGAATTAATTTTAGAAGTTCTCCAAATTAAACTGGAAGTCAAGTGGGTTGGCATGGGTGGGATGAAGGCAGACTGAACTCAAGGAACAATAATAACTGGGGGAACATAATAGGAGAAATTCACTCATCTTGTCATCTGAACTTAGTTTCATAGATATAAGATGTTGGAATTAGTCTCCTGATTCTGTATTGGATGGATATCCTTACTCAGAGACATCAGCTTCAAGGATCTGGACACCCAAGTGACTCAGTGCAGGAATGTCATTGGAGCAGTATAGGAGAACTGGGTTGTGGAATATAGGGATGTGTGAATCAACAAAACTTGAGCTCGTCAAGATTCTCTGAATTCCACCTTGAAGCTCATTCCATCTTGTGTCTGTATCAGATTGCAAGATTTGTTTTTTTAAAAAACGTTTTGTATAAACATTTGTGCATATTTTCATGACCATTTTCACATTGTGGAAAATTTCACATTGTGGTGTTGGTGTAGTGGTGAGAGTGTTGGACTGGGAGCCAGGAGATCCAGGTTCTAGTCCCCACTCAGCCATGGAAGCTCACTGGGTGACTTTGGGCCAGTCACAGACTCTCAGCCCAAACTACCTCACAGGGCTGTTGTGAGGATAAAATGAAGAGGAGAAGAATAATGTAAGCCCCCTTGGGTTCCTTGCAAGAGGAAAAATGCAATAAATAAATTTATTTATTTATTGGCTATAAATGCAATAAATAAATAATTTTTGAAATGTATGTATTATTCTCCCATTGATTAAAGCATTTTTGTGCACACTTTTCAAAAGTACACATTTTTTTTCATGCACATGTTCCTAATGTACACATTTTTCTGACATTTTCTTTGTTCTGTTAATCACACTGCAAACTCAGAAATGTTAATGTATGGACTTCAACCACAGATTGTATTCGGGGTTGTGTTTGGTTCGAGGAGGTGCAAACTGGATAACTTCTGGTCAAGAGTGAACTGAAACAAATATCTCATATATCTCTAGTGGAATGGATATAGGAGAAAATGAAAGAAGGCATGCAAATCTACCCTGCATGATGCTGAGGACAGAGAAGACAATTGTCAAAGTTGTGAACAACATCCATTTCTAAGATGTTCATATTGTGGTATGGGGTTAGGGTGGTATCATTGGTTCCAGGGGGATGGGCACCTCAAATCTACCCCTTCCGCTGTTTCTCATGAAGTAGAGATGTACGTAAATCTCTTCAAGAGCTATGTATATACATTTATTGCCTACTAGCTGCTGTCACTAGCGGAACACTCAACAGTGGCCACAAGACTGGAAAAGGTCAGTTTGCATTCCAGTTCCAAAGAAGGGCAATGCTAAAGATCGTTCAAACTACTGTACAATTGTCTCCTGAGAAACCTGTACGAGGGTCAAGAAGCAACAGTAAGAACCGGACATGGAACAACCAATTGGTTCAAAATTGGGAAAGGAGTACGACAAGGCTGCATATTGTCGCCCTGCTTCTTTAATTTATATGCAGAGTACATCATGAGAAACGCCAGGTTGGATGCATCACAGGTTGGAATTAAGATTGCTGGGAGAATTATCAACAACCTCAGATACGCAGACGATACCACCCTAATGGCAGAAAGCGAAGAGGATCTAAAGAGCCTCTTGTTGAGGGTGAAAGTGGAGAGTGCAAAAGCTGGTTTGAAACTCAACATTAAAAAAACAAAGATCATGGCATCTGGCCCCATCACTTCCTGGCATATAGAAGGGGAAGAAATGGAAGAAGGGACAGATTTTATTTTCTTGGGCTCCAAGGTCACTGCAGACGGTGACTGTAGCCATGAAATTAAAAGACGCTTGCTCCTTGGGAGGAAAGCTATGGCAAACCTAGACAGCATAGTAAGAAGCAGAGACATCACCTTGCCAACAAAGGTTCGTATAATCAAAGCTATGGTTTTCCCAGTAGCAACGTATGGCTGTGAGAGCTGGACTATAAGGAAGGCTGAGCGCCGAAGAATTGATGCTTTCGAATTGTGGTGCTGGAGAAGACTCTTACGACGAGCCCCCTGGACTGCAAGGAGGTCCAATCAGTCCATCCTAAAGGAAATCAACCCTGAGTGCTCATTGGAAGGACAGATAATGAAGCTGAAGCTCAAATATTTTGGCCACCTAATGCGAAGAGAAAACTCTCTAGAAAAGACCCTGATGCTGGGAAAGATTGAAGGCAAAAGGAGAAGGGGACAGCAGAGGATGAGATGGCTAGATAGCATCACCAATGTGATGAATATGAACTTGAACACTCTCTGGGAGAGAGCGGAGGACAGGAAGGCCTGGCGTGCTATGGTCCATGGGGTCATGAAGAGTCAGACATGACTTAACGACTGAACAACAACAAGCTGTCACTAGCAGGATGTCATTCTGGTTTAGTCCTGTTGGTACCAATTAAGGTCTTGCACCCAAAGTTTGTGTCACAGCAGGTTATTCTGCCTCTATATGACCCTTGGTGAACCTTGCAACCAAGTGGATGCTTGCAGGGAGTTCACTCTCCGGATTTCCCGAGGCAGTTGGCTTGTAAAAGGTTCCTCAGCTGTAGCCTCTCCCACATCTCTGGCTTGTGTTCCAGACAGTGGGGAGGCAAGTACTGGAATCCCTCAGGGCGTCTGTACTCCTGACATTGTCTTTCTCCTGGTTTCTTCCCCCCTGCTGCTTCCACTCCTCTCTTGCTCTTTCCCCCAATCATTCTCTCTTCCTCATCTGCTCCTCTGTCTCGAGCTTCCCACCAGATGCCACCTCTTGCTCATCTGGTTCCTCCTTTCCAATCTGGCCTCATTCTGCTTGCTCCTCATTTTCATCCAAGGCTGATGCAGGCATTCAGCAGCCCCCCCCCCCAATGCTCCCATGTGCCAAGCTCCTCTTTAGACTTCCATGTTTTGTGCTAAGGCCTGAAGGTGAGCCAAACACATTTGGTTCAACATGTTTACAAACCCCATGATTGGGAGGCCTGGTAAGCCAGTATTCCCAGCTATGGGGAGGTTTCGAAGCACCTTGGGGTGAGCATGCTTATCACACACATCCCTCAGACCCTGGTGCTGAGTGTGCAAAGGTCTACAGAGGTGATGGGCACATGGGGACAGTGGGGTGGGGCTTCTAAGCATGCCCCACCCCAGCACACTTTTAGCCTTCGTGGGAGTAGGCTGAATGCCTGCACATGTCTCCACTCTCCTTCCTGACCTCTGTAGGGCTGTTATTCAGTTTTCACATCTCTCTTTGTCCCACCTTTCGTTGCCTCTTCCCCAGCTCTGTTTCCCCCCACTCTTCCACCTTGCGGCTCTCCTTCCTCCCCCTTCTCCTCCTTCTCTGCCCTTGCTTCTCCTCTTCTTTGTCTATCATCCCATCCTCCTGGCTGCTGGGGTTTAAAACTTTAAATTACCCTCAGTTGACAGGGGGCCATGCCCCTTGCCTCCTGGTGTTGCTCTGGCAACCCAAGGCCATGTCCAGGATGGCCCAAGGACTCCCGGCACTCCCTGGCACTGGAGCCTGCGGCCAGCCAAAGTCAGTGCCAGCCATATTGGATAACTGTGATAATGGCAGCTAGTAGACTAATGTATATAGAACATGGCAGCTTGCAGTGCCTTTTACCAGCTTCGGCTGGTGTGCCAACTACAGTCTCTCCTGGACAGGGAGAGCTTGGCCACAGTGGTACAGGTGCTAGTAACCTCAAGGCTGGATTCCTGCCATGGTCTCTATGTGGGGCTGCTCTCAAGGCTGCTCCAGAAGCTGGAGCTAGTGCAGAACGCAGCAGCTTGGCTGTTGCTGGGACTGGGAGCTGCCCCTTTCAAGCATGTAACTGCTTGCTGGGGGAACTGCATTGGCTGCCTATTTGCTACCAGACCAGGTTTAACATTCCAGTACTAGTGTACAACATGTTTACAATGGTAGTCCACGCTCCGGGAGAGAGCGCAGGACAGGAAGGCCTGGTGTACTATGGTCCATGGGGTCACGAAGAGTCGGACACGACTGAACGACTGAACAACAACAACAACACAACTAGTGTACAAAACCCCAAACAACTTGGGACCAGGATACCCAAGAGAGTGCTTTCTCCCTTATCAACCTGCCCAGTCACTGAGGTCATTGGAGGGCTTGCTTCTGGTGGTTCCACATGGACCTATATGGCCCGATTAGAGTCCATCCGGAGAAGAGCCTTCAGTGTGGCAGCCCCCTTTCTTTGGAACTCCCTGCCCTTGGAGGTCAGGCAGGCACCATCACTGCTTCCAGTGCCTCCTGATAACAATTCTGTTCCAGGAAGCATTCCTTAAATGCTTCCTTCCCGACCATCTGCTCCCATTGGTAGTACATGCCCTGGTCTCCTCTCGTTTGGACTACTGTAATGCGCTGTACGTGGGGTTACCCTTGAAGACGGTTCGGAAACTGCAGCTGGTACAGAACGCGGTGGCTCGCCTGATTAAAGGCAGCCGCCGGCGAGATCACATCACTCCAGTGCTGAAGGAGTTGCACTGGTTACCAGTTGTTTTCCAGGCCAAATTCAAGGTGTTGGTTTTGACCTTTAAAACCCTATATGGTTCCGGCCCAGCCTATCTTAAGGAGCGCCTCCAGCAACACCAGACAGGCCGCTTAACAAGATCAGCCTCGGATGGCCTTCTCTCTGTCCCATCAGCCAGGACAGCTAGACTGGTGGGGATGAGGGAGAGGGCCTTCTCTGTGGTGGCCCCCACTTTGTGGAACTCCCTCCCTAGGGAACTCCGTCATGCCCCCTCTTTAATGAGCTTCCGTCGTGCATTAAAAACGTGGTTGTTCAGGCAGGCATTTGGGGTGGGCTAGGGTATTTAAAAAAAAAAAAATTTAATGGTAAAATTTTATTGTTTTAAATTGTTTTATGGTGGGTTGTACATCGCCCAGAGTGGCTGGGTGACCAGTCAGATGGGCGATTAATAAATTTAATTAATTAATTAATTAATTAAATGACCAGCTGCAGTTTTTACTGGCATTCTGCTTTTAATAATTTTAATACATTGTTTTAATCTTTTATGTTTTTTATATTGTACTTCTTGTGTTCACCGCTCTAGAACCTGTTTGGATGGGGAGTGGTATACAAATGTTGTAAATAAACAAATGAATAGTTAAATAAAATACTCCTCTTCTCCACAATCTTCCATGTAATTTGGAAAAGCAGCTGTAGTTAAGCATCCACCAATTATGCCGTTTTTAAAAGCAAAGCTGCACAGAAAGATGACAGCCCAAAAAGGAAGCCGATGCCAAGGGAAAGGAAGGTGGAGCAAAGCCAGCTGGGAAGAGAAATTGTGGCTGGCATGCACCCACCCACTCAGCTACAGGCTGAATTTAAAGCCACATTTCTATCCACATTCCTATGATTTGGTATGGTAGGTGACTTGCTAGTAAACAAAGACATTTAAACTTGCATTTTTCTTCTAAAGCACCAGGAGGTTTAGGATAAGAATCTGAATTCTCATAGAATTCTGCCCGCTGAGCAAAAATGTTGGAGGTATTCCCACTCCTTCTTCTCCCTCCCTTTTTGGGGAGGGGAGGAGTTCAGGCAAACAGATTCATTTGAAATGGAGCTCTCAGGAGCTCTGAAAAAAAAGCACACTATGGGTGATGGAAAGAAATGCAGCTTCTTTGATAACACATTTGAATTTTCAAGTGCTTTTCCCCCTCCTCGAAGATTCATTAATGGTTTGCCAAAACAATAACAACAACATAGAGAGGGAGGGAGAGAGGGAGGGAGAAGGATTGCATTTTTGAGACAAAGCCTCAGTGACTCCCTGACAATGATTAGTCAGGCTCAGGAAATTTTAATTGACTACTTGTAGAGCTGAGATAGCAGTGGGCCTCCAAAGCCAAATTAGAGTGGTCCCAGCGTGCGCCGCTTGCCGTTTACTGGGTCACACCAAAAAAACTTCATTAGTGGTAGAACATGTCAAAATTAGTCACTTAAGAATGTAAACAGCTCCAGAAACAGGAACGAACAGGCCTCCAGCCATCTGCTTGGTGCATTTGTCCCGCTTCCTCACACAACCGGTGCCGATTTTCGTTCATTCAACCAGATGATGGTTGCCTTTGATTCAGCAGAGTGTCCTGAAGTAGCAAAAGAGCTGAAGATGTCAACAGATTGCTGTGCCTTCCGGTGGGGGCACAAGGCTCAGGACTCAGCGGGGAGGAGCAACAGCAACAGCTGGTACATCCCAGGGCTTCTCTTCCATCTTCCCACCTCATTTTTTTCCTTTCCTTTTTTGGTGTGTTTTTGTTGTTGTTGTTGCTGCTACAGATGTGAAAAACAAATGATCTTGTCATTATTAGCACTGGCACCCTGGTGAAACTCTTTGCATTTCTGTTTTTTGCTCAACGTGATTTTGGATTCCACACTTGAATTGTCTTGTCTTCCTAAGTTATTATGATAATTCCCCCACACCCGGAATCTCCAACGTCAATCATCACGAGCTTGACTGTTCCTGTCCACTGAATCAGTTTAGAGCCTGAACCTGTGCATCTTTACTCAGAAGTAAGTCCCACTGTGCTCGGAGGAGCTTATGCCCAAGTAGATGTGCACAAGGTTGCAACGTTCAGGCTAGGATAAGTCCAGGAGTGATGGCTCAGCCTTACAGCATCTTTAGCATGTGGAAGAAAATGGGAGCATTCTGGGAAAATAAAATGGTAGCTAGCAGGAGGTGGTAACCAGTTTCTCTGCTGCCAATGAAAACAAATGTGAGTATTGAAAATTAATGTTTTGAATAAAAGAATTAATAAATTAATAACAGAGTCCTATGCATGCCAACACAGAAATAAATTCCACTGAGTTCAGTGGGACTTTCTCCCAAGTAAGTGTGCATAGGATTGATGCCTTTATGCATGTCATTTAAGTAAAAGTAATGAAGTGTTTAATAATGAAAATGAACAGAATACTTTGTTCTTGTTGTAAGGACTGCTAAAATAAATATATGTGAAGCTCTTTGGATTCTCAAAAGTGCTGTTTCAGTGTTTTTCAAACATGTTACCTCTAGGTATAATAATAATCCAGCCTGCTTGGAGTCCCAATCTGACCCTCTGGGGTTCCCCAGATGGCCATCCCCCCTTCCCCCAGCCCCACACCTTTCCCCCTACGATTGTTTGGTGGTCTCCCAGCTTTCCCCCTCAGCAGGCAGCCTCACCGGAAAGCCCCAAGGGAGGGAGTCCTGGCAAAGTCCTCTAGGGGGCTTTCCAATATTCTCAAGCCACTGGAGAGGCTGCAAGGACAGAACTGGGGGAAATGGTGAAAGAAAGAGCACACGCACACACCCCTTGGCCTCCTCTGTACAGTATGGTAAACCCTGAAGCCCTGCACCCTGAGAAATTTCTCTGAAATTCTCACACTTTCCCACAAACTTTCGGGTGCAATTTCTTTTCACCCCTCCCCCCCCAGTAAATGGTTGAAAATAAACTGATAAAAAATTCAGCACAGTGTTAATTCTAAGGCTTCATTACTGGCAGTAAGGTTTTAAGCTAAATTACATTGACAGTTTTGGCCTGCCGCTTTAACCTTTGGCTTTCTCTTTTGCCTTCAGGCCCGCCCATTGCTGGAATTTACTTCCTGAGAGCTGCTCTGAAATTGAATTTGGCCCTTGGGCTCAAAGAGGTTCAACACCCCTGACTTACTTCTCCTAAGAACATAAGAATAGCCCTGCTGGATCAGACCAAGGGCCTATCTAATCCAGTATCCTGTTTCCCACAGTGGTCAACCAGATGCCTACATGAAGCCCACAAGGAGGACATAAGAACACATCGGACCCTGCTCATAGTGGTTCCCTAATGACTGGCATTCCGAATGGCTGGCTGCCTCTGATCCTGGAGGTTTCAAGGAGACTCCAAGGAGCATGCAAAATGGGATAGTCAACAGGTAAATCCAACTTTGTAAGCCGGGAAGCGTTACTTTAACCAACAATAAGAACAAAATGTCTTACTTCTTGTGAGTAGTGAAGTCACACAGGACAGTGGCAAGAAGTCAAGCTGGCACGTCTTGGAGAGGCCATCAGTCATTGCATTGTGCCTGGAGTTTGCTACTGAACATAAGGGGAGCCCTGCTGGATCAGAGCAAAGGTCCATCTTGTGCAGCATTTGGTTTCCAACAGCAGTTAGCCAGATGTTCCTGGAAGCTCACAGACAGGTGATGAAGGTGATCACCATGCCCCGTTCCTTTGCCCCGAGCTTCTGGTATTCAGGGAAGGTCCCAGTTCACTTTCCTTCATTGGTTGATTTGCTCATTGATTTTGTTTAGCTCCATATCTATCCATGCCTTCCTTTCTCAAGAGCAGATGAGAAAACAACAGATGAAATTAATAGAAAAAACAGACAATGAAATAAAAACTACAGTTTGGCAGAAATCTGTTTGGTTGGAATTTTAATGCAAATATATTGAATTTCACACTTTTAAACCCATTAGCAAACCAAAACACCATTATCCTTTGAAATCTCACTTCTCTGAATGTTGTGATGGAAGACTCTGTATACCACTGACAAAAATGTGCATATTTATTGTGTAAATTGTGTACAGAAATGCATGTGTTTGTAACCTTTTTTTATTATTAAAAAAATGCAACAATCTCAACATTGGGGAAGAACCAAACTTGAGACTGGAAAAAAATCACAAAGTTTGGGGTAACCCAAACTCAGGCACCATTTGCCTGAGAAGTTCTCTGGTTCACAGTATAGAATGAGAGTCTGAGCATCCACAGTCATTATTCAACAGACGAAGTGCCTGAAGTGAGCTGTTATGTAGGTATGTGCAAAACAGTTATTTAATAAATCCCTGACCCTTGGTAAAACTCTCATTGATTGCTGTGAAACTCTGTGAACCATAAAGCCGGCTGCCCTTTAGGTGCATGCATGGATGCTCCTTAATGTTAACCAGCCTTCCCCAACCTGGAGCCCTCCAGATCTTTTGGACTGCAACACCCATCATCCCTGACCATTAGCTATGCTGGCTGGGGGTGATGGGAGGTATAGTCCAAAACATCTGGAGAGCATGAGATTGGGGAAAGTTTGGAACTCTAAGTGATTGCTGTGTGCTGTATTACCAGGCCATCCAACCAAGTAGCTATTTGGTTACTGTCTTCTCAGTATGGGTTAATTCTCTGGATTATTTCTTCAGAAACATTTGGTTATTTATGGCATTTATAAACATTTCCTCCAAGGACCTCAAGGCAGCTTTTGGGTCCTCCCTCCCCTTTGTGTCCTCACAACAAACCTGTGAGGTGAGATGAGAAATAGTGACTGACCCAAACTCACCCAAGAGCTTCACATCTGATATGGACACAAGCCAGAATGAGCTTTGTGGTGGAATTTGAAAAATGTCACTGATCTTGGTTGTGGTTGATTTGCACATCCCTAAATAAAATGCACTAACACTGTGCATATTTGCTGCTAACTTGCCTGTTATCTTCTGTACCATTCTTACCAAAAGAAGCATGTATTATATCTTTCATTCGCATTATCTCTTTCACATATGAAAAAATATATACCAAAAAGCTGCTAGACAGGCTGAGAATAAAGAAGCATCTGAAGTCAGTTTGTGTAATCTATATCAGGGGCAGATATTATTTTCTTAATATTAGATAAAATCAAGTAGTGTTTGATAGATCTCTCTCTCTCTCTCTCTCTCCCCCCCCCCCCGAGGGAGTTTCTTCCAGTTTGATGCAAATCAGAGCAGTTTAATTACAGATTTTGGTAGTAAATTATAACCTTATTTAAATTGTTATCTTCTTCGTGAAATACACAAGAGCTGGCACGTATTAGAAGTCTGTGGTTGATACATAAATGATTCACTTTACAAAATGTTGCATTTTTCTATTGGGCATGAGAAAGCTCTCGGCATCACTGCAACATGGCACTGCTACTGTACTATACGCAAACTACTTAGTGATGGGGCAAACCCCTGCAATGGTGGAATGTGTGTGGGGGACAGAATTCAGTCACCAGATTTGTTTGAGTCCTGCCTCCCCAGATCCATTTTAGGTTGAATCCAGAACAGTCTGGAATTTGGTCCTGATCTGAAAATAAATCAGATTCAGGCTTACTGTGGTTTCTGGGAACCTTCCTCATCACCCCCAAATGTACTGAGGTGGAGAGTTCCCATGATCTGGAAGCTGACCCTTATGTTTGTGGTAGTGTTGAGGGATACTGGCAAGCATGGGAAATACTTCTGATTCACATGCTTCCACTGTAATCAGTGGAATATAAAAGTGCTTAATATTGGCTGGCATCTACTGATGTTTGTGTGTGTGTTTGCATCTATCTTGAAGTAGGGCTAGGGTTGGATGAACTCACTGGGTCCCGCACTGCGCACCCCTTGCTGGACCCCCGCTGGCTGCCTGCCCCTGCTCGCTATGTGCGGTGAGCCCCTGTGCAGTCCACGGTGCCCAGTAAGCAGCACATGGCCACCTGATCCCTCACTGAGCTGCCATTTAACATAAAAATGATGGCTCGGCCTTTTTGTAAATCCCCATTTACACAACTGGAGGGTATAAAGCAGCCATTTACACAAAATTACAAGCATATATGGATCATTTACACCTGCGTAAATTAATCTTGCGTAAATGGCCCCTTTACAGCCTCCATTTGCATAAATGGGGATTTACGAAAAGGGCGTAAATTGTCTCCCAATTTCTCATTTTCCCCAAACTTAAGGGCTATGCTGGCTGGAGATCGCTGGAAGCTGCAGGACTGTTTTTCTTTCTAAACATGAATAAGATTGCTCCCTAACTTCAGTTTGTCCCAAACATTGAGAATTCTTTTAAAGTTTGCATGAAAAATTGTATGCATTTTTATGTTATTTTCACAAATATACTCACTTCTCCCTATATACATTTTTGTATGCATTCTTTGATGGAAGACCCCCCATCACAAAACCTGAGAAGTGCAAATTTTTGAAGGCTAACTGAGTTTCGGTTCATGGATTGGTTCAAAAGTGTGAAATTAGCTCATTCTGAACAAATTTCGCCTCCGTCCCTAGTTGTACTATGATTATAGAATAGAATAGTTGCAACTTAAACACATGAAGCAACATCTGGATGGCTAGCTGGGGGCTGGAAAAGAAAGGGAAGCTAGGTCTGGCCTAGCTGTATACACACCAACATTTAAAAATATATATTTCTAAACTCTCCCTTGAAAAGGAGACGTAATAGCAACTGTGATTTATTAGGGATAGGTAGGTACCAGAAAAAGGAGAGACTTTCCCTGGTAAATAGCATATGACATCATGATTCCCTCCCAGATTGGGAAAAGAATGGGCATTCATTGTAAATACCAAAGCTGACTTTCTTAAATTGAGTGCTTGTCTTTTGTTTCTTTCTAATCTTCACCCAATGTTTCCCTTGAGTTATACCGCTAGCCCTTGGAGGCCAAGTTCCTTTCAGAGAGATTATCCACAGCGGTTACATCAGACAGTATTTACTATGCAAAGAGCTAGGCAGGTTTTAAATTTGTATGAGCAGCATATGGGTGTAAATTTTCCACAAGGTTTTTTGTTTTAAATTGTCTATCCAATCTGCAGGCAGTCCATAGTTAGAATTACCACGTCAACACTGACCACATGGTGACCTTGCTGAAAAATTTAATGCCTACCTTTGTAAAACAATTTTAAGTATGTTTAAAATGTATGAATGCTGCATTTTCCAAACAAAGCAATATCACTATCAAAAAGAAGAAGAAGAAGAAGAAGAAGAAGAAGAAGAAGAAGAAGAAGTAATCAGTATACATAACCTTCCTGTGTGTTATTACAAACCTTCATTTGATTTCAAGCTTTACTTGAGAGCATTGTTAGTTGAGTGGCATGAGGGTCATTTTATGGAAAGTACACATATCAGATGTGACAGAGGTAACATGTTACCAAAGTATCTACATTTCAAGCAAACCCTCCCCCCAACAAACAAAAAAACATGAGCGATCAGTAAGTCAACAGAAGAAATGGTTAAACTCTTGCCTATAATAATCATAGGACTAGAAGATTAGTATTAGTATAAATGGTAAGGGATTTTATATTTCAGTAGGGCTGGCAGGAGGGGAGAAGATACTTCACCGGTCCAAGATCACCCTGTGAACATCATGGCTGAGCAGGGATTTGTGAATCTGGGTCTCTAGAGTTTGGGGGAAGTAGCTCAGCATATTTCCAAACCAATCCGATTTGAGCCGGAGGTGGGAGGAGAAATTTGCAAGGTACACGGAGGATAGTAATTAATATTCACCTTGAACTTGATGTGGACATGTCCAGAGCACAATCTAGTCTTGTTGTGTGGGACCCATTCCAGTTGATGTGGCCTGAGGACCTAGACAAAGTGCTTGGAGGGGTGGAGCTGACAACCTGTATCTTTGATCCTTGCCCACCATAGCTATTAACAGCTAGCTGGGGAGGGGGTTGCTTTGGTGTATCCAGGAGGTAATGAATGCCACATTATGAGAGGGGGTGGTCCCAGCCGCCTTTGAAGAGGTGGCTGTGTGGCTGTGTGACCACTCCTTAAGAAATTGTCTCTGCATTTGGGAGATTTTAACTATTGCCCAGGCCAGGTGCTAATATCAACTCTTGAGAGAAGCTGATGGAGATTCAGTGCCAGGCACTTTTGGATTAAATTGATTGTCTAGATCCATTTCAAATTGAAGTTAGGCCCAGTTTTGGAACTGAAATGGCTTTGGTCACCTGATAGTTGACCTCTTTTGGGGGAGAGACAGGAGGAGTGTGATCCTGCTGATCTTCCATGGTCCCGTAGTGGCTTTTGATACCATCAGCGAAGGTATCTTGCTGGACTGGCCCTTTGAGTTGGATGTTGGAGGCACAGTGATACCATTGTTCCATTCCTATTTGTAGGGTCAGTTTCAGAACATAGCAGCTCAACTCCACGAATTTTGGGCTGTGAGGCCCAGCAAAGTTCCATCTTAACTGGTGGGTGAGGATTTAGAGTGAGGTGTCATCATTACGCCGATGATATTCAGCTCTATTTCTCTCTGTCATTGGACTTGGTCGTGGGCTGGATGGGAGCCAATGAGCTGGAACTGAATTCCAACAAAATAGAGGCATTCTGATTTGTGGTTCTTATGGAACTGGGTGTGCAACCTGTTCTAGACAGGGTTGAACTCCCATTGAAAGTGCCTTTTACCACTCCAGCTGCCAGCATGGGCATAGTGATCCATACCCTGGTAACCTCCTGACTAGACCACTTTAATGTGCTCTGCATGGGCTGCTCTGAAGATGACCCAGAAGCTTCACCTATTTCAGAAAGTGGCTGCCAGTATCTTATCTGGTGCAGCAAGATAAAATCATATCACACTGATTGTGAAGACACTGGTGTTTACTTTTAAAGCCCTAAATAGTTTGGGACCAAAATACCTGAAGGAGAGTCTCTCCCTATATCAGTCTGCCTGTGTCTTAAGATCTACAGGGGAGGTTCTTTTCCTAGTATCTTCAAGATATTATGTGACAGCAAAGGAGAGGGCCTTCTTTGCTGTGGCACCCCAATTGTGAAACATTCACACTTTTTAGAGCTGCATTTAACTCCAACATTGCAATCCTTTTGGTTCCAGGTTAAAACAGTGATCCTGTTTGCCCAGACATTTTAAGTGGGATTGTTTGTCTTGTAGTATTTGCTACTTTTTCAATGCTTTGATTGTATTTTATTGTTTTACTTTGTATTTATGTGACCTTTTTATTGTCATATTTATTGTACACCACCCTGGTATCTGTAAGGTGGAAGGGTTTCATAAATAATATTTGATGAGTTGTGTTCTTATTTAACCAAACAGAAATGATTAAGTACTTCTTTAAATGTTGATCAATAAAGTTTCCATGGTTTAGTTTCTAAAGGACAACTGTGCCTATTCCCCTTTGCTATCCTTTGTGCCTGAGACTCTTTCCATGAACATCTGCATAGCGCTGCCTCTTTAACTTTGTTCAGTTTCCTC
Source organism: Heloderma suspectum (assembly GCF_057233095.1). Taxonomy (NCBI): domain Eukaryota; kingdom Metazoa; phylum Chordata; class Lepidosauria; order Squamata; family Helodermatidae; genus Heloderma; species Heloderma suspectum. Next base: position 138,267,001 of record NC_139461.1, read on the forward strand.
CTAAAACCAGCCCACCCTGTCCATGAAGCCATTGGCTTAACCTTTTCATCCTCACTGCCTACACAAACTAAACCTAAGGCTGCAATCCTGTACACGTTTACCTGTAAGCAAGTCACATTGAGCCCACTGGGACTTATTTCTGAGTCAACATGTACAGAATTATACTGTAAGTGTAAATGCATTTTGGCATGTTGTTCCCCCATTATCCTCTTCTTTCTCTTTCATCTCTGTCTCTCCCTCTGTTGATGTGTAGATTGTAACCTGCTTGGGACAGGGACCTGTCATTCCCCCAGCCCTCCCTACATTAGCTATTTTTGAAAAATCCCACATACAATGATGGTGTAATAATATTTTTCCCCTAGAAATCTAGGCAGAGCATTTCACAGTCAAGCACTGCCAATTGAGCATCCATAAATGAAGAACTCTCTATTCTGGCCAGATGCTTTCAGCCCCTCTAAAGGTTCTTTGATTAATTGAGGTGAACCACCCTGTATAACAGGGTCAGCACACACAAGCTTTCATTATTTTCTTCATTTACATCAATTAGAATTATAGAGAGCCTGGGGCTACTCCTGACTTCTAAAAAAACATGATCTATTCCTTGATGGTATTTAAGTAGAGCAAGGCAAAGGCTACATCATATTTCATTAACAAATAAAACTTTTATTTCTCCCATCAACAATCCCAAGATTTATATATGGTGCATTGCTAAAGAAAGGCATTAACATCTATCATGCAAGGTGGTTGGAGTCTGAAAGCTGGAGCTTGGGGCATTCCACCACCATCAATCTGGACGGGAGGAGAATTTCATTTTATATAGGCTGTAGTGAAGAACAGAGCAGCAGAGATTCTTTGAGAGTTTACGTCGTTAATAAAAATACTTTGCATCTAAGTATGTGAGTATGTGTGTAAATTCACACACACACACACTTTCTTTCTGTGTGAGATAAATTATATATAATATTACTCTCTCTCTCTCTCTCTATATATATATATATGTATGTATGTTATATTATATTAATGTTACAATGAAATTCTGGAATTTGATGACTGTTGACACTCACAAGTAAATACTGACAATCCCAGAATTAATTGTGAACATCTGAAAACAGATCTACAATTTCCCATTTTTCAGACATATACTAATGAACCCTAACAATCTTATCAAGGTGACTCAGCCTTCACTGGTAGTGAAGGTTTGAGGCCTACAGAGGCAAGGGGAAAAAGGGTCAGATTTGGAGGCATGGAATTTTCTGTGCTGAGGGGGTAACCCTGAGAGGAGTAGTTTCATTTCTCCAGTTAAGTGTCAGTTTAATTTCTTCACTTAAGTTTCATTTCTTCAGGTTTGAAGCAGTACTTTTGGTTTTGAGGGAGGTGGGTATATAAAGACAGCCAGTAAGAGGAGAGCCAGCCAGAGCCTGAAATGAGAACAGAATCTGAAGAGTGAGTAGGAAGAAGCAGCCTAGAAAAGTCTAAGGACAGCTAGGGTAAAGGAACTTGTGTTTTGCAATTTTTATTTTCTTTTGATGCCTTTTGTATCACTCAGCTCTATTGTATAAATACCTCTAATTGTAATTTGTTTGCTTTAAATCTGCTAGTAAACTGTTGTGGTTCAGCTCTGTGCCTAGAGTGTCAGTCACCCCATGTCTACAGCCTAAACCCCACGTTACTGGGAAAGGGAAGTTTAAAGAAGGAAGGTGGGACTCTTAAGGAGGCAGGAGATCCTTAAGGTGTTGCTCAGGGGGTCCAGGTCATAAGTGGAACCTTGACACTGGTATATCCCTGTGTTTTCAACTTTTCAGACATTCATAAAATTTGTATAAAATTTGCAGCTGTCGTATATGAATAACCACATTCACCATTTTTGGATATCCATTCCCCCCACCCCCTTTCACACACAGAGTCAGAAATGCACAGAATATATTATTTTACTAACAATAAAATCAACTAAAAATATTTCTCTGCCTATCTACCAACCAGTTAAAGCATTGTTCTCTTAATTAATTCACAAATCATTTAAATTTAATTAAATTTGCATATGACCTACACCTCCATGTAGATGTTTATTTTTGGAGATATTGTGAGAAGTACCCAATAACTTACAATGTAATAAATAAAACCTCCCACCCACTGAAGGAAAAAACATATTTTCTTTTTCATACCCTTTCACAGTAGCACACCAGAAATAAAATTGTTTCAAAAATGGCACAATTAATTAGCAGCAGCACCAATTAATATTTGCCCTCTTCAATTAAAATTGACCAGAGTTAACTTATCAGCTAAAGCCATGATATAGCTAAAGTTAGCCATGATTAAGTGCCACTGAAATGAAAGAAACAAGTTAATTGTGATTAAATCCAACTGCTTTAAGTGGGTAGCCCAGGGGTGGGCTTCCAAGGTCTGCTATAGATGTTCCAGGGCTCTCCAATCACAGTGCTTTTGGGAGGGATACTGAAGTACTTTATCAGCAGTGGAGACTGTTGGTTCCAATGTCAGTGGGGTGGTGAATCTGTTCCAGGTTTCAGTCAGAACCAGTCAGAACTCTAAAGGAGCTCTCCAAGGTACGTTGCACCTTGTACTTTGCAACTCCTTTAGAGTTCTGACTGGTTCTGACTGAAACACTCCATATCAGACGTCGTTCCACTGTTTTCAGTGCTCTTTGCAAGTTATGTCATCAGAGCAGTAATGCTGGAAACGTTTATGATGGAGTTATTGGGGGTTGTTTATGGCTTGTGTCATTTTATCTGAGCCTTTCCTTATTCTAATCCAGATCAATCCTTTCCTAAAGTCCTTTCCCCAAATCCCATTCATTGCATCCTTTTTTTAAAAAAGAAAGCCACCTCTTGCTTGTTTGTGTTCATCTTGGATGATATTTACCATCACCATCACCACCACCACCCCATTCTGGTACTACCTGATTTTGAATTATTAACAGTTTATTAGATTTTGTTCATTTTCCAATATGATGCAAACAGTAAACCCTGTTTGCAATAACTCCTTCTCCCGAAGCCCCCTTTGTCTCCTGAAAAGCTCTTCTGAAGGGCTGGAAAATCGCCTCCCTGCCCCTTCCTCCAGCAGGGATCTTCTACTAGATCCCAATACTTTCCATAAATGGAAAGCACTGGGATGGCCAATGGCCAATGTGGATCCAATAGTTATATTTTATTAACTTTATTTTATCACACACACACACACTCACACCCCTTTGCTTTGCAAGCTACCACTTTGTATTATGGGTCAATGGGACAAAAAAAATGGTCCATGAGAATAGAGAGTAAGATAACAATCTATCCTGTACTGACCAGATGAAAGGTAATGAGGACAGGCCAAAATTGAGACAGCACGTCACACAGAAATTCAAAAACAAAAATGAATTAATTAATATCTCCTCCAGTAGGGCAGCATTTATTTCAACAGATAGGTAACCACAACTATGAATGGCAAGGCAGCCTGTTTCTACATAAAGACAGACTCATTCCAAATTTGTATCTTCACAGCTTCTTTCCACAGAAGACTGGTTGGTACGGATTCGAGTTTTCCATACAAGAGTAGTTAATCTCTTCATGGATTAATTCCCAGACAAAGACATCAGCAGAGGACTAGTCAGGAATCCAAGTTGTAGCATGCTCATGCACAATATAAGTCTGAGAACAAACAAAAATCACATTGGGACAGCACAATGAAACGGGTAAATTTTAAAATGTTAATGGATGAAATTTATTTCAAAAAGGAAGTTAGTAAGATTCAGCTGAGTGCTTTCACTGCCAGGATGAAATACTCAATGCAGAGCACTGTAACTGGTGAGGGGAGGGGGGGATCACAAGTAAATACCAATGAGCTTGATAAAATTCACTTCCTAGTAATTCTGCTCAGGATCACAACCTTAACTCCACATCACTGTTTCACAATTTGGTTACTCTTGCTTTGGGGAAACGGGTATGAGGAAGAAAACCAAAGGAAAATGAAAAATCTGGGGACAACCTTATTGTGGGAGACAGTAGGTTTATAAACAACGACCAAAGCAGTCACACCCACGAAACCTTGTATTTCTCATTGGATCAGTACACCAGTTACCACCATAACTGAAGATGATTGGAACATACCACTGATCCAAAATGTATCAGCCAGCATTTTAGGTAGAATAGGCCTTGGGTACCATGTAACATAAGTTCTCTAATATCTGCATGGGTTACTAGTTGATTTCTGGGCACAATTCAAGGGGCTAGTTTTCACCTTTAAAGCCCTAAATGTTCTGCTATGCCTTGTTTCTCTGGAAGGATGCCTCCTACACATATCTCTTCCTGTGCAATAAAATCTGAGATATAGGGGTTGTTCCAAGCTCTAGAGTTTACTTGGTGGCCCTGGTCATAGAACTCCGCCCTGTCTAGGGAGGCTCACCTGTCTACTAATAAAGCAATGTACGTTTAACTGCTTCACAGAAGTTGAAAGAATTATTATAAATAGTTGAAAAAACTCAGGTAGAACAAATAAATGTTTTGATGATCACTGCTGTAGGGCATCTTGAATAGGTTCACTGAAAAATTCCTAAGATTTTGTAATTATGCTGTGAACATTTGTTTTCTGAATGTGTCACAAAAAGATAGTAAAATTCGTTCAGATGTATATGGAGCATGGCAGTGGTCAACTGTATTTGAGATTACTGCTTATTTTTACTGATTACAGATAAGCAAGAATCAATTGCATTGTCTTGGTATCTAATAAAGGGTAAAAGATAATTGGAAGCAAACATTTGCATGTTGGTATTAGAGATAGGTTTTGATATTTTTTCTTGGTAATGAAGGTATGGTGGGCAACTGGAACTCCTGCCTTTGATCTAGCAGTATATGAAATTATTACCGGCTCTCCTTTGTATCAGATATTCTGAGCTTTAAACTCCCATTCATTTAATGTGAACACATTTATTTTTTTAACAGAACTTTGCCCTGGAATGATATTGTAATGACTCTTGTAATTTTGCTCTTTTTTGCTATCTGATCAGATACATTAGATGTCGACGGTAACTTTGAACACATGGATTTTTTTTCCTGTAGATTTTGACAGAGTGCTGTTATTTCCTGTATAATAACAGTTTCAATTTCCTGTTCACCATCTTAGTTTTTTTTAAAAAAACTGCAATCACAAAATAAAATCTTCAGGGAAGACTGAGTATAGTTAGAGCTACATAGATGGCTGATTAAGGGAGTGATTATCTCTATTCTTTGCCCTTAAGGCATCATACCAAAATGATTGCACACACTCTCCTTTACTTGATTTACAAGGGGAAAAGAGACTGGGAGAATGTAATTGTCTCATCTTTGTTTTTCTCCTTTACTTGATTTACAAGGGGAAAAGAGACTGGGAGAATGTAATGGATAACCTGTAATGGTTGTTTTTCTGGCCAACCAATCAGGGTCTTTCTAGCATTTGCCCAAAGATAGGTCTCACATCCATCGTCAGGGGAAATTACTCTTGTTTCACCATTTGCGTCCGGCCAGGCTGCCGTGATAGGCTACGTAAGTATTTACGTAGCCTATCACGGCAAAGGCAGCCACGCAAATAGCGGCCACCACACCATTTGCGTAGCTGCCTTTGCCATGATAAGCTACGTAATTACTTACATAGCCTATCACGGCAAGCTAAAAACAACAACAACAGTGTACGCAAATGGCGGTGGCTACGGCGGCCGCCATTTGCGTTCCCTTTTCTTCACTGTTTTAGCCTACATGAATATTTACATAAGCTATTACGGTGAAAAAAAGAGGAACACAAATAGCGTAGTGGGCGCAATTTGCATTCCCCTTTTTTTCGCTGTAATAGCTTACGTAAATATTAACGTAGGCTAAAACAGTGAAATAAAGGGAACACAAATGGTGGCCACCGTAGCCGCCGCCATTTGCGTATGCTGTGTTTTGTTTCCCAGAAGGTTGCCCAGCGGCCAGATGTCCGGCTGCAGGTGGCCCCGGCTGGTGGCTCTGCGGAATCTCTGCGGAGTGGAGCCAGCCAGATTAGGATTTTGGGGGGAGGTGCGGAGTGCCTCCCGCCACTGCGAATCACCCCGTCGAAAAGGTAAGTGACTTTTGTACATCCCTATTCATACCTCACTGAAGGGAAAAAAAGTCTAAGACTGTAGTGAAGTTCAGAGTAGAACTACACAGCTGGCAGATACCTCACCAGTGTTCAGCCATCTAGCAATGTGAAGTGTGGATCAACAGTTTGACACAAGCAGGATGGGAGCACTCAGCATATTCAATGTACTCAAGAGCTATGGAAAGAGCAGGGTCAGCCTCCATTAAGCAACCAATTAGGAGCTGAGCCAGGGAGTGGCATGTCCTTCTATTTTGTAGAAGCAATCCACTATTTTGTAGATGAGGAAATTACCTGCCCCTTCTCCCCATCTCAGTATACTGCTCCTTGTTCCTTCTCCCTGCTCTAGACAATCATATGGAAAAAGGGATGAAATGAGAGAACAGTCACCACCAAACTGTTGAATGGCCGGGATTATTTAGTAGTGGACTCCACTTCCATGATTTGCGTAGGTCCAGCACCAGCTTTTATCATCCAACCAACCAGTTCCTGAGAAAAGGGGGAACAGTGGCTTCTTAAGCACCCTGTGGGCTTTTCTCAGTCTTTCAAGGATGATGGGAGAAATACCTACTCAGTAGAAAATGCCAGGTCATCCTCTCTGCTCCTTTTTCCAAGTCATTTATAAAGATGTCTAACAATACTGGGCCCAAGACTTCAGCATCCCACTTGCCACTTCTAGGTTGACAAGAAGAGATGGAAGAGCACTTTTGGGGTATGGTCCATCAACCAGCAATGACTATAGCTAATAGTAGCATTATCTAGCCCATATTTTACTAGCTTGCCATGAGAATATCATAGGGGATCTTGTTGAAAGCCTTGCGGAAATCAAGATTATGTCCATATCTCAAGATATACTATGTCCACATCATTCCCCTGATCTACTATGCTTGTAATTCTATCTAAAGAGGAGATAAAATTAATCTGGCATGACTTGGTCTTGAGAAATCCATGCTAGCTGTTCATAATCAAAACATTCTTTTCTAAACACTCATAGACTGACTGTTTAAAGATCTGTTCTAAAACCTTTCCAGGTATCGACATCAAGCTGACAGGTCAGTAGTTGCCTGGTTCCCTCCTCTGCTTTGCAGATGGGGACAGCATTTGTTTATCTCCAGTTTCATGACACAAGATCTGTATTCCAAGAGTTCTCAAAAAGTATAGACAGAGGATCTGAGATTACACTCTGAGTGGCTCTGCCTTCCCTCTGTCACCCACTAACATTTCTACATCTTCTGCTCACAGTGGACCTCCTGTCCATCTTTTGCAAGCATAGACTCCAGGAACTTGGATCTCTATTGAATAGCCTCAGAGCTGTAGGAGAAGGGTGAAGTGGAAGTGAGGGGAGGCAGAGAAGTGGCAGACAGGATCAGGTGCTTAACCCTTCCCAACCTGCCTCTTCTCTGCTTCTCTGCTTTTCCCTCAACTGGGCTTTCAGATATGGGTTTGCCAAATTTGGGGCAATCTGCATTGTAGGGATGTACGAAAGTGACTTACCTTTTCGCGGCTTCAGTTCATGGGGGGGGAGGCGTTCTGTCCTTCCCCCTGGAATCCTTGATGGGGGGGAGGCAATCCGGTCCTATCCACTGGAATCCTCGATGGCCGGCTGTGCTCTGCAGAGGCTCTGCGGAGCAGCCGGCCAGGCCCAGGCCAGGGCCATCCGCAGCTGGATTTCCGGCCACGGAGGGCTCTGGGTAACAAAACAAAAAACAAAAACAAATGCGTATGCAAATGGCGGCGGCTACGGCCACCGACATTTGTGTTCCTTATTTTTCGCCGTCTTAGTCTACGTCAATATTTACGTAGACTAAGACGAAGAAAAGAAAGGGGAACGCAAATAGCGTAGTGGGCTCTATTTGTGTTCCCCTTTCTTTTCTTCGTCTTAGTCTACGTAAATATTGACGTAGACTTAAGACGGCAAAAAATAAGGAATGCAAATGGTGGCGGCCATAGCCACCGCCATTTGCGTACATTTTTTTTTAAAAAAAAACCAGACGTGATAGGCTACATAAGTCGTTACGTAGCCTATCATGTCTAGGGGGGGGGGGGAAGACACAGACTGCAAATGGCGGCAGCGGCAGCCGTTTGGAAGACCAGCCGCTGCCGCTGCTGCCGCTGGAGCTGCCGCCGTCCGGAACATCCGCCCCAGGTAAGTCTCGTCCCGGGGGGATCCGCGGGGGGCGGGGGGTGGCAGGCCGTTCCACGATGGATTTCGGGGGGCCGAATGCACTGGCATTTGGCCTCACCGAGATCCGTCACGGAATTCTCTGACATCCCTACTGCATTGGGAATGTTGCAAATGTCCATGATTTATGCCTCCTGAAGTCAAAACCACATAGGTAGTGCTGCAGATAAATGTCCTGACAGGCAGCAGATTTGACAATCTTAGCAACAGATATCTGAAAAGAAGACAACTGTAAGTTCAGTGTGTTGCACATTTAAGTTAATTTGCCTGCAATGCGTAATGATTCTGATGTGATATGTCTATGCTTTTGAACAGGAAGGAAACATGATTCACAATTAAGACAACTGAACATGATCACATACATGCTGTGCCTAGGGAAGGATGAATCTGTCATCTTTGATTTCACTCATCATTTTGTTTTCTCCAAAGTTAAGTTCACTTAACCCCATTTCTGCATCAGTCTGTAATTTCTTTTTAAAGTCTGCACAACAGTTCATATGTATTTTCATGTGCATTTCTCAAGATGTATATGTTTTGTATGCATTCAAATTATATGTATTTTTGTTTTTTGGCAGGCAATTTCTCCTAAGATAAAGCATTCTTGTGCACATTTCTCTGTAATATGTGCATCTTTGTGTGCATCTTGCTGTACTATTCACAATTTTGGAAGTACTTTTTGATGTGCAAGCTGTGATTGCAAACTTTGGAAAAGTGCGGACATCAATGTTTAACTGCGTTTGGGTTCATGAACGGGTTCAGGCAGTGAGAATTTGACAAGTTTGCATAAAAATACAAACTGAACGAATTTCTCCATCCCTGCTATACATAATAATGGTTTGGATAATGGTTTGGATCTTCATCATAATTGCTTAGAGAGATGCCTGTGATGGGGAACATGATGCACAAATACGTCAAATGTGGGGGAAATGCATGCAATGCATAACAGTTACTTAGACTGGCATTTCAAAAACTGCATGTCTGCTGTTGTGGATAGCTGTCTGGAGCATGTGATGCCAGAGTGGAAAAAAGAAGAGAGATCTGCAGAAGTGGGAAAGGTTTCACAGATCCCAGCTTTGCACAATCTTATCTCTTTTATGTAAAAGAATAGTCCCCTTTTGCTCTTGTAATATTTTTATTATGAGCCCATATGTCAGAAGCGATGGTTCGATATATCTGTCTATCGGCATTTCGTTTAGGAGATGCATGATTTATCATGTCAAGTGCCTTCATGTTTAATGCTCACTATAAGCATGTGTTGCTCCTTCTTTGTTTTACATTTTCAGCACCACCACTTGTCTCGGTGCTCCGCTAGAGGTTAGCTGGGTGGTGTTATTACCCCTGAAGAAACACAAGATGACAATGTCCTTATATGAGGGCTATGAGATTGCCAGATAAACTGCTGTCACTCTGGAAAGAAACCTTTATGCTGAGAAGGATACATGATGCAATCTCCCTGAATTCAAGGGCTAGGGTCGCTCCTTGTTTGAATCAGTGGTGCTACTGCAGAAATGAGTGTGGTCCCACATCTTTTATGAATGCCAAAGTAGTAAATGGCAAAAATGAGTACAAGTGGCCTAACCTGACTTGCCTTGATTTCCAGCATCAGCCTTCCCCTGCCCTCCAGATGTGCTGGACTGTGACTCCCATAATTCCCAGCCAGCATGGCCATTGGCTACAGCTGGAGGAGACCAAGTTGGGGAAGGTGCTCCTACATGGTTTAAAGTAGATCAGAACAACTGGTTAATCTCATAGATGCAATAGATATTTCTGGTTGCTGAGCCCAACAGGATTCATTTGCTAAGGAGGATGCCGCTCAGCACCTCAGCCTTTGAAAGGGATAATAACAATGCCTGTTTATGATTGTGGGTTTGTTTATTTGCCCAATAGAAGGTCCCCAAATTGCATTACAGTAAAATCAAGAATATAAATTATGACAAATGCATGAAGCAACTATAAAATCACATGCAAAAAACAACACTGCTGTGTCAATGAAATCTCGTACCATATTTAAAATAAAATAATATTTTATTATTTATTGGAATAATTAACAAGCTCTTTCGATGAGTTCCCAAGGCAGCTAACAACAAACCCTATTAATATCAATCTGCAGTCCCAAAAGTCTTCATTAACTTCTTGAAAGTCTGAAGCAATTCTGTGTGACCAGCCTCCCTGGAAAGGGAAAGCCACAAGGTGTAAACTACCAAGAAGGCCCTGTTCCTAAGCCACATGAATATTATTTGCCTAGATCAGGGGTAGGTAGACCTGGACCTACCAATGAATCTTTGGATGATTTGCTGTATACTGGCAAGGACTTCTGACTTTCAGTTGTTAACAATAGCACCAACAAAATGACTCCCACCCCCACCCCCTATATTTTATTGCTGAAATGAAGAAATCTTGGGGTAACTAGAAATTGATTTTTGTGTGGAAGCACTGCAAAGACTGTTCAGTTCTGGTACTCAAAACAGATTCCTGGGCTCTGAATGCTTCCATTCTAAAGGTGTTTTGCACCAGGCTCTGGTTGGTGGGTCTTGAGGCTCTAGTACATAGGGCATAGGGGTGTGTGGATTTTGTAAAATCCGTTCCGTCAGCGTTTCACAGATTGCCAGGTGCCTTTTATTCTGTTGTCCGCTCACTGACAGAATCAGATTTTTCCCAATTTCCTGAATTTCTGCAAATTCACATTTGTGCAAATTTGCATTTTTGCAAATGCGCAAACCCCCCTCCCCCAATTGGGCACTCCCCCCATGCACATTTTCATGCTTAAGCCTATGGGAGAAATTCACATTTTCAGTATTTCTAAATTTTAAGTATTTTTCTATGACCAAATTTGCATAAAATTGTGGAAAGTAAAAAACACACAAAAACGGTCCACAAGTCTGCAGAATCCATGCGACGCAGGAAAAGTTGATCCACTGTGGAATCTGAGGGTGAGATGCATAGAAATCTGAACTCATTTGATTCTGTTGTGGATTTCTCCAACATCCTTTAATACGAAAACAAAGTATATTTCATAAGTTTGAAGTCTGCCCAACCCTGCCCTAGATGTTGTTGTCTGGAACAGTGTCTCTCTGCATGATCTGAGAACTGGAGGAGGCACCAGTGAGCGGAGATGCTTCTTGAGAAAAGCTGGGATGGAGTTTAGTTAAAGACTATGGAGTATAGTTAAAGTGGCCTGCAGCAAATGGAACAGCCATTTTTAATTTGAATGAGAGCCTGAAGAAAAGAGGATATTTAATTCAAAAGAACTGACTGAAATGCACTGCAAACAGACCTTTAAGATGTGATTCATCTGATATTTTTGTCATAAGAAAACATTAAATAATAGTGGGTATGGCAATGCTATACTAGAAGATCAGAAGAACCTTGCTGGATCACACCAAATAAAAGGTACAGCTAATCTAGTTTGCAACAGTAGCCAACAGTAGACACCTCTGGGAAGCTAACAAGTGGAGCCTGAGGGTAATATCCCTCTCCTGGTGTTTGTCCCTGGCATCAAAGAAGCCCAGTTAACAAGGGTGCATAGAGCAGGTCGGTGTGGCGCCATACTGCAGCTGTTTAAGAAGATGGTGTTAAATTATCAAACATCATCATTAAGGCCTGATCTTATTGGGCAATGACTGCCACAGTTATTGCAGCATGGAGATGTCATGACATATGGCATTTGTCACACATTTGAGAGCTTGCAGGGGCCATCCCAAAATACAAAATGACAACTGGCCAGCTACCAAGTACAAGCAAAACCTAAAGGTGATTCCACCCTGGAAATAATTTGACAGACACAAATATTGGATTGGATTCAAGTTCTTCCCCTGCCAGCATGAACACTGAGTTCTGTTCAGTGTGCTCCAATCCAAACAGTGAGAGGTGGGGAAGGTGGTCTTTTCCAGTTCCCTTTCCCTCTGACACTCCCAGTGCTACTTTCTATGCCATTCTAGAACACTGGCTGCCAGTCCATTTCCAGGCCTAATTCAAAGTGCTAGCCTTAACATTCTAAGCTCAAAATGGCTTGAGCCCAGGTTACCTCCTGAAGGATCATCTCCTCCCATATATACCTGCCTGGATCCTAAGATTGCCTTCAGCTGTCCTTCTCCAGGAGCCCCTGCCAAAGGAAGTGAGGTGGGTGGCTACTAAGAAGAGGGCCTTTTCTGTTGTGGCACCCCGGCTGTGGAATGAGCTTCCCCGAGAGGCGCTACATTGTACTCTTCTCAGCACTAGGTGAAGGTAAGGATGTATGGACTGTGTAAAATCCATTCCGTCTGTGTTTCACCTTTCATCCCGTCGTACGCCCATCACCCGAATCAGACATTTGTTGGTTCCCTGGGTGAAGGAAGGCCTTCTTATTTTCCCAGGCATTCTAGCCTTTCAGTTTCTGTTATTTTAAACCTGCTATTGTATTTTGAATCTTTGCATTGTGCTAGTTTTATTTTGTTTTTTATTTTATACTGTAGTTCTAAACTTTTCTATTGTTTTTCATCGAGTTGTATTTCATGGTTTTAATTGTTGTGAACCACCCAGAGAGCTTCAGCTATTGGACGGTATAGAAAAGTAATAAATACCCACTCCCCCACCCCCCGCCCTCAAAGAGTGCAGGTTGCATAGAGGGCTGGGGGGAGAGAAGAAAATCAGTGAAGATTGCCTCCTCCGCCACTTCACCAGGGGAAGTGCTCTACTGGATGAGAAGACTTCTGCAGACAGAAGAAGCAGCCCTTGTATCTGCGGGAGATTTATGTTGGATCCAACCCATTATATCTAGTTTGTGTTGGATCTGTGGAATGCTTTTAAGCACCTCATTTTAATTCTGGATACCTAGTTCTGCAAACAAACTGTTAGCATCCAGTGGGGTCCAAGTGTTCAGGAGCTTTCACTGATAATGTGGCCTGCATCGTGCATGTGCAGTGCACACATTCAATGATGTTATCATTCCATATCAGTGCAAGAGCTCTGTGTGCATGAGCAAGGTTGCTGAAGCTTTCCAAATCATGGTACATCATCATCATCATCAATCACTGCTACTACTGTTACTACTACTATTTCTTCCATCACAGAACCCAAGGTGGCATACTTAGGGCTTCTAGGCACTGACCAGATCCAGACCTATTTAGCTTCAGCAAGTTTCCTGCATCCCCTGCCTTCAGAGCAGATCCTGGGCATAATGGCATTACTTCTGAATTTTATGGAATTCTGCTTATGGCTGCATCAGTTCAAAAGTACTGCTACAGGGTTGGTTGTCTTGATTATTGTGAAGGGGCCCAACCACTATCATTTTGCAGAACTCGGCACACCATGGTAGACAATAAGAGGGTAATGGTCCGGAAATCACTCTTCAGCTTTTGGAATGTCACACCCATTGGAGCCTGGCAGTGGCAGAGGGACAGAGTGGCAGCTTGAAGCAGCTCGAATTGGGCAGTGGGGGAGAGACAGAGAGCAGAGACCTGGGGGTTTAGCTGGAGATAGCTAAAACAAGGAAGCAGCCTTGGTGCTGGTGGCTGGGCTGCAATCGTTGCACTTTGGGAATCGGATCCAGGATTAATAGCTGTGCTGGTTGCTTTAGCACACTGCTTGCTTCAATATGCTCTGATTGTAGATTTGTAAAGAAACAGATTTGTCAAAGACCCCAAAGTCTTCAGTCCTCTCTCATTACAAGAAAACAAGCCCCGTAAAGAAGCCACCCCCTGTTTTATAACACCATTTTATTTATATTGTTGAATGCAAAGATTACAATGGCCTTTCTAGAAAGCTGAAGCACTGTTTTCTAGCTTAGGGTCAGCTCATCTTTGAACACTTAGTTTGGGAAACTTTTTTCTTCTTCAATTAAGCAATTCGCCTTCATTGACAGGATTCCCATGAGTTAGCAAGCTGGTAGTACATCATTGTGAGTGATTATTGGAGTGATCACTTCAAGTTAACTGTTGGCTATCACCGACAAGAGGGCCACTCAATAAAACATGAATTAGTTTAGACTCCATTCAGCTCAATTTGTTGCTATAAGTTACCTTTTGTGAGTTACAATATCCACTTCCAGGCAGAAAGAAAAAAAAATCTTACTAAATCACAGCGGCAGCCAATTTCAGTCATGAGCCATGCAGGGCTGCCCTTTCCTTTGTGGCATTCAGCTGTCACTCAAGTCAATCCTTTTCATTAAATACTTACACTCCTTCCTATGAAGGGTGACAGATGACAAAACGTTACATGTTCACGCCATTATATGATAGGATAAATGTACACTTCAGTTTCCATGACTGTACGTTCCTACTGATAATAAATACAAGAATAGATATCCCGGTTGGTGGAAGCCAGGCCACCTCCTGCTGGGGAAGGTAAGCACATTTTGCACCCACTGCCACATTGTCCCCAAATGCAATGCTCCCCCTCCTTCCAGGACTGAATGGTAGCCATTCATTTATATGGGAGAAAGTGAAGAGATGCCGCTTTGGCCATTCATGCACTGAAAGTTTAACCTGCTTCTGTGGGTGGGTGGGGGATTTTGAATTGAAAAGCAGGAGAAGGGAAAGGGTTAAGCAGCCCCTCCTGCTTTTCTGCTCCCAATGGCAGCCTCTGGTGCTGTTGTTTTTGGGGTGGGGAATCTTCACACATCTCCCAAGAATAGTCTAGCTTGCCCCTCAGGTGCACACATAGAGATCCAACTTTTATTTGCCTAAGCCAGATTGCGTATTCCCAGTAGTCTAATTCCGAGTAACCCATCAAAATTCCCTTCCTAATACATTTGCATACTGTATATCACAACAATAGGTATCTAATTTGCACACCTCATTTATTCGTTATAGAAGTATCAGAAATAAAGTAGGCACTGTACATTAATGAAAGGTACAGGTGCCCATCTACATGGGGCTTTTACTCCAGTTCTACTCCACCCCCAAGTCAATCGTGTCAGATGACACACACCACTCCCTGTAGCTAGCCTGGCATTTCTTACCCTAAATCCAGCTTTTTTTCCAAACTCATTTTGTGTCGGATTTTCCTGTCATAGCAGCTTCAGTACCATTCGGGCATCCATGTGACCTCAGTTGGCTTTGGCGTGGGCTCAGTGCTGATTGGCAGAAGGGAAAGTTACATGGGGCGCGGGCATGGGGAGAGCAGAGGGATAAACCTGTCTACCTGGAAGTAACTCCTTGCCTGTAATTCCACTTTGCTGAGTAGGAGCAGCCCTGCTGCTTTGAAACTACACTGTTGCGAACATGGGCTCAGTCGCTGCCTCTCACTTTAAATGTTGATTGAGTGCGGGAGTGGGGAGGGGAGTGAGCCCTGCTGTTTTGGAACTGTGCAGCTACGAAGGAGCACAGCTAAGAAATGGTGGATGCCTGTTGTTTTGAAGCTGCGTAGCTAAGGCTGCCAGGGCGGATGATTCTCATGAACATGTGCTCAGAAGCACTTCACTGAGCCCATGTGGGAGGGGAGAAGCCTGTTGATTGGGCAGTTAATATACATCGAAGACAACATCCCAGTCACTCCGCCTCCTCGCTGGCTCTGAGCTAGGGATGTACGAAAGTCACTTGCCTTTTCGAAGGGTGACATTCGCGGTGGGGGGGAGGCACTCTGTCCCTCCCCCTGAAATTCGCTCCGGCCAGCTCCACTCCGCGGCGATTCCGCAGACCCGCCGGCCGGGGCCGCCCACAGCCGGACATCTGTCCGCTGGGCAGCCTGCAGGGACGCAAATGGTGGCTGCCATAGCTGCCGCCATTTGCATCCCTGTATTTTGCTGTAATAGCCTATGTAAATATTTACGTAGGCTATCACAGCCAAAAAAAAAAAGGCAACGCAAATGGCAGCCGCCATAGCCGCCGCCATTTGCGTTCCCTTTTTTTTGCCGTGATAGGCTACGTAAATACTTACGCAGCCTATCACGGCTTCCACAGGGACGCAAATGGCGTCCCTGTGTTAGCCGTGATAGGCTATGTAAGTATTTACATAGCCTATCACGGCTATAATGAAGAAGGGAATGGCAGCCGCGGCCGTGGCCACCATTCGCAAAGCAGCACGAATGGCAGCAGGTAGGTGTCCTGTTTTGTGTGCCTTTTGTGGGGCGGGCGGGGGGGCTTCGTTCCGCCATGGATTTCGGGGGGCCAAAAGCACTGGCATTTGGCCTCACCGAGATCCATGGCGGAATTCTCTGACATCCCTACTCTGAGCTCTCTGCTCTCAGTGCCTCTTGCACTCCCACTCATTCTGCTCAGCCTCCAGGTGGTGGCAGCAGCCTGCCTGCCTCATAAATGTGTGTGCATGATGTGTGTGCATGTGGGGTTTGTCACAAGTCCTCCATTGCACTTCGTTGAACATGAGAAGGCAGAAGGAAGGGGGAGCAAGCCTGCGCTCATTGGTTGCCCCGCACCCTCACAATTGATGATGTTAATGTCTAGCTGCCCACCCCAACTAGTGTGGCTTCAGTTCCCGTTTGCTCCTCAAAAGCAGAGAATACAGCACTGCGTGTGCCTTGAGGAGAGCTAATTTTTTTCTGTGAAAATGCAGATTTTGCCCAAATCACCTCACAAACATTTTCATTTAGATGCCCCATGTCTCTGCCCTCAGGCTCCCAGTGTAGATACTGGCACCCTCTAGGTAGAGAAACTGTTGTCTTTGGCATCTGTTCTTCACTTGTGTGCCTGGAAATACTTGTCCTCCAGGTATTATTTTAAACAAATCTGCTAAGCTGTCACCTCAGCACATTCTAGACAATAGCGTACTCCCTAATGCAGCCTTCCCCAACCTGGTGCCCTCCAGATGTGCTGGATGACAACTCCCATCAGTCTGTATGGGGATGATAAGAGTTGTAGTCCAATACCAGGGCACCAGGTTGGAAAAGGCTGCTGAAAAGGAGGGATGGCACATTTCCATATCCTTGGAATTCTCCAGTCTGGGGCCTAAAACCATCTTAGACAGCCCCATTCATATTATTTTATATTCTAACTTCATTATAAATTAGCATCATTTAACAGTAAAGATTTGGGTGGCGTTCGTATTCTGATGGTATGTGGTCACTGACTGAATCTTTAAAGATTCTATCAACAGGCAATCTAACACTTCAAGAATATACAAGATAGTAATAAAACATATGAAATACAGTTGCTTCTTTGCTCATTACTTCATTTCCTTCAAACAACAATCATAAGAACAATTTTGATACCATAATTGGTAAAGGTGCCTGGAGCCAAATAAACTTGCTTTGTGGATGGCTCTGGATCATGGGCTGCCAGATCACCGTCCTTGCTTTAGATTGGGGGGGGGGGGCTTTTTCAGCTGAGGGGCAGTGAGGGGCAGAGCCTTGGGAACGGAACAGGCTGGGAGGAAAGACCTCAAGGGTGGATTTGGGCCCACAGGGGGGTGTTTCCACACCCTTTCTTTATAGCATGGGATTAGAGTTACTACTGAAATTTGATTTCATAGTTGTTTCAGGCAGATTTGTAAGGCCTTGCTGAGGCATTTTGAGAGAAAGTCAGTGAGATTTGTGGAATTTCTTTGCACATATCCAAACCACCATGCATTTCAACTAAAGTGGAAATGAAGGTAAATTTGGACTGTCTTGCTTAGCGGAAATGTCTGCCATAATTTTGAGGGCTGCTAATGGAATCTCAGGAATTTCTTTTACAATTTTTCAGGGTCCTCCCTGCCCCGTCTGCCATCAAATTTCTCCTGACACAAAATTGATGCTGAATTCAGACAGTTGTACTCGGATGAGTCTTCTGCAGGAATTTGTAGAGAAATTAAATAATTCAGGTTAAGTTGGCTTAGGAGGAGGATCTACATATGTGTACCTATGATTTGCATTCAGCTCCAGGTTTGCTCAACAGTTGTATATTCAAGTTAAGTAACTTCAAAACTGAGACATCAGCTTGAATCTGAGCACCACAGCTATACATTGGCATCAATATACACTGATAGGGCTAAGATGCAAAACAGCTGGTCCTATGTTTTTTCAGATTGCCAGCTCAGCCACTCAGTAAAAACTGATAACATGCTGGAAGGTGATCAGGTTCTAGATAAGGGATGGGAACATGTGGCCCCCCAGATGGAACTGAACTGCAATTCCCAGCATCCCACACAATTGGCTGTACTAGCTAGGGCTGATGAGATTTGGAGCCCAAGAACATCTGGAGGGACACATGTCCCCACCACTGTTCTAGGTACCTCATACTGTCATGGAATTCCAGACATTTTGCGAAATTTAGTTGCCTGTCTTTGACCTTTATGACCTTTATTGCAAAAAGAAAAGAAAAGTAGTGCTGTATGCAGGCATGCACATAGTGAAATCTGAGTAAAGCAGTACTGATGACCAAAGACTTTCTCATCTTATGTTTTTATTTGAGTATGCATGTACAAGTACAAAATATATGCCTATCTCTCTACTTTTAAAGTCCAGAGGTGTGTTTCCACACTGTCGCCTTCACTTCTTTTCCAACTTTGTTGCGCTGTTTCCCCAAGCGCATTTTCTCTCTTGCATGTTTCCATGTCCCAAAAGGACCCGGTCTGTCATCGTTGTATCCTGGCAGGCTGCGCTGTTTCCACGGAGCCCTAATTGCATTATTCTCTTGATGGCGGGGTGGAGCCTTTTTGGAGTAGGTTGGGTCTGCTTACCTATCTGTTTTCCTGCCTCCTCCTGTTTCTGATTGCCCCCTCCCTCTCCCCCTCTCCCCCTCTCCCCCGCTGAAGTTTCCCGCTCTGGCCAGTCTCCTCCTTGCCTTCCCAGCCCTTTTGTTTTGCTTTAGAGAAGGAGCGAAAAATCAAAGCACTGTGTCTGGAGCATCCCCCCCCCCACCTTTAAACTTGTTGCCCCTGAAACGGGGATTTAAAACACAATTGTGCATTAATGAAGTGGTGAAAAATCAAAGCGCTGTGTCTGGAGCATCTCACACCCTTTAAAACTTTCTTTCTTGCCCCTAAAATGGGTGCTTACGTGTGCATCTTTTCATCTCTGCCTGACTGCTCCCTCCAGGATCTTCTTCCCCTCTCCTGGAGCTGAATGGCCACAACGTCATGGAACTACAGAGACCCCATGGTGCAGGCAGGCAGGAGTAAATCACTGGTGGAAACACAGCTCAGGAGTACACCTAAACTGTGAACCTGAGTTTTCAGTGTAACCCCATCCAGCACAGGTTGAGTCCCTGTTCCCTGATCTCCCTTTCGACTAACCAGGAGCACTTCAGTCTTGCCTGGATTAAGATTCAATTTGTTCGCCCTTATCAAGTCCATTACCAACAGCAGACACCTATTTAGAATTAGAACAGTTTCCTTGGAGTTAGATGGAAAGGAGAGATTGAGTAGTGTGTCATCAGCATGCTGATGGCACTGAACCCCAAAACTCTGGGCAACCTCTCCCAGCGGTTTCATGTATATGTTAAATAGTGCAGGGGTAAAATGGAACCCTGAGGGACACTACATGGTGTTGAACAGGAAACTCCCAGCACCACCCTCTGAAATTGATCCTCCAAGAAGAACCGGAACCACCATATAACAATTCCTCCCAGTCTCATTCCAGACAGACACCTCAGAAAGATACTATAGATGGTGGTATTGAAAGCTGCCAAGAGGGCCAGCAGAACCAACAGGCACACACTCCCCCTGCTCAGTTCCTGGCATAGATCATCCACCAAGGTGACCACAGCAGTCTCTGTCCCATATAACCAGGCCGGAAACCAGGTAATTCACCTCATCCAGAAATCCCTGCAGCTGAGAAGCCACAACACACTCCAGCACCTTCCCCAAAAATGGAATATTGGAGACCAGCCAGAAATTATCCAATACAGTAGGATTCAGGGAGGGTTTTTTAAGAAGTTGTTTAGGCCAGCCAGAATCACACCTTGCAGTAAAGAGACATTCACCACTACCCTTACTCATTCAGCAAGTCCCCCTGCCCCCACCCAGCTGCTTTTACAAGCCAGGAAGTAAGTCCTATGGAGTTGAATAGGGTTTACCCTCAGGTAAGTGGGTAAAGGATTGCAGCCTTCAAGTTGTATATGTATTTCTGCCACTTCATGTGTGTGGGGACTGACAGCCACCAATCTGTATTTCAGAGTGGAGTAGTGTGGAAAAAATGCATGCAGTCTTAGTACTTGACACACACACACACACACACGTGTGTGTGTGTGTGTGTGTTATACTCAGGCATGCATACACAAGTGATAGACATACTGATATCTATCTGTCTGTCTGTCGATCTATCTATCTATCTATCTATCTATCTATCATCTATCAGGTGAGAATTGGCTACTAAGAAACTGCTCCATGGGGCACTTAAAAAGAGCCTCAAATGCCCACAGGGGGCAGTCTTGCTATCCCTTTTCTAAAATGTTTGACCTTTTCAAACAAAATCAATAGTAGCAACAATCCTCAGTGTCCCTGAAATCTTACTTATATTTCACTGGAAACATTGTTCAGATGATGTTAGCCATCATAATGGAAGACTCTTGACAGAAGAGAGTTTCAACACCATATTCATCAAGGCAGTCTAGTAATTGTGCCTCCCAGTATTTCTACGACAAGTGCAGTAGAGATGTTTATTAACAATGGTGGAATCTGAGGACACAATTCTTAGCAGAAGTATTTAAAAAATCACACACACACACACACACACACACACCTTTTCTTTTAACATGACTAATAGTGAGCGTGAACTAGTGGTAATAAATGGATGTAACATTGGAGGTGGTTATTAAAATAAGATTAATAAAAACCTTCAAACAGTGGAATGTACCATCCTGGCATTCCACAGTCTTTGCATATAATTAGAAGTGTTTAACTAGAAAGAAAATTGTGATTGTATGTGGATGTGTGTGTGTTTTTAACCACATTTGTTATAATAATGGAGATTAATTAGGTATCTTGTGTGTGCCCTATAAAACATTGACGCTAAATATATGATATTGTCAGGACACTATATACCAGAGGGGTGGGACATTATGTAGCAAAACAGCAAACACTGGGGTTTCTATAGCTAGATAAAAATTAATTATTAATTACTACTATTAATTACTACTTCTACTACAGAGATCTGAAGCACAATGAACCAGGAAGTTCTGCTACACAAACCCCATTGAAATGAATGGGAATTTCACAGAAGCAGCTTTAATGTTTCCTTTCTGATGTATTTATTATCAGCCCCATGTTCAGAGCTCCTGTCTTTCTCCTCTATCCATTTTCTCTCCTTGCTTTTGTCCTCCACAGCTCATATTTACTATAGTAATACACCTGTACCAGTTGTTTACCATTGTTTGGTTCTGGTTTGAGGCTTTAGTCATGTTGATCTGACCTTCCTCATCTGCACTGAAGGGAACATCTGCTGTATATGATCTGCACCTACATATTAAGGGAAATGTTCTAGTTTGGTATTAGAAAAAAAATGTATGTACTCAGCTAAGGAAGGAGAACAAGTTTCCTTGCTTTAATTTGCCTCACAAAGGCATGGATATGTATCAGGGGGTATTCACCCCTCTTCTTGGGATGTTTAGAAGAAAGAAGAGATCTTGGGCCCTAGTTAGCACCTAATGATCTCTCCCCCCACTTCCCCAATCATTTTGTTTACTGTGTTTTTTAGGTTGTAGTGCTCAGACCACATAGTCTTCTTTAATGAAACTCAGTTCTTAAAAGACGGGGATACCTCTAGGTTAGGATGGATTAACCAGGTTTGTGTGTGTATGTTGGTTTGTTTCCAGCATTTATAGGTGACGTGTTCTGCCATTACTGGCACCCAAAGCAGTGTACAGGGAAAAAAACAAGGGGCCAACCCTACCATTGGGCAGAGTGAGCCAATCACCTCAGGCTGTGAATGCTGGGGGTGGGGAGTGGTAGTAAGATGTTGGAGGACAGAATTATTGGAATCTATGGAGACATTTGTTTCTTTCTTTTTTAACACCCTCCCTGCCCCCCACGGGGTGATGGTGGAATTTCTGCACAAAAATGCTGCCTTGAGTGCCATTTTTGGTAGAAAGGCAGGGTACAAATCAAATCAAATCAATACATAAAATGGGAGCAAGGGGATGCCGAAATCCTCCTTTACAAAGCTCCATTGTCCCAATCCGAATTGGGGCCACATGTGCTTACAGGGAGGCAAGCTCTGCGTGATTAACAAAACGTTTGGTCTGGCCCTTTGATGCAGTGGAAGACGTGATACTATTGCCCGTGTTGAAGTAGATTCAGCAGCCAATCTGGTCAGCTTCTAGATGTGGGGAACAAGGGGTGGGTGAGGGTCATCAGCCTGGCTTGGGATGGCCTTGACCATAAAACAGTGTACGCATAAGTATTGTTAAGCTGGTTGGTACCCCACACACCAGGGGCAGATGTGTAATAAAATGAACATCTGTATCCAGCCACTGATTTTGGCCTGTGGTCATTATATAACATACGATGAGTGTGAACTATATATGTCAGCTTTGGAAACATGAGACAGCTCACTTCATGTATTTACTGGGGAGCAGGGTTGTGCCCCTCCCCAGAGGTCACACATCTCCTGGCCCTGCCCCATGCATGAGGTATGGATGTCTGGGGGATGGGGGAGAAGCCTAGCAGTCTTTCCCCCTGCAGACATACATGCCTAATGAGTGGTCATGGGACATAGGAAACTGTGAGACCTCCCCTGGGGTGTGTCCACCAGCATGTTCCCATTCCCTGGCCATCATATGAAGATGCCTTTCATGCATATGATACATGAGGGGGGATACAATGGGTCACTGAACAGCTTCCTATTCTATGTTCAGATACGAAGAAGCCATGTTGCAGAGTCCAGGACCTGCTTCTCTCGCCAAGCTCATTACCTTAATCGTTACAACTGTATTCATTGACGTGCAACCGCTCCGGTTAATCTCTTGTTCCCTTGGATCTATAGCCATGGTTATACATGTCATACCTTGCCTTATAATTAGGTAAATAAATATTTAAAACTTGTGATCCAGGCGGTCTCTTTCTTTTCCTCCAGGTTATCAGCATCATGAACTTGGTGTGAACTCAGTTCATATTCCTTAGACATTAAAACGCCTCCAGAAGGATAATGTTTTTTACTTGGCTGGGGTTTCTGCTCTTACCTAGGTTGCCTTACAGGCTTTATTATTTATCATGGATATATTTTGTATATGTTACTATTTCTTATTCTATCTATCTAATCTATCATCTCCCAAGGAGGTCAGGGTAGCATACATGGTTCCCCAGTAACCTGTGTGTCTGACCAGAGATTTCAATCCAGGGGCTTCTTCACAAGGAGCTTGTGCAGCATGTTAGTTTTTCCCTTTGGAGACAACAGCAACAATTCACCTGCAGAGCTCAGTGGCAGAGCACATACTTTGCATGGAGAGGGTCCAGGTCCAAGTCCTGGCCTCCAAAAGCCCCGGAGAGCCACTGCCAGTCAGTGTAGTCAGTACAGAGCTAGATGGACCAATTGTGACATGGTATAAGGTGGGGTGGGGACATTGTGGCCCTCCCTATATTTTGGCCTACAGCTCTCATCAGTCCTAGCCAGCATAGTCAATGGTGAGGGGCGATGAGTGTTGTACGCCAAAACATCTGGAGAGCCATAACTTGCCTGCTCCTGGCATAAGGCTGCTCCCTGTGGTCCTTAGAATGGAGACAGTAAAGGTGTGGACTTGGAGATGCTGTTTTCATGCAGTCTAAACATGATTGCCCTCTTTGACGTTCCCAGCCACTGGAAAGCAAGCCTGTTCCTCTTGGCATCGTAGTCCCATTGAAGAGGTTCATTTGGACTTAGATTGTGGAGATCTGGTTTCAAATCACCCTCAGCTGTAAAACTTACTGAGCGACCTTGAGCCCATAACTATCTCTTAGCCTCTCCTACCTCACAGGGCAGTTGCAAAGATAAAACAGGAGGGTGGGGGAAGCATGTATGGCCCTGAGGTCCTTGGGGGAAGGGCAGGATAAAAATGCAATAAATGAAAAACTGGCTTTTGATGATGACCATTCTCTTTGGATGATGACCATTCTAAAGCTCCAGTTCCATGCACACTTTCTTGGGAGTAAGCACCAATGAATGCAGTGGCACTTCCTTCTGAGTAGACATGCATAGGATTAGGCTGAACATTAATTAAGCCTTTACCCTAGAATATAGTACTTCACAATAACATTTTTTTCCCTCCAGAGAAATGAAAACCTGAGTTGAATTTGGCAGCTGCAAGTCACAGATGCCGAGGTAAGGAATGCATTTGTTATCTCCAGCAAGGAAGGTCAACTGCCCATGTGGATCCTTCTGCTGGCTGGCTTCATTCTTAGCAATGCTTTGGGGGTGGGTCTGTATATACCCACAAGCAAAACGCCTGCAGGGTCAGGGTTATTCCATCAGCTACAGCACTTTTCAATGTGACTTTGACTGGAAAACATGTTTCCTCTAATTTATCAGCTAGGAAGAAATTACACTTCTGTTATTGTCTAGCTAGACTAACAGCTCAATTTAAATCTAAGCTCTGTTGGAATCAAAGGTAATTTTGCCTCCGACATTATGAGATGCGGATTTCTCCCAGTATCCTTTAAAGGTATGGCAGAGGGAATTTCCAAGTAGTGTCAGAAAGAGTGAAGCGGCTGGGCCAAAGCCGAAAGGACACTCAGCTGTGGATGTGTCTGGTGGTGAAAAGAAAGTCCAATGCTGTAAAGAACAATATTGTTTAGGAACCTGGAAGTAAGATCAATGAATCAAGGTAAGCTGGAGGTGGTCAAACATGAGATGGCCAGATTGAACATCGACATCTTGGGAATCAGTGAACTCAAATGGACAAGCATGGGCGAATTTAATTCAGGTGACCATTATATCTACTACTGTGGGCAAGAATCCCTTAGAAGAAATGGAGTAGCACTCATAGTCAATAAAAGGGTGGGAAAAGCAGTACTGGGGCACAATCTCAAAAATGATAGAATGATCTCAGTATGAATCCAAGGCAAACCATTCAACATCACCGTAATTCAAGTCTGTGCCCCAACCACTGAAGCTGAAGAAGCTGAGGTTGATCGGTTCTATGAAGACCTACAACACCTTCTAGAACTAACACTAAAAAAAGAGGTCCTTTTCATCACAGGGGATTGGAATGCTAAAGTAGGAAGTCAAGAAATCACCGGGATAACAGGCAAGCATGGCCTTGGTGTATAAAATGAAGCAGGACAAAGGCTAATAGAGTTTTGCCAAGAGAATACGCTGATCATAGCAAACACTCTTTTCCAACAGCACAAGAGGCGACTCTACACATGGACATCACCAGATGGTCAATATCGAAATCAGATTATGTCCTTTGCAGCCAAAGATGGAGAAGCTCCATACAGTCAGTAAAAACAAGACCTGGAGCTGACTGTGGCTCAGATCATGAGCTGCTTCTTGCAAAATTTCGGCTTAAATTGAAGAACGTAGGGAAAACGACTAAACCATTCAGGTATGACCTAAATCATATCCCATATGAATATACAGTGGAGGTGACGAATAGATTTAAGGGATTAGACCTGATAGACAGAGTGCCTGAGGAACTATGGACGGAGGTCCGTAACATTGTTCAGGAGGCAGCAACTCAATCCATCCCAAAGAAAAAGAAATGCAAGAAAGCAAAGTGGCTGTCTGATGAGGCTCTACAAGTAGCTGAGGAAAGAAGGGAAGCGAAAAGCAAGGGAGAAAAGGGAAGATATATCCAACTGAATGCAGAGTTCCAGAGAATAGCAAGGAGAGACAAGAAGGCCTTCTTAAATGAACAATGCAAAGAAATTGAGGAAAACAACAGAATGGGAAAGACTAGAGATCTTTTCAAGAAAATCGGAGATATCAAGGGAACATTTTGTGCAAAGACGGGCATGATAAAGGACAAAGAAGGCAGGGACCTAACAGAAGCAGATGAGATTAAGAAGAGGTGGAAAGAATACACAGAAGAACTATACAGGAAAGATCTGAATGTCCCTGATAGCCATGATAGTGCGGTCACTGAACTTGAGCTGGACATCCTCGAAAGTGAAGTCAAGTGGGCCTTAGGAAGCATTACTAACAACAAAGCTAGCGGAGATGACAGTCTTCCAGCTGAGCTATTTAAGATCCTAAAAGATGATGCTGTTAAAGTGCTGCACTCAATATGCCAACAAATTTGGAACACTCCACAGTGGCCACAAGACTGGAAAAGGTCAGCTTACATTCCAATTCCAAAGAAGGGCAACGCCAAAGAGTGTTCAAACTACTGTACAATTGCACTCATTTCACATGCCAGCAAGGTTATGCTCAAAATCCTACAAGCTAGGCTTCAGCAGAATGTGAACCAAGAACTACCGGAAGTACAAGCTGGGTTTCGAAGAGGCAGAAGAACTAGAGATCAAATCGCCAACATTCGCTGGATCATGGAGAAAGCAAGAGAATTCCAGAAAAACGTCTATTTCGGCTTCAATGACTACGCTAAAGCCTTTGATTGTGTGGATCACAACAAACTGTGGCAAATTCTGAAAGAGATGGGAGTACCAGACCACCTTACTTGTCTCCTGAGAAACCTGTACGAGGGTCAAGAAGCAACAGTAAGAACCAGACATGGAACAACCGATTGGTTCAAAACTGGGAAAGGAGTACGACAAGGCTGCATATTGTCACCCTGCTTATTTAACTTTTATGCAGAGTACATCATGAGAAATGCCGGGTTGGATGAATCACAGGTCGGAATTAAGATTGCCGGAAGAATTATCAACAACCTCAGATACGCAGACGATACCACCCTAATGGCAGAAAGCGAAGAGGATCTCAAGAGCCTCTTGTTGAGGGTGAAAGAGGAGAGTTCAAAAGCTGGTTTGAAACTCAACATTAAAAAAACTACTATCATGGCATCTTGCCCCATCACTTCCTGGCATATAGAAGGGAAAGAAATGGAAGCAGTGACAGATTTTATTTTCTTGGGCTCCAAGATCACCGCAGACGGTGACTGAAGCCATGAAATTAAAAGATGCTTGCTCCTTGGGAGGAAAGCTATGGCAAAACTAGATGCATAGTAAGACGCAGAGACATCATCTTGCCGACAAAGGTCCGTATAATCAAAGCTATGGTTTTCCCAGTAGTAATGTATGGCTGTGAGAGCTGGACTATAAGGAAGGCTGAGCGCCGAAGAATTGATGCCTGTGAACTGTGGTGCTGGAGAAGACTCTTACGAGTCTCCTGGACTGCAAGGAGGTCAAATCAGTCGATCCTAAAGGAAGTCAACCCTGAGTGCTCATTGGAAGGACAGATACTGAGCTGAAGCTCAAATGTTTTGGCCACCTAATGCGAAGAGAAAAGTCACTGGAAAAGACCATGATGCTGGGAAGGATTGAAGGCAAAAGGAGAAGGGGACGGCAGAGGATGAGATGGCTAGATAGCATCACTGATGCAATGAATATGGACTTGAGCACACTCCGGGAGAGAGCGGAGGACAGGGAGGCCTGGTGTGCTATGGTCCATGGGGTCATGAAGAGTCGGACACGACTGAACGACTGAACAACAACAAGAGCTTAAATGTTTATGCTTCTAGTAAACACCCCTGTTCCCTTTGCCACTGCTTGACATTTGCAACCCTGTCTTATGTTTCATTGAAAGTAAGTCCCGTTGAGTACGTGTGCACAGGATTGTAGCCTTACAGTGCAATCCTATACATGTCTACTCAAAAGTAAGTCCCATTGCGTTCATTGTACCTGGAAACTGGGTACAAGTTTAGGGAGCAATCATATGCATGTTTAGACAAAAGGGAGTCCTACAACTCCCTTCTGTCTAAATATGCATAGGATTGCACCTTTAGTCTCCCCACTGTACAAACAATTAGTGGCAAGGATGGGAAGAATTCTCCTACAAAATTTTGCTAATTTTCTAAAACTTTTTGGCTTCCCTCAAAATTCCTCAAATATTTTGCCTGAGGGGAAATTTCCAAATTCATTTTGGATTTTTGTTTTTTCTAAAAGCTGGCTGCAGCCTATCGATATGCAGAACCCCTCCTGAGAAAAGTCACTTCTATTTAATTTGTTTTCAATTTTCTCAGTATTTCTCAAATATTTTACCTCTGGAGTCCACATATTTACTCTGAAATTCACTTTAGTCCAGATTTTGGTGTCAAGTCTAGTCAATACTGTATATAAAGAAAATGTAATTTATTTTGCAAATGACACCAAAAGAATTCTGGTGCCAAGATGAGCATTAGTCTCTGTTCCTTAGCCTTGTTAATTATTTTAATTAAAATGTGTTAACAAAGACTTGGAAAAAAAATAAATGAAACTACTCACAAGGAAATTAAATTGAGAAGCTAAGCCCATTTATAATTATTGTATTTCAATTAGGGTGTACTAGGGCTGGGTGAAGAGATAGCTAAAATGGAACAACTCTTACCTGTTACTTTCATAAATATTTCCCAGGTTCCTGTGTAGAATGCTCACAGTATTAATGATAACATTTTAAAGCTTGCACAATCCTTTATGGCAATTAGCTCATTCAGAGGTGGATCTATGAGCCTAACTACACGCTACACACAAACACATGTAACAGAAGTCTGACAAGTTTTGCTTGTTTGTTTAGGGAAAAGTAGCTATAGGAGGGATAATTTGAAGTGGAGAAATGACAGGATATGTGGAAGGCAGAGAATGAGATATCCAGCCTGTCTTCCTGGCTTTTCTCTGCTCTAAATTGCCCCCTCCCAAACCTGTTTCCCATAAAATAAATGGCTGTTGGGATTCTGTTCCCAGCATTTGCATGTAGTTAGGCTCTGTGTCGCTACATAGATATACAAGTGCTGGGAAGAAACAGATAGCACTTTACCATTCATTATTTACACATATTGAGAGCCTGGTCTAAAGATGTTATTTCCCAACAGAAGTGTGCATTATTATTTTGTATTAGCAGAATGCCTATCATTATACTGGATAGCTGCAATGCACTCTATGTGGGGCTCCCATTAAGGCTGCTCTGGAAGCTGAAGCTAGTCAGAATGCAGCAGCTTGGCTGTTGTTGGGAGCTGCCCCTTTTCAGCATGCAACTCCTTGGCAGAAGGAAATGCACTGGCTGCCCATTCACTACCGGGCCAGGTTTAAGGGTTTGGAATCAGTGTACAAAGCCTTAAACAATTTGGGACCAGGATACCTGAGAGTAGGGATGGGCGGATTCCCTACCTGCTGGTCCAGGTGGGAATCTGCCCGTGGGGGGAGGCGATCCGTCCCTCCCCCCGGAATCCTCAGGAGCTGGCTCCACTCTGTGATGATCCTGCGGAGCCGGCCACCAGCTCCGCATCGCTGGCAATATGGCCAGCTGCCATTGCCATGCCGTATCGCCGGCTGAGTGAGGGCTAACTCCAGACGCAAATGGCATAGTAGACGCCATTTGTGGCTGTAAAGCTGTTAGATTATCCTAAATGCAGCCATTTACAGCTGCAATCCTGCTTCACCACCGGTGCCCTACATGCAAGTAACCCATGAAGAGGGATGTTACTTCTGTCTTTGTGTTTCCGCCTACATAGCAGCCCTATTCAGAATAAGCACTTGAAGAGAAGGAATGCTCTAGGCTCACCCCAATTCTCACATGTTTTCAGCACCCTTTACTCATGTAGGGTAACCACCTGAAGAGGAGAGACTCCTGGATCTGTGGAGGCTCTCCCTGCAATCCAGAGCCCTGGAAAAGCAGCATAGCCACATCCTGGGTTCTGTTCCGTGGTCAGACTAGTGTGATGGCATGTTGGGAACAGGCTTTTAGATAGAGCAGTGGTGGGCAACTTGTGGCCCTCCAGATCTCTGGTATTTCAAAGCTGGTGGATTTCACTCCACAGAACCAAACAGTCTCTGCTTTATAAACAAACTTCCAAGTTGTGTTTAAACAAAGGCCCCTCTAAAGAGCTTTATCAGGCCATCGCCTCTCTCTCTCACCTCAGGCCAGAAACAGTGGGTGTTGCTCTCACTACGTCTTGGCTCCTTCCAGGAAGCACACCCCTTCCAAGCCAAATCCAATAGTTCTTTCATATTGTTATATCCCTTCTCTTTTGAGAAAGAAAAAAACTAAAATAAATAAACTCAAACTTTACACAATCTTTCAGGTGTATGGGTCTCTTAATTCATTTACTCACATCCAGGTGTGTCTGGGTTCAGCGATGGCATCCATCAGCTGCCATCCTTTATTCTGCTCTGCTCCGGATTCAGGGTGTTTCCTTGCTGCAGTCTCTTCTTCTGCATTCATCTCCCCTGGACTATCCTCTGGTGTACCTCTGCCTTGGTCAGCACGTGGCAAGGATTCCCTTCTTGTCTCATTCCGCAGGACCCTCTGCTGGTTACATGTTGTCCCTCAATCAAAATTCATGTCCGTAAGTGATTCTTCTGTTGTTTTCCTTAGATGTCTTCTGTTATGTCTCAGTATTGGTCTGCTCTGTCCATCTGTACTTTATATGATAATGGGTTATCATGTTGAATTACGGTTGTCTTGTGCCAGACTCAGTCCTGTTTTCTTAGGGTTGGACTTCCATTGTGTCCCTTGGCTCTAAGCCTGGAAGATTTCTTGATGATCAGTTGTAATACATGGCCTGTCTCGGTTGCTGCTGTCTCCTCAGTTCATCAAAGGATGCTCCTGTAACCCCTGGCTCTAAAAGCCTCACACTCATGGGTAAAAAGTGTATTTGTTCTTCAACTCATTAACTTTTGTGCTGGACTTGAGTTTAGACCTTAGGATGGAGTGTTTTGATGATCTAGAAGTCCTAGATATGGGTCTGTCCCAGCTGCTTTTGCTTTTCTCAAGAGTTTGTTAGCTGTTTTTACTACTTTGTCATTACTTTGAGAATACCCAGGTAATGAAGTGGTATGTTCAAAATCCCAGTCCTTGCTGAATTTCTGGAATTCTGCTGCAACATACTGGGGGCCCATTATCTATGGATGGCAGAGAATTCCACCATGTTTCAGTGAGGCCAAATGCACTGGCATTCAGCCCCCCGAAATGCGTGGCGGAACGGCCTCCCACCCCCCCCACCCCGTGGAATTCTCCCTGGAACGAAACTTACCTGGGGCGGAGGCAGCGGCGGCTGGTCTTTCAGCCGGCTGCTGCGGCTGCAAATGGCCACTATGCCATTTGCGTGGCTGCCTTTACCATGATAGGCTACGTAAATACTTACGTAGCCTATCACAAAAAGAGCAGCGGTGCAAACGGCGTAGCGGCCACTGTTTGCGTTCCTGCTCTTTGCCGTGATAGGCTACGTAAATACTTACGTAGCCAATCACGGCAGCCTGGCAGGACGCAAATGTCGGCTGCTATGGCGGCTGCCATTTGCGTCTGCAGCAGCCTGGCCGTGGCCGGAACTCCGGCTGAGGATGGCCCTGGCTGGCGGCTCTGCGAAACCGCTACGGAGCAGAGCCGGCCAGGGAGGATTCCGGGGGGAGGGACGGAGTGCCTCCTCCCCACTGCGAATCACACCTGCGAAAAGGTAACTGACTTTCGTACATCCTTACCATTATCTGAACACATGGTTCAGGTATCTCATATCATGCAAATTGTGCTTTTATCTTACGTATGACTAGGGGTGTATGAAACCCCGCTTACCTGGCTCCACCAGGTTCCGCAGGTGGGGGGAGGCGATCCGTTCCTCCCTCTGGAATCCTTGATGGGGGGGGAGGCGATCTGTTCCTCCCCCCTGGAATCCTGCCTGGCTGGCTCCGCTCCACGGCCAGGCCGCAGAGCTGCCGGCCGGGCCAACCCGCAGCGGGGCCTCCAGCCGCTGCCAGGCTGGTGTGGACGCAAATGGCATCCTGAGTAGGGGACGTCATTTGCGTCCCTATGGTAGCCCGTGATAGGCTACATAAATATTTACATAGCCTATCACGGCTAAAGCAGGGATGCAAATGGCATCCCCTACGCCATTTGCGTTCCCATTTTATCTGTGATAGGCTACGTAAATATTTACGTAGCCTATCACGGGCTACCATAGGGACGCAAATGGCATCTCCTACTCAGGACGCCATTTGCGTCCGCACCAGCCCAGCAGCAGCCGCAGCTGCCGCCATCACCGAAGCCGGAGCCACAGCCAGGTAGGCTCCGTTTCGCGGGGCCTTCGCGGGGTGGAGGGGCGGGGGGTTCCATTCCACCACAGATTCCGGGGGGCTGAATTCCCTTGAATTCGGCCCCCCCTGGGATCCATGGTGGAATTCTCTAACATCCCTACGTATGACTGTTCTGACAGAAATATGTGGTATTTCTGGAGTCTATCTCCCCAACATTTAAAAAATAATCTACAATTATCATGTATTCCTTGTTTGCCCAGCTAAACAAATCCATACATATTTTTGCCCAAGGTCTCTCTGGAATGTCATGCTGCAATAATGTTTCTTTGGATTGGGTAGGGGTATACGAACCCCACTCACCTTCATCCACTGGGAGGTCTGCGGGGGTGGGGAGGCGATCCGGTCCTCCCCTGGAATCCTCCCCGGCCGGCTCTGCTCCACCACGGCGAGTCCGTGGAGCCACCAGCCGAGGCTGGCTGCTGCCGGACCTCCAGCTACGGCTGGTCTATGGACGCAAATGGCGTCCGGCATAGCGGACACCATTTGGGTGCCTCCCTTTGGCCTTGGTGTAGTGGACACCATTTCCTTTGGAAACCTAAAACTTTGGTGTAGGGGACATCATTTCCGTGCCTCCCTTTTGCCGTGATAGGCTACGTAAATCTTTATGTAGCCTATCACGGCAAAAGGGAAGGGTGCAAATAGTGTCTGCTACGCTGGATGCCATTTTTGCATCCTCACAGGGGCAGCGGCCAGACCTGGCCCTGGTGGTGCCCAGTAGAATCCAGCTGGATCAGACTTCGTGGGGTGATGGGGTGGGGTGGTCCATTCTGCCACGGACTCCGGGGGGGGGGAGATTTTAAGAATCCAGCCTCATTGGAGTCCGTGGCGGAATTCTCTGCCATCTCTAGGGCTGGGGGTCTTCCCAGGATCTGCACATTTCACATTTTCCCGTGAATGTCTTCAGTTGCTCATTCATTTCTGGCCAGTAGACTGCTTCCCCGGCCCATCATAGATATCCTTCAATTCCCAGATACGATAAATGCACTTTGTGCATGATTTCTGTCTAAAGGGCTTCTGGTATCTAGGGATACACGAATCCCTTACCTGGCTCCGCGTAGGGGCATCCCTTACCTCGCTCCGCGTGGGGGGGAGGCGCTCCGTCCCTCCCCCTGGAATCCTCGACAGGGGGAAGGTGCTCCGTCCCTCCCCCCACAATCCTGCCCAGCTGGCTCCACTCCGTGGCCAAGCCGTGGAGCCACCGGCCGGCTCTGGCCGCCCACAGCCAGACACCTGGCCACTGGGCAGCCCTGCAGGGACGCAAATGGCAGCTGTTGTAGCCGCCGCCATTTGTGTCCCTGTATTGAGCCGTGATAGGCTACGTAAGTATTTACGTAGCCTATCACGGCAGGGGGAAAAAACCCCAGCGTACGCAAATGGTTGTAACTGCCGCCATTTGCGTACGCTGGGGTTCCCCCCCCCCCCCGCCATGATAGGCTACGTAAATACTTACATAGCCTATCACGGCCTCCGCAGGGATGCAAGTGGCATCCCTGCGTTAGGGGATGTAGTTTACGTAGGCTAAAACGGTGAATCAAAAAGGGACGCAAATAGCGCCCGCTACGCTATTTGGGTTGCCCTTTATTTTTGCCGTCATAGTCTACGTAAATATTTACGTAGATTAAGACGGCAAAAATAAGGAACGCAAATGGCGGTGGCCGTAGCCGCCGCCATTTGCGTACGCAGTTTTTTGTTTTTTTTAAACCCACCCAACCATGATAGGCTATGTAAACATTTACGTAGCCTATCACGTTGTTGTTGTTGTTGTTGTTGTTGTTGTTGTTGTTTTTAAACCTAGCCATGATAGGCTACGTAAATCTTTACGTAGCCTATCACGTCTTTTTTTTTTACAAGCCTGGAAATGGCGGAGCCGCCGCCGCCCGGAAGTTCCGCCAAAGGTAAGTCTCATCCCGGGGGGGATCTGCGGGGGGGCGAGGGGGTGGCAGGC
This sequence comes from Heloderma suspectum, assembly GCF_057233095.1. NCBI lineage: Eukaryota > Metazoa > Chordata > Lepidosauria > Squamata > Helodermatidae > Heloderma > Heloderma suspectum. Next base: position 138,301,212 of record NC_139461.1, read on the forward strand.
CATTCTGCCATGGAGTTTGGGGGGCCGAATGCACTAGCATTTGGCCTCACCGAGATCCGTGGCAGAATTCTCTGACATCCTTACCCAAATCCAGATTAGGAGGATGGAGTGCCTGGGCCCAGCAAAGATGCTCCACCTTGTCCTGGCCCTGTATTGCCTTATGAAGCATCTGAGTCTTACTGTATTGCTAGAGGAATCCTACTGAGAGGTGACCCATGTGTGTTTGTTGCTTATACCAGTAGTTTGCAGGATGGGTTGAACAGTGAAAGGGAACCCTCTTCTTGCACCTCTCACCATCCTTATATTATTTTTGTGTGCCACTACAATGGAAGCTTGTATTACATTGTAATTCAAGTTTTTTTATTCTGGTTTTACTATTGCACCAACAGGAATGAGACCAAAAAATAATTCAACGCCACACTGAGATTTCCAGCAGCAGGCAAGCTGCAAGATTTTTGGGGTTGCTTTCTAATATGAGATGTTTGGCTGTGACAGAATAGGTTTGGAGTCTAAATGGAAAACATTCGTTCTTTACCATATTGAGATTTCCACTGGCATGCATACTGCAGGACCTACCCATGGTTGCTTTGGATTTTGAGATGCTTGGTGAAGATAAAACAATGTGGTGGTATGGTGCTGTAGATTAAAGCAAGTGATTTGTGGAAGGCTTAAACACACTCTTCCAGCACATTACTTATTTGTTTCAGACAGCATCTTCCCAATATCACTCCACCCCAGAGAAGATGTATGGGTTCAGGTTTGTGGGCTCAATTGTCTACCTTCATATTCTATGTAAGTCTCTGTGAGTACCTTTTAGTAGGGACAACACACTGCTCTATAGACATACTTCATTTTCAAAAATGTAGCAACCATTTTTTGCTCAAAATCATTGTTCCCCACCTCCACACTACCAAGTTCCGCTTTTTCTTGGCACCTCCTAATAATCCTTGAAACAATTTCCCCTACCTCCCACCCCAACCTGCTTTGACATTTCTCACCATTACTGGCAACATCATCAGTCATACTGTTGCTAGGAAATACAGCTACATGTACCACTAGGGATGTATGGACTGTGTAAAATCTGCTCTGCCTGTGTTTCACAGATTGTCAGGTGCCTTTTCTTCCATCGTCTGCCCACAGATGGATGAGAATTTTTTGTTGTTGTTGTGCAGAAAAATACGCAAATAATTACATAAGTATTTATGTAAGTGTTTAAATAATGTACCTTAGTACATAACATTTAGCGTATTGTCCCCCATTCCATTCAATGTTTCCTCGGCAGAAACGTAAGTATTTTCCTATGAATGTATATGCATAAATTTCGGGAAAGTAAAAAAAAAAATCATCCGAAAGTCCACGGACTCCACGCAGCCTGAGGAGGTTGCTCTGCAGCGGATTCTGCAGGTCGGATTCTTGGAAATCTGAGCTCATTTTAGTCCATCTCAAATTTCTCCAGCATCCTTTTGTACCACACACCATTATTAGCAGTAGTACTGCTCTCAGCCCAGCTATGTTAAAGGAGACACCCATCTCTCACTATAAACTCAGCCAGTAAAGACATTGGTTGACTCACAGAATAAAGGTGTGAATCACCTCATATTAGGATTTCTCTAGCAATACAGTAGAAAGGGAATAGGAAAATATACAGAGTGGCCCAAAAGTAGGTATACAGTATAGTTTATTTGCATTTTATTACATTGTTTATTACATTTACATTTGTTTAACACTGTTTAATCCCATAAGTGCTTGAAATGTATTCCAGTGTTGCGTATCAGACAACTGCCTAAGTATCAGACAACCACCTAAGTTTTGCAGGCAGGAAAACTAAGAGGTTTACTGAGTTCCTAGTGGGCCACCATAAATGGCAAATGGGCTATAATGGGCTTAATGGTTCACACATTGTGCAGCTCTGGGTTTTATTTATGGGTTATGTTTTTGGTACCGAGGATTTATTTTTTAAAAATAATAATTAAAGATTAGACTATGGCACAGAAGGAAGGAGGTGGAGAATCAGCCAACGACAAACTCCAAATGATGGTTGACCGAAGACCCCACCCCTCCCATTCTCACATAAGACAAGAGCCTGGCTTGTTTTATAGCCTCTGCTCACCCAGTCCAGAACCTCTATGGTATGAAGCCTTCCTCTGACCTCTGCTGAGAACCAGATGCTAAAGACAAACACTGAAGGAGGAGGGCTGTTGACTATGTGCCCTCACTGTATACATGAGCAGTGTTCCCCAACCTGGTACTCTCCAGATGTGTTGGACTACAACTCCCAGCATCTTCCAGCTAGCATGGGAGTTGTAGTCCAACACATCTGGAGGGCGCCAGTTCAGGGAAGGTGGTAGATGAGCAGTCCCCAAGTCACCTGGCTAGTTGTTGTTGGAGAGTGGGCGCTGGCCTAGACAGACACTTGGTCTGATGAAGCTGGGCAGCTTGAACACTCCTTCCACATTGTTCGTTATTAAATGAGATCTGCAGCCATTCATCAAGCTGCACTGTTGAAATTTGTCATTTCCCCCCCTTCACAGTTTAGTACCAAACACTTTACTGTATGTCATAAAAAAGATGGAGTTGGAAAATCAGTTACTGTCAAGTCCCAGCTAATATGTGGCATAAACTCATGATAGCGGAAGAAATAAAATGAAATAACACCCCCCACACACACACACACACACAAGAGCTTGGTTTAACATTCTTAGCCCTGAAGCATGTTCCAGCTTAAATCCTCTCCTCCACCAGCCGCCCCCCTCTCTCTTTGTTAGATTCACACACTCTGCTTTTGCAGTTGCTGTAGCCTGAAGCAGTTGCCCTTTACCCCCGCCAGATAATGGAGGAATAACATTTGTGTTACAGTTTAACACGACCTCTGCCTCTACAGCTCTTTTTAGATTACCTCCCCAAAATGGCTGCTGACACCCATAGTGAGTCAGGAGGTAAAAGTGGGACGGAGTGGGGAGGGGGAGGAAAAAAAGAAGCTTATTATTGTAGCCGTGCAGTCAATGTCATGAGGAGCCAGCTCTGCCCTTTTCAGTTGTGGGTGTGCAACTATTAAGGAAAAGGTATTAAAAAGAGGAACACAACTGTGATGCAAGCGGCACACAGGTTATGTGGAAAGCAAAGGTTAATGGATTGACTGTTACTTGGGTATGAAGCTTAATGTTGGCCTATACACAAGAGGATTGGTTCTGTTGCATTCTTTTCAAGAAAACTAAATTAAAGAGCTAATTTATTCCGTGTGTGTGCGCGTGCATGTGTGTGTGTGAGTGACATGGTGATTTTTATACAAAATAAATGAGATATTTTCCAATTCAATTTTAGATCCAGAACAGATAACCTGTTTGGGGGTGGGAGTTGCGGGGAGAGGTTGTGGGAAGAATAATCTAAATATTTAGAATTACTACCACAGGTTGTGTTCTACATATGTAAGGAAATCTAACTGACTCCAATAGGTCAGTATTTGCTAAATGACTGATAGCTAAAGAACACTGTTTTCTGAATCAAAAGCAGCAGTATATTTGAAATATTTTACTTTTAGGGTATTCAAGTATAAGAACTAAACATAACCTTTAGAGGAGTCCACTTCCTGTGTTCCTTTCTTTTTTAAAAAATCTTTTTTTCCAAACAGAAACTTCTATAAATATTTTTACAAGTATTAAATCATGCAAATAATTAAGAAAAGATAAATCATTCATATATTCCTAATAGGGAATGTGAATTAGCACTTTTTTGTACTTTATTGGCCCAGTACATGATGAAAAGTGTCCCTCACTCTAAGCAAATTTGTAATTTTTACCATGGACACTATATCCCATACTTTGATCAACCATTCATCCAAAGTCAGGGTTCATACTTTTTTCCACTTACAGGATATTGTTAACTGAACTGCTGACTGTAAATATTGAACCATTTCCACATCATCAGCTAAAACCTGATCTTTAACATATCCAAACAGTAATACTAATGGCTGTTGTGGTAGTCTAAAACCGGTGATCAAGTCAAGTTCTCCTATTATTTCTTGCCAGAACTTCTGAATTTTGGGGCAAGACCAAAAGATATGAAATAGGTCCCCTTTCTGCCACTTCCTGTGTTTCTATGTGAGCCATTGTTCGCTGTGAGTCAAATGCTCCTGATGAGAATTTGGCAAGCCTAAGGCAGTAACTTGTGCAGATAAAAAATGGGCAACCTCTTCTGAAGATAGATAATACTCCTGCATCTCTGTACTGGGAATGATTGAAGATGGTGCCCCTGATGGGACACATGGTTACCTAGTGCAGGCTAACTGGAAGGCAGGACGGTCAGGGCAGTGAATCATGTAGAGATGCAATGGGCAGCCTCCTCTGTGTGGACAGATACTTTGGGTTCACAGGACACTTGGAGCATTTCTACACCAGGCTAAAATCCCACAATTTCACCAGGGCTTTCTGCTTCCGTTTTAAATGTAGGATCATGACAGGCTCCCTTTACACACACTTCCTCCCCCTGCTTTCCCCCTTATCTGCGTGTTCTATATGTTTCATTATATAGCCACTAGATGGCACTCTGGTCTAGCTCCTCTTATTGCGTGACTTCCTCTTTTCACAAGGAAATTCAACACATTGTAATTTGATAGCTCATTATCCCCAATCTTTTAAAAAATGGGATAAAGGTCATTTAACGTAGGAAACACCCTGGAGGTTGATGACAATGTCATGTAAAGGACCCGCAAACTTCCGTGAGTAACCAATTTCAATTGCAGGATAAGAGCCCCATGTGGAGAAGCCCTTACATTATTCAATTCATTTATGTCTCTCTCAAGGTACATTAGTGTGCTGTGGCAGACAGTTTTGGAATTACCGTAATGGACACAGATTTATATCCCCAAAACTGTGTAAGATCCCATTGCTTTCACGTGGGAGAGTTAAGCATATGCTTTACTCTCCCCCACTGAAATCAAGAGAGTGTAAACAAAAAAGTGGATACCTTTTGCTGGATCATGTCTTGCTTACATTGAGTGTTCTTGCTTGCAAAGCTTGAATGCTTGCAAAGCTTTTGGGGGCAGGTGGGCGGGGTGGGGGGAGGTCAAACATTTGACAGGAAAACTCAAAAAACCCAAATAGGTGAAGCATGGCTGGCCTCCTCTGCCTGTTCCCACTTCCCGCCTTCCCAGGCAAAACAACACCCCGTCTTATGTTTGTGAAAGGGTAGGAGGCAACTGACATTAGGCTCATACAGAGGAGGCCTTGTGAGCCCTCTCCTGAGCTGTACATGATACTGGTGAGCATAATTTCTTGCTGAGGATGATGGGGTTTGTGGTTTTCTCTGCCTCCTGTCCTGAACAAAATTGCGAGACAGCGAAAACAACAAATCCCATGCTTCTTCCCAGTCATTTCCTGCTGGGGAGCATGGGATTGTAGTTTTCCTAATTCAGTTTTGGAAGTGAAGAAAACTAAATACCCCGTATGCCCCCTATATGCACAGAAATGCCATTTCCCACTAAGGACAGGCTCTGCAAATCCTCTCTTATGCGGTGACTGCATTACTGGTTAACCCCTCCACCTTCACAAAGAAGCACGCTGTTGCTTATTGCTTGGGGAGGGGGAACTGGCAGGGGATGGCTAGTAAGGTGCAGGGGCAAAATCAAGATCCAAGCGTGGGGGGGGGGCAGACAGTACAAACTTGCAAGACAGACCACCTCCCATACACATATCAGGTTACCATTCCATACATACCATCTCACAATTTCTGTTTGTAGCCAGACATGGAAGTACGGTGTCTGCAAACCTGTGTGTGAACTAGACATTTACTCACATCTATCGTAGGTCTAGAGAGCGGAGGACAGGAAGGCCTGGCGCGCTATGGTCCATGGGGTCACAAAGAGTCGGACATGACTTAACGACTGAACAACAATAACAACAACAACAAATCTTAGGACTGTGAACCATAGCAGCGGGAGTAGCTCCCACTGGCTCTGGGATCAATCATGCTGCCTGCACTTTTAGGGTTCTGGCTTGCATGGAAGACTCTGTGCGCACGAAGGCCTCCTCTCTGCAGACATCTGCACTGTGCGTGCAGACACCGGGGGAAGGGGCTAAATGGCACGCATAACGTTGGGGGAGGACCTACTCGGCACGTCCCTGTCCCTGCGCACACAGTGAAGTTAGCAGTTGTACTAATGCCTGAATAGGACTTCTGTCTAGATGTCTGAATAGGGCTTCTGTGCACAAGCACAGACCCTTCTGTTCTATAGAAGGGCCTGGGCCAGCAACTCCCAGTTCAGGATGTGGCTTCTCCGTTTGGCTCCAGCATTTCTCAACAAGATAAGATCTAGACAATAGGTACTTCAGTATCCTCAGGCATGGTTTACAATTTAGCCTATCTTTCCTCAACCCGGTGCCCTTCGGATGTTTTGGACTACAATGCCTATCAGTCCCAGCCAGCATGGCTAAATGTTAGGAATGCTGGGAGTTATAGTCCAAAATATCTGGAGGGCACCAGGTTGGGAAAAGTTGATTTATGGTTCAATCCTATGCATGTTTAGACTAGGGGTGTATGAACCCCATTCACCCGTCCGGTTCGGGGGGTCCGCGGGGGGGGAGGCGATCCGTCCCTCCCCCCGGAATCCTCCCCGGCCGGGTCCACGGCGACTCCACGGAGCCGCTGGCAGGGTCCATCCGCAGTCGGACTTCCGTCTGCTGCCGGGCTGCAGACGCAAATAGCGTCTGGCGTAGCAGATGCCATTTGCATCTCTGCTTTAGCCATTTGCATCCGCAGACCAGGGCAGCGGACGGCAGCGGACAGACCCAGACTGGCTGGCGGCAGGTAGGGTCCGTCCAGGGAGAATTATGCAGGGTGGCAGGGGGGAGTAGTCCATTCCGCCACGGACTCTGGGGGGCCGGATTCTAAAGAATCTGGCCTCATTGGAGTCCGTGGCAGATTTCTCCGTCATCCCTAGTTTAGACAGAAAAAAAAGTCCTACAATTCCCAGCGTTGCCTAGTCAGCCAGCCAGCCCATGCTTTTTTTCTGTGTACACATGCATAGGATTGCACCCTTAGCCATTTTTCCGCTCATAGTAATCTAGTTGCAGCCTGGGCTGGAGTCCCCTGTACCTCCAAGTTCCAGTAGAGTGTATACTTCCTCTCCTCCTCCTTGCCCCCTCTCCCAATGCTTGGGTCCTAGGGGAGGGGGAGAGGAAGTATACACTCTACTGGAAGAGAGACCCAAACATGAAGGGCTCTGGGCCTCACTTCAAATGGAGAAGGGTTTTCAATTTGTGAGTGTTTGCATTCCAAGACCACACCCCTCCCATTTGAAGTTTGCCCAATCTCTACTCCTGACATCTGACACAGAAGCTTTGAAATGCCCACCCAGGTGAGATCCCTTGGGCTCCAGGTTAGTGAGGTTGCTGTGAAACCATAATGTTGTAACTGTAAAGAAAAACACTTCATAAATTCTCAGGGCCTTTGTCTTCTGTTCCACATATCTCGGGGCAAAATAGAAATAGGATTTTAGAAGGAAAACGTATACTATCTTCGAGGAAGTCATTATTTATCGCTCAGTGCCACTTCCTGGTCGTCTCTTAGAACCAGTGAGTGAGCTGGCTAGAAATTTGTTGTTATTCGTTCAGTCGCTTCTGACTCTTCGTGACTTCATGGACCAGCCCACGCCAGAGCTTCCTGTTGGCCGTCGCCACCTCCAGCTCCCCCAAGGTCGAGTCCGTCACCTCCAGAATATCATCCACCCATCTTGCCCTTGGTCGGCCCCTCTTCCTTTTGCCTTCCACTTTCCCTAGCATCAGCATCTTCTCCAGGGTGTCCTGTCTTCTCATTATGTGGCCAAAGTACTTCAGTTTTGCCTTTAATATAATTCCCTCAAGTGAGCAGTCTGGCTTTATTTCCTGGAGTATGGACTGGTTTGATCTTCTTGCAGTCCAAGGCACTCGCAGAATTTTCCTCCAGCACCACAGTTCAAAAGCATCTATCTTCCTTCGCTCAGCCTTCCTTATGGTCCAGCTCTCGCAGCCATAGGTTACTACGGGGAATACCACTGCTTTAACTATGCACACCTTTGTTGTCAGTGTGATGTCTCTGCTCTTCACTATTTTATCAAGATTTGTCATTGCTGTCCTCCCAAGAAGTAAACGTCTTCTGATTTCCTGGCTGCAGTCAGCTCTGCAGTAATCTCTGTGCCTAGAAAGACAAAGTCTGTCACTGCCTCCACGTTTTCTCCCTCTATTTGCCAGTTATCAATCAAGCTGGTTGCCATAATCTTGGTTTTTTTGAGGTTTAACTGCAACCCAGCTTTTGCACTTTGTTCTTTCACCTTCGTCATGACGTTCCTCAGCTCCTCCTCACTTTCAGCCATCAAAGTGGTATCATCTGCATATCGGAGATTGTTAATTTTTCTTCCAGCGATTTTAACTCCAGCCTTGGCTTCATCAAGCCCAGCACGTCGCATGATCTGTTCTGCATACAGGTTGAATAGGTAGGGTGAGAGTATACAACCCTGCCGTACTCCTCTCCCAATCTTAAACTAGTCCGTTGATCCGTGGTCTGTTCTTACCATTGCTACTCGTTATACAGATTCCTCAGGAGGCAGACAAGACGACTTGGTATCCCCATCCCACCAAGAACTTGCCACAATTTGTTATGGTCCACACAGTCAAAGGCTTTAGAATAGTCAATAAAACAGAAATAGATGTTTTTCTGAAACTCCCTGGCTTTCTCTTCAGGATGTCTGGCTCTAGCTCACTGACCACACCATCAAATCTATCCCCAATATTATTATCCTTCCTATACAGATCTTCCATATATTCTTGCCACCTTTTCTTGACCTCTTCTGCTTCTGTGAGGTCCTTGCCATCTTTGTTTTTGATCATACCCATTTTTGCCTGGAATTTACCTCCAATGTTTCTCATTTTCTGGAAGAGGTCTCTTGTCCTTCCTATTCTATTATCTTCTTCCGCTTCCGCGCATTGCTTGTTTAAAAATAATTCCTTATCTCTTCTGGCTAACCTCTGGAATTTTGCATTTAATTGGGCATATCTCCCCCTATCACTGTTGCCTTTTTCTTTCCTTCTTTCTTGGGCTGCTTCCAGTGTCTCAGCAGACAGCCATCTTGCCTTCTTGGTTTTCTTTTTCTTTGGGACGTTTTTTGTTGCTGCTTCCTGAACAATGTTGCGAACTTCTGTCCATAGTTCTTCCGGGACCCTATCTACTAAATCTAGTCCCTTAAATCTATTCTTCACCTCCACTGCATATTCATTAGGAATATTAGTGAGCTCATATCTAACTGATCTGTGGGTCTTCCCTATTCTGTTTAGTCTGATTCTAAATTGTGCAATATATGGCCAGAAATACAGGAGGTCATATATGGTCTAAAACTGGGAGGGTTAAATGATGCCTCTAAACCCAAAAGCAGCTGTTAATGATTACCTGCCACAAAGATGCCAAAATTCATAGCATCAACAAAGCAGATGAATTAAATGTTGTTGGGATGGATCCAGAGGTGCCCTCCTGCAAGCAGAAATACCTTCCCAGCAGCATGAGATCCTTGTGTGAGAAAAAGGCAGGCCTGTCAAGCGTGATCACATTCAGGTTCTCTGTATTCCACTGTGTTAGGCTTGTTCCATGTAAGCTTTTATTTTTTTCCACACGTTTTTCAGATGTACACGTTTTGTACACATGAACCCCTTGACTAAAGGAGGGCTGTTGAACCTCTTTCAGCCCGAGAGCTGAACTCCATTTCGGAGAAGCGCTTGGGGGCAGCATTCCAGTGGTAGGCTTGGCCAAGGGCAAATGGGGGCAGAGCCAAAATACCGAAAATGCCAGCATATTGCAGCTTAAAGCTCTCACTACCAGTAACTCAGCCTTAGGAGAGGCATTTCAACCTTTTAGAAGGGCAGGGGGAACCCTGCAGAGGCTGGCAAACCGAGAAACGATTGGTGGGTGCAGGAGGGGGTGGAGTTAGGGGAGGGGGCATGGCCATCTGGGAAACCCTAGAGGGCTGGATTTGGATCCCAGATAGGCCAGATTTGGCCTGTGGGCCTGAGGTTCAACACACTTGAACTACAGTGTGCTTATGCACATTTTAAAAGTATATGCTTTTTCCTTGCACATTTTTCAAATGGGCAGATGTTGTCAAATGTCTTTTTTTTGTAGGGGGGAGCAAAAGCCATTGCAAACTTGGAAACATACAGATTTTGAATCACAAATTGCATTCGGGTCTGTGTTCGGTGGAGGTACACATTCAGTAATCTTGCATTAACATGGAAACTATATGTGATAAAAGAGAGGTGAAATCCAGTGGTGTGGTTCTGTGAGCACAAGATGTCACGCAATCTCTTGCACGAGGTCTTGTATGATGTCTCGAGATGTGTATTTGTGATGAGTCCACATTGTGGGAACTCTTCTGCTGGGTCTTGTGCAACACTTTGTAGAACAGCACCACCACCAGAATTTCTGCCGCTTAGGTATCTCTGGCCCAGCCCAGAACTCACGTCCCTTGCCCTAGCCTGCAAGAGTGGACACTCGGAGAGGACGAGAGGTGTGTCTACTGCTTAGAAATCAAACTGGAAATGTATTATGAGCTCTTTAAGTCCTATGCTGGCTTTTCATTCACTTTACGTCCCTACTACAAAGAAAGAGAATGTAAATAAGAATGGTCTCCTCTGGCCTGAAAGCGAATATCAGAACAGTTACTTCTCTCTCTCTCTCTCTCTTTTAGTTCAATAAACACATCAAGGCCATGTCTTTCAGTTGCATATATTTATTTGAAGGCACTTAGAAGCTGACTTTTATGAGATTGTTTAGCCAGTGATTATTTTTGTTGAGAAATGTGTCCTCCATCCCTCATTCATCCCACTGGTAAGATATTTCTGTTTGTCAGAAAGCCTCCGTTTCTGATAAATGACGCAAGACTGACTGCTACACTTTATTAAAAAGTAATAACAATTTTTGTACGCACCCTTCACATTGTAAGGGGGGACTATGAATCAAAGGACACCGTCTGTCTGGACCAGATAAATGGATCGTTTACCAGCTGAGGAGTTATTTAGGACTAGCTATTAATTTAAATCACATTTATCTTCCCTGAATAGGGGGAGGTTGCTGTGATAGGGCTGTGAATGACCAATGGTGCGGCTAAGTGCACATTATTTATTACTACCGCCTGCAAAGCACGGCACAGTGCTTTAAAAACACACACACACACTGAGTGCCAATTACCATGGTTAATCTAGTCAGGCCAGTAACAACTTTCTCCCTAACAAAAGCCATTTTTACACTTGTACTACTTCTCCGTTAGAAATGTAGTCTTCCTTTGAGTATGCAACTGCAACACCCAGTCACTTAAAGTGGGTCATGCATCTTTTCCAAGACCATGACAAACAAATAGGAATATCTCAAAGACTCTCAGTTTTAATGCAGCACTTTCTCTGCCAGACATTTCTTATGTACATAGAGGTGAGGATTTAACATTGTATGCTAGGGATGTCAGGGGAATCTGTCTGGGGGGTGGAGTTTGCTGAGCTTACATCAGGTTGGCCCTCTGGACTTCAGCTTCTTTTCCCATGAGCTGGCCTGACTTGATCTGCATCGCGTTGGACCAGTTAGCAGATTTTCCTTTAAAAAAATGCGGAAAATATAAATTTGCCCAAATTTCAGCCGACTTTGCTCTGATGTAACACCCCATGATACCCGTGGGACTTATTCCCTAGTAACTATGAATAGGATTGTGGATGTACAGTCCTATCCTAACCATGCTTCCTGGGAGAAGTAAGCCCCACTGATAGAAGTGGACATATTTATGAGTATATATGATTAGGATTAAAGTCCTAGACTGCAACCCCAAGTACATTTATTAAGTGCACTGAATTCAGTGGGAATTTCTCCTAAATAAACTTGCATGGGATTGGGCTATAGCATTGGAACCAATGGGGCCCAAGCACACTCGAGTGCACACTGGATTCTTTCATCAGTGAACCCTAATTAAGACCAAGTTGTAGGTTTTGTGGAATTATAGTTCACTATTTTTAGAGACAAGAGTCTTGGGCATGTTTGTAAAGTGCAGTTCTAGAACATAAGCTAAAACAGCTGAAATGTCTACATTCACAGCAATCTAAAGGCTGGCTTACAAACACGTCTTCATCACTAGTTGACTGCAGCATGAAATGGTGACTTGTATGTGCAAATGGGATGTCTGAGATCAAAACCTTTAGCTAAAACGTTCATATCAATGCATATCACCACCACGATAGTGGCTGTGTTACAAAAACAAGCTGCAGAGAGTCTCTGACAGGGCTGCAGATAGGGCTGTGCACCCTCCCTCCAATCTGCCTTGGAGACCGCTCCTTACCTGGACCCTTGGGACGTGCGCCGGCAGCCGTCTTTTTTTTCCAGGGAATTGCCATTTTTTTAAATGGCAACTCCCTGTATTTCTGGAATAGATCCTGTGCAATTTTAAAAATGGTGGCTCCCTGGAACAAGAAGATGGCTGCCAGCGTGTGGCCCAAGGGTCCAGGTAAGGAGTTGGGGGCTGGGTGGCAGCGGCAGTACGGCTGGGCTTGCGGATCAGTCCGAAGCATGCCAAAGTGCTTCGGAGTGACCTGACCTGCTTTGTGCCAGTTCGTGCCCCCTCCACCTCGCCTCAGAATCGGCCCGAAACGGGCCACTTCAGCTCAGAGTTCAGGTTTCAGGCCAAAGCGGTTCACAAGGAGGAGACTGGAAGTTTCCGTTTCCATTTTAGATTAAATGGATTCCTGCATTGAGCAGGGGGTTGGACTCAATGGCCTTGTAGGCCCCTCCCAACCCTACTATTCTATGATTCTATGATTAACCACAATTTAGCATGACATCCAAACCCCAAATCATAGCTAATCTCTTAACTATGGGTGGTTGAAACAAACCAGCTTCATAAAGTCCATGGGGCTTGCATAGAACAGAAGTACTTTTGGATTATGCCGTTAGTATCTAAGGTGTCCCAGAAGTCAGACTATTTATATTTCCTCAGGCAGTAATGTCCTTCATGATACAGTTGCACTGTACATTCCGCACGGATTCACATAGGCCCCACAGAGCTAAGCAGCTCCAACACAACTCAGGTTCCCCTCGGAATTTTCTTTATTATTTATTAGAAAAAGGCAATCTGTCCCATGGTGTATTATTGACGGCTGAAATCAAATACTTCAAAGGTCACTAAAACATTAAACCAGAAAGCAGGGTGTTGTGTGTGGGGGGTGGGAGGGGGGGTATAGAGGCAAATAAAAATACATCTTTTAATTTTGACTGAATTGATTAAATAACAGTTGAATGGTGTCACAGGTCAGTGGGCTTTGAGGCAGAAGGTCAGCTTAATAGAAGAGAGCTGGAGGCCATGGTCAGAGGGTCTGCTCTGAGGCCTGGAACTGAGAACATCTCATTGTTTTCTTTCCTGCCCTTACCCCATGTAGTCTAAAATGAAGAAATGCCTATATGGAAGAGAAAACAATCCAAATAGGGCAGAGCTTTTTTTCTGGTGGGCTTCTGCCCTTCACCCTCAAACCAATGCATTTAAATCCAGCTGTTCTGGAAGTGAAAATACTGAGCATGTGTGAACTGAGAACTTAAAAACAGAACAAAAGAATTCATTCTCCTTCATCTGTGCTGTAAAATGTGTGTACAATATAAATATTGCCATTAAGGGAGCATAAGGGAGTTCCACCAACCTGCCTCCTTCCAGAAATGAATGTTTTGACTCATTTTGGGGCTTCTCCTAGGAAGCACTAAATCCCCCTTGCATAAGCACAATGGAAATGGAATTGGCGGGACCCACTGCTTGTGTAAGGGAATTGGCGGGGTGGAAAGGAATCTGCAGGGTCTTAAGCGCCCCGTTAGATTCTGCCCACAATGTTTAAAATGCCTAATACTGCTACTGAGGGCTGTTTCCAATGTTAGTCCTATTTACAGTAGACCCATTAAAATGAATGGGACTAAGTTAGACAGCCCATTGGATACAACCCTGAATTTCTCCCTAGCTGCATTTTAAGGTGAATCTTTGGAGGCTCTTATTCGGTCAAAACATCTGTAGCATTTCAAAGGAGGAGAAAAGAGTCTCCGTAAGATGAGTAAAATTCTTTGGTGTGTGTATGTGTGTGTGTGAGAGTGTGTAATGATTATTCTTAGGTTGGTACTGAATTCCACCTAAACTAAACTCTGGAGGAGGTTTCTGCAATTCTGCTTGGACAAAACATCTGAAGACTGCCAAAGGAAGCGTAAGATAATTTTGCTAAGAATTAGAATAACAATATTTTTCAGGGGGATTTTGCACATCCCTAAAAAGATATTCTCTCTGGAGTACTGGTGGCAGCTGCTACACACGCCAAAAATTAGATTGCCTCAGAGAAAAGGTAGTCCATGTTATATATTTTCCTTTTTTCTTTAAAAAGAGTATATGGAACAGTACTCTAGGTGGGTTTTACGTAAGGCCAGACAGCATCTTAGGTCTGCAGGAAAATGCAAGGTTCATCTAGTCAACCCCACCCCACTGAAATTAAGTAAATTTAAGCCAGGCTTACCTGATGATAACCATGCTTCCTTTTAAAAATTGCCAGTGCTGAATGTATTTTCATATTTGAAAATTGTTTTGTCTTGTTACCTTTTATTCTTTGCTCTTTAGATGTAATGTTCCTTCTTTCCTAAATCTTTTCCCAGATATTTCTGTCTTCCAAAACATTTGTTTGTCCTGAGCCTTTATCAATTACTTTTTCGTAGAATAGGAGCAGCTCCCACCCCACCCTTCCCCTGGTAGAAACCTTGGACGCTGAGGACAATTCCCCATAGGTTTTTGATATCTGACACAAGCTCATTAAGGGAAATAGAACTATGACAAAACAAGTTGGTCAATACTAGAGTTGCCCCCAAATGCCAACTAAAGCAAAATTCCAGGTGAATATTTGGGGTACCTCCTCAGGCAAAAACCTGCAGAACTTGAAAGGAAACCCAAAGCATTTCAATATTGGTGTCATTTCATGGGATGGGAGAGGAATTCCACACGTTATCAACAGATTTTGCTAAAAGAAATTTCCAGATTTAATCTGAGGCATTTTGAGGGAAGCAAGAATGCTCTTAATAACATTTCTTCAGGTGGGTGGAGTAAGAACGGGACAATGAATACAAACCCACTCATACTCATTTGTCCCTCATTTGTTATGAGTTGTGGTGTCTCATTTAGGGAGGTAAGGCTTTTTTTTTTTTAAAGTATCCCCAAAACTGTAACCCTTATTTATGGAAATGGTTCATGGTGGTTAGGCCCGCACAACTTGTGACTCACCAGGCTAAATGCAGTCCCATCAGCTATGTAACATGGCCTGGCGGGTGTTTGCCAGTCTTCTCATTTTTGCATGCCTGGGCAGATTGCAAAAATAAGTTTAGCGAGCCTTTGGTGGGCTGCCATATGTAAACAGTAGGCTGTTTTCTTCCTGGTGGGCCGCAGGTTTTGCAAGCCTGTCTTACTCTTAGTATGGTTCTCAAAATAATGGGAAACTGTCTGGTGCCAGCTTCATATCTCTTCTAAATTTTGTTTATGTGCAGAAAATGAATGCCTCACACAAGCTATTAGTGCAATTGGAGCTTGAAATACACAAAGCCTTTTTAAACAAAAAACAACTCCACTACCAAATCACCCAATTCATTTCAGTTCAAGCCCTTACCAGGTTTGTTTTCCTTTCCTGTATGGTTGACTTCCTGAAATATCCACTACTTTAAAAAAATAATATTTAAAATAAAGCTGTATAAACAATGAGGCACAGAGAACCAAGTGAGTCTGCCAGTAGACTTCCAAGCCAGATTTCAAATGCGCAGACTTCCCATGCAATGAGTAGGCATGTCTCTAAAGAGTGAGTTTGATCTGAGCTCTTAAGAAAACACTTTTAACGAACAGTGCTGCACGGTGAAATAAAGTTTCAAGATGTACTTTGCTTTGTGCATGCAGAAAAGCATGATGGTGTGCTACCCATGATCACCTGAAACTGCCTTGTTCTGGGTCAGGCAGCTGGTCCATCTAGTCAAGCTCTCTCTCAGCTCAGACTGAAAATGGCTCTATGGGATCTTTCCTCACTCAGCTTACCTGAGATCCTTTTAACTGGGCATGTTAGGGACTGAATCTTGGACTTTCTGTAGGCTTTCGTTGTTTTCTAATTGTGTTTCTGTTGCTGCTGCTGCTTCCTCCTCCTCCTCCTTCTTGGTATGTTTATTGTGAACTGCCTTTTGAGCTGGTTTGGTGTAGAAAGACAGGACAGAAACAACTGAAACAGAGAAAGAAAGCAGGCAAGAAAGCTGCGTCTTATCCCCGCTAGTCCTTCTACTGTAGTTGAGTGCGATAACTAGTCAGATGGCGCACAATGATTGGAACTCAGAACTGAAACAGAAAATGTGATGTAGTTGACTACATTTGCACAGAACCCTTGTCATTTTCTAGGGTCATGCACAGATAGAGATGTACAAGAATTTGGTTTATTTGTGAACACAGGTTGCCCTTTTCTCACCCCTGAACATGAACGCAAGTGCATTTTGAAAACAAAGCTTGCACGTTCCTGAGCTTGTGATCCTGGTTAACAAAATATGTACTTTGGGAAAACGCACATTTTACGCTTTAGGTAAGGAGGGGAAAGTACACATCTGGGTGAGCACTTTTCAAAAATGTGCACTCAAATGCATACTTTTAGCTTTGAACAACAACAACAGCAGAGCTCCGGATCAGAAATGGAAATGAGGCAGACCGAGCTTTCAGGTGGAACTTGGAGCACCACAGCAAGTTGAGCTTTGCTGATTCTTCCATCCCTATGCACAGATAGCAGAAATGGCAAGCAATAAACTTTGTCCTCGTATTAAGATCACAGCCTGCAACTGAAACGCCTATGCAGTGATCTGCTAGATATATTTGGCTTTTGAACATTGGTCCTGTGATTCTTCGGTGGGGTGGGAACTGCTCCTTCCATTGAAGTGAATGGATAAACAGATGCATAGCAGAATAAGTATGGAGTTTGGATTGTTTGCCACTGAATTTCAAGATGAACGTCTAGTTTCATAGTTAGGTGAAAGAGCAGGTGAGGAATTCCCAGGGAAGAAAGAAAAAATGTGTAACAAGATTCACAAGGGAGGGGGTAGCACCTCCCTAAGTGGTCACCAAGTTTCTTTTGGAAAAAAAAATTGAGGAGCATTTTGATGTTCCTCTCAGATGAAACTTCTGAGGAATTCTGAAGTTAAAAGAAGTCTACGTACATGAAACAATCAGGGCCAACTCAAGACATATGCCTGAGACAGAATAGCAAATGGTGCCCCCTGCCAGTCAAGGCGCATAGTAGTACAAGTTCTTTTGGTACCTGAGGGAGTAAATCCCACAAGAGCCTCTCCTTGGCCCCATATACATGAGACATTTTCTCCAGGGCTGCTCCAATTCAAGGTCCTTCAGGACATATGACACAATCACCACTTCGCAGCCAAACCGTGGTTTTTACCCGGAAAATGCAGATTTCCAAAGAGGCGTTTTGCTGCAATGTTTTTGGTTTGCTGGGGTTTCACGCAGTTGCAAGCTGTCTGTTCCTTCCCCGAACCGACTCTGAATTTTGTGTTGGGCGTGTGGTAGGTGTGCCTAGTGCTTGTGTCACTCTGTGACGCTCCTTCACTCCTCCCTGTTCCTTCCTTCGCGGCTCTGCAGTTACAGAGGCATGGAGAAACGCGCTCATTTCTTCAACCACACCTTTGCACACTTTCGCAGCTTCGTATCTTTGCAATGGCTGTTTTGGAGTCAGTGGCCAAGGGCCAGGAGGGTGTTGGGGGAGCAGAAGGGCCAGGACTAACTTCGCTCCAGCCACCATTTTGGAATGATGTGTAGGCACATACCTCTCATGGGCACACACCTAGGTGTGTGAGAAGCATTGCTAGAGTCTCTGGCTGGAGGATTGCCAAACAGCTGGCATGGTGACAAAGGAGCAGACCACCCACATTTTACCTCACAAGGAATGGACGGACACAAAACAACCCCTAAAAGACAAAACAGCCACTAAAACCTGAAGGGTCGCACCCCCACCCTCACGTGCCTGTGCAACTGCGCATTTAAATATAATGCTTTTTTAAAAAGAGCAACGCGACTGCCACAGTTTACTTCGCTTCAATGGCTATGTGTCAGGGCACAGTGGATTTTCCCACTGGAGAAGTCCGCAGTAAATCACACATGTACCACAGCAGAAGCTAATTCACAGCTGCAATGCTGTGCAGTTACGACAGAGTAAAGGTTGAAAGCGGTGCTGTGTAGATGGCCCCCTTGGGAGTAAAACTACAATAATAAATAAATAACCATTTGCTGCCCTTTAATGACCGCCCAAATCAGCTGCCTGGGGCAGCTGCCACAGTCTGCCTAATGATAGAGCCAACCCTGATAACTTTCTTTATACACATCCACTCCCTTTACCTTTGATTCACCCTCCTCTCCACAGTGTTTAAAGGCATCTCTACACCACTCTAAAATCCTGCATTTAAAACAGGGCGTTCTGCTTCCATTTTAAATACATGATCACGACGGCTCCCTTTTTCACGTGCTTCCTTTCCCCCCACCCCTTCCCCTCTCCTTCTCCCCTGTAGCTGAGTCTTCCATTATCTTTCATGGATCTCACTCCTCTTCTTGCTGTTTTTCCTCTTCTCATGGAGGGAACTCAAACGGAACACAACGGCGTAATTTAATAGCTCATTATCTGCGATCTATCTAAAAATGGAACAAAAGGCATTTAGTGCAGGAGATGCCTTGGATGATTTCTGTGTCACGTAAGGAGCCTGCAAACTTCCATGAAGGAGCAATCTCAATCGCAGGATAAAAGCCCAGTATGAAGGAGCCCTAAATATAAGGGGCTGGGGCTTATCTTTGGCTTGTGTCATTTTATAAAACAAACAAGAAAATAACTACTAAAGCTAGGTGTACTAGCATACCTTCTTTTAATAAAGAATTTGCAGTACCACATGCATATTCAATTATAAAAAAGCCTGCCATTTAAGACCAGAATTAATCTCATGTTGGCTCAAGCTCCACAAAGCCAGGAAATTGGGAGCTAAGGCTGATGCCTTAATAGACATGCCCCTTGCCCCATGATCAGTTGATCTCACAAACTGTGCTTGCTTACAACCTATCCTTCACTCACCCACACTTTTCCTTGGTCTTTCAGACCCAAATCCAGATGGGGAGGACGCAGTACCTGGGCCAATCGAAGATGTTCCATGTTGTCCTGACCCTGTATTGCTTTATGAAGCCTCTGAGCTTTACTGTATTAGATGAATGAATCCTCCTGTGAGTTGGGGAGGCCAGTTGTTGCTTACACCACTAGATGTGGCAGTTTTTAATCAGATGAGTTTCAAATTTTGCACAGCTGTAGATCTCATCAAGTAGATCATGGATGTCAAGTTTCACATTATTAGTTCATCAGCTGTCATTTTTATAAGCAATAGAACTTTGAGGCTTATAATGGCAGAACTCCCCCCGCCCCAACTTGACTTAACTAAAGGGACACTGCTATGACCCTTTACTTCTGTTTATTTAGGATGTAGTCCTATGCATGCTTAGACCAAAAAAAGTCCTACAACTCTCAGCCTACCCCTGCCAGCCTGGCTAGCTGGGGCATACTGGGAGTTGTAGGTCTTTTTCTGCATAAGTATGCATAGGATTGTGCCCTTATTCACTTAAAATATTGTTATTCCACCTTTTTGTCCAGAAGGGATATTCAAGGTGGATCACAATATAAATATATACGATACAAATGTAAAGTAGCATGCAAACAGCAGCAATAATAACACAATCAATCAAAGAGCAGCAGCATAGAATAAAACATCAGAAGTAGCAGAACCAATAAAAGAGCATGGACTTTCAGCTGTCACTGAGTTCAACCATTCTTTGAATGAATGCCAGAAAATAAATAATGGGGGAGATTGGCATTCATTCCCCCAAGGCAATGAATTTCATCACCTGGTGCCACTGCTGTAAAGACCCTCTCTTATGTATCCATCCAATGTAGTTCAGGCAACGATGGGATATGGAGTGAAGGCCAACCTGAGGATCACAGCATGCAAATAGATATTGATTAAGAAGTATTTATTTATTTATTTATTCTTTATATTTTTAATCTTCCCACTAGCAAATGTTCTCTGGGCAGATTACAATACTCTTTGCAGTGGAGTGGAGATAGGTAGGCTTCCATACCAACAGTTTAAGCTTCCTTAAACTGAATGAGACCATTGGTCTGTCTAGCTCAGTAGATCTCTAGGGGCTCAGACAGAGCTTGTTCTCATCACCCAATTCTTTTAACTGGTGAGTGAATCTTGAGCCTTCTGCATGTACAGCATGTATTCTATCACTGAGCTATGGTCCTCCCCATATGCATGTGAATAGTGTGAAGGTAGGCCTGACTAGACCTTGTAAGTAGTTTGGTTCAGGTGAAGTGCCTGATGGGATTTAGAGAATGTATGTGTCTGACCATCAGAAGGTAATTGTAACTTGCTCATAAGCAAGAAATTCCTATCCACCAAAGTGACTCATCCCTGAAGATAAGAAGTAAGAGTAATAATGCAGCTGTGCTAATACGACTGTTACTGAGTATTAATTGGTTTCTGAGCATGCATAGTTTTTTTTCTTTGTTTTCCAACTTTCAGTCTGTATAAATGCATTTCTTTCTTTCTTTCTTTCTTTCTTTCTTTCTTTCTGCAGAGACACAGTTTCGTCTGTCTCTCCCACGGCTGTCATGTGCTTTAATAAATTTCTGACTGTTCAACCTAACCCGCCTTGGATACTTCCTTAACAATTGACATGTGAGAAATACAAAATTATCTATGGAAAACCATTGATTGGATGATCTTGGAACCACTGGTACCTGTTGTGTTACATATCTTCAGGTTGGGGAAGGCTGCATTAGTAGAACACATTTTTTTCCTACTGTAACTGCTAAAACTGTAGTGCACCAGAGCTTCCTTCAGTCTCAGAATGACAAAAGCATAATAATGTTCCAGACCCTGAGGAAATGGAGAAATAAACTGAGACAGTCTGAACGACCATCATGTGCTGCAGAACTTTGTTGAAAAATCGATTGTTTATTTATGATTGGAAGCCACGTTGTAAAGAGATTGCTCTAGACTAACACGCACTTCAAATGTTTTAATCGAGCATAGTAAGAGCAGGAATAGTCAAAGTTCAGAAACTAATTTAATTTTTTTAAAGGAAATGAGCACATGGTAGAATGAGAGAACCAATAGAACCCTTTTATTTCAGAAAAATTCCCAGACCCCAATGTCCTTTCACAGTTCAAATGTCAAGCTCCTTTTGGATAGCAGTCATGGTGGCATGTGGGGAGAGAGCGAGCCTTAAGCAGGGGTTTTTAGTCATGACAAGCCTGGTTAACTCCAAGCGCTTCACTGTTCTTTGTCTCCCTTTCTCCCCATGGTAGCACCTGCTGACTTACACAGGGGGCGGGAGGGGGCAGCCAACTAGCGTGGCAATTGGTCATGCATAGTCTAGGGAAAGTGTTTTCTTCACCCTTGTGTGGAGAGTGCAAAAGGCCCTTCAATTTCCTTTACAGCATTTCCCCCCAATTTTTTTGTTTGTTTTTTCCTGATTGACTAGCTTTCTATTGACTGAAAAGTCATTTCCTTTGCTTAGTCTACTGAGAAGTAAAATAAAATGTTTTCCCAGTGACCCTAACATCTTTTTCTTCTTCTTTCACAGCATTAAGGGGGGGGGGGAGAGTTTGCTGCCTATTATATCAAGGTAAAAATTATTCTGTTGTTCTGTTGCACTTCCCTCCACCCTCACCCACTCCTCTTGGCCTTCCCTATGTGCCAAAAGGGAGCAAATGATGCATTAAAAGCTTAAAAGCTGAAATAAAGATTAGGTGTAAAGTGCTATTGATCCCTTTATGTAAGGAAACCAAGACATATTCCACTTGGCTGTCAGGTTCCATTTTCAGCAAGTTATCCAGATGCAAGACTGGAAACTTCTACAAAAAAATCTTTAAAGTGTTGTTGAAAGTATCAAATAGGATTAGAAAAGCTAGCAGAAACAGTCATTAAAAATGGCATTGGCCTAGCTGAGCTACTGTAGGACTGCTTTGCCTGAACAAGTTTAATGCTCAAGGTACTCATCTAACGAACTGGTTATGTCACTACATTGACTCCTAACACACGGGGCTTACGAGGCCAGGTTTTCAAAAAATTGCATCCAGGCACTGCACAGATTCAGGAGCAATTTTGATTTGGGGCTGAAGAATGAGAGGCAGCAATGGCAGGTTGATTTTCTACTCAATCACAAAATATGTCAAAGTTTGGGGATTCTCAGCCCAACCCACGGGTTCTTTCATAGACATGAGAGCCCCGGTGCACATAAATGGTTAGAGGTGACACCAAATTTCACCTAAAATGAAAACTGGATGAAACAGCCAACGAATTTTGAAGAAAGCACACACACACACGAGAGAGAGAGAGAGCGAGAGAGAGAGAGAGAGAGAGAGAGAGAGAGAGAGTTTTGATATGACCCACAAAATTTCTCAGGGGAGTTCCATACATTCCTACCCAGGACCCATTACTCAAGCCAGGTTATCTAACGTGCACTGGATGTTTCACTGGGAGTTTAGGGCTTGTGTAATAGCAAAACAGTCCATGGGTTGCTTGGATCTAGGAATAGAGTTGCGCCATATTTTGCCTGTAGTGCAATTTGTGGTGCACTGGGGCTCCACACATCCCTGTACATGGTACTTCCACATGCACAAGAGCTTCCCCATACACTTCAGTGGTGAGGACACAACGCCCCCTACACATCCATCTGAATACAAGGAGCTGACCTGCCCTAGAAGTGAATGGCATAATCTGTGCATGCACATACATTTGTTTCTAAATGTCTCCAACAAGGAATGGTCTCAAATGCCTGAACACACAAGGGCTTAAAGGGTGGAGAGAGTAGGGGCCATGAATGCTGGCCCCTTCCCCACATCTTGGAATTTCTAACCACAGTCTACATAGAATCATAGAATCATAGACTAGTAGGGTTGCAAGGGGCCTACAAGGCCATCGAGTCCAACCCGCTGCTCAATGCAGGAATCCAAGTCAAAGCATCCCTGGCAGATCGCTGTCCAGCCTAGGGATGTCAGAGAATTCCGCCACGGATCTCGGTGAGGCTGAATGCCAGTGCATTTGCCCCCCCGAAATCTGTGGCGGAATGAAGCCCCCCCGCCCCCCACCCCATGAAAGGTGCGTGAAATGGGACTCCTACCTGCTGCCGTTCGCACTGCATTGCGAATGGTGGCCGCATCTGCGGCCGCCATTTGCTTCTTCACTATAGCCGTGATAGGCTACGTAAATACTTACGTAGCCTATCACGGCTAATGCAGGGACACCATTTGCGTCCCTGCGGAAGCTGTGATAGGCTGCGTAAGTATTTATGTAGCTTATCACAGCAAAAAAAAGGGAACGCAAATGGCGGCGGCTACGGCGGCCGCCATTTGCGTTCCCTTTTTTTTTTGGCCATGATAGCCTACGTAAATATTTACGTAGGCTATTATGGCAAAAGAGAGGGGCACAAATGGCGTAGTCACCATTTGTGCCCATCTCTTTTGCCGTAATAGGCTACGTAAATATTTACGTAGCCTATCACAGCCCCCCCCAAAAGAACACAAATGGCAGCCGCCGTAGCCGCCATTTGCGTTCACTGTTTTTTGTGTTTTTTTGCCATGATAGGCTACGTAAATATTTACATAGCCTATCACAGCAAAATACAGGGATACAAATGACAGTGGCTATGGCCGCCACCATTTGCGTCCCTGCAGGTTGCCCAGCGGCCGGATGCAGGCTGCCCAGCGGAGCGCCTCCCCCCCACCGCAAATGTCACCCTTCGAAAAGGTAAGTGACTTTCGTACATCCTTAGTCCAGCCTCATCTGGAATGCCTCCAGTGTCAGAGAGCCCACCACCTCCCTACGTACGTAATTGGTTCCATTGTCTAATTGGTTCACTGTGGGCAGCACTACTTCTTGGAAGATTCAATTATAATCAATACAGAAATTTCAAACATTTGACCACAGGGAAAACTGATAGCAATGGATACAAACTGGGAATCAATCAAATCAATCTGACATAAATTAGCAGCAAATGAGATACCAGGCTTCAGTGAAGCTGACAGTATCAATGAAGATGATGACTCCTTCAAAGAAAAGAAAGAAAACAATTCAATTGTTAAAGTCAATGAATGACCTGAGAAAGTCTAGCACTGACCTAAGAAAATTAATGAAGTGATGTTATAGCAGTATTTTTTCAGGAAAAAAATGCATGTTCAATAATAATTCCAAACAGATGGCCATTTAGCCTGAAATTTCTAACACCTAATGCTAATTCCTGTTAGACAGATAGTTTAATTAAATTGAGAAGCTTTCTATTGTGGGTAAATGTCATATCCTGAAAAGTTATGGAGAACTCTACCAGCATGCCTGTGCATTAAGATCTTCAGATGAGGTCCCTCTCTGAATACCATCAGTGGGAGAAGTGTGTTATGTGTATTGAAAGGGGGAGGGCCTTTTCTGTGGTGATGTCCTGACTTTGGAATCAACATTACAGTCTTTTCAGCTCCAGATCAAGACATTTTTATTTGACCAAGCATTTTAATTAATTGTATTACTTCTGCTGGTGGTATAGTTTTATTGTTTGCTGCTTCTCAGTTTTTATTATTTTGATATTATACTTTTTTATATTAGTGTAATAGTAATCTTTGATTCTTATGCGCATATATCACCTTAGAATATATTTTGGATGAAAAGTGGACTAGATTTTTTTTTCAATCAATGAATCATTCACAATTTTGAAGAAGATTTCACATTTTATAATACATTGTGGAAGATCAGATACAGCCTTTAGGTGGGAACCATCTTCAATAACTCCCACCCAGTTACATTTCCTGTAGAGAAGGAGACTGACCTTAGATTACTATACGAACAAAAGAATTGCCTCACTGGAGCAGACCAACATCCATCTAGTCCAGCAATCTGCTTCCAGTAGTAGCCAGCTGGAAGCCTCTGGAAGGTCTGTAGAAGGGCATGAAGATGGTGGCCATTCCCAGTTTGTCTCTAGCATCTGGCTTTCAACAGTATAGTGCATTCATCCATGGGTGCCTCATTTAGAGATTGTGGCTATTAAGCTATTGATAGACCGACCCATCCATGAATAAGATGGTCCCTGTTGCAAGGGTGGGCAGAAGGTAGAACAGGATTTACTGGTAGATCTCTAGGCAATTTGCAGTGGATTGGCAAGGGTTTCTGACTCCCAACATCATAATAGTGACAATTATCTGCCACAGCTGGCTTTGTCCTAAAGGCTCATTTCTCAGCCTCAGTATTCCTCACCTGCTGAAGAAGGATGAATAGGTTGACTTTGAACAGCGGCCTTTGTGCAGCTCTGCTGGCCAGGGTTACATTAACATCCCCTATCTGTAGTCACACCGATGTAGTTTCTGTTCTTGTATATGCAGGTCATCCTAGTCTTATTGGGTGCAATAGGTAACTGGTTCTGTCCACTGAGCCACCATTTTGTATCAGGATCTTCCCCCCCAACTCCCAGCTACTATTTCGCTCCTGGCTCTGGCTGCTGGGCCTTGGAGTTCCTAGTAAAACCAAAAAACCAAAAAGCAAAAAACCAAAGCAGTTGCTACAAGGCAGAAGTCTGCCCACACCTGCTCAGTTGCAATTGCAATAAAAGCAGCTCTGTCAGGCACCCAGGTCAGAGCTCTAGGGAAAAGGGAAAGAAGGAGTTACCTCAGGGAAATTACAGAGGGTAGCAGCAAAGAGGGCTGTGCTGATGGCCTCTCTCAGCTACAAGCTGAACAGAATGAGGGACTGAAGCAAATGTAACATCAGAGGATTTTATAGCAGACAGTGGCATGGGATTGGCTCTCTGCAACCAGCTCATTCCCAGGACCAGAATGATTCTACACTCTGGCGCTAGTATGCCCTCTAAAACTGTCTGTAGTTCCCCCTCATACTAGTGTTTTTCCAAGGTTTGTGTGCGTGGGGTGAGATTTGGAGTGGTGAAGTGGAAAGGGGTTCTCACCCCCTCCACTGTTTCTCTTCTCCAAATTTCTCCAAGTTGTTTGTCTCCCATCGGGGTTCCAAATGCACATTTTCCTCTCCCACTTGGAACCTTCTGGTGGGAAGGGATGTGACATGTGGTGTGTGTGTGTGTGTGAGTGACACTCCCCCTATCACTTCCCCACTCCAAATCTCCATCCCAAAATTGCTTTTCCCTAGGAAAAAAAATGACCTTCAGGCATTTGTGTTAAACATACACACATGTAACCATAAGAGTAAAATGAGAAAAATGTGGAATTCCCTATGGAAATGGATCCTTCCCCTTTACTTTGCCCCATGTAAGTATTTGGTTGTCATTCTCCCTCATAAGGAGAAAAGTAAAACACTGCAACTGAGGCCATTGTTATGGTGAGGGCAAAACCTGCCCTCTGCTTCTGGCATGAGGTGGCAAGGCCCTCACTGACAGGGACCTTGTGGGGTGGTGACAAGGGTAGGAGGAAGGTGTCATGTCCCCAGTGGATCCTTGCAATATACAAGCCCTCCCATCATGCACACACTACCTGTCATAATGACAGGCCTTTGGTAGTCTATTAATAAATACTCAATCTGGGGTAGGGACGATGGTCCATATTCAGTACCCGTCAAACTGGGATTGATTCATACACAGCGTTTCTCTCAAGTTCCCTTTGATCGCTGACTTAAACTGGTGTTCTCTGAGTGAAGAAACATATGCTAAAGAAGAACTTGTCACGCAGGACATCCATAATTAAAGCAAAGCTTCAATGAAAAGCATTTCACAACACCTCCATTAAGCTTTGCTATCCTCCCAAAGAACATGAGCCTCGGTGTAAAGAAAAGTTAAACAATTGTCAGCTGAAAGCAGATGAGGGCTTTATTGAATACGCATATTACTAATGCATGACCATGTGCCCACACAGACTACTGCAGAAAATACAATTGTTGCTTTTAATCATTGTACCAGTTTTAATACCAATGGAATCCCTAATACAAAAAAAGAAGGCAAAAGCAAGGATAGATTTTCTTTACTAGCTCCAGCAAGAGCTTTCATGGGGAACGTGGTGACCTCGGTCACTTGATGATCACTGATCCTGGCGGGAGAATCATCTCCTCATGAAGGGAAAGCTAGGATTACTTTCTTGAAGACAACACTGATTGGGACATTGGAACCTCACTGGCTGGTGTCATTGGAAGGTTAAAGCTGTGGATAAGCTGTTAAAAATATACTTCACAAAAAGGAATTAAAACAGCAATTTCCACACTGTGTACTGGGACACAGTAGTGTGCCATAAGAAGAGGCACCTCTGCCTGTATGCCCCCTGATCCCTGTGTTGGATCCCTTACCACCTGAAACACAAGAAGAAGTCTCCAAGACTAGGTTCTTCTCGGTGGTGGGCCTTACAACTTAGGAAGTCTATATGCCCAACTTCCTTCTGTCCTTTGAAAAAATGTATTTAGGGAGGGTTATTTTGCCAGTTTCAGCCAGTCATATTAACTTCTATATGATTTTTATGTGGATTTTGTTCAGTGTTTTTAATGGTTACTGTCTTAATTGATCCAGAGGACATTCATATCAATACCTTTCTCCCCCATTTTGAAATAAAGAACTGCTGTTATGAGCTGAAAAGATCACACGCGCACACGCACACGCGCACATGCAAGCACACAGCATTAAGCTATTGCTTTTCCAATTTAAATGTGAACCAGACAACTATCCAGTGCAGTGTAACCAATGCACCTGGTAACATCTCAGCACAGTTCAAGGGCACAGCTGAGAAGTCACTCTGCTTCTCCCTTGTGACGCACAAATGTATTGATTGTCCATTTACAGCTTAAATGCATATTTTCTTCTTTCTGGAAGAGCCAAAGATCGTAAAATACATTAAGAACTAGTGATCTTGGCTTTGACAGAAAACCAAACAAAGGCTTCTGATTATCATGCTTGCTGCTGAAACACATGGAATTTCTGGATTTGTCCAAAATCAATGACTACTCAACAGATGGAACAAAGGCGCTAAAGTCAAGGGATGGCACAGTTACTATTTCGGTTCAGTGAGCTTATTTCTCTTTCAGAGCATGCAGGACCCCCTGCATCTTGCCATTATGGCTGTGCCCCATAATAGATCCATTTTTATTGCCACCACTGTTTCAGGAACTTTTGGTACACATGTAGTCTAAAGTCCAACTCTGATGTTATAAAGTTCTCTGCACATGTGTGGATGTATGGATTCAGCAGTATGGAGGAATGTTTGATGTGATTAGGGATGTCAGAGAATTCCGCCACGGATCTCGGTGAGGCCAAATGCCAGTGCATTCGGCCCCCCGAAATCTGTGGCGGAACAGCCTGCCACCCCCCCGCCTCCCCGTGGATCCCCCCTGGGATGAGACTTACCTGGGGCAGATGTTCCGGACGGCAGCGGCTCCGGCTGGTCTTCCGACCAGCTGCCGCCGCTGCCATTTGCAGTCTGATCATTTGTGTGTTGTTGTATTTAACCCAGACGTGAAAGGCTACGTAAGTCTTTACGTAGCCTATCACGTTTGAATACAGGGACGCAAACGGCGGTGGCTGTGGCAGCCGCCATTTGCGTCCCTGCTACCCAGTGGCTGGATGTCCGGCTGCTGGCGGAGCCAGCCGGCGGCTCTGCGGAATCCCCACGGAGCAAAGCTGGCCAGGCAGGACTCTGGGGGGAGGGACGGAGCACCTCCCCCCCATCGAGGATTCTGGGGGGAGGGACGGAGCGCCTCCCTCCCACCGCGAAGCAGATCCATGAAAAGGTAAGTGACTTTCGTACATCCCTAGATGTGATGCATCCATGTTGACAGGTGCCACATTGACATGATTCATGAGAGCCTGGCAAATAAAAAATAGGGTCCATGCTAATGCAAGTTGCTGCTGGGATCACATTCAGCAAGCTTACCCAAGATAATGACTGCTCTTCTGTGATCAGGAAAAACACAAGGTTCTTGTTCACAGTTAGGATGGAATGATCTCATGCAAATCCACTCTTCTGATATTGATCTGCTCCAAACCCTTATTTGTAGGGGTTAGCTGGCTCCTGTAATGTCTGCCCTGGCTCTTAAAGTTCATAGAAAGTGCAAAGGTGAAGATGACATCCAGACTCTTTTCTTGGCCTATTACTAGGGATATCAGAGAATTCCGCCATGGACTCCGGTGAGGCCGGATCCTTTAGAATCCGGCCCCCTGGAATCCAGGAAGGAATGGCCTCCCGCCCCCGCCACCCCACGGAATCTCCCCGGGCCGGGACAGAGCTTACCTGGGGTGGATGCGGTGGTGGCGACAGCAGGTGTGGCGGCGGCTCTGGCTGGTCTCCCGGCCGGCCGCTGCTGGGCTGCTGCGGCTGCAAATGGAAATACGTAAGTATTTACGTAGCCTATCACGGCAAAGAGCAGGGACGCAAATTGCTATGCCATTTGCGCCCCTGCTCTTTGCCGTGATGGGCTATGTATTTAGGTAGCCTATCATGGTAAAGGCGGCCACGCAAATGGCGTAGCGGCCGCCATTTGCATCCCTACTTTAGCCGCGATAGGCTATGTAAATATTTACGTAGCCTATCATGGGCTACCGTAGGGACGTAAATGGCGTCCCCTACGCAGGACCCCATTTGCGTCCGCACCAGCCTGGCAGCGGCTGGAGGCCCTGCTGCGGATCGGCCTGGCAGTGGCTGGTGGCTCTGCGGCATGGCCACAGAGCGGAGCCGGCTAGGCAGGATTCCGGTGGGGAGGACAAGATCGCCTCCCCTCCATCAAGGATTCCGGAGGGAGGAACGGATTGCCTCCCCACCCCCAGCGGATGCCCCGACCAGAACCAGGTAAGGGATTCGTACATCCCTACCTATTACCTGAACTGAGAGCATCCTCATTTTGTTGTTGTTGTTGGCATTATCTCTATCTTCTCCAGTTGAGTATGTAGTAGCTATGACTCATCTGCTGGCTATTATATCACCCTCCCAAAGCAGGATCAGAACTCACAGGATATACAGGACAAGATATATCTATGTGGATGTTGATGGTGGTGATGCTGGCATTCAAACCCATGAGAACAAACATGCTGCTCAGCTCCAGGATGCCCAAATAAAACAGGATAATTTGCACCATTTATGAAAGATACCATGGCTCAAGGCTTGGTATAGTCCTACATGAATGGTGTTTCAGGGCTTCTTCACATGGAGCTTTTATCCTGATATTGAGATGGCTCTCTCACAGAAGTTTGCGGGCTCTTTAGATGATGGTGTGAAACTCCAGGGCGTCTCCTGCACCAAATGCCCTTATTTGCAATCTATTGTTAAATAGATTGCAAATAACAAGCTATCAAATTAACCCATTTTGTTCCACTTGCGTTCCCTCCGTGAAAAGATGAGAAGAGGAAGGAAGAGGAGCGAGATCAATGAAAGATATGGAAGACTCAAATATGAGGGAGAAGGAGGGGGAAAAGGAAGCACATGAAAAGGGGAGTCATTGTGATCCTGCATTTAAAACAGAAGCAGAAAGCCCCTTTTTAAATGCAGGATTTTAGGATGGTGTAGAGATGCTCTCAGAGTGGTCGTTAAAAAAATACCGTTAAGTTAGCTAATGTTAAGTGTATGCAATTGCTGTCCCTATACTGTTACGAGCACATATTTTTGTTTCCAAGTGCATTTTCCTTTTATTTTTACAGAAATGTAAATGGCCTGGGGACTAATTTTAAATAAAGTAGCTAGTTAACTTAAAAAATACAGCTATCCTCCTGGATAACTTGCACAGACATTTCCAAGTATTCTAGTGATTAGCTTCTTAAGCTGTAGGCATCTCAAAATAACTGTGAGGAAAGAAACATTGCAGTTCACGAACAACTTACTCTGGATTAGAGTCACTAATAGTAATAATATTGGCCCCGTATTGCAGAGCTGAGAGGCAGCATATTCTGATCTCATCCACTGGCCAGAAGACCAAGGGCCACTGGGAGGCTGCACTCGTTGCCTCCTAAGAAGAACGTAATGGCAAGAGGGATACCAGCTTGACCCCATCCATTGGCCAGAGAAGCAGCAGCTGCAAGGAGCTTGCTTAGCTCCTTTCCTGCCAGAAAGAATGCCAGTAAGGACTGTGTAACTTAGAACTAGCACCTGAGTTTGCTTTTTTCATCCTCCCTCCCAATCTCTTTTCCTTTTGTGTCATGTCTTTTAGATTGTAAGCCCGAGGCAGGGGATATTAATCTTTGTAAGCCACTCTGGGGGCCTTCTTCAGTTGATTGATAGACAGACAGACAGACAGACAGATAGATAATATTGACATTCCATTGAACTCTGTGAACGAATTCTTAGTCCTTCCTAGAGTTGTCAACACATTTCACCCAAGGACAAATTCAAAGTGAATTTGGAACCTCCAATCCAATTAGCGAAATGGTTCTCTATGTTCCTCTGTGTTGACACCAAATTTCAATGACAGTAGAATTCAAAGGGAAGTTGGGGTTTCTTCCAGGTGAAAAAACCAAAGGAATGGTGAGAGGACTAAACGAATGTTAGTATGTTTTCTAACATTTCTTGGGGGGAGGAGAGTTTGCACATCTCTCCGCTGTCCAATGTTTTGAGGATGGCAGTAAAAAAAAAAAAATCAACATTATTCAAAAATTCTTTAAAAGCCTTGCTAGTTGCCTTCAGCATCTGTCTCTTCAGTCTTCAGATGGCCAGAAGCAACTCAGTGATGTGAGTGATGGATTAGCTCACAGAGTGATGCACACAGGCCACTGGTTGGGCTGGTGAGGTACTTTTTTTGGGGGGTGCAAAATCCTATGCATGTTTAGGCAGAAAAAAAGTCCTACAACTCCCAGCATGCCCCAGCCAGCATGCTGGGAGTTGTAGGACTATTTTCTGCCTAAACATGCATAGGGTTAGGCCCTTGAGTGTTAAAACAGAGAAAGAAACCTACCCTGAACCACCTCATCTGTAAGCTAAGGGAAGCTAATCCCCACCCTGTGAACATTTCTTTGAAATTCTCCCACCTACTATGAAAATTATCTCTCCGCTTGCCCCGCCATAAATTTTCTCTCCATTTTTGCAGGATAGAATGGCTCGATGAGAAAGGAGAGGGGACTTTGGCCAGTAAAGCCAAGGTCTGTCAGCTCACCAGTATAAGGCTGCAATCATATGCCCACGTACTTGGGAGTGAACTCCGTGGGGATTACTGCTGATTAGGCGTGTATAGGATCATGCTGTACAGGCCTGTGAGGGTCTGTAAGGTTCAGTAAACTCCATGCTGGCATATAATATAATACACCTCCTATAATACACCATGTTCTGTCTACAGCTTGCTGGGTCCCACCTTAACTATGTTCTCATCAGGAGCTGTCAGAGCCAGAATGAGGAACCTCAGATGATTGGACCTCTACACTGCTGCTCTGTGCAGTGAGATACCAGGGCTCCAGGTCAAAAGGGGACATGCCTTTAGGCTCCAGGGTGACCTCGATCCACCTAGGCAGCCCTGGAAGGGCTATGAAGGGTCCCGGGTCAAGCTGGGACTGATTGACTGGAAGGCATAGTCCGTCACCTTGCATCTGGCTAAGGCACAGCACTATCATCACCCTACAGCATCAGGTTCTATCTTGGCCATGCTGGGTGGGGATGATAGGAGTTATAGTTTAGGGCACCAGGCTGGGGAAGGCTGATATGCACTCTTCAAAGAACAAAATGAAGATTCACTAAAGGAGCATGGGAATGTCTCCTGATAATGGTTTTTCCATTGGATGTTAATCCTCTGTGAAAGTAAAGGGTGTGAAAATCCATAAAAGCATTCATGAGCTTAGGTATGTAAGAGAGAAAGGTTTTACTCTTCAGAGATAACCTTGAACTCATAAACAGCAGCAAATGGGAGAGGGCACAGTTGTCTTCTGCATCAGGGTGGAATGGACAACATATGCTTAGAAGTTACAGGTTGACCTCATAGTTTGCACATAAGTTATGTAAGAGTGATTGCATTCAGGAAGTATACTTTCCTGAACAAGACTTGTTCCTGACTTGTGCCATTTCAGAGTGACGGTGGACAAACTGCATGACTGAACGTGCCTCAGTATTTATCTGTATATCTCCATGCACACAGGGAACTAGATGTCAGGGGGGAAGCTCTAGTTTAGCCTTGCTAGGCTGGAATTCATGTTACTATAATGCTGTGAGAGCAGCAGGAACATTGCTCGTCCGGTGCTGTTGGAGTAATCTGAGAAGTCATAGATCAGGTGGGAGGAGCCCACACTGAAGCTCCTCCCCATGCTAGCGTCAACCCTTAGGAAACTGGGATAATACTGCTGGGGGGATTAACTCCATCCAGGGGTTTACTGAATTTGGTGGGTCTGTATTTTGAACCTCACTCCCCTGATCCACCCCTCCTGGGTTTTTCTGTGGATTAGCGTGTGGTCCTATTCAGAATTCACACCCACAAGGATCTCCACAAGAAGATCCAAGGGCTGACTTAACCTTTTGCCCTCCTGCCACCACCAATGGCCCCATCTCTCCCAGAGACATTGTATGGGATTGTGGACATACACGGCTGCCTTCTGCTCCGGTGCCATACAGATTTCAGAATGTAGCATAAAAAATACCTAAATTATTTCCATTGGATGAATAGACCAGCCTTCCACAACCTGGTACCCTCCAGATATGTTGGACTACAATTCCCATAATGCAGCAGCCAGCAGAGCCCTATGGGAATTGTAGTCCAACACATCTGGAAGGCACCAAGTTTGAGAAGGTTGCAATAGACAGTATAGCTCATGAAAGGTCTGTTTCCAGTGCAACATCTCCAGTGGATTGCCCCGGTCCCCCTTTTGCTACAGCCACACATGCACCTGCTTTTGCTGAAACAGGCATCCCTCCTGCATCCACAATTTTGAGACAAGGATTTTTTTTAAACACACAGATGGTAACTCAATTAATTGGAAAGACTGAAAACTAACTGCGTATTTAATGCCAGCAAGAACCTGCTTGTTTAATCTGACATGAAACAGAATCTGCAGGTTCCTTTAGTAAAATCAAAGGTGAGAAAAGGATGATTAATTTTAATAAGCAAAAACTAATTTGTTGAATACAAAGAACGTTCTGCACAGAAGATGAAACAATGATTGTGCTAATTCTTGGGAAGGCAAAATACAAATCTATTTAAACACGTAGGTTGTTGCTTTAACATGAACCGTTTCGTTTTGGTTTTAGATAAGAGGATGCTTGCCCTTTAAAGGCTGGTTTGCACATTTGTGTGCATGGTTGGTGAGTGCCCAATGACCCATCTCAGCTGAACTGGTGGATTCTTTTCATTATAAGGTACTGTGTTTGAGACCTTGTCTGCACATGCAGTAGAATGCAGAAGAAACTTGAAGGTGGTAAAGTGAGCCACACGAGTGGGCACAGGTGAAGGGATGCCATTTTTGAATGCTTCCCCCATGTAAAAACTTCCTGAAATCTATTTTTAAAAGATAACAACACAACTAGCACATCAGAGAGAATGGTTTTAATTTTAACCTGGGCTGAACTTCTCGTTGGTATGTTTTTTGCTGATTTCTGCTGGAGTGGGGTGTACGAAAAGGGGTGAGAAAATGGCTCCAAGATTTGCTGAGCTGATAAAAACAGCCCCCCCCCCAGCCCCCCAATGCCTCTGGAATGCCACAATGTAGCATCCTGTCACAGAGGCATTGTGGTGGGGAATGGTATCAAATTATGCTAGGAGTTGGGCAAATGCTGCTGCAAATAATTTAAGCAAGAGAAGAAAAAAGCAAAGCAAAGCAAAGAAAACAAAAGAAGGGGGGAATATGCCTCTGCTGTTCTGAAATCAAAATATAAGTCTTCCCCACCCTTGAAAATGGCTGAACGTGCCTCCCTGCTTTTGCAGAATGAAAAAGGGTCTGCGAAGGTGGGGGAGACCTTTTGGCCCTGCTCTAGGCCTGCTTCCCAGAGAAACCAGGCAGGGGGGCGTTCAAATATGTGACACCCCCACCCCACCCCAGTTGGCCTTCTGTCAGTCTGAAACGGTGGAGTCCATTCTGCTAGCTTAAGAGTTTGCCTGCACATTCTGCTGCATCTGTATACACCAGATCTGAGTTGATTGCAGGTCAAGTGAATGTTCTTTCTGTGGTGCCTGATCTGTGATGGTTTGCTTATGTATGCATGTATTTTTACTATCTTTATATAAATCAGCATTCTACTACCTGAATTCTTCAGGTGGCCTATAGAATGAAATGATAAAACAGAATTAAAAACACAATGCCATAGAATGAAAATTTGGGGCATAAACATTTCCAGCAAAGGGAAAAAAGACAGATAAAACTAACAAATGTATAGCACATAACAATGGTTCAAAACACTAAAAACACAGGCCTGGGAGAATAAAGAAGTCTTCACCTGGCACTGACGTGACCACAGTGAGGGGGCCACTATTGAGAAGGCCCTTTCCCTGGGAGGGGGCACCTGGAGCAAGGCCTCTGAAGAGGATCTCAAGGTTGGACGGGTATACATGGGAGAAATATACATGGGAGAAGGAAAGCTTTCACGTATTCTGGTCCCAAGCCATTAAGGGTGAGATCCTATGCATATTTAGCCAGTCCTACAACCATGTTGGCTGGGGAATGCTGGGAGTTATAGGACTTTTTTTCTGGATAAACATGCATAGGATTGTGTCCCAAGGGCTTTAATTATTAAAACCAGCCCTTTGAATTGGGCCTGGAAACAGATTGGGAGCCAGTGCAGCTGAAAATCACTGGCCTGATATGATCCAAGTTAACAATCATACGCTCTTATGCCCTTATCTGGAGAGAGATAGCCTAGCTACAGTTATCCATGCTCTGATAACCTCTCATCTGGATTACTGCAATGGGTTATACATGGGGCTGCCTTTGAAAGCGGTCCAGAAACTTCAGCTAGTCAGGGCAGCAAGACTGTTAACAGGCCCTGGCCAACGAGATCACATTATGCCAGTGCTTTTCCAGCTGCACTGGCTGCCAGTCCATTTCCAGGCCCGATTCGAAGTGCTGGTATTAACATTCAAAGCCCTAAATGGCTTAAGGCCAGGTTATTTGAAGGATCACCTCCTCCCATATGTGCCTGCTCGGACCCTAAGATCATCTTCAGGGGTTCTTCTCTGGGAGCCCCTGCCAAAGGAAGTGAGGTGGGTGGCTACCAGGAAGAGGGCCTTTCCTCCTGTGGCACCCTGGCTGTGGAATGAGCTCCCTAGAGAGGTTCACCTGATGCCTATGTTGTACTCCTTTCAGCGCCAGGTGAAAACCTTTTTATTCTCCCAGTATTTTAGCATTTTAGCTTCCTAGTCTTTTAGCTCTGGTGTTTTAAATGTATTTTAAATCTCTGCATTGCTGCTAGGTTTTATTCTGGTTGCACTGCTGTTTTGTGGTTTTAAGCTTTCATATTTTATATTGTTTTATGTTGTGCTTTGTGGTTTTAATTTTTGTGAACTGCCCAGAGATCTTCGGCTATTGGGTGGTATTGAAATGAAATCAATCAATAAAAAATTTGGGCCAGCTGCAGTTTCAGGAATGTGTTCAAATGTGTGCAGTACAACACATTGCAACAATCTAAATGGGAGGTTAATTAAGAACATAAGAGACCTGCTGGATCAGACCAAGGGTCCATCTAGTCCAGTGTTCTGTTCACGCAATGGCCAGCCAGCTGCCCACAGGAAACCCACAAGCAGGACATGAGCGCAACAGCACCCTCCTGCCCATGTTCCCCAGCAAGTGGTGTACATAGGCATACTTCCTCTGGTACTGGAGGCAGCATATAGCCATCAAGTCTAGTTGATAGCCTTATCCTCTGTTCATTTGGCTAATCCCCTTTTAAAGCCATCCAAATTGGTGGCCATCCCCATGTCTAAATCTTCTGGTAGTGAATTCCATAGTTTAACTATGTAACTAGAGAGCCAGTGTGGTGTAGTGGCAAGAGTGTTGGACTAGGAGCTGGGAGATCCAGGTTCTAGTCTCCACTCGGCCATGGAAGCTCACTGGGTGACTTTGGGCCAGTCACAGACTCCAACA
Organism: Heloderma suspectum; assembly: GCF_057233095.1. Classification (NCBI taxonomy): domain Eukaryota; kingdom Metazoa; phylum Chordata; class Lepidosauria; order Squamata; family Helodermatidae; genus Heloderma; species Heloderma suspectum. The sequence goes on from NC_139461.1 coordinate 138,338,296, forward strand.
AGCAGGTCATGAGTGTAACATTACCCTCCTGCCCATGTTCCCCTCTCACTCATCCGCAGCCCCCCATCTCCAATATAGGGAGAATTATTGTTTATATAGCACCATCATTGTATGTTGTGCTTTATGAAATAACATGAGTGAAGCATAAAATAAAATCAGGACCCTGCCCCTCTGCTCTTCCAGTCTTAAGTGTTGCCAGTGGGAGAGACTACAGAGAGCAGAGAGGAAAGAGAAAGGCGACTGTTTGGGTACAGTTCTTTAAACAATTTATGTGTTTGGAAAAATCCCACTAGCTTCAACAGTGTTACTTCAGAGCAAAAGGTTTGGGCACTGAAACTAGGATGAGCATGATTCTTTTAAGATTTAATACAGAGCATTGTAAGGAGATGTCAAGTTCAAGTTTTGGAAAATTTGAAGGAAGGGAGAAAACATTCCATAATACAAAATAATCTTTCAGAATATCTCTGAACTTTGAAATGTTAACTTCATTGTAATTGTCTCACATCTTTGCAAAATTTAAAATGTATAGAAGGAGAAAAATGTATATATTTGTTCTGCACAAACACAGGGGTGTCTACGGCTTATATAGTAAATATGTGGAAGAACAAAGGTATAACAGTCTATTCCATCAAATCATCTTAAAACATAAGTGTAAATCAGGCATTGTTAAAATAGTTCTACAAAATTCAATAAATGGTATCCAATTAACCCTAAGACTCTCAAATTTGGGGTGATTTTCTTTTGTCCTTATATATGATGTAAACTTGGCTATTGCTGCAAAACCCAAAGCTTTGCTATCCATTTTTTTTTTAATCTGGAATTTTAGATAACTTCTAGTATTTTGCATTCACTAACCTACAAGATACTTTCATATAACCAGTCAATTTGTAATGATGTTTGCCAAAAACTGTATCTAATTTTTAACTAAATATATTTAGCTAAATACATTATGTCATCTGAAATTCTTGCTAATGATAATGCAGATTAGTATTGCCAGCATCACACAAGATTAAATTACAAATAAAATGCCAAAGGATGTCTTGTTGGTACAGTCAGATTAATGTAAGTGGAAGGTGCCCTTTCCAGCTTAAAAAACAAAACAAAACGTGATAGGCTACATAAAGATTTACGTAGCCTATCATGGCTAGATTTAAAAAAGCACTGTGATAGGCTACGTAAATCTTTATGTAGCCTATCACGGCTGATTTAAAAAACACACACACAAAAAGCGCGTACGCAAATGACGCTACGCTATTTGCGTTCCCCTTATTTTCGCCGTCTTAGTCTACGTAAATGTTTACGTAGACTAAGACGTGACAAAATAAAGAACTCAAATGGCGGCGGCCATGGCCGCCACCATTTGCTCACGCGCGTTTTTGTTTTTAAATCAACCATGATAGGCTATGTAAACATTTACGTAGCCTATCATGGCTGACTGGAGGGATGCAAACAGCGGCAGCTACAGCTGCCATTTGCGTCCCTGCTAGCCAGCGGATGTCCGGCTGCTGGCGGAGCCAGCCGGTGGCTCCGCAGAATTGCTGCGGAGCACAGCCAGCCAGCCAGGATTCCGGGAGGGAGGAACGGAGCGCCTCCCCCCCCGGCCAGGATTCCGGGCGGAGGGACGGAACACCTCCCCCCCACCATCAACATAATCCGCGGAAGGGTAAGTCACTTTCGTGCATCCCTAGTTTTATTTCAGGTATGCCACATACTAAAGATTCCAGATTATTTTGTTTTTGTTGTCATTGAGATGGTTGCCTTTTGATGGGGTTGGCAGAAGAAGGGTTATTCTCATTGTGTTTTATAAAGGACGACCTGAGCTCTGCATCCTTTCCATCCCACCTCAGTCACGCTTCTTTTCTTAGTGAATCCCTGTCAAAATAGGTTTGGCATCTATTGTACTCCTTGATGCATGGTTCTTGCTACCAGCTATAGAAGTTAACCTCCAAATGATCTCTTGAACCAGCTGCTCATAGTTATGATGCCTTATGTGTAACTTTGTTATGTGGGAAGGCTAATTTTCAGTTCAAAATCTCTTGACCAGCTACAGTGAGCAATAATGCCTTAAACATCATTCCTTGCATTATGGTGAAGAAAGCCTTTGCATTGCACATTTCAAATTTGCAACAGATGTAAGATAATAAACACTGAGATGTTCCTTCTTCCATGGCTTTGTGCCACTGACCTGATAAGCTACAATGCAGGGTTGGTGGGGTGTGCATTTAGTTTGGTGGACCACAGCTTGTCAAGGCAACAAGTAGGCTGGCCACTTATGACTTGCCAAAAAAGGACACTGATTTGCATAAAATTTGCATATTCTCATTTTTATGTATTGGTGCAAATTTAGAAATAATTATTATAATTGAAATAAAAATATAGTACATCTTACCATATTGTGGATGACTGTGACCAGGCAATCCATGTGCCTTGCTCAGTCTGCTGCCCAGGTGCTGTTGATGGGCAACTTCAAGGCCCAGCTCTCCGCCTCTCCCTTCTGATGGTTCTTTCTCTTTAAACTGGACTTGGGCTGGACGGCCCTTCAAACAGAGGATACCTTCAAAACAGAGGATGGTCCTCTCTCTGGTGGCCTTTCAGATAGAAGACAGTTCTCTGTAAAAGAAGACATATGGCCACCTTAACAAGAGGAATCAAAAAGGTGTAATTGTGCCAGGGAAAAAAAGCTGAATAGGAAAGACTTTTTTAAAAAAAATCCTCAAGAAGCCTGCTACTCCTGATGTATTTTGAGATTAAATTCTTCTAGATCAAATGCTCTTGAAACACTTGATTTTTATTCTCCTAATCTGATTATTTCCCGTCAACGATGGGCACTTTGGGGTTTGGAGACTTGTGAAAAGAACAAGTGGGTGGATTCTGCTGACATTCCTGGAGATTTATTTATTTATTTATTTTATTTCTATACTGCCCCATAGCCGAAGCACTCTGGGTGGTTTACAAAAGTTAAAGTTGGTTGCCACAATGTCTTCTGCCTCAAGCCAAATCTGAAGCCAGGTTAGAGGGGCTCTGCACAGGTCAAACATCTGGAGAAAGAAATTTAAAAGGAAATTGACGTTATTTCAGTGTGATCAGTAAAATCTCCCTTGGGGATTTCTCATGTTTGTATCTGAAGTCCAAATCTCATAGGAAATGTTGAAAAAAAAAAAAAAAACTTCCTTCAAAATTCACAGTTTTTCATTTGCCTTTTCTTTCCTCCCCACATCTAAAGGATTTCACACTTCTCAAGGAGCTCCAGGAATACACAGTACCAAGGCAACCCTTTGCTCTTAATTAACATTTGGATAACTACCGTATACTATTAGATTACTATCTGAGGTGCTGTGTAGAGGAAACGGCATATTTTATACTCCAATTAAGGGATTAATTGTATTCTTTAAATACAATATGGTTATCACCGACATAATGGTTGTTTGCTGGAGCTCTGCTATGCTTAATGAGTTGGTGGATTAAACGGGCCCTGGTTGAAAAAGGAATTATAGTATTTGTCATAAATTCCTTTGAGGATAAACCTGCTTTCAACTACTGGAGGGATTCTTTGATACAGAACATGAAGGATCACACGAAGGTGACAAGAGAGGAAGGCTGCATCTGTCAGGTGTGCTCCTGATCACAGACTCATAACTTAACCAAGTAACCTGGGGCATGTTGCATTCAGAAGCCAATTTCTGCAATCAAAAACCAAAGGGTGTGTGATGCGGTTGAAAGACCTCAGGTAGCAGGTGATGAAAAAGAGCCATCTCAGCCTGAAATCTTGGAGATACACTGCCAGGCAGAATAGGCAGGACTGGGCTGGAGGGACCAATGATCTGACTCTGTAGAACAGCCTTCCCCAACCTGGTGCCCTCCAGGTATTTTGGACTTCACCTTCCATCAGTCCCAGTCAGCACGGCCAATGGCTAGGAATGCTGGGTGCTGTAGTCCCCCCCCAAATCTGGAGGGAAGCAGGTTGAGTTGAAGAAGGCTGCGGCAGAAGGCAGCTTCCTATGATCTTCCTCTTTTGAGCTTACTGGAGCTAGTTTATACGTTCAGGAGAATCAAGTGGTAAAGCCTCTCCTGGACTATACCACTTCAAGCTGCAAACAGGGAGGTTGAATGCTTCCCCATGAAGAACATGCCCGGCAATAGGAAAACAGGAGGTGAGAAATTTCAGGCCAGGCTGAAGACTGACATGCTAGCGTTCTGTGTGTGAGGATTTGTGGGCGAGGGGGAAAGATACAAACACGTGATCTTCCTCAAGAGTTTATTAGGTGTTGTCAGGTATATGGTGCTATCTGCTTTTTTTAATGGTTAATTTTGACCCTTTGCTCCTATTGTTGCTTTTCATCATTGCTTTGCTGTGTTTTGTGGTTTTAAATGTTGTATGCTGCCTTGGGAGGGTGCAACCGAAATGGAAGTTTGTAAATCAGTTAAATAATAAATAAATTCAGCCTGAAAAAGAATCATCAAGAGCAGCCTTTCCCAACCTGTTCCCCTCTAAGCGTTTCAGACTTCAACTCCCATCAAGACCAGTCAGCACAGTCAATGATCATGGATAATGGGAGCCGTAGTAAAAAAAAAAAATCTGGAGGGCACCAGGTTGGAAAGGTCTAGAAAAAGCTTTACCATTTTGTCTGCTGACGGTACAAAATTCCTTTAAGGACAGTAGAATAAAGTGGTAACACCCTGCCCCACCCCCCACAATTCTACCATTACAGACTTCAGGAGGCACAGTGCATGATTTAATGTTACCCCACAGGAAAACAAGCAAACAACCCTGCATATAGAAAACTAGCATGCAAAACAGAAAGGTCCAGCACACCTTTCCCTGATATACACATTATTTTACTTTGTGTAGGGAGTGTTTTGTTTTTTAAATGGAATAAGGGTGACTCTCACCTGCAGCTTGTTGTGGGCACAGTCCAGGAAAACTTGGCTCTACGGACAGTATAAACCAGCCCTAATGTCTGTAGTTAGAGGACAACTGCATTCCTTGCGACTGCTGTGAAGTCCACAAGTGAGGAGCTGAAATCCTCCGGTTCTTACTGAAGCCCTCCAAGCCATGATGCAAGAGGGAGATCTCCTTTTATGCCACCAGGGCCTTCTCTTGCATGGAAACGTTTCATCTAGGATTTCAAAAATGGATAATCTGAGGAGGCAGCTTTCATGGGAATGGTTATAGCAATCTCTCCCAGCCCCACCCAACTCTGAATCTTTCAGATCGGGTGAGTAACTGGAAATTCATGTGAGGAAAACCAAATCCTCCTGCAATTGTGGTGTGATTTGCATCCTGATCCTCTTCAGAGCTTAGCTGGCTCCATCTGCAAATGCCCGAGGGAACTGAATGGAGCTAGTCCAAACAAAGACAGGAATGTGGGGCTTGGAGGTGGGTGGGTCAAGGCAGAGAGTTCTGGTTGCACCAGATGAAGTGGGCTCTTGCCCACAAACCTTGCATTGAATTAAATGCATTAAAGGTAAGGCACAATCCCATTCATTCTTTGTGCTGTAGGATGGCCAATGTTTTTCCGCCCCTGCTCCAGTAGCTTGATTTGCAGACATTTGCTGGTGATCATGTGTGTCTCCATGCTGTGAAAAGCAGTGGCTATTTACTGCAGATCAAGGCGCTGTGAAAAGCACAGGAGTAGGCCAGATCATGTTTTTTTGGTCAGTTGGCAACCCTAGGTGAAGACAACAGGATGTGGAGGATCTCACCGTAGGACTGTAGCGTGACCCATTTCCCCATCCCACATTAGTTAAATGCCACATCTTGGTCAGGTGTGACTTGAGATGGATGAATCTGTCAATGTTGGTCTCACTAAGACTGTCAGTTTTTTGAGGTCAAGCTCATTCTGTCCCATTTCCATACGTGCTTGCAATTTTTTGTTTTACAAATGCGTTATGGAAATTTGTACACATTTTTTGTAATGTACACATCTCTGTATGCATTCCTGTACACATTAATCTATGCATTTTTGTGTGCATTTTTAAACATATGCATTTTTGGACTCATACCCCCATTGACTAAAGCACGTTTGTGCATATTTTGGAAATGTACAAATTGTTCTTTGCACATTTTTTGAATGTATGCATGTTGTCCAATGCATTTTTGTTTTGTTTTGCATGCATTGCAAACTCAGAAATGTAAGGATTTCTGACTGCAACAGGAGCACGTCTTGGTCCAGGATGTGCAAATTGGATAAATCCATTTAAAAAATTCAATGAAGCAAATTTCACACACATCCCTAATCGTGACCCAGTTTATCAACATCATTCATGGCAAGTCAAAGCCACACTACACCTTACCAGTGAGCATCCAGTGGTCTGCTCCTCCCCGGCTCCCCAGCAGACAGACTACTCTCCAGTGGTGTACAGGAGACTTGAGGACAGATGGGATACTGAATTCTTCCAGGTCAGGAATAGCAGATCACTGGATAGCTGCAAATTATCAGATGGCTTGTGGCATGCTTGGCAAAGAAGTAGCACACCAGCAGTGAAGGGAGGTGAACATTATGCTCTGAGGAATCTATGCCTTGAGTCTGCTTGTGGAGATGCAGGACTGTGGCATCTTTTAGGGGGCCACACAGAACACTTTATCTTTCTGGCTGCCATGGCAACTTCCTGGTGGATTCTCTTCCCCACGGAGGCCTTGCTGGTTGTACCGCGACCGGCAGATTGCCATCGTGGCAACCCAGAAGCAGGCTGTGACATTTCTGCTCCTGGTTATTCTCCCCCCAGTTTCCACCTGCTGAAACTGGAAACCCTCTCAGGACGTCTGCCTCCACTTGGTCAGTTGTCTTCACTGACACCCAAAGCTTCAACCCTTTTACTCCAGGTCAAGGAGACATCCGATATGATTAATTGGTTTCTTCTACCTAATATAGGAGAAATAACAAGGATATAGGTTTTTTTAAAAAACCTGGTAGCATAATAAAACAAACCAACATGTGGGATTTTGTATTTATAATGAAACAAAATTGATTAAACACAAAAGAGTTATATATACTATTATTACTAAATCTGTACTTGGTTCTAACCTACCTACCTACTCTTGCCCTTCTAAATCCTGTTCCCCAAACCCCACTCACTAGATGTACACTGCTTCAATCCCTAATCCCTACCTGACCATTTAACTGTCAGTTCATTGTTGTTCAGTCGCTAAGTCATGTCCGACTCTTCATGACCCCATGGCCTGGCCTCCCCATGGAAGGCGAGGCCTTCCTGTCCTCCACTCTCTCCCGGAGTGTGCTCACGTTCTGATACGGCGGCTGCACCCCTTCCTTCCCGACCATCTGCTCCCATCGGTAGTACATGCCCTGGTCTCCTCTCGTTTAGACTACTGTAATGCGCTCTACGTGGGGTTACCCTTGAAGACGGTTCGGAAACTGCAGCTGGTACAGAACGCGGCGGCTCGCCTGATTAAAGGCAGCCGCCGGCGAGATCACATCACTCCAGTGCTGAAGGAGTTGCACTGGTTACCAGTTGTTTTCCGGGCCAAATTCAAGGTGTTGGTTTTGACCTTTAAAACCCTATATGGTTCCAGCCCAGCCTATCTTAAGGAGCGCCTACAGCAACACCAGACAGGCTGCTGAACAAGATCAGTCTCGGATGGCCTTCTCTCTGTCCCATCAGCCAGGACAGCTAGACTGGTGGGGACGAAGGAGAGGGCCTTTTCTGTGGTGGCCCCCACTCTGTGGAACTCCCTCCCTAGGCAACTCCGCCATGCCCCCTCTTTAATGAGCTTCCACCGTGCATTAAAAACGTGGTTGTTCAGGCAGGCATTTGGGGTGGGTTAGAGTATTTTAGAAAATGTTTTTATTGTAGAATTTTATTGTTTTAAACTGTTTTATTATATGTTGTACATCGCCCAGAGTGGCTGGGTGACCAGCCAGATGGGTGATTAAAAAATTTAATAAATAAATAAATAAATAATATTCATTGCATCGGTGATGCTATCTAGCCATCTCATCCTCTGCCGTCCTCTTCTCCTTTTGCCTTCAATCTTTCCCAGCATCAGGGTCTTTTCCAGTGACTTTTCTTTTCGCATTAGGTGGCCAAAATATTTGAGCTTCAGCTTCAGTATCTATCCTTCCAATGAGCACTCAGGGTTGATTTCCTTTAGGATGGACTGATTTGACCTCCTTGCAGTCCAGGGGACTCGTAAGAGTCTTCTCCAGCACCACAGTTCGAAAGCACCAATTCTTCGGCGCTCAGCCTTCCTTATAGTCCAGCTGTCACAGCCATATAAGTTACTACTCAGAAAACCATAGCTTTGATTATACAGACCTTTGTCGGCAAGGTGATGTCTCTGCTTCTTACTATGCTGTCTAGGTTTGCCATAGCTTTCCTCCCAAGGAGCTTTTAATTTCATGGCTACAGTCACTGTCTGCGGTGATCTTGGAGCCCAAGAAAATAAAATCTGTCACTGCTTCCATTTCTTCCCCTTCTATATGCCAGGACATGATGGGGCCAGATGCCGTGATCTTAGTTTTTTTAATGTTGAGTTTCAAACCAGCTTTTGCACTCTCCACTTTCACCCTCAACAAGATGCTCTTTAGATCCTCTTCGCTTTCTGCCATTAGGGTGGTATTGTCTGCGCATCTGAGATTGTTGATAATTCTCCCAGCAGTCTTAATTCTGACCTGTGATTTATCCAACCTGGCGTTTCTCATGATGATTATGTACTTTGCAGCCAAAGATGGAGAAGCTCTGTACAGTCAGTAAAAACAAGACCTAGGCTATTACAGTGAAGGCGGAGAATTCCGCCACGGATTTCAGTGAGGCCGAATGCACTGGCATTCAGCCCCCCAAAACCTGTGGCGGAACGGCCTCCCACCCACGCCCCCCCGCGGATTCCCCCCTGGGACGAAGCTTACCTGGGGCGGATGTTCCGGTGGTGGCAGCTGCGGCGGTGGCTCCGGTGGCGGCAGCGACTGGTCTTTCGACCGGCTGCCAAAACCTCCATTTGTGTCTGCTGTTTGCCGTGATAGGCTACGTAAGTATTTACGTAGCCTATCACAGCAAGCAAAAAACCTCAAAAACATTGTACGCAAATGGCGGCGGCTACAGCGGCCACCATTTGCGTTCCCTTTTTTTCGCCGTTTTAGCCTACGTAAATATTTATGTAAGCTATTATGGCAAAAAAAATGGGGAACGCAAATAGCGTAGTGGGCGCTATTTGCGTTCGTTTTTTTTCACCGTAATAGTTTACGTAAATATTTACGTAGGCTAAAACAGCGAGGAAAAAAAAGTAGCCGCCACCATTTGCATACACTGTTTGGGGTTTTTTTTGCTTGCCGTGATAGGCTACGTAAATACTTACGTAGCCTATCACGGCAGCCTGGCTGGACGCAAATGATGGCCACTACGGCGGCCACCATTTGCGTCCACAGCAGCCCATCTGCGGCCGGAACTCCGGCTGCGGACGGCCCTGGCCGGCTGCTCCGTGGAGCCACCGCGGAGCGGAGCCGGCCGGGCAGGATTCCGGGAGGGAGGACTGGATCGCCTCCCCCCCATCGAGGATTCCCGGAGGACGGACGAAGCGCCTCCCCCCTCACCGCGAATCACATCCACGAAAAGGTAAGTGACTTTCGTACATCCCTAGTCAGCAGACTGAGCAAGGCACAGAGGTCACCTGGTCACAGTCTTCCACACTATGGTGAGATATGTACTGTATTTCTAGTCATATAATAAAAATAATAATCATTAATAATAGTTTCCAAATTAGCGTATGCAAATGTTATGGAAGTCAGTCTCCTCTTTTGTTCTCTTTTTGGGTGATGCATTTCCTTTTGGGGGTGATTCATGGCCACTTCATACCTTACTCTTTGGATTTTCAGGAACTGGCCCTTCATTCCAAGTGAACGTTTAAGATGGATATGCCAAGTACACATCAGCTTAAATAAGGTGTGAAGAACTGAGGGCGGTGGAGTAGACTGTGGTCTTCACCTCCCTTGTGATCACAGCTCTGCATCTCACCTTACACACGTATGTATCAAGAAGTCAAACTCTGGTACTGCTAGCAGTCTTGCTTCTCCCCATAACCTTTAGGGAGGCTGACCATCTTTTTTGCTTAAATGTAGGGCTGTGCAGGGACCCCCTGACCCACTCTGGAGGCCAATTTGGAGCCAGGCCAACCTGCGTCAGCCTCCAGATCCAAAGCAAGCAGACAGCCAAAGTGCCCCGCCCAGCCATGTGAACTCCATGCCCAGCCCCTGCCCAGCTGTGCGAATCCCCTTCTCCTCTTTACCTGGACCCGTAGGGAGTGCCCGCAACCGTCACTGTCTCGGAGGGACATTTTCTTTTAAAATTACAGCTCTTCTTCCAGTAAGTAAATGGTGTATAGATTGTGGCTGTAAAGGGGCCATTTGTGTAACATTAATATTGTGTAGATGGCCCCTTTACGGCCACAATCTAAGCACTATTTACTTACCAGAAGAAGAAGAGTTGCCTCCCTCCAATACAGCGACAGCTGTGGATTATTATTATTATTATTATTATTATTAAATTTATTAATCGCCCATCTGGCTGGTCACCCAGCCACTCTGGGCGATGTACAACATACAATAAAACAGTTTAAAACAATAAAATTCTACAATAAAAACATTTTCTAAAATACTCTAACCCACCCCAAATGCCTGCCTGAACAACCACGTTTTTAATGCACGACGGAAGCTCATTAAAGAGGGGGCATGGCAGAGTTCCCTAGGGAGGGAGTTCCACAGAGTGGGGGCCACCAAAGAAAAGGCCCTCTCCCTCATCCCCACCAGTCTAGCTGTCCTGGCTGATGGGACAGAGAGAAGGCCATCCGAGGCTGATCTTGTTAAGCGGCCTGTCTGGTGCTGCTGGAGGCGCTCCTTAAGATAGGCTGGGCCGGAACCATATAGGGTTTTAAAGGCCAAAACCAACACCTTGAATTTGGCCTGGAAAACAACTGGTAGTGGTAACCAGTGCAACTCCTTCAGCACTGGAGTGATGTGATCTCGCCGGTGGCTGCCTTTAATCAGGCGAGCCGCCGCGTTCTGTACCAGCTGCAGCTTCCGAACCGTCTTCAAGGGTAACCCCATGTAGAGCGCATTACAGTAGTCTAAACGAGAGGAGACCAGGGCATGTACTACCGATGGGAGCAGATGGTCAGGAAGGAAGGGGCGCAGCCACCGTATCAGATGGAGTTGATACAGCACTGTCTGGCTCACAGCTGACACCTGAGCCTCCATGGAAAGCTGGGAGTCTAAAATGACCCCCAGGCTGCGGACCTGGTCTTTCAAGGGTAGCTGTACCCCATTCAACACCAGGTCAACATCCCCCAACCTCCTCTTGTCTCCCACCAAAAGTACCTCGGTCTTGTAAGGGTTCAGCTTCAGCTTTTTCCTCCCCATCCAGCCACTCACCGTCTCCAGACATTTGGACAGGGATTCTACGGCCAACCTTGGTGAAGATTTGAACGAGAGGTAGAGCTGTGTGCCATCCGCATATTGATGACACCGCACCCCAAACCTCCTGATGATAGCCCCCAGCGGCTTCACATAGATATTAAATAGCATCGGGGAGAGGATGGAACCCTGTGGCACCCCACAAGTGAGTGGCCACAGGTCCGAAACCTCCTCTCCCAGTGCTTCCCTCTGGTACCTGCCAGAGATGAAGGACCAGAACCACCGCAATATGGTGTCTCCAATGCCCAACCCCTCCAGGCGGTCCAAGAGGATACCGTGGTCAATGGTATCAAAAGCCGCTGAGAGGTTGAGGAGAACAAGGAAGGAGCATTCACCCCTATCCAGAGCCCTCCTCATATCATCTACCAAGGCGACCAAGGCTGTTTCTGTTCCATGCCCAAGCCTGAAGCCCGACTGAAATGGGTCTAGATAATCAGTTTCTTCCAAGTGTGCCTTCAACTGCATCACCACCACCCGCTCAATCACCTTGCCCAAAAATGGCAGATTTGAGACTGGGCGAAAGTTGTTCAGAACTTGAGGATCCAAGGAGGGCTACTTTAAGAGCGGTCTTATCACTGCCTCCTTGAGGGCTGATGGCATCACTCCCTCCTCAAGGGAGGCGTTCACCACCGCCCTGATCTCCTCACCAGGGGATGCTCCCCACAGGTCCAGGTAAGGAGCAGGGGGTTCACACGGCTGGGCAGGTGGCTGTCTGGATTGGGCCAAAGTGGCCTGAAGCACTTTGGAGTAATCCAGCCTGCTTTGGGCTGCTTCAGGCTGCTCCCAGCCCACTCCAGAACCAGCCCACTTCAGCCCGAATCACCCCGATCTGCTTCGGGATTCGGGCTGAAGTGGTGCACAGCCCTACTTAAATATAAGTGATCATCTATATTTTGGACATATTCATGCTTCACTTTATAAAAGAAAATGGCAATAACAGCTGCAAAACTGTTGTTGATGGGGCCTCAGGCCTCCAACAGCCTCTTCGTTCTCTTGGCTCAAGTGTTTGTCCCCAAATGCCCAGTTAGCCCAGTGTCACCACAGTATGTTATAAGCTAGAAATCAGATCACTAGAATCAAATAGAGTTTAACCAAGTTTACTGACAGCTTTGAATCCTACCAATCACAAGATCACGTTGATGGTGAAAAGTAGTTATTTCATACAACACAGACAATACGGTAGAACTTACAGAGTTTGACATGTTGCAAATGAATAAGACAGTTGATTATGATAATTGAAATGTGGTAAGTGACTTAATAACCAAGATGAGATCTAAGATGATAAAGACAAAGTGGATCATGGTTAGATAAGAATACGGAGGTTGCTTCTAAAGAAGCAGAAATAGTTAGGCATAATAGAGTGTAAAAGATTGATTGATTGATTGATTTCTATGCTGCCCAATAGCCGGAGCTCTCTCAGCCTTGATAAGATAAGATAAGATAAGATAAGGCCTTGTCTCTTTTCAGAAAAATGATCACTTACAGATAAATGACCTGGAAAGTCACTTCTCAGAGTGGTTTTGGGGAATCAGTGGCTTGACCCACATATTTATTAGCCAAAAACACATTTTTGGAAACCTCTTGGCTTTCTGGGGGGAAAAAACCCTAGCTGAGGGAGAGAATATCATAATTGCATGCACACTATTAGAATGGAATCTTTAAAAAGGATGCAATGTTAGTTTGGTGACAGCTCGGTCTAAATCCAGGTATGATTCAATATACTGTGGTAGGTTGATCCTCCTCCTTTTGATTGTTATATCAACTGCAGGTATACGCTTGGCTTGTACAGCACTGAAACCTTTGCATGGCTGACATTAGACGCTCAGGGAATCTTACAGTTCTTTGTTAAAAATAAGAAAATCTCCCTTTCTTCAGACCCTCCAAAATGGTGTTCTGGTGGCTGCTTGTTCAAGACAACAGTGCTCCAAGGATGGCACTGATGCTAGCCAGTAGGCACTCTCCACAGCTGGCTTATTTACCTAACCATGTTGGAAATGTGTATAATTGATTTTGCAGGTTCATCCCAGAACAGTTTGCTTGTACTGAGGTCCTTACTCCTTACATGGAGAATCACATCTAAAGCTAGCGCACTGCATGTTAGACAATCCTCATGTATTCTGAACTTCCTTTCAATGGCTTCTGAACAAAAATATTCCATCTTCTAGGTAAGATCTTTTTGAATCAGGCTAAGTGAAACTGAATGTTCCGATCTGTCCAGCTGAACATCTTCATTACATGGTAAATTGAAGTGATTTTCATTTCTAAGTTATTATTATTAAACCCACAATCTTGCATAGTAAGGTTTATGGATCTAATAGTTGGTGGAGTCCAGTGGGGAGGAAGGGAAGAATAGACCTTTGAAGCTGGAAGTACGCCACTCTGAGAGACCATTAAATTTAATCCTTTCTTCAGACTCACTCCAGGGGTGATTTCAATTAAATTTGTTCAAAATTTATCAGTTTCCTGCATGTAGACATAAATGATTCAATACCACATACATATTCACTGAGTAAGTAAGACGATATTGAAGGGTACTTATTATTGTTACAACATTTTTGCAGTTTCTCAATAAATTCACTTAATAGGACATTCTATTATTTAAAACTCTTGTTCTTTGCACTCAATCTTCTTGTTGTTCTTTTGGAAAGAAGACATCATTGGCAATGCAAATTTTCAGGACGCTCCTGAGATACCAAAATTGCCCTTTTCCTTGCCCTGCTGCTACTGCCATGACATTTGTCCGAGGAAAAAGAAATATGGTCTTTAAGAAATTAATGATGTGAAAACTACAGGACTTTGGTGAAGAAATTCAGCCTAATTCATTCCACTGGTAAAAGACTATTCCAGAGCTGAGCTTTCTATTTTGGGATGAGTAGAGGAGATAGGTTGATTTAATCCACTCAGGGCCTAAGAATGGGGTGGGGGAAAGGATACACTTCACCGGGGCCTGGAGATCCAAGGGTGGGGGCAGCCCAGGCTGCAACCCTATTTCCATAAGGAAAAAACCTGAGGCCAAATCAATTGTAGAACGTACTTGAGGATATATCCAGTTTCTTATATTTATGTTCCTATTGTCCAGATATTGTGAGATTTGCTAGAGCCAATCAAAAGTAGTATTAAAACAGAACAAGTAACATTCTGAACAGTGAATTGCTGGTCTCGGCCTGGGCCCTCTCTTGCCAGATATATCATGTGACTCCAATCTAATGCTTATAAAAGATGGGTAATATCACCATCAGCACCAGCATATTCAGAAGAAGGTTTACAAAAATCAGGAGGAGGGTTACACTATCTGATTCATGTCGCCCTCCCCGCCCCGGTCAGGCTTGTGGCCTAAAATATTACAGATAATTCATAATCTGTTCAACTGTTCAACATCTGTATGAAGCCATTGGGTAAGGTCATTAGGAGTTTGGGGGTGGGGTGTCACCAGTATGTTGATGATGCTCAGCTCTATTTCTCCTTGTCATCAGAGTCAGCTGGGACAGTGAAGGTGCTGGACCAGTTCCTGGAGGCTATAGTGGGCTGGATAGCCAATAAACTGAAGCTAAATCCTGACAAGATGAAAGCTCTGTGGATTGGTGGTTCCCAAGTCCAGGAATTGGGAAAGCGACCTGTCCTGGATGCGGTTGCATTCCCCCTGAAGGAGCAGGTGCGTAGCTTGGGAGTACTCCTAGATCCATTCCTGTCATTGGAGCCCCAGGTGGACTTCATGGCCCAGAGTACTTGGGGCCAGCTTCGGCTGATCCGCCAGCTACAGCCTTTCCTGGACAGGGATGACCTAGCCACAGTCGGATATGTGCTGGTAACTTCCCGATTAGACTACTGCAATGAAGTTTACATGGGGCTTCCCTTGAAGTAGGGATGTACGAAAGTCTCTTACCTGTATCGAAATTTGATTCGCGGTGGGGGGGAGGCGCTCCGTCCCTCCCCCCCCAAATTCTGGCAGGGGGAGGTGCTCCGTCCCTCCCCCCCGAAATTCTGGCCGGGTGGGGAGGTGCTCCGTCCCTCCACCCCCGAATCCTGGCCGGCTGGGCCGCAAATTGCGGCGGCCGTAGCCGCCGCCGTTTGCGTCCCTGCAGTCAGCCGTGATAGGCTACGTAAATGTTTATGTAGCCTATCACGGCTGAGTGGAAAAAAACAAAACAAAACCGCGCGTACACAAATGGCGGCGCCCATGGGCGCCGCCATTTGCGTTCCTTATTTTGGCACATCTAGTCTATGTCTGCGCTATTTGCGTTCCCCTTATTTTCGCTGTAGTCTACGTAAATGTTTACGTAGACTAGATGGAACGCAAATGGCGGCGCCCATTTTTTTTTTTTTTTCACTCAGCCGTGATAGGCTACGTAAAGATTTACGTAGCCTATCATGGTATTTTTTTAAAATCTAGCCGTGATAGGCTACGTAAATCTTTACGTAGCCTATCACGTGTTTTTTTTTTTTTTTACTGGAAATGGCGGCGGTGGCAGCTGGTCGGAAGACTGGCCGCCACAGCTGCCGCTGCCGCCGAAGCCGCCGCCGCCAGGAGTATTCGCCCAAGGTAAGTCCCGTCCCGGGGGGGCAGACCGTTTCGCCACCAATTTCGGGGGGCTGAATGCGCTGGCATTCGGCCTCCCCGAGATTCGGGGCGAAATTCTCTGACATTCCTACCTTGAAGACAACTCTGAAGTTGCAGCTAGTGCAAAATGCAGCAGCTAAACTGTTGACCAGAACATCTCATATAGATCATATAACACCAGTTTTAAAGGAATTGCACTGGCTGCCAATACGCTTCCGGTCAGAATTCAAGGTTCTGGTGATGACATTTAAAGCCCTAAGTGGCTGTGGACCTCGATATTTGAGGGAGCGCCTCTCCCTATATATGCCTGCCCGAGGACTGAGATCTGCTGGAGGGGCCCCCCTCTGCCTCCCACCAGTGCGAGACATACACTATGGTAGGATGTGGGAAAGGGCCTTCTCTGCTGTGGCACCCTGGTTGTGGAATGCCCTCCCCTTTGAGGCCCAATTGGTGCATACTTTGGTTTCATTTCAGTTACAAGTTAAAACACGTCTTTTTACCAAAAGCCTTTGAGGGCTAAATGTATTCCCAAAACAGCTCAGTGAAGACTGAGCATGCTCAGTAGCCATAGAATGCAGACCGTCAGGAGGGTGGGAGGAAAACCAGGGGGCAAGGGAAATGGAATGGAGTGTCTTGAACCTGAACACCAGCCCCCTGCATTTCAACATTTTGTTGTGGGTCACACTTGTCTTGCCTAGCTTATGCATGAGAACACTAAGGAACACTAATGATTTCAGGAAACCTTATCAGGCCTTTTGTTAAGAAGTGTTTCATAAAGTATATAAGTTCCCAGATCCTTTGGCCAATAAAATATACCTTCAAACCAATTACTACACTGTTCTGATTTGTATCCGCAACTAAGCTGTGGAGGGTTGTACGTACCACTGGAGAGACCATTGGCACAGCGTGCCTGGTAACGTCAAGTATAACCTTGTTTGGCTTGTTCTTTCAGAGGAGAGAGCCAATTTAGCCACACAAGGGACAGGCTTGGCAGAGAAGGAACCCAGATGCCAAGCTATGGATTTCTCTTTCCCAACAGTGGCATCTCAGTCTTGTTGGTGTTTAACCTTTCTTGTTAACAGGAAGGGCGAGGTGCCTGGGAGCCAACTTTGTTGCTATAATGTCTTGGGGACCATTTTCATCGAAGTCATCTCACATAATGAAAGATTCATACCCTGCTGCAGGGTATTACACCTCTAATCCAGACCCCACAGTCTTTCATAAACTTTTCAATACACTTGTGTCTTTTGAAGTCTTGTGTATAATTTGGAAATGGGTATGGAATCGTGATGTCAGGTTGCATTTCACTCATGAAGTTGGAATTTTATTGGCATCCTCACTTCTCATATCAGCAAAGATGAGAGGAAAGCATGGCTATTTCCTTCCACATTCTAAAGACTGATTTTGTCAGAATACTTAAAAATCTGTCTGTCTGTCTGTCTGTCTGTCTATCTATCTATCTATCTATCTATCTATCTATCTATCTATCTATCTATCTATCTTAGGCATTCTTTCTCTTTTTTTCTTTTTAAATTAAGTTGTTCTACTCAATATGGAAATACAAGGACCTTGGGCAGAGATGTGGTGTGCACATGGCAGTTTGTATGCCATGCTGGGTGTAGGGATGTCAGAGAATTTCTCCATGAATCTCGGGGAGGCCGAATGCAAGCACATTCGGCCCCCCGAAATTGGTGAAGAAACGGTCTGGCCCCCCCCCGGGACGGGACTTACCTTGTGCGAATGTCCCTGGCGGTGGCTCCGGCGGCGGCGCGGCAGCAGCGGCGCGGCAGCAGCGGCGCGGCAGCAGCGGCGTGGCAGCAGCACGGCGGCGGTGCAGCGGCGGCCGGTCTTCCGACCGGCTGCCGCCGCCATTTTCAAGTTAAAAAACAACCACAACCACAAACGCGATAGGCTACGTAAATGTTTACGTAGCCTATCATGGCTAGATTTTTAAAAAACACCGTGATAGGCTACGTAAATGTTTACATAGCCTATCACGGCTAGATTTTTAAAAAACACCGTGATAGGCTACGTAAATGTTTACGTAGCCTATAACGGCTGAGTGAAAAAAAACACAAAACCCGCGCGTACGCAAATGGCAGCGCCCATGGGTGCCACCATTTGTGTTCCTTATTTTGGCATGTGTAGTCTATGTAGACTATGAATATCTAGACTAGAATATCTACGTAGACTATGGCGAAAATAAGGGGAACGCAAATAGCGTTGCCCTTATTTTCGCCATAGTCTACGTAAATGTTTACGTAGACTACACTTGGCAAAATAAGGAACACAAATGGCGGCACCCATGGGCGCCGCCATTTGCGTAAGCGCGGTTTTTCGTTTTTTTTTCACTCAGCCGTGATAGGCTACGTAAACATTTACGTAGCCTATCACAGCTGACTGCAGGGATGCAAACGGCGGCGGCTACAGCAGCCGCCATTTGCGTCCCGGCAGGAGAGAAGGATTCGCGGCCGGAGGGACGGGGCGCCTCCCCCCAGCCAGAATTTTGGGGGGGAGGGATGGGGCGCCTCCCCCCCCGGCCAGAATTTCAGGGGGGAGGGACGGGGTGCCTCCCCCCCATCCAGAATTTCAGGGGGAGGGACGGAGCGCCTCCCCCCCACTGCGAATCAAGCTTCGGGATCAGGTAAGGGACTTTCGTACATCCCTAGCTGGGTGCAGTAGGGAGAATTGGCTCAAAACACAGACAAGGGTTCAATGTAAAGAATATGGGTTGGATCCAGATTTACACTGGGTCAACTGCACTGGCGGAAGTGGACTTCCCACCACTGCTCCTCTCGGCAGCCCCTCTAGCCCCCTGAGAATGCTACACAGAGAGTCAGGAGACCTTGCCACATGGGGTGAGTTATGGTGTGTGGAAGAGGGAGATCCCCCAAAATCAGGCAGAGGGACCTTCCACATGTGGAGCATTTCCTGTTGCAGAAGGTCTGTTCCTCCTGTGGAAGGCAGATCCTGCTGGAGCCAACCCCTCATGGTTTATGTTACCAAAAACAGTTACAAGAAGAAAAGATGAGGTGGATCACTTTCCTTGCTGTGGACCAGAAGCGTATTACTTTATGGTTCCTAACAGCAGAGGCAGAACAAGAGAAGATGGAAGTGGGGAATAATGGTTTGCCACATAAGGAGCAGGGAGAGACACTAGGGTAATGGTGGGTAGAATTTTGGAGACCTATTCGCAACAGGGAAAATGTGGGCTTCAGTGGCACAGAGCTGGCCATATGAGGGGCTGAACAGACAGATTTGGAGTGACAGCAGGAGAAAAAGAGTGATAAAATCAGAGTGGGTATAATTTACCTGTTTCAGAGGAGGGGTGGGGTGGGGGAAACAAAGGCATTCACTTCCTGGGCATTCACAGTTCACTGAGGTACTGGGATGGCTACCACACTGCCAATGCAGCCTCTGGTTATGAGTTAATGGTGGCCTAAGCACCCCAGTTTCTTACACAATGAGATGCAATTTGTTCCCTAGAAACATCCAAAACAAGGTTTTAAAGGTGAGGATGTGGGGAATGATGGAAAGCTAAGCTGTGTTTTGGAACTCCAGAGCCCTCAGCCCTGCACAGCGCAGAATTCAGTTGTTAACAAATAGAACTTAAGGTGGAGTGCAGTGAAACAATGCCTCTCTTGAAATTCCAACTAACCCAAAGAAATAACAAATACAGAAAAGAGGCAAGGGTACCAGGCAGAGGAGGAAAATCAGCTTTCTGGTTCATGTGGAGAAGAGGAGGCTCTCCTTTTCAGACAGTTGCCCTCCATGGGTAGAGGGTAGCAGGTGAGACAAATGAGAGGGACAGGGCTAGAGCACTCCGTCTCATGTGTGTTTGCCCTATTCAGGTACAGAATTCCTGAATAGGGCTTTTATATACATATATTGGGCCAGATTCCAACTTCAGTTAAATCCACATCGTTCATTCTGTCTAGTAAAAGGATTTCTGAACTCCTAGAAGACATAAATACTTACGATAAGATGCCAGGGTGTTGCCTACAAATAACATGTGGCTAGTTGTTTTTGGAAAGAACGTTGCTGAAACAAAATCAGTATATATTTTATAAGATATAAACCAGAAAGGGCAAGGGTCCAGCACACACATGGTAGGCCTCACCTCTCCAATGATCCTGTCCAAATCCTCGAGCTATTCAAATTGAAAAGTATCCATTATAGTTGGACAAGCAGAGGCCAAAGCTATACCCACTGGATCTTTGTCTATACAGTGCATGTACTGCCCATCCTTAGTTTCCTGTAGGCATTCCCCTTCAAGCAATTCACAATCTCATGAAGGGGAGAGCAGGGCAGGATTGCCTCCTGTTGGCAGTTATGAGAAGAGTTCTAAGAGAGTAAGGGGTCCTCTCAGAAAAGCTCTGCTATGTGATGACCATACATTTTTAAGTCCTGGAAATTGGTAAGAAGTTGCTAATCATTTTCAGACCATGGAAATGTGCTGACAGGAAGTCGTGTGCTTTAATTCCCTACGTAGATATTTGAAAATATACTCCTAAAACATGTACCTCACACACAAAGCAGTTGGGTGCTGCTGCCTTGACAATCTGTTCTGTGCCACTGTGTATCAGGAAAATATTTGTTTTATACTGAAGAGAAGTCCACTCAGGGGAAAGTTTATGTATTGTGTATACTTACAAAATCTGCAATCTCCCAGCTGCAAGGGATTCATGTATTGCTAGAGGAGGTTACAACTGCTGGCTGTGTGCCCAAGAGGTAGCCTTGCTTTTATACACAAACTTTTTTTCTTCTCTGTCTGTAACTATCTATGTATTATTACTTTATATATATATATATATATATATATATACACACACACACGCACACACACACACACATATATCAAACACACACACACACGCACACACACACACATATATATAACCAAACTCAGTAAATATATATTTACTGAGAAAAGAGAAAGCAAAAGAGATTTCCAGACAACTTGCTGTATTTACATCCAGAGACATGGCAGCCAGACCATTACTTATCAACTCACCATTAAACTTTAATAGATTAACCATCAATTATTGAGGAATTAATGTTGGGATCCAGCTGTGCGGTCCCACTTCAGTTCACAAATGCCTGCGAAGATCCTTTGCCGCACACGTGGTTGAGCACTTGGGTTCCCCATCATCCCTGGCTTTCACAACTCTGCCTTACAAAGCAGAAATAAGAGACACTTTAACCCTTTACAGATGTATGTGGTGTATGTATATGCACATTCACACATGACATACACTATAAAGATCTGGAGATCCCCCACCTCTCCCTCCCTCCCTCCCTCCCTCTCTCTCTCTGGGATATGCTATGACAAAAGGATTGCACCACAGAGAACTAAACTGAGAATGTTCTAGCCGTAATAACAACAACAATAATAAAAAATAGTTATATTGTATAAATGAGAGAATCATTTGCATGTGAAATGTACCATGTATACTATGCAGCTAGCTAAACCCATAATGCCTCCCTGCCTGCAATATCCAACAGGCAGGTAGCTAATCCCAAACTGTGAAGAGATCATAGAATCATAGAATAGAATAGTAGGGTTGGAAGGGGCCTACAAGGCCATCGAGTCCAACCCCCTGCTCAATGCAGGAATCCAAGTCAGTTTAGGTGGGATGCTGCACAGAGTCACAAGAGGCAGAGGAAGGGGCGGAGTCACCTTATAAGGCAGCATACCTTGGACTCGATGGTCTTATAGGCCCCTTCCAACCCTACTATTCTATGAATCTATGATACCAGCTCCTCCTCATTGGTCAATGAAATCTCACTGGCCTCCCTCATCTCATAATACTTTACTCGGCAACGAGGCTTGAGACCCATCCATGAGGCATTTTTGGTTTTATTTTGTTGTTGTTAAAAGTCAGAAGAAGAAGAAGAAGAGGAGGAGGAGGAGGAGGCGGAAGCGGCAGCGGCGGAGGAGAAGTCCTCCTTCACCTTTCAGACACTCACAGGCAGCAGCACTGGAAGTCCAAAGGGAGGAAGTCCTGGTTAAATCCTCTAGGGGGCTTTTATTTTTTATTTATTTAAAATATTTCTTGGCTGCCTTTCAGGCAGAAGCCCTCCCAAGGCAGCTTACAGCAATAAAATACATAAAACCAGTTAAAATATTAAAAGTGATAAAAACATAAAAACAACAATAAAAGCCAACAATAAAGCCAGCAACAGTGTTAACAGCAGCAACAGCAACAGCAGCGGTCATATCAAGAGAAGGCCAAGGTAAAATAATATGCTTTCAAGGCCTTCTTAAAAGTCTGCAATGACGGAGCATGGTGGACCTCCAATGGCAGCTTGTTCCAAAGGAGTGGGGCCATGGACACACGCTGAGCCAGTCAGTGTAGCGCACCTCCAGCCCCAGACATCTAAGGGCATGACAGGCCTGTTATTGTTCAATCTCAGGTGGCTCAACGCCACTTGTCCCTCTAAGAAGTTGGACACTGACCGCCGCTTGGCGATCACATAATAACTAGTTAGCATTTTCAGAAAGCACAAGGAGCTGGAGAGGCTCCAAGGACAGAACGGGATAAAAACTAAAAGAAAGAACACAACCCCCCACCCCCAGCCACCTCTGAGAGTAAGGTAAGCACTGAAGCCTTGCAAACTGAGAATTCTTTCCAAAATTCTCAGTCCTCCCACAATTTGGGGGTACAATGTCTTGTCACCCCTTCCAATGACTGGTCAAAAATAAATAGGCTGAAAAATTAGGCACAGTATGAATTTATAGTCAAATACCTGTGTACTATAGTAAAAAGAAAGAAAGAAAGAAAGAAAGAAAGAAAGAAAGAAAGAAGGAAGGGATTCTTAAGGAACCCAGTCTTTGTAAATTCATATACAAACTGACCTGATCTGAACTTCCTGAATGAATGTGCAGATTGGAACTTGGTTACTACTGGCTTTTGCATTTCACAGTTTTGGCACAGCTTTTAACTATTTTGTTTTTTTAATCAAAGTACTACAAAAATGCATATGAGAAAATAAGTTTGCAAATGCATGTTTTAAAAGAAAATGTGTCTAAATGTACATATTTGTTGAGATTTTTTTTAAAAAAATAGCATTTAAAAATCATTGAAACAATAATAAAAATATACAAAATAAAGAA
Source organism: Heloderma suspectum (assembly GCF_057233095.1). Taxonomy (NCBI): domain Eukaryota; kingdom Metazoa; phylum Chordata; class Lepidosauria; order Squamata; family Helodermatidae; genus Heloderma; species Heloderma suspectum. Next base: position 138,361,391 of record NC_139461.1, read on the forward strand.
TATTAAAAATTTGTATGCATATTTTAGGGAAGTATTCTATACACACTTACCTGGGAGCAAGTGTCATTGAATTCAAAGGCACGTTTGAGTAGAAAGGTATAGGGTTGCACTATAAATGTGGATATTGATGTGGATTTATTTATTTTTTAAAAAAAATGCAGATTAATTTCAAAACAATAGTTGTTTTGACAATAATTGCCCCAATCCAGCAAGGGTAAGCTGCACATAGAAATGGGCTTCTATGTTGGGATTACTCTTCTGGATCAGGTCCTGGAGGTGCAAAGGGGGGCTGTGCTAGGGGGGGAATTTATATCAAAACAGTAGTCATCCATTTGTTTTGAAAGCCAAACCATATGCAGGGCCAGGCCAGGATCTAACATTCCCCTCCCCAGTAATATCTATGGGAAGTGCACCAACCATTCCTGTAGAACAGGGGTGGGAAACCTACGGAGTTGGGGGCTGCATTGCACATTGGGCAGCATGGTGGCAGGGGTGAGTGGGGGCTGCAAAACGACCAGGGGCTGCATGTGGCCTGCAGGCGACATGTTGCCCACTCCTTCTGTAGAAGCTACAGCCCTTGACCCAAACTCTGGGCCCCACCTCCAAGGATGACCCCCATGCTGCTGAATAGGCATGAAACTCAGATGCTTTGCCAATTACATTTCCAGCAAGCCCAAACATCCTTGTTATTGTTGTTTTCATTGTCAACTTGTTCTGAAGAAAGAATTCTCCTGTTTAATACTCTAGGTTAATTAACAGTCACCTTAAAATACTATAAGGTATGATTTATATATTAAAAAGTAGACACTTTGTTACATTTGTATAATTTTGCCAAGACTAAAATTATGTGAATTAAGGCAGTTTTACTTGGCAGCTTTCATGTGAAAGGAAATGTGTGGGTAAATGCTTGTTTTGATGGCATCTTGTCTAAACATGTCATCCTAACTATAGGTTTCAATCACTATCAGCAAAATTAGCTGTCAAAAAGTAATTTTATTGTTGATCCCATGGCCTGGAGTACAATCCCTTTGTAGCAGAACTGTTTTCAGGCAGTATTAAAAAGATTCAAATAATTCCTCTCTCTCTCAAAACTTTTAATGGGCATCTACATATATTGTGGGCCAGAAAACAGAAACAGCACTCTGTATTTCAGACATTCACATAAGATAAGCTTCCACATGTAGTGGGGCCTAGGAACACGTGTTAGGAATGGCTGTCACGGTCACCACACAAATAATGTCATATGTGAACCAGGCATGGAGTAGACATCTATGTGCAATTTCCCGGATTTCTGCAACCCTTTCCCCAGCCCAGCAACAGGGGTAGAAGGATCACAAAAACTGGGTGTGGGAAAAACCCAGCTTACATGTGACCTCATTCATGCAATTGTAGGCATGTAGTGGGTGCAGTGGCATGCGTGCCATATTGCGCCAGACGCTCCATTCGGCAGAGGTGGAAGCTTTGCAATGCAACAGCATTGGCAAGCTACCAAGCAGGATGTAGCCACTGCAATGTGTAACCAGGCTGTGGTCACAAGATGAAATTTCCTGAGGCACAAGGATTTTCAGGGGCATTGTTGGAATTAGTTCAAAGAAGACACAGAAGTGGGGAAAGCAGAAGCAGAAATGATTCATGATCCTGTTTCCCGTTGTTGTTGTTGTTGTTGTTTTAACATGCAAAGTAGAGACTCCTTGATTTCCCTGGCAGTGATGAATTCTGGGGCAAGAAATATGTAGCTGTTTATCATCAGCATATTTTTGAATATGATGAAAAGTAGAGGCTGGATCTATGCAACTGACTCAGCATCCCATCCCTCCTTCTAATACTGGTTGAAGTTTGCTTGTGCTCATGGAGCTGAAGCCAAATCTGCACCAAGAGAGAGGTATCAGAAGACTTCCAGTAACCAGAGGCTTGCAGATATGCAAATATATTCTTTACAACTCCCTCCCCATGCCACATCCCCATAAGAACTCATAAGTAGCACAGAACATTGAGAAACATTGAGATTATTGCAATGTGCTCTGTGTGGGGCTGCCCTTGAGGCTGCTCTGGAAACTGGAGCTAGTGCAGAATGCAGCAACTCAGCTATTGTCGGGAGCTGCCCCTTTTCAGCATGCAACTTCTTTGTGGAAGGAAATGCACTGGCTGCCTGTTTGCTACCAGGCCAGGTTTAAGATTTTGGTGCTGCTGTACAAAGCCCTAAACAACTTGGGACCAGGATACCCGAGAGAGCGCCTTCTCCCTTCCCAACCTGCCCGGTCACTGTAGTCATTGGAGCTCCTGGTGCTTCCACATGGATCTCTGGTCCGATTGGAGTCCACCCGGAGAAGAGCCTTCAGTGTGGCAGCCCCAATTCTTTGGAACTCCCTGCCCCTGGAGGTCAGGCAGGCATCAACATTGTGTTCTTTCCGGTGCCTCCTGAAAACATCTTTATTTCAGGAAGCCTTCCTTGACTGACCAGTCATGGTTTTTATCGGAATTCTGTTGTTTTAAATAACAATTTTTAACATGGAGTTATATTTTTATAGCTTAACTTTGTATTTTTCATTGTTCACCACTCTGGAATCTGTCTAGATGTGGAGAGGTATATAAATGTTGTAAATAAAATAAAATAAAAATAAATAAAATAAACTGGGGGGGGGGGAAACCCTGGCAACTGCATGGGAGGAGTAATGGAATGGAGTGGCTGGGGAAAAAATGAAACCAGGTGGGAGAGGTAATGGAAGGGAGTGGCTGGACAAGGAGGAAAGAGGGAGGGAGAGAGAGAGAGAGAGAGAGAGAGAGCAAGCTATATAAAGGGGAGAAAGAACCATCACTATCTGGATAGGTTGCTTCCTGGTTCATATTGAGGAGCTAATTTCAAACATCCCCAGTGATAGAACTGAGAGCTGCTGCCCATATCACTGAAGAAATCCAAAATTTTAATGTAGCTGAGTTCAGGCACAACTGTGCCCACCCTCAAACCTCCAAAATGGCGGGGGGGGGGCACCAAAAAAACAGGCCAATGAGACAGAGTAGGCTTAGTAGGCATGGAATGGTGAATTGGGGGGGGGAGTGGGGAGAAGGGAAACTAGAAGTGGGGGAAAGTGGAATGAAGTAGCGGGAACCCTGAAAGAAGCACTCCACGCTACAACATTCTGTTGCAGGGTCCCAGTTGCCACCATCCCATATGAAATCCATCTTGTGCATTTCCCCTGGGGAGTGGGAGATGTGGAGCTTCCACAATAAGGACACATTATGTGCATCATGCCTCCACTGAGGGTGATGTGCAATATTGATTTCGGGTGGGAGACAGTCTGGACAGGTCAACTGTGCTTCCTGTTCCCCCTTGCCTAGCATGATGTCTGAAACATCAAAGCTTCAAGGGGGCTGCATGTATGTACTGGACAACACAGGTGATAATATCAGAGATTTAGGGATGCAGACTTTCTTGTTCAGCTGTTCTTCACCACCGAGTGGCTTCAGCCTTGCAGTATGGCTCACAAAAGCTCCTGATAGCAGCACCCATTGCAGCACTGCTGACCCTCAGCTATAGTGGCCCATATAGTCCATCAAATCAAATGCTGCCATAAGGTCCAAAATGACCAGCTGTCCTTGATGTAATATCATCAGCAGACCATTCATCACCCTGACAGGCCTTGGTCTTTACCCCATAGGAAAGCTGAAACCCAGCTGTATCACGATGGCCTTTCCAATTACCTTGCCTATAAATAGGAGATTACAAACCAGATGAGAACTGGCAAGTATTCTGGTATTAAGGGATGCTTTTTTGAGAAGGACGTGGACCTCTGAACACTCATGGCTAGCTGGCACCCTTTCTTCCATCAAGGATGCATTGGTGATGCTAGTCAGATGTGCCACAGCCTCATCACTTACCTTCAGCATCCAAAGTGGGCATGCATCACAGCTGCAGATAGTTGCTCTCAGAAAATCTGATGCGCATGTAATCATCTTCATCTTCTATAAATAAAAGGAAGTGTTTGTACGTCCTCAATGGACTTGAAAACTGTACATCCAATTGTTATGAAACTTTCAGGATTTGTTCTACCTCTATCTGGGATGGTTTTAGGCATAGTGAAAATTTCGCCTGCCATCTTGAATCAAAAGAGGTGGCAAATCAATTATTTTAAAGATATACTGCTTCAGTACCACTTGATCAATTTCAACCAAACTTCGCATCATGATTCAGCACTACAGTGAGCAGATTTGCTCCGTACAAATTTGTGTCTGCCATCTTGAAACAAAATGGCAGCCAATCAATTAAAAAAAAATTATAGCTTCAATTACATTTGATTGATTTCAACCAAACTTGGCATGATGATTCTGCACTGCAGCGAGCAGATTTTAAGCATATAAAAAGCACTATCACATTAATAGCAATTAATAAACAAAAACTGAAATTGGCTGAAAAGTAATATAAATACAATAAGACGGGTAACTCCATGGCAGAGGCCATTCCTAGGGGTTCCAGTGGTCATGGCTTCACTCAGATGGGGCAGGCACAATGTCTGCAACTCTGATAGGTGTGTAAAGCTTTGTTGTATCAAACTAAGGGCTCTTCCTAACCTGTGCAAAGCTGGGTCTGTTTGCTAGTCATTTATATTGTACATTGCCAGATTTCAGAGGGCTTCACATCTATTATCTCAATGGCCCTGTAAATAAATTAGTGTAATTCCCATCCTTTAAATGTTCGACTGAGAGAACAGTGGCTTGTCTTAAGGCCACCAGGGATGGGTAAATACCCCCCGCCAACCTGATATGCAATTATAAATAAATAAAAATAAAGTAATTAATCTAGGACAACACAATTAATTACAGTTTGGGATCTTCAAAGAGAGGCCTCTGGCTTTCAGCTTGCCCCAAATAATGTCATGAGGCACATGCTGGGGTACAGAGGCCTTGTGCTTTTAGCTGAGGTAAAGTCACTTTGCACATGCTCCAAGATGCTCTCTTTTTTACCACCACTTGACACTTTCCAGGCACTACAATTAAAGATAGGTAAACCCTAAGGAACTTTACCTCACATTAATCCCTGTTCTCCAGTCTATGCTTGGCCCTTATTAAATTGGCTGTGCCTGAACCACAGACCGGAGGTACAGTCAGGTTTGGATAATGAGTCAGGAGGTTGAAGGGTCCCCCTCTAATATCTGGAAATAGCAGAAATTGCTAAAATAGCTAAGAGTCTGTAAGAACATAAGATGGGCCCTGCTGGATGAGGCCAAGGGCCTGTGTAGTCCAGCTTCCTGTTTCCACACCAGCCAACCAGATGCTTAAGGGAAAGCAAGTCATGAGGGCACAAGCCCTCTTCCACTCTTTCCCAGCACCTGGTATAGAGGCATACATGTGGTGACCAGGACCGTGCATTGTATTCCAAGTGCATATAGTGTACACCTCCTTGAGGAGATTTTACTCTTAAAGGCTGCCTAAAAATAATTTTAAATAAATAAAAACAAAATATACTGACTGATACTAGAAATAGCATAGTGATATAGCCATCATGACTAGTAGTCGCCATTGATAGCCCAATCCTTTATGAACTTGCCTAATGTCCTTTCAGAGCCATCTAAGACGGTTGCTGTCACCACACCGTGTGTTACCAAATTCTACAATTTAGCTATATGCTTTGTGAAGAAGTCCTTCCTTCTGTCTGTCCTTCATCCCCGCTATTCAATTTCACTGGATAACTCCAGGTTCTAGTGTTATGAGAGGGTGGGTGGGGGAGTCTGTCTATCCACTTTATCTACACCATGCATAGCTCTATACATCTCTGTCATATCCCTTCCTTAGTCGCCTATAAACTAAAAGCCCCAAACACTGTAACTTTTTCTCATAGAGGAGTTGTCCAACTACCTGATCATTTCCTACACCTGCAATATCCTTATTGAGATGTGGTGACCAGAACTGTGCATCATATTCAAAGTGTAGATAGTATTCCAAGTCACACCATAGATTTATACAAAGGCATTGTGAAATCGGCAGTTTCATTTTCCTAATCATCCCTAACATAGAATTTGTCATTTTCACACCTGCTGCTGGGTCATTGTTTTTCATTGAGCTATCCACAATGATTCCTTTCCTAGTTAGTCAGCACCCGCTCAAGCCCCATTAGTATCTATGGGGTTAGGATTTTTTGACCTAATATGCATCACTTTACACTTACATATCTGTTTTTAGTTTTACCACCCTGAAAAAGCTGGTGTCATCAGCAAATTTGGCCACCTCACTGCTCACCCCTAACACTAAGTCACTAATGAACAAATTAAAAAGCACCAATCCCAATAACAGTCCTTGGCGGACCTCATTTTTACATCCCTCCATTGTAAGAATACCCTATTCTCTGCTTTTCTGTTCTTTAACCAGTCACTGATCCTCTTATTCTATGGCTGCTGTTTACTCAGGAGCCTTTGGTGAGGTGCTTTACCCAAAGGTTTTTAGAAGTCCAAGTATACAGTGGCTACTGGATTTCCCATATCCACATCCTGTTGACTCTCTCAAAGAACTCTAAAGAGTAAGTGAGACAGGACTTACCTTTACAATAGCCATGCTCATTTTTCTTCAGCAAGACCTGTTCTTCTACGTGCTTGATAATTTTATCCTTAATCATTCTTTCCACCAATTTAACCAAGCGAACAATAAGCTGTGGCCTGTAATTTCCCGGATCCTCCTGGATCCCTTTTTAAAAATGGTGTATTGGATTTGGTTTTGGCAGAATGGCGAGGAGTCAGGTGTGAACTTACACAGAGTCATATGCAATGTCTAGTAGCACATATATACTTATTTGGTAGAGCAGTTGGCAACTATTATGGAGTTACAGTTGGTTCTCATAGCTGTACACTGAAGATCAGCATTTTTTGCTACTAACAAAAGTTAGATAATGCACAGTAGCTGTCTTGCACAGTCCATATTTTCCCTCTGATAAGAATATTCCTTTCTCTGCTGTGAGAAACATTCTTTTCTGCCAAAAAATTAAGCCCCGCCTTCCCCTTGGTGAAAGGAGGGAGGTGTGTGTGTGCCTTGTGACAGTCTTAACTCACTGAGACAAGCCCTATAAAATCCTGGGCCGATTGGCTTCCTACTTGTTCTCACCTGAGAAGGGGAAGGCACATAACCTGCTCAGGAAAACAGCCCTGGGATGACATCTGTTGCTTCAAGGGAACAGGAGCAGCTCCAGCTTTGAGCTGAGGGATGTGCATAAACGTTTCTTTGCTTTCATTATCTGCATCCTTTTCCCATAAATAAACACTATCATTCTTTAACACAAATGAACATGAGTCATACTGGTACTACCTGCAAATTTGTTTGCTGTGGGTTCTGGCTGGATCAGGCCCAAGGTTTAAGGCAAATGTGTGTTACACTGGACATTTTCCAGTCCTCTGGTAGAGTCTGATCTTAGGGACAGATTACATATTTTTGTTAGATCAGTCACTTTGTGTTTGAGTTATTTAAAAACTCTCAGGTGGATATGCTATTAGCTCAGCTTCTAGCTTCAGCTGCCTGTCTGGGAAACAATCAGCATTGTCTTTAATGTAAGAAGAAGCTCAAGGTTGGCTGTAGCTCATTGCCACCTCCTGGCCTAGCTGCCTGGCAATGATGGAGGCTAGTTCATTTCTCCCAGTGGGAGGGGGGAAGAAAGAGCCCGCTAAGTCAGATATATGAGGGATGTTTGAGAATCAGAACCTCTCTGTGGGCTGAGTTGATTGGTGCCACGGACCTGGCTGCTGGAGCCATTTGTCACTACTCTGCTCTGATGTGTTGATCTGATAAGAGTACAGGGTTCCCGGTGATTGAAGCAACACATGCTTTATGCTTTAAATGTATTGCCTTGCTTTTTCTTGCCTTATTAGCATATTTCAGCTAAATAAACTTCTTTCCTTCACCCATGGGTGTGTTCATTGCTTCTGAGTATCCAAAAAGAACTATTGCCTATGGACAAAACAATTGGCAAAACAGGCTTGTTCTGTAAGAGATAGGAGCTCATTGCACCAACCACACACACACACACGACTTCTGTCCAGCAGGCAGATCGTCATCCACATGACACCTTGTGCAAATATGCTGGCTCTCTACCGTTGTAACTGCTTTGTGCTTATTGGGCTTGTTCACTTGTGAAGCTGAGGATCGGGAAGATCAGAAAAGGGGAAGGGTTGATTGTCCTGTCCTTCTTGCCCTATTGCTCAACTCATACCGGTGCTTAACTTGCCTGTCTGCTTAAGTGTTTACTGTGATGATTTGTTACTGGGGCTGAGATGCTTTGTCATCTTGGGCTCCCCTCATGCTTGTAGAGTGTAAAAATCTTCATTAGTCAAAGAAACAAAAGGATGGGAATCAAGTAAAGAGAGTTCTTGATGTATATTTTATGAGGTTTAAAATAACTTATTTGCCCTAAGAATTGCCTTAATTACACAAAATTAATATACATGTACATGTACAAATTGGTTCCAGGGAGATAATGTTTCAAACTATGGTTCACACAAAACTAATGTAAACTTGCTTGTGAACAAGATTTTAGGCATGTTCCATCTGAAAACATCTAGTGAGTCACCAAACAGCTGCCTTTTTTAAAAAAAATAAAAACGGTGAAGAAGAGAGGATTTCATTTTCTTCAAGCTTAAACATGCTTTCCAATTCAGTTTGTAATGGTTCCATTTCACTCCTGTGATGTTTCCTGTCTAAACAATGATACATTGCCATATATGTAAATTTCTTTCTAAAGAATCTTTTTTTAAAAAATTTTGACCACAAACCTAAGGAATTCCAATGCTTCTTTCCAAATTTCTTCAGGTTATCTTTGACTCCCCTGTTTTTCTCAGGAGCATCATTTAGTGAGGGAAGTGAGGACTCCCCCAACCCCTGTATTTCACAGCATATGTGATTATTCCTCAGAAGCACCTATATTGGAAACCATCTCACTAATTTGATACACCGAACAGCTATTGTTTTGAACTATGGGAATGAGCCTATAATATGCTAGGCATACATGGCAAAGGCTTTAAAAAATCAAACTTTTAAAAATTCAAACTCTTTATGACATATGGATCCCACTGTATCTTCAAGGGGCTCAGCGTAGTGTACATGGGGTTGCCCTGATTTGATTGTCACAGCAAGTCTTTACCTAAGTGATGTTGGCACACATCCTGCTTTACAGAGCACAGTTGTCATTTGAAGGGCTGTGCAGTCCAAGCAGAGATGGGTGAGAAAGAAATTCATTTCAGTTCATTTTTTACCAGAATATATCCAATTCATACCTTCTGGATCCAAATGCAGACCTGAAAGCAATCTGCAGCCTGAATTCTGTGTGCATTTCCGAGCGTGCAAAGTGGCCCGCACAACAAAAAATGCGTTTGAAAAATGCACATGAAAAAATGCATAAAGTTGAAAAATGCATGCAAATGTGCTTTAGCCAATGGGAGAAAAGGCATACATTTCAAAAATGCACACAATTGAGGCATACATTTGGAAAAATACACATAAAAAATTCACACAGATTTTCATGTAAAAAACAGCCCTAAACCTCACAACCTGATACGGACACAAGGCAGAACAAGCTTCAAGGTGGAATTCAGAGAAACTTGAAAACCTCAAGGTTTTCTGAGCAGCAAACCCTGAGGCCCAAGTCTGTTCAAAGAGAAGGAGCCCTAGGAAGAGAGCGCAGCAGGGGCCTTGAAGTTGCCCATTGGCAGTGAGCACCTGGACACCAGACTGAGTGGCCACGCAGGGCGCCTGCTCACACAGCCCACCCCACAATGGTTTTCTAGACGATTGTTATGGTTATTTGTTGGTTGTATTGTATTAAGTTTATAGGTTTATGCAAATAGTTTTATTAAGTTTTGTACACTGCCCTGGGATCCTTTTGACGAAGGGTGGCAAATGAATAAATACAACATTGCAGGTGGCCAGTCATAAATGGCAATTTGTTCTGAAGCGTGACATACTCCCTGGATGCTCCATGTGGGGCGGGGGGGGGGGGCCTGCTCTATCTCCTGTTACAATTTATGGGGGTAATATGAAAACATTGCATTGAACCCAACTGTGTTATTTCACTGATGGAAGCGGTTTCATCAGTGGCACTGGGGGAGGGGCAATTCTCCCTCTGCCCCCCAGCCTCCCTCAAAATCTGCTCCAGAGGGCTGGGAAACCCTCCACAACAGATTTTCCAGGGCTGAGGAGGGCTGCAGGGGGGAGCAGAGAGGGAGAAAGCCCTATCATGCTAACAGATTTCTGCTAGTACGACACTGGATTTAAGCCAATAACATGAAAAGGACATCAAATACTATGCAGTGCATTTTTGATATGTAACTTGAAAGATGCAATTCCTGACAATTGAATAGAAATGAAACATTGAATCACAGGGTCACTATACATCCTATAAACAGATGGAGCTCCATTGCTGATATTTCTATCAGTAAATGGTTTTGTCTGTTGTGTGTTTCAGCTGAATCCTTCAATGGTATTTATTACATGTTAATTAAAAGACCATTGATTATTTGATACCATTTACTGAATGTAGGGAAGTGCACAGCCAATCTATTTCTATTACACTGTTGTTACACCTCAGTGTTTCATTAACAGTGTTTAACAAAAGCTAATAGAGTTTTGCCAAGAGAACATGCTGATCATAGCAAACACTCTTTTCCAACAGCACAAGAGACGACTCTACACATGGACATCACCAGATGGTCAATATCAAAATCAGATTGATTATGTCCTTTGCAGCCAAAGATGGAGAAGCTCCATACAGTCAGTAAAAACAAGACCTGGAGCTGACTGTGGCTCAGATCATGAGCTGCTTCTTGCAAAATTTCGGCTTAAATTGAAGAACATAGGGAAAACCACTAAACCATTCAGGTATGACCACAATCATATCCCTTATGAATATACAGTGGAGGTGAGGAATAGATTTCAGGGATTAGACCTGATAGACAGAGTGCCTGAGGAACTATGGACGGAGGTCCGTAACATTGTTCAGGGGGCAGCAACAAAATCCATCCCAAAGAAAAAGAAATGCAAGAAAGCCAAATGGCTGTCTGATGAGGCTTTACAAGTAGCTGAGGAAAGAAGGGAAGCGAAAAGCAAGGGAGAAAGGGGAAGATATATCCAACTGAATGCAGAGTTCCAGAGAATAGCAAGGAGAGACAAGAAGGCCTTCTTAAATGAACAATGCAAAGAAATCGAGGAAAACAACAGAATGGGAAAGACTAGAGATCTCTTCAAGAAAATTGGAGATCTCAAGGGAACGTTTTGTGCAAAGATGGGCATGATAAAGGACGAAGACGGCAGGGAGCTAACAGAAGCAGATGAGATTAAGAAGAGGTGGAAAGAATACACAGAAGAACTATACAGGAAAGATCTTAATGTCCTTGACAGCCATGATAGTGCGGTCACTGAACTTGAGCCGGACATCCTCGAGAGTGAAGTCAAGTGGGCCTTAGGAAGCATTAGTAACAACAAAGCTAGCGGAGATGACAGTCTTCCAGCTGAGCTATTTAAGATCCTACAAGATGATGCTGTTAAAGTGCTGCATTCAATATGCCAACAAATTTGGAACACTCAACAATGGCCGCAAGATTGGAAAAGGTCAGTTTACATTCCAATTCCAAAGAAGGGCAATGCCAAAGGGTGTTCAAACTACCGGACAATTGCGCTCATTTCACATGCCAGCAAGGTTATGCTCAAAATCCTTCAAGCTAGGCTTCAGCAGTATGTGAACCGAGAACTACCGGAAGTACAAGCTGGGTTTCGAAGAGGCAGAGGAACTAGAGATCAAATCGCCAACGTTCGCTACATCATGGAGAAAGCAAGAGCATTCCAGAAAAAGTCTATTTCTGCTTCATTGACTACGCTAAAGCCTTTGATTGTGTGGATCACAACAAACTGTGGCAAATTCTTAAAGAGATGGGAGTACCAGACCACCTTACCTGTCTCCTGAGAAACCTGTACAAGGGTCAAGAAGCAACAGTAAGAACCGGACATGGAACAACCGATTGGTTCAAAATTAGGAAAAGAGTACGACAAGGCTGCATATTGTCACCCTGTTTATTTAACTTATATGCAGAGTACATCATGAGAAATGCCGGGTTGGATGAATCAGAGGTCGGAATTAAGATTGCTGGGAGAATTATCAACAACCTCCGATATGCAGACGATACCACCCTAATGGCAGAAAGCGAAGAGGATCTCAAGAGCCTCTTGTTGAGGGTGAAAGAGGAGAGTGCAAAAGCTGGTTTGAAACTCAACATTAAAAAAACTAAGATCATGGCATCTGGCCCCATCACTTCTTGGCGTATAGAAGGGGAAGAAATGGAAGCAGTGATAGATTTTACTTTCTTGGGCTCCAAGATCACCGCAGACGGTGACTGTAGCCATGAAATTAAAAGACGCTTGCTCCTTGGGAGGAAAGCTATGGCAAACCTAGACAGCATAGTAAGAAGCAGAGACATCACCTTGCCGACAAAGGTCCATCTAATCAAAGCTATGGTTTTCCCAGTAGTAATGTATGGCTGTGAGAGCTGGACTATAAGGAAGGCTGAGCGCCGAAGGATTGATGCTTTCGAACTGTGGTGCTGGAGAAGACTCTTACGAGTCCCCTGGACTGCAAGGAGGTCAAATCAGTCCATCCTAAAGGAAATCAACCCTGAGTGCACATTGGAAGGACAGATACTGAAGCTGAAGCTCAAATATTTTGGCCACCTAATGCTCAGAGAAAACTCTCTGGAAAAGACCCTGATGCTGGGAAAGACTGAAGGCAAAAGGAGAAGGGGACGGCAGAGGATGAGATGGCTAGGTAGCATCACCGATGCAATGAATATGAACTTGAGCATGCTCCAGGAGAGAGCGCAGGACAGGAAGGCCTGGCGTGCTATGGTCCATGGGGTCACGAAGAGTCGGACACGACTGAACGACTGAACAACAACAACAATTAGCTGTACAGTGGCTTACCCTTCAAAACTAAAGGTAGCCTTGCTATGTGATTTGCATGATTAAAGTGTTAACTAAACATGAATACCTGTAGTATAATTACAGGTTAATACTAGCAGTCATGGTTCAGTACACACATGATGTATGTACCGTATGTGTGTGAAATTTTTTGAAGTCAAACTTTACAGAATGAATCAAAAGGGTAACTCCACTACAGATATAGAGAGAAAGTGGGAGAGAGAGGCTGGTATAAAGTGGCACAACAGCAAATCCAGAGGCTCTAGATCCATGGTGGGTGCACAGTCTTAAGGTAAAATGTATAAGAAATACAAACACACACATATATAGATATAGATATAGTGGAGCTACCCTTTTATATATAATTAAAAAGAAAAGAAATAGGAGGTAGCTCTAAGATAGCCATCCTGCCTTGGCATTCATTCATTCATTCATTTATTTCATTTATATCCCGCCTTTTTCCATAATGAACCCAAGGCAGTGTACATAATCCTCCTCCTCTCCACTTTATCCTCGCAACAACAATCCCATGAGGTAGGTTGGGCTGGGAGTCTGTGACTGGCCCAAAGTCACCCAGTGAGCTTCTGTGGCCAAGTGGTGGAGCCATATAGAAGCAAAGTGAAGGCAGTGGCAGTAGTGGACAAAATCCAAAGGTCTCGGCTAGAATGAGTGGAGGCTTGACAAAGAAAGGAAGAAACAAGGCAGGGAGTTGACTAGATACAAGATTTGCAGGACTGTTTATAGCTACCAGACAGACAACATGTTCCAGCTACAGCCATACATAAAAGAATCAATCAAAATTTTTATGTTTTTAATGTTCAGTATTGTATTATTTTGATACTTTTATTGTATATTGGTTATGGTGGTGGTGGTTTGTTTTTATGACTGTAAACTGCCCTAATGGCATTTGCTAGTTGAGTGGCCTCCAAATCTTATGACAAATAAATAAATAAATAAATAAGCGCCCTCACATGTTAGCCCAGTGTGTGTGTGGGGAGTGGAACCACGCCAACTTGCCTCACCCAACACCATGTGTACTGACTAGCCTCACCTCTTTGGGTGTTGTTTACTGAGTTACTTTGAAAAGTGTATTGAAGATTCTATAAGAAGAAGGTAGCAAGATAAAACAGACAAAACAAAGACTCTTCATACAACTGAAGACTCATAGAACTTAAGCTATGGTCAAAGCCAATCCTCTTGCCTTACATCACGAGCAGGCAACCTGATGCCCTTCAGATGTTTCAAACTACAACTCCCATCAACCCCAGCCAGCATGCCCAATGGTTGGGGATTGTGGGAATTGTAGTACAAGACATCTAGAGGGCACTGGGTTGCCTACCCGTGCTTTACATTTTCTCGCTGTTTAAATTAGTGCTGTGCCGAAAATTTCTCCCTTTTCTCTTTGTCCTTTTTAGCTTTCAGTATTCTCTTGGAGGGTGTGTACATCTCTTTTTTCAACCATTCTCATTCAGTTTGACAGAAAATAAATTGCTTTTGAAAAGAAATTCAATGCTGAAGAAATTTTGGAGACATTCTCATGGGTTGGGTTTGGGTTTCTTGGGCTTACCTTACTGAGGATGTGGCTGAGGAGTGTCTTCCATTGTACAATCATCTCTCTGGCAGTCTGTAGCATCCTTGGCTTCCCACAATTCAATTAAAGCCCAGGAGAAGACATCATGAGGTAATTCCTTCCATTGGGCTTCTTCAGATCACAAAGTACGGGTAGCCTGGGAGGCTGCAGAACAATGGAGAGAAGTGTAATAGAAAGAAAACACACACACACAGCACCCTTTGCCAGTTTGGCATTTGCAGTGATTAGGTAAGCTCAAAAACACCACAAAAATAAATTACAAAATGCCCTGAGAATGAGGCAGAGCATGGAAGCCTCTTTCTTGGGGGAAGAAAACTTTCAGGATTTTGGAAGACAGGTTTTGGCTCATCACTACTTCCACCTCTACCCTGGAGCTTGACACAACTTTGCCCCTCTCACATCTGTACTGTGGTGGATACAAAATGGAGGCAACAGTTGTTGCTATAGCCACTTGCCATAGCAGTACAAAAAAACTCTTAGGAAAAAGAAAGAAACTGTGCTGCAACCACTACCAATGGTGAGCCTTGACTGTGAGTCTCCTCTCCCTAGAAAAATTTGGTGGAAATTTCTCTGCCCACAGATAGGGTGAAGAATTTTGTGAGGCCATTTGCGTACAGCTCTAATTTAAATCCTGTCCTAATGAGAACTAAAATGGCAGCATCATTCCCAAAGTGACAAAGTATCATTTTCCAAAGTTCCCCCAAAGACTTGCAGATGGTGTGTAATTTAGTTCATTAATATTTTGTGCCAAAATCTCCTTGTCTATTCTTCTCTCAAGGAAAGTGGATTGTATTTTGCAAGTAAATGGGTTTCCAAATAAATTCCAGTTATTCCAATTATTTTTCCAGTAATTGATCTTTCAAGAAATATCATCAGATCTAATGGAGTTTCATAGCCAATAATATATTGTTTGCAATAGGAGTCCAAAAACCATATTGTATTTCCACCAAATATGCATAGAATCGCCATCTATTTGATTATTTCTCCAACAATGGGTGTTAATATGTTGCATACATTCTTTTAGTCTTTTCCGGAGTGAAATATCAACATTTTTTCCCTTCTGAGTTAGCATCCAAGCAATAAAACTAGGGGCCATCTTACATATATTACAAGTGAAGAGGGTTCCCTACCCCTGTATAGGACTTGAATTGGGACTGGAAGCTAATAATTGCAGATTCCATAAAACCAGTGGTCTCCACAGCCTGTCCCTCTCGAAAGGCAAGTTGTAGCAGTTTAGTTTCTGTCTGAACTGTCATCAAGGGCAACCCCATGTAAAGTGTATTACAGTGGTGTTACCAAGAAGTTACCAATGCATTGATGCAACAAGATTTGTTACGGCCATGAACCCACTCCCAAGAGTCCCAACTGGCTTCCTGTTGACTTCCTGCTGCCCTTCCTAGACCTCCCTCTCTGCTACTCTCCTAGGCTCTCCTGGTCTCTTTAGCCCTCCTTTAGCTCACCAGACAGAAGTGACATGAGTCCCTTTTTCTTCCCCACTTTTTTCCCCTTAGTACCTTGGCACACTGCAGAGGAAAGCACCAGCTTACAGTGAAATCTTCATTTCCTCAGAACGCCCCTCAGCTTCATGTGTGGCTCATAGGCATTAATGGGAAATGAGGATGGCAGCGACTGGAAGGCCTCACTTTGCTTGGAAGTGATCCCAGCTACTGGCAAGATTTTTTTATTATTATTTTTTAGTGGGGGGTAGGGTGCCAAGAAAGGTGTCTGAGGGCACACTGGTTTCTGCAGGCACCATGTTACCTACTCCTGCCCTATAAGATGTTCCTTTTCTTGTGGAATATTTTGAAAGTCCAGCGGTTGGAGCCTTCAAACATTGTTTCCAGAAAGACAAGATATCCTGCAATTGATTGCAATGGCAATATTTACAAGAGAGGGAGAGACAGTGTGTGTGTTGCACCTGTGTTGCTGAAAGCATCAAAAATACAAGAGTAGTCCAATAAAAGCATTTGACAAATACTCCTCAAAATGGTTTCCATCCGCAAGTCATGTAGTACAGGGTTTCCATTTTACATTTGCCCATGTAAATCACAAAGGGTCTCGAATATGTCAAGCTTCAATTCATGAGGAAATTTGCACAGAGTAGCACTCCACACCTTGAGAGCAAGGCAGGTCAAGCTGGCAAAAAAGCAGAGTTAATTGAAAGCATCTCATAATAACAACATTGTGTTGTCACTGAAATGAAAGGGTGTCAACAGTCATGAAAGCAAATGACTTCCCCTTTAAATGCTGCAATTAGTTGGGAAACAATAACATGCCTTCATCATGGCTTCTCTCTTATCCTGCTTGGCATCTGTGATGCTGCTTGGAACAGATAGGCTATTTTGTAATCAAGATGACGCTGCTAATCTGTACATCAGGTACCTTTGTGTAGGCACTTGTTAAGATAAGACTTTGAAAGTGGAAACTGCACTGTGTTGCACAAGGATGGCTTTCTGTATTGTATGTGTGTATCTTTGGGTCTGTGTTAGGGATGTCGGAGAATTTCTCCACGAATCTCGGGGAGGCCGAATGCCAACGCATTCGGCCCCCCGAAATTGGCGGTGAAATTCTCCGCCACCCCCCCGCCACCCCCGGTGGACTTTGATAGACTTTGGAAATGACTTTGGAAATCTAGCCGTGATAGGCTACGTAAATCCTTACGTAGCCTATCACGTGTGTGTGTTTTTGTTTGTTTTTACTTTTTTCTTTTGTGGCTGGGGAGACGGGGCGCTTCTCCCCGGCCTGAATTTCGGCAGCGAGGGATGGGGCGCCTCCCCCCTGGCCTGAATTTTGGCTGGGCGAGGCGGGGCGCCTCCCCCCCCAGCCTGAACTTCGGGGGGAGAACCGAAGCGCCTCCCCCCACCGCGAAGCAAGCTGCAGGACCAGGTAAGGGACTTTCGTCCATCCTTAGTCTGTTTCTGTGGATATATACCAGGGGTGGGCAACACATGGCCCACAGACTGCATGCTTCCCTCTTGGCTTGTTTTGAGGCCCCTGCTTGTCCTGCCATTGCATTGCCAAAATTTGGTGGCACAGTGGCAGGGAGGAAAAGCCCTCTTTAAAAGGAAAATTGGCAGGGCAAATAGGGACAGGGGTACACTTCCCACTGGGGCTCAAGGGGGCAATGTGGAAGCTGCCCACCATGGTTATATACAGACATGATCTACTCAGACATTCCCCCCCCCCCATTACCTGGAGCTCAGAGACTAGTAGTGTGTCTTTCCAATTATGATTCTAGTGCAAAAATGGGGAATGTACGACCCTCCAGATAAAGCTGGACTGCAACTCCCATCATCCCTCACATTGGCTATGCTGACTATGGCTGATGCGAGCTGCAGTCTAACAACCATTGTGGTTATTCTGTTCTTTGTAGTGGGTTTTATCTTTCATGGTTTTATTTTTGTGATTATTTGTATGTCAGGGTTTGTTTTTAATAGTTGCTTTCTTTTATTGCATATTTCTTTTTGTTTCACACTGCTTTGAGGGCTCCTTTTGGGTGTAAAAACAGCTTATAAACTTTAATATCAATAAATAAATTCCTGCACATTGGTAACAGTTTTGATACGGAATGTTCTCTAGATTTTCTCTCAATGAATGCTCAATATTTGATAAGTGCATTTGACACACAATGTGATTTAATTTCAATATTGGATCTGTGACAATTGATATTTGACAGTACTGGCAGTTGGTACATGCAAGAGTATATCACAGCAGGTTTCAGCTGTCATCAGGGAACATTTTCCACACTGATTGCTCTGCTGAGAAGGTGAATTGCAGAGGATGTATTGCAGTCCTGTATCTTGGAGAGGATTCTGGGAAATGTCCTGACATACACACTCTGGTCATACAAGGCACTGTTGCATCTCACCATCACCCACTGTGAACTGAGAGAAAGCTCCGGGACACACCCAACATTATCGTGGGGCTATACATTGAAGAGGAAGGGCCATGGTGCTGGTGAGCATTTCAGGGAAGCTCATTACTTGTAAGCTCATTACTTGTAAGCTCATTACCTTGTAAGACAATCTGAAAATCACTGGTATATCAGTTGTTGATAGTTGACATGGCTTCCCCAATGGCTTCCCCATCACTGGTATATCACTGGTTGTATATCATTGTATATCACTGGTTGTATAGCATTGGCTTCCCCAATCACTGGTGTATCATTGGCTGTATATCATTGGCTGTATATCATTGGTTGTATATATTGGCTTCCCCAATGGCTTCCCCAATCACTGGTATGTCAGTTGTTGATAGCTGACATGGCTTCCCCAACCTGGTAATCTCCAGATGTTTTGGGCTTCAAGTCCCATCAGCCCCAGCCATAATGGCCAATCATCAGGAATCTTCAGAGTTGTCATCCAAAACATCTGGAGGGCAACAGCTCAGGGACAGATTGTCTTAGTATTTAATAATAGGAATGGGAGAGACATTCATTTAGTTCTCATTTTAATGTGAGCCTACCTAATTTATTCTTCCTAAACGAATACAAGAACTGCACAACAGTTACCTTTCATTATTTGCTCTTCTGGTTTTTGCAAAGCAGTTCTCCAATCAATACATAGGTATATTAGGGAGAAGTATGCCCCCAAATGTGTATATTAGTGAAAATAATATACAAAAATGTATTATATTAGGGGGTAATGTTTGCAAGAAAGGTGCTTACTAGACAAAATGTGTACAAAAATGCAGATGAATTTGCAAACTGATGCAGAAATGGGACAGAAGAGGCGTAAGACTAGAAAAATGAGAAACGGAGAGAAAGTGAAATTGACAGATTTGTCCAGCTCTATTTTTGATAGTCAACATGTAATAGTATTTTTATTTGACAGCAGCATTTGATAAATAACATGCAGTGGTAATTCATATTTGACGATTGGTACCTTATTAAGCTTTATCTTCTGAAGTCTGCCAGAATCAATACAAGCAAGACATGCCAATGAAACACTCACATTTCGAGGCATACGTATATTTCACATTCACAATGAAAATTTGAATTTTGAATTCAGAAATTGGGAAGTTTGGTGAATGTCAAATATTTGTGAATATTCACTTTAGCTCTAAAGCTATGTTAAAAGGAAAATCTTCATAGTTAACTTAGCTCATTTTCTTAAATGCCACCCTTCCATACTTTGCTGTGCCAGTCATAAAGCTTCACAGTGGTAAGGTTATCTTTTTACACCAGGATCCATTCTCATCCCGCAAAATATACTTCTTTGTTTTTTGCATATTAGCATTCTTGTTAGCAATCTTTGATCGCTATGTGCTTTTGATGTTTCTATATTTTAATGATGCAGTGATGCCTTTATTTGTATAATAATAAAAATAAAAGATGAGGTACTTCAGATGTGGTACTGCACCTCATTGTAGATGGTATACTGTAATTTATCAGTTTTTGTTACCTTGTTTTCTTTGTTTATAATGTATGTGTGTTGTTAAATTGTAAAATCAAAACATTCAGGTATGAAAGACAGACAGACAGACTAACATGGGCAGTTCATAAACTGGCAATGCAACATCTAGGATGGAAAAGCAGCAGTTCCAAATTAAACTGCATTATTCATTGCAATCCACTAAGATATCAAAAGGGTAACTTAAATAAAATGTAGGTTAAGCACATTCTTAATACACTGATTCCATAATTAACTAATGGCCATATTTTACAGATTTTTCTTGATTTCAGTGGTTCATGGATCACAAAGCAATACTCAAAACAAGTGAGTGAGACCTTATATGAATAACTTGAAAATGACATTTGGTTGATGCTTGACACTGGGAACATCTAGCAAATTACATAGAAGCCAAAATGTTCCAGAGGAAACATCACTATCGCCAGGATGACATTACATTTGCTCGTATGAAATTTGTGTGATTGCCATTCATGATCATCTCCAAAGCTAAATGCATACCTGTCAGACAGCTTTTAAGATGATTGTGCTTGGCAGTGACATGGCACGAGAGTTTCTATTAGTTAATTGCTTCTTCAAAGCCAGCACACATGTTAGAAAAAAGGGGGCAATGGTTTGATTGGTTCAAGGACAGATGTAATTTATATAAATGGTTCTTCTGTGGTCCAATAGATTTAAAGATAAGTCTAAAAGCCAAAATGGGAATATGGAGATGTGGGAATTGTAAATCCCATGTAATGCTATTGTTTAACAAGTCAGGGAAAAAGAAAGAGGATTCTGATGTAATTCTGATCTGCCTTCCATTGATGGAAAGGTTCCACCAATGGAAGGCGCCTCTGTCTGATTTGGGGGGCTACTCCCTTCCCCGCCCCATTCCACTGGGTCCCGCCAACCCTTGGTGTAGCATTTCCAGGGGGCTGCAGGGGCTGCCATGGGGAGGTGGGGGCAGGGACCTCAGCTTCTGGCAGCCCAGGTGAACACATCTAAATCTGGATCCAACCTATACTGGTATCATAAGCAAGAAAAAAGAGAGATCCCTGCCCCAAGAATCTTACAGACTAAATGGTGACCATTGGGACAATATTGGGCGGGGGGAGAGAAAGCAAGCAAGCAAAGGTAACAAGGGACAGCTACACTGATGTGTATTCAGGCTTGGTTACTGTGGGGATGAGGATTAAGCCAAAGTCCTCATGGAAAAGGTGGGTTTTGAGGATCCATCTGAAGGAATATAATATTTAATTAGCTTGTGCTGTAATTCTGCACTTAATAAAAATGTTTGTGTTGTTGTTTGCTTTCATGATAGTTTATTCATTGGGGCCAAACTACACATTATCTTTAGTAGGTGTATCATCATCATCATTTATATCTTGCCTTTTTCCTCTTGCAAGGAACCCAGGGTGGCTTACACAGTCTTTCTCCACTTTATCTTCACAACAATCTTGTGAGGTAGGTTAGGCTGAGAGTCAATGATTGGCCCAAAGTCACCCAGTGAAAATGATGAGACTTGAGTCTCTGTGCTTCAGTGTGCACAGTGGGGATTGGGCAGGTGGCTGTGTGATCTAAACATGTGGCCCTGGTGACCTTCTTCCTGCCATAGCTCACCCTGGAATGGGTCCTACCTAGAGATGTCGGAAAACTCTGCAACAGAATCAAATGAATCCAGATTTCTATGAATCCGACTGGTGGATTCTACAGTAGACCAGCTTTTCCCAAGTTGCACGGATTCTGAGGACTTGCAGACCATTTTTTTTTACCTTTCAATTTTTTTTGCAAATTTAGTTGTAGAAAAATACTTAAAATAAAATAAAAAAACCACTGGTTAAACATGCAGAATTCCTCCATAGGCTAAAGCACAAAATACACATTTTAGGGGGATTGGCTTGGGGGCGGGGTTGCACATTTTCACAAGTGCAAATTGGTGCAACTGCTAATTTGCACAAATTCAGGAAATTGGGGGGAAAACAATTCCATCAATGGAACAGAATGACAGGTGCCTGACAATCTGTGAAATGCAGATGGAACAGATTTGATAAAATTTGTAAATCCCTACCTGTAACTGGAGAGTAGGGATGGCTGGAAAGGGTGGCAGAGGCCACACCCTTTTCCTGCAGCAGAGAATCCACTATGATAGTGCTGAGGCCAGGGCTGGCACTAGATATGACAGTGCCTGAGCGGGAGGGGACAAGAAGGGGCATGGCTCAGTGGTAGAGCCTCTGCTTGGCATGCGGAAGGTCCCAGGTTCAATCCCTGGCATCTCCAGGTACAGCGGGGAGAGTTGGCTGTCTGAACCTTGGAAGCCACTTCCAGTCAGTGTGGACCATACTGAGCTAGATGGACCTTCTCCTCCTTCTTGCCTTTCTAAATCATTTAGCCATTGCATTAGCAGCAACAACACGGGTGCTCTCTGGATTTCTTGGGACATCTCAATGCCACACTCTGAGGAAGAGTTCCTTCCTCCAAGTGATGTACTTGGGCCAAGGTGACAGTACAGAATGCCTGCACTGCAGCCACTTTGCCATGCATGGCAGCAAGTGCTGTTTAAAGTAGTGTTAATGTTTAAAGTTAAAGGAGCTAGAGCTGTGCTCAAAAGGCCTCTCAAAATTCTCCAGCCTATTTGTGGGCAGAGAATTTGGGAGGACAATTTCACCGGATTTCTCCTAGGGGAGGAGAAATTCTCTAATAGTTTCTCACTACTGGCAGCGGTTGTCGCACAGCTTCTTTCCTTTTTTCCTAAGGGATTTTGGTTTATTGTACTTCTTCTGTAGGTGGCAACAGCAGCAACTGTGTTGAGGCTCCCACTTTTTTGAGGCAGAATTTTGGATTTCTTTTGGTGGCATTTTTGAGCTTACACTGTGAGGTGGCCAAGGGCGCTGTGTGCATTTTCTCTCTCTATTACACATCTTTCCATTGCTCTGCAGCCTCCCAGGCCACCTGCAGTTTCTGAACTGAAAAAGCCCCTTGGGAGGAATTGCCTCATGATGTCTTCCTTATGACGGCTTTAACTGAAGTGTGGGAAGCCAAGGAGGCTACAGGCTGCCACAGGGATTACTACACAGTGAAAGACAGGACACTCCTGCACACTCCTCAGCCACCTCACAAATAAGGTCAGCACAAGAACCCCAAACCCATCCCATGAGAATTTCTCCAAAATTTCTCCTCCTTTGAATTTCTTTTCTAAAGCAATGTATTTTCTATCAAATTGAATGAGAATGGTCGAAAAAAAAAAGTGGGATACATTTTCGCCACAGCACTAAAAGGAGCCCTTCCTCAGAGTGAGGCATGGGGCTGACGCTCCAGAGAGGCCCGCAGCAGCACCCACTTCCTTGCAGTGGCAAATGCTGCCGCGCTGGCAGCACTTCATGACAGGTGGGAGGCAGCAGCGGCAGCAGCAGCACAACTGGGAGACACCATTGTGGTGGTGCTGGGTAACCCTGTAGGGGTGCATGATCCACTGCCCCTCCCAGTCCTCCTGAGCCATGTGGCTCCGTGTGGCTTGTAGTAGGGCCGGCCTTGATGGAAGCCTGACTGAACCAAAGTAACTGGCTATTCTTAAGTTCAGTTAGGTGTTCAGCATTAAGGAATTGGACTGCAGTGTTGAACAATGTTATCATATTGGTGAAGAGCCCAAACAATAGAATGCTCTGATTTTGAGGCTGCCTTCCATCCAAATCTCTTCCAGGCTTTTGCCAGCAGGGCAGGAGAAACACAAGAGGCATTCTTGCCTCTCTGTCCTCTGAAAGGGGGACATCAGACAGGCCTCAGAGCCTAGGTAACTTCCTTTCTGTGCTGGGGCCGTGGTTAGGGGATGGGAGGGCTCCCTCCCCACCCACCAGCGTGCCCCTGACATGCCCATTTCCATCCTCCACCCCTGCTATGAGGTTGGAGTTCTGAGCTCATAGAGTGAGCCACTGTGGAAACCTCCGGAGTAGCTGGGAGGAGCCAGAAAGAGGGCTCCAATGTCAGGAAAAAAACTGTCTGAGGTCAGAGCTCTGTCTACAGCCTTGGAGGATTTTTCAGAACAATGCTATGTCCTCCAGAGACCATAGGATTGCTGTCTAAGTGTTCTGAGTGTCACTGCAAAGGAAGAGAATGGGGACAACATCAGAAATAGTTGGCTGCACCTACCATTGGCTTTGGCTCCACCAGCCATCAGCCACCCTGCCCTCTGCTCTAACAGTCCCAATGGGCACCAGCTGCTACTGCCAGAGTCCATTGCACCTGGGTTTAGACATGCATTGCACTTCCATGAGTCCAGTTCTCTGTTCATAGAAGGGCTGAGCATATTGGGGGTGGGGAGTCCAGATCAGGAATCCCCCACAGACACACACAAAGTGGAGGAGGATGTGGCAAGAAACTAGCCCCAAATTGTTAAATACATGGTGAGAATTGGGCTATCTTTGTTCTTTAAAAAAAAAATAAAAATGATACCTTGATGTAAAAAGAAAAAAAAGAATCCTGTTTAGTTCTTTCTGGGAATCTTATTAGATGAGAAGACGGATCAGTGCATTGTTTGGTTTTAGAGTGCTTATAACAGCAAATAAGCTGGCAGAGTGCCTCCTTGCCACTGCTTTTCTTTCTTCCCCAGGCTTTCTGATGTCTTTCCAGTTTGGATCTCTCCTGCTTAGATAAAACAGATGACTTTCTGGGCCTGCTTCTGCTAACAGCAGGCAGGAGCGCTGGTGACTGATTGGTTGAAACATGAGGATTAATGGGTATTTATATTTCATTAAATTTTATGCTCACTGGAGAATAATGTATCACTCGCAGATATTGAAACATATGTCAACCCTATCCACTTACATATAATTCAATTTGACTTAAATGCATTGATCAAATTTTATTAAAGTCCAATATATCTTCCAAAAAGGCCCACTAACACAATATCACTGCTTCGTATTCATCAGATAAAAGGAGGCAATTGGGTTGTAATTCTATTTATACCTTTTTTTCGAGGAAAAGGGGAGATTATTGGGTGGGGAATAAACATTACAAGGTGACTGCCACTGGCTGAAGGATTTAGGATGGGGATTATTAAGAGATTTTTCAACTTGCCCTTCTGTTTAGCTAGGATTATCCTTGTGGGAAGGAGGGCTTGAAACAGGGTAGGTACAACAGGGTGGGGGAATCCAGTGTATCTAATCTCAGAAGGAAATCAGAGAGAACAGAGTTATTACAAAAGGCAATTTTGTAAGGAGAGCTTTGACTGCAGACTAATCATTCCTTCCCGTTTCAAAACAGAAGAAACGGGAAAACTCTCTCAGTTGATGAACACTAAGAGTTTTCTTCCCAAAATTATCCTTTTTGCAAATGTTAGCATTACGTATGCTCCAGATGTTCACAGGAGATTTGCGGAATATTTCTAGTTGACACGCAATCATATTACTATTTGATATTTGACAGTATTTGATCATCAGTGTGCAAGAATATTTGGTATCTGACTCTACTGGCGGCTGATACACAATGGCGTGTCACAGTGATTTTCACACTTTCTATCTTCGGGTAACTTTTTCCACATTGACTTGTCTGTCTGAGAACCCCTTTGTATTGCAGAGGTTTCTGGGGCATGTTTTAAAGTGTACACTCAGTTCATATAAAGTACTATTGAGCCTCATTATCATAAACTGAGAGTATGCTCTGGGACACCTCAAACATTCACTGGGGGCATGCTTTGCATTGAAAGATACAGTAGTGGCAGGTAAGCTGATATTCAGGGAAGCTTGTTCACTATTACTGGTCTTCTAAAGAATTCAGGGTCCCTCATAAGTCAATTTGAAAACTTCTGGTATATCAAAGTGGACAGTTTTTGATGGCTGGCATTCACTAGTATTTCATATTTAACTGTACTTTATAATTAAGTAATTGTATTTTATCTGGCAGCATTTGATTGGTAACATGCAATGGGAATTAGGATTTCACAATTGATTCTATTAGACACTTTCCAAAATCAAAACAAAGAAGAGATCACAATACATTGAAAACGTTCACAGTTCCAAATCTGAGGTAAAGAAGTCCAATTCCAAATACAATTTTCCAGCTTTTAATTCAGACTTTCTCATTCAAAATGTGTAGAGTGAAATTAACAAATTCAACATTTGTTGAAATGTTCAGATTCAATATTTGTTAGTATTTATTTGACCCTACTGCAATAGGATTGGGAGGGGTTGAGGAGGGAGGAAAAATTAGTTGAAGGTGGTTTGAAAGAGAGTTTTGGTCCTTGTGGCATTTCACCTCTGCTAAACAGGTTTTGCTGATTTTGTTCTTGTTTTGAAAATCTGCAAAGCTGTTTGACAAGGAGCAAGAATGGGGCAGAAGAATACACCAGGCATGCACAATATAAGGCCCATGGGCCATTTCAGCCCCCTCCCTATCTGCCCGTGGAATTCCAAGTAACCATTATCTGTGACCCTTTCCAAGCTCTTTGTGGAAATGTCTGTGACCCATAGAAGTGCATCAACAGATGTGAATGGGTATGAGTATGGGTGAATGCCTGTATTAGGGTGTCAGGGTTCCCCTTATGACCTGGAACCCCTGAGCAACTCCTTAAAGATCTCTTTCCTCCTTAAGAGTCCCACCTTCCTTCTTTTATATTCCCTTTCCAATAACGTGGGGTTTAGGCTGTAGATGTAGGGTGATTGGAACTTCAGACACTGTGTTTAACCTCAGCAGCTTACTGGTAAATTAAAACTAAAGGTATTTACAGAATAGAGTTGAGTGATACAAAAGGAGAAAATAAAAGTTGCAAAACGCAAGTTTCTTTACTCTAGCTGTACTTAGACCTCTCTAGGCTGCTTCTTCCTGCTCTCGCTTCAGGATCTCAACTTCCTGACTCTGCTGTTACTGGCTCTCTCTCTCCCTTTTTATCCTCGAAACCCGAAAGTACTGTTTCAAACCTGGAGAAAAGAAACTTAACTGGGGAACTGGAACTGGAACTTAACCGGGAAAATGAAACTACTCCTCTCAGGGATACCCCTTCCTAACAAAAAAAAACTAGGACTCTAGGCCTGACCCCTTTCCCCCTTTGCCTCTGTATGCCTCAAATCTTCACATAGGGAGAAAAAAAAAAGTTGTGGACTGAAAATGGCAACAATCTGCACATGCACAATGGTCTGAACAATTCTTGTAATGAAAAAAAAGAAAAGAAAGAATGGTAGATTCTTAATGCAACCGTGCCACTCTAGAAATAGGATCAGCCCCAAATCTGAAGATTCACGAGATTCTGAATCCTCAGATTTGGGGCTGATCCTATTTCTAGAGTGGCACGGTTGCATTAGGAATCTACCATTCTTCCTTTTTTTTTTTTCTCCATTACAAGAATTTGTTCAGACCATTGTGCATGTGCAGATTGTTGCCATTTTCGGTCCACAACTTTTTTTTTTCTTACAAGGTATCAGTGCACACTAGCCTGTATGTGCACTGATTGAATTACATTGCAAAAAGGAATCCTGATGTAATCTTGCCATCGCATCAATATTCCTTTCTGCACTGTGGTTTAATGAGTGTACTTATGTGCTCATGCACATCAGTAACCTGAAAGCATACATTTCAGTGGGCCTGGTGCAAAAGGCTTCCCATTGGTTTGTGACCAAGGACTATAAGTATTTTGAAAGCCTAGCTTCTTGCAGAACTACCAGCACTGTTGTGACACATTGTGTACAGTCTGATGAGACTATTGCAGACATATTTTGGACAGTGTCCATGAACAGTAGGACATTTTCCCCTCCCTTCATGCCTAGAGTACATTTGATTTGGAACTGTTTTAACAGGATTTAAGTTATATTTTCATTGTGAAAGATGAGTGCTTAATCCATAAATTTGTGCATATAGTCTCTACATTTTTATTTATTTTTATTTTCTTATGTGACTTGAGCATGCTGAAAGAAAGAAAGAGAGAAAGAAAGAAAGAAAGATCACCCATTCAAGACATTTCTTTCTAGTGAAACTGACTAGACCAGAATGTGCTGTCTATTTCACCATTCTATCAACTTGAATTGAATTTTCAGGGAAGCAATTCAAAATAGGAGTAGGAATTAACAGACTTCCCCCCTCACTATAAGGCTCCCCTCCCCAGCCCTGTGATGTGTAAACAGTTATTTAGTCCCCAATCCTGGATAAGGGGAGGTCCTATGACACCATTAAGAGGACGTCACTCCCCTTTCTCCATACTCATGATCTTCTGTACACAGTCAGAAGGTGGCACAGAGGGGAAGGATGTGCCATAGTTTACTTTTGCACCAGTGTTATATAGGTTGCATTAGTTCCACTGAAACCTGCTTTCAGGATCCCACCATCTGAAATCTACTGCTAGGCTATGCAAACTACATTTACAATGCCACATCTCTGGCTGTTACAGGGACAAAGAATCTGGATATTTAGATCCGATGGTATCTAATAGGAAGCCATCAATCTTTTATAGTAAGAGAATACATAAATTATAAACAAATATGTCCTTTGGTCTAGTCGAACAGCATAATGATCAAAGACACACAATAGAAATGTATTTGCTTCTACAGTATGCTTTATTCCCTGAGCTCCCAGTCTGCGGTGATGGACAGGCAGCGAGCTGTCAGTTTTTGTTCCATCTGTCACACTACACGTACCTCCTGTTGTTTTAAGTAATCAATATGGGGGCTGAAATCACCTACCGCTACCTCTGTTACCTCCTATTTTGTCCACTCATAAATTATGAATCCCTGCACAACATCAAGTCTACAATTTCGATTGCATTTGCTAATCATTGATCAATAATTCAAAAGCCTCTTCTTCTTCAAGGGTCCCTGGTTTCCTCGAACATATGGCATAAGGCTGACAACGTTCACGAGACTATTCCCTTACACAGAAAGCATTGTGATGTTTTTGTTTTTGTTTTTTAACAAAAGTTGTTTAAAGTTTCTTACACTTTTCTTTTCAGTCCCTTTTCTTTTTATGAATCAGACTTTGTACTTTTCCTCCTCCGCTGGTACTTTCTATATTTAATGAATACACAAGCAGAGCACCCACACAGTGATGTACTGGTGAATCTAACTTACAATTGTATAGTGTGGACAGACATGGCACTTAGCAAAACTGTATTCCTGCTTTTTCATCAGCTATAATTTTGAGGGGTGTATTGTTCATTCAGTATTTATCCCCACCCCACCCCACCCCGTGACCTTCCTCTTACTTGCTTCCTTTTCCCTATATGTGCTCATGTGGACATGACAGCAAAGATAATTTTTGTTTTTGGACTTTCTTGTCTCTGTGTTTTATGTACATGCATTTCAACATTACAGTCTGTGTGCATGTGTGTGTTTGTCTATATATGTGCATGCATGTAATGATACAGTTAATCTAGCAAAGTTAGTAGATGTCTAACATGTGAATGCTCGCACATATATGCATACTTTTCAGACATACACCAGTGAAGTTCACAATCACATTTAAGTGAATGCCAGAATTCACCAGTGTATCTCCAAGTTTTTGGACATCTGGGATTGCCAGCAGTCCCATGTGAATGTCATTAAAAAAACAAAACACTTCAGATATTCTCTTTGGCTAGACACACACACACACACACACACACACACACACATTTTGGACTTTCAAGCAGAATGAACTGGGAAACATTATGACAGCAGCTCAACTAACAGGAGGGTGTGCTGTTTCTTTGTCTAAGATTGTTTTATTAACTATTATACTGCTATAGTATGATCATGAATAATAAATGCTATAATGCAGAAGAGTTCTGATTTCATCTCCACCGAGCCCTCTTAAACAGCCCGATTGTGCAAATGTTAATATATTAGCATACCTCTGCTCAGTGTGTAGGCTCAATGATTAAAGTGTACGACTCAAGTAAGTAAAAATTGTAGGATGGAATTCTGGGTGTTCTGAGCACTTCTGGCTGTTTACAATTCATTTTGAAAAGTTTAGTGAAGCATATCATCATCGTCATCATCACCATCATCAGCAAAGGCTATCCAAAATCTAGCAGCATGAATTCCCATTTGTATCAGTGAACCAGAATTAAGCATGTGCTTTGCTTTCCCATTAAAATCAATGGAGTGTATATGTCAGGGGTGAAGGACCTGAGGCCCAAGATCCCAATCCAGCCTACCTGGTGACCTAATCCAGCCCTCCAGGATTCCCCAGATGGCTCCACCCTCTTTTCCCAACCACCAATCATTGGGTAATTTCCCATCTTTTGTGTAGTTTTTTCCCCCATTCTAAAAAAGTTGGAATGCCTCTCCTAAAGCTTTAAGCTACAGTACGCTGTTATTTTTGGCCCTGCCCCTTTTGCCTTCAGCCCTGCCCATCACCGGAATGTGGCCCCCAAGAGCTTGTCCAAAATGGAATTTGGCCTTTGGCCTGAAAGAGGTTCTGCACTCCTGGTATAAGTGTTTGACTTTGGCCGAATCAAACACAATAAAAGCTATACTTACCACAGCCATCCCCAAATTCTGTACTGTTACAATATAAGCGCAAAGTGTCACCCACAGAGGAGACTGACAACTGTACTTCTGCAGGAGCTGCTGCTCTG
The DNA here is from genome assembly GCF_057233095.1 of Heloderma suspectum. Lineage (NCBI taxonomy): Eukaryota > Metazoa > Chordata > Lepidosauria > Squamata > Helodermatidae > Heloderma > Heloderma suspectum. Next base: position 138,391,839 of record NC_139461.1, read on the forward strand.
GTCTTGCCTTCTTTCAGTCAGCCTCTCTCTGTGGTTGGGTAATTCTCCTGTGCCTTTACATCAGGTGTATTGGGTCACTCCACTACTTCTAGTGTAGGGATGCAGGCAGAATTTCCTAAGCCATCTGACGAGGCTGCATGCTGTGTGTCTGCATGAGTTACTGCTCTGGACTGGCCTTCTTTTAATCAGCAAACAACATCAAAACAGTGACTCATACAGAAACACTGAGGGCTGGTAATTTTGGCTGATTCACACTCTAAGGCTGCAATCCTATTCACCCTTACTTGGGAGTAGGTCCCATTCAATGGGGCTTACTTCTGAGTGGACTGGACATATATAAAGTTACATGGTAGTTAAGAGGGAAAAAAGCATCTCTCAGCTACTAGAACTTTGGCAAACATTAACATAGCAGTTATATTAATTTTTGACATTGAGAAAGTTCAGCCCAAATGGACTGGGGGGAGGAGGTCAGTCGCAAAATTAGGGTGAAACTGCCTCCCCTCTTTTGCATTTTTGGGGTAGGGTGGTATTAATTTGGAGGGCAAACTAAAGCTTGCTGTACCTGGCTTCTTGCAAGTTTGTGCTATCTATCCACAATGGAATGAACTAGGTTATCATGGTTGTTTTCATTATTACTGTACATTGTATTATGCTCTTCACTCATCTCCTTTGTATGAAACTCAGATAACTCAAGCGTTTCATGTGAAAAGTCCAATGCACTCACTGAGTTCTGAAGGCACCTCCATGGGTATGATGAATTGCCAAACAAAATCTATTTTTGTGGTCAATGGGAGGAAGTTGCTGGTTTGACTCTCAGCTCTGCCATGAACATACAAGGTGGCCTTAGACAAGCCATGTACCTACAACATGGGAATGGTCAAACTGAGCTGCCTTAAAGGGTTGTTATTTATTTATTTATTTATTTATTATTAAATTTATTAATCGCCCATCTGGCTGGTCACCCAGCCACTCTGGGCGATGTACAACATACAATAAAAACAGTTTAAAACAATAAAATTCTACAATAAAAACATTTTCTAAAATACCCTAACCCACCCCAAATTGTTGTAAGATTACAGCAAGGTAAGATATTTGAAAGGCTTTGGGCAATTGAGAGCATTATCTAAACATTACGTATTATATTAATTAACTTTTTAAAAGCCCTTTACTTACATCAAAAGAGAACACAGGGGTTCAAACCCTATGTACAAAAGCAAGGAAGGGGCATCTAAAACTTTGCTCAAACTATTAAGTATAATACTGAATTTTTGGGAAGACTTGAATTAAATAATTTCTATAAAATCTGCCAGTAGGAGGAAATACTGCCATGCCCAGCACAGAAAAGAAAATCTGCATTGGCTCTATCAGTAATGAAGTGGCTGACCAAGGTGTTGGAAATGAATGGGGAAAGTATGCAGAAGAATTGGCCTCGTGATGTTTGAAGAAGAAAAAAAAAGAATCCATGTATTAACTACTAGTCATTAACTACTGTCAATTCTCATGGTGTTTGGTGGGGGGGCTTTTTGTTTTGGTAGTTAGACTGGAAAGCAACATTTCTTGGTGCTTTATTTTGAAGAATAAAGAATAAAAGAAAATTAAACGAAAATACTGTTATTTTCATGATCAATATCAAGTCATGTGCTCCCTGTAACTAGCCCAATAAACAGTCTGGCTGCAGCATTCTAGACCACCTAAAGTTTCTGAACACTTTCAAAGACAGCCCCATGCAGAGTCTATGACAGTAGTTCAAGCAGGATGTAACTAAGGCATGTTTGACTGTCACCAGATCAGACATTTCTAGATTATTTCATTAATTGGTTTTAAGGATTTTATGTAAGCTGACTTGAATATTAATTTTATGGAAAGGTGGGATATGCATTTTAAAATAAATGAATAAATGTGCCAATGAGAAAGTCTCCTATACTGCCAGACCACTAGCAGAAGAAACCACTAGCACAAGGAGAAAAGGGATGATAAAAGAGGTGACCCACCAACTTTTGGCTCTGACTCTACCTGCTGCCAACATATGTCCCCCCATGAGGAAATGCAGTCCCCAACAGAAAAAAAGACTGCCTACCCTTGCTAAAGTCCAACAGCAAAAGCAACCACAAACAACGCTAGTCTCTTTAACAGAGATGTGTTGTTGGATTTCATATGAATGAAACCTCCAATGTGATACAGTCATACTAGTGTCGCCAAATTCTTAGCCTTCAATGACAGCATGAGATTCTGTCTTCATGGTGTCACTGTCCTACACCCAACACTTCTTGGTCAAATTTAGAATGAAGAGTAATAAGTCAGAGTAGCAAAAAGATGCGATAGTGGAGGCAAAAGTGATGGTAATCGGATCAGACAATCACCAAGGCTGACAACAGTCACAACTGGATGGCTCCAAATGGAAATCAAGTGTGCCTTGTATCTTTCAGATGACAAAAGAAAAGCAAGACTGGTTTTCATAGGTGAGTCAATAAGATGTTTAATGCCTTATGGACAAACAGCTTGGAGCCATCCAACATGGCTCTCCATTCAATTGTACAAATTGATCATTTGAAGAAGACTGCTCCAAAGTTTTCAAAGAAAGCAAATAACTGGAGTGACTCAAGGTTAGAAAGAGTTCATATTCAATTTTTATTGTTTTATTTTTTATCTTTTCAAATAACACCTGGTCTGGAATTGCTAGAATACAAAACTGTCTGATAGTTTGTGGAAGATCCTGATTGCAATCCTTATTTACTTCAGCAAATGTCACTAGGATGCCTTTAGCACAACCAAGCTGTGTCTATGGCATTTCACACTGTGTTAGGGGGATTATTGGGAGGTTCCTTAGCGGCCCCTCAATGACAAGATCAGCAATGATGGGCAAACAACCCCCCAAATGAGCAGCACTGACCTTCCCCTAAAATGCATAGGGACATATTGGATCATTCTGGAGTACACTCACTCAGGCTGATGGTGAAGCCCAACAGGGGCATTTTAATTCTCTTCCCTCACTAGCCAGATGTATGTATTTGCCAAATGCACTGCAGTGCATTTACCTAGAATGGGAAGCCCATGCATGTCTCTAGGAATCCTGGGAGATTGCACTCAGATGTGTGTGTGTGTGTGCGTGTGTGCAAGCGTGCACGTGTGTGTGTTTGAATGTTTGGTCCTTAACCAGATTTTCCCCATGGAACCCAGCGATTGAATCTGGGACCTCTTGAATGCTGAACCTTTACTTTTCCGCTGAGCTGTGGCTGCATGTATTGCTTCTTCGGTGCTGGTCTATATGGGTGGAAACCCTGAGGGCCCATGGAGGGAGGGAAGTGGCCATGTTATATGCTAGAACTCTGGGAAACTACAAAGGTTTGATCATGAAACTGTATGCTGCTGTGGCTAGGGTGGCCATTTATGGATCTCCCAAAAAGAGGAAATGCATCACCAAAGATAGGTCAAAAGAGACTGCAATTAGCATGACATTTGCATATGCTAATTTATATGTATAGATGCATGTTTAGAAATAATTATTATAATTTAAGTAGAAATGCAGTACATTTCACCATAGCACAGAAGACTGTGACAAGGTGACCTTTGTGTCTTCTGTCCAGGTGCTAATGGGTGATGGCAGTCCAAACATTTTTTGTACATATGTAGGAACAGCACTGGTTTCCATTTTAAATTTTTTTTGGTATGATATATTACCTATTGTACTAAAATGTATAATATTTTTTTTTATATATTTTTATTCTCCAAATTTTCTTTACACCTATTTTGCTTCACTAATTTGAGTGTGGTTAAGGATATAACCATTTTTGGAAATTGCTAACTGGTGATGGGCAACAGTTCTTAAGGTCCTTTATCTTTAATGGAATTGGAGTCGACAGCCATTCAAATAGAGGACTGTCCTCTGTAAAAGATGACACATGGCTGTTGCTGGTTTGCTGCTACTCCTTTTTCTGTCTAAAAGATTGAATAAACTGAGCTGAGATTGCTGGTACAAGCCTTTTGAGTTTGCCTGTTGTTTCAAGGTACCTCCATACTTTTCTATAGCAGTTATGATGCTTAATGATGACTAAGACATCTTGTGAAATGGGCCTTGGTGGACCAATCTCTCATGGAAATTGTTCAACTGTGCAGATCTTGGAGCTTGTTGATCGTTTGAACTCCATACCTTTTGAACTAGGCGTGGAATTGCAGGGTCAGTTCTGAGTTACAAACTGCATCACCTTCAACAGCGAGGTTGCAATTCTGTAGACACCTTTCAGGGAACTAAACCCCATTGAACTCAATAGGACATACTTCTGAGTAGACATGTATAGGATTGTACTTCAAGTCATAATCCGAATTTTTTAGTTATCATTGAGAATATATTTCAAGCATGCTAGGGGATTCATTTAGGAATTCCATTACTTAATGAAATTATAAATTGATTATATATATATATATATATATATTCAAGAGACAGCCTTTAATATAAGTACTTTATACTATATTAGCTTCTATATTTGTACTGACCTTTTTTGTACACTAGATGAATAGCATGTAACACATTGCTGTCCATTGATCTTTCTTGGAAGCTACACTTTTTCATGACTACATGAAGAGAAGAATAAGGCTGTGTAAAGGAACACAGTGTTTGTATCCATTTGCTTCTGTTTTGTTATGTTTATACGCTTTGAGTGTCCTCTGAGTTACGTAGGCCAGAAGTCTAGCGTTGCTACTCTGTATGGGGCCTAAGTTTAGCTGCCTTGGTTACAGTTGCTATAGGAGGGGGGCTTCAAGCTGAGTTTGAAAATGAGTATGGGGAGGAAGCTACCTTTGTCAGGATTGGTCAGGAGGGTCAACAAAGATGACTGGGAGCTAGAAGTTCCACGAATAATATGATTAGTCAAAGGTTCCGGTGAGGGGATTTAATGAAAATGTAGAGGTTTTAATGTAGAAAATTTAATGAAAATGTAGAGACAGCCTGGGAGAGGGCTGAAAAGTGCAAAACTCAGAAGGGCAAACACTTTTGGGTCAGTCTGAGAGAGCTCTCCTGGAAGATGACCTGAAGACCAGAGCTGGTTGCTATGGAGAGCAGGAGGCTGTGCTTTGAGGATGTGATGAAGCTTCAAGCAGGAAGCAAAGGCCAGCACTAGAAGGTTTCAGGAAGAGGTCTGACCAGAAAGAACTTCAGCAAGTAGATCTTGAAAGAGAATTCTCCTAGAAGCCAGAAGCAACAGGAACAGTTGGGAGGCAGAGGAGAACTTCTGTATAGCATTTCTTCTTGGTTGTGAGGGGTCAGCTGGGTTGGTGTTTAGGGAAATCTGATCTGACGGAAAAGCTACTGAGAGCTTATTTAGCTGAGAAGACTCTCTTACCTATTAAGAACAGAAATCAAGTATATTTAAACTAAATGCATTTAAGCAATCTCATCTTGTTATATGCAAAGTAACACTTTATTCCCTTGTGTGAATACTTCCCTTAATAAAATCTTAATTTTGTTCATTTTATGAGCTTTTCACTGCTGATGGTGACAATCCATAGGAAACAGGTTACTAGATTTCTAAAAGGTACCCAGCATCACTTTTTGGCAGCAGCAGTTAAAGGTTTTATAACTGAGACCACCTCGTGGCAAGGAGCTCCATAGTCCCAAGACTCAGAAGTTTTAAAAAGGGAACCACGGCAGAAAAACCATGTGCTTTTTCCACATTTGGTGATGTAGGTGGGATAAACCGCATGTTGTTCCTCTACAGGCTGTTAAAGCTTATAATGGCCCAGTTAATATTGGCCTCTTTAAAGGAAGAAAAGAAAAAGAGGTCCCTCTCCCTGCAATAGCAAGGAAAGTAAGACAGGTAAATAATGTCAAGCTGGTACTGAGCAAATATTGCATTTGGGCACTGAGGGTTGGATCCAGTTCCTGTTATTCCAGTTCCTGTGATTCATGGAAGGCATATTTGGTCCAATGGAGGCTCCCCGCTGGAGGAAGGGGATGAGGAGGTGGTCTTCACCAATTCTGTGTTCTGCCTGCAGCCCCTTGTGTCACCTCTCATGCCGCTCTGGAGGGTCCCCCAGCCCTCCTCACTCCCTTCCTCCGGAGTGAGTGGAACTCTGCTAACTCTGCTTGATCCCACTTGGGATCTTTTTATTTGAGACCAACAATGGTAGGAATGTTTGCTCAGAAGTAAGTCCCACTGAGTTCAATGGATTTACTCCAGTTCCTAACAAGTGTGCTTTTGTTTGCAGCCTTATCATAGAATCATAGGGTTGGAAGGGGCCTACAGGACCATTGAGTCCAACCCCCTGCTCAATGCAGGAAGCCTGATTCCCAGGCGGTCTCCCATCCAAGTACTAGCCAAGGCTGACCCTGCTTAGCTTCCGAGATCAGATGAGATTGAGCACATCCAGCCCTCGACATAAATTTGTCTGGATCATGCCCAATATTTGTCTCATACCACAGGAGATATCTCTCTTATTTGTAGGTGGTACCTGGAGAACAGTTTTGAATATGCCTATCGGTTTTGCCCAAAGGGAAAATACCTGTTTCAGAGTATTATGTCTCTTTCATATCTTTCATCCTTGGAAATACTATCCTTAATGATGCACTCATTCAAGATACCTCCGGGATAAATCCATGTCACAGATGTTACTCTTTAAAATGTTTGCTTTATGCTAGGAATTTATGGGGTTTTGTCCATTGTTCCCAGCCAGAGGAAAAAAATTAAGTCTTCCTTGCTATCTGAAAGGAAAAGGTTACAAAAAACAGTGTTACAAAATCATGAAAAAACCATGTAACTTAAAGCCGGGCTTGTTCAATTGTTCAAACGGAGGAGCTTCTAACAGTTTAGTTAGGAATTAAGTTAATTGGGTTTGGTGTAAGGTTGGTGTACTTCCTGCTGGAAAGCTTCCCATATTTTCCTCCACAGAAGTACTGGCTGGTCCCCCATGTCACCCTGTTAGCCCAGACTTTAATTAGTTCTGGCATTCGCCTCATAATGATAAATGCTGAGATGATGAATGGAAATGCAAATGAGTGTGAAGTGGCTCAGCCATCAGAGCCGCATATCATTAATACTTTCCTACTGTTAAATCGATCAATGTCATCCCAGGATCCCTCTGTTCAGCGGGTGCAGATGGCCGCCCGCCAGAAAGCCTTCCATTATACCAGCAGGGCAAACTTTGTGGGTTTCTCCTCTCCATATGCTTTTTATTCCATGTTTCATGATCTTTTTTGGCAGCTCAAATTCCAATATAGTTCCAGCTGAGATGCTAACTGTTATGGTCAATAAGGAAATTGCTAATTTAGAGCAAAACAAACACCAATGAGACCTGGTCATAAATCGCAATGTTTTCCCGCACACACACACGCACTCATTTTTTTAAAGTATACACACATTTAAAAATAAGACTTACCCCCCCAAAAGCCATGTATTTTTTCCCCTGTTTCTGATATTTATGAGCTTAATCTGCAGTGTCCAATAAATGTGACAAAATACAGTGAATGGTGTGTGTGCGTGTATGCGTGTATGGATACACAATGAATGAATGAATGAATGAATGGGGGGAGAATAGTATTAAAATGCAATGATTCAATATCAAAAGGCAAGAAATAGATTGGCATTTATTGAGGATGGACTGCTATACCAGTCACACCATATAAATACTTGCCTTTCATTTATTTCTCCCACTCAGTGGAATTACAGCTCTTCGGCCAATAAGATGTGAGTTGAGGTCCATAGTTCAACCATCATGGATATCTATAGTATTTCCTCAATCAAATGAGCTTAACTCAGGCCAGAGCAAATTGTGTGCCACCAAACTGTACAAAGCACCTGTATATGGTGGCCCACCATGGACTTTTGCTGTCAGCCTAGGATTTCAAGTATCAGAATTCATAGCTGGGGTCTACTGTTATCTTGGTTGGTCACAAGTTGTGGGTTAACTCCACCCATCAGCACCATTTGGAAGGCTTTCAGGACTGTCTTATAGATACCCTGTTTCAATTTCCAGTCTTGGTCTGTTGCTTGTTAATTTTTCACTGCCTATCCTCCTGCTTGCGTACCTGCACCCATCCCAGAATTGCCCGTTTCTACATACCTGAATTATGATTCATATTTCTGACATTGGCTCAGACTCTGCAGCATCCTTATAAATAATCTAATCCAATCGGTAAGTCACCTAAGTCTTGTCTGATTTTCTGGCTTTGACTCCTTACTTGATCAGGCCATGCCTGCCAGCAAGGATCTTGTTTTATCTGCTATGTGACATTAAGCATTGCAGAAGAAGAGCAGACATGCCCACCCAGTAGAGGTTCTGCTGAAGAAGATAGCAGGAAATCTTCACAACTACTAGTAAGATCAGAACATCTTCTGTCACATTATGCAGATCCAGGATTCCAGATGGGACTGGAAGTGGAGGAGGAGGAACCCACCACCCCAGCACATTCTGGGCCCAAGGAGAGTTTGCAAGCTTGATGGACACCCTGAAGCTGCCACTCCAGAAGATGCACCACATGGGGAGGCTATAGAATCAGAAGACCTGATGCCCCCACAACTGATCACACTGCCCAGCTTCAGACCATCCACTATCATTCTCAGGACCCCAGGAGCAGAAATGGTGATGAGCCTAAGCTGAAACACAAGCCTGGAAGGTGCAGCACACATCTGGCAGCACAAAGCTTTCCATCTATGAGCCCTGCTTCGGTGGAGGCAACAAGAACCTAAGATACTTTTGATCAAGGCCCTCCTGAAGTCCCATGAAGGACAGTAACAATAAAACTACTCACTTAACTGCATGGCTGTTGCTGGTGTAACATCTCAATTCACCCCAGTCTGGGTCTTTGGCTGGACAGCTCCTTTTTCACCTTAGCAGCACACATGCCTTGGTTCTGCTCTTGTTCCTCTGGACAGCTCTCCAGGCTTGCTGGTACAATGAGGATTCTAGCCATAACAGTCAAGGTTGGTGGGAATGAGACATAAGGGTTCACATGTGTGGTTTTGTCAAGATGCAGTGTGATTGTGGCATTTAAGTAGGACTGTTAGTATGCTGCACTAAAAATGAACACATTTCTGTGCTCAGCCAACCCAAAATCTGAATAGAGTGGAATTCTGCAACTTATATCAATTAGGCAAATTCAACAAATGTGCATGCTTTATCTTATTGAATAATGTATTCTACAGTTCTTACTATTTTGCACCATCTATCTGGGGTTTCCTGATCATGGGGAGCAGCAAGGATGCCAAACTCCAGTAGCCACTATAAATCTTAGTCAGCTGCCTCTCCGATTTCCAAAATGTCATCAGGCTTTGCTCACAAACTCAGCCATTTATTTGCAGCCATAAGGGCTAGTGTTTTTTAATGAAAGCCGAGATCTTCAGGAAGCTGAATTCTGTTCCAAATAAAATAATACACAGCACTTTTCTTATGTTGTGTAGAACAGGGATGGATAGAAGTAGATCTGGATCTACTGGTAGATTTCTGTGTGACTTGCACTAGAACATCAAGAGGTTCTGCCTCCCAGCTGTTGACAACAATGACAAAAGGCTCCCCCCCCTTTTAAATTAGTCTGCTGGGATGGGAGAAAGCTGGGGGAGGGGCAGCCATGAGTAGATTTTTGTGAGCTCAGTTGAATAGGTGCACACTCTTGTTCCTTAATTCTAAGAGTATTTCCCCCCCACTAGGCTATTATTTTGCATCTGGTAGACCTCAGCGTTCTAGTTCTAAACACACTAGTTCTAAACAACACTAGTTCTAAACAGCATTCTAAACACACACGCCAAAGTAGTCCCTGAAAACCTGAAGTCTGCCTGCCCCAATGTAGAATCTCAACATACACATCTTTGAATGTAAGGGACACTCATAATGGCTTTGGGTCCAAGAATACAAAATCAGGACTGTCATAAAGCACAAATAATTTGCAATGTGACCTTATGGCAGAGGTGGGCAACTTGTGGCCACCCAAATATTTAGGCCTACAACTCCCATGATCCTTCACCATTGGCTATGCTGGCTGGGGCTGATGGGAATTGTAGGCCAAAATGTCCGAACGGTCAAAAGTACCCCACCCCTGCCTTACAGCATGTCTACAAATGGTCATTTTTTAAAAGAAAGTGTGGATGGTGTCACGAATAAGGAAATGTCTTTAAATTATAACTATCCCTACCCATCTTTCCACAAGCTGTCTATTCCTGCCTGAGTTTTACACTTGACACTTTCTAACAGATTAGGGGGTGGAACTTGGTAGCTTTTGAAGTATAAATGCAGAAGACCTCATGAGGGATATTCTTACATGACTGAGCTTTTAAATAATGAATTGTTACTTATTTGAAAGTTTCTCTCCTTTAAAAAACTAACTACAAGTTGCCTCATTGATTTTATCAGCTTTTTTCTTTTGCTTTTGTATGTAAATGAAGAACATGACTGTCGTACTGTAATTACTGGTAATCAAGCAATGGTAATCTAACATTTTTGCTGGAAATGTTAGTAAAATACAGAAGGAAAAAAGTTTGTTCCATGATGATAATGGTGATAATTTCTTGTTGCCTTTCTTTTAAAAAGACCCAACTTACAACAAAGTTATTAAAACATATAAAATAGCTAAAACCAATTTCCATTTAAATACCAAAACATAATACAACAACTAAAAAAAATCAATTCAGAATAAAAAGCCCATCATATGCCTTCAGATGCCTGGAAATAAAGGAAGATCTTGACCTGGCACCAAAAAGAAGGCAATGTTGGAACCAGGTGGACCTCCTGAGGACAGTGTTCCACAGTCAGGGGGCTGCCACTGAAAAGGCCCTCTCCCTTATTGCCATCCTCTGACCACAAGTGTCTAGAGTTAGTGGGGGCACAGAGCAGGTTAATTTCCATCCCAATAGTATCCCCAAGTGCACTCCATTACTTTTCCCCATATATGTGAATGGCTGCCCTTCATTTCTGTGAGAAAAAAAATAAAGCACTGCAGTTGTGGACGTGGGCAGTGGGGTCATTGAGGGCAAAACTGGCCTTCTACCCTAATGCTCATTTGCCTGGGCCTCGCTGACAGAGTTCCCACAAAAACTGCAAGGCATCTTTATATGCTGATTTTCCCAGTAGAATCCACACTGCACTCCCAAAGGTCTTTACAGTATACAAACCCTCTCTGCACACATTCACCTATAGCAGGGGTAGGCAACATGTGGCCCTTCAGATGTTTTGGCCTACAACTCCCATCATCCTTCACTTTTGCCTAGGCCTAATGGGAGTTGTAGGCAAAAACATCTGGAGGACCACAAGTTGCCCACCCCTGACCTATGCATATAAACCATTTTGAATGTGAGAGGGAATTGTGCTTCCAATATTCATCAGGGGGAAAAAATGTGCCCAAAAAGGGTTTTGGAAAAGACTGCCATAGAGTGAGGTTTAAGTGACTGATGTTGAAAAGAATCACAAGTTGCTGATTTAGGTCTATTGACTGATCATAATTGCAGACCTGCTTCCTTCCAATGTTGTTGAATCTGTTATCCAACTTTGGAAGATATATGTTTAAAATTTAAACAGCTTTTTTCCCACTTTTTTTTTTTTTGTTATATACAGTGTACTTTTTCAGTTTAAAAAAAGTTGACCTCTGGTATTATGAAAGAAAGACAATCAGTTCACCTAATAGGCACTTTATTTGCTAATCAAACCTCTCATTAACAATTAATTGGCACAAAAGTTCGCTGTCCATTATTGCTGTGTCAGTCAGACACTGTGGGCTTCAGAGAATGAAACGAAATGAGCTGGTCAGGTTATAAATAATTTCCACTGGCTACTCCTCTTACCTCAGGATGTTTATGTAGAGGTCACAATCCTGTCTCCTACAGCCAGAAAAATGGCTGCTTCAACAAGGGAACAAGTGTTACATTCCTTATGTATTTATGTGTGGATCGTAATGAATACCTAACGTGAAAAGAGATCTAAATTATTGTCTGCAATCGTACAGTGCACAACTTGCCATCCACAATAGGGCAGGGGGTACTTAAACTTTTCCTGCCTGCTGGTTTTTCCTCACATGTTATTTTTCCACCCGTGAGGTGCAATCCCTGCACCTTCATCTCCATGGGGAGTAAAGCATTTGGAAGAGGGGGTGCTTCTGAGCAGAAAAAATGGTCAAAGGGAAATGAGCCTCTGCCTCAGCTTGTTTCTTCACTGAAACTCACAGCTCCTGTGGGGCTTTTCCCACATTAAAAACACCACTCTGTTGGGGGACAGTTAGATACTTCTGCTGCTAGTTTGGCCCTCAAGCTTTGGCACTAAGAACGGGTTTGAGGGCTGAAGTGATGATGTCCATATTCAGCTGAGGGTGAAAAAGTACCTGGGGTGAGAATCCAGTGGGGGGAAAGGTCTAAGAAGCCACCCAGTAGCCTTCCACTCCAGAGCCAGATCTACATGGAAACACATGCAGAAGCATTTTCTGCTTTAATCCAAATTATCAAGAAATTGGCTTTGGTCAATCAGTGGCACATGAAGCAAGAAAAGCAGAGTATACACCACCTAAAAACCTGCTTTCACAAGTCACACAAGAGTTTAAACCACCTTACTTTGGGGTTGCATGGAGTCCCGCCAGTTGAAGTGAATGTCATCAACCACAGAGATGCTGCGCAGCTCAGCGATTGAGAGAGGCTTGTTCCCTGCCCCGTCCATGCTCCCGCTAATGGCCACCCCCTCTCCTTCCCCTCTGTGCATTCTTTAGTTTTCAGTGTATCGCAGTAACGATACTGCGAAATACCACTGCTGCAGGCTCCTGCTGCTGGCCGCCCCCTCTCCTTCCCCCCCGTGAATGAAACTGACCTATTGTGAACAGGAAAAGGAGGCTAGATAGCTAGTGCACTGCTTGAAACAACACAGCTCCGATTTTCTCAGGGAAAACGCTGCAGGGGAAAATGCTGCCCACTGCAGCCCACCAACAGGCACGAGGGCAGGAGTCACCCTCCAGCTGCGCTCTCTCCCTTCCTTGGAGAAGAGTCATCCTCCCTCCTGCCTCTGCTCAAGCCTTTACAGGTTCCGTGCTTGAGAGGAGCCTGTGAAGGGCTTGAGTCAGGCAGTGGAGGCAGGAGTCGCCCTCCAATGGCGCTCTCTCCCTTCCTTGGAAGGAGGGGAGGGTGCCTGGTTGGAGGATGACTTCTGCCAATGAAAGCAGGCTGCTGCCACTGCTGCCACCAGCTCCTAGGCCCTCTGGACACGCGCCAGCAGCCGTCTTGTTCCGGGGAATGGGGAAGCCATTTTCCCCTGTTTTTGCACTGTGACTGCACCCACGAGTGGTGGGTCCATGATCTTTCTGGTTCAGCCCACGGAGGCAGATGTGCTCTGTGATTGGATGGTGGCTTTGTGGGTCTCCCCTTTAAAAATCATATGAAATTATGAGGATCCCTTTTTGATTTTATGGATCCTCATTTTACCCAGTCCCCATAGCACACGCTTTCTTCTCAGCTTTGTTCTGCCAAAGGAGAGTGGGAAGGGTTGAGGCTTCCTCTGCCATGCTTGGCAGAGACTGGGGGCAGTTGCTCCCAGTGGCTGCAGCAGAGGCAGGATAGGACTGCAGTGGAGAGAGAAATGCCATGGAGCTTCCGTCTCGGCTCCTGTCCCATCCTGCTGCTGCCGCCGTCGCCACCCACCACCATCATTGCACACACTGGCACCTTGTCAGGGCAGTGGGAGGCTGCTCAATTATCAGGCATCTCACGCACCCTAATGGATCATCTTGCGCCCACCTGGGGTGCATGCATCCTACTTTGGAGACCACTGCTCTAGCCAAATAACGTTAGGGATGTATGAAAATTCCGCCACGGATCTTGGGGAGGCCGAATGCCAGGGCATTCGACCCCCCGAAATCGGTGGCGGAATGGCCTGCCACCCCCCTGCCCCCCCCCAGGACAAGACTTACCTTGGGCGGATCTTCCTGGCGGCGGCGGCTCCGGCAGCGGCAGCAGCGGCGGTTCGGCGGCGGCGGCCGGTCTTCCGACCGGCCACCGCCGCCACCATTTCCAGTTAAAAAAAAAAAAAAAGTGATAGGCTACATAAAGATTTACGTAGCCTATCATGGCTAGGTGTTTTTTTTTTTAAAAAAGTGATAGGCTACGTAAATGTTTACGTAGCCTATCACGGCTGACTTAAAAACAACAACAACAACGTGCGTACACAAATGGCGGTGGCCATGGCCGCCGCCATTTGCGTTCCTTATTTTGGCACGTCTTAGTCTACGTAAACATTTACGTAGACTAAGATGGCGAAAATAAGGGGAACGCAAATAGCGTAGCGTCTACACTATTTGCGTTCCCCTTATTTTCACCGTCTTAGTCCACATAAATGTTTACGTAGACTAAGACGTGCCAAAATAAGGAACGCAAATGGCGGCGGCCATGGCCGCCGCCATTTGCATACGTGCGTTGTTGTTGTTGTTTTTAAGTCAGCCGTGATAGGCTACGTAAACATTTACGTAGCCTATCATGGCTGACTGCAGGGACGCAAACAGCAGCGGCTACAGCCGCCGCCATTTGTGTCCCTGTTAGCCAGCGGCCAGATGTCCGGCTACTGGAGGAGCAGAATCGCTACAGAGCACAGCCGGCCGGCCAGGATTCCAGGGGGGGAGGAACGGAGCGCCTCCCCCCCCGGCGAGGATTCCAGGGAGAGGGACGGAATGCCTCCCCCCCAACCATAAACATAGTCCGCGAAAGGTAAGTACCTTTCGTACATCCCTAAATAACGTTCAGACAGTCCTTTCCTCTCCAGTAACATCACTCTTTCACAATGAGCAAACGGAGGCTGACTCACAGCAAAGATCCCTCCCTCCCTCCCCCACTCCTCCCCCCTCTTCTCCCTCTCCTGTCCCCTTTCCCCACCTCTCCCAGTGGCTGGATCTCTCTCAAATTGATACATTTGGTGCCTCCGCATCCTCTCGCCTCCCCCCTCCCCCGTCCTCCTCCTCCTGCCCCTCCTTGTGATCTTTCAGAACTTGATACATTTTGGAGACAGCCTGTCTTGGCTGCTCAGAAGGCATAAGAAGAGCTACAAATCGCAGAGGCGGACGACACGCCTCGTGGAGGGGGTGCTTTGCTTCATGGTGCTTCGGGGCTGGTCTGATCTGCTTTGTATCATGAGGAGACACCTCCAAATCAGCCTCCAAATTCAGGCTTCATACTGAGGCGGTGCACAGCCCTACTTGAAACAGCATAGTTTCCCATTAATTTTCTCAATGGGAAAAAGATGCTACAGATTGTCAGTGGGTAAATGCCTGTGAATGGGAAGTCATACAAAGTGGGAAGAAGCTTGTGTCCAAAAAGAGGGATTGGATGAAAAGGGGGCATGCTGGCTTATCCAAAAACATCTGGAGGGCCACACATTTCTCACCAGTGCTCTAGAGCACCTGGGAGGTCAGAAACCACTAAAGCATTGCAGCCTGACCTAAGGTGGATTGTAACAGCAGCACTACCACCATTTACCTAAATGGGGGGGGGGGTCAGTGGAAAAAAGAAGTGGGTCACTCAGTGCCTGTTTGGGCTAAAGATGGGTCCTGGGTCTGAAAAGACTAAAGATTACTGCTCTAGAATCAGCCTCAGTGACACTTTGTGCAGACTGTCCTCACTACTAAACTTTCCATAGAACATTTTAGGTCATAAAGTCCATTATACTTTATATATCATATTCCCTCACAACGTCTCAACATTACTTCTTTTTCCTCTAAGCCCATCTGTGATTGATTCATTCTCTATCAAACTTATATTTACATTCAAAACTTACATTTATGACCACTGTCCTCCTTCTTTAATTTATAGTTTGAAATGGAAAATGTGAAAGCAGAAGGAAAAGCCAGTGAGGTCTGCCCCCCAAGCTCATCCACCTGGCTACTGGGCAGCCAGTCAGTGAATTCACTAAAAGCCCTCTTGCAATGTCCAATGTGTTTGGCATAGTTTTGGCCTTCAGTTCTCCACTTCGATTGATGCTACAAACCAGGGGTGTTGAACCTCTTTCAGGCTGAATTCAATTGCAGAGAAGCTCTTGGGGGCCGCATTCCAGTGGTGGGCATTGCCAAAGGGAAAAGAGTTGGGACCAAAAATACCAGCATATTTTAGCTTAAAGCACTTCATGCCAATCACTAAGCCTTAGGAGAGGCATTTCAATGAATGAAATGGTGGGGGAAACACAGGAAAGCCAGTAGACTACTGAATGATAGGCAGTTGGATAAAGGTGGGGGGAGGCCATCTGGGGAACCCCAGAGGGCTGGATTGGAACCCGAGGTGGGCTGGATTTGGCCCATGGGCCTGAGGTTCCATAGCCTGTTACAAACAGCGCAATGGGCCTATTTGCCAAGCAGGATGCATCCGAAAGCTACCCATCCCTCTTGCTGAAAGAAGGATGACTCGATAACGTAGTAACTGCAATTTTGAGGGACTAAAAAGGCCACGAGTGCTTATTTACTCTTACTGGGCAGCCCCACACGGAGCGTGTTCTAACAGTGACTGGCGCAGGTGTAAATGAGGCACAGTCTGCACTCTCTAGATAGGGAGCCAGCCTAAGCTAGTCCAAGGTGCTACCAAAGCCGTAGATACTGCCGAGTCCAGGAGAACCCCCAAGCTGCAGATCTGGCTTTTCGAGGGCAGAACCTCCCTATCCAGAACTGCTTGCAAAACCTCCTTGGTTGATTTCCCAGACCACAATACGTCCCTCCAATCTGTAGTTAGCTTCAGCTCGGTTACCTTCACCTCAGACTGCTCCCAGGCATGTCCCCAGCTTCCCCGGGAGTAGTAGATGGAAAAGAGAAGCAGAGCTGTGCGTTGCCCACATACTGATAGTGCTTTAGTCAAAGCCTCCGGGTAACTTCTCCCAGCAGTTCCATGTAGATTTCTGAAGCATAGGGACCGTGAGGCATCCCAGAGGCCATGCGGCAGAGCAGAAGTCACGCAGCCTGGAGCCACTGTAGAATGGTGCCTCCAAGCTTCCTCTTGCTTAGACAGCTCAGAAGGATATCACAAGTGATGGTACTGAAAACCACCAAGAGGTCCAGGAAAACCAACAGGTTTACACTCTCCCTTCCCAAAATGCCTTGCTTTTTGCAGTTTAATTTTGACTCTATGTAAGGGTGGAACAATGATACCTTAGCAGATGCATGTGTCCAAACTGGTATTTGCTGCGATAATGGAAACACAGGGGGGCATTGTGGGGCAGATTCAGCAGCCCCTCCCAGCCCACCCTGGATGGCCCCCTCCCCCTCCCATGTATTATTTCTGATCTTACAGCTGGCTGGAAGAAAATGTTTGGGAAATGGCTGAGTGGGATTTAGCAGGGACAGCCGATTGGCTGGGGAAGAATTAAGTTTTTCCTCCTATCTGCTGATTGGTTCTTGCAAATCCCCTCCCCCAACCCACATTAGCACTGCAACGCAAATGTGTGGCTTGAACTCTGTGTTTGTGTCTTAGGTTACGGTCTTGCCCCAAGAATGGTCCTTTAAAGCTGGCTAAGAATTTTGCCCTCCACTGAAGACTGAAATAGTTCCTCTGCTCAGAAACAGAGAGGTGCAGAAGCAGAGGCATGAGTCTAATCAGTCGGACCAACCTACAGTCCACTTCTAACAGGTTTCCTACACGGAGTGGTACCCATGGAGTGCAGCAGATTTGAATGAAGCCCGAAGCCTGATCAGAATTAGGGCCCTTCAGATTGTTTCAGGTGCTTCCCAGATGGAAGCAGGCATCCCTCCAAAGCCACCAGAACTAAAGCTGGGCCAGAACAAGGCTTCATGGCCATTTCATGCCCAGAGATGCAGGCATTCTGTCTCATCTCCAAAGAGTCTCTTTTGGTTTCATTTCTCCAGAACACTGATGAGTAGGTCCACTTTCTAATCTTAGGGCATGTTTTACCAGGGGCTCCAATCAAGTAATAATGTGGCTGCTACAGGAAATGTTGAAATATGGGCCCTAGAGGTGTGCACCCACCCCCAGAATTGACTTGGAAAGTGCATGTGTGAATTGCTGCCCCTCATTGCCCCCCCCCCATTAAAAAAAATCAGTGGGAAATGGCAGCATTAGCCACAGAGTGCCCAAATGGCCAAATTTAGCTTGTTTGGAAGCTAAATTTGACCCTTTGGGCACTATTTATTTATTGGTTTATTTCTATACCGCCCAAAAGCCCAAGCTCTGTGAGCGGTTCACAAAAATTAAAACCACAAAGCGCAGCATAAAACAATATAAAATATGAAAGCTTAAAACCACAATATAACAGTACAACCAGAATAAAACCTAGCAGCAATGCAGAGATTTAAAATACAGATTCAAAACACCAAAGCTAAGAGACTAGGAAGCTAAAATGCTAAATACTGGGAGAATAAAAAGGTCTTCACCTGGTGCCAGAAGGAGCACAATGTAGTTGCCAGGCAAACCTCTCTAAGGAGCTCATTCTGCACCTGAGATGCCACAGTAGAAAAGGCCCTCTTCCTGGTAGCCACCTGCCACTCTGGAGCCACTACGGAGTGCCAAAGGGGTTAAATTAGCTTGGAAATAAGCTACATTTAACTATTGTAGCACTGGGCAGTGCCACAGAGCAGTTTCAGCTTCTTTTCCCAGGCACCTTGTGGTGCCCCAGCCCCACAGACTGTGAACCATGGCCTCAGACCTCCAGACGTTGCCCACTCCTGCTCCAGCAGATGAACACCTAAGAAAAGATGGTGGCCAGGACTGGCATACCAATGGCCACTGCTTGCAGCAGGCACAAGAAACTGAGAATTGCCCTGCCTTGGCCAAATAGTAAGGCCGCCCTTCCTGGCAAAATAACTGAGTGACAAAATTCTACAGCAGTGGCAGGATGCCACTAGAAAGAAATACATTTCTCAAGACTGCATTTTGGTTTTGCAAACATTTGCCCTCCAGCTGGGTCACTATGGCTGTGCCATCAGGATCAGGGACAAAAGGAACCTGCTCCCAGTTTGGTGGTGATCCGTCATTCTAGAAACTGGTGACAATTTCTATTGAATCAGTTCAGAATCGGAAAAGAATGGGTTCAAGAGGTGAACCGCAAAGGTGTAACTTAATATGTATACCTTGCCATTAATCCGTTAACTCATTTCTACCTTGTGCTATTTGTTACCTTTTCAATCTGCAGGAGAATCAAGCATCAGGAACATAACCCTAAGGCTTAAAAATTGATCCTTTGCTTTGTTTCCTTTTCCTTTTCCTCCCCTTCTTCCCTGGTGGAAAGCATTATAAAGAACTGACAGCCAGCTTTGCAAGAGGTTTCTCTCTACTGGGGGCAACACTCGCCTGACAAAGAGTTGAGAAGCAGTTGTACATTTTTCTTTTTATGAAAAATAAAGTGCAGGATCTCATAAAGGCCAATTGTTTGGAGAACTCAGTGAGCTAAACATACCTGGATCCTTGCAACCACAGCCTGGGGCTAGCTCAAGCTTATGTTGTGGCTCTCAGTGAAAATTAATGGTGTGCCGTCCTGCACCTTGTTTTATGTAGTGGGTCAGAGTGGTGTTTTGCCTCAAAGGTTTTCCTCATTGCATTTCCTTTTTCCACACAAGTGAATGGCAGAGTGGCCACTTATACATCACCCCGAAAGAGGATGTATAACATTTGCATATGCTAATTTATATGTATAGATCACATTGAGAAGTAATTTCTATAACTGAAATAGAAATACAGCACAACTCACCACCGTGCTAACTGGGTGGGCATCTTTAAGGCCCCTGCACTTCCTTCTTGGTGCTCTTTATCTTGAAACTAGACTTGGTCTGGGCAGCCCTTCAAACAGAGGACACCTTCAAAAAGAGGACTGCTTCTTATGGCCAGTCAAATAGAGAATGGTCTTCTGTGACATAGGACCCATAGCCACCCTAAGAGAGAAGGGGCGTGTGAAGGTTTCAGGCCTACAGAGGAAAAGGGGGAAAAGATCAGGCTTAAAGGCCTGGATTTTTCTGTTGAGAAGGGGCAACCCTGAGAGGAGCAATTTCATTTCTCTGGTTATGTGTCAGTTTCATTTCTCCACTTAAGTTTCATTTCTTCAGTTTTGAAGCAGTACTTTTGGTGTTGAGGGAGGACGGTAAAGAGTGAGTGAGCTAGTAAGAGCAGAGACAGACTGAGCCTGAAGTGAGAGCAGAGTCTGAAGAATGAGCAGGAAGAAGCAGCCTAGAAAAGTCTAAGGACAGTGAGGGCAAAGGAACTTGTGGTTTGCAAGTTGTGTAAATACCTGTAGTTGTAATTTGTTTGCTTTAAATCTACTAGTAAACTGTTGTGGTTAAACATTGTGTCTAGAGTGTCTGTCACCCCACATCTACAGCCTAAACCCGATGTTACTGGGAAGGATAAGTTTAAAGGAAGGAAGGTGGGACTCTTAAGGAGGCAAGAGATCCTTACGGAGTTGCTCAGGGGGTCTAGGTCATAAGTGGTATCTTGACAGGAAGTAACTTTCAAGGTGTTGGTTATCAGAGTTAAAGCCATGAATGGTTTAGGAGTGGGACTTTCTGTACTCAGGGATCTGCTTTGTGTCCCACTTCATTGGGAGTCTGTTGGCCAGAGAGACAATACAGGTCCTTCTCTTTGTCAGTGCCCACATCAGCCTTCCCCAACTTGTCCTCCAGATGTTTTAGACTTCAGCTCCCTGCACTTCTGACCATTGGCTATGCTGGTTGGGGCTGATGGGACCCTAAGTCCAAAACATCTGGAGGGCACCAGGTTGGGGAAGGCTGGCCTAGATTATGGAACTCATTGTTGCTAGAGAACTAGCAAAAAGAAGCATAAGAAGCTGTGTTATGCTGAACCAGACCATTGGTCCATCTAGCTCAGTATTGTCCAGACTCACTGGCTCTCCAGTATTTCAGACAACAGATATCATGGACTGAGCCTGGCATTTTCTGCCTGAAATGCAAAAGCATGGGCTCTACCACTGAGTTACAAAGAGGAAGTCCCCTCAGTGTTGTCTCAGACATTACTTTAATTTAGGGATGTAAGAACTCACCCTAGCTCGGTTTCTCTGGGCACTTGCTGAAGCAGCGCCCCTGCTCGCACCCCCGCGGACCTGTGCTCGGGCTGCCCACAAGCTCAGCGAGTTCCACGGGCTCACCACAATCCCGTCTAGTGAGCGCCCGCCATTTTCATGCCTTTGATTTCTACGTAAAGCAGGAAGTTAAAAAAGTGTGCATATTTAAATATGTGCAGTTTGGAGCTGGGAAAGCTAAATAAGTGCAATATTAGAGGTATAATCCCTCTATCAAAGGCACGAAAATGGCGGGCACTCACTGAACTGGATTGTGGTGAGTCCTGGAGAGCGTGAGCAGGCACGAGCAGGGGGTGAACAAGGAGCGTCTCAGCAAGCACAGCCCGGGGGTTGCAAGCGGGGAGAGCCCGACAAATTCCTGGACCCAGTCGGGTGCCTGTGACTTCCCTACTTTAATTACATGATTAGCAACCATGCCTGTTTTTGTTTTTTTCAATAATACTCATCTTGTCATGGGGGCAGGGTCATAAGGACTACAGTGCAGGTGAAGGGGAGATTTAACTAGAGCTGTGCCGAAACGGTCTCTCAAAGTTCTCCACCCTATCTGTGGGCAGAGAAATTGGGGAGATATCGTCATGAAATTTCTCCAGCGGGAGGAGAAATTTTCAACAGTTTCTCACAGATAGGGCTCACCATTGGCAGGGCTTGTAGCATAAGGTCTTTCTTTTTTCCTAAGGGTTTTTGTTTTGTTTTTGTGCTGCTACTGCACGTGGCCACAGCCTCAATTGCGCTGGCAGGCCAGCCCTCATTTTGCACCCACCAAAATGCAGGTGTGAAAGGTGCAGTGTTGTATACAGCTCTAGGGAAGAGGTGGAGCGAATACTGTGCTAAAATCTGTCCTCCAATTTCCTGAAAGTTTTCTGGCCCCATAAAAGAGGATTCCATTGTTCTGCCTCATTCTCATTTTACAATGTATTTTTTGTGGTGTTTTTGAGTTACTTGAGCACTGTGAGGAGGCCGAGGGATGCCATGTGTGTGTTTTCTTTCTATTACACATCTCCCCATTGTTCTGCAGCCCCCCGGGCTGCCTGTGCTTCCTGATCTGAAAAGCCCTATGGGAGGAGTTACCTCATGATGTCTTCTCCTGGGCTTTAATTGAAGTGTGCAAAACTGTGGAGGCCAACACAGGCTGCTTGTACAATGAAGGACAGGACACTTGTGCATACTCCTCAACCACCTCACAAGTAAGGTAAGCACAAAACTCTAGAGAATTTCTCCAGAATGTTCTTCTCCTTTGAATTTCTTTTGAAAGCAATTTCTTTTCTATCAAAGTGAATGAGAATGGTCAAAAAAATGTCGGAGATGTGTTTGTCACAGCACTTGATTTAGCCCTTCTCTTCTCAACTTTGATCCAGATGAAAATCATCCCCCACACAGCACAGCAATTAGTATTAGGGGGAAAAGAGCTCCCACTGGCACCAATAAACACTTTTTTTCTAATGCAAATTGTTGCTGGGTGGTGGTGGTGGTGGTGGGATTCACTGAGGTCACAGCTGGGGAGGGAAGAGTTAAACATTCTTTGTTTCATCCTAATTAAAATAACCTCCTCCGCCATGCCAAGTATTACATTTTTTAGAACCCCAGGTAATTGCGCAATACAAGTAATGTCTCATTTGGCTCTCATTTTGTGCATGTAGACAACAATGTAAAACAGCCATATTTACACATGTTTTTTCTGGTATCGTTTCTGGTCTCTGGTGATTTTTGATGTTTTTGATATCTTCTGTTGTTGTTTTAAGATTTGGGGCATTCTGCTGGCATTGCTGATGTTGAATTCTTTTTATGGTTTTAGTGTTGTTATATGATTTGATATTTTTAGGTATGTTATTAGCTGCTAGGTGCCCTTTTTAGGGATGAAGATGTAGGATACAAATCTATAAATAAATAAGCAAACAAACATATTCTTCCTTTCATTTGTGTGGAATGAGGAAAAAGGGGCTGCTGCACTCAGGATAAATGGAGAAGAGAGAAAAATTGCCTTCATAGCTAAGATTATGTTGTTCCGCCGGTGGGGTGGGGGCTGGACAAAGGCCAATTTTACCCCCTTAGAGCAGTCATTCCAAAACCATGTGCCAGGGCACAAAGAGGTGCACTCAGAGAATTAATTGTCAGTGTGCTGTGCGAAATAATATAATTAAATTGCTAATGATTCCTGTGAGCTTGAAGTAGTACCCATTCACAGAGGAGGTTGCTCATTGTGTCTATGCACGATTTACTGCTCTGGCCTTACCTTATTCCAGTCCTCCTTTGCTGGGGCAGGTAGGTAATTCTGCCATGTCTCTCCATCATGGGCAGGAAACTGGGGTGAGCCAGGAGCTGGGGACCAAAAGCCATGGGACAAAGCAACCTGAAGAATAACAAAGGATACAAGAACACACCTGAGCTCAGGAAGGCCATGCTGCTCAAGCAAGGTTCAGGAAGCCCTCTTATTCTCCTTCCTGTTTAGGAGGCTCCAGTGCTAGTCTGGTGGGCAGGGCCAGACCAGAGCCGTAAGGTACTTTTGCCACCTGCAGTTCAGTGGTTCAGCAGATGGAGCCATCTCACACAGAGATCTAGCAGTTCCTGACAGATATTCAGAGGGACCTGAGGCAGAAGAATTGCCTGTCCACTTTCAGAGGAAGTCGCTAATGGAATCTAACTAAGAGGCAAGTCCAGAATGATGTCTTATGGAGAAACACAGGAGGGGGGCACCAATCCTTTCACACTACTTTACCCTGATACGTGTTTTGACCATTTCATATATAAGATTCAAATGCGCCTCTGTTCTTCATTCAGGAAAGGAACTGTGCCTCAACTATCAGAAGTATTTCTGCCCTAGAGGGTTTCCCTATAAGTTGGAGTCCTTGGAACTCTTCTACCCCGGGCAGGCACCTGCATGGCTCATCAGGTTGGTGGTGGTCCTCCTACTGCAGCTTGTTGTCATCTGCATAATGAATGAATAAGCCTGGACCTGAAATAGATGTGGTGGCACTTACAAGAACCTAGTCCACATGACTTCTTCATTATCAGCCTGTCAGATAGAAATATATAGGGAGGCAATTTCTAAATCTAGTCACAGGCTGATTTAACTGAGTTTGCAGAGAGGTTCTGCATTACGTGGGAAATGAGAGTTGATGATGGTTCAGAAGACAATGCTCTGCTTCTTACCTATATACCTGATCTGAGTGAAAATGTGTTGAGGACAACTGGGCATCTCCTGTCAGGTACCCAATACAACCCCAAGTGAGGGGAAATCAAGGTTATGGTGTATTATTACAGCTAAGCCTGACTCCTCAGGGCTTCAGTCCCATGTCAAATGTGTAACTATATTAAGAAGGAGTTACTTAAGATGGGACGAGGTTTGGAGTGCTGAGACATCTCAGATCCATCCATTCTAGATGCACAGTTCAATAAGCTTTATGTAGTGGAAGAAAATGCATCAGAAATGGGACAAGATAGTGGCATGTGATCAAGTGACATTGTACTCAACTTGTGCTCAGACCTGTTCAATGGATGTGCCTAATTAGAGAGGAGCGGAAGTTCCCTTCCCATCCCCACTGCCACCATCATCATGGTGATGAAGCCCTGGCTCACGTGACAGACTATAGGATGCATAATTTTTAAATGTGAACCAAAGACAGGATCCTTCTAGAACACACTGCTATGGATTGAGCTCCCCTTAGAAGGAACCTTCCATTAGTGGGATTTGCTGGAAGACCAGAGAAGTCACTGCAACATGAATAAATACAGTATGTACCTGAAAAGTAAGAAGTATATTTTTAAAATACAGCAAATTTGGCTTTCAGTGTACAATGGTCCTAATCCAGATTCAGTTGCACCACCGGATGGTGTTGTGCCTCCATGAAAGAGGAACCTTCATTCCCTGCCATATTGAAGTGCAGAGGGGAGCATGATCCCCATAGCCAATGTGTAGCGCACAGGTAGTGATGTATATCTAAATCTGGATACCCAGATACATCAAAGGCCCAACTACATTCAGTTTGCATGTCTGTAAGAATATATCGTGCTCTTCATGTGAGTGCAAAAATGTCAGGAGATTTGTCAAAAGCTTGGCAGATTCCAGGGTGGTGATCAGGATTTGTGTCAGTATCACAATATTGGATTCAATATGTTTCCAAGCCAGCAACAAGAATAAAGCGTAAGAAGAACATCCCTGGCTATTGTATAGTTCCTGACCATAATAAGCCACCTTGGAGATCTAAATGATGGAAAGGTGGGATATAAATCCATCAGTCAAACCAACCAACCAACCAACCAACCAACCAACCAACCAACCGCAAGACTGTGAAAAGACACAAGAGAACTCTATATAGGCAGTTCTCAGTGTTCTCTTTGCTACTATCTCCCAACGTTCTATTACATTGTACCATAACTAGGGATGTCTGTCACCAGGCATTCTGGCCCTTTGGGGGCTTGTTAGACTTCTGCAGTGTGGCTGAGTTGGCTTGTTTTTGTGAGTCGAGCTGTACAGTTTCCCTGAGTTCTGGGGACTTTTAACACATTATTTTTGTCTCAGCCATAATTTGCGCAAATAGAGATTCACACAAATTACAGCTGCAAATTGTGCAAATCAGCATAATTTGCACAACATTTGGCTGTAAATTGCACAAATGTGCATAATTTGCAGAAATTATGGCTGAAATATGTGCAATGCACAGCTGAAATTGTGTATTTTTACACAAAAATAATAATTTATGGAAATTCCACCAGCTGGCCCAACTTGTTGTGTGCCAAACTGGCAGAAGTTGGCCAGCTGGCAGAAGACAAAATGGACTCGAGGGGGGGCGAGCTGACAGAAGCTTGTCGAGCTTCCCACCACAGCCGGATTCCTCCAACATCCCTAACCATGAGTAAGAGAAGGGATCCAGGTTAGCACTATTCAGATAAGGGTTAACTTGTTTCTCAGTGGCTGCCAATGAGCTCTGTTGAAAAACGTATATGGGTTTCCATCTAGCCCACAGCTGAGAGTGGCCATCTTACTGTAGGAGCTCTCAGGAGCTGCATTCCAGGGGTGGGCGGGGCCAGAGGCAAAATGGGCAGGGCCAGCAATACCAGCATATTTTAAGTTAAAGCTCTTATTGCCAGCCACTGAGCCTTAGGAGAGGTGTTTTGACCTTTTAGAATGGGGGAAAACTGCACACAAGCTGGGAAACCACCAAACAGTTGTTAGTTGGGAGGCAAGGGGAACCCCAGAGGGGCAGCTTGGAACTCTAGGAGGGTCGGAATTGTCCCCCCAGCCTAAGGTTCTGCACTCATGATTTAGTCAGCAGAGGGGGCATGAATGGGGTGTTGAAAAGCCCTGGGCCTCTCGCTCTCTCCTTATCAAATGTGGCGGGTGTTTCACTAGTAAATCACAATCCCCTGCGTCATATACTTTTAACGTATTATAAATGTGATTCCTGTAAAAGAACTGGAGAAGACATTCCTTCTGTTGGGTGTGTGTGTGTTTGTGTGTGCGTGTGAGACATAAATCACAGACCATGGGTAGTATCCAGCTTGGCCCCAGTGCTAGTGGTAATGATGCTGCCAGTGGAGACTGGTGGCTCCGATTTTGGTGGGGCTGTGAATCCATTCTGGGTTTCAGTCAGAACCAGCCAGAACTCTAAAGGAGCTATCCAAGGTGCTGAACCCTATCCCCCAAATAGGTTCAGCATCTTGGATGGCTCCTTTAGAGTTCTGGCTGGTTCTGACCAGAATGGATTCAGAGCCCCACCAAAATCAGAGCCACCAGCCTCCACTGGATGCTGCACTAGCGTAAACCAATGCTTGCACAATGGATCGAACATTGGGTGGGGCAATGAGGAAAAGTAGCCATTTGCCACTAAAAAAAGATCACCCTTTTCCTCATTGCCCTGTCAAGTGCTAGCTGCATTGCACAACCGCTGGTGTGCGCTTGCACAACATCAGTAGCACTCTCGCTGGGGCACAGTTGGACACTATCCCATGTGGATGTTCTTGAAATGCAACAGTGCTAATTGCAACATTACAGAAAAGCAGCATACTATCCACAATACCACTGACGTTTGTGCGATAAATCTGCAGCAGGAGTGACATCAGCACTCTGAGAGATGAGGCATCACTCAGGCTTTGCAACAAAGAATATTAAACTTCTTTGATTTGTGTGCACGTGTGTTGAACATTCATAATGAAGGAATTAGTAGTGAAAATCTACCAGATGGTGTAGCTATTGTCCTTGCTATATTCCAAAGAATAATGGATTTTGTTCTCCACAGTTTAAATGCTGTTGTCATTTAATTTACGTATTGATAATAAATAATTGTACTAAAAGAGGCTTACATTTTAAGAAAACCTTTTCTCCAAAAGTTGCGACCAAAATCTAGGCACTGGAGAATAAAAATGGATTGTGGGATGGCTGCTCACTTCAGGCCTTATTTGGTGTTGGGGGGAAAATACTGAGGAGACAATATTTCAAAGCCTACATTGAAATTAGGGCTGCAAGCAACAGTTAGATCATCCAATAAAACAGATGTGCCCTGATTAATTAGGTAAGGTTTTCTTTTTTGTTTTTAAATTGCTCTTTCTAATACAAATGCTTCCCCATAAAATAGCAGGCTGCAGGGCCTTCTTAAAGGAGTCATTCACCCAGCACCTACAAAGGAATGCCTCTTCTAAGGACATTCCTCTTCTAAGAGGGTGCCTGCTGCAACACATTTGGACACCTTCTAAAAACAAGGATGCACTTTGGTCAATGTTATTTTATTCAGCAGTTCATATTTTTATCTTCTTCCTTTTCTTCAGCTGAAATGGCTCCCAGAGCAGCTTACATAAAACCAATACAACAAGACATTCTCTACCCACAGGCTTACAGTCTAAAAGACATGACTTGAAAGAAAAACGGGATGGGGACGGAAGAGGAATAAAGCAGAGGAGTCTGGTGGCTCCAATTTCGGTGGGGCAGTGATTCCACTCTGGGTTTTAGTTATAACAAGCCAGAAGTCTGAAGGAGCTATCCAAGGTGCTGGAGCCATTTGGGAAATAGGGTTTAGCACCTTGGATAATTCCTTTAGACTTCTGGCTGGCTGTAGCTAAAACCCAGAATGCAATTCTCATCCCACCAGAATTGGAGCCGCCAGACTCCCCTGGAATAACGCAAACTCAGTACCAGTACTCCAAGTTAAATAGTAGTTCTTATAATGACCAGCTGAAATGGAAATAGTTCAGGGTGAGGAAGAGCTCAATGGATTTGGTCTTTCAGCAGGCCTGACAGAATGGCTCTTCTCATCTCCCTCTGCTGCAGCCTGATGGAATTAATTGACTAAGGGCACAGTCCTATCAGATCCTCCCTGGGTACTGATAAGCTTCTGAACTCAGAGGCTTATGTGTATCCAGTGCAGAGTGCATTTTAGCTAGATGGGCGTTTTCATTCATCTAGCAGAGGCTTCGGGGGGGGGGGAAGGAGGCTGGGGACAGCTTCGATCCCTCCGTCCCCAGTTCCCTTCCCTCCCCACTCACTGGCGCACTCCCTTTTCCCCGTCTCTGTGCTCCATTTTGCAAGTGCAGAGAGGTAGCTGGTGTGGTTTCTCTCCACAATGGCTATGGGGGAGGGGAGCGTAGTTTCCTGGCTCCGAGGTTGGAGCCCTGTTTCTGGCCTTGGATCCAGAAACAGGGGACATAGGATTACTCCCTCTGATTTCTTCACTTGGGCAACAGCCCTCATTTAAAAATGCATGTTTAAATACTATAGCCCCAATCTGGGGAGTAAAGATTGCAGCGTGAGCTTGCTTACTCACTACTGTGCTTGAAACCTCTCCCTGTAAAGTGATCGATGCTACAGCATAGAAGGGGTGGCTCACAGTGTGTGAGACTGTGCATGCACCCCACATTGCTGGAAGTAAGAATCTTCACCCATGCAATGCACTTATATGCTTCTGCTAATGGAGACCCATGAGACAAACCCTGTTTTGGCTTGCAGATTTCTCTCACTGGATTTGGGCACATGACTTCTGTCCAAAGTCACTCTGAGCACTCATGTTACAGGCTTTCCCCCTTCACTTCAATGGAGGGTGGTACCTCTTTCCAGAGAAAGGAATACTTGCGTAGGCTGGCCTCCCACAATGATGTGATTGGGGAAAAGCCTTGCCCAGGAGCTCCATATATACATCAGAACTGCAGTGAGCTCAAGGAAATCTTGTACTGAGTTTTTAGATGGCAACTCCAAAGAGTTAATGTGCTTAAGCATATGGTGAACATGCCCAGTGAAATCAGTGGCTTTGGCTGAATTGCCCCTGTATGAATTACTTCGAAGAAATTAAACAGCATGTACTTGCAATTTTAATAACTTTTCGTTAAAATATTATGATAAACAAAACACAAAATTAACTTCAGTGAATATTCCTCTGTGTGTAAGGCATGGCACTTTTCCTAATTAATTTCTTTCAGCATTGAGCATTGATTTGCAAAAGAATTGGGGTCTAACATACACCACGCTTATGACAGTGTAAACAGAATTTATATTCACCTTTTTTTTCGTGTATTCCCTATAATACACCACTGGTGGGCAGCAGCCAAGTGCAATGTGGCTGACTATGCCTGAAAGATCAAAATGTAACTTTGCACAAGCCTACATAAAAATGATCTGGAACCTAGACACTGTGTTTTGCAAATAGGCATTCTTGCTATCCAGTGTTGCAGTTTTCAAAAAATCATGACACCAGGCTGGTAACAGTCAGTGAACACTGAAATAACTCAAAATACTGCAGCAAAGATATAGCAAAGGCAAATATAGTCTTACATGACAATTGAGTGTAATAAGAATTGAAAGCTGTAATAAATATCAACAAATATTCCAAATGCACTGAATTTCCTAATGTTATCATTCAAATTCGAAATGAGATTCTTAAAGTGCAGAATTTGAATTCGTGCTTTAACTATGCTTTTTTAAACCTTAAAATTCAAGGGCTTAAGACTTTTTTGGTTTCTCTTGGTTGATTTGGTTTGGTAGGCTCCAAATATGAAAATTCTGTTTATCATGACAAATAAAGAATAATCCCCTCCACTTTAATATTGAATGCCAAATATTAAATACAAGTGCAAAATACTGTAAAATATTATATAATAATGGTTTCAAACTTTCTTCAGGGGAACCTGAATTCCATGAAATCCTATTGAACTTCCTCAGTCAGAAAGTCATTAATGGTGTACTGGCTTCCCTGGAACACATCATGCCCACCACCAGCCAGGATCTTCTATAATTCACAAGCACAGGGTACTATTGGGTGTGATCTACTGTACACAGCTAATTCATAATGGGAGATGTGACAGCCCAACAGTGTACTGCATGAACTGATTATGCACCCTGGGACATATGCCCAATTCACCTGCAACAAACAGAGCTCCTCGACAAGTGGAAAATTTTCCCATGAAGGCCGAAGCTCTGAAAAAGTGCTGTGATATACCACTGCATATCAGCTATCAGTACTCTCAAATACTACATATCACTGCATGTCAACTATCCTTCAGTGACAGTTGACATGCAAAGAGCCTTCAGTGTGGTGGCCCCTTCCTGTGGAATTCCCTGCCTTTGGAATTCAGGCAGGCTGTGTTGCTTCTGGTGCCTCCTGAAGACATTGTTATTTTGGGTTACCAGCCACAGTTTATCAAGACTTGGTTTGTTAGAACTCTGTTCTTAATTTTTTTAAAATTACTTTAACGTGGTGTTTTTATTCTTTTATCCTGTTTTGCTGGTCACTGCTCCAAGATCTTTGGATGTGGAGTGGTATACAAATATCGTAAATGAATAAACTATCAAATAGTATGAAATATCAATGGTAAAATATCAAACACTGAACTCAAATATTACTGAGTGTCAAACAGAGAAATCTAGTATTTAGTGAATATCTGACAAATATTTGAGTATTCCAAGACTATCTGGAGAACATTTGACTTCAAAATTCACAAAGGAGATTTTTGGAGGCCGGGGTGGGGTGGGGTGGGGGAGACAATTAATTCCAACTTTAGTAACAGACACCATTCATCCACAGATGAGCTCTCCATGGGATCAGAATAGATCTCAATTTAGCCTCCTTTTCCTCCCTCCCCCTCCCTGGTTGGCTGTCAGCTGCTCCAGAGAGCATGGATATCTCCTGAGAGCCCTGGGAAGGAGAGGCGGGGATTTGTACACAGGAGGAATGTGTGGGTCACCTGTTGAAATAACGATCAATGTGCTGCAGCGTGTATGTGCCCGATGCCATATAGTCAAGGGCCAACAGCAAAGGGGAAGGGAGAAAAGACGACATGTATGAGCCCTATGGCAATAATCTTCCCCCCACACACACACACACATTTCACCTACATTTAGGAGGTGATGAATTCTGTCCAAAGTTTGCAGTTCTCAACTATTAACTGGGTCACAGTAGAGAAAGATTGGTCAGACTCCAACAGGGTGCTTATGCCTCCGCCGTTTCCTTTCTGCCCCACCAATTCCCTTCCATGAGTGGTGGGTCCCACTAATTCCATTGTGCAAACAGGACCCACTGCTTATGCAAGGGAGATTTAGTGCTTCCTAAGGGAAGCCCACAAATGAGTGGAAACACTCATTTCTGGAAGGAGGCAGGTTGGCAGAACTTCCTTATGTGAGCTCCACCAACTTGTCTCCTTCCAGACATGGGCATTTCCACTCATTTTGGACTGCCCCAGAAGCACTAAATCACTGTTGTGCAAGTGGTGTGGGCGGGGGGCTCTTGTGCAATGCAATTGGTGGGGTGTAAAAGAATCAGTGGGGAGGAAGTACACCATTGGATTCTGCCTTTGGGGTCCAAGCAATTTTAAAAAACCCAATGTCCTAGACATGTGCCCTTTTCCCTGCTCAATATTTTTAAAGTCACAAATATGGTCATTATCAGCTGTCATCAGATGAACTTGGGATTCAAAACCAAGAAGAGATTGCTAAAATATTATCTAATCAGAATATTATCTAAAATATTATCTAATTGGAAGAATACATATTTGTATAGTTACAAGATTCTAAGTTAAAAGTCCGTTTCCAACACCAGGTTCTGAGGCCTGGGAGGCGGGCAACTTCTAGGAGAGTCTTTCCCAACCTGGTGCCCTCCAGATGTTTAGGACTTCAACTCCCAGCATTCCTGATCATTGGCTGTGCAGGCTGAGACTGATGGAACTTGTAGTCCAAAACATATGGAGGGCACCAGGAGGTTGCGGAAGCCTACTGTGGGAGGCCCAAGCATATATTTTCCAGAACAAAGAAACAGGAGAAACAGCAGACTATCCAAATATGAAATTACACCAATATGAATCTAAAATCTGAATCCCCCAAGTGTGGAATTTCATCCTTTAATAGGGAGACCACTTCAGGTTTGGGCAAAAGGGCTTCACCACCACCACCGCTCCTCCTTTGGGATGTAAACTATCAATATCACAAGATCACAAGGCTTGTGAAAAACTAACCAGAGCTGGGCAAGTCATGAATGATGTCATACAATCAAGCTGAGGCAACCAATTCCTGTCTGGTAACAACCTGATTAATATTTGAATTAGAATTCCAGGAAGGATAAGAAGGACACTTGTCACCTCCCCGAGGGAGTCTTGATCAGTTCCCTCCAGTTGTTGCCTAAGTCAGGGCTGGGCAGAAGATAGATCAAGATCTACTGGAAGATCTTTGAGTGATTTGCAGTAGGTCTCCAAGAGTTTCTGACCCCTGATATTTATCGCGAGCAAGTAATATTGCCAGAAAACAATTGCTATCATAGCTGGCCATGTGCTACATACTTATCTCTCAGCCTCTGTTCCTGATCTATAAAGTAGAAGTACTAACTGGTAAAACAGAAGTACTAATTGGACCAGGTCTTTGCTAAGCTCTCTGCTGGCCAGGTTTAGAACATTGTGTTAGAATCCCCAGTCTCTTGTAACTCATATGTAGATTTGTATATTATTTATCCCTATGTATGGTTCATGGGGTGTAGTAGATAATTGACTCTGCCCCCTGAGCCACTGTTTTATGTCTGGCTCTGGGTGGTAGACCTCAGCATTCCATTCGGGGTGGGGGGAAGATCCCACAAGCCAGTTTACCTGGCTCTGGCCTAAGTGACAAACACAGAGGTACACAGTCGACTAGGACTGACTCTTCTAAAATGGCATTTGGGCCTTTTATCATGTCAAACTGGCTGACATTGCCAACAGGGTCAATTTAGGCCCACTTCATCACACATGTGATGGTTCTTGACACAGTTCTGTGGGTGAAGCTAGGCAAGCCATCAGTAGCAATGTACGCTGCCTATTGATCGAAACTGGACACCAGATGCAAATTTTTCGGAGGAAGGGTGGGATGGCCATGACATGAGGGAGAGAAAGGAAGTGGGGCCACTATCAGTTCTGCTGAGAAGCCAGGTCCATCAGGCTGAGGTGAGGAAGGAAAGGGAAGCAGGGCCAGTCCACTGGCCCTGCCGAGAGACCAGCAATACTTGGCTCCTCCTCTCCTTCAACTATATGCACTCCAACTGCTAGTAATAAGAACTTCCAAACTAAGAAATAATGCCTGAATTTGCTTTCTTCCTCTTCCCTCTGCATTCCTTCTCCTTTTGTGGGGTGTCTTTCAGATTGCAAGCTTTTCTTCTTATTGATCATTATTAAGCTGCTCTGAGATCCTATTTCAGCTGAAGAGCAGGGTAAAATGCAGATGATGATGATACAAAAATAGATACAAAAAATAATAATTTTGAGACAAATGGGCTACTGTACATTTTCTAAAATGTTCTGAAACCTCAGGGCTGATTCTCACAAGCCACAATCATGTATGATATTGTGAAACATGATAATAATGATTTTCACACAGTCACAATAAAATACAAAGATCTATGAACTTGACTAGACTTGGAAGTGGTTGATGAGTTGCTGTTGTGAAACATGCTTATGATTCATGAATAAGTTTTTGTATGAAATAGATTAATGAACTGGCCTTCCACTGAGCCTCCAGGAATTTCAGCGGATCAGTATTTTGCAACTAATACCCATGTAGGCCAATGTCACCAATATATTATCATACAACTAATGCCTATGCCGGTTTGCATGTAGTGACAACCCTGAGTATGGGTTGAGTATGGGTTGTTGAATCCCAGGTTTTCATTACATGCAAACCCAGAACTATGACTATGAGTTGTTAACTATAAACAAACCAGGAAGAGAACCCATGGTTTGTTGTTGAGTTGTGAACTCTGGGCTGTTTTAACTATGGGTTGTCATTACAAGTGAACCCAGAACCATGGGTTGTTCCACCAGGCTACAGAAGCAGCAGGAAGAATGGTAAAAACAAAACAAAACTCAAAAACACACCCTGGTGCTGCAAAAGCATTTGGGATACAGGGAGGGAGCAAAGGATGAGGGAATCCAGCAATCCAGGAACTGAAATAACCTGCACTTTATGTGAGCATTTGGTAGACAAACCATGGGCAAACTCAGGGTATGACAACAACCCATACTCTGGGTTGTCGTTATGTGCAAATAGGCTGCAATCCTTTACAGACTTACATGTGAGCAAGCCCCATTAAGTTCAATGGAGCTTACATCTGAGTAGGCATGTAATTCTTACATTTAGAATTCTTACAAATATGTGGCTATATGAATCTTTAGCCCTTTCTTCATTGGATTATTATACAATTGTCATAGACCATTCATAAAGAGTTGTTTGCAATGATGATGCTCTCTCTCTGTATGTATGTATGTATGTATGTATATTCAGTTGTTCCTGTAGGTTCACCTGCTTATCTTAAATATATGGCAGCTGCAAAAACCTAGATCCAGCTTTACATGCTTAATTAAATATCTGATTATAACCACAAATATCTGATTATAAAGACAGAGTTAAATATCTCTTTATAAACACAAAACGGCAAGGATCCAACTGGGCCATTTGACCAAAGGTTGTCCCATGGACAACCCCAGATCAGGCATGGACTCAAAATGAGACCTTGAATGAAGAATAATCCATTGACATCAGTTCCTCATCTCAAATACAGGAGAAAGACTCACATATTCCATAGGGTTGTTGTAAGGATTAATGGTTGTTTGAAAGCAATCTTCATAGGAAAAAGTGACACATAAATGATTTCATTTGTATTATTAACCCAGTTATGAAAACACTTTTTTAAAAAAGCAATGTTAGATATTAGATGACATGAGAACCTCATTGGAAGAATTGATTGTACAGCACAAGTATAGGATGTGAGATGGGGCTGATGAGTGCCTAAACCTTAATGCAACTCTAGTCCTGCTTATTTGGATCCAGCACGTGGCCTCATCTGGGGCTACAAATCCTCACCTATATCAGACACATCTATGAAGTTCAGTGAGGGCTGGATGCACATTGTGATGAGCACCTAGATGGCACATTACCCATGCATGTGGATTTGCCTTGCTGGATTGGGGTGTTTCCAGTCTAAACTTCACCTCCAAGTGTATTTGCCTTGCTTAGCATCCTTAAGCATTCTTTGTCATTTGCCTAATGTACTGTGCCACAAATAGAAATCAGGAGAAAGTACAGGACAGACTATTTCGTGTAAAAAAATAAATCTGGTCTATCTTTTAAAAACCCAACTCAAATGATGCCTACAGTGGAGTTTAAACCTTTTTTGTGGAATTTGGAATTGGTGGGATTGCTACATTCCTACAGTGCTGAAGGTTACAATCATTTTTCTTTACGTGGCTGTATGAGATTGTGCTGTTGCTGGCAGAGTTAGATCAGACTCAGTTATCCACATAATCATGAGCAAGACACAGCAGGCACCCTGGGAAGGGTCTTCTTCACCAAACTGACATGATGAGCCAATTCCTTGGTAATTTTTTCTCATGAGTTCACTTGAAAAGGTGAGGCCCTGAGTGCCCTCATTTCCACAGAAACGAGCCTGTAACAGTGCAATCCTATACATGCCTATTCAGACGTGAACTCAGTGGGGCTTGTTCCCATGTAAGTCAGTAAAGGATTGCAGCCTAGAGCTGTTACATTATCATTTCAATCTAATCTTGAATGTGTTTCTCCTGGAAAGAGTAAAAATTCTGTGGAAAAGTTATGTAATGACTTTTGTGTAGTCAATACAGTCCTGGTTTATATATCACCAGGCTGCCAAGTGCCTTCCTGCAACAAAGGAGAGGCCATGCCCCCTCCCTCCACCAGTTGCCCCCTTCCAGATGTTATGTGATGCTGTTGCATTGGTGTCCTGCTTGTAGGTTTCCCTTGGGCAGCTGGTTGACCACTATGTGAACAGAATGCTGGTGTACAGCCAGTGTGGTGTAGTGGCTGGAGTGTTGGACTGGGAGTCGGGAGATCCAGGTTGTAGTCCCCACTCGGCCATGGAAGCTCACTGGGTGACTTTGGGCCAGTCACAGACTCTCAGCCCAACCCACCTCACAGGGTTGTTTTTGTGAGGATAAAGTGGAGAGGAGGAGGATTATGTATGCCGCCTTAGGTTCCTTAAGGAGGATAAAAGGTGGGATATAAATGAAATGAATGAATGAATGCTGGACTAGATGATTGGCCTTCAGTCTGATCCAACAGGACTCTTCTGATGTTCATGCCAATTGGGAGGGAGAGCAGCACGGTACTGCTTCACCTGCCCCCCATCCTCCCCAATGTAGGAAGGTGAGGAGGACAAGCGAAGCTGGCAGCAAACCTCTCAAGGGATCCCCATCCCTGATTCAAAAAATAATTTGCAGTTATATCATGTGTTTAGAGCATTCATGTCTTTTGCCTTAGTAGGCCTTGCCACAATCCTTTTATTGATCTATTAGCCCCAAACTGTAGATGGAGGATGCAAGACAAGGCTGAGAATTGCCTAAAACCACCTAGAGGATTCAGGGCTGAGGCAAGATTTGAACCAGGAGCTTCCTGGCTCACAGCTCACACTATTATTAACTCCTGCCTATGCACCTGTCTCGCCAGCATCTCTCTCTTATTTCTCACTGAACAACAATAGGTGACTATCAGCATTTGCAATCAATACAGCAGTCTAGAAAGAGCTGCCTATGTGGTACAATTCTGTTTACTGTACTATTTCGGATTGCAGGAGAGTAGGTTGGCATGTTTCAATGATTTCCCATACTATCTACAGCAAAAGCAACACCCCCTCCCAAATCATGGAAAATTATTCTCGTGTGCAAGGCTAGAACATGTTTTCCTGCCATGCTAGTTTACTAAGCACACATATTTCTTTACAGGCAGAGTCATCCCCCATGAACAATCTAGACTGGTACAAGGGTGTACAACAGGAATGGGCAAGGGTTGGGGTTCTTTGGCTGAAGGCTGCATTACTTCCGAGATAATCTCTTGAGGGCCATAT
Organism: Heloderma suspectum; assembly: GCF_057233095.1. Lineage (NCBI taxonomy): Eukaryota > Metazoa > Chordata > Lepidosauria > Squamata > Helodermatidae > Heloderma > Heloderma suspectum. Next base: position 138,429,104 of record NC_139461.1, read on the forward strand.
GCCAGCATTGGGCAGGGCCAGAACTGCAGCCCCCCTCACTCTTTCTCTCTTCCAATGATCACCACCCTCACTCTTTCTCTCTTCTGATGATCACCAGCCCTCACTCTTTCTCTCTTCTGATGATCACCAGCCCTCGCTCTTTCTCTCTTCTGATGATCACCAGCCCTCACTCTTTCTCTCTTCCAATGATCACCACCCCTCACTCTCTCTTCCGATGATCACCACATTCACTCTTTCTCTCTTCCAATGATCACCACCCCTCACTCTCTCTTCCGATGATCACCACCCTCACTCTTTCTCTCTTCCCATGATCATCACCCCTCACTCTCTCTTCCGATGATCACCACTCTCACTCTTTCTCTCTTCAGATGACCACACGAAGGCCTCCTCCCTGCAGATTTCACACAGTGTGCACGGGCACCTGGGGGAGCTAATGGCACATGTCATGTCAGGGGGTGGGGGCTACTCTGTCTAGCCTTGCTCCTGCTCGCATGTTGAAGTAAGCAGTAAGAAGTAATAATCCCTGAATAAAGCATCTGTCTGTCTGCCTTTTGTCTAGATATTGTGTTGGTTCTAGCCTTAGTCATGCTTATCTTAGAGGGCAGCACTTGAAATCAATGGGACTTAAGTTAGCCGTAACTTAACTTACATCCAGTCCCATTGATTTCAGTGGTCTGCTCTAAGTATGACTAAGTCTGGATCCAACTTGAAGAAAGATGGACACAAACACAGAGGTAGAGATACAGAGAGAGAGAGAGAGAGAGCAGACTTTTAAAATTTGACATGTACAATTTATTTTAATTGTTTAAATCTTATACATATTTCATACATTCACATGAATTAATACAATAATAAGAATTCCTTTAGGCACTTCTTCAGGATTTTCTAGCAAAAGAAGAAGAATGCCATTGACCCATTTCCAACCCAACATCAATTTCTCTCAAAAGATGTCATTTCTAATTTGCTTAACACCTTAATTAAATGAAGCTGGCTATCTTGCCAAAAGACTAATAACAGCGAATATCTTGTAAGAGATTTCTTTTGATAATGAGTTCTGGAAGTGATTAATGCTTACACATATGTAAACATTTTCACTATGTCATTAGCCGCTGTGGTCCTAATTTATACAGATTAAGGGGGGACTATGGATTTACATTACATGAGTAATCTATGTGAGGCAGGAACAGTATTTGAATTAGGTGAGAAGGAAAATTTTAATTCCCCCCTAATCTTTTGATGCTATTTATTACAAATATATAAATGGTAATTTTTCTAGTAATATTATAGGAAGTTAAACAAGGGAGACATTTCAGACACAATTCTACTCCATCTCAGTCAGGGGGTCCTTTTAACAGAGGAGCAAAAAGATGTACTTGCTTTTGTTTCAAGATTATCTTTTGATTACATATTATCAATGAAATGTAATTGAGAGACAGAAAAAATAGATAATAATCTTTAATCTGATGACATGCAAATTCAGAGGCTGCTCTTACCAAAATTGGCAGCTGTGAAGTTGTCACTGCCAGTGCTTTCCTACATCTCTGTTCTATTGTTATTGTAGTTGGGATACAAAAGAAACACCTCTGGTTGGGAATGAACAGATTTCCAAGTTTCCACCTGAACAGGATCCCCATTGTTTCCTAATTAACTGTGCCTTATTAAGCCTTCCAGCACGAGGGAAAGAAAAACTGATAAGAATGTATCTATGTTATTCAAGGTAGATTGACGTCCCCTGTAGGGGTTTTGTTTGTTTGTTTTAAAATTAGACACAAAATCCAATCTTCCCACTCTAGCAGTAGCAATCCATATACAGAAACAGGCTGCTCTGCGTAGGGATGTACGGACTGTGTAAAATCTGCTCTGTCTGTGTTTCACGGATTGTCAGGTGCCTTTTGCTCCATCATTCATCCACAGACGGATCCAAATATTTTTTTTGTCATGCGGAAAAATACATAAATAATTACGTAAGTATTGACGTAAGTATTTACATAATTTACCTTAGTACGTAACATTTAGTCTATCATCCCCCATTGCATTCAACATTTCCTCAGCAAAAACTTACATATTTTCCTACAAATGTATATGCATAAATTTCAGGAAAGTAAAAAAATCATCGGGAAGTCCACAGACTACTCTAGAATAGGGATGTACGGATTCTGTAAAATCCGCTCCATCTGTGTTTCATGGATTGCCAGGCACCTTTTGTTCCAGCATCTGCTCACAGACAGATGCAAATTTTATTTCATCATGCAGAAAAAAATGCAAATTAAGTGTAAGAGGGTTTGCTCGCAACAATTTACATAATTTACCTTAATATGTAACATTTAGCCTATCATCCCCCATTCCATTCAACTTTTCCTCAGCAGAAACTTGCATATTTTCCTACAAATGTATATGCGTAAATTTCAGGAAAGTAAAAAAAATCATCTGAAAGTCCACGGACTCCGCGCGGCCTGAGGGGGCGCTCCGCAGTGGATTCTGCAGGTCAGATTCTTAGCAATTCGAGCTCATTTTAGTCCATCTCACCTTTCTCCAGCATCCTTAGCTGTGTGTGGTCTTCCTGTAGCAAGGGTGCAACTGGCTGCTGCACTGATGATGGAGAGTTCATATCTGGCGATGCTTGTGGAGTGATGCATATCATTTGGCCCCTGTCCTGAGATAGCCCCAACCTCAGCAACAGGTCTGCAGCTTTCCCCTACACTTGTGGTCCCAGGAACAGGAATCTGCATCTGCAATATCAATGTCATTCAAATACTAAAGATGTGGCTTATTACTCAGTGCATTTTGTCCACTCACTGGATCCTTGAAAGGCTAATGACCAGCAGCACCCATTCCAGCAGGTTGAAGTAGAGGGAGATAAAAGGAGAAGCAGGGCCATTCTATCAGCCCTGCTGAAAGACCTCTTGCCTTTTTTCTCTCCCCCCCCCCATTCCTCTTTCCTTTTGTGTTATGTCTTTTTAGACAGCATTCCCTGTCCACAGGGTCTATCTTGTTTTTATTTATTCTACAAACAAACCAACACATAATCCCTTTTGAAACATGTTCCACATTTCAAGCATTCAAAGCATAAATTCTCTTATAAGAGCCCTGTAAAGTAGGCCAGCATTATGATCTCTTATGTTGTGGTGGCTGCTGAGGATGAGAAACAAAGGCTCACCCAGGGCCAGTAATGAATTTGTGTCCAAAGTGAGATTTGAACTGGCAATATCCTGGCTCATAGTTCATTCTCTAAGCGACTACGCTACGCTAAGAGGTTGGATCCAAATTTAGTTATGTGCAACTAGGCTGGTAGAAGTGGACTCTCCTCCCACCCCCCACCCCCCCAGCAACCCCAACACCCCCTGAAAATTCTACTCAGAGGATCAAAGTACCCTGCTGAATGAGGTCAGCTCTGGAGACAGGGGCGGAGGAGGAATTCCTCAGATGAAAATTAGATGGAGGCACATTCTGTGATCAGAGCCCTTTCATCAATGGAATGCTGAACCTGGATCCAACCCCAGCTTTTGATATGACCTGGTTACTGGAAAGATTACCTTCTCCCATATAGACCTTTTCAAAGGCCCTGCTCCATATGCCAAGTGAATTGAGGTAAGTGGTTACCAAGGAGAGGGCCTTCTTGGTGGTGGAAAACTGGGTATGGAATAGCCCCTGCAGAGAGGCTCACCTAGGACCCTCTCTATGGTCCTTTTGGCACCAGGGGAAGAACTTTTTATTCCCTAAAACCTTGTGTTTTGAATAAATCTTGGGGGTGGGGGGTGTCAAGGGTAGGCATGGCTGGGCACCTGCTGAGGCCTTGCAGCCCAGCAGGGGCCCACTGACAACACCCTCTTGGAGTTGTGCTTGGTCTTCACCATTGCAACCTGCTTGTTCACCTGACTCTCACTTTGGCCCAGACAACAGTGGTGGTGAGAAGAAGAAGCAGTAGATGCCACTGCCCATTTGCTCACTGGCTCTCTGCCTGCCAAGCAAGCAAGCAAGAAAGCGGTAGCAGTGATGAGAAAGAGGACAACAAGGAGCAATATCAGTGGGTGGCATTGGTGCTGAGAAGGCAGGCTCACAGAGCACAGGGCCCATTGAGAGTTCTCACTGTTTTTAGTGTGGTTTGTAATCTGAGCTGCTACGTGTTCTGTCCTGGAAGTAATGTTTTATGCTGTATTTTTATTTATTCTGTTTTTAATTGAATATACTATGCTTTTATATTGTATTTGTTTTGCTTTTTACCCTGTAAGCCACACAGAGAATATCTCTTGATGGGCAGCAATATGTAAACAAAACAAAAACCCTGTGTGAATTCAGACATGGTCATGACATTTGTAAATACACTGACTTGTGTTGTTGTTGTTTTCCTGTGCCCCTCGAATTACTCCACTACTTGTTTATACTAATTTAAAACAACCATGAACAAATCTACACCTTCTTTTATCCATGCGCTACCTTTTTGATTATTTGACATGGCGATGGGGATTGGAAGAGCTGAATCTTTGATATGTCACAGTTAAAAACACTCCCAGATCAAACTGAAACAGTATTTGTAGCTTGATTTTTACCTGCAGCAAGAACCGCCCAGGCAAATAGCCCAAAGCATATTTAGGGCTGCCCTGCAGTCAACGAGCCACATCAAGTGAGTATACAACGTCAAAAATAAGTCAGCTGGAATGTAATTGGTTTGGATCACAAGGTGGTGCAGTGAAGACATTGGGGCTGTTGGTAAATTACAAAGCCATTCTGACTTCATTTCCTGCCTCCCCGGCCCTAATGTGAATCATTTCCGTAGAAGGTGATAAAGACTGTGGAGGAAATTTTACTTAATACAGATGGACATCTTAAAGCAGAGCGATCTACCCATCCTTCCAATTACCCTACTAGGTGCAGCTTGATATAAAGCAGAAGCAGGAGCCCGGAGGACATAAAGCAAGACAGGGAGAGGAACACAGCTCAGCATGTTTGCAGGAAATCCAATTATTTGTCTGACGCTTTGAATTCAAAAGTGGATTCCGAAAGTCCTAAAGCAATTATGATTTGCCACTGAAAGAGACTGACTTAAGCCAGCAGCTAAACGTTTGTATTGTTTTTGGCTTGTGTGCTCCATTTACACTGCGAGGCCCCTAAAGCACAATCTCTTCAGCGTGGAGCCAAAGTGATTTTAATTTTTAATAGGTCTCTTTTAAATACATTGGTGAAACATACTTCATGGTAGGGACAGAAGAGGCAAAAAATTATCGTTCGTTTGCTCAGTCCTTGTTTTATTTTGCTTCTAATGGGAGCTGAAACTAATTTCTCCTCCCTGAATTTTGATGTCAAATATTCCCTACACATTCTCTGAATATTTTTATATCTGCACTTTTGAAGATAATAGTCAGTTTCAATATTTATCTGATGATATTTGATTTTGATATTTTATATTTAATCGTGAATATTTGACAGTATTAAAAGCTGGCATGAAATGGAAATTAGTATTTGACAGCTGACATGCAGTGGCAGTAGGATTTGGCTTTTTGAGAGCAGGAGCCTCTGACATAAGTGGACTAGAGCAGCATGGGGAGGACATATGCAGCGTGCAACTAATGAATTTGTATTACCCAAAGCGGCCCATAGAGTGTCTCAACAGGAGCATTGCCATGGCTGTAAGGGAAGTTAGGGAACTAGCACTGGTGGTGCGATGTGCCATATGAGGAACTGGGAGATAGATCCTGGCATTACATTATCTTGGTGCTGTAGAACTAAGGGAGGATCCTTAGGTTATTCTGCTGGCAAGGGAGCCACAGCAGTGCTGCTCCTTCCTGTGCTGTCAGGGAACAAGAGAAGTCTGAGAATCTGTGCTATGGCTCCACCTCCCACATCATTAACCCAGTTACCTGAAGGTGAAAGCTGTCCTGTCTAGCTCAGCTCAAGGTTCCCAGGGGAGCCCATCTGATGCAGTTGCACTTACTAGAAGGGTGGGGCAGAGTCAAGTCCAAGGGAGGAGTGTTACGTCCAGCTATGGAGGACGGCAAGGCAGGGTCAAACCAGGCAGGGTCTGCCAGGACCTTGGACAGATCAATGCTGGCTGGAACTCGTTTAGGAAGGGTTGTCACCTTAGCAACACGTAGAGGTCTTCTAAAGCTTTATGAAAGCTGTCTGATCTGGGCCTGCTGTTCACGCCATCCCCTTTGAGGGCTGTCTTTCACTGAAAAGGCCGCTGCTTGATTACGCAGCCACACTGGGGCTGATTCTACACATAGCATTTATACTGTGATCATACCATTTTCATAACTGTTGGCACACATGACACCAATGGGCACCAATAGTTATGAAAATGGTATGATAACAGTGTAACTGCTGTGTGTAGATTCAGCCTGGCTCCTCTGGCATACGAGTGGTGAGGACTGCATCATGGGGGCGCCCTCTGAGTCAGAAGAGTCCAGCAAAGCCATGTCCTCTGGCCTGAAAGGTCCTAGAAGAGCAGACGATGTCTCACCCAATGACGACTTCTCCACCTTGGAGTCTTCCTCTGAGCCAGAGGGGGCATCAAAGCCATAGAACATGGCAAACACTGACACTGGGAGGAGCCACAGCATAGGCCACGTTCACATGGTCCTGGGCTTCTCACGTTACTCCTGTGGTGCAGGGAGACGTTACCTAAGTAATGACATGCAGCCATTTCTAGGGTATGCTGCATGAGGTCCATCATGCACGTATCAGCCCTGAACCTCTGAACTGCCTCCCTTTCAAAAACACTTCAATGGAAGCTGTGGCCATGGCCTTTGCTCTATTTCTTCACTCACTTTTCAGCTTCAAAAGGTCTCAAAGTGACTTAACAAAAATAAAGAGAATGCCTTTTTTAACCACTAAAATACAATAAACAATACAAAATACACTCTTAAAACAATTGAAAATGACACCACCTAAAATTAAGATAAAGCAATGGCAGCAGCATTAGTATCTGACAGATTTCCTGGGGCAAGGAGTTCCAAAGTGGCACCAAACCTCTGGTCTGAGGTTTTTGGGAAGGAATGTGCCCTGGTTTGATTCATATGTATAAGTGTCGAGGTTCCCCTTATGACCTGGGCCCCCTGAGCAACTCCTTAAGGATTTCTCGCCTCCTTAAGAATCCCACCTTCCTTCTTTTAAACTTCCACTTCTCAGTAACATGGGATTTAGGCTGTAGACGTGGGGTGACTGACACTCTAGACCCAGGGTTTAACCACAACAGTTTACTAGTAGATTTAAAGCAAACAAATCACAACTAAAGATATTTATGCAATAAAGCTGAGTGATACAAAAGGCATTAAAAGGAAATGCAGGTTCCTTTACCCTAGCTGTCCTTAGACAAAAGGCTGCTTCCTTCTGCTTACTTTTCAGACTCTGCTCTCACTTAAGGCTCTGGCTGTCTCTGCTCTTGCTCTGGCTGCAGCCTGGTCTTTCTGACTCTTGCTGGCTCTAGCTCTCTCTTTATATACCCTCCTCCCTCAAAACCAAAAGTACTGCTTCAAAGCTGAAGAAATAAAACTTAACTAGAGAAATGAAACTACTCCTCTAAGGAGTAGTTACCCCTCTAAGCCTGACTGTTTTCCCCTTTGCCTCTGAAGGCCTCAAACCTTCACAATAATCATACATACATATATATATATATATATATAGAGAGAGAGAGAGAGAGAGAGAGAGAGAGAGAGAGAGAGAGAGACTGGGGAAAAGCATTACAACAGCAAAACTACAATGAGGCTCTGGATCTACTTATGAAGTGAACCACAGAGACTGAATTATCAAGAACAAGCTTTACTTAGCAGTGAGATGCTACCAAACTATATGCCTAACTGAAAGTAGTCAGATACCTGTTAGCAACCTTTCCCTGCTGGTGCCACCCAGTGCAACCATTTCTAAATCACTTTAGTTCCTACTCACATTACATCTCCCCCTTTTCAAAAAAACTACTATGTCTAATTGGTTTTCTGATCACCCTGCCTCTTGGCGAAGTCACAGCTAATTTAAAGTCCATGGTCTTCTTTGGCACTGCAATGGCGTGTTGTGCTACACCTGTTCCACTCCTGTTGTCTGGAGACTCTGATTGGTCTACCTTTAATGGAGGTGCATCTGATGGAAGTGGATACACACACACAAACACACACACACAGTGCGTACCACTTGCTGGATAAGAAACTAGAGGCATCAATCTGATAAGCATGCAAATGTGCATCGGAATGCGCACCTGAGCATCCATGTCTACCCACACTGCATTGCTTTCACTGCTTTCACTGGGATGCTGATTTGAATGCCATCCCCATCCTGGCATGCAGAAATATTCTTTACAAGCACAGCTGGAGCTGGACCAGACGGTCATGTTGCAAACATCAAGGGGGAAAAATATGCATGTCTGGATTCCTCCTGAAACACACCTGTCTCCTGCCCCCCCCCCCATTTTTAGGAGAGGAGTTTGTGATATTTTCCCATGTATCTCTCTCTCTCATACTCATGTCTTCAGGCAACCTTGAATACTCTAGATTCATGGGATATCTCTCCTATTTAAATTGCCTGCTGCTCTTTTAATATTTTACAGCTGTTTTTCTTTTCTTTTTAGTAGCAGTAGCCTTGAGTACTGGAATAGAAAAGTGATAAATAAAGCCTTAAAATAAAGTAAGAGGAGTAGCAGCAGCAGCAGTTGTGGTGGTGGTGGTGGTAGGAGAAATAGTTGTCATTGTCCCAGAAGCAGCAGCAGCTGTAGCAGTGTGATGTCAGTGACTGGAACACGATGCAACTTTTGTGCATCCTGTTTCCAAACAAGAAGCTACTCAGTCACCCTCTGTTCTGTGCCAACAGGTGCTCCCCACAACCTGTTGAAGTGAATGCCGAAATTCTCGTTGATCAAAATCAAGGGCAGGGGGATCCAAAAAACCCTATGGCCCCTGGGATGCTCTCCAGGGACCATAGGATTGTGTCTTTGTTTGTTTGTTTGTTTATTGATCAAATGTATATGCTGCTTTCTTTCTACAGGAGTATCCAAGCAGTGAACATGAAATGTAATGTTCTCAAAACAACAATGTAATCTAATAATAAAACAACGCAATAAAAAGTGAATGAACAGGAGAACCTCACTCTCCACCGTGTGCTACAGACCATAGGTGGTTGGGTCACACTTCAGGGAAAGCATGTGTGAAGAGATGGTTCTTGAGAAGATGTCTAAACATCAGAAATTCTTATCTACTCCCTAACGCACCTTACATTAAGAGTAGCTCTACTGATTTTTTAAAATGATTTTTAGGAGGGGAATTTAAGGTAAGGTAAGAGAATCGCCATTTTCTTACAATGTTCTTCTTCACTTATATTTGCCTTACATTAAAATGCTCTATCTCACTCTGTAGTAGGGATGGTAGAGGTGCCTGATTCAATCCAGGAATCTACTCCTGCTCCTGCCCGCACCCCTGAGCCCTGTTCACTGAGCCCCTGCCCCTGCTCTCCCCCATCCATGCTCGGCGAATGGCCTGCACTCACCCAAGCAGCCTTGTTGAACTTTGCGGTCACTATTTGCTGAAAAAGAAAATGGCCATCACAAAAATGCACAAATTTGCGCACACACGAAAATGCGCATTTTTGCAAATGTGCACACTCACATATGCACAAAAATGCATATTTTACTAAAAATGCACATTTTCGTACACACACTAATGTGTGTCTTTGTAAAAATGTGCATTTCACACATGAGAATATGTGCATTCACAAAATGAGCATTTTCGCTCATACAAAAACGTGCATTTTTGCGATCACCGTTCTATTTTTTTTAGAAATGGTTACCGCGGAGCTTGATGAGGCTGCTGGAGTGAATGTGGGCTGCTCCCCAAGAGTGGGAGGAGCTTGAGTTCAGTCCAGGGACCAACGAGCGGGGGCTCGGGCTGGGCGGGAGTCCGGAGAACCCGGACAGGGGTGAATTCACACATCCCTACTCCGTAGTAGTTTTTGTTTGGCTCGAATCCAGGTTGATTTACTTGCACAGCTGACAAAAAACAAACAGAAGCCAAATCATCTACTGAACTGATAAATATTTCAATTAAATATTGAAAGCAAGCAGAATTTATTTGGAAATATTTTAGCTGGAAATAGTTAACATATAGCACAATTGTATGCATGTTTGTTGTTGTTCAGTCGTTCAGTCGTGTCCGACTCTTCGTGACCCCATGGACCATAGCACGCCAGGCCTTCCTGTCCTGCGCTCTCTCCCGGAGCGTGCTCAAGTTCATATTCATTGCATCCGTGATGCTATCTAGCCATCTCATCCTCTGCCGTCCCCTTCTCCTTTTGCCTTCAGTCTTTCCCAGCATCAGGGTCTTTTCCAGAGAGTTTTCTCCGAGCATTAGGTGGCCAAAATATTTCAGCTTCAGCTTCAGTATCTGTCCTTCCAATGAGCACTCAGGGTTGATTTCCTTTAGGATGGACTGATTTGACCTCCTTGCAGTCCAGGGGACTCATAAGAGTCTTCTCCAGCACCACAGTTCGAAAGCATCAATTCTTCGGCGCTCAGCCTTCCTTATAGTCCAGCTCTCACAGCCATACATTACTACTGGGAAAACCATAGCTTTGATTAGACGGACCTTTGTCGGCAAGGTGATGTCTCTGCTTCTTACTATGCTGTCTAGTTTTGCCATAGCTTTCCTCCCAAGGAGCAAGCGTCTTTTAATTTCATGGCTACAGTCACCGTCTGTGGTGATCTTGGAGCCCAAGAAAGTAAAATCTGTCACTGCTTCCATTTCTTCCCCTTCTATATGCCAGGAAGTGATGGGGCCAGATGCCATGATCTTCGTTTTTTTAATGTTGAGTTTCAAACCAGCTTTTGCACTCTCCTCTTTCACCCTCAACAAGAGGCTCTTGAGATCCTCTTCGCTTTCTGCCATTAGGGTGGTATCGTCTGCATATCGGAGGTTGTTGATAATTCTCCCAGCAATCTTAATTCCGACCTCTGATTCATCCAACCCGGCATTTCTCATGATGTACTCTGCATATAAGTTAAATAAGCAGGGTGACAATATGCAGCCTTGTCGTACTCCTTTCCCAATTTTGAACCAATCGGTTGTTCCATGTCTGGTTCTTACTGTAGCTTCTTGGCCCTCGTACAGGTTTCTCAGGAGACAGGTAAGGTGGTCTGGTACTCCCATCACTTTAAGAATTTGCCACAGTTTGTTGTGATCCACACAATCAAAGGCTTTAGCGTAGTCAATGAAGCAGAAATAGACATTTTTCTGGAATTCTCTTGCTTTCTCCATGATGCAGCGAATGTTGGCGATTTGATCTCTAGTTCCTCTGCCTCTTCTAAACCCAGCTTGTACTTCCGGTAGTTCTCGGTTCGCATACTGCTGAAGCCTAGCTTGTAGGATTTTGAGCATCACCTTGCTGGCATGTGAAATGAGCGCAATTGTGCGGTAGTTTGAACACTCTTTGGCATTGCCCTTCTTTGGAATTGGAATGTAAACTGACCTTTTCCAGTCTTGTGGCCACTGTTGAGTGTTCCAGATTTGTTGGCATATTGAATGCAGCACTTTAACAGCATCATCTTTTAGGATTTTAAATAGCTCGGCTGGAATACTGTCATCTCCGCTAGCTTTGTTGTTACTAATGCTTCCTAAGGCCCACTTGACTTCACTCTTGAGGATGTCCGGCTCAAGTTCAGTGACCGCACTATCATGGCTATCAGGGACATTCAGATCTTTCCTGTATAGTTCTTCTGTGTATTCTTGCCACCTCTTCTTAATCTCATCTGCTTCTGTTAGGTCCCTGCCTTCTTTGTCCTTTATCATGCCCGTCTTTGCACAAGACGTTCCCTTGAGATCTCCAATTTTCTTGAAGAGATCTCTAGTCTTTCCCATTCTGTTGTTTTCCTCAATTTCTTTGCATTGTTCATTTAAGAAGGCCTTCTTGTCTCTCCTTGCTATTCTCTGGAACTCTGCATTCAGTTGGGTATATCTTCCCCTTTCTCCCTTGCTTTTCGCTTCCCTTCTTTCGTGAGCTACTTGTAAAGCCTCATCAGACAGCCACTTTGCTTTCTTGCATTTCTTTTTCTTTGGGATGGATTTCGTTGCTGCCTCCTGAACAACAGTTAAGGTTGCCCCTATACCCACTTGCTGGATATAACTCCCATTGGACTCAGTGGGGACTAACTGCATGTTTACCCTGCAGTTAGTCCCCACTGAGTCCAATGGGAGTTATATCCAGCAAGTGGGTATAGGGGAAACCTTAACTATGCTTCCCCCTCCCCCCTTTTTTAAAGCATTGATGTTCTTGAGAACCTGGAGCCACAGCACACAGTGCACCAGCACTCTTACGTAACCCCACTGAAATGAATAGGGTAATTCCCACTGTCTTGCACAACTCCCATTCTTTTGTGTTCATTTTGCCCTCTTCAGAGGATGACCAGGACCCTCTTGAGCCTTCTCCGAGGCAGAGGCCCATGTTCCCTGGGGTTAGGTGGCTGTTCCACATCTTCCTCCAGCTCTGAGAAAGGGCTAATTACGTTGTGAGCTGCAGCCCATTAGAGCCACCTGAGGAAAGGAAGGGCCTTGCTCACATCTCTACCTTTACTCATGAGGAGTCCCTATACCTCAGGTGGGCACTTCTGTGTCTGATGGACCTCAACCTTTTAACACCTGCGCTAGGTGGCTGCTCAGCATATGCCTCTGAGTCTGTGTCTCCAGAGAGGGCCTGACAGTTTTGGAAAACTTCCCAATTGATTGTGTCCATAGATAACTTCCACTCTATCTTTTTTTAAAAAACTGGACTTACAAATGGACACATGGCAAACTGACGTAGACCAGAAATACAGCAATCCATCCATCCCTAGTTGCTGTTACTAGTGGCTAAATCTAGGCCCCAATCCAGCTAGTTACTAAGGCCTAGTTCTCATTATGGTGCTAAACTTGTGTCTGGGCTGTCTTATTGTAGAAGGCAGGTGGGGACTCACATGGGAATGCCCCTCCATACCCCAAAATAGAACTTTTAAAATCCCTGCATAAAGAACTAGATGTCAGGAAGAAGGCTATGCCTGAACCCTTCTCCCTGACATTGAGTTTTCTTTCTGCTGGGAATTACCATTTTTCTTTTCATAGGGAGGAGCATTCCACCATTTGGGCCCCCACTGGCCATCTGAAATAGTACTACCCAAACAGAAATGGCTCACATCACTGAGAACAGGGCCTGAGTGGTATAGTTTTTGTACCTTTGACGTATCATTCTGATGAATCACATGAGATTAGGAAAGACAAAATGTGACATAATATAATTCAATCCATACAGAGGAAGGTAATGCAATATGACATGCATAATGGATCTATTAGGGTTCTTCTCCAGGTCAGGGTGTCCGCTGTCTTTTGAAGTAGAAAAGAGCTATATCTAGTTCCTGCTGTGTGAAAAACTGATAGTTGCACACAGCCTAGATTGCACCTGTCCATTTAGTGCTGTGCAGAAGCCTGTCTTTTAATTTATGAAAAGTTTCTTCCCCCGTGAAAGCTACTTTGTTTTTCTGCCTCATGCTCAGGGTGCTTTAGAATTTGTTTTTAATTTTGTTTGGTTGTGTTTTGGCACTTACCACTGCAAGGTAGCTGAGGGTGCGATGTGTTTTTTTCTTTGTATTACACATCTCTTTGTTGCTCTCTGCAAGTGTGGGCCTTGGCTGCCCACACTTCCTGGTCTGAGAAAACCCCAGGGGAGGAATTACCTCGTAAACAATTGGTGGGTGGGAGACAGAAAGTGGTACCCACCATTGTGAGAGAAGGTTGTGGTTCAAGGGGAAAGGCCTGGAAGGGGGAGGAGTCAAGGCAGAGCAGAGTTGGGAGAAGTTGATTCTACAGACCATTAATAAACAGTTATTCACCTTGCCAAGTTGTGGAAGTTATGGGTTAAAGTACGGAGGTGTGAACTCACCCCCATCCGGGTTCTCCGGATGCCCGCCCAGCCCCTGTCCCTGCTTGCCGGCTCTCAGACTGTGCTCGAGCCCCTCTCATGCTCAGCGAGCAGCCCACACTCACCCCAGCAGCCTCATCAAGCTCCGCGGTTGCCATTTAAAAATAAAATAAAATGGCAACCGCAAAAATTGTGCATGTTTTTGTATGCACGAAAATGCACATTTTTGTGAATGTACATATTCTCATCTGTGAAATGCGCATTTTTGTGAATGTGCATATTCTCATCTGTCAAATGTGCATTTTTGCTCATACACAAATATGTGCATTCGCAAAATGCGCATTTTCACATATGTGAATATGCTCATTCACAAAAATGTGCATTTTCGTGTGTGTGCAAATTTGCACATTTTTGCTATCACCATTTTATTCTCCAAAAATGGTGACTGTGAAGCTTGACGAGGCCACCAGGGTGAGTGCAGGCCATTTGCCGAGCGTAGTCAGGGGGCAAGCAGGGGCATGGGCTCAGCGAGCGGGGCTCAGGTGTGTGGGTATGAGCGGGTCTGCCAGATTCCTGGACTGAATCGGGCACCCGCACCATACCTAGGTTAAAGATACCCAACAGTTTGGATAACAACACAGCCATCTGGCCACCCCAGAGCACTGGATTGGGATCCAATGCAGGCCATATCCAGCCCATGGGCCTGAGGTTCAATGCTCCTGAAATTAGTCCAGTATTCTAATTCCAGCATCAGTCACCCATATGCCTCTAGGAAGCTCACAAGCAGAGCAGGGTCTTGCCCTGCTATTTATCCCCATCATGCCTCTTAACACAAAGTCATAAATCAACTTGTGGCCAACTGAACTAAATACAGCCCTCCAGCCTTGTACTGTGGCTTGCCAGATGATGCCTGGTGATTCACCGCCACACCCTAAAGGCAGCAAAACTGGAGGTTTATTATTGAGCCCTTGTAGCTGCTGTTGGGTTGGCCTCAGCTTGGTGGGTCAAAAGTTGCACAATCCTGCTCTATGTTTTGTATGGAGAACTGGCGGAGTGTGTATCACATCCAGATCCACTTGACTGTTTACTCACAGCGTGGTGGCTAAGAGCTTAAGAGTTGTGATCTGTGATCCAGGAGGATGCTGGTTCAAATCTCACCTGTGCCATGAAGTCACTAGGAGACCTTAGGCAAGCTACAATCTCTCAGGCTCTACATGAAGCTAAAAAAACCCAACTTTACTGGGGCTTCTGCTTCTGGATTCCTTGCAGGATTATGGTTGGCTCCTTTCCACGTGATGTCTTTCTTTCTTTCTTTCTTTCTTTCTTTCTTTCTTTCTTTCTTTCTTGGCAAGTTCTATTATGTTTCATTATAAAGCCACTAGATGGCACTGTGCTAGTGCTGCAATAAAGCTCCATTTCATCAGTACACCATAGATTTACCGCGGTTCATAGCAGGAGGAGGGAAAATGCCAGACTTTCATCATCATGGAAAAAAGCCACGATAAAGCTTGCAAAGAGCAGGAGGTGCCTTGGAGTATGACAACGTAATGTATAGGACCCGCAAACATCCATGAGTAACCAATCACAAGTGCACAATAAATGCCTCATGTAGAAATGGCCTCAGTCTCCCTCCATCTGCAATATGCAGAATGTATGAAGATGAGAACTTTCTTTTAACTGTCATATCAGATTTGGTCAAGTAACATTAACATAGATGGTTTATAGTATTAGAATCTATGGAGAATTCATCATTGAAATAATATATCATGCTGAAAGAATCTGTATTCCTGCCCCCCTGCACCCCCCTGTGGAATCCCCCCAGGACAGCACTTACCTGGGGCAGATGCGGTGGATGCGGCGGATGCGGCAGTGGTTCCAGTGGCAGCGGTGGCGGCTGATCTCCTGGCCAGCCGCGGCCGGGCTGCTGCCACCGCCATTGCCATCCTTGCAGCCATGATAGGCTACGTAAGAATTTACATGGCCTATCACGGCTAACCCCCCAAAAAAAACCCAGCGTACGCAAATGGTGGCGGCTATGGCGGCTGCCATTTACGT
This sequence comes from Heloderma suspectum, assembly GCF_057233095.1. Lineage (NCBI taxonomy): Eukaryota > Metazoa > Chordata > Lepidosauria > Squamata > Helodermatidae > Heloderma > Heloderma suspectum. The sequence goes on from NC_139461.1 coordinate 138,445,016, forward strand.
TCCCTATTTTTCCCTGATTTATCTTACATCAATATTTACATAAGATAAAATGGTGAAAAAAAGGGGAACGCAAATAGCATAGTGGGCGCTATTTGCGTTCCTTTATTTTTCGCCGTTCTAGCCTACGTAAATATTTTTTTTAAAAAATATTTACGTAGGCTAGAATGGCAAAAAATAAAGAAGCTCAAATAGTGCCCACTACGCTATTTGCGTTCCCCTATTTTTCACCAATTTATCTTACGTAAATATTGACGTAACATACATCGGCGAAAAATAGGGAACGCAAATGGCGGCCGCCGTAGCCGCCGCCATCTGCGTATGCTGGGAGGGTTTTTTGGGGGAAGGGGTTAGCCATGATAGGCTATGTAAATTCTTACATAGCCTATCATGGCTGCCTGGCTGGATGCAAATGGCGGCCGCTATGGCGGCCGCCATTTGTGTCCACAGCAGCCCAACCGCAGCTGGAAATCTGGCTGCAGACAGCCTGGAGCCAGCCGTCGAGGATTCTGGGGGGGAGGACCAGATCACCTCCCCCCCATCGAGGATTCCAGGGGGAGGGACGGAGCACCTCCCCCCCACTGCGAAAGATTCTGTGAAAAGGTAAGTGAATATCGTACATCCCTAGTAGTCAAGGTCTTAAACTGATAGTCCCAGTTTGATTTGGAGCATCTGATGTTGCAGCACCACTGAAACTAAATGGGTGTGGACCTGTTCAGTACCTGGATAAGAGGCCACGAGGAGCCCCACGAAGCCTGTTTGGCCTTTCTAATGGAAAGGCACTCATACTGTACTCAGATCATTCACAGTCTTACAAACTGATTGCCAAGTACGAAGAAGAAAGCTACCACAACAGAGAGCGGTAGTAACTCCTCAGACTCCAAGGGTTTGTGGTTGTTCAGTCGTTCAGTCATGTCTGACTCTTCGTGACCCCATGGACCATAGCACGCCAGGCCTTCCTGTCCTGCGCTCTCTCCTGGAGGGTGCTCAAGTCCATATTCATTGCATCAGTGATGCTATCTAGCCATCTCATCCTCTGCCGTTCCCTTCTCCTTTTCCCTTCAATCTTTCCCAGCATCAGGGTCTTTTCCAGTGACTCTTCTCTTTGCATTAGGTGGCCAAAATATTTGAGCTTCAGCTTCAGTATCTGTCCTTCCAATGAGCACTCAGGGTTGATTTCCTTTAGGATTGACTGATTTGACCTCCTTGCAGTCCAGGGGACTCGTAAGAGTCTTCTCCAGCACCACAGTTCGAAAGCATCAATTCTTCGGCGCTCAGCCTTCCTTATAGTCCAGCTCTCACAGCCATACATTACTACTGGGAAAACCATAGCTTTGATTAGACGGACCTTTGTCGGCAAGGTGATGTCTCTGCTTCTTACTATGCTGTCTAGTTTTGCCATAGCTTTCCTCCCAAGGAGCAAGCGTCTTTTAATTTCATGGCTACAGTCACCGTCTGCCGTGATCTTGGAGCCCACTCCAAGGGTAGGTTAGTGGAAAATTAAGATGCCCTTTTGGAGGAAAACGCTGAACTGCTTTAATTCTTTTGCAGATCACTGGCATTTCCCTGGTAAATGCCTCCTACTGGCAACGAGCCATTAACAACTAAGTCAAGAAGTCTTCCATTACGGTGGTAAAATGGGCACAGCATCACATGTGCCCCTTCTTCCTTCTTGGACCTTCTCCTCCCTGTTCAATTTACATGCCTATATGTGGTGAGACACTCAAGGCTGCAGAGTGGGGGGCAGGCGCACAGGTGGTATTGTCCTTCTAGATCCCTGCATGCCCCCTTCCCCCATATTTCATTGATTTCCTCTGGCCTGGCCTGGCTACAGATGTTTCCAGGTCAGATCTGGGTCTTTGCCTCTCCAAGAATCAGATTCTTGCCTTCCTTGTGTGGCTCCCCAGCCTTGCTCCAGATATTTCTGCTTGCCCTGGTAAAGTCCTCATTTCCCCAGCTGACTCTGGGCTCCATCACATGGGCAGAGAATTCCACATCAATGCTGGTTCTTTCCCCATCCGGTGTCATTGCAGGACTGGGTCGTTCTCTTTAGATGGCTGTCCCCATTGCGTTACTTTTCATTTCTTTCCTTCTCATGGGGTGTATGTGTGTGTGATGCTGCCCAGGGGGTAGCAATAATTCCTCCCTGGTTCCTGCCCCTTTCCCTCCCTTTGCATGTTACTGGTGGATGGGGACTGACACTCTGTAAGTCTGCAACCCTCAGCACACTTACTTGGGAGTAAGCCCCACTGAACTTAATGGGGCGCTCTGAATCAACACAGGACGTTGATTCTGAGCTTGGTGGGGTGGGGGATCAGATCTGTCTCTCTTCGTTGCAGGGAGGCATTTTACCCTCTTCTCCCCCCAATCGAGAATTGTGCTGAAGCGTTTACATGGTAGACACGTGGTTTGAGAGCTAGGCACGTCTTTGGCGCCATCTGGTGCTGTTGTTGAGCGGGCGGCATGCTGTTCTGCGGCCAGGATTTGGGCAGTTTGGCAGGTCACCTTGAAGCAAAGGGGAAAATTGCCAGCTGGGGGAGGGTCGGGAGCAGATTTTTCCTTGCTCAGCAAGACTTGAGTGGAGGCAGGAGTCACCCTCAAACAATGTGCCCCCGCCCTGCAAGGAAGGGAGAGAGCACAAGCCCTCGGCCTGTCAAATCTGCTCGGTCTCTTTCTGTGCAACCCCGCTCAGCCCCGTAGCCCATTCTCAATGCCTTCATCATCCTGACCGTGCACCCAGAACTGAAAACAAATGCTCACAGCTGGTTTCTTCCTCTACTGGAGAATTTCACGGACAGGTCATGGCACTCCTGTTCTGTGGGTTGGACAAAATACCACATTTTTTGCATTTGGGGAAAACATGGGATAGACTGGGGGAAATGGCAGGAGACATCCTGGAGGGTAACGGCATCATCTAAAGAGCACGCAAAGTTCCATGATAGAGCCATTTCAATAGCAGGATAAAAGCTCTGTGTGAAGAAGCCCTCTATTTTTCTGGGAGAGGGAATGGGTTTTTGTGTCAGTTCACCTGAGAGCGCCACACTTGTCTGGGAGTGCGGAAGGCATAACTGGTAGCCCTAAAGGCTATTCCCCCCTCACTGGAAGCACTCCTTAAATGAGATTGTGCATGCCCAGACAGTGCCCTCTGCCTCATATCATGTTGGGTCATTAATCAAAGGAGAACAAAGATGGTGACAGTCTTTTCAGCAGGTGAACCCCAGCAGGTTCCTCCTCACCCTCAACAAACTTTGGCACCAGACAAATCTGTTTCAGTGCCCCTCCAGATGGTGCCCCTTCAGTCCCCAACCTGACTTGCCCCTTTATACCAAGATTGGGCTGAGAGTTTATCTCCAGATGTTCTGGACTTCAATTCCCAGCATCCCTGACCACTGGCCATGATGGCAGGGGCTTCTGGGAGGTGAAGTACAAAGCACCTGAAGATCTACCTTCTGCCCACCCCTGCTTTACACCATCCAACTCTGGTCCCAATCCTGCTGGGACCCACACCTCAGCTCCCATGTACTTGGCCACCTATGGCCCGATGCTGACACATTAACACTGCTGTAGAAGCCCAATGCCAGCAGCTGTTGAGGTAGGTTCACCCATGGGCTTTCAGGAAAGCCCCAGGCTGGGATCCAAATTTAGTCATACTTAGAGCAGACCCACTGAAATGAATGGGACTTAAATGTGTCATGGCTAATTGATTTCAATCGGTCTCAGTATGACTAAATCAGGATCCAACCCCTAGTGAATATTAATATTACAAAACATAACAACACGTGTGTCCTTCAGTAGGTGTATGATCAATCTTCCTTGCATAGGTGTGTGGCCAGATGAGGAAGCCAGGGCTGGTCTCTTCACAGCTTTTGCAAATGGTAGCAAAAGGAATAACTTTTTAAACCTCAGCTTGTTTTTCCCAGCCTGTCATATCATGGCGTTCTCTGGAGCTGCTGGGCTGATGGTAAATTAGGCTGGTTATTCTAGAGATCACCTTGGTACATGAAAGCACTTTACACCTATATCTAAATAAATAATTTAGGGATTTATCCAAGGATAAGAGAGATGGCTTCTTTGAGAAGGCGCTTAAACCCTTCAATGTTTTTAGCACATTTATTCAAACTCATGCTGAATAATTAAATAACGAAGAATGGGTGTGTGTGTGTTTTTAAGCTTTTATGCATTTTGCATGCAATTTGGGTGACTTGCTAGACAATGAGATTTGGATAAAAAAAAAATAAGAATGCAGTATTGAAGTGAGTGCATTTTCCTTTGGGATGAATTCTACTGTCAACTCTCACTTTTATCAAGAAATTAGTAAAATGCCCAGCCCTGTGCCTGGTGGGCTGTGTGCAGAGGGAAGATTTGTAGATTGAAGAGTAACTTAACTCTCTGGTAAGGGGAGTTTTAATGGGTGGTATCCAATGTTACCAATGGTAGGTCTATGTAGAGTAGAACCACTGAAATGAATAAGACTTCTGTTAGTCATGACTAACTTAAGTCCCATGCATTTCAATGGGTCTACTTGATATAGGACTAACATTGGATATGACTCTGTACATTATCAGCACACACAGACAGTCTGCAGTTTAGAGATGAGTGAGAAATTCACTCCATCAAGACTTTTTTTACGGATTTACCCAATTTGCACCTCTAAAAACTTTCAGGGTTTCATTCCAAAGTCCCCATTTTTACGAGCTTTTTGATGCAGCCTATCTTGGGAAAAACACACACAAAATGCACGTTAGGAGAAAGTGTGCATGAAACAGCATTTCAGCAATGTAAAGTACTCAGGAAAATGTGGATATTTAAAAATGTGCCCCAAACTGCATACATTCATGCTGACATTATGAAAAATATGCACCAAAAATGAATGAATTTCTGTATGGATTTAAAAAAAAAAAAAAAATCAAAAGCTCATGCAGAAATGGGACGGAATGAGCTTGATCTCAAAGAAATGACTTTCTCAGTGAGACTGAGGTTGACAAGTCCATCTATCCCTACTGCATGACCCCCATGAGAGATGGCTGGCGGGACGCTGGTCTCCTGGATGTAGAGTAGGTTTCACTCTCAGTACAACGGCCTACAAGTGACATTTATTTTTCCCCAAAGGAATGAATGGCAACCATTCATTTATGTTCAAGAAATTAAAGGGGTGCATTCTGGGACACCATTTGGGTGGGGCTTAAACCTGTTCATTGTCCCTCAGTATCCTCAGCCATCAAAACAGCTGGCCTGCTCTGATCTGCTTAGTCCCATCCTCCTGACTTTGTTTCTTGGCCAGACTAGAATGTGTGTCAGAATGCTGGGAGAGTGGGACAGAATGCTTGGAACTGGATTGGTTATGTATAGATTACAGGTTTTTAAACTCCACACGTTCGGAATACTCAGAACTAATTGTCAGATCATGAGATTTAACAGAAGTTGGGGCTTTCCTGTTGGACTATGAGACTTTTATCTTATATATACAGTTCAAAACCAGGCCTTAGTTGTTTATCCCTTTTGACTGCCTTCCCATTGACTGATTCGCATGAAACACACATCACTGGAAAGCTCTTGACAGACACTCAGATTCCGCCAACAACAATCGTTTTGACTATAATTCAAAGTTGGGATTTTGTCCATAAAGCTTTTTTTTAAAAAAAGAATTAGGCTATCTTCTATAATAATGTACTATAAAGTTTTATTTTAAATATAAAAATCAAGTATATTAAACAAACAATTAATGGCAAATTGGAGCAAAACACAATACAAAAACATGAAAGTTTCTGTACACCTTTATAAACACAGGTGCAGGCCAAAGTACAATGATATGCCAGTAACATATGGCCTGTAAACAAATCATGAAGGGATTAAGAGACACCCACAGTTAAAAGTAACCCAGTCAATGTTTAGTTATTGCTCAGAAAGGAAGTCTCCAGCTTTTAAATTTAACAAAATAACATTTAAAAGTCTCTGTACACCTTTAGTTAGGTTAAACCTTTCGTTAGATTTTGTTTTTCTCCATGAACTATGTTTGTGGGGAACCAACTTGTTGTTATTATTTTAGACTGATAACTGAGAGCGGCCAGTGTGATCATATTATGCCAGTACTTTGCCAACTGCACTGACTGACTGCCTATTTCCAGCCCCAATTGAAAGTGCTCATTTTAACCTCTAAATGGCTTGGCAGCAGGTTACCTAAAGGAGCATTCTCCTCCCATATCTACCTATCTGGACCCTAAGGTCATCAGCTGAGGCTCTCCTCCAGGTGCCCCCACCAAATGAGGTGAGGGAGGTGGTTACAAGAGAGAGGGCCTTTTCCATGGTGTCACTCCAGCTGTGAAATGCCCTCCGCAGATAGGCTCGCCTAATGCATATGCTATGGTCTTTTCAATGTCAGATGAGGGCCTTTTTATTCTCCCAGGCATTTAAAGAACTGGTTTTAGTGCTTTTAGATTCTCAGCACTCCTGTATTTTGCTGGTGGTTTTAACATGATTTTATGTGCTGTAGTATTTTTATGTCTCGCTACTGGTTTTATCTTGGTTTTATTATGTGCTGTTTTTATTCATTTCATTGTTTGCATTTTATGATTTAATATATTGTACACCACCCAGAGATCCTGGATTATGGGTGGTTTAAAGTGCAATCAATCAAAATCAATGATTCAGGATTTTAATTTTTTGACATCAGGTTTTGAAGCTTACAACAATGGAAACAACTTGGCCATAGATGAGAACATTTACAGTGCAATCTTATACATTTATTCAGAAGTGAATCCCACTGAGATCAATGTGGTTTACTCCCAGATAAGAGGGTATAGGATTGCAGCCCAAAGCTCCATTAATTTAAGTTGGACTGTAAAGTATTTAACTTTGACTGGATTGTGTCCTGTGAGCATGAATCAGCCAAAGTTATGCACTGTTCAATCTTTTTTATATCATTTTTAAAAAATTAATTTACGCGTAGGTTTGCTTAGGTTTGTATTGTTGTTTTTCTTTCCCTTATTAAACCTATCAGAACCAGAGAATCAAGCCTTGTTTAAGGCTAGAGCTGAAATGAATGTTCACAAATATTTCCAGTTCTGGCTATGGGTCATGTCTGGAAAATGGCAAGATGAAGTTTGCAAAAAATGGACACAAACCATGTACACAAACCATGTAAGAATATCATATGGTACTGGTTAGTCTCAGATGAGTACAAGTCAAGTTGGGAGATTGTTTAGACATGGGCTGCAGGACCTCAGACAGCTCCTAGCATGGTAACTTAAGAACTTAAGGTGTTGGATCAGATCAAGGGTCTATCTAGTTCAACAATGTTGCCTGACTAAACCCAACCTTCTCCAAGATTAACACCAGATGTGTTAACTACAACTGACATTATCACCACTGGCTGGGGATGATGGGAATTGCAGTCCACCAAATCTGAACGGTGCAGGGGTTGGAGAAGGCTGCTAACTTCCATATGTACTGATGCTGGCTCAGAAGTCCAATCCAGGCCCAGCTTACACTTGGTACCTTCTGCTCCTGCTCTGCAGAGTGATCTCTTGGTGAGGCTTCTAGTCTTTAGGAAGCAGGGCTGGTGATAATAGCCTCCAGGGCAGTTGCTTGGAGAGTTCTTGGTGTGAGGGAGGGGTTCCAGTTGCCTGCTTGCAGGGGCTGGGCAGCTGGCTCTGAGTACCACTTACTTTTCCCCATAACCATTCCAGCCTGAACTAGAGATGGGCAACTTCACCTGGGCATATATTGGGATGGTTAGGAAAACAGGCTGAGCTACTGCAAAAAGAAAAAAAAGGAATAGTTTGACATATTTTCTGAGCCAATCTAACTCTGGAAGTCAGCCAGCCAGTCAGCCCCTGATCACCCAAGGTAGTTTTCCCAGAGGCTACTGCAATTCCAATAGCTCTTGGGGAAACTACATTTGCCAAGAGTAACTGGGGTCTTTTGTCCTACAGTGCTTCTGTGCAGCATGCCAAAAGCTTCCCACTCCTTCCATCTGAGCTGGGGTGCTGCCATGGCTCCTGCCGTCACTGACCTAGCCAAGTAAGTTGGGCTTAAAGGGAAGTGGGGAAGGGATTGGGGGCTGGGTGGGAAGGAGGTGGGTTAAGCCAGAAATGCTTCTCCTGCTCAGATTTAACCTGAGATGGAGAAGGACTGGGAGGTTCCAGATGCTTGCCTCTTCTTTGAGGTGGGCATTATTAGCACCCAAGGCTCATAACTGGGCCCAAACTTGGCAAGCTTCATTGGCATCTCTACTCTGACCCTTGCTGTGCATCTTTGGAGTGGTCTGTTGGTTCTGCTGGACCATGTGGGTCCTTCACTGCCACCTTGACCTGGTAGTATATGGTGCAGGGCATAGTATTTTCCCACAGACTTTTCCCATAGACCCCCTCGATGAGCCGGACTTCACAAAATATTTGAGGTGAAATTTCTGACTGTATAACTAAAAGAAATCATTAGAGTGACCATTCACATTCTGAATATGACATTTTATGTCAGCATTTGAAAGCTGAGTATTCTAAATTCCAAATTCTAAATTTTTATCTTTGCTGTTTTAAATCTGTATTTTAAACTCCTGTACTGCTGCTAGGTTTTATTGTGGTTGTATTGTTATATTGTGGTTTTAATGTTCTATATATTTTAAATTGTTTTATTGTGTGTTGTTTGGTTTTAATTTTTGTGAACCGCCCAGAGAGCTTCGGCTATTGGGTGGTATAGAAATGAAATGAAATGAAATAAATAAATAAAATGAGTAAACTTAAATTGGCATGTCTTCATTTTTTTTTAGCATTCATAAAAGCTGAAATCTCAACCGGTGACCAAGCTGTCAAATGCTACCACATACCCTTGCATGTCGTCTACCAAATCCTGCCAAACAGGAAATGCCAACTATTGAATACTATCAAACTTTAAATACTATTTTATGACATGAACCAGAATAATACTGGAGACAATCCACTCAATTCCGTTATATATCAACACCGTCAGCTATCAGATGCTATCCAGTATCAAATACTGAAATCAACCGTGAAAGTGAATGACCAAACCCATAGCATATAATATCAAGAATATTTGTCCTGAGGAAACATTCAGTGTTAACATTCACTAAAATACATTTTGAGGAGAATCTTGGGAAGCACGTTAATTTCAGCTCCCATAAAGGCTCAGTTCCAGAAGACATTCAAAATGCATTGCAAACAAGGAAGCCTCAAGTCTTTCCTCTGCAACTTTTCTTCAACTCATCCCCCCCCCTTTCCCCTTCCTGAGTTAAGGTATCCCAGCTCAGGTCATAGCAAAGGCAGCAGCAGGACAGAGCAAAGGCTGTTCATGCTGTTGTATGTTGAAGAGAAACTACTGACCGCTGTGAGCATCATAAACCTCTCAGTTTGATGATCAACTGTGCAGTAAATTAATTAATCATCATTTTATGCCTCATCAAGCACTTTGCTGAGTCTCTCAATGGGGGGCATCTCAATTAGCCAATGGGAAGCAGACTGTTTTGTTTAGCTGGTTGAGTCTTCCATAAACAGGGGAAGCCTTGACAAGCTAATAAATATGTCATCTGTCTGTGTCATGAGCGACAACGTGGCTCCACCTGTAAATGTGTGGAATTTTGGCCCAAAATAGCTGGTAGTGACCTAAGGGAGGAAGGGAAAATGAGGGGAAGTGTATCTGAATTCATATACTCTGCAGTGATGCATAAACTGGGATTTATTTATTTATTTACAATATTTATATACTGCTCCACATCAAAAGATTGCAGAGCGGTGAACAGGAGGATACAAGAATAAAATGCTATGGACATAACATACCTTGACTTCAGCAAAGCTTTCACAAAGTGCCCCATGATCTCCTGATGAGCAAACTAGCTCAAAGTGGGCTAGATGAAACAACTGTCAGGTGGATCCAGAGTTGGCTACAGAATCGGACTCAAAGAGTGTTTATCAGTGGGATCTTCTCAAACTGGGGAGAGGCAACGAGTGGGGTACCGCAGGGCCCAGTCCTGGGCCCAGTGCTCTTCAACATTTTTATTAATGACTTGGAGGAGGAGGTGCAGGGAATGCTGATCAGATTTGCAGATGACACAAAATTGGGTGGGATAGCCAGTACCCTGGAAGAAGACAGAAACAAAATTCAAAGTGATCTTGATAGGCTGGATTGCTGGGCAGAAAACAACAGAATGAAATTTAATAGGGATAAACCAAATGCACAGTTACAAGATGGGTGATACTTTGCTCAACAATACTACCAGCGAGAAGGATCTTGGAATTGTTGTAGATCACAAACTAAATATGAGCCAACAATGTGATGTGGCTGCAAAAATGGCAAATGCTATTTTGGGTTGCATTAATAGAAGTATAGCTTCAAAATCACATGAAATACTAGTTCCCCTCTACTCAGCACTGGTCAGGCCTCATCTTGAGTACTGTGTCCAGTTCTTAAACCACACTTTAAGAAGGATGCAGACAAACTGGAGAGTAGGGGTGTACGAAACCCCCTTACCTGGGCTCCGTGGGGGTCCACGGGGGGGAGGCAATCCCTCCCTCCCCCCCCCCAGAATCCTCGCTGGCCGGCTCCACTCCACAGCGAGTCCATGGAGCCGCTGGCCAGCTCTGAAGTGCCAGCAATACGGCCACCATGCCATATCGCTGGTTGAAAGGAGGGAAGTGACTGTGGATGCAAATGGCATCCAGGACGCCATTTGCAGCCATAAAGGCCTTAGTTTAAGGTAAATGCAGCTGTAAATGGCTGCATTTGCCTTAAACTAAGGCCTTTATGGCCGCAAATGGCACCCCGCACACCATTTGCAGCTGCAGTTAATCCGCCCAGCCAGTGATATGGCAATGGCGGCCGTATCGGTGGTGCTCCGGAGCCGGCCAGCAGGGAGGATCCGGCCAGCGAGGATTTCTTCAGGAGGTGGAGGTAAGTCTTCCGATCCTCCATGGACTGCGGGGGGGGGGGATTCTTTTGAATCCAGCCTCACTGGGGTCCGTGGAGGATTTCTCCCCCATCCCTACTGAAGAGGGTTCAGAGGAGGGCAACGAAGATGATTAGGGGAGTGGGAACAAAGCCCTGTGAGGAGAGACTGAAAGAACTGGGCATGTTTAGCCTTGAGGAGGGGAGATATGATAGCACACTTCAAGTACCTGAAAGGTTGTCACAGAGAGGAAGGCCAGCATCTCTTCTCCATCATCCCAGACTGCAGGACACGGAATAATGGGCTCAAGTGACAGGAAGCCAGATTCCTGCTGCACATCAGGAAAAACTTCCTGACTGTTAGAGCAATACAACAATGGCACCAATGACCTAGGGAGGTGGTGGGCTCTCCTGCACTGGAGGCATTCAAGATGAGGCTGGACAGCCATCTCTCAGGGATGCTCTGACTTGGATTCCTGCAATGAGCAAGGGGTTGGACTCACTGATCTTATAGGCCCCTTCCAATTCTACTATTCTATGATTCTATGAAAATACCATGTTAAAACAATTAAAACATTTTAAAAGAAATGTTTTAAAAGAAACTTAGAATTCCTTGCTACTGGAAGAATCAAAGCCACTGTGAATGCAAGGGCACCATTTAGAGTGGCTGTGTGTGTGTGTGTGAGGGGGGAGCAGCTGCTACACATTGCTACAACATGGGGAGCAATCTTGATGTGATACTGAAGTATGCATGTGGTCCTGCCCATTGGTCAGACACCAGACAAAAACAATATTGATGTAACTGTAACTTGATATGATACAGTCATATCAAGATGGCTTTTCGTGGTGTTTTAGGAATGCACACACCTATGATCACATCAAGACTGTGTTTTTGCTGTGCTTTATCAATGCACATGTGAGCATCAGTAAAGTGTGAATTGGGGGGAAATGAACTGAAGGAACTGAAAGTTGCAGCAAACTATGCTGGCACAATGCTCTGTACAAGATTCAGAAACAACAACAACAGCAACCGATCAAGACCAGGTAATCTGGAACTCCAAAGTCCAGGGAGCAATTTGGATAAAGAGCTTTTGGGAAGCATCCTTATCCATCACTTGATTATTTAGCACTGATTTACACACATACCTAGCAACAGCTTTTTCATGTGTGCATTGGGGAAACCACTGGCAGCATAATGTGCCATCCAACCATATGTACAAATGATCTTTTCCCAAAGTCTGTTGATATCCTACTTGGACCAAGCCTGGCTCAATCCTGTGGCAGTCCATGGGGCAAGTCCATATAGCAAGTCAAAAGGCAGGCAGAACAGAGAAACGCAGTCCAAAGCAGGGTCTAAGGTAAAGCTGAGGTCAAGCCCAGGTGAACAGTCCAAAAAAAAGCAAGTCCAATGGGCAGGGTCTTAGCAGGAGTCCTGGGGTCAGTGGCACAGGAGATCAGCCCAACAAGAACCAAGGTGAGGACAGCTAGGTTGCAAGGGACCAGGAGCTTAAAGAAAGGTGTTATTTCAGCAGCTAACAGGCCTCAACAGAAGACTTAAAAGTTGGAGACTCCAGAGCCCCCACCCAGGACTCAGCTGCAGCATGTCAAGGGCTTGTGGAAGAACTCCTCCTCATGGGGAGAACCCTACTCATGAAGAGTCTCTTCCTCCTCTTTACAGCCCTCTCATAGAGGTCCTTCTAGCCTGCCTCTTGAGACAATGATGCTCTTAGGGGCTAGGTGGTTGTTCAGCTTGTCTCAGAGGTGGAGTTCCCCTCCTCCTCTGGGGAAGGACCCATGGCTATCTCCCCCAAGGGTCCAGGCTCCTCCTGATCTCCTGACATGGGCTGCTCCTCGGTGTTGTCTGCCTCTCAGAGCTCTAGCCCCTCCTCTCTGAGGAGGATTCCTCCAGTAGGGGAATGACTGCTAGGGTATTTGATCTGTGGAATGTGTCTGATCTGTAGAATGTGTCAGACTTGATGCTCACATACATATACTCTCCATGCTTGATGAATGGGAACTGAATGTCTTCATGGACTCCACTGGAAAGCATTGTGCTTGAGATGGGATGATCTGGAAGTCGTCTGTGGCACTATTAAATATTGGCGCATTCACATACAGAGGCCATCACTTGATAGCACAGTCATGCATGTGCGACCAGACCTCAGTCAACCTGGTAAGTTGCCACTTGTAGCCAGGGCTTTGTACCTTGGGCCACCATGAAACAAGAGGGGGACTTGCCTCAGTTCCTGTGCATACCATGCCTCAGCCCTGCCACATTGCTCACTAGAGCCCCACACATGTATGGGTCTTTGTAGGGGACAGCGACAGGGCAACATCACATGTTCCCTGGGCCCCATAAAACCTGGGCAGCCCTGCTTGAAACACCAATAATCAAGTGATGAAACTGTTTCATTGAAGCTTGCATGTATGGCCAGACTTCTAGCCCCTGAGTGGTCCTGCATGGCCCATGAAACCTGCAGTGCCATAAGTAATATAACTCTTCATATGCTGCCTTCCTTCCTGTTTCCTGACATAGGCCATTGCCAAGGTGTGCAAGAAGTGCCCCAGACAATTAGCTCCCCATCACCTTTGCTGAATCCCTGTGGTTACTTGAAGAAAAGGCACTTTTCACATATAAAAATTATAATTGCATTATAAATTGGGAATTAAAACAAGACTGTAGTCCTCAACATGTTGACTTGAAAATTAACTCCATCAAACTCAATAGGACTTACTGCAAGGAAAATAGGCTTAGGACAGGAGTATTAATTGTATTTATTTATTATTTACTTTTGTATATATCAGCTGTCTTTCAGAGTTCCCCCTCTCAAGGTGGCTCACAACATATTAAAACTATATATAGTAGCATATTGCAAACCCAAAAATGAGAAACTAAAACATGCTAACACATGTAAAAATATTGTAGCAGCAGCAGAAAAAAATATCAGCAGGATAAAACAATATAAAACCATATTAACCAGCAGCAGCAGCAAAAACATAAAACAAAAAAACACAACCCTGTTAAAATACGAGCATCAACTGTTGCCACACAACAGTTAAAAAAGCAAATAAGTACGAAACATCCATTTAAACCAGTTTGAAATAAATAAGCCCATTTGAAGGAAGTCCTTGTAGGGGTCATACATATCTGCTTAGGGAGAGAATTCCAAAGCCACAGGACCACCACTAAAAAGGCCCTGTCTCTAGCGCTCACCAGTCTAACACTTCTGCAAGTACGACCTCAAGGCTCATTTTAGGGGCTAGGCCAGCTTGTACAGATGTAGGTGGCCCTTCAAATACTGCTGTCTACCATGTTGACCAAAGCTGTTTCAGCCTCATAATCATTCCAAAAACCAGATTGGAACTGAACCAATTAGTGTCATCCAAGATTACTTGGATTTGTGAGGCCATCACTTTCTCTACTACCTTGCCCAGAAATGGCACATTTGAAACTGGGAGTAAGTTGTTCAAATTTGTTGGACCCAAATTTTACTTTTCCCCCCAAAGGCATCAAAAGTAGGACTGCATGGGGACCCCCCAACCCACTTCGGAGGCCAATTTGTAGCTTCCGATTTTGTCCCAACCCACCTTGGCCCGATTCAGACCAAGTCTGACCTGCTTCAGACTCCAGTTCTGAAGTGAGATTCGGACATCCAAATCACCCCTCCCCCAGCCACATGAGACCCATGCTTCCCCTGCCACCCAGCCACATGAGCCCTGCCCCCCCTGCTACATAGCCCAGCTGCACAAGCCCCCTGCTCCTTACCTGGACCCATGGGGAGCGCCCGCAGCCATCACCCTCTTCAAGGGAGTCACCATTTTATTTTAAGATGGCAGCTCATCTTTTCTGGAAATAAAGTTTTATGCACATGGCGGCTGTCTGGCTGTCATGTACACGACATTAAAGGTGTAAGTGGCCCATTTATGCCTGTAATGTTGCGTACATTCCTGCTCACTCTTCAGACTCTGTTCTCACTTCAGGTTCTGGCTATCCCTACTCTTACTGGCTCTCTTGCTCTTTTTATACACCCTCTTCCTTCAAAACCAAAAGTAATGCTTCATATCTGAAGAAATGAAACGTATGTGGAGAAATGAAATTGACACTTACCTGAAGAAATTAAACTACTCTCAGGGTTACGCCCTCCCAACAGAAAATTCCAGGCCTCTAAGCCTGACCATTTTTTCCCTTTGCCTTTGTAGGCTCAAACCTTCACACATGCATTTTCTTTTGCAGCTCCTTATCACTGGAATTAGGGGTGGACGAAAGTCCCTTACCTACCTGTCCTCGAAGGACGTTCACGGTGGGGGGGAGGCGCTTCGCTGCTCCCCCCGCGAAGTTCCAGCCGGGGGGGGAGGCTTCCCGCCTCGGTCCGGCCGAAATTCAGGCCGGGGGGGAGGCTTCCCGCCTCAGCCTGGCCGAAATTCAGGCCGGGGAGGAGGCTTCCCGCCTCGCCCGGCCGCGAACGCGAAAGTTTAAAAAAAAAAAAACGCCCCCTGATAGGCTACGTGACGATTCACGTAGCCTATCACGGCTAGATCTGCAAAGTCAGCCATGATAGGCTACGTCAATCGTCACGTAGCCTATCACGGGTGACTTTAAAAAAAAAAAAAGCGCGTACGCTAATGGCGGCCCCCATAGGGAGCCGCCATTCGCGTTCCTTATTTAGTTGCTGTAGTCTACGTAAATGTTTACGTAGACTACGGCGACCAAATAAGGAACGGGAATGGCGGCTCCCTATGGGGGCCGCCATTATCCGTACACACTTTTTTTTTTTTTTTAAAGTCACCCGTGATAGGCTACGTGACGATTGACATAGCCTATCACGGCTGACTTTGCAAATCTAGACGTGATAGGCTACGTTAATCGTTACGTAGCCCATCAGGGGGCGTTTTTTTTTCTTTTATTGCAATGGCGGCGGCGGCGGCAGCCGGTCGAAAGACCGGCTGCCGCTCCCGCCCCGTTCGAACACCCGCCGAACCGCCAGCCGGACCCGCCACCGGGAGGGACATTCGGCGAAGGTAAGTCCCATCCCGGGGGGGTGCGGGGGGCGGTTCGGAGGATTTCTCCCTGAAACTTGTTCGGGGGGCCGAACACGTTGGCGCTCGGCCCCCCGAAGTTTCGGGGAGAAATTCTCCACCAACCCTAACTGGAATACCCCATCTGCTTTGCTCCTTCCATCATTGCTTTCAAGGAGATTAAAGACTCATCTTGTTTCTCAAACCTTCCCTGATCTTGTCCTTGTTTGTGTCATGTCTCACTTTCGAATTTAAGTTTATAGTGTGCACATGCACACACATACACCCTCGCCCTGAGCCCTTGGGGTATGGGAGGCCAGTAAATAAATAAACTTATACACAACAAAAGCATTGACTTGATTGAGAGTGGTACTGATGCCATTCATTTTGCTTCAAAGCCCTGGCCACAGAGGAAACATCTCAAAGAATGTTGCTGATAACTATTGCTGGTTATATGTCAAACTACTGAATTGAAATTCAGGTGATATTTAGCCCACAGTAAGCTCTTAGAAGAACACTGAGGGATATGAATAATGCTGGTCAGGAAAGAATATCATCCCTTGTTTTCCAGGCATTGGCTCGAAGTAATCTTTAAGAAAAGTGCACCTGCCATGGTTATTTCAAAATTAGCTGAGGCACCAAAGTGATGTATGGGCACAGTTCTTCCTGCGATATGGATGTCATCCCTATGGGGGTTTCGTGAAGCTGAATTGTTCATATGGGCAGACTTACATGGAGGACAGATGGAAAGAAAACAAAATGAGCTGATTTATTCACAGCAGAGACCCATCTTTCTTATTCTACCCAGTGTAGTCACCCGCACTAACAGATATGAGGAAATGCAGAGAGGGAGAGAGAGACAGAGAGAGGATAGTGAGCCGTTGTTTTTTAATCTGCCTTACAAAGTGAATTGTCTCATTCAAGAATTCAGATGGAGGGTAACTTCAGAACTGACAAAGTGCAGCCAGTCCAGCACATATTCACTTCAACACTGAGCTGATAGCCCTTCTGTTTTTCAATGGTGATCTTGTATAGGAGAGCTGCACAGCTCTTTCTGACCGCAGCTCTCCATTAGAAAAGGCAAACTGATGCGGAAATGACCACATGCTAGGCTGGCTGGACTTAGTCATAAGAACATAAGGAGAGCCCTGCTGAATCAGACCAAGGGTCCATTTACTCCAGCATTCTGTTCATACAGACAGTGGCCAACCATCTGTCGACCGGGAACCCACAAGTAGGACATGAGTGCAACAGCACCCTCTGCTCATGTTCCCCAGCAACTGGTGTACATAGGCATACCCCCTCTGGTACTTGAGGTAGCACATAGCCCTCAAACCTAATAGCCATTGATAGATTTCTCCTCCCAGAATCTATCTAATTCCCTTTTAAAGACATCCAAACTGGTGGCCATCAGTTCACTGCTTCCTGTGGTAGCGAATTCCATAGTTTAACTATGCGCTGTGTAAAGAAGTCCTTCCTTTTATCTGTCCTGGATCTCCCACCAATCAGCTTCATGGGATACCCTACTAGGTTCTGATATTTTGTGAGATGCAGAAAAAAGTCTCCCTATCCACATTCTCCACACCATGCATAATTTTGTACGCCTCAATCATGATAAGAACATAAGAGTCACCAAGTGCTCTGATGCTGCTCTATACAATAATAATACTGGAGACAATCCAGTCAAATTTAAGTACTTTTTTTATTTCAATAGGAGAGTTCGATACCTCCCACCAGAATTGATGAGACTTAAAAGGAGTGTTCCTGGCATATAGAAGGGGAAGAAATGGAAGCAGTGACAGATTTTATTTTCTTGGGCTCCAAGATCACCTGGGAAAGATTGGAGGCAAAAGGAGAAGGGGACGGCAGAGGATGAGATGGCTGGATAGCATCACCGATGCAATGAATATGGACTTGAGCACGCTCCGGGAGAGAGCGCAGGACAGGAAGGCCTGGCGTGCTATGGTCCATGGGGTCACGAAGTCGGACACGACTTAACGGCTGAACAACAACAAAAAGGAGTGTACTGTACAGTGGCAACCATACATCCATTTATCCTCTTTTACAGAGGACAGTCCACTGTTTGAAGGGCTGCCCAGTCCAATTCAAGTTTAAAGAGACAGAACTATCAGGAGGAAGAGCTGGGCTTTGAAGCTGCCCATCAGCAGCACCTGGAGAGCAGATTGAGCAGGGCACACAGGTCCCCTGGTCACAGTCTTCCAAACTCTGGTGAGAGGTCCAGTTTTCTAATAATAATTTCTAAATTTGCATATATGTGTATATTAGCGTATGCGAATTTTATGCAAATTGCTGCCCTCTTTTTTGTTGATGGATCTCCTTTTTGTTTGGTGATTCATAAGTGGCCATCCTACATGTATAGGATTGCTTTATAAGTTGGTTTGCTGTTTGCATGTTGACATTTTCTGAAATAAGCATAAAAAGAACATAACTAACTTTAGCTGGATCATTCCCAATCGTTACATATTAAAATTCTTGAGCTAGATATTTTTTCCCCTACAACAAAATCATGTTGAGTTATTAAAATAACCAAAACTGGTTTCAGGTAGAGGAAAGCAGGAATGAGGAATCTGTTCTTAGCAACAATGACAACAACTCACTCTGTGTCTGTGGCACCATCAACTTACATGGCATTTTGCAGAGTGACATGAGCAAAAAGAAAAAGAAATACAGGCCCCCTATCTAGAGGAGCTTAGAAACATAAGAACAAAAAAAAAGCCCTGCTGGATCAGACCAAGGGTTAGGGGAGTACGAAACCCCGCTTACCTGGCTCCGCCGGGTTCCGCAGGTGGGGGGAGGTGATCCATTCCTCCCCCCGGAATCCTCCTTGGCCACGGAGCCACGGAGGCCCTGTTGCCAACCCGCAACAGGGCCTCCAGCTGCTGCCGGGCTGCTGCGGACGCAAATGGCATCCTGCGTAGGGGACGCCATTTGCGTCCCTACACAAGCCCATGATAGGCTTCGTAAATATTTACGTAGCCTATCACAACTAAAGCGGGAAGGCAAATGGCGTAGGGGCCGCCATTTGCATCCTGCTTTAGCCATGATAGGCTATGTAAATATATACGTAGGCTATCACAGGCTGGTGTACGGACACAAATGGTGGCCGCTACGCAGGAGCACCCTTTCATGGGGTGGGGGTCTCTGTTCCGCCATGGATTCCGGAGGGCCGAATTCACTGGAATTTGCCCCCCCTGGATCTGTGGCGGAATTCTCTAACATCCCTACCAAGGGTCCATCTAGTCCAGCATTCTGTTCACACAATGGCCAACCAGCTGTTGACCAGGAACCCACAAGCAGGGCATGAGCACAACAGCACCCTCCCACCGATGTTCCCCAGCCTCTGGTACTGGAGACAGCACATAGACATCAGGACTAGTAGCCATTAATAGTCTTTTCCTCCAGGAATTTGTCCAACCCCCTTCTAAAGCTACCCAAATTGATGGCCATCTCTACATCATGTCGGAAGGAATTCCATAGTTTCCCATCAATCATGGGAAGACTCCAGGTTCTAGAATTATGAGAGAGGGAGAAAAATGTCTCCCTATCCACTTTCTTCAGACCATGCATAATTTTGTACACCTCTAGCATGTCTCCCCTCATGCACCTTTTCTCTAAGCTAAACAGTCCCAGATGTTGTAACCTTTCTCCAAAGGGGAGTTGCTCCAGCCCCTTGATCATTTTAGTTGCCCTTTTCTGCACATAGGAAGTTGCCGTTTACCAAGTAACCATGAAAAGCATGTGCTCTACCACCAAGGCCACAGCTCCTAGCTTACTATCTATGAGCATAATACAACCAGAGTTAAGCACTTTCAGTACCCTTGTTTGCAATGGAAGGTATTTTACAGTGCAGTCCTACACATGACAACTCAGAAGACATAACCCCGTCAGATTCACTGGGACTCGCGCCTAGGCAAGTGTGTATAGGGCTGCAGCCATAAGCAGGTTTTTCACCTGAAAAAGCTTGGCTGTGGCTGGATCGTGCCCTGTGTTTTGACAGTAGAGCAGGAACAGAGGGAGTGGAGGGGAGACAGCTGCAAGGGGAAGGGTGGTGGTGGTTATCCTCCAATGCATTTACGTATGCACGCTTAGGCTTTCGTCCTCATGCCCAGCTGAAAGAATGCGCCATTGGCTGATCTGCCCTAACTCCACAATTCCTCAACATGGGAAGCCTAATTGTCAATGAGAATGTCCACTCATCATTATGATTGCTTAATGATGCAAAGAACCAGCCACTTAAATGCAATCTGGAGCTAGAGCGAAGCGTTTGCCAATTCAGGACGAAAGCAGATTTACGACCATATGCAATATGGGCACACAACGTGTGAGTGAGACCTGGGCCAAGAATATATCTTTAAATATATACCATTCTTGCATAAATGCCTTGTTCTACTGCCTTCCTTGTTCTTTGAGACTCAGGAAGAATGCATTTTAAAACAAAGGTAACACACACTCTCTTTTTATTATTATTATTATTATTATTATTATTATTATTATTATTATTGAACTGAAATGACTTTCAGTGCCCTGAGCTACTGAAAGCCAGGCAAGACAGGGAGGACCCTTGCATGCAGCAGCCACTCCCATAATTTTAGAAAAACAAAGACTGCATATCTGCATATGCAAATTTGTTGCCTTTGCAAATTAAGATGAATTGTGGCCTACTGACTTGCCAGGAAAGTGAATGACAAAATCAGTCCCATGTGATCAGGTCAGATTAAAACCTGCTGTATAGTTAACTACGCAGGACCAGGCTGGGGTTGTGGCAACTGCCACTATACCAAAATCCAGACCCAGATCAGGTGCATCTATTCTCCAGCCCCTGAAGTCAGTTGCGAGGGTTGAGAATGCGCCAAGCAGGGGATGCAATGCTCTCTGTCGAGCCAGGCAAGCTCAGGAGGGGGCCATGTCTCCTCTTTCACAGTTGACAGCCCTCCATTTGAAGGGCTGCCAGAGAACTGCCCTTTAATTGAGGGTCTGTCAGAGGAGGACTGTCCTCGTTTTTGAAGGCATCGTCTGTTTGAAGAGCTGCTCACTCCAAGCCCAGTTTAAAGAGACAGAACCATCAGGAGGAGAGCTGGGCCTTGAAGCTGCCCATCAGCAGCACCTGGAGAACAGACTGGGCAGGGCACACAGGCCCCTGATCACGGCCTTCCACACTATGGTGAGATGTGCTGTATTTCTATTTTATTTTTTTATTTATTATTCCACCATTCTGCTAAAAAAAGGCACTCAAGGTGACAAAGAATAAAATCCAGGTTAAAACAGTATCTTATTTCGAACATAACATAACAAACAAATAAATTAAGAACACAATTAAAAACACAACAATAAAAGAAATAAACAGTACCAACCAATTAACAACCCCTTCAATAAAATCATCATCCTCATCATTACTAATAATAATAATAATAATAATAATAATAATTCTACGTTTGCATCCATATATATAAACTAGCATATGCACGTTTCATGCAAACTGGTACCTTCTTTTTTAGTGATACATTTCTTATTTGAGGGATGACTCATAATAGTAGGACTGGCCAGTCAAGGGGCTTCATATGTCTGCATATCACAACGGCTGGTGAAATATACTAGTATTGCCTTCTGTTGCCTAAAGAGGACTTTGAGATGGCCTATGCATACCTGACCCCAGGGGGAGCTCACTAGGCCAAATTCCAGTTTCAAGAGCCATGAAGTTCCTCATCCAAGTCAAGGAATCTCTGGTGTTACCATGCTTCTGAGAGTTTCCAGGAGGAAGAAGTTTAATTACATCACTGGAATAGCCTTGTGCCTCTGGTTGGGCTTGAACCATCAGTCAACTGGGCATTCCGATGGCAAAGGCTTCAGGGTGGAGGGAGGCTGTTAGATGTGCTGAGTGCAGATCATGGAATGCTTTATTGCAGCCTTCTCCAACCTGGTGCCTTCCGGAAGTGTTTGACTGCATTATTTAATATTTGGCTATTCAGACTTGGCATACAGCTCCATTTGATTTTTCATAGTATTGTATGGCTGACATATAGCAATTGTGGTATGTAACTGTATTTGATAGCTGACATGCAGATGTATTTAATATCTGGAAGCATTTTGATAGATAACCTGCAATGGTATTTAGTATTTGACACAGTTGACAGCTTATGAGATTTCATATTTGATGCCTGCTGGAGCAAAACCTCCAGACCGCTCATGTTCTGAGGTAAAATTTCACGTTTAAAGCGTGAATTCAAATTTTGCATTTGAGATTTTGTATTCAGAATGTGAATGGAAGCTGGGAAAGTCTGCCAAATGTTGAATATTTGCAAATATTTGTTTCAACTCTACAACAACCTATACAGAGTATGAATGGGTGGCAAACCTAGGAAGGGATTAGATCAGCCGTGAGTAACTTTCAGCCATCCAGATGTTGTTGGATTGCAATCCCATCATCCTTCACCATTGGCAATGCTGGCTAGGGCTGATGGGAGTTGCAGTCCAACAACATTTGGCAGGCCACAAGTTGCCCACTGATGGATTACTTCCTACCCTCCAGGCTTTCAGGGCTGGTTCACACATCATGCACATCAGTTAATTTCTCCACACCTGATGACTGACAGCTGAGTGTGTGACCTGAAAGATGCTGAAAGATTATATGGAAGGTCAGCCTACAATGTGAGGCCTCAGATTTATCTACTGATGTTACCACTAACAATGATCAGCCATGTGTAGGGATATCAGAGAAATCTGAAATGGATTCAGATGAGTTCACATTTCTATGAATCTCACCTGCAGGTTCCCCAGCAGACTGGATTTTCCCAATTCTCACAGATTCTGCGGATTTGCGGACTGTTTTTTTTTTTTTTACTTTCCAGAATTTTATGCAAATTTAGTCACAGAAAAATATGAAAATTTAAAAACATACAACGACTGAAAATGGGCATTTGCCCCCCAGAGGCTAAAGCATGAAAATGCGCATTTCGATGGGATTTGCGCATTTGGGGGGATTTGCACATTTTTGGAAGTGAGCATTTGCGCAAGTGCACATTTGCACAAGTGTGCAGAAATGCAAGTTTGGGGAATTGAGAAAAATCCGATTCTGTCAATGAGCGGATGGCAGAACAAAAGGCACCTGGCAATCCACGAAACGCAGACAGAATGGGTGTAACAAAATCCGTACATCCCCAGCCGTGTGTGACTGAGCCCTCACATGGTTTCTGTTGGGCCATTGACACATACGAGTTGCAGAAGTCAGCGCTGACCCAAGCCAGCTGCATGGGAAGAACTTGGATGTGGTTCTCCAGTGGGTCAGAACAAGTCGCTGCTCTTGGGTTCCCGATTCAGACCTGAGGGCAACTGCAGCTGCAACTTGCCACTGCTTGTGCCCTGCAGCTTAAACTGATTCGTAGGATGACTGAGCTGTTAAAATGATGAGCAGCCAGTATGCTGTAGATATCTGCATATCTGGGAGAGAAATGATAAGCGCTTAGAAACACTTAAATACTGATTTTGTCAAAAATGACTCCCAGTTTGGAATGAGGCACCTTTTGAAATGAACCCTACCTATTAGACCAACGCCTCCCCCCACCCACACACAAAACAGAACCCAGCCACCCCGCTTTAATGAATGGCAGTTCTTGTAACTGTTCTCCACACCAAAAGCCTTCAGGGCACTGCTTATGCACTTGATAAAATCACAGACCAGGTGCTTCAAGTCTTTCAACATCATAAATTCCACTCTTGACACTGAATTTTTTTTTTAAAAAATTAAAGGTTAAACAAGCTTGATGGAGAAATGATCTCCCAGGTGTTATTTTCAAAGTTTCTGACTAATTTACAGCCATGAGTAATCGTTACAAGTGATAACAATCATGTAAATACCCTATAAATATGCTTATTTTGTCAGGAAGGTCCGTGGTAGATGCCTTTTATCAGGATTTCTGTTACTGTTCCTAGGACTTTGTAAATGTATTTTTTATAAATAGCTCAAGAATTGTCACATGAAGGAAAAACAAAAGTAGACTGAGAGCTACCAAACTTACTTTAACCCACCTGTAAAAACAACCACACCTTACTAATCTGATACTTGGGTCTGACCAACCCAAATAATAATTTTATTTTAAAAAGAGCCAGTGTTGTGTCATGGCTAGAGCCAGTGTGGTGTCGTGGCTCGAGTGTTGGACTGGGAGCCGGGAGATCTGGGTTCTAGTCCCCACTCAGCCATGGAAGCTCACTGGGTGTCTTTGGGCCAGTCACAGACTCTCGGCCCAGCCTACCTCACAGGGTTGTTGTTATGAGGATAAAATGGAGAGGAGGAGAATTATGTATGCCTCCTTGGGTTGCTTAAGGAGCAACAAAGGTGAGATATAAATGTAATAAATAAATTAAATGAATAAATAATAAATAAAAAGAAATATATTTATTACATTTATATTCTGACTTTCTTCCAAGGAGGTCAAGGTGGCGTACATCACATGGCTCTCTAAGCCAACCTCTGTTTAAGCAGGGAAATAGAGACTAGTCCAAGGTTACCCAGTGAGCTTCATAACTACTCTGACATCCTAACCACTACAACATACTGATTTGACAATGACTCCAATATGACATTGTCATCAGGATTATTGACAGTGCTGAAGAGATATAGCCATTAGGGATGTATGGATTTTGTAAAGTCCATTCCATGTGCATCTTACAGATTGTCAGGTGCCTTTTGTTCCATCATCTGCTCATTGCCGGAATAGGGTTTTTTCCCAATTTCCTGAATTCCTGCAAATTCATATTCGCATTAATTCGCACTTGCAAAAATGTGCCAATCCCCCGACTGCATGAATCCCCCCAAAATGCACATTTTCATGCTTTAGCATGTGGGGGCTAAGAGCATTTCTGGCCCCTTTTAAAAAAATTTTATGTACTTTTCTATGACTAAATTTGCATAAAAGTCCAGGAAGTACAAAAACAAAAAAAACCCTGGCCCGCAAGACTGTGGAATCTGTGCGACTCAGGAAAGGGTGGCCCATTGTGGAATCCATAGATCAGATTCATAGAAATCCAAACTCATTTGACTCCATTGCAGATTTCTCTGACATCCCTAACAACCATGCAGAGATGGTCTCTGGGGTGTGTAATGACCACCATTTATTTTCCACTGAATTTGAAATATTCTTAAATGTATGAATAAAAATATTAATTAAAAAACCCAAATAGTTAACTTCTCCTTCTCTCAACTCTTGCATCGACATGAAGTTGCTTTTGTAGCATTACATGAGAACATGCACCATGTTGGAGTCATTTAAACCTCAGAACATTGGACGTGTTTCATTCCACCATCAACTTTAACTGAAATCTGACTGACCACATTAAAAAAAATCCACAGATTGTTTTTTAAAAGTTGTCAGAGGATGAAAGTCTGCAAATGAATTGTAACTCACACTGAACCATAGCTTAGGGGCATAGCATATAATTTGCATGGAGAAGATCCCAGGTTTAATCTCCAGTATTTCCAGGCATGGCTGGGATAGACCCCTGTGTGAAATCCTGGAGAGCTGCTCCCCATCAGTATAGAGCAGAGGTGTTGAACTTCATATCCAGGGGCCAAATGTGGCCTACTTGGGGTCCTCAACTGGCAATCTAGGGTTTGCAGATGGCCATATCCCCTTCCCCATGCCGCCAGGTGGTTCCCCTGGATGGCCTATCATTGGGTTTGGTCCTGGCTTTTGTGAGATCTTGTTCCCCTTCTAAAAAGCTGAAATGCTGCTCCTAAGGCTTAGTTACTGTAGCAAGAACTTTTAGCTAAAATATGTTGGTAGTTTTGTCTTTTAGCTCCACCCCTTTTGCCTCTGGCCCTGCCCCCTTTGCATTTAGCCTTGCCCAACCCTGGAGTGCGGTGCCTGAGAACTTCTCCGAAATGGAATCTGGCCCTCGGGCTGAGTTTCAGCTAGTGCTGTGCCGAATCCTATCCCCTATTTTCAGTAACTTTTTCTCTCCCTGCAAAAAAGGCATTTGTTTTCTTCCTCTTTTGCAGGGAGGGGGAGAATTTCAGTGACTTTTCTCCTTTGGGAGGGGGACAGGGTTTCCACATACCTTTTTTAAGTGTAGGCAATTCGGGGGGGTCTTCTTTCTTTTCTTTTTAAACACGCCCTGCATTTGCAGGAGCCTAGGATTCTTCTCCAGCCTGGGAGTTCTTCCTGAATGCCTATTGGAGGGGGTGAGGTCACATGGTCTCCTGGGAGTTCAGAAAGAACAACCAGGCTGGAAAAGAGTCCTGGGCTCCTGCAAGTGCAGGAGGTGTTTTTGAAAAAATAAAAAATAGGAAGAAGTCCCCTCAAGAATTGCCTAGACTTAAAAAGGTATGTGGAAACCCTGTCCCTCTCCCAAGGAGTACATTCTCCAAAATTGTCACCTCACCCAGCCTCTTTCACCAGAGTTTTCATTTTGCCCCCACCAACTTAAGAAATGCAGAAAATGGAAGAACTGAAATGTTCAGCACAACACTAGTTCCTACACTCCTGTTGTAGACTATGTCATTCCTATAAGAGAGGTGTGGGAATCCTTTTTTTTTCCCTTCTGTTGAGGGCTGCAGCCCCGTGGGGTTAATCTGTCAGAGGCCACATGCTGGTGATGGATGGAGCCAGAGACCCAAGTGAGTGGGGGCACCTCTTCTCTCTCTCTCTCTCTCTCTCTCTTCTCCTTCTCCTCCTTATCTTCCCACCCAGCAGGCTGCTGGGGGTGTAAGAGTTTGCTCTTGCAAGTGGTCCAAACTGACTGCTTGCAGAG
The DNA here is from genome assembly GCF_057233095.1 of Heloderma suspectum. NCBI lineage: Eukaryota > Metazoa > Chordata > Lepidosauria > Squamata > Helodermatidae > Heloderma > Heloderma suspectum. The sequence goes on from NC_139461.1 coordinate 138,471,686, forward strand.
GGCTTTTGAAATGAGGTTGAGGGCCATATGTGGTCTGAGGCCCCAGGCTGCCCACCTCTGCAATAACAGAACACATGGGATATGAAGTGGTGGCTGTTGGGGGGCAGTTACAAAGTTTTTGTACCCTTTGAGGGTAAGTTATGATACCAAAAATGTAGGATACATTTGACAATGGAGGGTAACAAACTGCAGTCCACTGGGATAATTTTAGGGTGGCCATGGGTCTTCTTTTACAGAGGATAGTCTTCTGTTTGAAGGGCTGCCAGAGAACTATCCTCTATTTTGAAGGCATCCTCTGTTTGAAGGCCTGTCCAGTCCGAAGAGAAAGAACCATCGGAAGGAAGAGCTGAGCCTCGAAGATGCCCATAAAGAGTACCTGGGCAGCAGACTGAACAAGGCCAGTTTACCATACACTGGAGAGATGTATTGTATGTCTAACTTATAATAATTATTTCTAAATTTGCATATATACATATAAATTAGCATATGTGAATCAGTGTCATCTTTTGTCCTCCTTTTTGGTGATCCATGTCCTCTTCTTTGGCGACTCATAAGTGGCCATGCAATGCAATATGCATACATGGGAAGGCACCACACACATGGAGTCAGAATTCCCCTTGTTCTTTTCATTGCCGGAGCGCCTACTACCAAAGAGGCCAGCCTTTTTTTCAGCAATATAGCAGCTTTCCTCTTTGGCACTGGGAACTCTAATAGTGAAAAAGAGCGCCTGTCTCTTCTTTGAATCCTGGCCATAGGGTCGAAGTTATTATTACTATTAAGTAGAAGAAAGCCCATCATTATGATATGGGGGGGGGAGGATGGATGGATGGCAGATCTATTTATTGTGACAGATTTGTCCTTGACTAGGGATTTTATGAGAAGGAATTTCTGTATTTAGCTTGATCATGGATCAGCAGGTATGATATCCCATGACATTTCCTCAAAACAAAGTGCTACCAAGAATGCAAGTTCATTTTTGACTTCTGGTTATAGGCTCACAGAATTTTTAGATAGGGGACTATGAGAACAGGTGTGTCTTTTCATCTTTTATTTCAAAATCTTAAGCAGTTTTTACGTTTCTTAAAATACGATATAAGAACACAGACCAAACATAAAATACATAATTGTTACAAGCAAAGTTCTGTCTTCAGTCCCAACTCCTGCCAACCTAGCAGTTCGAAAGCAAGACATTGCAAGTAGATAAATAGGTACCGCCTCGGCGGGAAAGGTAACAGCGTTCCGTGCGCCTCAGTGTTCAGTCATGCCGGCCACAATACCACGGAAGCGTCTTCGGACAGCGCTGGCTCTTCGGCTTAGAAACGGGGATGAGCACCGCACCCTGGAGTCGGACACGACTGGTTGGGGACACCTTTACCTTCACCTTTACAAGCAAAGTATGTTTCAAAAAGCTTTCCAAGAATTGTGTCAGGAACATGCCTTTCTTACCCAAATGACATTTCTGAGCTGGCAGCAAAAAGGAGCAGAGAAGTCAATGAGGACTGGTATCATGGTCCTCCCATGAGGACAAATGTTGTGACTTCATTGAGGCCTGACGTTTGGTCCTGAAGTTTTTGTATTTTTGCCTTTCATATGCATATGATTTCTTTTTGTGCTGCTTACATATGTTTCCCTTAGAGGATACAATTTTTTCATAACATTGAGTTATCATGTTTTCCAAAGTTCTGGCTATAACTGTGGAAGTAGCTCCACCTCTTCCTTGGAGTTGGACAGAGCACTGCCCCCCCCCCCCACACACACACCAGCTACAGGGCTTTCTAGGAAGTAGTGGTATTATACAAATCTCCATTAGATACATTCACAATAAGCCCTCAGAAATGTAACATTTGGAAGACCCTTGGGAAGATGCTTAACCCTGAAGAATGACAACTACAGCTGAGCCAAAATTTCTCAGAAGACATTTTTCTGAGAAAAGTTCCGAGATTTTTCTTTTCATGCCTCTCCCCACCCCCCCTGCAGAAATAAAAGGCCACTTTACATAATTGTCTCCAGTTTTTCTTCACCCTTTTTCTTGTGGTGACCATCTCTCCCCCCACCCCCCAAATAGGTTGTGTGGAGGATGCAAAATTATGTATTTATTACATTTCTGGGCGGTTTACAAGATAAGGCTTAAAACCATAAAATAACACAAGATAGTAAAATAGAATATGAACAGTATAAAACCAAAATAACAACCACAATAACAACCAGCAGTAGTGCAAAGATCTAAAAACGCACTAACATAATATTTAAAACTGAATGGCTTTCAGGAATTTCTCTCCCCTGAAGAAATAGAGTGAAATTCTTTTCCCATTTTTTTCTGCCCACAAATAGGGTGGAGAATTTCAGGGGACCATTTGTGCAGAGCTCTAGCAAATACAGTTCTGCCCCATGACGCCTTGCTGCTACTCCTCCCTCCCCACCCCACTTGGAATCTGTTGCCTGAGGCGGCCACCTCACTCTTCCTAATGGTAGGGCCAGCCTCTTGTTGGATAAGGCAATATCCAACAGGCTGACAGAAGTTCTACTGAAAACAGTAAGACTGTCTTCTCCTGTAAAAAGTCTTAGGATCAGGCTGTTAGTGAGCTGTTGTGTTTGTTGACAGCACAAACCTTTTTAGTGGGTCGTTGTCTTCTGGGCATTATGGTGGACAATCGCCATAGGGCGAGCCATCAAACTGAAGTGGTAGACTAACCCATGGCCAAATCCAGACAACCAACCTCTTGTAACTTGAAGGGAAGGATGTAGTATTATTAATGATCACAAGAAAATGCTTGATTTTGAAGTGTTCAGCAATGGAGAGGAAAATTGAATTTGCTGTGACAGTTGCCATGGTAACTCCCCCCCCCCAAATTTCCAACACATAGTAAATAGTTGTGTAAAAGCTTTTGATGCATGAGACCCTCCTTTGACAGCCATATGTTGCACATTCAATGCATTGTTTATATCTTTAAAAAAAAATTACAAAGATACCTGTGGGCAGAATTAGGAGTGTGCCATTCTCACGCTACCTGCTCTTCTGTGAGTGGTAGGCAGAGCCTTCCAGTGGTATTATGAAATAAATACATGCATTTTAAATAGACATAAACTTGCAGGAAACAGACACAAAAGAGAAAGGGAAACTATTGGGTAATCCTTCACCTGCAACATCCTTTACACCTTGCACCAAGCTTCTTGTCCAGCATTCTGTTCTCCTCACGTTTGTGCACAACATCTAGTGTTCAGAGGTAAACTGCCTCTGAACACAGAGGTTCCATTAGCTGTCATGGCTAATAGCTGCTGATAAGCCCTCCTCCATAAATATAACCAATATTTTTTTAAAGCTATGTAGGCCAGTGGCCACCATCATGACACCATATTTCTGCATTACATTTATGTCCCACCTTTCTTCTGTGCTGAAATTTAAGGCAGCTGACCCAAGATTCCCATGTGGTCTCCCATGAAAGCATTGCCCAGACTCGGACCCTGCTTGGCTTCAATAATGTAGCTGCATCATGTGCCTTTGGGGGCGGGGGGGGGGGGAAACCCATGGGAACAGTGGAGGTTGGTGGCTCCAATTTAGGTGGGGCAATAAATTCATTCTGAGTTTCAGTCAGAACCAGTCAGAACACTAAAGGAACATTCCAAGGCCCTTAACCCTATCCCCAAAATTGGTTCAGCACCTTGGATAGCTCTTTTAGAGTTCTGGCTGGTTCTGACTGAAACCCAGAATGTATTCAGAGCCCCACCTAAATTGGAGCCACCAGCCTGCACTGCATGGGAATATATATGGCTATAGTGAGTTCTGTATGTTAATTATGCATTGTGTGGAGAACAATTTGCTCTTCTCAGATGTGAAACGACTACCAAACAACTTCCGTATGTAACCCCAGTGAAACAGCTAGATAGAGCCTAGACTTCATAGCCTAACCGCTCTTTAGCTGGTAATGTGTATTACTTAAAAAAAAAAAAAATCAAAATGTGTGAAGTCAACCCTGTTGCTTTTGAGGGCCCTCCTGTTCATTCTTCTGAATGGGGTCTTGACTTCAGCCCTAAAGTTCTGCCGTGAATGCACCACTGAGTAACCCCACATACTGGTATTATGGCAGATGAATTAAAATTTATCTCTGCTCAATCTCTCCACACCATTAATAATTTTATGAATTTCTACCATTAATCTCATTCCTTTTCTAAACTATTATTCACATTAGATTAAGCAAATGAGAAATATTTCTAATAAATACAACCTTAAAAATATTTCTGTCCTTTGCTCCGCATATCAGAAATTGAAGTTTGAAAAAGGATTTACTTTATAGACCCCGTGAGAAATTTGTCCTTGGCTGACATTAGCAAAATATTCTAAATATTTTAAAGCATGATAGGGTGCAATCTTATGCATACTAAGACAGCAAAAAGTACTACAACTCCCAGCATTCCCCAGCTAGCATGGCTGGATGGGGAATGCTGAGATTGTAGGACTTTTTTCTGTCTAAACATGCATAGGATCGAACCCTTAAGAACCTAAAAAGTGCCATGCTGGATCAGACTAAGGGTCCATCTAGTCCAGCATTCTGTTCATACAATGGACAACCAGCTGCTCTCCGGAAACCCGCAAGCAGCACATGAGTCCAACAGCACCCTCCCGCCCATGTTCCCCAACAAATGGTGCACATAGACATACTGCCTCTGATACTAGAGGTAGCACATAGCCATCAGGACTAGTAGCCACTGATAGCCTTTGATAGCCTTGTTAAACGAAGAGATCAGGCCTCAGCTAGGGACTCTGGTGTTGAGCATCATAGGTGTAGTAGAAGAGTCTGCTTTCACTGGCAATCAGCCCTATCTGCAAGAGAAACTAACGTGTTCTGTTTAGTGCAGAGATAAATGCTGATTTTTAGCCTGAGAATAGTGTTTGTTTATTTGTTTGTTTTGTGGAGGATCCCCTTTGATCCAACTTTTTCTTCATGACTGCTTGCAACTGTTGACAGCAATTCTTTCCCCATCGTTTCCTCCCTGCCCCCCCCCATCTCTTTTTGCTGCTTTGGTGTCCATTTTTTCCTCCATTTCATCCCTCTTCAAGTCATCCCAGCTGATCAAGCATCACATACTAGATATGATCCTAGCTGCAGTCTGGCAATCAAAAAGCATGTGTGGGAATACAGTGTGGAGCAGGGTGGCAGGGTTGTGGGTATGATCCTTACCTCCATCATTCCTGTTCTGGACAACTCCACCCCTGACCTTCTGATGTTCAGTGGAAATGTCTGAGACGGGGGATTCCTTGTGTGTTTGGCTGCATGTGTGAAGAATCCTCCTCATGACTGGGAACCATGTATAATCAGGGGGTTGTATCCAATGGTAGTTCAACTCCAGCCCCATTCATTTCAATGGGTCTACTCTAAGTTGGACTGACATTGGATACAACCCAGGGTTGCCAATCATAGGGAGAATTCTAAATGCATTTAGCTGAACCTGTGAGGAAGCCCGTTTCAAACCCATTTCAGGAAGAACGTCTGCTATGTGCTTTTAAGGTATTTATTTTACCACATAAATATGCATTCAGAAGGTAAATATAATCCTCCTGAAAGTGTTGGGATGTTAAGGCCCAGAGGGTGTGGGTGAAAAATTCAGTGCATGCATTGGATGTAGAATTGAGCAGTTGCTGCACCGGGACTGGAGAAGATGCAGCTGTGAGATTTCTCCCATCAAATAAGAAGCTGCCTTATATCAATACCAAGTTGGGCTATTGGTCTATTTAGCTCAGTATGTTCTACATTGACTGGCAGCACCTTTCCAAGGTTTCAGACAGGATGCTTTCCCATCCCTACCTAGACAAGCTGGGGACTGAACCTCTGACCTTCTGCATACAAAGCATGCACTTTCCCACTGAGCTGTGCCCTTCTGTTATGGCAGGGATTTGGAACCCATGGCCCTGTAGATGTTGTTTGACTCCAACTCCCATCAGCCCCAACTAGAGTGACCTGGGATTATGGGGTTTTTAGTCCAACACCATCTGGAGGGCCTCTTGTTCCCCACCCCTCCCATATGACCTGTTTATGCTAGTGTGTAGTGTTAAAGTCGGCAAACACCTCTGGGATCTAGCAACCTTTACTGAACTCAGGGCCAAAACAGGCATTCTTAAATGTGTGTCCAGCAGATAAGTCTTCTTCATTTTTTACTCTAGAGTACGGATGCTGGAGAAATTCAAGATGGACTAAAATGAGCTCAGATTTCTGTGAATCTGACCTGTGGAATCTGCTGTGGACTGATCCCCTCAGGCTGCGTGGAGTCCATGGACTTTCAGGTCTTGTTTTTATGTTCCTGAAATTTACGCATATTTATTCATAGGAAAATATGCAAGTTTCTGCTGAGGAAAAGTTGAATGGAATGGGGGACAATACACTAAATATTGCATATTAAGGTAAATTATGTAAATTGTTGTGAGCAAACCCTCTTACACAATTATTTGCATTTTTTTCCGCATGACGAAATAAGATTCACATCTGTCTATGAGCAGATGATGGAAAAAAGGGCGTCTGACAATCTGCGAAACACAGACGGAGCGCATTTTACAGAATCCATGCATCCCTATTCTATAGTAGTCACAGGGCCCCTGATCCAGAACTTAAAAGCCCCCCTACCACCCATGCCAGGGTCCTGATCCAGATCAGGACTGCTGCACCTCTCTAGAGTAAATTTTTTTAAAAGGCATAGATGTTATATATGGATTTAGGGTCATGTCTGCTGTAGCCCCCAATCTTGCTTCATTCAAACAATTTACCTGATCTTGTTTTCCATTTTCCATTCCTTTGCTCTTCCGATTTACTAGCATTTGGCTGGAGCTTGTTTTTCTCCAGAATTCCAGCTCGTTAATAATGATGTCAGAGCCCATGTCTGGCAAGACACGAACATGGGTGAAAGTATCCAAACAACAACAAAAAAGAGAGACGAAGGGCAAATGCGAGTCTTTCCATTTGAAATGCTGTATCCTAACAGGAAGCCAGCACTGCAAGAAAACTTCTGCTTCTCCTGTTAGCAAATTCCAAAGTCAATGGATTCCTCAGCTGATTCAAGGAAAGAAAACTCAAGAAAGCCATGAGGAATACTAAATGCCATAGATCATGTTTAATGTTGCAGGACCAGCAGGAGAAAAGATGAATTTCAGGATTCAGTTGTTTGGTCTCAGCAAACAAATGAAGAGGAAAGTGGATAAGAAAAGTGGTGGTTCTGGTAATTAAGGGGTGGTTATGGTTATAAATTCCATCCCAAAGAAAAAAAATGCAAGAAAGCAAAGTGGCTGTGTCTGATGAGGCTTTACAAGTAGCTGAGGAAAGAAGGGAAGCGAAAAGCAAAGGAGAAAGGGGAAGATATATCCAACTGAATGCAGAGTTCCAGAGAATGGCAAGGAGAGACAAGAAGGCCTTCTTAAATGAACAACGCAAAGACATCGAGGAAAACAATAGAATGGGAAAGACTAGAGATCTTTTCAAGAAAATTGGAGATATCAAGGGAACATTTTGTGCAAAGACAGGCATGATAAAGGACAAAGAAGGCAGGACTGAACAACAACAACAAATAGTTATAAATAACCAGTTGGATTCAACACTGAAATTCAGTGTTGCTACAACACAGCTTTGCGTCTCTACAAGAGAATTTTGTTGTCATCTATGTATACTTGATTTGCCTGTGATTGTGTTTTTCTCTCTAAAGAGCAGCTTTATACTGTGTGTGGTGTTAACAGTTATTGAACCTACCCGTACGCTATGTTCAGCATCTAAGGTCCTCCTCCGAGTGCCTCCTCCAAGGGAAGCTCAGAAGGCAGTAGCAAGGAAGAGAGCCTTCTCAGTGGTGGCCCCCCCTCTGTGGAAGAAGCTCCCCAATGAGCTCCACCATGTGCCAATATTATTTTCTTTTCGGTGCCAGGTTAAGACCTCTCTCTTTTCCCAGGCATTTGGCAGCATGTGATGAGTTTTAGTCGGTCCTGGATGTGTCTTTAATTATGATTGACAGTTCAAAGTTGTTTTTAGTAATATGTTGCTTGTGTATATTGTCTGTGTGCTGTTATGTAAATGGCTTTTAAACTCTGTAAATTGTATTTAATGTTTTAACTTCTGTAAACTGCCCAGAGAGCTTCGGTTATGGGGCTGTATAGAAATGTAATTAATAATAATCATAATCATAATAATAATAGTTACTGTCAGCCTGGCCCAGAGAAATCTGGGTTCAAATCCCCCCTCGGTCATGAAGCTTGCTGGATGAACTTGGGCTGGTTACTATCTTTTAGCCTTTACCATGGCTGTTGAGACAAAGAAGTGGGATACAACAGCCTTCCACAGCCTGGTGCCCTCCAGATGTGCTCAATCCCAGCATTCTTGACCATTGGCCATGCTGGCTGGGGCCAATCGGAGCTGGGTTCCAAAACATCTGGAGGGCACCAGACTTGGAGAAGGCTGGGAGATAACATACCAGCCACTCAGCTCCTTGGGTCAACTCCCTTCTGGTCTATCAAATGCTTTGTCTTCTATTGTTAGGTGCTTTATGTTAGCATGTTCCATCATTTCAGAGTTTTAGGATCTTGCCTAATGGTGCACATTTCAGGGACTGGAGCATTTCTTATAACCCACAGTTCAGATCTGTAGAATGCCACAGCCCACCCTGGTGCTGATGGTCTGCAGAACTGGTAGCTGTCTTTCCCCAAGATATTCTCCACTGTCTTGGTTCGGCTTGCACAATTTGTGCACCACCCTTCACAGTCCACCCTCCATGTCCTGTGGCCTGCTGGGCAGTGTTTGCCAGTCCGGTCTATATCTTCCTGAACAGGAAGCTCACTGCATCTCTGATAAGCCACCACACATGGCTGGCTGATTGCCTTCGTCTTGGCAGTCTCCAAGCTTTGCAGGCCTGCTCTTGCTTGTACAAACACAGTTCTAAACTGAGGATCATTGGAGACCATGAGGAGGAGGACCCCCTGGCTGATGTGGGGTTAGAACCAAGGGAGGCCACATGTGAACCAGAACCTCCCCATGGAACCTGGATATGCAGGTAACCTGATTTCTGTGTTGTTTAACCCACTGCAATTCTGCAAATTGCAGCAACACAGTATACAGATGTCGTGTGAAAGAGGCACAGATGCTGCTTCAGACACTCCTAAGTCACTCACTTGAGGTGTGCCATCAAGTGGGAAGCAGCCTTCAAATCTCTATTCACCCCAATCATCTCCTTTACTTTAGGCCCAACCTTGTGCAACTTGTGACCCATCAAGCAAAACTCGGGTGGCCATGTGTCCTCTTTCACAGAGGACAGCCCTCTGTTTGAAGGGCTGCCCAGTCCAAATCTAGTTTAAAGATAAAGAACCATTAAGAACTGTTAGCCATCAGAAGTTAACACCTGAACAGCCAATTAAACAGGTAGACATCTAAGTCACAGACTTCTGAACTGTGGTGAGATAAAATAAACTGCATTTATTTTAAATTATAAGTATAAATTACATATAAATTTGCATATGCACATTTTATGCAGATCTGTGCCCTCTCTTGTCCTCTCCTTTGCCAATTTGTAAGTGGTCACCCTAAGCAAAACCAAGTCCATAACTTGTGAACCATCAATCAGGCCAGTCCCACTAGTCATGTATTGACTAGTGGATAATTGGTAAAACCAATTACCTAGGGAGGTGGTGGGCTGTCCCACACTGGAGGCACTCAAGATGAAATTGGGCAGCCATCTGTCAGGGATGCTTTGACTTGGATTTCTGCATTGAGCAGGGGGTTGGACTCGATGGTCTTATAGGGCCCCTTCCAACCCTACTATTCTATGATTCTATGTGGCCTTCCAGGAGCCCAACAAACTTCATGCAAAAATAGGGGGGGTTGTCAAGCAATTGGCAGTGTAGCTTAGTTAGCTTAGGGCACAATCCTATGGGGATAGGCGGCCGCCTCCAAACTTGGAGGCAACAGCCTGTCCAATGCAGGGCAGGAGAAGCGCAGAGGGGATCATCCCCTCCACGCTTCAGCTGCCCTGCATTTGTGGCTAGACGGCCGATTTTGGCTGTCTAGCCACGGGAAGGTGGAGCAGGGGAAGTGGCTGCTGGATGGCACATAGGATGTGTCGTACCAGCATTTCCGCCTTCCCCACCCTGGAACGCCCCCTGGAACGCTCTGTTTTCGCTGCTCTGCACTCATCTTCCAAGTGCGGAGTGCGGGGCTGTTCCGAGTTGCCTGCAAGGCCACGCGGGGGGAGGTTCCTGGAAACCGACATATCCTATGGCCATCTAGCCGCTGACTAGTGGCCATAGGATTGCTCCCTCGGTGGGTCAGAAATGGTGCAGCAGAACTGAAATAAATTTGTCCCTGAATCTTCTCCTCTGCAAATGTCCATAGTGAATTTTATCTGGATGTGCAAATATTTGACATTCACCAGCAGTATCTGACACCCACGTTGTGGAAGTAGTTTGAGCCTGAACATCTGCCTCTGGCACTCAGTCCATGTCATTTGAGAGTATCCAACAGGAGACTTCAGTAGCAAGTAATATTGGACAGTATTTGACCACTAAACTCCTGCAACATAATTTACTACGTCTGACTCTCACTTCCATCAATTTAGCCCCGGGGGTGGGGGGAACTTGTGGCCGTCCAGTGTTGTTGAACTCCAAGCCCCATCATCCCCACCAGTATAGCCAATAGTTAGGAATTATGGGATTTGTAGTTTAATAACATCTAGATGGCTGCAGGTTTCCCATCCCTGATTTATCCAATCCAAATGGGTGCATTTCAAATGCTGATGTCAATGTTGCATTCCAAAATTCAGACACTGAATTCTTGAGGCAAGATCTCAACATCAGAATTTGAATTTTGAAATCAGGGAATTCAGCAAATTTCAAAATTTTGCACTTCTTCATTTTGGCTCTGTTGTGCAGACCTGCTGTATAGAATAAGCTATGCCATTTCCTTCCATTTGACTTCACACACTTTGCATTCCAAACACCACGTCATCTTTGATGTTCATGCCTCAATCATCTTCAAGGTTCTCCATATCTTGAAAGCAGCATGTTCAGAGACCACACAGCAACTGAAACCTGAGTTTGCACATGCACAAAACAAACACCTTGCTCAATATCAGATTGTTTCAAAGACAACTAAGATAAATGGAATCTACTCTGATCTCTACAGGTTTGATTAAGTCCCTCCCACACTTTCCTACACCAATTCAAGTTCATGGAAAGCTTCTTGCTAACTCAAATCAAGCTGAAAATAAGTTACTCGTTACTCAGCCTTTAATTGTTAAGCATTATCCTTAATTATTACAAATCACTTGTACAATGTCCAGGTTTTAGTCATTATGAATAGTCCAAAGTCGGTTCTTTCTTTGCATTGACATGGCTAATGTGGTTTTGGGCTGAGTTCTGCCAATCAGACTGGCTGATCCGATCATGTAGGTGTTGATGTGCTGATACTGGGCTGCAAGTGGTGAGGGCAATGAACTCTGCACATGCTCATATAATTACCAAGGGTGACTGTTATTACTCCATAGGGCTGAACTGTGAGCCATGGCACTGAAAAAATGGTCCAGGGCCCAGCTGAAACTTTTTGAAGCTTAGCCCTGGTTCTGATTAAGCCCTAAGTATTTCACTGTGGGCACAGCCAGCTGAGTCATGAAGTGATTTGAAGGGGATGAATTTGCAGCGCAATTGAAGGATGGAAACACTGTCCTGGTCTCTAATCTCACTAGTTCCAGTTTAGAGATGGGGAGAAATTCACTTGGTTCTCATTTTATTATAGAGTATAGACTTACCTAATTCACATTTCTTGAACTAATACGCAACCCAGAACCCAGTGATAATTTTTTGCACTTCTGTGAACTTTGTGATGCTGTTCGCTGATCAAAAACTGCATACAAAAATGCATACATTTGGAAAAATGCTTGAAAGAATGCATACATCAGAGAGAAATGTGTACAAAAATGCAAACAATTTTTTGTGCATACAACATGATGCACAAAAATCCATTTGAATTTTTGTGGAGTCTTTTAAAAAATTCAGACTGATGTGGAAATAGGATGGAATGAACTTGTGCTTGAAAAAACTGTGAACATTATGGAAAGCAAAACAGACAGATTCATCTGTGCCTACTCCACCTTCTGGGATGGATGGAGATGATAATTAAATACAGGTTCCTTATAGCTTTGCTTAAGCCAGTGGTTGTCTTACCCAGGGAATAGTTCTCACCTAGATCTGCCTGGTGGAAAATATATGTGCATCTGCCAAGAAACTTGGGTGTGTTACAGATGTTTCTTGGGTGGGTCCCATGATACACAGTTTATATAGGACACCAGGCAGGATTGTTAGGCTTGGTTATTGCCCCCACACAGTACTCTGCAACTGCACACTGAACTAGTAATGGGGATTGGCCCAGGTGCCTCTCAGTGAAATTTTGTCCACCATTTCTTGCCATCTCATTGAGGAACAATGGATTGACTCCCCCAGGGTTCCTGGTAACACAGTTTGAAAAGAAAATCACTGAAGGTGTGAGATGGTATCATGTCAAAGATGGTGGCACCCTGGAGCAGAGGGAGGCAACCTGGCACCCCCTAGATGTCTGGGACTACAACTGCCATCAGCCCTAGGCAACATGGCCAGCAGTCAGAGGTGATGGGTGTTTTAGTCCAAAACTTCTGGAGGGCACTAGGCTGCCCTAGGTGATGGGCTTCCTCTTTTGTAATGGATGGTGAAGTCATTGGGACAGGGAGGTTCTCTACAGGCTGGTGTGCCTGGAACAGAACGTAGGCCTGGGCCAACTCTGTACAACCCCTGTGCATTTCAAAGGCAATCACTGAAATGAAAGCATGTCAGTACTGCTTGTTCCAGTGTTCCTATAGAATTGTTGCCTACCTCTGCCCTAGAGGAACTGCTCCAGAAAACCTGCATGCCTGTGTCCATGGTAATCTTGAAGGTACTCTTCTGTCTGGGGCTTGAATCAAGCACTTCAGGATATGAAGCTGAAACCTGGCCTAGTGAGGTAATGTGGACTCTGTGTGTATAGGCTTTGGAGTCTTCAGGCAGCAACAGAGGGAGATAGGGGTGAGATTAGCAGCCACCAAGAAGCCTCTGGATTGGCCAGGCCTGGTATAAATTAGGGTTGTGTGGAGCCCACCCAACCCACTCTGGAGGCTGATTCAGAGCTTCCGAATCAGCCCCTATCTGCCTCAGGCCGATCTGGAGCCAGGCCAACCCACTTTGGCCTCTGGATCCAAAGCATGATCTGGATAGCTGAAGCGCCCCCCCCACACACACACACGAGCCCTGCACCCACACCCAGCCCATTCACAGCCCCACCCCCACCTCCCGCTGCCTGCTCCTCCTTATCCGGACCTGTGGGGAGCACCCATAGTTGCCATTGTCTTGGAGGTAGTCTCCATTTTCTTTTAAAATGGTGACTTTTCTTCTTCAGGTAAGTAAATGGTGTGTAGATTGTGACCATAAAGGGACCATCTATGCAATATTACGGGCATAAATGGCCCATTTATGCCTATAATATTGGCTAGATGGCCCCTTTATGGTCGCAATCTATGCACCATTTACTTACCAAAAGAAGAGTCGACTCTCTCCAAGACAGCAACGGCTGTGGGCGCTCCCCACAGGTCTAGATAAAGAGCAGGGAGCTCGCATAGCTGGGCAGGACACTGCCTGGATCGGGCTGAAGTGCTTCAGAAGTGGTCCAACCGACTTTGGGCCAGTTCAGGCCCCTCCCAACCTGCTCCAGAACCGGACCACTTCAGCCCTAATCACACTGACCCACTTCAGGATTTGGGATTTGGGCCAAAGCCGTTCACAGACACAGCCCTAATATAAATACCATGAACGTGGCCCTCTGACTTCCCCTCATCAGCCAAGCAGTACATTTCCTTCTGCTCTCCAGCATCTGCAGTTTCCATCTCAATCAGGGACCCTGTGTTTTGGGATGGATGACCATTTTCTTTGTTCATTTGTTTGAGCAAAATTCACAGATTGTTTCTCATCAAAGGATGGAAAGAACTTGAGATTTAAAAAAAAAAAAATGAATGTGAGAGAAAACAAAACTGACAGATTCATCCAGGCCCATCTCTTTGAGTGCTCAGCTCTTCAAGATCTGGGTTTGAATTCTTGTAGTAGCAGTAGTAGCAGAAGCAGCACCTAATGGTTTTTGCAGGGTTGTTGTTTTTTAAAAGCCAGCAGTGATGGAGCCATACATATCTCCGGGGAGGGGGGAGTTCCAAATGTGTGGGGCCAGCACTGAGAAATCCCTGTTTCTAGTACCTGCCAGCCAAATGGCTCTTGCTGGTGGGCCAGAGGCTTGGGCCTCTGATGCTGATCCTAATGTCTGGGCTCATACAAGCATAGGACCTCCTTCAGATAATATGTCCCAACCATTTAGGGCTTTAGAGGCTAAAACCATCACCTTGAACTGTGCCTGGAAACTAACAGGCAGCCAATGTAAATGGTAAAGAATAGGCACAATATGATCAGAACATCTAGGTCCCACAAGCATTCTAGCTGCCACATTTTGTATCAACTACAATTTCTGAATTGTCTTCAAGGGAAGCCCCACATATAGCATATTACAGTAATCTAATGTAACCGGGATGTCACTGTGGCTAGGTCAGCTTTCTCTAGATAGGACCACAGCTGTTAAACCAGCCTAAGCTGGTAAAAAGCACCCCTAGCAGCTGACGCAACCTGTGCCTCCATAGACAGTGCCACATCCAGGAACCCTCCTGGGCTGTGTACCTGGCCATTCGATCTAAAATTCGATCTAAACCTCCCTCCAGATCAGCAGATTTCCCAATCCACTGTACTTCTGACTTATCTGGATTAAGTTTCATGGATTATTATTCATGATGGCTAAATCAAACCTCCATGTTCAGAGGCAGCATACCACTGAATATCACATGCTAGAGACATACAATGGCCTTCCTGTCTGACTTGTGGGCTTCCCAGATGGACCTGGCTGGCCACTGTCGGAAACAGAATGCTGAACCAAATGGACCCTTAGCCTGATTCAGAAGGACTAATCTTATTTATTTATTTATTCAAGAAAGATATCTCTGGGTTATGGTGGACAGTTCAATGAAAATAGTATTGACCCAGTGTGAAAAAAGCAAATTCCATGTTAGGCATAATTAGGAAAGAAATCAAGAATAAAATTTCCAACATCATACTGTCCACATCTCTATTGCGCATCCACACTTGGAATACTATGTACAGTTCTGGTCACTGCACATAAAAAAGGATATTGTAGAGTACAGAAAAGGGCAACTAAAATGATCAAGGGGCTGAAGCAACTTTCCCATGAGGAAAGGTTGCAATGCCTGGGACTGTTTAGCTAAGAAAAAAAGCAAGTAAGGGGGACATGATAGAGGTGTACAAAATTATGCATGATGTGGAGAAAGTGGACAGGGAGATATTTTTCTCCTTCTCTCATAGTACTAGAGGCCAGGGTCATCTCATGAATCTGACTGGTGGGAGATTGAGGACAAATGAAAGGCTGTACTTCTTCACACAGCACAGTAAAGCAATGGAATCTGTTACCACCAGATGTAGTGATGGCCACCAATCAATGTGGTTGCCTTTAAAAGGGGATTAGATAAATTCATGGAGGATAAAGCTATCAACGGCTCCGAGTCCTGATGACTCCATGCTACCTTCAGTACTTATATACACCAGTTGCTGGGGAACATGGGTGTGATGCTGAAACGGGGCATCAACTGACAACAGCCAAACTGCTGCATTCTGCACTAGCTGCAGCTTCCATTATGTTCTTAATGTCAGGGAAGTGTATCGATGAAGACACATCCTCCATCAAAGGCTGCTCCCCAGGTTCCATTGTCACACTGCTCTTTCAAGAGCAAAGGGAAGCATATGCCTTCTGCAACTGCTAATTAGAAAATTACCCCACAGTAAATGGCTTGTATTCTACTGGCATCTAAGCCTCTTCCCCCACCCACCACCCACCCCGATGTTCTAAAGTACTTTCTGAATTGTTTGCTGTCAGCAAAACAAGCCTACTACCTGTGATTCAACAGACAACAAAGCCCGGCAGCGAGATTTCAGTCAGATGATGTCACCCAGGTAAAATTGTACTGACAAGCTTTTAATTAAAGTTTTCCCACACATCTTTTGCTGCTGGTCCCCAAGAGCTATTATTCATTATGCGCCGATTGTCAGCCAATTGTGAGTTGGGAGGGAAATGTTTTATTTCCAAAGCCCTCGCTGACAGCTACATAATATTTTGTTATACAATCTGTTTACTTTCCCCCCCTCTTTCCATATATATATATATATATATATATATGCATGCATGCATGCATGCATGCATGGTAAGGGGAAATGGCCATGCATTTGTGTTTATAGTCAGTGGAAATCATAATAAAATGCTCCTGATAGTGGAAGGAAGGGAAGAAGGTGGGTGTGAGTTGAGGTCTTGTGGGGAATGCCATGCACTTCATCTTGAGAACAGCTAGGCATGCACACACACCTCCAAAGCCCCCAAGCCAAGGTCTCATTTCTTTGGGG
This sequence comes from Heloderma suspectum, assembly GCF_057233095.1. Classification (NCBI taxonomy): domain Eukaryota; kingdom Metazoa; phylum Chordata; class Lepidosauria; order Squamata; family Helodermatidae; genus Heloderma; species Heloderma suspectum. Next base: position 138,488,202 of record NC_139461.1, read on the forward strand.
AAAGGCAGGTCTTAACGGTGCACAGAGGCATTTTTGAAGAGAGCAAAAGTTGAACAAGCCTTTGGGTGAGGGGATGTTGGAGGGGGAGATTATTTTATTTATTTTAAACTGCCTTTTTCTGTTTGAAAAACAATCCCCGAACAGTCTACAAAAAGCACAAAGATTTTCAAAAAAACAACAGCAAATAGGCATGATCCGGTCAAATTTACATTCATTATTGGAGGCACAGGCTGGATCTACACATACTGCCTCTTTTCGCTTCCAATGAGGTTTCACTGCCCACCTTTCACACTACACAGTACCCGCCTCAAATTGGAACCGGAATTTCCCACTTCCGTGCTCCCGCTTTCAATACCCTGATTTCCCGGTATTTCCCCTTAATGTGCTCCGATTTTGCGCCTTCACTACCGTATCCGGTCGTAGTCCCCTCCCCCGCCTGTCCATATATGGCAGCGTTTGTATTTCCCTCCTGTCCAGTCACAGCTCTCGACGGCCCCATGTCTTCTTCCGGCTACCGATCGCGTAGCTTCCTCAGCAGCCCCCGTTTCCTCAGCAACAAGCAAAGGGCTGGATGTGCGCGCACTTGTCTGCTCTCGGAAGCTAAGCAGGGTCGGACCTGCTTAGCATCCAAGAGCAGACAAGCGCACGCAGGAAAACAGCACAGCGCTCGAGTGTGAACTGAGCTCGCACATTAGATGAAGCACTGCACTGGGGAAAATGGGTGAGTGTGAATAATCACATTTTAATGCAAGAGCGTTTAACCTGACGGGACACCAAATTCATTGCGATGGCGTGCACAATGTAGATCGGCCCACAGTAGTGCCTCCAGTAGATAAGGCAATCAGTCAAAAAAGGATTCCAACATGTTAAATGAAAATCAAGGGGGTGGGTTATTCTAATCTTAACAAAATTGAAAGGGTTTCACCAACCTCCCTAAAAATTGCACGTGCCAGACAGAAATGTCTATTTTACATAACCTGAAAATTTCAGGAGGATTGGTTAAAGATTGACAGAGAGGGCAGTTAGCAGAAAAAATAAAATAAATATTTGGTCATGCAGTTTTGGCACTGAAAACATGTGTTGGCAACGTTTCGTGCCCATCGTTTGCCAAAAGGAGGCCATATATCAAAACCATATGTGTTTTCCTATTCTGTTTCCATTGTAGTTGGTAGAATGGAATTTCTTTTTTTTTTAATGCAATTTACTTATTTTTTAAATAATTGGGGGGGTACAATGAATCCCTATGAGATTTCATAAGGCGGCACTCAGAATGTTGAGAGCTGGGGGAGGGGAATAACTGCTGTGTGGAGAAAAAGAAAAAGCAGCCGCAGCAGCTAACTGAGTTTCTGGGACCTGTGTGTGTCTGTATGCAGACAAGGAATCCCCTCAGCATGACCAGACTCCACTGCTTCTGTTTACTGGTCTGCACTCCCAGCCATTCCCCGTCTTCCTCTGCTCCCCCCTGTCCCCTTAATCGTTTGTGTTACTAAGGGCACGATCCTGTGCAGGTTTAGACAGAGAAAAGGCCTACAACTCCCAGCATTCTCTGTCTAAACGTGCATAGGATTGTGCCGAAAGTTCCTTTTTTGAATTCAAGTGCTGGGAACAGAGGGCTTAGAAGGAAGCTATGGCAAGGAATGAGAGTGAAATTTTGCTTCATAAGCAGGCCTGTCTTTCCTTGAGGGCACAAGTTTTGCTGCCTGGAGTCTGAGAAGCAGGCAGTCATGCTGACAAAGCTGTGGTCAAGCCATGGAACAATGCAGCAGTATGAGAAAAGGTTACGTTTGTTACTCCCTGCAGCTAGCAGCTCCACGAGTCCAGCGTGTTCCCATGTACCCTGATCAGGCCTAGAGTAACATCAGCTGCCTAAAGCTGATTGGTGGGAAAGGTAAAAGGAACTTCTTCACACCGTGCCTAGTTAAACTATGGAATTCGCTGCCACAAGATGTAGTGATGGCCTCTAATTTGGATAGCTTTAAAGGAGCATTGGACAAATTCATGGAGGATAAGGGTATCAAGGGCTACTAGTCATGATGGCTATAGCTATCTCCAGTATCAGAGTCAGAATGCATATTTACAGCAGTTGCTGGGGAACCTGGGCAGGAGGGTGCTGTTGCACTCATGTCCTCCTTGTGAGTTCCTCGTGGGCAGCTCATTGGCCACTGTGTGAACAGAATGCTAGACCCTTGGTCTTATCCAGCATGGCTCTTCTTATATTCATATTAGAGATAGGACCTCAATGTTCAGAAGCACTGTACCTCTGATTGCAAAGACAGAGAGACAGAGACAGACAGACAGACAGACAGACAGAGCGGGGGGGTGCATGTGCACACACATATATACCTTGGGGAGACATTTGCTTTTCAAAAACCAAGGAAATTCAATCACCAAAAAACCTGCCAGTTTAAAAGACCAGACGAGTCGATAAGGCTATCTCACATTGGTCCAAACGCCACACAGCCAGGAAATTGGAAGCTAAGGCTGATGCCTTATCTGACGTGCCCCGTGATCAGTCATGATGTTGTGCAATGTCACAAACTGTGCTTGCTTACAACTTACCCTCCATGCACCCACACTTTTCTTGGGTCTTTCAGCCCCAAATCCAGATCAGGAGGATGGAGTGCCTGGGACCAGCAAAGATGTTCCACGTTGTCCTGGTCCTGTATTGCCTTATGAAGCATCTGAGCCTTACTGTATTGCTAGAGGAATCCGACTGTGAGGTGATTCACACCTTTATTCTGTGAGTCTGGTTGACTCACTGTGAGTCTTTACTGGGTGAGTTTATAGTGAAAGATGGGTGTCTCCTTTAACACAGCTGGGCTGAGAGCAGTACTACGGCTAATAATGGGATGTGATACATGTAGCTGTATTTCCTAGCAATAGTATGACTGATGATGTTGCCAGTAATGGTGAGAAATGTCAAAGCAAGTTGGGGTGGGTGGTAGTGGAAATTGTTTCAAAGATTATTAGGAGGCGCCAAGAAAAAGTAGAACTTGGTAGTGTGGGGGTGAGGAACATAATGATTTTAGCAGAAGTATTCAACTGAAGTATGTTTGTAGACCAGTGCCTTCTCCCTACAAGGTACTCACAGAGACTTACATAGAATATGAAGTTAGGCAATTGAACTCACAAACCTGAACCCATACATCTTCTCTGGGGTGAAGTGATATTGGGAAGATGCCGTCTGAAACAAATAAGTAGTCTGCTGGAAGAGGATTTTAAGCCTTCCACTAATCACTTGTTTAAATCTACATCCCCATACCACCATGTTGTTTTATCTTCACCAAGCATCTCAAGATCCAAAGCAACCGTGAGTAGGTCCTACAGTATGTATACTAGTGGAAATCTCAATATGGTAAAGAATGAATATTTTCCTTTCAGACTCTAAACCTATTCTGTTGCAACCAAACATGTCGTATTAGAAAGTAACCCCCAAAATCTTGCAGCATGCCTGCTGCTGGAAATCTCAGTGTGGTGTTGAATGCTTTGTTTTGTCTCATTCCTGTTAGTGCAATAGAAAAACCAGAATTAAAAAAAACTTGAATTACAATGTAATACAGGCTTGTCTTGCAGTGATACTCAAAAATAATACAAGGATGGCGAGGGGTGAAAGAAGAGGGCTCCCTTTCACTGTTCAACCCATCCTGCAAGCCACTGATGTAAGCAACAAACACGCATGGGTCACATCACAGTAGGATTCCTCTACCAATACAGTAAGGCTCAGATGCTTCATAAGGCAATACAGGACCAGGACAACGTATAACATTTTTGCTGGTCCCAGGCATTCCATCCTCCCAATCTGGATTTGGGACTGAAAGACCCAGGAAAAGCATGGGCGCATGGAGGGTAAGTTGTAAACAAGCACAATTTGTGACATTGCACAACATCATGACTGATCACGGGGCACGTCAGATAAGGCATCAGCCTTAGCTTCAGATTTCCTGGCTGTGTGGTATTTGGACCAATGTGAGATAGCCTTATCATCTGGTCTTTTAAACTGGCAGGTTTTTTGATGATTGAATATAATATGTGCTCAGCATTCCAGCTGCAATCAATGAAGCTATATGACTGGATCATGCTCAACTATTTAAAGATGATGAACAGCAATAGAAAAATAAAATAGCAAGCAGAAGTCACCATGGCCTGGTTCACAGCTTCATTGAGATCATTCTGTTTCTTGATACTGTACACCACATGCAGGTCAAAGACTATGACATCGAGCACTGGCTTGCACGTGCGAATGGCCTGTCACAGATATCACACCACAGGGAGAACTTCCATATCAACTCAGATGAAATGCATTTCATTGGAGACATTCCACACATCCAGCCACAAGCCATCAAGTTTTAGTAATCAAGTATAGAGAAACTAAGTGGTATGCACGGATGTGTGGACCAGCGCTTGATGACTGCCAGTTAATTATGTGAACTGTCCCCGCTGAAAAGCGTTGTGTTTGCGTTGACGCAAGGACATATGGAAGTTCTGTCTCCACCCCAGTTCATATGTTACCTGAGGAGCTATGTGGACCATCCCCTCCACTTAGCAGATGATGTAATGTAGGTTTCCACAACCTGATGCCCTGCAGATGTTTTAGACTACTACTCCCACCATCCCTGACCATTGGCCATGCCAATAGTCCAACAACATCTGGAGGGCACCAGGTTGGGGAAGGGGGATGTCATGTATGAGCTGGGGGCTCCATGTGAATGCCTAAATATGTGGATACCATGTTCACATGATATCCCTCCTCCTATTCTGAAGGACAGAAATCTCTTATAGGTGGTCTCAACACAATTGGAGATGTGCCTGGAGGTTCCAGCTCCTCTGCATGGTGAAGGGGAGGGGCGCACAATTCTTCCACCATTTAAATGTCCCAAGTAACCTACAAATTATGCCTATGGCAATATCCTAGCTTTTCTGTGACATGCTATTTTTCTACAAGCAGAGAGTCCTTAAATGGGGCAGCCTTGAAATGTGTGATCCGTATTTGTGATCCAAAGTGGCATGGTCCAGATTGGGAGACCAAAAGAGTCTCGCTAATCATGGTGTTTTGGCTCTTTGAGTTCCAACTATTGAACCTCTTTTCCACTCAGCATTAAACATACACCATTTTTTCCTCTGTCAGATGCTGTGCATCTTCAATCTGTCCTCTGAGAACTCTGTTTTCTAAGCAATACATTTGGCTGTTCCTTCATTTCTCCTGATAAAGTGGGATATGGGATTTCTTCCAGCCATTCCACACATTATGTAGAGGGAGATGATAGTGTTTTGGAATGTACCACTTCACACTTCAGACGGGCTATATTGTTTAATGGTCTCTCACATTAAAAAAAAGAAGAGTTTTCAGTATGTAGTAAACTAGCACATCAGCAATAATATTTAGCGTTTCTGTCACACTTCATATTGTTCAAAATGCTTTTCATATATTGCCCAGTTATACTTATAACAACCCTGTAAGGTAGTCCAGTGTTAATATCCCCACATTGCAGATGGGGATGGAGCTGAGAGAGAGCAGCTTGTGTAAGACCACACATTGAGTTCATGGCTGAAAGCCAGGGACTGTGATTCACTGTTCACTCTCTACATGCAGGGAGGGTTTTTTGTTTTGCTTTTTTTACATGGGAGAGATTTTAAAAATAATAATAGTAATAATAATAATATGATTGCCATGTGACACCCAGAATTACACCACATTGTTCTGTGCAGAATGCCTCCCTATAATCAAAGAAGGCATTTACTTTCAGTGCTTTGGTCACCTTCTGAAAGATAGTCTTAAAAGCCAACAGCTTTTTCATCCAACAGTTGGATTTACTTCTCATAATTAAAGTCAAACCCAAATATGTCCAATATAAGCACTGTGAACCATTACATGCCCTTTAAGTCTTTAAAAGTCCCTCTGGTACCTGCTTCCCTGCCTCATAGAACATATAAGATTATGTATTAAAGTAGCAATTGTAATGGTCAGTGAAATGCTTTATTATTGCAAAATCAAATGTAAGTACTTTGTTTCATTGGAGAACTGCCATAATCTCATGACAGTTATGCTATAAGTTATGGGTTGGGAGACAGATCAGTGCATTAGATTAATACTTTGCCTTTTAAATCTATTAATCTACCACCTTTGGGAGAGGATTTTAAATCCACTCCAGACTGAAGTGACTGAAAATCATTCTGGTCTGACAGTTTTAAAAGATCACAAATGAAATGCGTTAAGAAGGTCTCTACTCGGCTGATACTGAACAGAAAGAATCATATCAAAATACACCCAGCACTGAGACTATTTTAATATTCCCACCTCTGGAAAATAGAGAGCCGTGTTCCAATGCTGTCCTTTTTTTCTGGTTTAAGGCTGTCTTTAGTAGTAAGATTGAAATACATGATCAGTCCGATGTTGCTGACAGATTAAAATATTGGGCAGCAAAAAGACTGGCGTTGTGGCACTGATGACACACAAATACATGTACATAGGCTGTAGACTTGCAACGTGATTAAGAGCTTTTACTTAATTAAGCACAACACACTGCGAGGATATCCTGTGAATACTGCACCGAAACAAACAGGAGCTGTGCGAGAGCATGGGCTTGTTCGGGAAAATGTCCCGGTTGATTGTGCCCAGTGTCTAAATGGCTAACAGTCAATATGAGTACATAAGAAGAGCTGTGCTGGATCACACCAAAGGCCTATCTACATGAGCGTTCTGTTCACACAGTGGTCAATCAGATGCCAGTGAGCGGCCCACAAGCAGGATATGGGCGCAATATCTCCATCCCGCTCTTGTCCTATGTGTCCTGTTTTGCACAGGACAGTCCTCCATTTGAAGGGCTGCTAGAGAACTGTCCTCTGTTTTGAAAGGGATCCTCTCTTTGAAGGGCTGTCCTGTCCAAGAACCATAAGAAGGGAGACCAGGGACCTTGAAGCCGACCATCAGCTGCGACTGGAGAACAGACTGAGCAGGGCACACGGTTCCTCTTGGTCACAGTCTTCCACACTATGGAGAGATGTACTGCATTTCTATTGCAATTATGGTCATTCCTTCTAAAAGTGCAGCTATGCATATAAATCAGTATATGTAGATATTATGTTACACAAATCTGTGTGCTCTTTTGTCCTCTCTTTGGGTGATGCATGTCCTCTTTTTGACAGTTCATACGTGGCCACCCTAGGCCTGCTGCATCTGATATTGGACGTAATATATAGCCATCATCATAGTAACCAGTAGTGCTTTGTTATTTTGTAGAATTGTTTCAGTTATTACCACTTTATTAGCATTTTTATTATTATTTTTCAATACAATATAATTCCCTTCTCCTGTTCCACCTTGTCCTCATTCCCTCCCCTTTAGGTTTTCCCCTCCTCTCTTCAAATTGTCCTGTATTTAACGTCTCAAGTTTTCATTAGAAGTAAAATCACTAAGCAAAAATTAGATAGTTACACAGAAAGAAAGAAAAATATTAATATTAAAATGAAATAAAATGGTTTGGTATCATGCATGCTTCTGCCTGGTTTTGGGAGTGGATCACATCACTCCATATATGATTCAAGAAAATGTCACCATATTAATTGGAATTTATTTTATTTAAATAGCTTTTAAATAGCATCTTTTCATGGGCAGCGAACGTCAATAGATCTTGGATCCAATTGTGTATATTTAGGGTTTTATTTGCTTTCCAGTGTCGTAGGATAATACAACATATATATGGACTTAAAATAGTGTTGGTGTTTTTGAGTGTGTGTGTGTGTGTGTGTGTAAAGATAGACTAATGGAGTAATTTCAAAATATATTTAGAGGTGAATATATAGAGCTTCCGTCTTCATCAGTAGTAGCTGTGATTTAAATGGATAGCAAGAGTTTGGAACTCACGCTTTGGAATGAAGTATATACATTCATTCTAGATTGGCCATAATTTTCTTATGTCCATATAAGAAGGCACTGGAAACCCTGCTGGAGGAAGGGGATTTATTTATTTGATTTTGTACCCTGCCTTTATGCCAAGAAAATGGCACTCAAGGCAGCTTAGGGAAGCAGTCTTTGCCAATTCCCGCTTCTGCCCGCATCCTCCTGCATCATCTCTCATGCTTTGCTGAAAGGTCTCCCAACCCTCCAGTGCAGGTTTTCAGGAGGAATCACTAAGACAGACTGCCTGTGCCTGCCCCTTTCTTCCAACACTAAGTGCTACTCTGGATCCAAACCCTTATATATTAAATTTGTGTACCCGGGGAACCCATACGCATTGTGGAAATCAGAAGAGGGTGCATGGTTATTCTTTTTGCATAAGATATTCTACACTTTTTATTATCATTTTACAGAATTAATTCTGCTTTGTTGGTAATTTAAGAGGGGCAAGGAACTGTTCTGGGCACTAAAGCCCTGCCCCTAGTAACTGGAAATCTTATTCAGGCACTACCCGTCCGGCTTCTGAGATTTTAGCTGGCATGGCTCACACATTTCAAGCATATGCTTTCAGCCATAAGGGCTAGAAACATGCTTTTAAACAGTAAAAATGAAAGCTAAGAATCTCAAGAAAATGAAATGTTCACCCAATACCACATTCTGTGCTTTTCCTGCAGTCCTGGAGGATCATGGCATACACACACCCCTCTGGTTCAAAGTTAGGTTCAAATGGCTATTTGCAATGTGATGTCTAGAGAATGATCCAGTATATGTGTAAGCAGTACGGTGGCCACTTATGAATCAGCCAAAAGAGGACATGCATAATCAAAAAAAGAGGAGAAAAGAGGGCACAGATTTGCATGAAATTTGCACATGCCAATTTGCATGCATAGATGCAAATCTAGAAATGATTATTATAATTTCAATAGAAATACAATGGCACTCACCGTGGTGAACTGACCAGGACACCTGCATGCCTGCCTGTTTAATCTACTCTCCAACTATTAACTATTGATGGGCAACAGTTCTTATAGGTTTTTTCTTTCATCTTTAATCCATCATTGTACTGGACGGCCCTTCAAAGAGAAGATGTCTTCAAATAGAGAATTGTCCTCTATATAAGGACAGCTTGGACCACCCTTGCGCAAGTATTGTCCTCTGCATATGTGAGGGGAAGCAGCTGATTTCCCATTCATGGATAGAGTAGCATGCATGGGAGAGGAAAAACTGGTGGTAAGGGACTGGTTCACCTCCTTACTATGCCATACCTCTTAGCTCAATGGTACCTCCAAGTAAAGGTGAGGTTGGTGAGTATTATATTTAAGCCACAGTGGGTTGTGGTATGTGCTGGTGGCCATTTTGAATATCCAGCTCCCAGCAGGGTGTAACCATGGTTTGTCATGTCATCCAGACCCAGGCAGCAGAGGTTGTTTGAGGGGAAAACAACCCTCAAATAAGCCATGGGCTGTTGTGGGGTTATTTCCCCCTCAAACTTATACATATTCAAAACGGCTACTGGCACACGCTGCAACCCACCATGGCGATCGTTCAAACTGGCCCTATGTCAATGGTTGCCAAATTGGCTCACCACATGGCCAGAAAGTATAGATGCTGAGCTCTTGGATAAGTTAGAAATCTTAGAGTGTGCTTAAAGTGGCCACTACAGTGCAGATAGTTCTTTAAATTCAGACTCATTAGATGACAGGGTTACTATATCTTCTCAAACAATGGTTCCAGTCCTGCCTTTAGTAGGTTTCTTACAACCATTTACTTCAATGGCATTTAAGCAGCTTAATTATGAGCAGGACTACAGTCAATGAGCATGCTCCAGCAAACATTCAGCGTAATCCTATGCATGTTTACTTGACAGTAGGTACCACTGTGTTCAGTGGGGCTTACTCCCAGGGGGATTCGCAAATTGCACATGATGCAGCCTTAGGGCAGTATCCAACAGTGTTATTCTGCAGAATCAAATCATGCTTGTGCAACTCTGCCAAAACTATCAGTTGTGCAAGCAGTAACAGGATGCACAAGCCAAGTGTGCACAAGCAGTAATGAGATGCTCAAGCAGAGCTTGCACAAGCAGAGCATATTGCACAAGAGGAGTTTCTTGCATTGCTGTAATGTACTATAGCACAAAGTTGAACTGAGTTTGTGCAAGTGGAACCAAGGTCAGTCAGCAGGGTGGTTACACAAGTGTAACTTTAGTTGGATTCCCCTCTTGCACATAGTTACACACCTAGTTTTGGCTACTGCAACTTCACCTAGCGGAATGATACCATTGGATACTCCCCTTCAACCCACCAATTTATTGGGAAAGACTTGCAGTGCTACCCTATGCATGCCTGCTCAGAAAGAAATCCCTTTGAGATGAATGGGGTTTACTCCCAGGAATATGGGTATAGGATTGCAGCACATCCTCAACTCTCTCATGGATTTCATTGAGACTTAAAAGTAATTTACTTTGGATTGATCATGCCCTTTTGCCATTGGTACCATTCTTATTCTTATTCTTTCATACTTCATAGTGATACTTTCATGGTGATAATATTTAATCATAACAATAATTGGGGATTTTTCTTTACAAATGTAAGCCTCTTTTACGATTCTTTACAATTATATTTCCACCACGTTTATCAATCCAATTTCCTCCCTTAAAAATGGGGCATACGTATGCAAACAAAAGCAGCATTAATTAGTGTTTATGAGTGTCATATTTTTAATTAAGTCATTCTTACTTCAGGGAACAATGGTACCCGTCCTTTAATAGGGTCTTCCAGATGTTGTTTCTGAGGCTAAGCACAAAAGGGAGACATCTGGACATCAAAGTGTAAACATATTTGTGAAGATTTGATAGAAGGCAAGACTGTGATTTCATGTTACCATTACTGTAATTGCAAGTGTAGCATTTTTTACCAGGAATTGTCAGCTAATAATAGGCAGTATCACACAACACCCTTTATTTTTCTAGTGTCTTCCTCATTCCTTCTTCCACACAATTTTAGTGTGCGTGTGCACGTGCATGTGTGTGCGCGTGCATGCGTGTGCGCATGCACACATTTAGCCAGAGCTGGCCCAAGATATTTTACTGCGTGAAGTGAAGGACAAATGGCACCCCCTCCCATTCCATAGAATCATAGAATAGTAGGGTTGGAAGGGGCCTATAAGACCATCGAGTCCAACCCCCTGCTCAGTGCAGAAATCTAAGTCAAAGCATCCCTGACAGATGGCTTGTACAAAAGCTGATTGGATAGGCAGGTGAATCCTTCTTCGACTCAGGCGATGGGGCAGCATCCTCCACCATGCCAGACTCACTTAGGGGGCACAGGGCAGGCTGCATGGCCCACAGACCACAGCTTTCTCCTCCAACACCTCGCTGCCTGAAGGCAACTTCACTCTGCCTAATGGCAGGGCAGGCCCTGCATTTAGCATTTATATGGCCCTTTTGAATGCTCAAAGTACTTCACTTTGGGAACTAGGAGAAGAGAAGCAACCAGAAAAGGGGAAGATAGCATCAGACGACACAAAGAGAGTAGTAGCCAAGAAGATGGGCAGGGCATAGGAAAGGGAAGTGGAGGGAACAAGGACCTGGAAATATATCAGTGAGTCAGAATCAGTTCCTTTCTATTCACTTTTATTGTCTGCAATTCTGTGGGAATGGTTGACCAAGCACTACTGCTCTGCCTACATTTGAATGATAACATGCTGGTTGCATCACTGCAGTGATGCTGAGGGGTTTGGGTGCATTGGCCCAGGCCTACCTTCTGTTCCAGGCACAGCTCAGATCCATGCAGAGAATTCCCCTTTCCTCCAGTGACTTCACCATCTTACAGGCAGCAGATGGTGCCAATAATCTAGGGGAGTCTTGCCCAACCTGGTGCCCTCTAGAGGTTTGGGACTACTGCTCCCAGCATTCCTGGCAATTGGCCATGCTGGCTGCCTCTGATGAGAATCAAAGTCCAAAACATCTGGGGCGTACCAGGTCAGAGACAGCTGATCTACAGACACACCATGGGGAAGCCTGCCCCACGAGGGAAATCCCAGTGCCCTTCACCTTTTATTGAAAAGGAAGAATACTGGTTCATCTGGTTCAGTATTGGAATGTCGACACCAGTGGAGGCTGGTGGCTCCGATTTTGGTGGGGCTGTGAACCCATTCTGGGTTTCAGTCAGAACCAGCCAGAACTCTGAAGGAGCTATCCAAAGTGCTGAACCTATTTTGGGGGGGGGTTCAGCACCTTGGATGGATCCTTTAGAGTTCTGGCTGGTTCTGACTGAAACCCAGAATGGTTCACAGCCCCACCAAAATCGGAGCCACCAGCCTCCACTGATCTACACTGTTTGGCAGCAGCTCTTCAGACAGAGGTCTTTCACAGCCTTACCTGGAGATGCCAAGGACTGAACCTGGGAGTTTCGGCATGCTCTTCCCAAGTATATCTGAATCACAAGCTGACACAACTGCAGATATCTATAGTTCATAGCTGAGAGTTGCAACATCCCAATCATGGACGTGGATAACAACAGAGATGTTTAGGAAAGATTGTGTAGTTCTTGGGCTGTGCAGGTGTGAATCCTTCCTGCTGCATAAAAGCCATTTGATGGATTTGGCACGTATATTTATTTTAATTATGATAATGCTTTATAACATGTTAGTGAATGTTCTGCAGTGTAAGTAATTATTACTAACACAAGACATCGCAGCAGGCCTCTGCTATTAAATTTCCATCTATTCTGCATGCACAGATTATGGGGTGTGCCCATTAGCAATATGCAAATGAGTGCTACTCTTTAGGCAGAATTCAGTAAGGAATACGTACGTGCTACTGTTCCCCAATGTGCATTTGTCATTTTCTTCTTTGTAAGTTCAAATGTGGGGACTTTTATTGAGGGACACCATTTCAGCGTATTGTGATATTTTGAGACTTCTGTAAAATGTCCATTTCAAATTGTGAAATCAGCTTGGAATCTGCTCATGCGGTTTTGTATCAGCTCTAGGTAAAAGTCAAGATGAGATCCGTTTATTTGGGGGCATGTGGCTGTTGCATGCATGGATGCCCTTCCCCCCTCGGCCACCGCTCCATTCCAGTATTCCAGTGTTACATTCTGGAATGTAGCATCCTCATTCCCAGAAGTGGTCACTTGTGGCACGAAATCCAACCACTGCACAAAACTGAGTCACAGTGAGATTATATGATGTCAGTCTTGAATTGTACATACAAAGCCACTGGATCCAAAACAAATAAAAACCATGGATTTTTTTTATTTTCAAAAACATTTATACATATTTTGATTGATATTAATAACAATTAAAGTAACCATCATTCAAACAATGAAAACAGGAAATAGGCCATCACCCTACAGCCATCCAGCACAAAGATCAGATATAAAACGAGCCAGCAGCTTCATCAGTGACTCATTAGAAAAGCTTAGCAAAAGAGGGAAGTCTGAAATGATCAAGTAAAGGTAGAACTAACCTAGGGCATGACACAGGTTTGCTGCCAGAAATGGAACTAACCCAGGTATGACATAGGATTGCTGCCAAAAGTAGGGATGTCAGAGAATTCCGCCATGGATCTTGGTGAGGCCGAATGCCAGTGCATTCGGCCCCCCGAAATCTGTGGCGGAACGGCCTGCCCCCGCCGCCCCCCCCTGCGGATCCCCCCGGGACGAGACTTACCTGGGGCGGATGTTCCGGGCGGCGGCGGCTCCGGCGGCAGCTGCAGTGGCAGCGGCGGCAGCTGGTCTTCCGACCGGCTGTCGCCACTGCCATTGGCAGTCTTGTCTTTTTTTTTTCTTTTTTTTTTTACAGAGATGTGATAGGCTATGTAAAGACTTACGTAGCCTATCATACCCCGGTTTTAAAAAAAACAAATGCGTATGCAAATGGTGGGGGCTATGGCCGCCGCCATTTGCGTTCCTTATTTTTTGCCGTCTTAGTCTACGTAAATATTTACGTAGACTATTACGGTGAAAATAAAGGGGAACGCAAATAGCGTAATGGGCGCTATATGCGTCCCTTTTTGATTCGCCGTCTTAGTCTACGTAAATATTTACGTAGGCTAAAACGGCGAATCAAAAAGGGACGCAAATAGCGCCCATTACGCTATTTGCGTTCCCCTTTATTTTCGCCGTAATAGTCTACGTAAATATTTACGTAGACTAAGACGGCGAAAAATAAGGAACTCAAATGGTGGCGGCCATAGCCGCCGCCATTTGCGTATGCGGCTTTGTTTTGTTTTTTAACCCAGAGCCCTCCGCAGCCGGAAATCCGGCTGCGGACGGCCCTGGCCTGGGCCTGGCTGGCTGCTCCGCGGAGCCACCGCGGAGCACAGCCGGCCATCGAGGATCGCCCCCCCCATCGAGGATTCCAGGGGGAGGGACGGAACACCTCCCCCCCTCACCATGAACAGAATCCGCAAAAAGGTAAGTGACTTTCGTACATCCCTAGCCAAAAGTGGCATCCCTGTGTTGTTTTCTTTCCCTTCTCTGTAACTTGTAGGTATGTTTGAAGGGTCACTTACATCAACATTTGCACTGCCCCATCTTTGTGGGGCAGGGAAACATACAACGTGATGGCTTCACACCACAAGCTTCAGAGAGTGGAAGGGAAAGAATGCAACACAGGGAAGCCATTTTGGGTGGCAGCTCCATGTCATTTCTAATGCTAGTTTTTCCTTCAGGCCACAACTACGAGTTTATAATAGTAACAGCAGTGTCTTCATGCTGAACAACAACAATAGTTATTGTTTGTGAAGCACCTAGGGGGAAAAGGCACTATGTAAAGCACATTATTTAAAATAGTCTCTGCCCAGTGGGTTTGCAATTTAATATAGGCTTACAGTCTGACTGTATTTTGAACAATTGAACTGTACAATCTAATTGAAAGAGCCATCATTTATGTACTAACTTACCTACTCACTCACTTACTTATTTCTTTATAATATGTGCATACCAAATCTCTAAGCGGTTTGCAGTATAGGTTACAGTAACTTATCTGGAAGTAAATGAAACTTCCGAGTGCAATGAAACTGATTCATTTACTTAGGGTACAATCCTATGCAAGTTTAGACAGAAACAGCTATGCTGGCTGGGGAATGCTGGGAGTTGTAGGAGTTTTTCTGTCTAAATCTGCATAGGATTGCACACTTACATACTTACTTACTTTATATACCACCCAATAACCAAGTGACAGAGTGAGATGTAATTCCAATTCCAATTTTCAATTTTGAGTGACAGAGTGAGATGTAATTCCAATTTCAATTTTTGGGGGTGGGGGAAGTAACGGCCTGTACGCCAGGAACTGAAACTCTGGGGAAAAGAAAATAGTGATTTGTCCCATCACTGGGTTTTATCTGGCCCATGATCCTGCACTAACTGCAGTACAAAATATACCATCCCTTGTGGTTATATTTACCTGCATTGAGAAAAGGACTGTCTAGGCAAGGGGTCCTGTTGCTTGCCTTTACAGAGGGCTGCACCATAAATCTATGTAATAATATGCTACTCAGCACCTTCAACAGTATAGTACAATGCCTGGCATATTTCAGCCCTGTCTATACATCTGCTCCCTTCCATTTGCACAATGAAATCCTTTCGAGCTTAAGCAAACAACTAATTTCTTGTCTTTGCTGTAGGCAAGAGTAGTGGCTACTTCAGTCAAAATGCCTGTTCAAATGTGTCGAGGGACGATATTAGGAGTCTGATGAGCCTGCAGCCTGTTAGTTCCATGGACACTTTGCCCAGAGCAGTTTCACTTCTGAAGCCCTTTAAACAGCCCACTTTTCTCTTTAAAGGCTTCAGCCCCGTGCTTTTGTGTTGTCACCTTGTGGGTGTGTTGAGGTTAAAGGCGCCTATGAGTACAAGTGCCAGTGGCTATAAATTATCTGTTAATAAATTTGGGTTGGAGATCAGAAGAAAATGTGTTAGCATTTAATTCCATGAGAGCCTCCCTCAAATTCCTTTGAGAGACAAAGAAAGGAAGGAAGGAAGGACACCACCCCTTATTGCTTTGAAAATGTATGTATGGTATCTTTATGAATAAGTAAGTCCCACCATGTTCAGTGGGAGCTATTTCCTAATGTGTGTCTGAGATCTTCAGTCTTGCAATCCTATACATGTTTACTCAGAAGTAAGCCCAGCTGAGCTCAGTGGTGCTTTTTCCTAGGTAAATAGGTATAAGACTACAGTCTTTATCCATAGTGATCATTTAAAGTCACGGAGGGTTTATTTCCTACCTTAGATTTTGGATTTTGGTCCTCTTCTTCCAAAGAGGCAACATTTGCCACTACTAAAACAGGAATATGGGGTGGGATGGACTTTGAATGATGGGCCAATATCATTTTCTGTTAGTGCTGGTTCACACATACATGTTGATGACCACAGGATCAAGCGATAACTTGTTTCTATGACTAAACCAGCACAGAATTTTTTTAACACACACACACACAAGTTTCATGACATTTGCTATCACCTCAGATGCCTGCTTGTCAACATAGCCATTTTATTATTATTATTATTATTATTAATTGCTGCTATTTATACCATGCAATCAGTAGATGTAGTATTGTGCAGAGTAATAGAACCAAAGAAGACAAGCTCTTGACCCCAGGAGCTGGAGCTTACAGATTGAGAAACAACAAAGGAAGAGGAAGAATAGAACAATTTGAAACTTAGTTTTAGTTTAGAATGAGTACTATGGGATTGGGCCCAAGGCCTTATGGAAGAATTGGGTTTTGAAGAAGGATTTGCACCCTCCCACTTATCCTTGGCCCTCTGGCCAGTGTCTGGTACATTAAATGGCCTTCCCCTTGCTTCTGACTGCACTTTCAGAGAGACAGGAGTCACAAGGGTTGAGTCATCAACTGATGAGAGATCAAGTGGTGTACACATGCATGTGAAACAGTCCTCAGAAAGGCTTGGTGGAAGGACTCTTCCTTCCCACGCAGTCTACTCTGACGAAATATTTGGGGTTTGGAAGGGGGTTTCTCCATTGGAGAAGGATTTTCAGTCATTCCCATTCCCCTTCAGAATGCAGCTTGGTTCACTTGTCTGAGCTAGCTGAATGTTTAATGATGCAATGATTTGCTCAATGGCACTTTCGTCACAGTGCATTGTGCTCAGTCCTGTTTCCTGCTCATAATATGCTACAGTCTAGATTGTGAGGGCTTTCTCCCTAGTGGGACTGGGGTGAATGTGAATGTAACAATGTAAGAATAGCCTCACTGGATCAGGCCAAGAGTCTATCCGATCCAGCACTGCTTCCAAAAGCAGCCAGCTGGATGCCTCTGCAAGTTCAGCAGCAGAGCTTGGAGCCGATGGTAAACATATACACACATATGTTCCCCGATATTAAGCAAACACACACACACACACACTTGCCCCCAGCTTCTGGCAAAACCTCCAAACAAAGATGCCATAGCCCCCTTGTTATGTTATCCTTCTTGCAGTTGTAATCACACCCACTGCCCCTTCCTGTACCATGCCACCCATGCATTGGGGGCACATCTGTAGAGGGGGAGCATGATATGTGTGTGTAGCCTCCCCCATGATATGGAACCCTCACCGGGGGGGGGGGGCTCTATGCATACAGCAGGCTCCTCTCCACAGCTGTTTCCCCCACCACCGTGTGGATGGCTGGGGGTAGGAGCACTGAGATGCCTCTGTGGGCGTGGGGCCAGCACACAGTATCCCCCTCCCCCATCCCAGCAGTATTGCTCATGTGGACGATAACGAGCGAAGCGGACTCAGGTCTCCCTGCTTTTGCCCATCATCGTAATTATTCTTACTGCTCCTTTTAATTAATGTAGGTTGAACAGCACAACTACAGAATTTGTTGTCCCTGTTACCAGAGAGGAAAAAGACACTATCAGTAATCTCACATGATGACATGTACCTATGCCACTTGAGAATGCAGGCGGGGGATTTAATCTGCATGTTTCCCAGTATTAAGCAAACACGCACAGAACCTCCCCTCAAACAGAAAGCTAGCATCCTTCTCCCTGAAACCATGGAAGGTGCCTGAAGCCACACTTACCTGCCGATTGAGAGCAGTGAAAATGAGTGTTGGAGCAATTTCAGTGCTTGAACCTCTGGAGCTGACTGGCAAGAAGCAACTGAGTGGTGCTGGGTTGGGGGAGGCCAATGCTGGCTCCAGGTTTTGGGGGGCCCTTGGGCAAGACACCCTCCATGGGCCTCCTCCCTCAGTGAGTCTGCCTTCTCACTGCCATTGTCACCTGCTGCTATTCCTCCTCCTCCTCTTGCCCATCATTGCTGCTTGTGAGGACGAGATCCAGTGAGCAAGTAGGCAGCAGCATCTACTGCTGCTCTTCCTCTCCACCACCATCGTCGAGGCCAGAGGAAGAGGCAGGTGAACAAGCGGGCTGCCACGGTGAACAGGAGGAGCAACTCCAGGGGGCCCTTGTCAGCTGGGGTGTGAGCCCTTGGCAGGAGCCCAACCACACCTGCCTTTGACGCTGGCCCTGGGAGAAGCTGCGAGTATGCTGTGGCTGCAGTTGCTTTCGGAGAATGGTGCTGCTTTAGGATGAGCACTGTCTGCTTGTGTGGCTACTTCCTTCCCACCTGCTCTACCTTTATGCTCAGTGGTGCTGTCAGTGCAGGAAGCTAGGAGTGACGCCCAGGGCCTCTCTCAGCAGAATCAGCAAGAGGGTCCCCAAAGGCAGCACATTTTGAAGCAAGTGAAGCAGTGCACATTCCCATCTACAGAGGGGGAGGGGCGATAGGTGTGGTGTAGTGGCTAAGGTGCTGGACTGGGAGCAGGAGATCCGGGTTCTAGTCCCCACTCGGCCATGGGAGCTCACCAGGTGACTTTGGGCCAGTCACAGACTCTCAGCCCAACCCACCTCACAGGGTTGTTGTGAGGATAAAATGGAGAGGAGGGGGATTATGTATGCCGCCTTGGGCTCCCTGGAATCCAGGAGGGGCTTACAGGACTTGTACTATTCCAGGGGCTCTGACTGTTTTTACACAGACAGGAAAGGAGAGGGATCATCCTGCTGAAAACCTCATATGGATCAATACTCCTGCTCTCCACCGCAATCTTGGGACAGAAGTTCCCCTTGAAGAGCCAGCGTGGTGTAGTGGCTAGAGTGTTCAACTGGGAGCCGGGAGATCCAGATTCTAGTCCTCACTCGGCCATGGCAGCTCACTGGGTGACTTTGGGCCAGTCACAAACTCTCAGCCCAACCCACCTCACAGGGTTGTTGTTATTGTAAGAATAACATGGAGGAGGGGGGATGACGTACGCCTCCTTGGGTTCCTTAAGGAGGAAAAAAGGCGGAATATAAACATAATAAATAAATAAATAAAGCAGCTGCTGCTTCTCCCTCCCTTAAAAACAAAACAACCCCGCCGCCCCCCGCCCCCGCCAGCTATTTTTTTCTAAGTAGGGGTTACTTCTGGTATTGGGGCAGTACTAGGAGAAAAGCAACTGGGGAGAGGTTATTTCCAGAAGAAAGTTCAAGTGCGGGAAAGGAATCCATCCTACCTGCTCAACCATGCTGCATTTTACATCCCCCCCCCCGCATTACCCAGCTTTATATGAATTCAGCAATGACCCCCTTCTAACATCTAAGTAGGTCTGCTGCTGTCACGTCCTGTTTGTCGTTCATAAAACAATCATGTATCCTTTGCTTCATCTTTCCCCCCAACTTCTTAAGAATGTAAGTGTGATCTATATACCTTAATGAAGAGCCAAGGTTAAAGCACGTTCCAGGGATGGGGTGAATCATGAATTCAGCCACAGCAAAGTCTCAAATGTTACTCATTTCAGGAGCAGGAGGGGGGAGATATTGCAAAAAGTTATAAATATAGGATGTACGCAGCAGAATGACTGGAACATCAGAGAAACTTGTGGTTTTTCAATGGGAAAAATCCTCAGATCCCATGTGCTCAAGTAGACTCTTTATCTCTAGCAGACTTCTCGGGTCATATGTTCTAAAAGTGAAGCCATTTTCCCCATTAATAGCAACATGGCTTCTGTAAACCATGCCTTCATGTTATGCCAAAAGGTTAAAACATGCAAGATGCTTTTTAAAACGTCTATGTCTATGAGAGCTGCAGTTTCTCTTATGTGTGTTGCACGGCACATGTGGGATGCAGGCTTTCTGGAAATAGCATTGACAAGATATTCGCCATCATAGGTTCCACCTGGTCACGTTCCACCAACCTCTGTAATAATGTTCCAGATGTCTACTAGTGAATGCATCTGTTGGCTAAACTCTTCCTCCTCTTCAATGGTGTGAGCAGAAGTATCAACAGAAAGCAGAGACGGACGAGAACGTGTTTGGGGAAACTGTGACGTGCAGAGAGCCAGTTCACACCCCTGCTAGCAACCGCAGAAGGGAGAAGGCTCTCCCAGTGCAGAGTTAGGAGAGTTGTGAGCCAGTAGACCAAGCTTCCGTCATCTGCCTTATTTACATATTTGAAAATCCCATGCTCAAACTTCCGGGGGTCAGGAAGGGATAAGCCATGCTACAGATTACAAATATTTTCAATTATGGTTGCCATATTTCAGTTCCTCCAATCCAGGCAGCCTAGTTTGCACATGATGCCAATTTGCCAATTATACCAATTTTAATTTGTGTTGAAAATGTACTTTTGGAATTTGTAAACCGTTCAGATTTTAAGCCATTACAATGCAGCACATCTGCATGCAAGTCAATGCATGCAATTGCACTCTGGATTTGAGCTGGGAGTGGGTCTGAGGGGGCAACTGAACTAGATTGACATTTGCTGTGGCCTGAGGAAGGGATATTTTGAGTGGGTGGGGGGCAGTAGTTTGGGCTGGAAATCCAAACTGGCCATCAACAGAAAGTGCTCAGACTGGGTTCTTCTACTGCAACGTTTTAAAATACTGTTTAACAGCCTTGAGGTTTAGAGCATCTCTACACCAGCCTAAAATCCCACATTTAAAATGGGGCTTTCTGCTTTCATTTTAAATGCATGATCACAATGGACTCCCTTTACATGTGCTTCCTTCCCCCCACCCCTTTTCCTTCTCCTTTTCCTCCTTATCTGAGTCTTCCATATGTTGCATTGCACAGCCTCTAGATGGCACTGTGGCCTAGCTCCTCTTATTGCACGGTTTCCTCTTTTCACAGAGGGAACTCAAGCGGAACTCAAGCACTGTAATTTGATAGCTCATTATCTCCAAACTTTTTGAAAATGGGATAAAGATCATTTAGCACGGGAGACTCCCTGGAGGTTGACAACGTCATCTAAAGGGCCTGCAAACTTCTGTGAGTAACCAATCTCAGTAGCAGGATAAAAGTGTGGAGAGGCTCTTAAACTACGCATGGGTCCCCCCCTGCCCCCCGCTTTTTAAATATTTATCTCACGCTCAGTGTCTTTTTAAGGGAAATGAAGTTAGGTTGGCGGGTTGCTTAGTTGATTGAAGCAGTGACACTGGTGAGTGGTGATGAACACTTTCCCTTTGGACTGCTGGGGGAATGATTTGGCACCCCCTCCCACCCAAGCTGTGCTTAAATGACCCCACTTGTTCAAGAGACACTTCGGTTGTTTTTAACTGGAAAAGTCAGATGACAGCAAGACTGGCAATAGGGCCGGCTCTGGTTTTAGGTTAAGTGTGCACACCGTGGCAAACCGAGATTGCTGCTGCATCACCTAACTCTGAAGTGGAGCAGTGGTGTGGGGGGGGGGCAGATGGCCTTGGTGGAAAGAGGGACACAAGAAAGTCATAGATTAGTGGCGGAGCCCCTGCTTGGCAGGCAGAAGGTCCCAAGTTCGATTCCCAGCATCTCTAGGTAGGGCAGAAAAAATTCCTGCCTGAAACCTGCAGAGCTGCTGTCAGAGTCAGTCTGGGCTAGATGGACCATTGGTCTGAATTAGCACTGTACTGAACTTTTCAATCTATTTATTTTTGACCATTCGTTGGAAGAAGGGCAGAAAAGAAGCTGCACCAAAAAACTGTGGGAGAGGGTAAGAATTTTGGAGAAATGTCTCTTCAGCGCTTCCCCTTCTGTAAGGAAAGTGCCCCCTAGAGGACTTAACTAGGACTTCCTCGCTTGGGGCTTTCCAGCGATGCTGCCAGCTGAGTGCCTGAAAGCTGAGCCAAGGAGTTTTGCTTTTGTTTTCTTGTTGTTAAAAGTCCTTTTAAGCCCTTTTAACAACAACAGCATCTCCTCACTCAGCTTTCAGGCACTCAGCAGGCAGCAGCAGCACTGGAAAGCCCCACAGGAGGAAGTCTGGCACCTAAACAGTTTCAGTAGGTGGCCATGACAGCCGGGCAGTGTGGGTTGAGGAAAGCTGTTGCTGAGCACCCGGAAGCACCAAAAAGGTGACAGAGGACTCCCTAGATTTGCCCTCAGGGCTTTGGGACCTGCTTTGGGAAAGCAACCACTTTGGGGCTTGCCTGGAACAGACACCTGGAGTCTTGGAATTGGGGGTGGTAGAATCATAGAATCATAGAATAGTAGGGTTGGAAGGGGCCTACAAGGCCATCGTGTCCAGCCCCCTGCTCAATGCAGGAATCCAAGACAGAGCATCCCTGACAGATGGCTGTCCAGCCTCGTCTTGAACGCCTCCGGTGTGGGAGAGCCCACCGCCTCCCTAGGGAATTGGTTCCATTGTCGTATTGCTCTAACAGTCAGGAAGTTTTTCCTGATGTTCAGCTGGAATCTGGCTTCCTGTCACTTGAGCCCATTATTCTGTGTCCTGCACTCTGGGATGATCGAGAAGAGATCCTGGCCTTCCTCTCTGTGACAGCCTTTCAAGTACTTGAAGAGCGCTATCCTATCTCCCCTCAGTCTTCTCTTCTCAAGGCTAAACATGCCCCGTTCTTTCAGTCTCTCTTCATTGGGATTTGTTTCCAGTCCCCTGATCATCTTTGTTGCCCTCCTCTGAACCCTCTCCAGTGTGTCTGCACCCTTCTTAAAGTGTGGTGCCCAGAACTGGACACAGTACTCCAGATGAGGCCTAACCGGTGCTGAGCAGAGGGGAAGTAGTACTTCCCGGGATTTGGAAGCGATGCTTCTATGAATGCAGCCCGAAACAGCATTTGCCTTTTTTGCAGCCACACCACATCGTTGGCTCATATTCAGCTTGTGATCGACAACAATTCCAAGATGCTTCTCGGAATTGTTGTCAATCACAAGCTGAATATGAACAAGCTGAACAAGCTGGTATTGGCTCAGGGTAGCCTCGGAACAGAAAGAGGAAGCCAGATGGGACAGAAGCAGGTGGCCGGCCATTTCTGGCACAGGGCAGAGTCAGACTCATGCTCATTAGACAGGCAGGCCCTTCCCAGTCCCCACCTAGCGCCCAGCAGCCTGCTCCAACCTGCTGCCTTCCGGATGGGCTGGAATGCAACTTCCATCATCCCTAACCAGCATGGCCAATGGCCAGTGGTGCAGCAATGGGGACCTTGGGGCCAGAGTCCAGGGTCCCACAGCCCAAGGGACGGAGGGGGAATGAGTACCTAGAGCGATAGGAGAAGCAAACTCCATTTTATTCCGGGATTCGTGACGGTGCTATGATTTCAGTGACTTTAAAATGCAAAATTGGACATGCTCAGAATATTTCTCTTTCTCAGGGTTGCCAATACTTGTTGCTCTTGCTGCTGCTGTTCCAGTGGAGGCTGGTGGTTCTGATTTTGGTGGAGCTATGAATTCCGGGTTTAAGTCAGAACCAGCCAGAACTCTAAAGGAGCTATCCAAGATGCTGAACCCAGTCCCCAAAATGGATTCAGCACCTTGGAGAGCCCCTTTAGAGTTCTGGATGGTTCTGACTTAAACCCGGAATGGATTCACAGCCCCACCAAAACTGGGGCCACCAGCCACCACTATGTTGTTCCAGCTTATCAGGAATGTAGAAGCAGTTGTACAGCATGGAATAGAAGCAGGGTGGTGGTGGAGAAGTGAAATGTCAGTTGTGTACTTCATGTGGCCATCTAAAGGAGGAGGGCTTCAAACCATTAAGTCCAGGGTCTAAAATTACCTAGCTGCATCACTGCCAGCAGCCATGCTGGCTCAGAATGATGGGACTTGCAATCCAATAGGCTCCAGGGTGGAAGACTGGCTTACAGTATTTGTTGCAGATTTTCTCTGTTTCATATTAATAAGGCTGCGCCCCCCAAGTTAAGCCAAGGCAGGTGTCTCGCCTCTTTATTCCAGGTGTGGGCACCAGGTGTGAAACAGCCTTAAGCAGGAGGACAACAAAAAGGTGGCAGCCAATTAATACTCAAGTCAGGTTTGCAAATTCAGCATTTATTTAATCTCATTCAACATCTGGCCCCTGACATACATAACTCCCATGACTCTCTTCTCCATTGTGGGACTCCTCCATTGTATTGCCCAGCTTCGTTTTCCACGTTCACAAATGGCTTCCTCTGCGGAGACTCCGTACTCTCAGCCATAGAGACAGATCTGTTTGCCAAATGAGATCTGCCAGGACTTCCACATCCTTTGTTGTAGGTCAAGGCCTTTTTTAATTCCAATTTTAATTTTTTTAAAAAGAGGAATGGTTAGAGCCATAGAAAAAGGCAACAGAAACAAAGAAGACAGCTACAAAGGTTGGCGTGGTTCCAAACTAGGGTGGCCACTTATGAATTGCCATAAAAGAGGACAAAAATGGAATTGGTATAAAATTTGCCTGTTCCCATTTATATCCAGAGATGCAAATTTAAAAATAAATATTATAATTTAAATGGAAATATAGTACATCTCATGGAAAACTCTAGCCAGGTGACCTGTGTGCCTGCCTGTTCAAAGTGCTGTCCAGTCGCTAACTGGTGATGGGCAACAGTTCTGATTATTCTTGATCTTTATACTGGACTTGGACTGGACAGGCTTTCAAATAGAGGACGGTCCTCTGTAAAAGAGAATACATGGCCACCCTATGATCCAACACATTTTGCAGAGAACTGCTGAGAAAGCAAAAAAAGAAAAAGAAAAGAAAAGGTTTTATGTTTCTTGATAAAAACTGTGTGGGGCAAAATGTTATTCTTCAGTACACCCAAGCAGGTAACCAAAGCAGTTTTTATTTAAATTAAGTAGCATAAAACTTTGCCCTTGATGAGGGGTCTCTCCGAATTGCATTGGGAACCTGTGCAGCTGCTTTTTTGATTTCATCAACATTTTTGTTTTGTCTTGTTCGGTTAGTTGTTAGGGCGCTTTACTGATTTGGCCAGGTTTTATATGTATGGAAGTGTGTGTGTGTGTGTGTGTGTGTGTGTGTGTGTGTGCGCACGCGCACCCCCATTTGATTCTTAGACGTTTACTAATTGGCTTCAATTGTAGATGGGGTTATTTATTTAAGATTAGACAAACTGTAAACCACCTTTAGTAGTGCTCATTAAAAAGACATAGCATAACATTTTAAACAGAAACACGTAAAAATGAATTATCTAATATGCATTTTGTAGACATTTCATCACAGGCCATAAGCTAAAGAGTTCACATAGTCATGAAAATTAGCTTTAATTCAGTCCATTCAAAATGTGTGAAATTTTAATTTTTAACATGAACACCTAGGATGCTGGTGGCAACAACAGATGGCAATCCAATTAAGGATGCAATCCTGTACCCACTTACCTGGGAGTAAGGCTCATTGAAATCAATGGGACTTTTTTCTGAGTAGACATGTAATAGGATTGCACTGTGCCTGTTTACTCAGAAATAAGTGCCACTGTGTTTATTGAGAGAAGTGTGCATAGGTTTGCAACCTATGATACTTTATAGCACAATTCTATACATGTCTACTCAGGAGTAAACTCCATTGAGTTCAATGCAATTTACTCCCAGGTAAGTGTGTAGGAGTGCAACCTTATTACCATAAATGTGAAACTAGATTGTCCATCAACCATCAACCATATATTTGGCTCCAATTAATATTCACCATTTTTAATGTTTAGGTAAAAGCTAGCAATTTTGGCAGCTCCCATCTTCCTTCACCATTGGCTATCCTAGCTGGGGCTGATGGGAGTTGCAGTCCAACAAGTTGACCTGCCCTGCAGTGTAGAGGAAAATACTTTTTAAATAACTTTAAAAATAACACTGAGGTGGAAGCATGGTGGTTATAACAAATAATTTGAAATCATCTATGAAATCCCTGCAAATGTGAGAGCATTAAAACATGTATTAAAATATGTCAGCATTAAGCCCAGAATACACTACAGAGGCCATCTTGGATTCCAATTCCAGTTTAGCAATCAAATGATGAAAATCTAATTATGCATCAGAATGACACGCTGAACACAACTGAGAGCAACCAAGGATTGGATTGCTCATCTTTCTCCACCTTGTCCTCAGCCAAGTGGTATGGAACAGCTGGCCAGAATTTCTGAGTGTCTTAATGAAGTGAATAGTTCATTGTTAGTGTTTGGTGATTAAATGCAAAAAGACTAATATTCCTGTGTGGATTTGCTGAAAGACAACTGCCCTGAAAGGCAGGCACAGCTCAGAGAGAATCACGTGGCTTACCTGGGGAGTCAACATATTCATAAATGCAGAATGCATGCATGCAGAGCAATCCTATGAATGTTTACTCAGAAGAATGTCCCACCATATTCAATGGAATTTACTCCCATGTAAGTGTGCATAGGATCACACCTTTACAGTGCCACCCTATGCCTGCCTACTCAGAAGTTAGCCACACTGAGGTCAATTGGACCAGGTAAGTGTGTATAAGGATTGGTCTTGGTCTAAATTACTGCAATTATTCAAAGCTTTTTTAAAAAAACAACAACAACATGTCAACGGCAGGACAAATGCTGTCCCTGGCCTTGAAAATCTGTACAAATGAACTTGTGTCTATATGAATTGAGTTTCCTGTCAAAAACCTTCTCCAGCATTCTGTCGAAATGACTTCCAAAGCCTCGAGAGTCACTCCAGGGAAGCACCATGTGATGATGTGTGATATGAAGTCTTCCAAAGGAAAAACGCTTCAAGCCAGCATCTGGTTGCCAAAGAGTTATTTCCAAGCCACTGTCATCCAAATATTTCAATACTTACATCTTCTTTCTCACAACACAGCGTTACAAAATGAGGAGGATGAAAGCACCCATTATTTCAGGCACATTTACTACATGTTTTGCATCTATATTTTAGAATCCAGTACTATAAATGTTGCTTTCTTAGTTGGTTTTCTAATGGCTTAATGAACAGTTCTAGGTTTGTTGGATAAGAACGCCTTGATCAAAACCAGGGAAAATCCATGGGCAGCTGATGCAGATGTCACTCCCAATATAGATCACATTGAAATGCTCCTCCATTGCCATAGACGCTCCTGGTGTTGATGGGGACACACGGAAATGAAGGCATGGCTTGAGCTGGACTGCGGGACAATTTGTGGTCTTTCCCGTTGTCACCTAGAGATTAGAGATACAATCCATGCATGCAGCTCATAAAGCTTCGCTTGAGCCCATGTTCCTCTCAGGCAGCCAATAACCTGAGGGTCCAGGGTCCAATGCAGGGCCAGTTCTGGGAGGAGTGAGGTGGTCGCTCCAGGCAGCAGATGCTGGGTGGTGGCAGCCAGGTGTTGTAGGAGAGAGCTGTGGCCCACACAGCCTGCCCTGCATCCCCTAAGCTTGTCTGCTGCCTTCAGGTGTGGACGATGCTGCCCCATACTAGTGGTGAAGAAAGATTCAACTGCCAGTCCAGTTGACTTTCTTGTGAATGGACTGGAGGGCTGCCATCTTGCCCTTCGGCTCAGGCAGCAAAATGTCTTGAGCTGGCCCAGTGCAATGCGCCAAGCCATTTCAGTGAGTGCTAGGACGGTATACCCATCCCACAGAGGGTTCCTGGGCTAGCTAGCATCCAGGCTAGTCATGCTCCAGGAGAGAGCTTCCTGTGTGCTGGCTGGAGCCCTGTGTAGGAGGTGTGTATAGCTTTTCATGTACCATCATGACAAGGCATATTGCACCATGCCCAGCAGGGAAGGAGGTGAGGTCTCAAGAGTGCCCTATTGAGACAATGCTTCCAACTTTGCCATATGTTAATAACTGCCATCATAACACATGTTAACGTTCTTGGATGTATAGGAAGTGGGAGCCCAGATGAGAATAAGATAGAGTGGTGGCTGGGCACCATTGTGCTACAAATAGAGACAGGTGAGCATTGTGCTTCAATACGGTTTGGGTAAGAATTTATCAAAATTCACAAAGTTCTCCATATTCAGGACAAAAAGAACTTGAGATTTTTAAAAAACTGAATGTAGGAGAAACCAAAACTGACAGATTCATCCATTGAGACCCAGGGCTTTGAATGCTTTGCTCTTAAAAGTCTGTGTTGGAATCTCTCTGTATTCAGCATTATTTATGGTGCTGAATTTGGGTTGCCATCTCTTTTTTTCTGGCAGGCTCCTCACCCTTAACAGCTCTATGGCTGCAGCAGGCAGGTACAACATGGCCTTCTCCATGCTGGGAAGAGCTGTGCCCATTGAATTTGGCTGCTGTAGATGAGTGAGAATTTTGTTTCAGTTCATTCTGATAAGAACTTACCAAAATTCACAAAGTTCTTTATATTCGGGGCAAAAATAACTTGAGATTAAAAAACAACAACCCAATGTGGGAGAAAACAAAACTGACAGATTTTCCCATCTCTAACTAGGAGGCAAAAGCCTTCATGGCACCTTCAAATCTTTCTTTATTAAATATGTAGTCTACTCTTTGTTCAAAGGGCTTAGGACAACATGCATGGGGGTTAATTTTATCCTCCTAAATATCATCTTGGTTAGGCTGAGGGATGGTGGCTTGCCTAAGAACATCAAGTGAGTTTCATGGCTAATGATTTGAACCTAGCTCTTCATCAACCGATCTAGTACTGACGTAGTGTAGGATGGTGCCATAGGACAGCAGTCCCCCATAGCTAAAGAACTGAGGTCATCAGGGGCATGTTCCTGGTGGTTCCACATGGACCTGTGGCCTGACTGGAGTCCACTAAGAAAAGAGCCTTCTGTGTGGTGGCCCCCTTCCTATAGAATTCCTTGCCTTTAGAGGTAAGGCAGGCGCCAATGTTGTGTTGCTTCCGGCACCTCCTGAAGATATTGTTATTTCAGAAAGCCTTTCTTGAGTGACCAGCCAGCCACAGTGGATCAAAACTTGGTTCATCAGAACTCTGCTTCTTTTTTAAAATATTAATTATTTTAACATGGTGTTTTTATTCTTTATCCAGTCTGCTGTTCACTGCTCTGAGATTTTTGGATGTGGAGTGATATATAAATATTGTAAA
This sequence comes from Heloderma suspectum, assembly GCF_057233095.1. NCBI lineage: Eukaryota > Metazoa > Chordata > Lepidosauria > Squamata > Helodermatidae > Heloderma > Heloderma suspectum. Next base: position 138,517,295 of record NC_139461.1, read on the forward strand.
TACATAAATAATAAATAAACTGGCCTTCGAAGTCTAGGTGCACCTTGACCTAAGGTGGATGCACCTGCAGCATCACCTTTTTATTTTATTTATTTTTTGGAGGGACAGAGGAAGATAAAGAGAAGGAGGGAGAAACAGAGAGAAGAGGAGGAGGAGAACAATGGAGAGAAAAGAAGGAAAATTACAGTCATATATGGTTGGTGCTGAAAGTGGATCCTAGGTCTGAAAATGTGGAAGATTCTTGGTGTGGTGTGTGTCCAGGGCTGGTGAGGAACCAAATGAGATAGGGAGATGTGTAACTGGCATGTGATGTTACAGTGGTGGGGGAGGAGGTGGAAAGCTTCCTAGAGGAAGTGGTCAGTGAGCAAATAAGGTCATATGTTGACTAGTCAGAAGAAGAGACGTAAAGACCTTTAAAGGTAAGGAATAGGAGCTTAAAGCTAGGGATGTACGAAAGTCACTTACCTTTCCGCAGATTATATTGATGGGGGGGGGGAGGCGTTCCGTCCCTCCCCCCGGAATCCTCGACGGGGGGGAGGCGATCCGTTCCTCCCCCCCGGAATCCTCCACAGCCGGCTGTGCTCTGCGGCAGCTCCGCAGAGCAGCCAGCCAGGCCCAGGCCAGAGCCGTCTGCAGCCGGATTTCTGGCCGTGGAGGGCTCTGGGTAAAAAACAAAAAACAAAAAACCGCGTACGCAAATGGCGGTTCCCCCAAAATAAAGGGGAACGCAAATAGCATGGCAGGCACTATTTGCGTCCCTTTTTGATTCACCGTTTTAGCCTACGTAAATATTTACGTAGGCTAAAACGGTGAATCAAAAAGGGACGCAAATAGCGCCCGCTAAGCTATTTCCATTCCCCCTTATTTTCGCCGTCATAGTCTACGTAAATATTTACGTAGACTAAGACGTAATTTACTACGTAAATCTTTACGTAGCCTATCACGTCTTGTAAAAAAAAAAATGACAAGACTGCAAATGGCGGCGGCGGCAGCCGGTCGCAAGACTAGCCACCACCACCGCCACCCGGAACATCTGCCCCAGGTAAATCTCGTCCCGGGGGGGAACCGCGGGGGGGCGGGGGGGCAGGCCATTCCGCCACAGATTTCGGGGGGCCAAATGCACTGGCATTCGGCCTCACCGAGATCCGTGGCGGAATTCTCTGACATCCCTCCTTAAAGCGGATGTAGAAAGCAACATGGAGCCAGTGTAGAGACTTAAGAAAAGGAGAGTGCCCTGATCATAGCAACAGGAGAGAAAGATGATTTCAGCTTAACAGAGGTATTTTGAATTGACTGAAGAAGGGAACAGCCAGCAGGTGGGAAGGCCGGCAACAAACAGCAAGGGGCTAGGGGCTCCTTTTCCAGCTTAGCATTAATTATAAGTGAATTTTACAAGCAACTGCACAGCATACTTGATTCCCATGGTTTCTGGGGAATTTCTTAAGGACTACATTTCAGATTTAAATCATTGCTGGCTGGGGAATGCTGAGAGTTGTAGGCCTTTTCTCCGCCTAAACATGCATAGGATTGCACCCTTAATCAGCTTTCAAAATTCACTATGTTAATAACATTTTTTGCCAGTATTTTCAGAATGATGGCATTTGGTATACTAAGGGAACAATCCTATGGCTGCTAGACTGCAGCTAGACAGCCATAGGATATCTTGCTTTCTGGGAGCTGATTTCCCCCCACTTCTGCGCTGCCTCCGAGGCCCCATGCTTGCAAGAGGAGCACGGCATGGCCAAAAAGGGGCGTGGGTGGGGGTGTTCCAGGGCAGGGTGGGCAGAAGTGTCTGTACGACACATCCTATGTGTCATACAGCAGCCTCCTCCCCTGCTCCGCCCTCCCGCGGCTAGACAGCTGCAATTGGCTGTCTAGCCACAAATGCAGGGCAGGAGAAGAGTGCAGGGAACGATCCCCTCCGTGCTTCTCCTGCCCTGCATTGGATAGGCAGCTGCCTCCGAGTTTGGAGGCAGTGCCTATCCCCATAGGATTGTGCCCTTAATCACCGTGTGTAAACTGGAAAACAGTTTTCATGAATGTGCTTCCCCTGGATACAACAACTGTCGCAAGAGGTCCAGTAGGAGACGTTGGCAACTAATGGGCTAGTGGCAGCTCAGTGAGTTAGGTGGGATTGTAAACCAGATCTGTGTTGCCATTGGCCGAACTACAATGAGCAGGAAAGGGTGAGAACACAGGAACAGCACAACATTCTTCTACTATCAGTGAGCAAAGATCTGGGTAAGCCTTTGTTGTTGTTTCTGACCCAGTTTAGAAACTTCAGTTCCCTGAAATTGACCAGGGAATTTTCTGTACTGAATTGGCTGTAGATATTCAGAATTCTTAAGTATGATCCAACTACAGTTAAGCACACTGAAGTCCCATTTATTTTCATGGGAGAGATTTAAGCAGTTGCTTAAATATCAGCGGGAAAGCAGGGGGACACTTTTATATAACTGTTCCTGCCTTTCATTAATTGGTTTCAGTGTCGCCATTGTAACAGTAAGTAAGTAAAGTAAGCAGTAAGTAAAACATGCTTCCTAAGGGATTCAAAGGTTCAGAATACAAAATTTAAAAATATAGCATATATCAAGCATTTATGTAAAAAAGTATTCGCTTAATTTCTTTTAATAGGCTAAGAGTTAAACTTTTAACTCCTTGTTTCACATGCCATCGTAAATCTGCTTGACCCAATCCCCTGTATTTTTCACCTTTTCGATCCATAGTATCAGCTGTTTCATCATCAGTAAGAGACCTAAGAAATCCAGGTCTTGTGGTATTTTAGAAGATCCCAAAACACACCAGCTAGCACCAGATAAATTATACCAGTACTTAACCCAGCCCCTGTTTCACTGGTGGGCTGGGGTGGTGTCTTTATACCTGGGCCCTTGGGGAGGAGAGTTGAAGAAAAGCTGTCTGAAAACCCAGAGAGCCAGTTGAATTGGGAGGGGGTCCTTTCCACACAACACATCATAACACATCCCCCCTCACACTATTTTTGGTTGCTATACACAACCTTTTGGCAGAGGCACTAAACAGCCACACAGTTAGGAGGTTCTGGTGCCTTGGTCTACGTCACAGGTGTGGAACCTCTGGCCCACCTGGGGCCCCAATCCAGCCATCTGGTGTCCCCCAGATGGCTACGCCCCCTTTCCCTCAACCACCAATTCTGAGGTGGTTCCCCAGCTTTTGTAAGTTTCTTTCTCATTGTGAAAGTTTGAAATGCCTCTGCTAAGGCTTGGTTCCTGGCAGTAAGAGCGTGAAGCTAAACTGTGCTAGTATTTTGTCTTTGCCCTTTTTGCCTTTGGCCTCACCAGCCACTAGGGATGTATGAACCCCACACTGTCCAGTCTGGGGGGGGGGTCCGTTGCAGGGCAGTTCAGGCCGCTTGGGGCCCTGCAGAATCCTCCAGAGCCCTGCCATGTCCATTGGAGTTGGGAGAGCAGCTCTCCAGCTTCCTATAAAATGCAATATGCTAATGGCATTTGCCATTAATGTATCACCAGTGTTTTACACATTTGCTTCCATAAAACACTTACTTTTTCCTAACTTATGGCTTTTTATGGCTGTATTCAGGTAAAAGCAAGTGCGTTACGGTCACAAATGGCATACAATATGCCATTTACAGCTGTAACTTTCCTGCGATAACCTAATGGCAGCCACCATTAGCGTATCACATTTTATAGGAAGCCACAGAGCCACTCCACGGGACTTGTCCTGTCCCTGGCTTAAATAATGAGACTGCTGATGCCTTGTCTCATTTCCAGATTGAGAGTTTCCAATCACTAGCTTCAGAGCTGAGGGCCAAGCCAGAGGCCATGTGGAGAACTGGGGAGCCTTGGATGATTGAGGCAGAGGGAGCCATAGAAGCACCCCTGTCCCCCAGGACTAGGTCTACTTATTGTAGGGCCTCCATGGAATTCCGGGCTTTTTCAGAGAGAAGGAGGTTTGGGGGGAGAGTTGGCCCATCCCAGTTGAACATGTGACCCACTATTGGGTAACAATAAGAGAGCAAGTGGCGGCTGAGTCCATTTGCATTCAGGCCTAGGAAGAGTTCACACTCATTAAGGCCAGTTTAGTTGTGGTTAAGTTTATATTGCCAGACATGTTACAATGCAGAGTTTGGAGATTGGAGAATCCGAAGCAGATGGATGCATCCAAAAGGAAAATCAACATGTACATGAAGAGAATGAACGGATCACCTCCCCCCACAACGCCCACGGACCATATCACCTCCCCACTCCCACGGACCGCAGGGGACAGAGGTAAGTGGAGTTTCATACACCCCTAAATGGAACCAAATGAGTTCAGATTTTGATGAATATGACCAGTGGATTCTGCAGCAGACCAGCTTCCTCCCCACCCCCCATTGGGCGGATTTCACCGACTTGCGGACCGGTTTCTAACTTTCCCAATTTCATTGTAAAAAATATGCCCCCCCCAAATTAAAAACAGCAAAAAAATGCACATTCCCCCATAGACTAAAGTGTGAAAATGCATATTTGGGGAGATTTTGCACATTTAGGGGCAACTTGTGCAGATTTGCATGTGCGAATTTGTGCAAATATGCATTTGCACAGATTTGGGAACTAAAAAAAAATCCAATTTCCATCGATGGGCAGACCACAGAATGAAAGGTGCCTGACAACCTGCAAAACACAGATGGAATGGATTTTACACAATCCGTAGGAGCAAGTCAGGAGAAAGATTTGTGTGATAAGCCCTGATCCAGGAGAGCTCACCTGAAAAAGGCTAAAGAAGGAAAGCTCTCCTACTTCTGTCTGATAGGGCACCTGCACTAGAGGGATGTAATTAATTGTGTTAAACAATAACCTGTTGCAGATCCCTTAAAAAGGTAAATAAAGCAGTTGTTCCTTAAAATCCCAAAGATGTGAATCTCATCTCTTCATTCCAGAGTGGCAGGTGCAATTGAAAACCACACAGCTTGTGTCCTGCACCAAGTGGATCTTCTGCACTATCAATAGTTAGGGATCCCAGCCAGGCCCAATTCATGCAGCTCAAATTGGCCTCCACTGCATCACATCTCTAGCACTGAGCAAAGCCTGCTGCCCCAGCCTTCACCCAACCATCGTACTTTGGTTGCATTTGGCAAATGGCTCAGGTCCAGCAAGGCAGTCTGATCTTAAACATGTTTATTTGGAAGGACATCTAATTGAGTTCAGTGAGACTGCTGCCAAAATGGATTCACTCCCCCCAACCCACACATTCTCCTGTGACTTTTGATATCCAGTATCCACTGGATATTCAAATTTTTGACAGCGTTTCCTTGTTGATGTGCAATTATATTTAGTACCTGACTGTATTTAAAAGCTGACATACAGTGGTATTTATTACCAACAGTATTTGATCTGGACAGTTTTTTGACAGCTAAGAGCTTATGAGTTTTCATATTTGACTCTCCCAAGCAATCAAAACAATTGAGAGATGACAAGTAGCCCAAAGTACTTGAAAACTGAATTTAAATTTCATAATCAAGATTCAAATTCTTACCTTGAAATTTAAGATTTTGGTGAATTTTGAATACTAATGAATGTTAATTTCAACTCTAAATGGGATTTACTTCCTAGTAAATAAGTTTTACTAGGATTGCAGCCAGTGTCAAATTTCCTTGTTTGAAACAGATTATTTACACAGCAGATGAGACTGTTCTGTGAGGGAATGCTTTGTTGGTGCCCATTCGGGATTGCCTGACAATGAAACCCTTCTATCACCATTTATTTTATTGATCCATCTCTATTCTGAGCACTCCATCTGCTCAAATCCTGCTGCTTCCTCATGTGAGCATCCCTTGCTGTGGCTAGATGAGTCACATAAGGAAGATGAACATGATTCTACTTCTAATTTTTCCTATAGCATTTACCATAATGTGTTTATTACAAGACCTGCTGTACCTTCCTCTCAGTTCCATCCACAGTTGAGTACTGAGGTACTGTAATTATTTAGGCAACAATCCGAGTTGACTCTTTCTGTTAAAACCAACATCTACCTTCATGGACCAATTCAGATAGAACAATACTCAAGTGGAAATAAGTTTCCATATGCACACGTGTGCACATACACACAGACAGAGGGAGAGATTGGATAGGGAGCTGTTTCCATTGAGTCCAATAGACGTAATGGGACTCAGTCCCAAGTAAGTGTATGTAGCATCACAGCATTAGACTTTGTTATACTTGAGGAGAAGGATACCATCATTAGTGTGGCCAAAGCAGCTATTATTACTACTACTACTATTGCTAATACTTGTAGTAGTAGCAGCAGTAGTAAACATTTATTTAGCAGCAAAAGTATGCCAAGCGCTGTCCTTTCTTTTCTTTTTTTAAAGATTGTTTGCATTCTACCTTTCAGCCTTTTGCTCCCAAGGCAGTTTACAACAGCAGAGCACAATAAAACCAAAATAATCAACACAACATATGTATAAAATCACATAAAAACAGCTAACAATAATAGCAGAAACCACAGATAGACAACAGCATCACTCAGATAAAATCCTTAAAAGATGGCCAGAGACAGAAAGACTAATAAAACAAAATTATCCCTCAAGTGCTCATGCAAATAGGATTGTTTTGACCTGGTACCTGAAAACTAAAAGTGTCATGCAAATGTGTCTGGGCTCGATATTCCACAAATGGGGTGCCACCACAGAAAAGGCTCTTTTCCTGGTCACTGCCCATCCAACCTCAGAAGGTGGGGGCACCCAGAGAAAGGCTTTAAAATGTAGGCAGGTTCAATGTGGGGGGAAATGGTCCTTTGAATTCCCTGGTCTGAGGCCAATAAGGGCTTCATAGCTCAGAATTATATCAGAACCAGCTGGTGAATTGTGCCTAGGAATAAACTGGAAGTCAGTGAAGATCTGTTAACACTGGCAATAATAATATAGTTTGGCGCCTCCCAGTTAACAACTGCTGTATTCTGCTCCAACTGAAGTTTCCAACCAGCATATTGCAGTAATCCAATTTGGTGGTTATCAGAGCATGGATAACTTTGGCAAGCAAGCGTATCTTTGAATAAAGTGTAGAACTGAAACAGTTCCTACCCAGAAGGTTTACAATCTATATATCAGATAGGCTTATCGGATATATCGGACGGACTACAGTAATACACTCTCTGTGGGGCTGCCATTGAAAACTCTTTGGAAACTTCAGCTGGCCTAGAATTCTGTGGCCAGACTTTTGCCCAGGGCCAGGTGCAGGGAGCATGTGACTCCCTTGTCACAACAGCTTCACTGGTACTGGTCTGTTTCTGGGCACAATTCAAAGAGCTGGTTATGACCTATAAAGCCCTATATGGCTTGGGGCCAGGCTACCTGAAAGACCACATTCTCCTCTACGAGCCTGCCTGGGTTTTAAGATATCTGGCAGAGGCCCATTTCTCAGTACTGCTGCCATCAGAGGTGTGTCTGTTGGGACATGAGAGAAGGCCTTCTCGGTGGCTGCTTCCAAGCACTAAACTCCCCTCCAAGGGAGGCAAAGTTGGCTCCCTCTCTTCTATCCTTCCCCTGGGAGGCAAAAATACTTTTACTCAAGTAGGCCTTTGGCATGCAAGCTGATCTGTTTGGTCGGATGCCGTTTTTATTCTTTTATTGTTGCGTGTTTTTAATTTTGTTTTTAATGTACTTGTTTTAGGATTGTTTTAACTAAGTTTTTAATCTTTTATTTTAAGTTTTGGTTCTTATTATTGTTAGCCACCTTGAACACCATTTTTCTGGTGGAAAGGTGGGATACAAATCAAATCAGTCAATCAATAGGCAAGACAAGGAGGGAGGCTCAGGGAGATCAGATATTGTGGCCAAGTAATGGGGAAGATCAGATGGCACTGCAGAAGCAGACAAAGTGAGGCTGAGGTGGTTTGGTAGAACCTTTATTTTAAAAGTAGATATGGAAAAGTGGAAGAAAAAAGGGGAGGAGGAAGCTGTTCCAGGAAGATGAGGCAAAAAGTTATGGAGATGGGAATGGAGACTGAGACAAAGGGAATGGCTGGGAGTAGACAAGCATGTACAAAACAGAAGGAGCGAGAAGAAGTGTAAGAGGAGACCCGAGATGCGGTGCAGTAAGGCATATAGTGGTGGAGAGGTTTAAGACTAGTGGCTTGATGTGAAGCATGACAGGGAGCCAGCCAGTATAAATATTTAAGGAGTGGGAAGGATGCAATGGTAGCAGAAAGCTGAGCCTTGTTCACACCATTGCACCTGGATCAACATCATTGCCAAGGCCAACTTTAAACCGTCCTGGTGGGGTGAAGAATGTATGGGGCTCTCACATCATTACAGCTGTGCCTGGCCCATCGCAGGCAAAGAGGGCTTTCCTAGCACAGTGGAATGATCAAGGGGAAGAATGTAATCAAGAGCTACCGGCAACTGGGGAGTGGAGATCAGGTGTCATTTCAGACAGAAGAGATACGTTCGAAGACAAGATTACAAGCTCAGTTCTGGTTAAGGAAAAAGGCCACATCCAAGGACAGTCAGTAATGGGGTTGTTTGTGCTATTCTGAAGTTGTGGGGCAAACAGAGAGTCCATCTATATGGCTTGCCACTCCTCTCTTGAAGCTTTATGGGTTGCAAGCTCTTTGTATTGCTGGGAACAGTTTTGTATGTGAAAAAGCATATGTAGAAAAAATGGAAGATTATATTAAAAACATAAATGTAATCTCCTGTGAAAAGTGCTTAACAAGGGGGACTACTGCTCCACTTTGAATTGTGTTCTGTTCTATTAAATGTCCAAAGACATGTTTTGAGAGGATTGTTTTGGATGTGAAATGGTAAAGAGAGTCTTATAGTTGAGCTGTATTAAATGATAATGAAGTTAATCACGTAGAGCCTAAGGATAAACCAAAGAGGAAAAATCAAATTAAACATACAATTTACAAGCGAAGGAAGAGCCTTTATTTCCACCTGAGGACCAAAATATCCTATACCTTTGTAAGATTAACTGGAAAAATGTCTATGAAATTCTATACAGACAGAACTATACATCAGTGACAATTAGGGCCAAATTACTTGGAATGCTCCATTGTGTGCAGTTTTTCTCTGACGTTTTCTTTTTGTATGAAATGCAGTCTCTGAGACTCCAGTTTAAAGCAAAAGACTGGAGCAGGGTGGAGGCGTGATTTTCATAATTCTTCTCCCTCCAGCACTTTTTATGGTAAAAGTCACTCCCAAGCTGCTTTTTCTCCATAGGAGAAAAGATACACGTATCCCTGTCTTAGAAGGATATATGAAATGCTACTGATCGTCGCTATTGATGTAATTGTAATTGCTGATATGCTTTCCATTTAGTGAGAATGTGGGGGGAAATGTCCATTTCTGGAGAGGGGTTGTAGAAATTATTTCACAATGTTAGGTTATAATGACCCTCCCAGAATATTTTCATTACGTCTTCTGAGATTCTTGAAGGATGACGCCTTCCTGAACCACATGGAACTAGTCGGCCACTCCATGTCTATGAAAAGGTTGGTAGTAGTGATGAAATGGAAGTCAATACATATCCCAAAAATAGGAGTAATGGCTAGGCAAGGCCTGGGAGACTGCCTATTTATAAATTAGCAGTAATGCAATGCTTGAAGGAAACAGTAGGATATAATATGCATGTTGTTCCAAAGTGGCTCCCTTCCTCTGGAACTCCCTGCCTCTGGAGGTCAGACAGGTGCCAACACTGGGTTGTTTTCAATGCCTCCTGAAAACAGCTCTTTTCCCGGAAGCCTTCCTTGGTTAACTAGCCTCAGCTTTAATGGCACTCTGTTTTTTAAAGAATAATTTTAATATCATGTTTCTTTCTTTTTATCTTTTGTTCTTTTTATCTCTTGTTGTTCACTCCTTCAGAATCTGTTTAGATTTGGAGCAGTTTAGAAATGTTGTAAATAAATAAAGGTGCAATCCTATGGCCACTAGGCAGCATCTAGGCAATCATAGGATTTTTTCATTTCTGGGAACCAAGCTCAGAGCCAGTGCTCCGAGCTTGCGTCCCAGAAATCTGAGTCCCCACCCCTTCCCCCACTGCCTCGTAGGAGAAACCAGTCATCCCCAGCTCCATGCTTGGATGAGCACTGGGGAGTGGCCAAAAAGGGGGCATTCCTGGGGGAGGGAAAGGCAGGGGACTGTTGAAGCACCGTTACGATGCCTCCCACCCCCACTCCAAGGCACCCCAGTTAGGCAGCCAAAATCGGCCATCTAGCCACAAATGCAGGGTAGCCGGAGGACAGAGGAGAAGATCCTCTCCGTGCTCTTTCTGCCCTGCATTGGATAGTCAGCTGCCTCTGAGTTTGGAGGCAGCCAGCTATCCCCATAGGATTGTACCCTAAACAAATGTTGAACCAGTTTTTTGTAACTCATTTTGGAATCTAGAAGATGAGAGGCACAACAAGTAATGGACACAGTTTTCAAAGATTCAGCAAATATTTTGCAATTTACTGTTTCACATAATCTGTGAGAATGTTCCCATCCATCGTTAATACTAAGAATGGAGAAAAATTTAAGACATTAGGTGGTTGGTTGGGGGAAGGGGGATGGTTGTTCAGAAGTCCCTGAGCCCCATTACAAGCTGAAATGTAAGCATGTGTGCGCGCGTCTGTATGCTGCTTTTGAGGAAAATTTGGGAACTGTTTTATGTTGTTGGAAGAATCATACAAAGGAACAAGGAATGTGAAACCCTGAAAAAGTATTGTCTCTGTGGTTATTTTTATTAAGTGGGACTTTTTAATGTGTGCTATGTGGTGTATAACAGAATGGTATATACTGTATCTTAACTATCAATCTATTTAGCCACTTTAGAGGTCTCCTTGTTGAGACAGAAAGTTCAGGATATAAATATTTTAATTCATTAATTAATTAATGTCTAATGCTAATGAAATAGGGGGAGATTTTTAGAGGATGGGAGAAGACAGAGGATGGAAGTAATCAGAGAACTGGGGTTGCTGCTCATCCCAGCCTATTTCTTATATTTACTCTGCCACTCAGCCCTGATTCCTTCCTCTTTCAGTTTTAGTTTGGCTCAGTTACTTGAGTCTCCAAGGGCTACTTTGCTCTGTAGAAATATTTCACTGTTGCTCATGACACTCAATGTCTTGCACATTGTCTGGATTGCAGGGTGCTAGTTAGGTTGTGGGCAAGAGTGCTAGATTAGGTGGGATGCAGAACCCTTCCAAGTCTATTATCCAATCCTCAGAACTCTTCTCCGCAATCCCACTAAGCAGAGTGTAGTAGTAGGTAAGAGAATAAGGGTGCAATCCTATGGGGATAGTCGGCTGCCTCCAAACTCAGAGGCGACCGACTATCCAATGCAGGGAGGGCGGAGCGTGGAAGGGATCATCTCCTCCATGCTCTGGCTGCCTTGCATTTGTGGCTAGATGGCCAATTTTGGCTGACTAACCAGGGCACCTCAGACCAGGGGGCGGGGAGGCCAGATGGTGCATTGGAAGCATCGTGCTGGCACTTCTGCAGTCCCCTCCCCGCCCTCATGAATGCCCCTCTTTGGCCACTCCACGCTGCTCTTCCAAGTGCAGACCCAGGGATGAACTGCACCTCCTACAAGGCAGTAGGGGAGAGGAGGAGTTGGATTTCTGGGAACCCAGCTCAGAGCACTGACTCCAAGCTCGGTTCCCATAAACTGAAAAATCCTATGGCTGGCTAGATGCTGTCTAGTGGCCATAGGATTGTGCCCTAAGTCATAAACTGAGACATCCATGGGCCAAATCACATCTCAGCTATTAAATTAATTGACTTGATGGCCTTAGGCAAACTGACCTCATTTGTAATATGAGGATAGTAATATCTGCCTCACTTACAGAATTGTTAAATGTTACTGAGATTGTGGTTTCTTCCATTTGTCTGGAATGTTCACTCAGATTTTATGGGGAATCCCAGTGATGTATTTGCTAGCCTGTTATATTCCAGTGATCCCCATGTTGTCTGCTCATCTTTCTTTTCTTTTCTTTTGTTTCAGACCTGATCTGTGATTGTGTTTTGGTCCAGGTAGATTGGCAAAGCACTAGTAAGGCTTTCAGGGCTACTGTCCTTTTAACTGGTGGCTTCCTCCCCTCCCGCCCATACACACTTTTTAAAGGCTATTCAGTTGCTTCCTGTTCACTAATCATTGCTGCAGGATTCTTGAACTGCCCTTCATTAGTCATTTCCTGTTCCCAGGTAGGCTAAGGTAGGTTTTAATTACTGTTTCCTCTTTGCAGTGAGAGCTTCAACTTGAGTTTTCTTTTAGTTTTTAGAAATTGTGATTATACACATACAATACTTTCTTTTTAAATGAGCAACTGTTCTGACTTAACCAGTAACTTAACCTGGCAAGAAACAGGAATTAACTGATTAAGGCCAATTAGCCATGATGTCTATAAGTCACAATGGCTATGCTCTGCCTCAGGTTTCAAAGGCAGTATGCCACTGAATACCAGTTGTTTGGGAACAAGAATAGGAGAAGGGTTTTGCCCTCATGTCCCTCATGTCATGCTTATGGGCTTCCCAGAGGCAACTAGTGGCCACGGTGGAAAACAGGTTGCTGGAATAAAAATGCCTTTGCTCTGATCTCACACAGGCCCTTCTTAAGTTCTTGAATTCTTGAAATTCAAGATAGCCATAGCTAGGGCCAGGGAACAGGAAGTAACTAATCAGCCACTTCAAAGGCTAAAGCACTTTGGCTATGGGGCGGTATGAAAATGTAATAAATAAAAAAAATAAAAATAAATGAAGATAAGAGAAGCAAATAATTATAGGGACAATGGCAGGGAGAACTGCTGAATAGAACTTAATAAATATAATAGAATGATCCAGTCTATGGGGACAGACACTGCTGGATAATATACAATATAGAACTAAATGGTGTGTAAAACTACTGTGTTCATTCCACTCACAGCTGACTGGGAAGCAAAAAAGCAATGCCTCAGCAGGGCTAAAGGTATCTAAAGAAGAAGCAACCATCTGTGAAGAGACTGGAGTGAGCACTTAGGGAAAGTGCTATATAAATACTAATGTTTATTGGGCTGGATCCAGATTTTTATTCTGCTAGTGGGAATATCCCCAAGTGGAGTTCTGTTCAGAACATTCCCACTAGTGGAAAGGGGAGTAAGCAATTTTCCCCACTCCGTCTGCAGCTCCTAGCACTAGGCTCCCCCACTGTTTCAGAGGGTGTTCCAACCTTCTGAAGCAGATTTTGGGGAGATATAGAGGATGGCAGAGGGAAGGGGAACTGATAAAGATAGCCTCTTCCATTCAGCCAATGAAAAAGCTCCACCAAATAAGAACTATTATGCTGAATCCAGCCCATTATCATTATCATTATCCTCATTATTATCATCATCCCTTGGGGAGATATTCTTACTATGCATACACCTGTACTACAGTTCTTCAGGTTACATGTGCTCACACCATGTCTCTAGAAGTTAAATATCTCTGTAAAGGGGTGTTTGTACGTGGGTGGTGGTGGGAGGATGCATCAATTCTAGTGTGCATGCTTTTATATAAACAAGCGCATGTGGGCACAAAATGCCAATACACTGCATCTCTTCCAAGTATCCAAATAGTAAATGGTAGTGGATTGTTTCATGCAACAGACCCATTCTGAGATTAAAACTTCTATTATATGCTCTATTATATTCATGGGAGGGGCCATAACTCAGTGGCAAAGCACCTGCTTTGCATGCAAGTCCCAGGTTCAGTTCCTGGAATCTCCAGGAAAGAATCCTACCTGAAACCCTGGGGATCCACTGCCAGTCAGTGGTGACAATACTGGGCTAGATGGGCCAATGATCTGACTCAGTATATGGCAGCTTCCCATGTTTTTATGAAACTGTTATGGCCAGTTTATTTAAATGTGCCATGTTGAGCCTGAGAGCCTGGGGTTTCAGACTACATACAATTATTACACAGGAGCATCTGTAGCTTTCTGGGCTGCCCACTGGTTTTGTATATTGAGTTACTCCTGTTAAACAATACAGTAGATCTATGTCATAGGTGGAGCCTGCAGCAGCATGTTTCAGTGTTTCCCCACTGCCCAGGAGTGCTCTTGTGCAGGGGTCTGGGCCTGCTGGTCTGGAACAGGATCCTAATACTGCTGTTCAGACTTCAGGGGAGGTAGGAGGTTGAGGAAGGGGAAAGGGAAAAGGACACCCCTTTTCTCCTGCCCCCATGGTTTTCCTCAACTGTGCTATAGAACTAGAGGGCTCAGGTTTGGGGCCGGCTGCCAGTCTCAAGTAGAAATGATCAGAAAACCTCCCCACCCCCCATACAAACACACACACACACACCCCTCAATGGGGCTATTCATTCCCCACAAAGCTGGGAGGGAGAATACTGGTGACTTTCAGGGGGAGCAGACAATCTCCCCCCCCCCCAGAATGCCTTTGGGAACTATGCTACATCCTGTCCCCAGGAATGCCACCAGATGTCTGCATCCAGCCAAGCCTCTGTTTGAAGTATTTGTGAGGCCTTTTCTCTTTTTCAAGTAAGAAGGAGGGAGAGAGAGAGAAAAAGAGAGAGAGAGAACGAACTACTTTCAGTCAAATCATCAAAACATAAGTACATTCCCCAGGTGAAAATGGTGTGGTACCTCCCATGCCAGGAGACTAATTCATCTTAAGAGTGGGACTCCCCCGTCCCCTGAAAGTGACAGAAAAATACTAATAATGTTGGGCCAAATATTTCTACCCAGTACTTGTCCCAATACTGAGTATTTTATTGCTATATAGGAATAGGTACTCTGGTGAGTGTGAAAGAGGAAAAGTGCCCTTTAACCTTTTCTTCCAATGGATATATAACCATATAATACAAGGAGGGCATGCATCCACCCCCTGCTCAAATTCCCCCTTTCAGAATACTCAGTATAAGTTCTTAGGGACATGAGCAGGCCTAATCTATCTTTCCTCCTGCCTTCCATTTTCCTTTCCCCCTCCCCTCAACACCATAAAATGCCATAAATAAGAATGTTTAATGTTATAAATGCAGTACTTGAAAGAATTCAAAACTCTTTGCATTAGCACTCTTAAGTCTTACAACAAAGAGCAGTTAATGCTGAATAACTCAGCCCCCTCCCCAAGATCTGGGCTTAGGGGACCAAATATTCAAAGTTAGAGGGTATGGTTTCCACAAAGGCTTGATCCCCAGTCTATAACTTTGCAGCAATTTTTGAGCAAGCATCAGGGTTAAACTTGAGGAAAAATTATAGGAGTCCATTTGGTGCACCTGTCTCCTATTTGTAGTCTTGGTTTGCTATAAACTTGGAGTAGTTTATAACACAAATGCACTGAAGTCCTTGGGGGGGAAACCCCACACCCCATAAATGCCTTGCTCTAGAGCAGCTCTGTGAAAACAATGTGCTTTTGCAAAGTAAAATGTGCTGTTGTGGCTCCTGATTTAGTCTGACTTAGAGCACGTTCCAAAGGTTCCAGGTGCTTTGCGTGCCCCATTATAACCCTCATAACAGCAATATGGAGAAGGGAAATTGAGGGCGCAATCCTATGCAGGTTTAGACAGAAAAAAGTCCTAAGGATGTTTTTCTGTCTAAACCTGCATAGGATTGCACCCTGAGGGGCACAGAGAGAGAAAGCCTTTAGGCTACCTAAGAATTTACAGCCAAGATTAGATTTGAACCAGAGATTTGGGCACTTGGGCTCAGATCTTTTGCATATTTTTCTCAGTGCATCCTGGGTACTTGATCTGATCCTCAGAGGCATTAAAAAAAACTTTCTATTAACATCTGACATGACATGTCTGAAGTGCAACAGCTTTTTGCATTGAATATCTACATTTATCATCCATTGTTAACATGACTTCGTATGATTTTATCACTACCTTTACAGACAACATGCCTGGCTGGGTAGAAGAGTTGTTATTATATTGCAATCTTGATTGGAAGGAACCATCAAGAAGATGGTCCAGAACCATGAAAATGCTTCTTTCAAGCTGAGAGGGTACCCTAATTCTCTAGCTATTTGGAGAACTTCAGGACACCAAGATGGTCAAGCTAAAGAAATTTCACCCTCTCTCTCTCTCTCTCTCTCTCACACACACACACACACACACACACACACCTTGATTCCAGTAGGAGGGTTAAACATGTACCCAACTCTCTCAGTTTAAAGGGGTGGTGGTGGTGTAGTTAGATCATGGCCTACTACATTTACCTTTGGTTCCTGGCCAAATTCTCATGGGAATGGTAACCTGTCTGGAATGTGCCACTTCATATTGCAGGCAGGGGCTCATGCCTTTGGATACTCCACCATACAAAAAACAAAGAAGCATATTCCCTGCTCATAGAAAAGTAGCAAGTGGAGGGAATTCAAGGCTAGAACCCATTACCTTGAAATGCTAGTTTTCTGTGTGCAGAGAATTGCTTTATATGGAGGTGCCACTCACAACCCTCAGTCCAAAGTGGTATAGCCCAGACATAGTTTTACCACCTTCCTGAGAATAGGCCCAAGATGAGCCTTTCATGAGCTCAAGTAACAACCCATCAATTCTTCCCTTCCCCATTGAGTGTTGGGAGCTGACTAACTTCTGGGAGCTGACTAACTTCGCCTTGTACAACCCTGACTTAATCATGTAAAGTTCTGCGTAAACGAAAGAGGGAAGAACTTCAAAAGGGTCACCAAAGCCCAGGAGGGAGGGAGGGGGGTGGGATTCTGTGCGGAGACGCCAGCAGAGAGATCCTAATCGGGCTGTAGCAATCCGGGGCTATATTTGTCCGAGGAGCCGGGCCAGGCTGGGCCGGGCCGCGCGTTCCAAGTCAGAGAGAGGGTGGCTCGATTCAGTCGCCACCCCCCCCCCCCCCCGAGAGTATTGGCTTTTGCCAGGCTCCAGGCTTGGCTGCAGCTCCAAGGGAGCCGAGCTCAGCCCCAAACCCTGGAGGGAGGGAGAGAAAATGAAGTAGAGGAGTAATTTGAGATAATAACTTTCTAACAGGCTTGGGCAGACCTTGGACACAGGCAGGAGATGTTATCGCCCAGCCCCAGCATTCCTCTTCAGGAGCAGGGGTCGGTGTTTTGTGTGTGTTTGTGTGTTTTATTTTTGTTTCCCCTCCAGCCCTCCCTTCTTGCTTCTTTCCAGCTTGCATTAACATTCTAGCCAGGGCTGCTAAACAGAATCTTAATTAGTGCTGATACTCTTGTGCGAGGGTTTTTCTTAACTAATGGTTGCTGTCAGGGTATCGCTCGCTCGCTCCCTCTTCTTCTTTAGGTTCTTTGGGGGATATCGTGTTCTGCTGCAAAGCATGACTGAAATGTAATGTGCATGCGGGGAAGAGGGGCGGAGGGAGGGACAGAGCGAAGCTCTGCAGCGCTGGACTCGCACGCGGGCCGACTTGAGGCCCGTCTAACGGGGAGGCATGGCTTGGCCTAACGAGAGGGAGGCACTTGCCTGCTTCACCAAAGCATCGGCCGCCTTCCTGTTCATAAATCCGAAACAGGCTATACAAACCAAAAACAGGCAGCCGTGTTGACCGTTAGGGAAAACACACACACCCAAATCCGTCCAGCGTCATGCCTTTATTAGGCTAACTCAACTATCACAATAAATAAATGTGCAAGCTTTCGAGATCTCCAGAGCTCTTCATCAGGCAAAACGTTACAGAAAAAGCAGGTGGGCAGAGTGAGTGGTGACAATTGTCCTTCCCCCCTTTCTGTTCCTACACACACACACACACACCACATACACACACCACTTCTCTGTCCCCCCCCCCCCGGGGGGAGTAACATTTTGCCTGATGAAGACCTCTGGGGATCTCGAAAGCTTGCACAGTTTTTTTAATCGTTGAGTTGGTCTAATAAAGGCAACATGGACTTTGGATCCAAACAGGCTGTTTCAGGGAACATACTCTTTGTATGTTACCTGAAACTCTCCCCCCTCCCCGAGAAAATTCGGCTCTGCTTCACAACAGTCCGCACACTGGTGTGTGTGTGTGTATGGGGGGGTCCTTTTATTTTGGATCCTTACAGCCTCCCTCTTCTCACCTGACCGCGTTCACTCACACCGGGCGAGGGACCTCTTCCTCTAGTTAATTATTCTGGCGATCACAAAATGCCTCAAAGGAAGCCCGCGGCTCGAACCTGGGGTCCAACCTCTAGCGCCGAGGTGAGGTGCGGTCAAGCGAATAGGCCAAGGCCAGTCACCTGCTGCCGTTCTAGGCACACTCACCTGCGCGTGCCCCTTTCTGACCGGTTGAGTCAGCGTCAGCCTGGCCCTGCACGCACGCCAGAGTCCATTGCATTGAACGGACCGCCGAGTGGCGCGCCCCTGCTTGAACTCAAGGCTGCAGTCGGAACGCGGAGAGTAAACGGGCCATGGGATCACACATGGGGTCCACATTCAAATGTCATCTCCGTCCTAACGCCAGGAGTTCGCCATCTCCCGCCCTCTTCCCGCATTTGTTAGCTAGGGAGGAGGAAATAATCCTGCGGCTGCTGTACGTGGGACTACGGGAGGTGCTTTGAGCCCTTGAAATGCTACGTTAGGGGAAGACTGTGTGGGCACGATCCAAGGGGGGGCGTTATTGCGCGAGTCTCCCTGGCGTGCAGGTCCCGTTGGTTGCCACGTGTCCTTAAAGCTGCAGTCCTGTACACATTTCCCTGGGAGTAAGCCCCGTTGAACTCGTTGAGTATACTTCAGAGTGGACCTATAGGACTGTGTGCCATTCCTCCCTGTGGCTGCGATCCGTTGGATTGAAGAGCGCTCCCCATCGACAGGATCTTGCCCACTGCTTGCAAATCAAGAGCGGAAAACCGCGCTCACGCACAGTCCGCGTTTATCGCAGCAGAACTCGCCCAGGAGAACTCGCCTGTGGGCTGGACCCGAGGCGTTTGTAGTTCGAGGCTGGCGGCGCGAAACGCCCCCGCCCCCAGCCCAACAAGCCGTCACCCTGCCAAGGAAGGCGCAAGAAAACCAAGCCCGGGCCGGTACACGGGTCTCGGTTTTTGACTTCGTTAATCCTGGAAAAGACGGGATCTCCTTTCTCGAGAAAGGTCCAGGAACAAGCAAGCGCCTCTTTGTCTACGACGTTGCTCTTTGCCGTTGCCGAGATTTCAAAAACAAGTCGATTAGATATTGATTAGAAATAACATCAACACGAATATCTCTATCGAGAGAGAGCGGGAGGAGGGAGGTGGTAGACATATATTTGTGCAATACACTCCTAAACGTGTCTAAAGAAACTCCATTGAGTTAAATGGGGCATAGGCCCAGGTAAGGGTGTATATGATTGCAGCTTTCGGGGTGTATATATTTTACTGCATGCTGTTTTCAGCTTCCTCTTTTATAGTGTTTATATTATCTGATATAAGAATATTCTGATAGATATTCTTAGACATATATAAAAGGATATTCCTGTACATATTCTTTAGGTTATGTATCGTTTGACAGGTTGAATTTGTATTATTTTACTTTTTAATCGGCATAAGCCGCCTCGAACGCGTTAGAAGGCGGCGTATAAACATTTTTAAAACGGTGGCCGGGGAGAGGAAGGAGAGACGTGGGCTGTCCAGCGACCTTCTGCGGTCTCTGTAGATTCAGCGCAGACCTCCCCCTCTCAGCTTGCGTAAAAATATCTATTACTCAACAAAGGGGTCGTTCGCCATAAAACTCCCCGGGCTGGAACTAAGCGAAGTGAGACAATGGGGCGAAGTTGGTTGACGTGGTAATGCCTATGGGGGCGGGGGAGAAATCAGACGCGCGACTCCCGACCATTTAATTGCTCCTTTTAAACCCGTTATTACGATGTTAACTGGTTAAGTATATATCGCTGCCTTTTATTGCCTTGATGTGACAAATTAAAGCATACCCTTCTGAAAAGCGGTATTCACTGGTGGAGGGAGAGGGAGGGAAAAGGGGCATGGGGGGGGGCAGAGGTGTCAGACTGAATTAATGGGGGAAACTTGCATTTTGCCCTGGAAAGCAAACCCCTCTGCGATTCTGCTGCCACTGCGCTTTCGAGAGGGAGGGGAGAGTACTCCCGCCCCGAGGTATTTTGATGCCCTTAACTCTGTTTATTTAGATCTGTGCAATTAATTAATTATGGATCTTAGTTATTCTGTGATTCCGTGACCTAAGGTTTCCTTCATTTCTCCTAACAACCCCGTGAGTTAGGTAAGGCTCCATAAGCCTATGCATGTTTACTCAAGAGTAAGTCCCACTGAATTCAGTGGAGCTTTCTACCAGGTAAGTGTGGATAGGATTGCAGCCTAAGTCGTTGAGGTGGACGCGGAAAACTGTGAAGCGTGAAGTGAATGTGACAGACAGATGTTTGAAAAGCAGGCAAGCATGTTTTTCCAAGAGCCCCGAGGGTTTGCGGCTCCCAGTTGCCTGAAGGTTCCTTGGCAAACCCGGATTCTTTGCTGTGTAATGTGTGAAAGGCCCTGAGAGATAGAGACCTGCCTAAGGCCGCCCTATGCTCAGTCCACTTCAACTGAAATTCGATGATAGCAGCCAGTTATAAAAATCACAAGGGGACTAGTATTTCCTGGGCCGTAATTTACATTAGTCGCGGAAGCAACGGAAGTAGGTTGCAAGGGAATTACCGCCTTAATCCGAAAAGGCGGTAGTTCCACTAAAGCATTTCAGACCGACCTGTAAATTGTAGGTGTCATGTGTGTGGGGGAGGGGGCCTTGTCCCTTCCCGGTCTGAAACTATGTGAGGATCACCTGAATTTCTCCCAACTCCTCATGAAGTAAGTGGTTCATTCTAGAGACTTTTGGTATTAGGGCTTGAAATCACCATTCAGTTCGAATCCACTTACTACTTTGTACCTAACTCGTTTAAGTCGCAATACTGGCATTCTGAACAAGGTTCTCGCTATAATTATGAAGTATAAAAAATTATTCAAAAGGGGGGGGGGACACGGCTGCTGCCCCCCCCCCCGCAATTTAAATCTTGCTGAAAACCTTATCGCGTTTCACTACTTTCTGTGGTGAAATTTCTTTCCCCCTCCCACTTCCGAACTCTGAAATGGCGCCCGCTCAAATCAGGTTTCGGTTTGGATGGGTTAAGGACAAAGTGGTGAACTGATCTGAACTGAGAGACCTGCGTCTTCTAAGGGTATGTCTGTTCTTAGAAGAAATCGCTGTCCTTCCCAGTACTTAAACTCTCATTCCTTCCCAGCTGAGGCCTGAGGGAATCTCAACAGTTCGTTGAAAGTTCCTCGAATGGAGGGGCAACTGCTTTTGAGGTTTTTGCCCCGTTATCATTCCAAGAAAGGTAAATCGTTGAATTGAAAAAAGGACTGAATTGTTTGGAAGGTAATATCCTAACACCCACACCAAAAAAAAAAAAACCACAATCAGACAAAACCTCAAGTCCCCCCCCCCCCACCAACCACAAATACACGTGAGATGTTCGCTTTTTAACCCCCACGCTCCGATTCTTTTGCCCTCCGGGGAAAAAGCACGTCTGAAAGTACTTAACCATTTACCCCGATTCTTTAATATGGTTTAATTTTTAAATCGGCAGTTCAGTCGTAGCAATACTGCTTCGAAGGCTGTTGCAAAGGGGTTCCTATGCACACAGAGTGAGGTCATGTGAACTCGGAGGTTTTGACTTCCGAGTAAACATACACAAAGAGGATCGGGCTCCGCTTCTTATTGCAACCTCGAAACAGACCCTTGCTAACACGGGTTTTTACGACCTTGCTGCTTCGCGTTCCGTTGCTGCCAAGGGTGACTTCGAGTCCGCGTTCCCCAGAGGGGAGGTTGAGAGAACTTAAAATATCCTCTCCCCCCCCCCCCGGACGAGAGGAGGCAAACCTGTACTCTCCTCTACCTGGCCTGTGGTGTTACCTCCGCGGAGGAGTTCCTCCCCTTCCAGCTGCAATCCGTTTTGGCCGCAATTTCTCAAAATGAACTCCTCCAGGAAGGGAGAAAGAAAAACTCCCATGAAAGAATATGGAGTGGGGTGAAGAAGAGGGGTACTGGTTCCACCTCCACCACACCAAGCAGGCAAAAGGGCCTGCCCGGGAAGGGAGGGAACGGGAGCCAGCGATGACATCCTAATGAAATCAACTCGGAATCCATTACACAAGAGGATTAGCTAATTACCAGATCAGAGAGACGGAGAGGAAAAATAAATAAATATGCCTTTAAGTAACCGAAAGTAATTATAACCCCATTGTTGACGCTAACGATTAATAATTGATCGGATGTTCTACACAATGAAATGTCAGTTTAATCTCCTTTGAATGCACATATGGCTATTTCTTTTAAGGGAGGGGGAATCCCTTGTCAACCGGATCCTAAACATGTATACCCCGTAACTGAAAGTAACGGGACCGTAGTTTCTTCAAACAGGGATCTCTCCCTCGGACTAGGTGAATATTCACCTGGGTGCCTCCTCGGGGATAAACTGGCACATGTGATTCGGGTTTTGATATTATATTTTAGCCACTACTTGTGATTATACCAGCGCTTTATTTAACAGGAAGATCGAGACCCAGAGGTCAGGTTCAATTCTGAAGAGATGATTGCTACCTTTAACTCGGTGGGGAGGGGGGGCGTGTGCCTCGTTTCATGGGCAACTTCTTTCTTAAATTAGGAGAGACCGTGCTTTGTTTTATTTTATACACAGGCCTCCCTCTCCACAATTGGATGTAACCCAGTGGAAATTCTTTCACGGGGAAAAGGGGTGGAGGTTTATAATGGATCAGCTGAGCAGCCTGACAAGGGCGGGGGGAGGGTTGGACCTATTGGAAGAAGCAGATAGAAAACCTCTCCCACAACGCCATTAAAGCCGAAATGGTAGAATTCTTACCCTATTATTCTCAGTGGCAAATCTCCCATAGAGCTGAATGGAGCCGAGAGGCAAACAAAGGCTTGCATGGAAGCCAGTGTTAGGATGAAATGCGTTGGGGAGAGAGATGTTGAGAGATGCGTACCAACGGTTCGCAATTACAAAGTCCTTCCCAGTAAAAAGGCTTGTCAGCACGCTTCCCCTATCGAAAGCTATTTTCCCTGTGCACCGCCACAGAATCATCACAGAATAGTGTAAAATAAAATCATAGAACGTCCACAAAGCTAGACCAGACCTCACAACCAAGGAAGGCCCAACGCTTGGAAGCTTCAAGAGTATAAAAACAAAATAGAATCAAAACATTAAGGTGTGTGAGCGCGCCTGTGTGAAAGTTTTGCATGTATTTCGTTCATTCCTAGCGTTCTATCAGCTGTGGAGATATGTGAAGGTGTCCCATGAATGCAGTAGATTTACTGCTGGGTAAGTGTACATAAGAGTTCAGCCTTAATCCTTTTTGCCAGGGTTAATAAGCAATAAAGCCTTGAGTTGTTAATTGGATTTCGGCTTCACTTTTTCTGGTGTCCTGTTATTAGCTGTGACGTTTAGGATAAATTTGTTAAGGGCTTTCCCCCCTTTGTGCTTGGCTCAGGGTGGCCGAACTGGAACAACCCCGCCCCACCGCCCCCAAGTTTAGGAATTCCTTTTCCCCAATAGAGGAGAAAGCACTGGTTATCTACTCTAGATGTTTAGGCGTGTCTGACAAGCGAAAAATCGACACCTATTTCACTGTCTTCTGTTTGTCGTTTTGGTTGATAATAAAATACATTTTTAAGGGTGCAACCCTATGCATGTTTAGACAGAAAAAAAGTCCTACAACTCCCAGCATTCCCCTGGGATGGGAATGCTGGGAGTTGTAGGACTTTTTTTCTGTCTCAACATGGATAGGATAGCGCCCTAAAATATCCAGTGTTGAAATCCATGAGCTCCTAAAGCTTATACTAGGTAAAATCCAACTTAAATTCTGCATGGAGTAGAGTCACTGAAATGAATGGGACTTATGTTCCCATTCCCTTCAATGGGTCTACTCTAAGTAGGACGGACTTGGAGTGTTCCCATCCACCGTTGCAAATTTCCGCTGTAGAAGTGCATTCCGCTAAAACCGACAGCCCCCCCACCCCCACCACGGGTACGCTCTAGCCAAAGTTAAACCCCAAAGCTCAGCACCTCTCAGCCGGCCCAATGTATGTTCACTAGCGAGTAAGTCTCGGTGGGTTTAAGGTAGTAGCTTCCTCCCAAGGAAGTGCCTGCGGGGTTGCACCCTGATAAACGCATTCGCGTTCGACTTCGCCGTCGAGCGAAGGTACGCACAGGACCGTTCTGTGAGCCCCACTGCTCGTGATGGGACTCTAAGCCCGTTCTCCTGGCAAACAAATACGTTTGGGGGTGGCCCCGCTTTCCATTTCCGTGTGGGATGGGAAGCCCCAGAGGGCTCCCCCGCACGCCAGCGGCTTCCAAGGCGCCCCAGTGGCGACAGGTCTCCCGCTGTTGCCCATTCCAAACAGCGGTTCCCTGCCCCTGGAACCGGGAACTTGTCTGCGGGAGCAACTCCCTCCCAGTCCCAGTCCGCCCCCTCCCCTCCTTTTAAACCCCCAAACCGTTTGCCGGGGAAGAGAAAGGCGGGGGGGGGCCTCTGGCTGGGCTACTCCCTTCGCCACGCACCCCCACTGCAGGCAAACAAAGGTGGATGAAGGGCCTTCCGCAGGATCCCAGAAACAATCGTGCTCTTATGGCGAGCAAATGGGAACGTTTGAAAACAGGCGAGAAGGGGCAGTGTAGTGTCGGGAGTGCGGGGAGAGAAAATTCCCCCGTCGCCTTATTGGACGACGACAACGCCACCACCAAGCCAAGCTTGCCCCTTTTTCCTAGTGACGGTTGAGGAGGAGGGGGAGGAACGGGGCGGGGGAGAGAGGAAGACGCGCCACACCGGACGCTCAAGCGTGCAGTTCGCGAAGTCGACGCGAAAGCTGCCCCGGGACGGGAGGGCTGCCTGCCTCTGTGGCCAGTTCCATCAACCAGCACAGACGGAGAGCCAGGGGAAGTTGGAAAGCGGGCGAGAGAATAGGGAGGCGAAGGGTTCGGGCTCTGCTGCAGGACGAGGGGTTATTACAAAGATGATGATAATAATAATAGTAATAGTAATAGTAATAATAATAATAATAATAGTTCCTTCGTTAGACACAAAACAACCGCCCCGAATACTTAAATATCTACATGTAAATGAGGCCCCACGAGAATCAGGCCAGTATTTCCGCGGTTTCACTTCGCATTTTCATTACTACTATGAATAAAAATAATCACTTTAGTGGTTATGTCAGCCCAAATTCTCTGTTTTAGGTCCGTGCAATTTTCCTCTTATTATTTTAGGTCCAGCGAGTAGATTTCCTGCACGATTTCCCATTTTAATAAGGTTTGAGTGGAGACGCATGGGGACAACTTTCCTGCGCCAAACCGCCTTTGAAATGAGTGGGACATGCGCAAGATCCTGCTCCGTCAACGAAGCCTTGGCGCAGGAGGCTTCCGGCTCAGTTATGCCCTCGGTGTCTAAGACGTGGTTTCCATTCGTTTCAGTGGGGGCTTGCACAGGAGAGCTTCCCCGTGGATTCACCTTCATATCTGATGGTTTAAGACATCAGTTCGTTTGCCAAATCATTGTGCCAGGCCGGGTGGGGAGACTGGTCATTGCAGACCGGTAGTAATTCATATTCTCTCATATTCTCTCTCCCTCTCTCGGAGATTATAGCAAACCCGTTGGATGTGACAGGCAAAGAGGGAAATGTTTCAAAGCCAGCTGCTCAAAGTCTTTCGACTTTTCCTTCCAGAAAAAGAAATCCCAGGTCTAAATTCTAGGAAGGGGTGAGTAAATTATGGAAATCTTAGATAATTCTTCGGGCGTATAAACATCAAAGGAGAGTCGTTAGCTTTCCTAATCTCTGCCACAGAATGGATTTAAAATAAAATAAAATAAAACCAGCTGATATGTACACGTTACCGGAAGAGAACCTGGGATATAACAACGAATGGGGAGGTAGAGAGAAGAGAAAAGGGGAGGGGGAATTATCCAAGCAATAGAAGGAGGCAGCTCCTATTCAGAGGTAAACAGGAAGGAAGTGTGTGTTGGGGGGGGGGAACCTCCCTCTCACAGTTTTGTCTTCTAGAATAATCTGAATAGATAGGATGGAATAGTCTGCATCTATCTATATTGCCCATCGGCCTGAAGGCACAACATTCCCTCAAGGAGCTTTAGCTTCAAATGTTTTTTTTTAATACCACTGGGTAGTATTTAAATATGAAATTAACTTCAGTCCACACCTTGTGATTAGAAAAAGAAAAATATCTTTTACTATCATTACACCACCACACACAAAATCCAGTTATTCATTTACCGGTAAGGTCTCCTCCTCATGACCCATCAAAATGAACAGGAGATGCTCCAGAATACTACGAAGTCTTTTGAACAACCACACCCTGCACTGGAGCAGCTCCTGTTCCTTTCAAGTTATGCTTGCGCAGGATAATTTCTTGTTGGCCTGGCCCTGTAATATTTTGCACTGAGCAATCTGAACTGTAATCTGAAGGATTTCATAGATGGATGAAATATATAAAATAAGGACCGGGGACACACAGGTCTCATCTAAATCTATCAATATAGGTTGCAGCTTTTCCTAATTATCATTTACATGTATGTACCGCAGTACAGGAGATAGATTTGATAAGTAGGTTGGAATGTGATCCTATATTTTCTAGGGAACTCCCCCCCCCCATAAAATATAGGTCTGAATAGCTCAAACAAATGGACCCAATTATAGCTTGACTAAACCCAAACATAGCAATTGTCTTTAATATGTTTACTTTAAAATTAGTTCTGTACATATCAGTGGGAACTTCAAATTAAGTAGCTTAAGATCACAGCCTTAGAGAAGGAATCCTTTATTATTAGAAAAACAAGTTGATTTCTCCCCAGCGAGTTTGCCAACTTGTCCAGGCTCAGACCTGTCTTTTGGTAAAGCTACTCTGTGTAACAAGGGAACAACAACATGCCTACATTTTGTAATAATAACAAGTGTATCTTAACCTTCCTGTAATTATTTTGTGTGTGTGTGTGTGTGTGTGTGTGTGTGTACACACACACACACACACACACACACCACTCTTTATCCAGTTAACATTCCCTAGGCTGAAGCCTGAAGTATCTGAGATCACTTTCAAATGCCCTTTCTAACAAGCCCCTGAGCAAGAGGCCACTAATTTTCAGTGAACAAAAAGCCACTGGAGAGAGCCCCGTTTGTCAATATCAACTGGTCCAGCAATTTCCCATCTTCAGACACATCAGCCTATCTGAGCTGGCAGATGTTTAGACAAGATTTTATAAATTGTTCAATATCAGCCAGTAATGAACCCCAACTGACCATTCCAAAGCAGCTAAAAGCATCCAGGATCTCCCCTGCTGGGATCTAATAATGCTCTCACGCTGGAACATTATTAATCATGGAATAAAATAGATGAGCCTCTTGAAAAATAAGTGTATGATTGATTAAAGGGCAATCTAAGAAGCTATTATTCTTGTTTCATAACCGTAAGTTATATTCACTCAATTTATCTTTGGGGGAGAAAATAAATGGTTGTTTGTCTCTTTATTGAAATTATATTATATGGGAATTCTCATTATTTACTGGTGGGGGTGGGGAGAATGAAGTGATTGTTGAGCTATTTTTTTAGCCCAAAGTTGATCTCTTAGGCAATTACCATTATAGATATAAATGGAAAGCATTTTAAAAGGGGAAAGGAAGGGATATTCTTTCATTTTTTTGTACTTAAGGTATTTTGTACCCTTTGATAAAAATAAAATATAAATGTTTACTTAAAATGTGAGCTAAAACGACAGGTTGAATAAAGAATGTTAGTGCTTACACAACAGCATGTACAATAATACTGTAAAAAAATAGTTGTGTATATAGTCCAGTACAATAGATTAACTCCGAAGGTTTTCATTGTCCTAAATATATGCTGATGTTCACCTAGGTTTAAGTAGCCACACTGCTAAATATATTCTAAAGACTGATAACACAATCCTAGATATGTCTACTCAGAAGTAAGTCTCACAGAGTTCAATTGGGCTTACTCACAGGTAAGTGGGTATAGGATTGCAGCCTGAATAAATTACCTTAAGCTACTGTCACTGTGATATATATATATATATATATATATATATGAGAAAATGAATAAAAAAGCCACCATCTTGTTGTAGACTAATCTGTTTTTATTTACAATTAAAGATATAAATTAGTAAAGAATTCTCGTTAAACAACGAGGGATTGTATAACCATCAATGTCTCAAATAAAAACCAGGCATAACTTATTTACAAAAGACGTGGGATTCCATTGCAATACAACTTGCATAAATTACTAGAAGCTCTTATATCATTACAAAAATAAATATCAAATTTGTTTCCACTTTGTAAGTACTCAAGTTCTTCAGTCAGGTTTCTTTCATTAATCCCTACTGTTTGCATCTTTTACAAAGAGTTTGTACAATAAATCCTATCACACCTACAGAGTATAGATATATATAGATATATATGTATACCGTGGCAATGAAGTGATCAATTCCAGTTATCCTGAGAAAAAACAGATTTGCTTTTTTTCATTTCTTTTTTAGTCACACATACATTGGGGAAAACTAGACTATACCAGCAAACTCACATAATGTCCAACAAAATTCTGCTTTAATAATTAGAGAGAGTCTGTAGATTTAATAGTGCTCTGTGGTCTTCTTTTATACAGTGGCACAAGATGTGATCCGGATTTAGAGTTTTGTTAGAGATATAGATATAGATAGATTAGCTTGGGGAGAGAGATGATGGCTTGTTGACTTTTCTCAAAGCAATTGTGACACCTACCTGTGGACCAAGGAAAACACCAGATCATCCACAATCTTTCTGTTACATGCGGAGTGTTAAAAATTGACGGCAAGCTAAAATGCTTATTCTCCTTTGGCATAGAAGGATTAGAGTTGGGTTTTGATGTTATTATTTTTTGAGGGAGTGAGAAATACTTGGTCACAAGATTTTCTTTATTCCTAACTGTAGCAACTATCTGGAAATACATGGGGAAACAGAGATAATTCATGCAGACAGTCTCTGGAACTCAGCCAGGATTTGTCTCATTGTCCCCTCTCTGCTGTTTGAAATGTATATGAGCATCCCAAATAAATTAAGTTCTTATTTTTTAATGCACAGTTTTTAGAATTTCAGGATAGGTGTGTTAAGGTACAAGCAAGCAGGATGTTCTTCTGCATGCCTACACTGAACTGAATGAGAGCAACTACATTCTCATATCTTTTATTTGGTACGTTAATATACATTTCAAATAGTAGAGAATGAAATGACAATGAGATGAATTCTGGCTGGATTCCAAAGAGAACATGAGTCCCCCCACAATCCATGTCTAATGCAGGAGAATTTCCTACTGGATTGTGTCCTTAATTTGCAAATAACAACTTGGAAAACATAGGTAAGTATTGAAATTTAAATATTCCTTTAAAATATAGGATTTTTAAAAAGTCATTGGGAATGGTGTGTGAAACAACTGAACTAATTCCTCAAAAAACAAAAAAAGGATGGAAATGCAATAGGCTTTTCTTTGTAATCATGTTCTTTGGTAATGGAGCAAGAAATTAACATTAAGCAAATTTACAGGCTGGGCAATACATCTCAGGAGGTAATGCCAAATGATCCTCCTAAGTGTGTAACAGAATAAAGAAAAAAGAAGGAAGAAACTGGTCTCACTTACTTGCCTGGCTGCGGTGTGATTGCACTTCTATAGGTATGGTTGTACTCCTACTGTGCACACTTCAGTGGGGTCTGTCAAAATAAAAGCGTCAGTTAGTCACAGGACACAGCTGGCTAACTAGATTATACACTCTGGGCACAGCCTTGCTCCCTCTTGTACACAAAACCAGGAGCCCAGTCCTTGGAAGGCCTGTCTCTGAGTTTAGGATTTCTCAGCTGACAGAGGATTTGGGAGGCAGGGGATGGACATTTTTGGACCAGCATTCGTAATTATTTTTGTTTCCTAAAAAAAATAGAATGGGTTCTAATAATTTCTTAGAACAATCGTAAACATCTGGGTGAGGCAGGCAGGCAACTGAAGTTGCAATCTTCACTGCACTTTAAAACAATGTGTTCCTATAACACTTTCTTGGGAGTAAGTCCCATTGAACACAATGGGATTTGCTTCTTAGTACGCATGCACATGCTCTAAGTCCCAATTATCCCATTGAGATCTACTGCTAAGTTTACTTAGGAACAAGCTGTCTGGATTGTTTGCTCCACTTTTTTTTTGTTGTTGTTGTTATTTTTCCTCCAACCATTGAAACTGTTCTTCTTTGGGAATATGATATGTATGTATACAAACAGCAAAATCATATACTGTATATCTCTCCCCTCTGAACAGCAACAGAAAGAATGATTAAACTCTTTTAAATAGTTTCAGTATGCCCTTTAGCTGAAGTTTTAAAGACTTAGATGCTGGGTTATTTTGTTTGTTTGTTTTTTAATACATTTTTAATTAATTCATGTAATTAAAACATATTTTAGAAGTATTTGTTTACATCCCTTTCCTAACCACAATTATTGGGAGGTTAATCCCATTGTCTTTAGCGACATCTTCTCCTAGCAGAGGCCTGGTTAAGATCACAGCCCTGGGCTGGGCTGCAATCATTCAGGCACTGGAACTGCTTTTAAAAATGCAAATGAAGAACAACATTGAGGTCTACCTGATTTCAAGCAGCTGAACTGCACACTGGATTGCAGTTTCAAATGAAATAGAACACGGTTTCATAGCTCCAAATCACAGGATTGAAGTCTCTCGAACATTCCCTTCCTTCCACCCTCGCTCCCCACAACTATTTTATGGGATGACAGATCAGATCGGGTGTTTGCCCGCTGCCCCTCTCACATAGATAGTTAAATTCCTCTCTTGGAAGAAAAACCGGCAAGGGAGCAATATTTACCTTTCTTGGAGTCTGAGCTGGAGGGCTTGTAATGCTGTTCTAAGTGGCTGGCCATGGTTTTCAAAGAGGTCTCCGCGCCCTGCTTGTGCGCTGAGCTGCCGCTGCCGCTACTGATGACAGTCTGACTCAGTCCCTCGCTAGAGGCCACGGTGGCCGAGTTGTACCGCAGGATGCCCTGGCCCTGGAGGGCGTTGAAGTTCCCATAGTTTGTGTAATTGCTATAAAAAGGCGACGTGTAATAAATATGCCTCCCCAGAAGCGAAGAGGGCGAGTAGGCAGCGTTGTGCGGGGTGGAAGACGGCGGGGCCGAAGGCGGGCAGCTCTGGCCCAAGTGGGGGTGGTGATGGGGGTGGGGGTGCTTAAGGTCCGAGGTGGCGATTTCTGCCAGCGACCAGAGCTTGGGCTTGGTGGCCTGCGTGCTCTGCGACGCCACCGACGGCGGGATCCGGGCGTCCAAAGCGGCTTTGCTGGCGTTCCTGGCCGAGTCCTCCCCATGGGGATGGCCCAGGAGAGGGGCTTCCACCCCGGTGAGCGGGGAAGAGGTGACGGGCTTCGCGGGGAGGCCTCTGCCCGCCTCGTCGTCCTCGTCCTCGTCCTCGTCGACGTCGTCGTCGTCGTCGTCGATCTCCTCGTACTTGTCTTTGCATTCCGAGCCGGACTCGCAGAGCGGCTCCCCGGCCCTGCGAGGGGCCTTCTCGCCGTCCGACTCGGCCGAGCAGGAGTGGTCAGTGAGGGAGTCCACCTGCAAGCTGATCCCTGCAGCAGAAAACCAGGGCAGCCGTCAAGGAAACCCGGCAGCGGGAGAGCAGCCACCGCCCCCTCCCCAAAAGGAAACGCGGGGAACCGGAGGCCTTTGATCCCCGATTAACATTCCGACGCACGCGCGCACCCCTGCCCCCCCCCCTCGCCGCCCTCGGCGGTCGCGCGCGCTGCCATTCCGCCGGGCTTTTGCCTGCGTCTGACCTCGATGGGAGGTGGGCCCCACGGTTCAGGTCTGGCTCCGGCACAAGCTCGGGAAGCGGCCTCTCTCGGCCCCCTCTCCACATCCTTGAAGGATAATCCTGGGCCCCTTTCCGGGGCTGTTGTAAGAATTTCGGAGAAAATGGCCCTGAAGCTCTTCGAAAGCTTTCAAGAGCGTCATTGCTATTATTATCGTGTCCGCGCACTCGAAATCAGCAGGTCGCTCTACTGCGGTTCACCTGGCCCTTCCAGCGCCAAGGGCTCCCACGGAAGAACACGCCAGGCCAACCGGGGGGGGGGGGCGCGGCGCATGGAGCGCGCTCCTCCGCTGTGCTGTCAGGAGCAGCCACGGAGGCCGCGGAGTCCCCGCGGACGGAGCAGGCCGACCCCCCACTTAGCGGAGCCTGCGATGCCGGCCGGCGGGGAGGGCCCGGCCGCCCCACGCGCGGACTTACCTAGGCGCAAGCCCCACTGCACTCCGAGGCCAGCACGCACAGGGTCAGGCGGCCCGGAGGCTTCCGGGCCCGCTGCGCTCCCTGCCCGCGAAGCCAGCCTGTTCCGCTCTCACCTTCGTCCTCCGCCGACGTCTCGTTGCCGTCGCGCGCTTTGCCCGACGGCGCCTCCTCCGTGGCCCGGGCCCCGCCGCCGCCGCCCCCGTCCAAGTCCTCGTCCTCGTCCTCGCTCTTGTTCCGGGGCGCCCAGGTCATCTTGTTCTCCTTCTTGAGCCGCCGCCGGGCGTTGGCGAACCAGGTGGAGACCTGCGTGAGGGTCATCTTGGTGATGATGGCCAGCATGATCTTCTCGCCCTTGGTCGGGTAGGGGTTCTTGCGGTGCTCCTGCAGCCAGGCCTTGAGGGTGGCCGTGGCGTCTCGCGTGGCGTTCTTCCGGTAAGCCGGGTCGTTCAGCTGGTAGGGGTAGGCTGGGCTGCCGTAGGGATGGTAGCCGATGGCCCCGCTCATGCCGGCCGTGTGGGCGTCGTAAGGAGAGCCCTGCCGAGCACAAAAGCCGGGAGGTGAGAAGCCGAAGCCGGCGGAACAAGACCGGTCATTACAGTATAGAGATTACCCGCTAATAAAGTGTTATTCTAGCAGCAGAGAATACATTACATTATTGACAAGCCCAGCACGCCTGTATTATTTCTCAAAAAGGTACCCAGGGGGCATTGGAATCACCTTCCCTTCTCCCCTACTGGAAAATGCTGACGTTTTCATAGACTCGTTTCAATTTATACAGACATTTTCATTTTTTCGTCCAACGCCCTACAGGTAGTTTCCTAATATCTTTCTACTTTTCCTCTCCTCCTCCACCGCACAAGGTTGGAACGATATTTCCTCTCTTGTTATGGGGTAGGGGAGAGAGACAACAAAGCCCCCCACTTAGCAATTCACTTCACTAATGCATTGCAAATCCAATTTGCAAACCAGAAGATATGCACCGTTTCGAATTGGTCAAATGCGATATAATTAGCATTTTAATTCACCCTTTAAACGTTTAAATTGCGCTGATTTAAGGTCTGCATAATATGAGGTTGTGTGTATGTGTGTGTGTGTGTGTGGGGGGGTGGAATTAGTTGAGGAACTTGATAACTTTCAGGGCCGGTCCAGGAAACGAAGCTACAAGGCGCTTCAAATTTACCTAACGTTCTTAAATAGCCTGCGAACAATAAGACTTGGCAAGTTGCGGCTGCTTTTCTTCTGCCACGAGAAAGTCAAACAGAGGAACGTTTGAGATCGGCTCCCATTATCCTAAATAAAGATCGCCAGCCTGAGAGAAAAGGAGGCGGCGAGGGTGGGGGAAAATACTCCAGCCAAAGGCGCTCGATCTGATATCTCTTGTGTAGTGAAACAAAACGAACCCTTTGCCCCACTTTCCCAGGACCAATTGGCTCTGCTATCTTCAATCCTTCATCGGTTTGCAATGGCTACAAAATACACACCACCGCCAACACCAACACGCACTGAAGGAATCGGTGAAAATTCGTCCGAAGCTGCTTCTATGAAACTAAGAGCCCCATCAGGATCACCACTAGACCCCCCCCCACACACACACACACACCCCTTGAATCGAACTTCGGCTTGGACTCCTTTAAACCAGCAGAAATACAGTAAGAGATAAAAGCGAAATAAGGGAAACAAGAAGAGGGCTATAAGAAAAAAAAGTGGGCAAGAAAAATATGGAAGTCAGAAAATTAAAGGGAAGAGGGAAGGAAAGAATAAAGAGGGCAGAAAGCGGAGGGGGGGAGAAATAAACAAGATAAAAAGAAAGAAGAAAAGACAGAAAAGGGGGGAGGAGAGAGAGAAAGGGGGAGATAATGAGGAGGCATAAAGAAGGAAAGACGGGGCAACCGCGTAATGAAAGCGAAAGGATGAAAGAGAGGGCGAGAAAAAGGGTGGCTGGAAGGAAAGCAGCTGCCCTCCGCGAGCCTCAGTGCAGTTTGTGTGCTTCACGCGGGTTGCCCAGGGCTGGGCGGGTTGTATCCGCACGACCCCCCAGCCTAGCCCAGGCAGCCTCGGAGGTACGAGAGGGGGAGCGGTGGCGGAGGAGGAGGATGAAGAAGATGGAGGAGGAGGAGGCTGATGCTGAAGGCTGGCGCCCGGGCGCGTCGCTCGCCAGTTACCCACCATGTAGGAGGGGAATCCCGTGGCCGGGTCTGTGGAGTACTGCAGCGGGCTGCTGAAGCCGGTGGCCGCCGCTTGGGCGGTGAACGCCGCGGATCCGGGGTAAGGGCTGAACGCCGAGCCCGAAGACGACCTGGCCAGCTCCTCGCTCCTGGGCGCCGCCAGCGCCGACGCCCCGTAAGCCGGGCAGGAGTAGAGCGCCAGCGAGCCCGGGGGCTGGTAGAGGTAGCCCTGGGGGTAAGACATGGCTGGCTGGCCGGCCGGCCGGCCGGCGGGCGGGCGGGCAGCAGGAGCGGAAGCGGGGCCTGGACGGAACCGCCGCTCTGAGAGGAGGACGACGACGACGGCGGGCGCTTCAGCTGCGGGCGCCGCCGCCGCTCTCCCCGCCGCCGCCGCCGCCGCCGCCGCCGCCGGGCGCTCCAGCCGCTGAGGAGCTCACAGCGTCCGCTCCATAGGCGGGAGGAGCGCGAGCCAAAAGGCGAGCGGGGCGCGAGGCTGAGGGACAGCGCCGGCTCCTCCTGGGCGCGCGCGCGCGCTCTCGCCCGCTCTGCTTTCCCACGCAGAAGTCACCCCCTGCTGCAGGAGGAGGGGGAGGGCATCTGGGCAGGAGGAGCGCGCGGGAAGCGGCGGCGGCGGCGTCTCCTCAAGCCCCGGCAGGGAAGAGGCCGAAAGCAACGGGAGCGGGCGGCCAACCCAGCCTCGGCCGGGCTGCAGCTCCGGGCGACCAGCCGCAGCTGGCCCCGGCTCGCCCTCCCTCCTTCTCTCCTTCCTTCCTTCCTTCCTCCCTCCCTCCCTCCGCTCGCAGCCCGCCGCTGAGGCGAGGCGAGGCGAGGCGAGCTTTCCCCCCACAGCGCCTGCGACTAGTCTTGGATTTTGGAGCAGGCATAGGAGTCTGTGAGGCGAGGAGCTGGGGCGGAAAGGAGATTCGGAGGGACATTGGCGAGGCGGGCTGTCCGTCACGGCAGCTCATCTGCATATGGGCGAGGGCACGCCCCTCGCCCGGCTTCTTCCCAGACGGAGCCGCGGGGAGAAGGAAGGACGGGGGCGGGCCTCTCGGAAAGCCCAAGGAGGGGGCCAGCGAGCCCCGCCCCTCCGGCGCCTGAAGGCGGGGGCGGGGGAGTGCGCGCGGGGCCGGAGGCCCAGCGGCGCCGCGCCTCGGCTGCCGCTGAGGGAGCCGGCCGGGCGGCGAGCCGCGGAGCGCGTCCGCGCCGCCTCTCCGCCCCTCCGGCTCTCCCCTCTCCTCCGCCAGCCGCGGCGGTTATATAGCGTCACGTAGCCACGGCGCTGCCCGCCGGGGAGGCAGAGGGCGCCGGGAAGGGGAGAGAAGGCCGGCCGCCCCCGGGGTAGGGCGCTCCGCGGGGCACGCGGCTGGCGCGCCGGCCGCCGACGTGACGCGCCTCCCCACGCCGGGCCAGCCCAGCCCAGCCCGCCCCGGGTGGGCGCCTCCGCAGGCCGGCTGGGACTTCCGCGTCCCCTGTGAGGGGGGAAGGTTGCCGTCCTCCTGCGCCCGGGAGAAACACGCCAGAGCTCCGCGCGTTCAGCGGGGCTCTCTGCTGAGGGAGCGCGCGCCGCGCCGCGCCGGGCCGGGCCGGGCCGGGCGGGGAAGCGCTGGGCAGGCTGCCATGCCCCGAGTGCCCGCCGCCCGAAGCGGGCGTGTTTCCTCGGAAAGAAGTCCCGAATGTATTGCGCGCTCCCACGTCCGCCGCCTTTGGCCGGGCCGGCTCCAAATTAATCGGGCGTAAATTCGGGCCGCATGTCCGCTTAGAATGCAGGGCGACGGTATTTAAGATCGGGTTGGAAAAGCGCTTATAGAAAGTACAAGCAAACGCCGCGGAAGCTCAGTCTGAGACGGGAAAGCGGGGCTCCAATGTACTTGATTTTGCTGGGGCAAAGGACCAGTGGGAGTAAAAGAAACGTGCAGGTAGCAGCCCCTTTTCCTTCCAGTGGAGAGGAGAAGGGTGCTGCCATTCATTTATATATCATCTGCCATTAGCAGAAGTTTTAATGGTATATTAAATTGTTGCTCTGACACCTTTCTCCCTACGCATTTCTTAGATCCCAATCGGGGAAGGGGGGGTGCGTGGGATGATGGGATTACTTTCACGCACACCTTCGCGCCTCGGCAAATCGCCTTTGGGTGCAGAGCTCGGTCCGGATCCGGTGGGCGGAGGGGACGTGAATTCGTTGCTCCCCCTTCCTTCCATATGCTCCGATTTTCCTGTGCCGCTGCTATCCACACCCCGGTCGGACTCTATAGGCAAAGGTCCTATATGCCTTAAGGCCTTGCTCCGTACTTAGGCTGATTTACACTGGAGCTCTCGTTCCAAGGCCACCTTCTCTCAGGATTGGCGTAGTGGAGATGTCAAGTAGCAACGCTAACATCCCTTAATGATTCCGGGTAGTAGGGAAAACGTGAGCATCTGGATGGAATGCCTCTGCGCAGATCAACCACATGTGTGCACTTTCGTCCGGTTTGCCAGTGGAAGTTTAGCTCTTACAGGACTCAAGGAAATGGCTTGAAGAAGTGGATCAAATTTTGCAGCCGAATCCGTTTTAAAGCGAAAATACCACCACCCTCCGGCGGATGGGGTCGCGGGTGCGCCAAGGCGGGACGGAGATCATCACATTCAGGGGAAGGAAGGGTAGGAGGCGGAGGTGGAATTCGAGGTTCCCGCGGTTGCAGCTTGGAAGCCTCCTCTCCTCTGTCAGCAACCTGCATCCCGGTACGCGTAAAAGCCTAGCGCAGCATGCGTTTCTGTTTAAGCTAGAACAGCAATTCATGAATCGTGGGGATCCCAGAATGTGGGGGTCATCTCGCCCGCTGCTGATTATTCCCTCCTACAACTGTAGCTGCCGCAAGTGATTTGAAATCACGGGGGACTTCCCCGCAGATAAAAGTGCTTCGGGCTGAGGCTCCAAATGCCAGCTTACTACGGACTGCAGAGCCCTCATACAACACGCGCCCCCGTCCGTGCTTCAATATTCTCCTTATTCTCGAAGCAGCGGGCAATTTGGGACTGCAAAATTAATCAGAACGTCATCAAGCCCTCCGAGATACCTTGCCCTCCCAGTCGAAATTGGACGAGCGACGAAACGTGTCTTCCCTCGATTCCCTTTTTATTTTCTGGTTGAAAATTGAGAGAGGCGCTTCTTCCGAATACGGGAGACCCGAAGAAATACGTGTTAAGGGCGCGAACTGATTTCTCGCTCAATAATAACAACAACAACAATATAACAATAATAACAGGCAATTTTCTAATGGGAAATAGGCTATAATGGAGTCAGCCTCTTTTTTTTTTTCTCCTTTTATTATACCACTGAATGTTATTATTAGAAACACTCCACATCTCCGGGCTCCTTCCAGCCAAAGTTGAGACTTCTCCCCTTGACTCAGTGGAAAGCTTCACAACCTATGTTTGCTTTTTCTTCTTTCCCTACATTAGGGTCAAATGAGGAAATCTGTTGTCTTTGTCCTCCCCCTAGCCAGGCAGACCAGAGGTCCATCACTTAGAAAATAAGCCCCATTGATTTCTGTGGGCTTTACTTCCCAAGCATGTGCCTGCCTACAATCCGGATTCTTGCGCTCACCGTTCAAGTTCTGCAGGAGAGTTTTAGGTGCAGTCAGGATTGCCTCTGGCGTGGATGTATTAATAAATAAAATACAATAAAATAAGAATCCCGAAGTAAAATAGCAAAGGTTAGATCCACCACTTTTTTTCTTTTCTTTCCCCAATACTTTTTGCCTTTCCTGCGAATATACACTGTTGCTTTCCATACACACAAAAAGAGAGACGGGGGATTGGGGGGGGCGGGGGAGGGAGGGAGGAAGAGCGGCTAGTTTTCCAATAAGTGCCTAATGAATAGAGCATTACCATTTCAAAAGGCGAGCCCTTGCTTTTGGGTCGATTTGCATAATTTTTGTATGGCTTCAAAAAAAAAGAAAGAACATTGCTGTCATGCATTTCCAAGAGGGAACATAATACAGTCTGTATGACAAAGGGATCGCTCCTAATTTGACTCCGAGGAAGACCTATCCGGAGCATTTAGCTGTAAATGGGACATTTTGTCTGTTTCGAAGGTTGCTGCTCGGTTTCTTTCCGGGAGTCGCTCTGTGCTTGTATGCACGTCTGCGCGATGAAACGATACGCGCTCGTCCCCCTCTCTCCGTGCTTTTAGGATAGCTTTCTCCTGAGCGGCGGGTTCTTTCCCCCTCTGGACTCTCTGAGGTTCACTTTCCCGCTGCCCTATTGCCACTTTCCATCTTTCTCCTGCCTTTTGAAAACCGCGTATCCCGCGTGGTCACCCAGGAGGGCTGTCTTGCGTGCGCCTATTACCAGTAATAAATGAGGGAGATGAAAAACGCCTTCGTAGACGCTTTCCCCTTTCGAGGCGGATCCTTGTTGTTATTTGAATACTTAGTTATTAGAGGAGCGCTTTGCCCCTTGGCCCTGAGTGGAGTTCGCATCTAATTTAGCTGAGTATCAACTTTTCCCGACGTGCGTTTTACCAGCAGCCACGAAGGAGCAATCCATTATGTCTCGATAAGGTCTGGAGGGGAAAGTTTGGGGTAGCTGGAGGGGTGGCACTTGCTGTCGCCCCACCATAACTCGTTCATTCTCTGGGCGGCTTTATAAAGCCATCTAAGGGGAGCGCGCGCGCGCGCGTGTGTGTGAGGGTAGGATCCAGCCAAAGTTAGGAACTTTTAAAATCCCATCAGGAGAAAGCTGGCTGGACCGACTCTCTGCCACTGGAATCACTGAGATTTAACAATGCACGCTCAAAGATGCTTACTGGGAAGACAGGGTCATGGAAATCAATGCGGCTTACTTGAGCGAGGATGGTTGCGTTCGGGCCGCCACCGTGCCTGGATCGTGCCCTTCCTGGAACGTCTCTTCCTTTGGTAGAACCAGCAATAGGGCACTCTTAGGGTTTTTCCCTAGGCTGTGATTCTATAGCATACGCGCACACACCTGGGTGGAAGCAAGTCCTACTGAGCTCAGTGGAGCTTACTTCTAAGCAGACGTGGATGGGGTCGCACTGTTAATTGTTGGTGGGATTCTAAAATAAGAGTTGTGGGAGGCTCAGGATCTCGGTTTTCGAGGTAAAGACATGCCGCGACTGGCCTCGCTGGTCTTCTCGATCGCAGGGGCGTTTTTTCCCCAGTGGGCCTGGGAGGTTCTCTGAAATGGGCTGGAAGGGTGGCTGGAACCAAGGGTGGTTTTCTGCTTCTGGTCCCAGGAGGTTCCTTCGGCCTTGTCTTCGCATTTTGCACCGGTGGCCCTCTGAGTCGAGGTCGGGAACGCACGCCCTATTATTCAGCGTCTCAGTAATGCGATCCTCTCTGAAACACACTTACTGGGGAGTAAGTCCCATTCAATTCAGTGGAACTTCCTTCTGAGTAAACACAGCCAGGCATCCATGGCTGCAATTCTATGCCCACTTACCTGTGAGTAAAGTTAACTGAATGCAGAACGGCAGCCACCTTCCCCAACCTGGTGCCCCCCAGATGTTTTGGACTACAACTCCCAGGATTCCTGGCCACTGGCCATGCTGTCTGGGGGTGATGGGAGTCGAAGTCCAAAACATCTGGAGGGCACTAGGTTGAGGGAAGGCTTCAATAAGGCTTAATTCCTAGTAAGCATGCCTAAGGTCAGTCCGGTTATAATCCTGTACACATTTAATTGCTAGTAAGTTCCACTGAAATGAGAGGTCCTTACTTCTGAGTAACTATACTCAGAGTTGAGCTGGAAAGCATAGTGCAATCCTATACTTGTTTATTCAGAAGAAAGTCCCGCTGTGTGGGGCTACTCTTCCCAGGTAAGTGTGCATGGACATACCTGGAAGTCCTGTGCTTTAACCGCATTTACTTCTGAGTAACAATATTTAGGATTGGCCTGTAACTTAAAATATTACTAGAGAATTGCAGTGGGGGTGGGGGGGAGTGGAGGGGTGACTGCAAAGAGATTCCAGTGAGGGCAAAACTCTTAGCAAACCTGAAAGGCATTGTCTCAAAGATATTTGAGATTAAATTGCCAAAAAGTTTTTTTAAAAAAATCAAGTTATTTTAATAGCATTTGATCTAATTTCTTTTTTAAAACACACACACAATAATAATAATAAT
The DNA here is from genome assembly GCF_057233095.1 of Heloderma suspectum. NCBI lineage: Eukaryota > Metazoa > Chordata > Lepidosauria > Squamata > Helodermatidae > Heloderma > Heloderma suspectum. The sequence goes on from NC_139461.1 coordinate 138,557,789, forward strand.
AATAATAATAGGTGCTTCTGAGGAATATGGCCTGACACAAAGGGAAAAGAGGTCAGCTGCTTCTCTGCCCCACCTATATATGGATGCAATGTGAAAAGCTTTTCCTAAGCTCTCAAAGCGTTTCACATGATAACAAAAGCCCACTAAACCTTACAACCATCCTGCACTGTCAGTATATTATGAAATATGAAATCAGTTCTATCTTAGGGTTGCCACTCTATTGAAGGAGAAACCAAACTTGTGCCCAGATGGTTGAGATTCGAGCTCTTCTGCTCAACTGGATTGTAGATGGACTGCGGTCTGCAGAAACGCGGCAGGGTTCCTGACACGTTCGGCCTGTGCACGGGCCTGTGCACGCTTACTTGGAAGCGAGTCTCGGTTATTTCCAGTTTAGGGCCGGTTCACACACACACACACACACACACAAATGAGCTCATTGCGCTCATTTCACATGCCAGCAAGGTGATGCTCAAAATCCTGCAAGATAGGCTTCAGCAGTATGTGAACCGAGAACTACTGGAAGTACAAGCTGGGTTTCGAAGAGGCAGAGGAACTAGAGATCAAATCGCCAACATTTGCTGGATCATGGAGAAAGCAAGAGAATTCCAGAAAAGCGTCTATTTCTGCTTCATTGACTATGCTAAAGCCTTTGATTGTGTGGATCACAACTCTGGCAAATTCTGAAAGAGATGGGAGTACCAGACCACCTTACTTGTCTCCTGAGAAACCTGTACGAGGGTCAAGAAGCTACAGTAAGAACCAGACATGGAACAACTGACTGGTTCAAAACTGGGAAAGGAGACAAGGCTGTATATTGTTGCCCTGCTTATTTAACTTATATGCAGAGTACTTCATGAGAAACGCCGGGTTGAATGAATCACAGGTCGGAATTAAGATTGCCGGGAGAATTATCAACAACCTCAGATATGCAGACGATACCACCCTAATGGCAGAAAGCAAAGAGGATCTAAAGAGCCTCTTGTTGAGGGTGAAAGAGGAGAGTGCAAAAGCTGGTTTGAACCTCAACATTAAAAAAACTAAGATCATGGCATCTGGCCCCATCACTTCCTGGCATATGGAAGGGGAAGAAATGGAAGCAGAGACAGATGTTATTTTCTTGGGCTCCAAGATCGTTGCAGACGGTGAATGTAGCCATGAAATTCAAAGACGCTTGCTCCTTGGGAGGAAAGCTATGGCACACCTAGACAGCATAGTAAGAAGCAGAGACATCACCTTGCCGACAAAGGTCCGTGTAATCAAAGCTACGGTTCCCAGTAGCAACGTATGGCTGTGAGAGCTGGACTGTAAGGAAGGCTGAGCACTGAAGAATCATCGATGCTTTCGAACTGTGGTGCTGGAGAAGACGCTTACGAGTCCCCTGTACTGCAAGGAGGTCTAATCAGTCCATCCTAAAGGAAATCAACCCTGACTGCTCATTGGAAGGACAGATACTGAAGCTGAAGCTCAAATATTTTGGCCACCTAATGCGAAGAGAAAACTCTCTGGAAAAGACCCTGATGCTGGGAAAGACTGAAGGCAAAAGGAGAAGGGGACGGCAGAGGATGAGATGGCTAGATAGCATCACCGATGCAATAGATATGAATTTGAGCACGCTCTGGGAGAGAGCAGAGGACAGGAAGGCCTGGCATGCTATGGTCCATGGGTCACGAAGAGTCGGACACGACTTAACGACTGAACAACAACAACAACACACACATTCACGCTGCACACATCCCTTGAAACCTGCATAATTGATGACTGGCAGGCAGCCAATTATGCCAAACAACCGATATGGCGTAGGGTGATGATATGAGAGCTCAGTCTGTGATGGCTCATTCTCACATGCTAGTGTTCATCACTTGACGATTTGCATGTGTGAGTGTGCCTCCATAGACAGTGGAGGCTGGTGGCTCTAATTTCGGTGGGTGTTAAAATCCATTCTGGGTTTCAGTCAGAACCCGCCAGAACTCTAAAGGAGCTATCCAAGGTGCCGAACCTATTTTGGGGTGGGATTCAGCACCTTGGATAGCACATTTAGAGATCTGAATGGTTCTGCCTGAAACCCAGAATGGGTTTTAACCCCCACCGAAATTGGAGCCACCAGCCTCCACTGTGCATAGATCTAACACCTTCAGGGAGAGCTTTCGGATAAGATCAGACACAACTCTTTCCAGTGGAGTCACTTCACACATTTAGCTTGCCGGTCATCAAGTGTAGAGAGATCAGCCCATACGTGAGCCAGTCCCAAGTGGTTAAGATGCACGTATGGATCAGCCAATCCCTTTCCTTCAGTAGCAGCAAGTCCCTTGGAATGCGGAACCTACTCAAGAGTTAGTATAAAAATATAGTATTAGTAGAATCAGGATCGTGCAATTCTAAGCTCTGAAGAGGTTTTCTTGCAAGGACATTCCAGTGTCTATTGCAACAAATTAGGCGTGTTTCTAAGGAAATCTCTGGGTGACGGTGCGATTAAACCCTCGTGTCTAAGAGGTTTCGGATCTGGCTGAAGCGCAGGGCTGTGATGGCAGGGAAGGAAGTCAAGTGCCGGAGTCCAGACTGGTTTGAACGGATCAAGAGGGAAATCCTGCAAGCAAGCGCCATTAGCCGCCCTTCTTCTTATCTGGTGAAACTGCGGGAGAAAGTTCCGTTTGAAACCGTCTCGTCGTTCCAGGGGAAGCGGTTTAGAATCCGGATGGAGACATCTCGGCGGGATTTTTGCTCGGGCGATAACTTGATCCTTGGAAGGCGAGGGAGGCGACTCTGAGACTGCTGGGATGAAAGGAGAAGCTTCAGGGAGAAGCCCAGGGGGCGCTTGGGAGGGAAAGGGGTGACCTGATCCTGGCTTTAGTGAGCTCGGAAACCGAGCCGGCCTACAAGCGGCAGTAAAGCTACCCAGTGCCGCAGTTAGTCACACTTTCTAAACTCAGGGCAGGCTCCCAGTTCTATATACTATCAACTAATTAGGAATTGTGACGCTTGTTGAAATCTCAAGTTTCCGGTGCTCAGATAGACTGCTCTTAATCAACGTAAGTGGTAGTGCAAAACAAACAACAAACCACTGCCTGCCTGGGTGCTGTCCACTGACACAGTTTTGGACTTTCTCTTCTTCCAGCTCTCCAGCAGGGCTCAGTGGCTGCATGTGCTTGGCTGCGTTGGGCTGCAGAGACAGGGCCAAGCTGCACTTGGCATGCTGCCCTTAATGAGCCTCTGCTAAGGCAGATATCTGCCTTTTCATCCATCCCTGCGAAGAAAGAAAGAGAAAAAAACAGGATTAATTATTCCACACGGGAAAGAAAACACGAGAAAGCTTAACATTCCTCAAAGAACTGCCAAGATATTACAGGAACTTTGATGTCCATTTTATGCCCCTGTTCCAGATTGTGCCTTGAATTAGATGCTTAGATATACTACTGAGGCACCATTTATAAGGCTTCTTGTGCACATGTTTAACACGGAGGTGAGCTCCAATGAATCTAATAAGCTTACTGACCAGTAAGTTCGCTTAAGACTGCAGCTGGGCACTACCCACATTTTTACCAAAGTAGCTAGTAAGCCACCCTGAGTTTAGTGGACCTCACTCCAAGTAACTTGGGAGTACATCCTCATAAGTAATTAACTTACTCCAAAGTAACTTGGAAGTAAGTCTTAATAAGAAGAGCCTTGCTGGATCTGTCCAAAGGTCCATTTGCAGCACCATCCGATGAACATTTACTCGGGAGTAAGTCCTAATGTGTTGGATGGGACTTACTCCCAAGTAAATAAGCATGCATAGAACTGCACTCATGCAGCCGAATTCCTGCACCTATTGAGTCCCACTATCTTGGCTTGTTGCTGTTCAGTCGTTCAGTCGTGTCCGACTCTTCGTGACCCCATGGACCATAGCACGCCAGGCCTTCCTGTCCTGCGCTCTCTCCCGGAGCGTGCTCAAGTTCATATTCATTGCATCGGTGGTGCTATCTAGCCATCTCATCCTCTGCCGTCCCCTTCTCCTTTTGCCTTCAGTCTTTCCCAGCATCAGGGTCTTTTCCAGGGAGTTTTCTCTTCGCATTAGGTGGCCAAAATATTGGAGCTTCAGCTTCAGTATCTGTCCTTCCAAGGAGCACTCAGGGTTGATTTCCTTTAGTGTGGACTGGTTTGACCTCCTTGCAGTCCAGGGCACTCGTAAGAGTCTTCTCCAGCACCACAGTTCGAAAGCATCGATTCTTCGGCGCTCAGCCTTCCTTATAGTCCAGCTCTCACAGCCATACATTACTACTGGGAAAACCACAGCTTTGATTAGACGGACCTTTGTCGGCAAGGTGATGTCTCTGCTTCTTACTATGCTGTCTAGGTTGGCCATAGCTTTCCTCCCAAGGAGCAAGCGTCTTTGAATTTCATATCTTGGCTTACTCCCAAGTAGATGTGCATAGAGCTGCTGCCTTAGGCTGCAATCCTACACACACTTACCTGGGAGTAAGTCCCATTCAGCTCACCTGGGTTTGCTTCTGCGCAACGGTGCATAGGACTGTCAAGCGTTCTGTTTTCAAAAACAGCCTCTCAGACCCTCAGGAAGTTCAGAAGCAGGGCAGGAAGCCCCTGTTCTCTTTTCCCAGCAGTGATATATTGCTGCTGAACATGGAGGCTCCCTTTAGCTAGCATGGCTAGTCGCTTCCATTCATTTCCCTAATGCCCCTCTTAAAGCCTTCCAGCAGTGGAGGCTGGTGGCTCCGATTTCGGTGGGGCTGTGCATCCATTCTGGATTTCAGTCGGAACCAGGCAGAACTCAGACGGAGCCATCCAAGGTTCTGAGCCCTATCCCCCAAATAGGTTCAGCACCTTGGATACTTCCTTTAGAGTTCTGGCTGGATCTGACTGAAACCCAGAATGGATTCACAGCCCCACCGAAATCGGAGCCACCAGCCTCCACTGCCTTCCAGGGGCCGTAACATATGGTGGGAGAAAATCCCATATGCTTTGTGGGAAAGAATGTTTCCCTTTGTCTGTCTAGTGGACGTAAGCCTACCGATGATCGAGCAATTTCACCGGGTGGCCCCGAGTTATGGGTGAAAGAAACGTCCCAGCGAACTCAGCGGGTCTTACTTCTGAGTATAAATAGATAGGATCGGAGCGACAGGTGCTTTTCCCTGTTTAGCGATGAACGCTGTTGCCCATTCCACACACACACACACACACACACACACCCCATCTGTCTTCTTCTATAAAGTTGTCCCAAACTGTCCAGGCTAGATTTCACTTCTCGTTTCTCACGTACACACACACACACACACATACACCCCAGTGAGAAAACTGAGATATCTTCAGTCTTGTGTCAAAACCTTCTTTCTCTCGACACAAATACTAGCTTCAAAGTATGTTTCAGGTTGGACTGGTCCGGCTACAACGATAAAACCGGAAAAGTGAACTAAGAAAATATTAATAAAAGATGGATTTTTAAAATAACCGTCTCCCAATCCAAAGTAAAGAAGTTAGTCCCCATTGATTGTAGTGCGAAAACCTCGAGCACCTGTTGGCAGAAATCAATGGGGACATGAAGCGTGTTTAAGTTTGGCCGAATCGTGTCGAAAAATATGTTATCTTCCTTCTTTCTTCCTTCCTTCCACCGGGTCCCAGATTTAGAAATTGGACAGGTCGTCATCCCGAAACACCAGGCGAAAAGTCAGCATAATTTCGGGTGAAAAGGTGAACAAATCAGGTCTGTGGCTTTAGTATGGAAAGGGAGACACGATGCAAAGGGATTTACTCGACGTAAAGCGATGCTAGAAGTAATGCAAAGGACCTCGGGAGGGAGGAAGAACGTTTTTAGACCCACTTCTTCCATTGGGAGAGATGTGCAGCGCAACCCTAAGTGACGTATGAAGAAGTAAACCGCGCTGGTTTTCATGGGCCTTACTCTTAGGAAGTACGGATAGATAGGCTTGCAGAATTAATCACCGCCTTAACTCGTCATTAAACCAGAGGGTCTTCAAAGAGCTTCTCGTTGGCTGACTGGCGCCGATCCTTTCTTCTTTGTCAATGTCAGCAGAATGGCACGCAGAGAAGCGGCTCTAAAAGCACTACAGTATCGCTCAAAAAATATGTGTCGACTGCAAAACACTCTTCCCCCAGTTTCATAGCCCCCAAGCGCTCGGCTGGGAAGAGAAAGCAAGGCATCGCGCTCTCTCTCTCTCTCTCTCATATATCAGATATCATCCACCCCACCCGCGCTTTCTTATTTTTATTTACTTTTCGCTGTCTGAAAGAAAGGAACGGAAAGCTATGATCTGTCTTTTGAGTGCTGCCCTATACATGTCTACTCTGAAGTAAGCCCCACTGCCGTCTATGGGACGTACTCCCAGGCAAGCGAGTAAAGGATTGCAGCCTTAAACTTTTAGCAAGAACCAGTAGCGTTCAAGAGGCGGAGGAATGGGGGGGGGGGCTTCTCTAGTTCGGGGGGCGGGGTGGAGTTGAAGTTTGCTTTCTTCATTTTTCCTTTTTATTTTTTAACGTACAAGCGTCAAAGGTGTTGCCCCTTCCACCGCCTTCCTAGGCTGCAGCCCCCCTTTTCTGCCCTGCGCAAAAGCCAACGGACAGCCCAGCCCATCTCCGGCGGCCTGAGCACCCCCTGCAGCCCCTCGCGAGCGAAGGCGATGGTTCCTTGCCAGTCTGGTACAGGGCTCTCCCCTTCAGCGGCCGGCGCAGCTCCAGCTGAACGGAATGGCCAGAGAATCGATGGGAACGGGGAAGTTTCACAGGATGGAGGAGCGTCAGCCGTCGAGGGGGCCACACCAGGGCCGCCCAGAGGCGTTCCTGGGGCGGGGGGGGCAGATGCGATCTTGCGGCCCCTGCCGCTGCCCCCGCAAGGCCCAAGTTCAGCGGGGCGGAAGAGATAACTGTAGGTCCCTCACTACTACTACTTGACACCTTTCCATAATGCAAATCCACTTCCCCCTCTTTTCACACTGTACATCCCAATAAGCAGCTTCTGGTGTGTGACCCACTCCTCCGTCCCACCCAGAGCGGCTGCGATGAGCTCCGACTTGTTTGGCCCTATCCGGCCTTCGAAAGAGGGGACGCTCCTTCACCAGTAACTGATTCATACGGACTAGGAGGCGCCACGGTCACGAGAGAGGAATAGGCCACGCCAGGAGCGTCCTGCCAGGCATCACCTTAGAATGCGTGTCTCTTGTGGGCAACGTGCGACTCTGGTGAACAACGTTAGAGAGCCCGGGAAGAGACAGTGGGAGGCGCAGGATCGCGGGGGGCGGGGGCGCTTGCTTTAGGAAGGGCGTAGAAAATTGTCCAAGTCCCCGCCGCCCGCCCCTCAGCCCTGGCCTAGGCTCAGCCCTGGGCAGCCGCATTCCGCGGGCACGCGCGCTGCTTCCCGGTCGTCCGGAGTGCCTGCGGGGCAGTGGCGGCTGGCGGCTTCGAGGTCAGCGGGGCCGCGCATCTGCTCTGGGTTTCCGCCAGAACTCGGAAGGAGCTGTCCGAGGAGCTGAACCGTCGCCCCAAAATGGGTTCCGCCCCTTGGAGAGCTCCTTTCGAGCGCTGACTGGTCCCGACTGGAGCCCAGAGCGGAGGCACCGCCCCACCGCCGCCGGGCCGCCAGCCGCCGCTGGTGCAGGGCCAGCTCCGGCTGCTGCTCCCCGGGGGCGTGGCGTGGCCAGGCCAGAGATGCGGCACCCGGTGGGCGAGACGTGGAGCCCGCGAGTCGCTTCGAGGAGGGTCGCCCTTCGCCCTAGGGAGCCCCCGATCGCCCGCTCTGCGAGCTCTCCCGCCTCGCTCCCGGGCTGGGGAAAAGGTCCCGAGCGCGCCGCGGCGCTCGCCTGGGCTGGCTAGCCCGGCGCCGAGGGAGCCCTCGCGGCGCGCGTTCCTCGGGCTCGGCGCGCTCCTCCCTGGGGGCCGTGGCGTTACAAAGACGCACCCAAGGAGAGGCCTCGCGAGCCGGCCAGCCGCCCTGCTCCGCGCCCAGCCAAACCAGCCTCGGGAAGCTCGGCTTCTCCGGGGGCGTCATGAGGTTTTTTTCATGGGGCTTTCACCAAGGCGACGACAGTGCAGTGGAGGCTGGTGGCTCCGATGTCAGTGGGGCAACGGATCCGCTCTCGGTTTCAGTCCGAACCAGTCTGAGCTCTAAAGGAGCCCTCCAAGGTGCGGAAGCCCCAGCAGCCTCCAGCCTCCTTGTCCCCACCACGGGGCTGGAGCGGGGGTAAGTGAAGTAATATGCACCACCAGAGAGCTCTCCCCTGCCATAAGGCCATTATTTATTACATGTATATCCCGCCTTTGTCCTCCTTAAGGAACCCAAGGTGCTGAACCCACTGGAGCCCCCAGCCTCCCCTTGGATGGTGACCGCATTTTCATCTCGAATGGAAACCATACCAGGCTGGTTTCTGGAGGGGCAGCGGTTGCAGCAAGAACAATGGAGAGACTTGTAGCCCCTAAAAGACTAAAGGCGCAATCCAATGCATGTTTAGACAGAAAAAAAACCCTACAACTCCCAGCATTCTCCAGCCAGACTTTTTTTTCTGTCTAAACATGCATTGGATTGTGCCTTAAGACACTGATTATGCCATAAGTCAGCCTACCCCAACCTGGCACCCTCCAGATGGATTGGACTACAATTCCCACCATCCCCAGCTACCCTGGTGCTTGGCTGAGTCTGGGGATGATGGCAGTTGCAGTCCTGGAGGGTTCCTGGTTGGGGAAGGCTGCCATAAGCTGTTGTGGACTATAGTCCACTTCATCAGATTCATGAAGGGTTCTCCTGGATTGGCCGATACACATGGCTGTGTGTGTGTGTGTGTGTGTGTGTGAATGGAATGTTGGAGGTTTCAATGCTGTGTTGGATTTTATTGATCAATGGTGTTTTATTGTATTACGGTTGTTTTTAATTGTACTACACGATGCCTACATAATTCATTTTATGAGGTGTTTAATATATGTAATCAAGACCTAAGTAACACCTGTATTTATTCATTCATTCATTCATTCATTCATGTATTTTAAAACATTTGTATCCCACCCTGTATCATTAAGATCTCAGGGCAGTGTGCAGATAAAATAATTTTTAACAGTATAAAACAATAAATAATTTAAACATCTAAAAACTTTTAAAACCATTAAACCTGGGGCGGGGGGGTGTCTCCCAAACATCTGTTGCTGAAGCACCCCCCAATTAAAATTAGAAACATCTTCATTCCTCCATCCCCAAGTGTTGTCTTTTCAAGTGTGAGCAGAAAGAAGGATGATACCTCCTCTGTGTTCCCATGTGAGACACTGTTCTGGGTGTGCCTCCTCTGAGGGCAGGTGATTCTATTGTGGCTCCTCATCCCCATTAAATGTCCCAATCGTCATTTGATGCAGAGTCAGGGCAGAATTACATGCCCTCATGAGAGGCTGGTTGGAAGGAAGCAAGGGCAGAGCTATGAATTATGCAGAGATGCACCAGGGAGCTCCTGGGAGCGTGGTACTTTGGGCTCACAAGAGATGTAACATTTTAATTAGCGGTTTTCTTCTGGCACACTAATATGCTCTGGCATAATAATAATAATAATAATAATAATAATAATATCTTGCTCTTCGTAATTGGATCAGCTATTGACAGATAGCTAAAGTACAATAATACAATACAATTTAAATAATCAGAGAATCAAAAGCAGCATTCAAGACACAAAAAACAATTATAACACTAGTGCAATAACTGTGATGCTTGTATGAAAACTGCCAAAGGCAGATCAGTGACTTTTAGATGATTCTCTCCCTGCCTTGTTTGTACCATGAGTCTAAGAAAGGTCATAGTTACAGTCCCATTCAATACACTTTATGGCAAAAAAATTTCTTCAACTTTTTCAGATCTACTCAGGACCTAACTAGAACCACTATCTACAATATGAAATACGTTTTATTTTTGTGAGTTTTTTTACCCTTACATTACATGTCTGTCTTTGTCTCTGCTTTTTTCTGTGTCTCTCTCTTCCCCATTCTGTTCCCCCCCCCTCATTCTCTTCCCTTCAAAGATAACAACTTCTCCCACCCCCTGCCCACCACTCAGAATAAAAATGGTGGTTCTGCCCGTGGTGCAACTCATCTTGGGACACAACCCAATTGTTGGTCCTAACCCAACAGATGAAAAAAAACCATGCTTGATGATAAAGGGGTAAACTTGGTGTGTGTGTGTGTGTGTGTGTGTGTGATACATTACTCCTCAGGCAAGTCAGTCAGTCAGCTCTATAATATAAAATTCACAGCCTTCCCTCAGTGCTGTCCATATATGTTGGACTGCAACTTCCATCACTGACCATGTTAGCTGGGTCTAATGGGAACTGGCTGTTCTAGGAGACACAGACAAGAAATAAAGATGTTCCCTTGGTGGCAGCAGTGAGGGGTTAAGTTAGCTGGTTTGCTCGCCTATTTCACAGTGCAGGCCACCATATTCCCAAATAAACATTGCAGCCCTAAAGAGCATTATGTGGTCCAAATAGTCAGTGACTATGTTATTAGCAAAAAGTATATTACTGAAAGGGGACTAGAGGTGGATGGGTGAGAATGGCTGTGGGAATTAGTGTGCATGAGTTGAAGAAAGCCTTGCAACTCACAACATGTGACTTCAAATCCAGGAGACTGAATAATTTGCCTGCAATAATATTAAAAGAGACATAGCAAGTCCACGAACAATGATTTAATTAAAAAAAAAACTCTAGGAGATACCAAATACGGAAGAATAGCTATCACTGTACATGCACTGAAGTAGGAAATAAAAGCAGCTAAGGTGAGTACATGGGTTTTATCTTCTATGGCAGGCAAAACCCTAGAACATATATTAAAGGAAAGGATACCCAAAGATATGCAAGAAAGTAGCAGATAGGACATACAGCCATCACTTTTCCTTGCGTGGGTATCTGAAATAGAAAAGTGTTACCAGGTAATTTCTGCCTGTTGTGCAGCTATTAAAGAAGCAGAAACCCTACCAGAAAGTAATAACACAACTTTCTTTTGGTGCACAAGTGTGGGAGAGTTTAGAAATTTGCTGTCTTTAAGTACCTACATTGTGAAATATCCCAAAGGACTAGAAATGAAGGCTTCACATCTGCATTTAAACCTTTCTTCAAGTCTGTTATACTATGATACTCTTCCGGATGACCTCTACTTCACGTACATGAAAAAATACATAGTATAAATAATCTTCCAGATCCTATTCTGTACTACGGTAATGCTCTTTCTGTGGGGCTGCCCTTGAGGCTGGTTCAGAAGATGCAGCTAGTGCAGAATGCAGCAGTGAGACTGTTGAGTGGACTGCTTTGCCATGCACACATGTGCTGAAAGGGGGTTGGACTCGATGGTCTTAAAGGCCCCTTCCAACCCTACTATTCTATGAAGGGGCTATACTGGCTGCCAGTTTGCTACCAAGCCAGGTTCAAGGTATTGTTATTGACATATGAAGCCTTAAACAACTTAGGACCAGGTTACCTGAAAGAGCGTCTTTCCCTATATAGACCTGTGAGATTGGATTGGACTCCTATATAGATTGGACTCCAATCTTCAGTGGAGGCCTTGCTGTCTGTGCTGTGTCCTGTCAAGTCCCATCTGGCAGGAAGATGGTAACGAGCCTTCTCTGTGGTGGCACACTCTCTCTGGAACGACCTCGCCTCTGTGATATGTCAGGTGCCGACAATCCTGTGCTTTCAACGATTATTGAAAACTTACTTGTTTACCCTGGCTTTTCCCAACCGTTGATTTATCTAAATGCTGTTGTGCTGTTATAGTGGTGTACTATAATTTGTTGTAAACCACTTCAGGATTTTTAAAATATGGAGCAGTGTATAAATATTTTAAAATAAATAAATATTATTTTTAACAAAAGTAATATCATCCAAGGAATCCTGTCTATCCCTTAGAGGGTAGCAAGTACTGCAATTAACATTGTTTACTCTTGCCAGAATAATCTACTGTTTGAACTCACAAACATGAATCATAGAAGCATAGAACAGTAGGGTTGGAAGGGGCCCACAAGACCATCGAGTCCAACCCCCTGCTCAGTGCAGGAATCCAAGTCAGAGCATCCCCGACAGATGGCTGTCCATCTGTCATGGAATGCTCATGGAAGCTGATGGCCCTCTTCTAAAAAATATAGAAGGATGGGAAAAGAGGGGCAAAGATACGAAATTCTTTCTATTTTTTTTTTAATGAAAGCAATTCTCACTGTCTTCCCTCAGAAGGAGAAATAGTAGATCATCATCATCATTAGTTCATCATCACCATCACCCATAAATAGATCTCAAGGTCTAGCTCACTTCTCACATCATCTTGTAATGAGAAGATTTCTGTATGGGGGCCCTGTTGTACTTGTGCCGGCCTCTGAAACTGACAGCCAATAGAGGCAATCAGAGTCCCCTTGCAGCCAGTGCTTTGCCCAATTGCCCTACACTTCCAAGCAGAAGGGAGGGACCTCTTTTGTTGCTTCAACTGCAGCAGCACTTACCTTTTTATTGCTGAGGATAACAACAGGACTACTGCCCTGGCTCTGTTTCCTCTTATTTTCTCTGCTGTGGCTTGCAGTTGCGGGGTGGGGGAGGCAAGACAGTGGGCCAGTTTGCTTGGTCATCGCTGCCCACCACAGCTTACTGAACCCCCAAACAGGCCATGGGTTATTTGAGCGTTTTTTTCCACTCCAACCACATGACAAACCATGGCAACCCCTTGTGGGGGGTTGAATATTCAAAATGGCCACCAGCACATGCCGCAAGGCATCATGGCTGAAATAAGCCAGGTGTCAGGATCTCAAGCCCTCCCACCGAATAGTGAGGCACCAGAGACTCGCTGTGCAATCCACCAAGTCTTTACTCAGTTAAGACACGTCTTCACACCTGCAGTGGCTGTGAAGGCTGGGGGCTGGCCTCTAAGCCTAATTAGCTATGCAAAGCAAGGCAGTTGCCTATCAACTAAATGGACAGTTTGCCGCCATGCCCGACATGATCTCGGAAGCTAAGCAGGGTTAGCCCTGGTTAGTACTTGGATGGGAGACCTGGGAATCAGGCTTCCTGCACTGAGCAGGGGGTTGGACTCGATGGTCTTGCAGGCCCCTTCCAACTCTATGATTCTCGGAAACTTCTGACATGCAGCCAATCTGGCGGACTGCCTCCCGCCTCCTCTTAACTCCACCCACCTAGCCCTGGGGCAGACTCGGGGGTCTGTCAATTCTGGTGCTCCCTCCCCCTCCAACAAAGGCTGAGTTCCCACGGTGTATGTGTGTATGTGTGTGAGGGGGAAGATGGTCTCTGAACCTGGGCCTCCTGTTTGATAAGCTCCTGGGAAGATTCATCCCTGACTCCTGGAGAGTCTTGGGGAATTTCTTCCCCGGCTCTCTGCCTTGACAGGGCTTCTTCTAGCTCTGCCTCTGAATCTGACTCAGAATCTGATACCAAACCAAGGAGCCTGGGTTCCATCCTGACACCAGGGTGTGCTGCAGTGATTGTGCAAACCCAGTCAGTGTGACTGGCTGGTGGTTGCTCTTTCCTTGTCCAGAGTAAGGCATCAGGGGTCTCAAATCAGGGACCATGGAAGCTGCACCACTCTGACAGCTTGCCAGAGGATGGAACTGCTGGCCGCATCTCACTGCTGTTCAGCACCACCACTGACAATTGCCAGCGGGTGTTATTGCAGTGACCTGCTCAGAAAAGGTCATGTGACACAAGGGGCCCCTGGTGTTCCATTTAGTCCTACAAAGCTTCCAACTCTGGTCCAGCTCCTCAGTCTGAGCAACTTGTCCTCAGACTGCCTATCACCACTGACCCACCTGGTGGCCTGCCTGCTTTATAGCCACCAGTTTCACAGCCTGCCTTCTTCCCAGAATGATGATGTGCTCAGTGGGTATCTTCTTGGCTCCATCTGACTATCTATGTATGGCATCAAACTTCATAATGGCTTGGTTTGGAATGTGAACTTGGTGTATCTGTAAAGCCCTCCAGGATCCTGAGACAGGCTGTCCCCTCAATAGCTCGTCTTTGGTTTGGATTGTATTCCGAGCCAGAGAAGAATTCCCCCCTCCCCCTCCACCCCTCCCTTAGCTGTGGCTATGACAATGGCAGTCTTGATGACAGGGAGGAAGGTCTCGCTTCCTCCTTCCCCCTAGGCAGGGGTGCACAACCCCAGGCCTGGGCCCCCAATCCAGCCCTCTGGGGCCCTCCAGGTGGCCATGCCCCCTTCTCCCCTTCCTCCTGACCACCAGTCATTCAATGGCACCCAGATTTTTGTGCAGTTTCCCCCCCCCCATTCTCAAATGTCGAAATGCCTCTCCTGAGTTAGTTACTGAGCCTTAAGCTAAAATATGTGGGTACTTTTGCCCACACCTCTTTCGCCCTGCCGCTTTTGCCTTGGGCCTCTCCCAAAACTGGAATGTGCCCCTTGCCCCCATCATGCTTCCAGTGCTGTCATTAGGAATGTGACAAGGCTTCAATTAGGCACAGAATTGGCCTTGGAATTAACCAAGTGATTTCCCCATTTGGGGGTGTAATTCAGTCAGCTACTTATCAAACTGGAGAGTGAACTGGGTGGGGGGAACAGAGAGAGGAGGAGGACTTGCCATCGCTCCTGCCAGATCTGTTGCCTGCTTTGCCTCAGCTCACCTGAGATAAAGTGGCTGAAACGCATAATAATGAGGCGATAAGGTGCTATGCCAGGGGGCTCATAGGAAACTTGATTTAGCCACTGGGCAGCTATGTGCCACCCCTGGCCAATGGTATCTCAAATGTTGCCTTTGTAGGGCATTCACATGGCTGCCATCGTTTCTTTTGTCCAAGGCCATTCAGCCCTCCTGTCTAACACTGTATGCCATTCATCCTGATGTCAAGCCAGACTGCATTACTGCTCTACTGATTTGTCTACTTGGATTTATCTTCACGTTGAATCCTGCCATATATTTCTACAGTTGTATTGCTCTGGAACTTTGCCTTCTAAAATGTCTCGAGCTAGCTTTCGGTCACCTTCTCTGGATTGGTGGCCAATTAAAATTAAGCAGTGTGGATCATAGCTCAAGCAAATCTAGGCAATATTGATTGATAATGCAAAAAAAAAAAAGAAAAGAAAAAAAAGACCCATAAAGACCAATGAAGTGAAGAGGAAAATGTAAGGTGGGGACCAGAGGTTTCTGGAGACCTGGTTTCTTTTTTATTACATCAAGGTAGACAAATGGCAGCTCAGCTCTATTGTCCACTGTGTGAACAGAAGGCTGGACTTGATCAAGGGGCTGGAGCATCTCCCCTGAGACAAGGTTACAACAGCTGGGATTGTTTAGCTTGGAAAAAGGAGGGTAAGGGAGAACATGACAGAGGTCTACGAAATTATGCACAGTGTGGTGAATGTGGATAGGGAGACATTTTTCTCACTCTCTCAAAATACTAAAAGCTGGGGACATCTTATGAAGCTGATTGGTGGGAAATTCAGGACAGATGAAAGGAAGCACTTCTTCACACAGCACATAGGTAAACTACGGCATTCACTACCACAACATGTAGTGATGGCCACCGATTTGGATGGCTTTAAAAGGGGGTTGGACAAATTCCTGGAGGAGAAGGCTACTAGCCTTGATGGCTATGTGCTACCTCCAGTACCAGAGGCAGTGAGCCTATGTACACCAGTTGCTGGGGAAGATGGGTGGGAGGGTGCTGTTGCACTCATGTCCTGCTCATGGGTTCCTGGCTGACAGCTGGTTGGCCACTGTGTGAACAGAATACTGGATTAAATGGACCCTTGGTCTGATCCAGCAGGTCTCTTCCTATGTTCTTATGTTAGAAATAGAAAGAAACCAAAATTAACACATTTGTCTATCTCTAGCAATGTGTTGCAGGTGAAAGTCAGCAATGGGTCAGCAATGGAAGGGCCGACACAGCGTCGGCCCTACCATTAGGCAAGGTAAGGTGGCACATCTCAGGAAGCAGAGTTTGGGGTCCATTCGAGCACTCTAAAATACACCTACCACTATGAACTATGAGCTATGAACTATGAACTATGAACTGCAGGGGAAGGTCATCTCAAGTTCTGGTGGCCATCTCAAGTTCTGCTGCCTGAGGTGGGCTGCCGCTCCCTGCATAATAGGAGGGTACCCTGCGCACGAGTCCACAATCACCCATCTTCCCCTTCAAGTAATTCATAGCTGCGCAGGAGTGATGGGTGTGTATCCAGAGCTCAGTGTTTGCACAGTGACAGCTAAGCCCAACAGGCCAGGTCAGAACCCTGTGTGAATTGGATCTCGGAGCACCCTACGGAACCCTCAGCAGTGCTTTGGGTTTCTGTAGTAGACCTGCAGCAGTTCCTTTGACCAATGTGTCAACATGGCTCCCTGATAGTAGAAGGTCTGGGAATCGCTGCCATAGCTGTGGAACTTCTAGAGGATGTTGTAAATGTAGTAGGGTTGTTTCTATATTCCCTGTAAAGGCCAGTTGCTGGGAGAAAGCACCCTTCTGTTCAGTGGACGAGCATGTGGCTGTTGCTCTTCTACAACCCATTTGACGCTGGCTTTCCATGCTAGTAAGGTTTCTACTACCATATAAAAAGCTAAAAGCACCAATGGAAAAATCCTTGTTTTGTTTCCAAATGTAAACAAAGAGAATTTCATTTTGCACAATGGGCAGTGGAGACTGGTGGCTCTGATTTAGGTGGGGCTGTGAATCCATTCTGGGTTTTAGTCAGAACCAGCCAGAACTCTAAAGGAGCTCTCCAATGTCCTGAATCTATTTAGGGGATAGGGCTCAGCACCGTGGATAGCTCCTTTAGCGTTCTGGCTGGTTCTGACTAAAACCCAGAATGGATTCACAGTCCCACTGAAATTAGAGCCATAGCCTGTGCTGACAATGGGAAGCAATTGCGTTTGAGTTCAGTTCTTCACAATGCCACTCTGAATGCCTTTAAAATAAATCTAACAAAAACTTTAAAGCCGCAACATGTTCCCTCTGATCAAAAGTTAGTGCTTCTGCAAAAAGATGGAAGTCAATGACCCCGTAGTGATCTTCAGAGTTACTGTGTTCCTACATCAGTTGAAGAGGATCTGGCCCCAATCAATACTGAAAAGTCCAGTTGACCTACCTTTACCTATTTATGATTTGTTATTATTTGCCAATCAATTAAATAATTTTAAATCTGTTCTTAAGTGGCAAATATTTAAATAAATTTGGATATTACCCAAATCCCATTACTTATTACCGTAATATACCTGAATTAAAATTGTCTTAAAAATTAAGACATATGGATTTTAACACTGTAGTTTTAGATGATTAATGTACTAGCTAAACTGACTAAAGCCTGCAGTCCTAATTTTCTTAATGGTGTAATCCTATGCATGTTTAGTCAGAAAAAAGTCCTACAGTTCCCAACTTTCCCCAGCTAGCATGGGGAATGCTGGGAGTTGTAGGACTGGCTGGGACATGCTGGGAGTTGTAGGACTTCTTCCTGTCTAAACATGCTTAGGATTGCGCCCTAAGAAACTGATAACCCACTCTCTCCTGCCCCACCAAATTGGAGCTCAAAGTGGCTTACAATAAAAATTGCTCAAATATTAACACATTGATCAAAACATGAAAAAAAAATGATTAAGGCTGCAGCCCTACACACACTTACCTGGGGGTAAGTCCTATTGATCATGGTGGGGCTTAACTTTTGAGTAGGCATGGATAAGATTGCACTGTAAGTCAAAACAAAGAAGCAAACAAACAGAAGGCAGTCCTAGGGCTGCCCGTAGAACAGGGGCGGGGCACATGGAGCCCTCCAGCTGTTGTTGGACTGCAACTCCCATCAGCCCCAGCCAGCATAGCCAATAATGAAGGAAGCTGGGAGTTGCAGTTCAGCAACAGCTGGAGGACCACACATTACCTTCCCCTGCTTTAGAATCTAAAACCAGTGAGCTAGCTAGAAATATAGGAGTCTAAGAGATCCAAGCTATATACTCCTATTAAGTTGCAACCCTATAAATACTTACCTAAAACTAAGCCTAATTGAACTGAGTGGGACTTCTTTCTGAGTAGGCATTCATAGAAATGCACTGTTAATGGAGGGAATACTGGCATACATGTCTTTCATATGGATTAAGTTAAAACATGCTCTAGCAGCATGTTTTCTCACATTATCCCTCCTCCTATTACCTTAATTTCCTTAATTTTCTCCTGTTCATAATTAGGGATGTATCGATTGTGTTAAATCCATTCTGTCTGTGTTTCATGGATTGTCAGGCTCCTTTCGTCCCATCATCCACCTATTGACAGAACCAGATTTTTTTGTTTGTTTCTGAATTTGTGCAAATGTGCATTTGGGCAAATTCACACATGCGAAAATGAGCAAATTCCCCCCAAATGCGCATTTTCACACTTTAGCCTATGGGGAAATACCTATTTGGGGGCAGTTTTTTTAATTTTGCATATTTTTCTATGACTAAATTTGTGCAAAATTTGGGAAAGTTAGAAAAAATGGTCCACAAGTCCGCAGAATTCAACCAAACATGGGGCAGGGTGGGAGGTGGGGGGAGGAAGCCTGTCTACTGCGGAATCCATGGGTTGGAGTCTTGAAAATCCAAACTCATTTCATTCTGTTGCAGATTTCTGTGACATCCCTATTCATAATATGCAGTGCTTGAATGATGGGGGACACAAGGGGCATGCATCCCTTATCTTTTGTAATGAGCCTGGTAACTATTGTCTTTAGAAGGCTACTGCAGGGGCATGGCTTAACTTGAAAAGGATGGGGGACACAGGGACAGTGAATTTCATTACCACCCTTCCCCCACAATCCAGACACTGTTCATATGACAAAGTCTGCCTTCTTTAATGGTCCCCAAATAATTATAAATTTTGATGAAAGGATTTTCTGAATCATCCAATTTGCACAAAACATACAATATTTTAATTCACATATTTAGAACACATTTCAAGCTCACAAAGAGTTTCCAGATAACCCAATTTCTTTATGTACAGCAATCTCAAAAGAAAAATGTGAGTTTGTTCCTTGTTTTTGATCATATTTTGTAGCAGTAATGTCTATAACCAAAATACTTCTGTGGTCTTAATAGATGCAAAATGCCTCTTTATAAAGTTTAGCATGTAAAAAGGCGAATTGCCTGGGGCAATCTAAATTCAAACAGTTTTTGCCTGGACAGACAACTGAGTAGAATGGATCTGTAGCCCCAAATGATCTTCTCTGCAAATGTTGAAGGTGAAGATCAGCTGAAATTCACCAGCACTCCAAACACTGGCAAAGATTTGCTATTATTCAGCATTAGCATTTGACGCCTGAACATTTTACAGTTAGGGTTATTATTTGACAGCATCTGAAAACTGGCATGCAATATCTGACAGTGACTGACATAAAACAGTCAACATTTGACAGTATCTGACAGCTGACATGCAATAACAATCAATATTTGACAGTATCTGACAGATTATTTATTTATTTAAATTTATGCCCTGCCTTTCTGCACTGGGTGCACAAGATGACTAACAAAAATAGCATGCAAATGTAATATTTTTTTAAAAAGTAATTGGGGGGGGCAGAGGATCTCACTAGCAGTGACTCATTAATGTTACATGCAGTTTTTGCACTCAGTACAAATGAGGCACTCTATTGTAAAAAGTTGAATAATTCAAAAATCAAAATGAAAAGCAATAATAAATAAAATCAAGAGCAGATTAAAAACAGCAGTCAAGAAGAAAGCACCAGCAGAAAATCACCTTGGCAAGCTACAGGCCTGTCTAAACAAGAAGGCCTTCACTAGGCAAAGGAAAGTCAAGAGAGAGAGTGGGAATAAAAGGGCCTCCCTGGGAAGGAAGTTCCAAATCATTGGCACAGCCCTTTCCCTACCAAATGTGCTTTCGATGTTGGCAGGACGTAATGAGGGCGACTTCCACAGATCTCAAAACTTGGTCAGGTTTGTATCGGAGAAGGCTGTCCCTCAGATAACCTGGTCCCATCATAGACATGTTCAGGGGCATTACTAGGCTTGAACCTTGAATATATTTCACAGGGCCACGAATGTATTCCTCAAAGCCCTGAGTGTCCTTTAGCAGCAAGGTTTGGTTTCTCAGCTTAACTGCCCGGGGGGGGGGGGTGATTTTCAAGTGGGATTGCAGATTAACCCCCTACTCCCTAGATGCTGCATTATCCCCCCCCCAAAAAAACCCCTTCTCTTGCATGGGAATTAAGGTAATGGTGGGGAGGAGCCCTTTTCCACTGGTTTCAGAGGATCTCGGGCAAGGTGCAAATTAACTAAAGATTTATTTTATTTGAAATTATTTGGATGATAAATTAATTGGCTGGCTTTGTCTCCTATAACATTTAAATCAATCCATGTAACTTAAATTTGCATATATAAGTATAAGCACATGCAGAATTTATGCAGGTTTGTGTCCTAGCAGCCTTGGCCTCAAATCTTTGAAGTTCCTAGGAACATTCCTGGCCATGTGGTCCATGAGGAACAAAAAAATCCCCAAATCACACTAGGGCAATATGTTTATTAGAACTAACTAAAAGATCACAAAATAGTGAGCAAGCTTTTAAAGTCTCCAGAACTCTTCTTCAGTCTAAATATTAAACAAATTAGGATGGGCTAGGGAGAGAGATAAAATTGGTCATGCAAGTTGGAGCCCAAACATCTCAAGGCTGTATTAGCCTTTATAATATATTAGTAAATATTCTAGTAACTTCAACAATCCATGGCAAATTTCAAACACTGATATCAAATTTCAGTTCTGAAGTTCAAATCTCAAATTTTGTGTGAGTTTTTCACCAAATGTTAAAATTTCCAGAGATTTGTGAATATTCACTTCAGCTGCTATTCACCCCTTTGGGAGGCAGGGGTGTATGTTCCCCACATGCAGGCAGCCAGGGACAGCCCCCTCACCATTCACAGTATAGAAACATGCAGCCACCACTTAGCCCAGTTTTCAGTACACAGTCCCATCATTGGTCGGGGGGAGGATCTCACTAGCAGTGACTCATTAATGTTACATGCAGTTTTTGCACTCAGTACAAATGAGGCGTTCTATTTTGACTAACGTGCATACTAATCAAATTATGCTAGTTCAAATAAGAAAGTTTCCAAATATATAGTATTCTTGTCTTTTATATTAAATGAATGCATCAGATTAGTTACTTTCGAACTGTAGCTTAAGTAGAATACTGTTTGATCACTAATAAAATATGATAACCACCCCACTCCTGAGATTAGCCCAAGCAACCACTGGCTGCTTGGGGGTGAGTTATTTTGTTGAAATAGTACTCGTGGGATTAACAGTGATTATATCCTCTGGGAAATCATAGTGCTTTCTAAATCCATTTTGACTTTTCTTCAGAAGAACTTGTGAGAGAACAAGTAGTGCGGTATATAGAATGATTTCCCATGGTCTTTGAGAAGCAATTCATCTAATTGAGTTACATTTACATAACTCCAATGCCTTTTTTCTCAGATGGGTTCCCTCCCCCCAATCCATCTGTCATATTTCATTCTTTAGAACAGAAATCACAACATGCCTCAGAAAGTTTAATGACTGAAACTATGAGCTGCGCTTTTATGTACAATAGGCACAGCCAATGGTGCAAACATTAGAAGGGCACCTTGGGGACTCCGCAGTGTGTGAACCAGGAACCTCTCAGTCTGCAGTCGAGACCTACCCAAGTAGGCTACATATGGACTGCGCTTAGACCTGAGAGTCCTCACAGAATGGAACAGGGCTGCATTGCCCACAGTAGCATGTGCGACTGGCAGACAGCATGAAGCCTCTGGATTTGAACAAGGCACCTGCCCTTCAGCCACTGCCTGGTGGACAGCAGTGGCTTCTGCAGGCTGCTGAACGTCAGGCTACAGCTGAAGACTTCTCCATACCTTTCAGCCTGTGCAGCTTCGGAGTTTTTCTTTGCACACTATGTTTCCTGATTAACAATAGTGGTGCAATGGAACCAGCACTTGCAGGGACTCCGCATGGGCGTTTTCTGATGAGCAGGGGCGATGAGGTCATCTGTCACCCCCCTACAAGTTCTCTCTGAGCTTAGCTGTAATAATCACAGTTGCTGGGGGTAGGGGATGAATTTTCCCATGAATATATAGTCGAGTGCTATCCCTGATGTAATGCTAGCGTTTAGGGGTGGCTTGGTCTTGAATGGGCAACTAAGACCTGTTAGCTTTACAAATGACATGCTTTTGGATGAGACGAAAACTGCCAGGACTGGTTTGTTGATACGGAGCCACAGAGCCACTGGAATTTCTGGACTCTCCATGGGGGCCTGGCTATAGGGCTGTCAAGATGAGTGCCTGCATTTTAAAATGCACCACTACACCACTGCTTACAAAGCACTCATTTCACTGGATGTTGGGTGGCTTCCTACAGACTGAAGTGGGGTTTATCTCCACCCCCCACCTCCTTAAGTCAAATCAAAGATTTATTATGGTCATAGATTAATGCAATGGATTTCTCTCAGCATTTACCCAATATCATTCTCACTACATTTACTTTTTGTTATTGTTGTTTGTTTGCTGCAAAAAACTTAATCTGATATCTTTTCTTTACAAATTAAAACATCCAACTAGCTCATTCAAAGGTTTTTTTTACATATGACATGAATTTCTATCTGATATCCATGTAAAAATGGACCATATAGTAAGACATGTGTATCAG
This sequence comes from Heloderma suspectum, assembly GCF_057233095.1. Classification (NCBI taxonomy): domain Eukaryota; kingdom Metazoa; phylum Chordata; class Lepidosauria; order Squamata; family Helodermatidae; genus Heloderma; species Heloderma suspectum. The sequence goes on from NC_139461.1 coordinate 138,580,411, forward strand.
ACTCAGACTCTCCAATCCCACAAGGACATAAATGTGCAGTAAAATAAATAGCTCGAAATCTTCCTTATAGAAGTAGACAGGGTCACATGCTGAACCTAGGTAGCTAATGTTAGAGCACACCTATATTTAGGAAGATTTACACTTCAATCCCATAATCGGGATTCACATGCACAAATTTATGGGGAACAAGTTTTATTTGCTTGAGACTGCTTATTTTGGAGGTCTGGTCCCTAATTCTCTGAGACAGTAATTTTTTAGCCTGATTAGCCCCCACCATTATCAAAACCACAGGGGGAAAACCCAGTGCCTGGATCTTTTTTCAAAGCAGTTCCATCCAAGCAGAAACATATGCATCATTATGTCATTGACCAAAAAAAGCCCTGCAACTTCAGAGCAGTATAACCAAACCTACTGGTTGGAGGCACTGAGCCAGGGTCTAGATCTTAGTGGTCGGAATCCAACCTCTAAATAAAGAGCTGTGGATCCAACACATTTAGGAAGACCAAAATCAGACAAGTGGCCCAACACCTTCAATCCAGGTTGAAGCTCCAACCTTGGCCTTCACATTTTGTTTTTCAGTGCCGTGGGTACAGGGGAACTGCTTTTATTATAATAGAAGTGGACAATTGCAGGAGCTGAGTTCCTTGCCCTATTAAGTAATAGGCCTTAGTCCTTTCACTCTGTAAGTACGGTAAAGAGAGGATTTAAGCAGATCATCAAATACTTACAGCTTGGGATCTGCTCAATCTGATTACTATTGATTGCCCATCTAAACATTCTCCGATGTTTAGAGAAAATCATAATCTTAGTTTTGCCATAATGAATCAATAATTGATTCTTAACACAGTAAACAGCAAACGTATCCAAATGGGCCCCTGCTTTGTCTGAGCCAGCAGAACAGCATCATCTGCATAAAGTAACAGAACAATCTTCAAGAAGGCTGGCTTTGGTGGATGTGAATCCATGGGGACCAAAGTACTAGCAATATAATCTTTTAAAAGGATAAACAAACAAAAAAGGAGTGAATACATTGTTCACGTACTCCTCTTGTTGTTAAAATTGAGACAGAGAGGTGTCTTGCTTGATTAAAACATGCCGGCATAGCACCCTGATGATTGGCGGGCAATATGAAGCCCATGGATTGGCCCAGCATAAATGCTAGTAATCTGGCCTTTTGCCTTGGCCTGGTCAACAGAGGCATACCTTTCACCTGCTTTATCTCAGTCAGAATTCACATTTGTCAGCTTCCAAGTTGCGGCTCCAGCGCTAATGGACCCTGGACGGGAGAAGAGCAATCTCCCACACTGCTACAAGGTGGATTTGTCCCCCACCCCTTCAGGCAGAGGGAAGGTGCACTGGCTAGGACATTGCACCCCAGAGCAGGAAGTTCTAGCCAGTCAGGGAGCTGGTGACATGACTTAAAGGTGGCCTTGCCCTTTACGCAGCCTCCAAGCAGCCTCTTTATTCTTCATTGTGGTTCCTACCCAACCACCCTGGAGCAGCAGTGTGAAATTATCTAGTCGCCTGTCCTGGGGGCTGGCTGAGTAGAAGTTTGTGCATGTGTCTTGATTGGCTGTCCCTTTTTTGCCTTTTCTATACGGTTTGGCTTCCTGAGGTGGTTTGTTTCAGGTAGTTGGCTGCTTCTAATTTGGCCACGGATATGGCAGGGAGTGTGGGCAGTTAAGTAAATACACTACTTTGCTAAGCACCTTGAGGCACCTGGAAGGTGAAGGTTTGCTGGCCCATTCTACCTCTCCTTGCCAGCCAGCTGGAGAGGATGGAGGAGGGGAGCAGCCTTTGGGCACTTAGGCATCTAGTCCATCAAATGCTGACCAGTGGGAATAGGCTGCAGTGGCCAGGCACCCGCTCAGCCTGCCTTCCTGGTGGGCACATGATGAAAAGACCAGATTGGTTCAGGGTTGCTCTGGTGCTTAGAGCCAGGGTGGGATCTCTCAGGGGATATAATCTTGAGGCACACGTGAACCCAGTGGCATGGAGCACTTTTTAATCAGCTTAGGCTGATATACCAACGATGCCCTTATGTGGACAGAGATAGCCTAGCTACAGTTATTCATGCTCTGATAACCTCTCATCTGGATTACTGTAATGCGTTATACATGGGACTGCCTTTGAAAATGGTCTGGAAATGTCACCTGGTCCAAAACAGGGCAGCAAGATTGTTAACAGGGACTGGCCAATGAGATCATATTATGCCTGTAGTATTCCATATGCACTGGTTGCGGGTCCCTTTCCAGGCCTGATTCAAAGTGCTGGTATTAACATTCAAAGCCCTAAACGGCTTGGGACCAGGTTATCTGATGGATCACCTCCTCCCATATGTACCTGCCCAGACCCTAGGATCATCTTCAGGGCTCCAGGAGCCCCTGCCAAAAGAGGCAGGGCAGGTGGCTATCAGGAAAAAGGCATTTTCTGCTGTGGCAATCCCTACGTACATTGTACCCTTTCCGGTGCCAGGGGAAGACCTTTTTATTTTCCCAGGCATTTTTAGCATGTTAGCATTCCAGTTTTTTTTAGCTCTGCTGCCTTAAATCTGCTATTGCGTTTTAAATATCCACACCACTGCTAGGTTTCTCTCTGGTTGTATTTTTATTCTGTAGTTTTAATCTGTTATATTTTATATTGTATTTTCTGTTGTATCTTTGTGGTTTTAATTTTGTGAACTGCCCAGATAGGTTCGGCTATTGGGTGGTATAAAAATGAAATAAAAATGAATGCAATCAGAAGTTGAAGGGATGCTCATATATATCTGTAGGTGTATTATTCATTGCAGATATTGATGGTGATCAATAAAGTTGTGTGACCCTTCAACCCAAAGATTTGCCTCCTGTCTTCATCCCAGTTAGGGGGACAGCAAGCACACAAGGTTGAGCTGCTCAGGACTGCAATCCAATGGGACATGCTGCTTCTTAGCCTCCATTTAGTTCTATGGGATTCATGAAAGGTTCCCTTGCGAGGAAGCGAGTGGAGCTTGCCCAGAAATTATGCTTGGTGGATTGTACCCTGCATCTGTCTTATCACAATCTGCCATGAGCTTAACTGCCTTTGATCTTATCTAATAATAGATAAATGGCTAAAATAATCACCATTTAAATATATTAGGTTGTTTGACATAGGTACTACACACAAGGAAAATCAATAATGATTATACAATCAGGAGATACAATGTAAACAGCATACCACAAATGCCTTTGCGGGGTTAGATAACATCACAGATCTCCTAATGAAAGTCAATAGCTATTTGTTTTCAGGAGCAGCACTTGAACTTTGGGGGTTATTCGTTTTTACAACAACAAATCCAACTGTGGGCACAAGGTTTTAAAACAAATGAATATCAAAGAAAGCATGACATGCAGACTCAACAAACAAGTGTGTGGGAAAGGGCTTTGGTACCTTTCTGAAAAACAAAGAGGTGGATTGGTTTCACGGGAAAATTTGGTATGAAGCACAGCAGTTCACACACACACATGACATACCCTTTTCCCCCTTTAAAACCATTGCTGGACATGATCCAGCCAAAATTCAGCACTTTTAAGTCCCATCGATTTCAAAGGGGCAGATTTAAGTGTACATTTAATTGTCATGTGAAAATCAGTGGGGGCTTAACTTTGGCTGAATTGCGCTTTCTGCTATTTTTTTGCAATGGGAGTCCTCAAAGCTTTTATGCACTAGAAATATAGGGCTTGATTTACAACACCACTGCAGCGTACAACACTGGAGGCCCCAGGTAACCAATAGTCCTACCTGAGGCATAGACAAGTCAGTTCTACCATTAGGCCAAGTGAGGCAGCTGCCTCAGGCAGGTGATTTGGGGTGTCATGAAAGGGTTGCAATTGTTGTTTGTTTGTTTGTTTATTGTATTTTTATTGCCACAGAGAGGCACTGGTGGGATTTTCTGCTTCAGAAGCCAAAATAACTTGGCCAGCCTTGGGTACTATACAAATTGATTTGGGGCGGGGTGGGGTGCCTTATTTATTTATTATATTTTTAATCATAGAATCATAGAATAGTAGGGTTGGAAGGGGCCTATAAGATCATCGAGTCTAGTCCCCTGCTCTATGCAGGAATCCAAGTCAAAGCATCTGTGACAGATGGCTGTCCAGCCTCGTCTTGAATGCCTCCAGTGTGGGAGAGCCCACCACCTCCCTAGGTAATGGGTTCCATTGTCATATTGCTCTAACAGTCAGGACGTTTTTCCTGATGTTCAGCCGAAATTTGGCTTCCTGTAACTTGAGCCCATTATTCCATGTCCTGCACTCTGGGATGATCGAGAAGAGATCCTGGCCTTCCTCTCTGTGACAAACTTCCAAGTACTTTAAGAGTGCTATCTGTCCAATATTAGACATTCTCTGAGCAGATTACAAAATCCAAAAGAATAAAACCACAAAAACTAAAATAATACAAAACAAAACAACAAATAGCCCAGGACTAAATAAAAGATAGACAGCCATAAAATCCTTTAACACCCCCCCCCCCCAAATGCCTGAATGAAGAGAAAGGTCTTCTTTGCCTGGTGCTGAAAAGATAACAATGTAGGTGCCAGGCAAGCCTCCTTGGGGAGAGGCTTCCATAAGCGGGGTGCCACAACTGAGAAGTCCCTCTCTCTTGTAGCCACCCACCCGACTTATTTATTTATTTACAATATTTGTATACTGTTCCATATCTAGAACAGATTTCAGAGCGGTGAACACAAGAGATAAAACAGTAATAGGATAAAAAGATTAAAACACCAGGTTAAAATTATGCTATTTTAAAAAACTTCCTTTGGAGGAAGGCCTCCAAAGTGGACCTACAGTAAAGGGTCCAAGCAGGTCCATATGGGAGTCTTAGGATAGCTCTGGATCTAGGGACCTCACAGCCCTGATGTGCTGTTTTGTGTGTTTTTGGAGAGGCTGCTATGTCCAGGAGAAGCAAGTTTAACAGCTTCTAGTCGGGCTTATGGTTAAGCATATGTGCATATAAGAGTCCTGCTAGATCAGACCAAAGGCCCATCTCATCCAGCATTTTGTTTCCACAGTGCCCAACAAATGCCAACAGTTTATGCATGCCAATGTCCTGCATAAGCAGGACATGAGCACAACAGCACCCTCCTGTCCATGTTCTCCAGCAACTGGCATATAGAGTTATGCTGCCTCTGAACCTGGAGGCAGCATATATCCATTGTGACTAATAGCCACTGATAGCCTTCTTCTCCATGAATTTTCCTAATCCCCATTTAAAGCTGTCCAAGTTGGTGGCCAACACTACATCTTGGGGCAGCGAATTCCATAATTTAATTAAGTTTTTTGTGAAGAAGTCCTTCCTTTCATTGGCCCCGAATCTCTCACTACTCCCTTTCATTTGATGACCTAATAGTGTGGAGTGTCCACCTGGTACATTTCATGAGGCATGCGCTGGGAAAAGGAGCACATGCCTTCTCTACCACCATACAAAAAAACCCACTGACCTGGTGAGCACCTGAGTCCCATTTTACTGTTTTCAGTAGGACTTAATCTCAACTAAATTTTCCTGGATGTTGCCCAGTTTATTCCTCTCCAGAACAACAGCCAATGTCTGCTTTGGTCCTTTGAATGGCAACTCCATGAGGCACAGACCTACTTTTTTTCTTTGTATTTTGCTTATACTCCCCTGTATAAAGCCATGCACATTGATGGAGCTGTAGTAATAATTGCCTCTATAGACCCCAAATGGGGGATCTTTCAGAATATCTGGAATTGTAAACATATCCCCATTAAGACATATAAAACCTCTACCATGCTCAGCAGTGGTCCAGCTAGGTAATTTTAGACTCTGGACCTAATTGTGTTACGGGGGCCTCCTTTAAATGGCCTCATGTATGATTTCAGTTGTGAAGGACAGAACTAACATTTCTCTTCTCCACCCTGCCCTTCCATGCTTTAAAATTGTTTCTACACACCTGATGTGTTAGAACTACAGCTGTGCGCAAATGGCCTATCGAACTTCTCCACCTTCCTTTGGGCAGAGAAATTTGGGAGAGAATTTCACCGAATTTCTCCAGGGGGAGGAAAAATTCTCAACAGTTTCTCCCAGGCAGGGCTCCCCATTGACAGGGCTTGTAGCACAGCTTCTTTCTATTTTTGGTAAGGGTTTCGGGGGGGGGGGTTGTGCTGCAGCAGCAGCTGTATTGGCAGGCTGGCCCCCAATTTGCATCCACCACAATGCAGGTGTGAGGGGGGTGGCATGCTGCCTCTAGCTCCAGAGATGAGGCGGAGTTCATGCTCTGCCAAAATCTGTCCTCCAATTTCCTGAGTTTTCTCCCCCCATGAAAGGGGCTTCCATTGTTCTGTCTCATTCAGGTTGTTTTATAATGTATGTTTGTGGTGTTTTTGAGCTTACCTAATCAAGCTGGCCTCCCAGGCTGCCTGCATGTCCTGATCTGAAAAAGCCCCATGGGAGGAATTACCACATGATGCCTTAAACTGGGCTTGAATTGAAGTGTGGGAAGCTGAGGAGGCTACAGGCAGCCAGAGAGATGATTGTCCAATGAAAAACAGGACACTTGTGCACACTCATCGGCCACCTCATAAGTAAGGTAAGCCCAAGAAACCCAAACCCAGCCCATGAGAATTTCTTCACCATTGCATTTCTTTTTGAAAGCAATTTCCTTTCTATCAATTTGAATGAGAATGGTCGGAAAAAATGTGGGAGAAATTTTCGGTGCAGCACTAATTAAAACAAGAACAAAACTGTTTGCCAACCATGATTTTAAAAGATTACTCTGAGCAGGTGCAGTTTTCCATTTTAAACCCATTTCACCATCATGACTGCAGGAATAAAATGGAGTTGCTTCTACTGCCCTGATGTCCTCGTGGCCTGCCATTCTTTGGGTTGTCATTCGGGTCCGCCTTGGGCTGTGATGCACTTAGCTGCACCACTTATGCTCAGTGGCCCCACCTCTGCTTACATGGCTCTGCTCATTTCCCATGGCTGCCTCTTCTCTTCTGTATCACACCACCTTCCTGAATTCATGTGTGGTGCTTCCTCTCTTCCTTCAGCCCCCTCCTCAAACATCAGCCTTTCCGTGAAGCCTTTGGGCTAATTCCTTAATCCTCATCCCACCTGTAACAAAGCCTAAGCACATGTCACTGCATTTTTTCATATTCATTCATCTCTTGCTCCCCTTGAATCTCACTCCCCTTTCTCTGTTGTCTTCCACACTGTCATTTTTTTAAAAGAATGTAAGCTCCTCGCAGTCAGGAATCTTCCTTCCTTCCTTCGTTCCCCTCCTCCCTTTTTTCTTATACAACACTGCAAAGCCCCACACACATTGATGGTGCTGCATGCATAAGTATATATCTGGGGTGGCGGGGTGGATGGGGGAGGAATCTTTTAAAATTACCATACCTCTAATTCTAGGAGCCACCCAACTCTCAATCCATGACAACACTGAAAGGGGAAAATTTAGTGATTTTTTTTAGAAGTTTGTAATTATAATCCATCCTGTTTCCTTAATAAAATTATGGTCTTTTGAAGGCACGCAACCCACCCTATATACTCTTTATCTCTCAGCCTCTCCAACATGGCTGTCAAATTTACTGTTTACATTTTTCTTTGTAATCACACTATTATGCACTTCATCACCTTCCCCACCCCCATCATTCCACCTAATGGTTTTAAAGGGAAAGGAAATTACTTGTCTTTGCTGCCAGCACTTGACACTTTTATGGGTCATTTGTAATGAAGCCATTCTTTGCTTTTAATGGAGACCTTGATTTGGATTGGTGTGAATAATTGTCAAAAGGTGATTAATTAAATAATCACCGCTGCCGCCGCCCTGTAAAATGGATCAACATATTACATTACACTGATCCAAAAGTTAGTTTATTTCTGCCCTAGACTTCGAATTCTATGCATTTAAACAAGCCTTAAACCCAGCTGTATAATTTACTACACATTACTTATACACTGCGCATGGCCAGAGAAAGTGTTTTACACTTTTTTTTAGAGCTCTGTAAAGTACGCTGTCATGGTGTTTAATAAGAGAATGGCAACTACTTGTGAGTATATATATGTGTGTGTGTGTGTGTATTTAAAAAAACCATTAAGTCGAGTAATTTGAAAAATTAAACAAAATTCCCTTTGATTTAATTTCAGGAAATGTCTGTATGTTTTAGAAACATGATGCTTTAGCTGCTGAAAAACATTTATTATTTGTGGAAAACAATTCCTAAATGTTTAGTTATGTGGTTTAAGAGATCCAGATGAAAGAGAGTTAAGAGGTTAGTCAGACATGAGAGAAATTAATAATTGCTAAAGAATTATCAAGTGGTGTTCTTGAATTCAGGGAATGCTCCAGAGAGGCACAGAGACTGCTTTGATCCCCCCCCCAAATTAAACACAGACACATATGCCCCCCAATATGAAAGCACCATTGCCTCCGTTGTATTGACCTCAAGTTGCTAGAAAAGGTTTAAATCCAGAGTAAATAAATGTACAGTTTATGTACAAAAGCAGTGGTTTTCTTTCTCTCTGACAGGAAAATATTTGAGGCTGGGCAGACTGGTAATACTGCTAATTTAAATTTACACAATACTGAGGGTGCCTCTGCAGCGGACTTTTTTCTTTCCTCTTTTGAGGAGGAGGGCTTGGCACATTCCTTCTCCCTTCAAACCCCATGCCAGTAACAGCAGGCTGCACAGCCCGGGCTGTCAGAAAGTGCCATCTGCACTCCAGTGGCACAGTTAGCACAGGAGTGAGGTAGGTGCACGAAACCCCTCGCACACCTTCATTTCGGAACATGGGAAGCGGCCTCATATCAAGTCAGTCCATTGATCCATCTAGGTCAGTATTGTGTACAGCAACTGACAGCAACCCTCTAGGGTTTTTCTGACCATGCCCCCAGGCCTACCTAGAGATGCCAGAAACAGAACCTGGCAGGCCTTTTTGCATGGAAAGCCTGTGTTTTAGCACGAAGCCACAGTCCTTCCTCTGTTCACTAAAGAAAGCACTGGAGGCTGGTGGCTCCGATGTCAGTGGGGCAGTGAATCTGCTCCAAGTTTCACTCAAAACTCTAAAGAAGGTTTCCAACCTTGGAGAGCTCCTTCGGAGTTCTGACTGCAACCTGGGGCGGATTCTCTGCCACACTGATTTTGGAGCCACCAGCCTCCATTGCTTTCTGCCCTTTTGACTTATAGCCTACTAAGGGCTAAACTAGAAGCTATGTTAAATATAGCACGCAGCTGATCTTCACCGTTGTTTAAAACTTGAAGTAAGCACATGGGGCATAGATATGGATCGGGAGCACTGCCGTGCATGAGTAGTTCTCAACCAGCCACTTCCCCCCCACAAAACTCTCCCCCCCCCCGTCTTTTTAAAAAAGACTCAATTGAGGACAATAGAGGTTTTATTTTACCTTTTTAAAGCCTCCATGGGGGTGGGGCGATTTAAGGGGAAATGGCTGAGTGGAAAGGTTTGAACCTTCCCTACCCAGACACAGTGTTCCCAATCCAGACTGGGAACAGATTGCTTACTTCAAGGTTGCAAAAAATGGTGAGGACCAGCTGCAGACTACATATTTTGTGTAACTTCTAGTTTAGCCCTAAGAGTCAAGCCCAGTGGACCCTCGAACGTAGATCTGTGGGACTTCAGGTAGGAATTCAATGTGCGCAGCACCATACAGCTGTGGTCAAAAGACGGAACTGCAGAGACAAACCAATCACACCTGCCAAGGTCTCCTTTTAATAACTCTTGCTCCCTTGTGCCATCTCTCCTCTCCCAGCCTGACATCGCCAAGGTGCCAGACTAGAGACACAGGTGTGCCTTACATACCAGCAGTAAACTGGTGCAAAACAATTTGCACTGGCCAGACAAAGTTAAGCATGTTGAAATCCTACTGATTTCAACGGAGATTTCATTCTCCAATGGGATTTAGAAGTGCTTCATTTTGGGTGAAATCATGCCTAATACATGTAATTTAGGATCTCATGTTGATTTCCCTGGCTTTATTTTTTAAAGCAAAGACAGAGGGAAGCTTTAAATGTATTTTGGTCCCCACCCCCACCCCGAATACACACACACACACATACACGCACACAGAGGGGGGGGGAACTTTAGACGGGTTTTTTGGCATAACATTTCTGCACTTGTTCTGTCTACAGAATACTTCAGTAGATTGACAAGAGGCCCCATTTCAGACAAACATTAAATAGCTCCAATGTGTTAAGCGATGATGACAGAAAAGGCATTACTTCACAGGGAAAAGTAGGTGTCTGCTGTACTCCAAAGGCAAACAGCTGTTTTGAACTGTGAAAACTATTTAAAGGTTTAGTGTACACCTTGGATTCCTGCTGTCTACATAAGTACAGAGACCTAAATCCACTGCATACTGGGACTAACTGATCAAAGCAGTAGTTAAATCTATCCATGGAAAATCTAAGTAGTCTTTGGAGGCGACTCTTTGAATGCAGATTAGCGATTTCATTGAAGTAGTCAATCAACTGTGGGGGTTTTTTTCTCTCTCTCTCTCTCCCCCCCCCCCCAGGCTGTTAAAATGTCATTGAATGAACAGAGTAGATTAAAAAAAAAAAGGGAAAGGAAAGGAAAAGATGAGCAAAAAATAATAATAATATTTCAACTTGAACAAACTTGCTATTTGTAAGACTGGATCACATGAATCTGCTTGAGACTCAAGATCATTTCAGAGGTAGCTACAGGAATGAATCCCGCGAAGGGACTAGGTTTAATCATCCAATCCCAGACTGTATTGATTTTGGAACTACTTGCAATGACTATATAAATAAGCCATTTCTTTGCAACTGTATCTGGAGTCGGTCATGAACCCAAAAACCTTCACAACCTGGTCCAAAGTGAATTATGCCCTGCAGAAATAAATTAATAAAACTAACACAGCCAGGCTTCTCGACCAACTTATTTTCACGTTTCAAGAGCTTAAAAATATAAAATCAATAATCATTTAGTCATAAGGGTAAATGAAGCGACAGAACATCAAAGTATACCCTTTAGCCATTCAAGTCATTCTTGGTAATTTATCTCATCAAAAGGCAGGGGTAATAATCCTTTCCACTCTGAGACAAGCCGCCACACAGCTGCTGTATTATCCTAGAGTAAACAAGTTTGGAGAAAATATTAAAAATCGATATCTGTTTCCTTCTATCAGGCCAGATGGCATCCATCATAAATCTGGTTTTTTAAAGAGTTCTTTAGCTTGAGCAGCCAGACTGTGAAAGACAACTGAATTAACGATAGAAAACTCAGCTCCATTTAATGGGAATTGACAGCTGGATTTCCTTACACTTGCAATTTGGAGGCAATGGGACAATTTTCTGAAAATTAAACAGACATGCAAAAAACAATCTGTTACGTTCACAGAGCACGAGCTCAGGAGGTGCAGCAAGACTTGGGGGACTCCAACCAGCAACAGCAGCTTTGCAGAATTCATGAGAGCACGTGCAGAAAGTGAGCGCTTATTTGTGACTGGTTATGTCTCATTGCATTTCCAAAAAGCACTGGACAATGTCTGGTGTGTTTTTCTTCCCAATGCCCACCATATAGACGGGGAATTAAGGCCTGGTCTATGTAAATTTCAAAGGAGGTGATAAAAATTGTTGCTGGGTTGAGCCACATCAGACTGCAGGTGGTAGCAGGGGTCGCATGCGCAAACATTCCCACACACCCCAAAACGACTACATATAGCACACTGGTATGTCAGGGAGAAAGCCCTAACATCCAAGGAGCATTGGAAATCTCTCTAGGTAGATATCTGTGTGTGTGTGTGTGTGTGTGTGTGTGTGTAAAACAGGGGCACTGAACCTCTTACGGCTCGAGAGCTGAACTCCAATTCAGAGAAGCTCTCGGGGGCTGCATTCCAGGGGTTGGCGAGCCTGAAGGGAAAAGCGGTAGGGCCAAAAATTAAAAAAAAATGCCAGCATATTTGAGCTTAAGTTTTTACTGCCAGGAATTAAGGCTTAGGAGAGTCATTTCAGCCTATTAGAATACGGAGGGTCAGTGGGTGGGAACCATGTAAAAGTGGGGAAACTAGCAAATAGTCTGCTGCTGGGGGAAAGGGGGTGGGGTGGGGCCATATGGAGAACCCTAGGTGGCCAGACTGGGATCTCAGGAGGGCTGGATTTGGCCCACAGGCCTAAGGTTCAACATCCCTGGTATATAAACACACACACACACACACACACACACACACACTCATTATGGCAATCCCTCCTGCCTGAAGGCTGAAGTGGTCCAGTCCAGAGACAGTTTTATCACCTCAGACTCCTACTTTTCATTGAACCATTGAGCCTCTTTCATATCACAAACTGCCTTTGCCCTCAGGCTGAAAATCAGGTGGCCTTGTAGAAGGAGGTGGTTGTGCTGCTGTTTGAGGAAAAAATACACCTAAAACTCTCTTGGGGTGATTTTATTTATTTTTAATACATTAATATACCAGCCTTCAGTGATTCACAAAGAAATGTGGAATGTACGGCTTATGGAACTACTTTCACGGTTCTTTGGCTCCTGGCCTTGATTTCTCCCCAGTGGCAGCTGCTGAAGGTTCAAACAGATTCCACTGAACAGATCTGGAGGCTGGTGGCTTCAATGTCAGTGAGTCAGAGAATCCTCTCCGGGTTTCAGTCAGAAGCAGCCAGAACTCTAATGGAGCTATGCAAGGTACTTCTGCACCTTGGAGAGCTCCTTTAGAATTCTAACTGTTTCTGACAGAAACCTGGAGCGGATTCCCTGCCTCACTGATATCGGAGCCACCAGCCTCCACTGGTTTGAGGTAGTGTGAGGTAGCTATGAAAGCTCTGTCTGTGGTTTTGTAACTGTGGCGGTCCATTCAGGAGCTGAAGAAGAAAGAGGTCCACAAGCTGCAATAATGCAGAAAAGAAAAACATTACAAGGGGGAAATATCCCAGGGTGCAGAAGAACCAGATATTAAAATCTGTAAGGGCTAAACTGGTTGTTCTCCCATACCCACATCCAAGTAATCACTTAATGTGTGGTTTGAGAAAGTGACTTGTCCAAGGCCACAGGCAGGGTGTGCAGCAGAGAGGGGCAGTGCACAGTCTGCAGGGTCCTCCGCCCCAAAGGGCCAAAATCATCAGTTCCCCACTGAAATTTGCCCACAGAGTACTACAGTGGTTAAATTCAGCTTGTTTCCAAGCAAAATTTAACCCTTTTGGTGCTCCATAGTGGCTACGGAGCACCAAAAGGGCCAACTTTAGCTTGCAAACAAATTTAGCTTGCCCTAACAAGATTGGACTGGATGAAGCGATTGTACATGCATGGAGCTCTATAGATTTTTGCTAGTTATTACGGAGCACAGAATATATTAGGTTAAGGCCCGCTTTTATAGGTCAAATGGACAGAGACTAAAAAGATCCCAGGATTGCAGTGCTACCATAAAAAAGGCCCTGCTCCCATGCATCCACCAATTTCACATCTGATGAAAAAGGACAAGGAAGAAAGCCTTCCAGACAGGCTTAAAAGCAAGAGGTGGCATGGGGGATTCCTTTGGGGGGAGGCACTTGCCATAGGATCGCAACCAGCTAGCATTTTACTGGTGCAGCTAGTAAAACTGACCTGGTTCATACGTTATCAGGGTCCTTTATGCGATGGAGAAGTGGGATAATACCCCTGGCCTCTATCATGCAGATGGCATGACCTATGAGCTGGGACCTCCACACTGGATGCCCAGTCATTTGTGTGATTTCTCTTCCTGAAAAGGAGGCAGGACATCATGCGAATGGAGCCTTCTCGTGACCAGGTGCCTTATACATTTCATCAACTGTAGGGGAAAGGGGAAGGGGTTGCACAGCTCCTTCACCAAAAGGAGGTCTGAGATGAAGTATAAACTGGGGCATAGTTTGCTCAGGTGACCTGAACAGGGGTCTGAAAAACCATATTGTATCACCCTAAGAGCTTCAGGTATAGAGTGACTCATCAATTGAAATAAGTAGTAATAGTAATAATCATAATCATATACCCTGCCCATATTCTTCCAGGTTTTCCCTGGCTCTGCCATATTCTGTCCAACTCTGCCTGCCCTTGCTTTGTTCTCTGGCCCTGCCCGTGTTTTCAAAATCAAAAGTTGGCAACCCTCTCTCCCTATGACACTTTGGATGCAAGCCATGGTCAAACCAATCCTTTGAATTGTGCTGGCTTCATAAAAATTGTCTTCGCTGTGCACTGGTTCCTTGAACTCTTGGCTTTTACAATATCTCCTCATCCATCTGAACTAACTTTGTGTTGGACGATTCCTTCACCTTGTCATTCCCAGCACTCGCATCATGGTGGGATTGGCATCAAGTCTCTTTTCTCTGTGCAGACAATCCATGGAGTGGGGAGGAATGTTTCAAATCTCCCTGGCATGTGCATTTGTATCCATGTGTCAAAGATTCATTTGCCAGATTGTATAGACCTGGGACAGTGAGTATGCCATTAATTAAGACTAGCATATGCTGTACATGCATTTATATATTATTCCCGTTCTGTGGATTTCCCCCATGGCAAAGAGAGTTTGGACAACCATAGGTAGAGAATAACATCTCGAGTTCTGCCTACTGCTGTTAATTCATCTGCACGCTGTGCTCCTTGCTCTTGGATCATGGGACACCTTTCTGGTGTGTCTCTTGTCTTCCCTTGCATTTCCATAGCATGGGGTCCCCCAACGTTCCACCATCAGAAGCACTTGCATCAAGGCTGTGGTGGCAAGGCCCTCCTAAACACTTGTGACCCCAAACAAGGGCTCCACTCATGCTTAGGCCACCCTGCTAAGATCCCATCCTGCAGTGGTTAGCACATGGGTAACAGAACAACATGGTTGACACCAGCTAGAAGAGAGGGCAGGGCAGTGAATGGATGGGAAGGACGAAGTGTCTCAACTCCACTGACAAAGTGTCAGCACACAAATGAGTTAAGCCCCTGTGCAAGGAGAGGGTGGTGTTACTTACTTATTTACGTATTAAATTACCTCAGGTAATCATTTAAAACTCATAAATTATCAGCTGAAGCCAAGACAAGGGCACAGCAAAGGGGGCTAAATCCCAGAAGGGTAACCCTTTACAAACTTACAGTTGGGAGCTAAATCTCAGGGGGGAAATCCAGCAGGAACCTACAGTTCTTGCAGCCTTGCTCTAACAGATTCTCAAGTGGTTGAAGAGAGCATCAACCACATATGTAAACTAAACCCTAGTTTAGAAAGGGGCAATAAAAGCAGTACATAGCTCTATATTGACAAGAGCCACTGTGCAGACCTAGCTAGTGGAAAAGTCTGCTTATAAACAAAAAAAGTTTAGGCTAATTCCAGTTTGGGCTCAGTGTAGGCTCAGGTTTTAGGCCTTATAGAGGAGCTCATAAACTAAAGCTCAGAAATGGACTCATCCCAAGTTTGAGAGTTCACTTTATCACTCAGATTTAGGGATGTATGAAAGTGACTTACCTTTCACGGATTATGTTGATGGTGGGGGGGGGAGGCGTTCTGTCCCTCCCCCCGGAATCCTCAATGGGGAGGGGAGGCGATCCGTTCCTTCCCCCCCGGAATCCTCGTTGGCCGGCTGTGCTCTGCAGCAGCTCCGTGGAGCAGCCGGCCAGGCCCAGCCCAGCCCAGAGCCGTCCGCAGCCGGATTTCCGGCTGCGGAGGGCTCTAGGAAAACAAACAAACAAACCCGTGTACGCAAATGGCGGCGGCTACGGCCTCCGCCATTTGCGTTCCTTATTTTTGGCCGTCTGAATCTACGTAAATATTTATGTAGACTATGACAGCGAAAATAAAGGGGAACGCAAATACCATAGCGGGCGCTATTTGCATCCCTTTTTGATTCACCGTTTTAGCCTACGTAAATCTTTACGTAGGCTAAAACGGCGAATCAAAAAGGGATGCAAATAGCGCCCGCTATGCTGTTTGCGTTCCCCTTTATATTTTCGCCGTTATAGTCTACGTAAATATTTACGTAGATTCAGACGGCCAAAAATAAGGAACGCAAATGGCGGAGGCCGTAGCCGCCGCCATTTGCGTACACGGGTTTGTTTGTTTGTTTTCCTAGAGCCCATTTGCATACGCATTTTTTTTTAAAACCCATCCATGATAGGCTACGTAAATCTTTACGTAGCCTATCACGTCATATGTTTTTTTTACAAGACAAATGGCGGCGGCAGCCGGTCGGAAGACCAGCCACCGCAGCCGCCGCAACCGGAGCCGCCACCACCCGGAAGATCCGCCCCAGGTAAGTCTCGTCCCGGGGGGGATCCGCGGGGTGGCAGGGGGGTGGCAGGCCGTTCCGCCACAGATTTCGGGGGGCCAAATGTACTGGCATTCGGCCTCACCAAGATCCGTGGCGGAATTCTCTGACATCCCTACTAAGATTTTAAAAACACTCAAAAAGGACTCAGCCCTTGCAAACCACATTACTTCCTAAATCAGATATCCAGTGTTAGCCCCTCAGACCCTTGCATCCCCCAGGGGAGCCTGAACCACATCCCTTCCGAAATGATCCACCCTTTGTGTGTTGTTCTGTCCAATGACCCATTGACTATTGTCCTCTCCCCTAAACATAAAATCTCTACTCTCAGGGGGCTCAATTGACCTACATTCCCACTCACTGGTACCTAGTGCAGACCAGTAGTTCAGCCACAGCCTCCCTTTCTTCTCAAACGAGGCCCTCTGATTAGACTGGCTGCAGCAGCAGTTGGGCCAAGCCAGCTAGAGCCATATAAGAAGGCAGGTGATGAACCCCACTGAGAAAGCATCAGCACACAAGCGAGTTAAGCACCTGTGAGAGTTTAACATCAGGGCGAGGACACCAGGGCAATTAACGCTTCCTCACCTTCTCCTAGTAAGTATCTATAAATAAATAACTATAAAAAAGTTCTCCACCTTCTCCTAGTAAATAAATTAGTTTTCCAGGTAAGCAAACCCAACATTAGCAATAAAAGCAGTTATTAAGATAGAAAGCCAGCAGGAGTTGGGGGGCTATCCAGTGTATTGCACTAAGTAACACATGCATGACTATCTGCCAGCTGGGCAGAAGTCATGGGTGTGCGCTCGGTGTAATGAACTCCTAGCTGTCAGGGAACAAACCTTGAAGCCAAGGTGACCTGGAGAACCTAAGAGAGGCAGAGAGGTTGGTGGATGAGATCTTTGGGGACCTACTAGCAGTGTCCCAATCCCTGGGTGACAGTCCCTCTGCTGTCACAGAGAATGGGTGTCTCAGGGAAGGAGGGCATCATTCTGAGGAAGTGGGAAATGATCCCTTAGAAGAGCCCCTTTCCTTGGAAGAGAAGCAAATATCCTCTTGTGCCGAGGATGTACCTCCAGGGGGAGGGGGGGTTGTGGTAGTGGGACATTCAGTCATTAGACACACAGACAGCTGGGTTTGTGATGGGACATGTAGACTGCATTGTAAATTGCCTGCCTAGTGCAAAGGTTGCAGATACCACGCACCGTCTACATAGCTTTGTAGGTAGTGCTGGGGTGGAATCAGTAGTTGTGGTCCATCATCCATGCTGGTACCAATGACATGGGGAAATGTAGTCATGAGGTCCTGGAAGAGGTGACAGAAGTGTACAAAAATATGCATGGTGTGGAGACAGTAGATAGGGAGACATTTTTCTCCCTCTCTCATAATACTAGCACCTGGGGCCATCCCATGAAGCTGACTGGTGGGAGATTCAGGACAGATAAAAGGAAGTGCTTCTTCACACAGCACATAAACTTCGGCATTTGCTACCACAACATGTAGTGATGGCCACCAATTTGGATGGCTTTAAAGGGAGATTGGACAAATTCCTGGAGGAGAAAGCGATCGATGGCTTCTAGTCCTGATGGCTATATGCTACCTCCAGTATCAGAGGCAGTATGCAGTACACCAGTTGCTGAGAAACATGGGCGGGAGGGTGCTGTCGCACTTGTGTCCTGCTTGTGGGTTTCCCATGGGCAGCTGGTTGCCACTATGTGGACAAAATGCTGGACTAGATGGCTGGCCCTTGGTCTGAGCAAGCAGGGCTCTTCTTGTGTTTTTATGGCTTTTGAGGCTCTGGTATTCAGTATGGAGCTATACATCACAAAGAACACAGGGCTACTGCTAAAAATAACAGGCCAGTACCAAATCCCAGCCCCCAATAACTTCTAGACTTCTAGTTCAACTTTCTCCATATCCTGAAGTCATTATGACGTGTGTCTCCACGTCCCGCCTCCAGATCGTTGGGTGCTGCTGACTGATAGTGGAAAGAAAGAATGAACAGGGCCAGTCACACTAAAACTAGATTGGGAGTTTTAAGATCCCTGTATTCCACTTGTAATATATGCAGGAAAGTATCCCTCCCTAGATATTTTCTAGACAATAATATCATCACTTCTTTTGACACATGCCCTTCCCCCTACAATCCTCCGCAAGCCAATACTCTCTAAATTCAGCCCATGTGTACAGCATAAACTGTGTGTACAGACAGCATTGCTGTACCTTTAAAATGGAAAATAAAAAATTTATATGAAATATCAGAAGAAAACAAGGCTTGCTATTTTTAAATTTTTTTAAACCCAACCATGTACATAGACCCTTTTGCTCCTTTGATAAGTGTCATAAAAAATTAACACGACTAATTTCTGCCTGCAGTGATTCTTTCATATTAGACATGTATTTACCCAAATTACCGGTTCTAAATTGAATTATATTCTTGCAACTCCAGCCACACAACACTTTCAATGTTTAATAGAAACACATCTATTTCTTGCTTACATTATGAAATCAAAACGTATATATAACATGACTTTAGATTAATTTGCTTCAGGGAAGTGGAGTATCAGTTCTCTATTTATTTATAGTAATGATAGGGAGTGCATAAATCAATATACAATCTAACCACTCTATTTAGCGCAGTGATGATGCATTAGGGCAGGGGTGGGTGACACATGGCTCATGGGTCGTATGTGCTCCCCTGGCCTTTTTACAGTCCCCACTGCGCCCCCCGTCGGAATTTGCTGTGGTAAAGAAGTGGCAATTTTGCTTGCAAATAAGGTGCTTTGAAATCATGTGCCCCCCTGGCCTTTTTTTTTTTTTTGCATGTGCCCCCTGCCCCCTTTTTTGCAGTCCCCACTGCAACCCCCCCCCCGAATTTGCCATGGCAAAGAAATGGCAAGTTTGCTTGAAAACAAGATGTTTCGAAAGCATGTCCCTTGTTTGGAAGCAGAACCACACTCCGGGAAGCGCAATTTGCGTCAAAGCAAAACACGCGCCCCTCACACACCTTGTTGTCAAAGAAAACCACCACTTTGGGCCCAGTTCCACACTCCAGCAAATTAAGCAGTGATGGTGGGCGGCAAGGATGCAGCCCCCAGTGGGTTCTGGCCTGTCTGGGGGAGGCAATGACCTGGTTCACAAAAGACAACATCCCAATGCAGCTTAATTTGTATGTGGGGGTTGTCACTTTGTTTTGGGGACCCAGCTTGCTGTGTCCTGCGAACCCAACGGCAGGGTTGTTTGGGGGTTACATAAATGGCACCCGTGAGCACCTGGTACAACACAAATGTCAGGAGCGCCCTAGCTGCCTCTTGCAGTCCCCTCCACTAGCCAACTCAGGACACAGATGACGAGGATTCTTTCCAAGACTTTATTCCTTTATGACTCTTTCAGATACTAATCACCAGCGACTAAGCAAGGAACAGCACTGGGGAAACATAGCAGAGTAGCCTAAGCTCCAGGTAAGGCATTTGGTCCCCGTTTGAAGGGGAACCACGGGAAGACCCTGAACTTATGGGCTAGGGAGAGATCCTCCCTCTTTCCCTTGGGTTCTCGGGACGTGACCGTTGTTTGCGCGCCAAACGAGTGCTACGCTACCTTTCCGCGCCCTCCATCTGTCGTCACTCCCTGAGTCTGCACCAAGCATCCAGCAAGCCCCCCTCCAGCGCTCTCTCACTGCCAGGGTCACTATCTCTCCCAGGAATGCTGGCAGGAGGAATCTCTGCCAGCTGCTGTGCCTGTGAGAGATGAGAGAGCTCCTCTCCCATGGATTGCTGTTCCTCCTCAGAATCAGAACTGCTCTGGGGCTCTATGGGCTCAGTTTCCACCCTGACAACAACAACCCCCACAGGGAAATTCAGCCATGGTGCGTTCTCGTGTCATGCAAACCAGGTCAATGTGATCCCTCAGTTCCCAGAAGTTGCCCTCCCCCTACAATACAGTGTAAACCAGTATGATAGTGGCTTGAGTGCTGGATCAGGAGTTGGGAGAACCAGGTTCTAGTCCCCACTCAGCCATGGAAGCTCACTGGATGACTTTGGGCCAGTCACAGAGAGGAGGGGGATAATATAAGCAACCTTGGAGTCCTTGCAAGAGGAAAAAAGGCGGGATATAAATGCAATAAATAAATAAATAAATAAATAAATAAATAAATAAATAAATGGATGGATGAGGCATTTTTTTAAAAAACAGGGCGCATTCAAACATGCAACCCGCACATGCATCCTGAAGTCGTACAGTCCAAGAATTGCTTCACCATGTGATTCTTCTGGCTTATAAACTGGTCCTCGGTCCATTAGGCCTTAGATGCTGACCACTACCAGTGAGGCACCTTTTCATGCCCAGATTAGATTCTGTCTCGCACTTCGTATGTTGCAGCAGGCTCTGCTCCTGGGTAGGAAGTTGTATTGCCTGGCATGCAAAGTGCAGTTCCTATAGGGCTCCATGTAAAGAAGCCTCCAAAGAGCCAGTGTGGTGTAGTGGTGAGAGTGCTGGACCGGGAGCCGGAAGATCTGGATTCTAGCCCCACTCTGCCATGGAAGCTCACTGGGTGACTTTGGGCCAGTCACAGACTCTCAGCCCACAGGGTGGTTGTTGTGAGGGTAAAATGGAGAGGAGGATGAGGATTATGTACACTGCCTTGGGGAAAAGGCAGGAAGAGGAAAAAAGGCGGGATATAAATGTAATAAATAAATAAATAATAAAAAGAAACATGTTATTTTCATAAATGACACAAATTGTTAATTGCATTTTTCACATCTGCAATTCATATGAAAAAAATGGCATTAGGTAGACTGCTAGATTGAAACATGGAGCATGATCCATGCTGTCCAGTGTATGAAGTCAATAGAGCTACACACGTAGGAGGGAATCCTCATAGGACACAACTGAAGAAAGCTGAGCTGAAATGGGGGGGGGGCAGTTTTTGTGAATATCCTGAGAAAAACAACTTCCCTTTCAGGTTATTTTTCATAAGGGGTAAGCATAAACAGAAGCAAAAGAAGCATTGCCTTCACTCTGAATTGGCTTTGAGACATCATCACATAGCCAAATCTGACTGATGATACCCACTAGGTCATGATACCATGTAAGAAACTTTATTTTCCAGCCAGTTCTGGGATTTCTTTGGGTTGCTCTGTAAAAGATTTTGATGAGGAGATCACCAGATGTTTATTTAAATTATGGTGTGGTGGTGGTAGCAAGATTTATAAGCACATCTTTAACACATGCATCGAAAGCAAAGGACTTTGAAAACTGTAACGTTTGGCTGGATCATGCCCTTAATAAACAGACAGTGTTGCATTCTATTTCTTGATTTTTAAATGCCTGATCATTCAAAGCCTTGCATGATAAAAGTTCCTCTGTTAGTGTGCTCAGAAACAGCTACCCCAAACCTTTTGAAGGAGATGCTCTGTATAAACAAAAGAAGCTTTTGGTTTTCACAGCAACAGTATTTTGTCAATGATGTAAGGCTTAATGTTATTAAGGAATAATTAAGGAGCTGAAGTGTGGTCTTTTATGCTTGCTAATCTTGGACACTGCTGTACACCCGATTGTTTGTTAAATGGCAACGTTTATTGATTTGGCAAATTCTGCCCCACGTTGTATATTTCCATTCAGTCAGTGTTTCTCTGTGTGGTTCAGCATTTTTAAATGTCAACAGCAAAGTATTATTGATCTGTAATTAAAAGTGCGGAGGAAAAATTAGCATAGTAGAAGTTTAAGGTCATTAGTACAAGTACTGTTAGACAATTATTTAGCTTGTTTTAACATTTATTTCCTTCCCAGGTATTGACACCAAGTACAGCTCCCGCTGAAACATTTTCATCTTGCTAAAAAGGCACATTTAGCAATTGTTCCTCATTGGCAATACAAGAGGATTTTGGTATTTGGCTTTCAAGCTGATGTGGCAGTTCTGAAAGGTAATCTCATGTGATGGATCATTCTGAAGTACAAGAAGGACTAGGTGGTTTGGAGTATACTGCAGCTGCCCCATGAACCACACTCATATAACTTGTAATAAGGAAGGTGCTATATTTCTATTATGAACCTAAATAACAAAACCATATACTGAACTTTTTCTAGTGCCGTATAGAACTGAAACAAATTCCCTTCCTCCTCTCTGAATTCTCTTTTGCAAATGTTGGTGTGAAATATTCTCCAGATATTTTTTGAATGACTGGATATTTGCCAGATATTTAATTATATGTATTTGACACATTTGAATGATGTTTGGTTTCAATATTTGATATCTGGTTTTACATTTGAGGCTATCAGATAGCTGACATGCAATGGCATTTAGTATTTGAATACAGTTCATTGATCCACAGTGGTATATCACAGTGGTTTTTAAACTCTCTGCCTTCAGGAAATACTTTTACACATTAACCTCTCTGCTGAGGATCTCCTCCACACTGTGGAGAATTTGAAGCTTATTCTAGGCTGCACCTCACCATTACATTATGGACCAAAACTGCCTTCTAACACACCCAACATTCTCCTGTGATTGCTGATCAAGTATGTTGTCTCTCAACATGCTTAGAATTGGGGTGAATGAATCTGACACTCATTATTTTTTTTTCTAGTTGAACACAACCGCCATATTTAGTGAATTTTAAAGTATGGAGTTTCCTCCCCAAAATTAACCCAATTTAGGGCCCTTGTCTTTGCCTTTCAGACCATCTGTCTTCTCCTTTGGTGGTGTCCACATTGTTGAAATTTTGATTGTAAGCTCCTCAGGCCAGGACTGTGTCTTTTCAGGATGACCTGGTGTCATGTATATCAAATGAAAATATTAACTACATGGTTACAACCTGTTTCTTCAGACAGCAAAGTAACTTTCTTTGCTTTTCTTTCCGCTTTTGAAGTTAAAAAACGAGGGCTGCAATGCAAGCCTACACTCCATCTTAAGACTGCTTCAAGCTGCAGATTTCTGGGTTTCAAAATCGTGCCCATTTTTCTCCTTTGCCCCCTTGCAAAACATCCAGCATGAAGAAGGCTTCTGAAGAATATGAAAGTTTGCTTACTACTTTGTGACATTTTAATTGGTCCTAACAAAGGCATTACTCTACTATGGCTTTTGTTTTGTTTTTTTCCTAATGAACCAACAAGGCAACCTTAATAATAATAATAATAATAATAATAATAATAATGATTATGATGCATATGATTTATTATGGATTCCCTGCCCCTCCACATTTTTTGGTGGCATTTCTTTTCTTTAAATGGCCACAGTTGTCAACACTACTTTTCTGCACTGATGTTAAACACACCGGTCACCTCTTTTGAACTGCAGCCTGTTGCTTTAGTTAGATTCATAAATACACAGGCACACACACATATACAAAAATGTCATCACAGGCCCTTCCCCTGTAACAGTAACCTTTACACAGACTTTCCAACTTGTCTGGTCTTCCTTGAAGGTCGATTGGGTTTTCAACTCTGTTATCTGCTAGGTGTTTGATGGAGTGGTCCAGATAACAGAGGAGAGAGCAAAGGAAAAAGGGTTTTTTGAAGATCAAAAGTGGCTGTTCATTTCGTTATCTGACCCTATCTGTAGTCATAGTAACAGGTTTCTTTTAACCTCTGCCATCAGATGATTTGTCTCTATCTGTTATGAATTCTACTTTGACTGAGTAGCTGGCGATAAAACACAAAGTGAGTACTGTGCATATGTCCCCCCCCTCTCCAGTTTCCTACTGCAATATTAAATACCGAGAGATAGAAGATTTTTGTCAATTTCCCTACTAGAGGATTTAAATATTACCTTCAGATCACTTAAACCGCACTGCTAATTTAACAAATAAGATCAGCCTTCCAAAGTGAAGATAAAGGAATTCAGATTGGACAGACTGTAAGAAATAACATGAGACTCCTAGAGTGGGTACCAATAGGACCTGCAGTTCTCATTCATTGCAGGAAGAATGAGAAAACCAAAGCTGGTTCACACCTGAATATTTAACACTTGATGACTGCAGGATCAAGCTACGACTTGCATGTATGAATAGCCATTACACCACAGAGAAAACTTCCATGTCACCTCAAACACAATGCCCTTTGACTGGGTTGGTTCACACATTCAACTGAGAATCATAAAAAATTCAAGTGATACACATGCAGGGTGAAGTAACCTACTTCAGGTGGCATTTGGGTGTGTGTGTGGGGGGGGGATAGATGAAGACAGACACTGGTGGCTGAATGGTGCACCAAGCGTTTTTAAAGTGTTGGCTCTAGCAGATGGGAGGCACCATTTGTACTCTATTTCAGGTAACCAAATGTCTTGGGCTAGCATTGTACACATGCATGTATGAACTACCCCTAGGCAATTAGGGCTTGAGTGGCTTCTACACAAGAACATACAGTAGCCTGTCAGGGTTCCCCTTAGGACCTCGACCCCCTGGACCCCCCCCCCCACTAAGCAACTCCTTAAGGATGTCTTGCCTCCTTAAGATCCCCACCTTCCTTTTTTCACCTTCCCCTTTCCAATAACATGGGGTTTAGGCTGTAGGCATTGGGTGACTGACACTCCAGTCACAGGGTTTAACCACAACTAGGGATGTCCAAGAATTTCGCCACGAATCTCGGGGAGGCCGAATGCCAGCGCATTCGGCCCCCCGAAATCAGTGGCGGAACGGTCTGCCTCCCTGCCCCCCCTGGGACGGGACTTACCTTGGGCGGGTCTTCCTGGCGGCAGCGGCTGCGGCGGCGGTTCGGCAGCAGCGGCTGCGGCGGCCGGTCTTCTAACAGGCTGCCGCCACCACCATTTCCAGTAAAAAACCAACCAAACAAAAAAAAGTGATAGGCTACGTAAAGATTTTTTAAAAACACCATGATAGGCTACGTAAATGTTTACGTAGCCTATCATGGCTGATTTAAAAGGAAAAAAAAAACGTGCGTACGCAAATGGCGGCGCCCATGGGCGCCGCCATTTGCATTCCTTATTTTGGCACGTCTTAGTCTACGTAAACATTTACGTAGACTAAGACGGCAAAAATAAAGGGAACGCAAATAGCGTAGATGCTATGCTATTTGCGTTCCCCTTATTTTCGCCGTCTTAGTCTACGTAAATGTTTACGTAGACTAAGATGTGCCAAAATAAGGAACGGAATTTTTTTTTTTCTTTTAAATCAGCCGTGATAGGCTACGTAAACATTTACGTAGCCTATCACGGCTGACTGCAGGGATGCAAACGGCGGCGGCTACGGCCGCTGCAATTTGTATCCCTGCTAGCCAGCGGCCGGATGTCCGGCCACTGGCAGAGCTGGCCGGCGGCTCCGCAGAATCCCTGCGGAGCGGAGCCGGCCGGCCAGAATTTCGGGGGGGGGGGGAGGGACGGAGCACCTCCCCCCACCATGAATGTCACCCTTCGAAAAGGTAAGTGACTTTCGTACATCCCTAACCACAACAGTTTACTGGTAAATTAAAGCAAGCAAATCACACTGAAAGATATTTACACAATAGAGCTGAATGATACAAAAGGCTTTAAGGGAAAATAAAAGTTGTGAAATGCAAGTTCCTTTACCCTAGTTGTACTTAGACCTCTCCAAGCTGCTTCTTCCTGCTCTTTCTTCAGGCTCTGGTCTTCCCAACTCTGCTCTTACTGGCGCTCTCTCTCTCTCTCTCTCTTTTTATCCCCCAAACCTGAAAGTACTATTTCAAACCAGGAGAAATGGAACTTAACTGGGGAAATGAAACTACTCCTCTCAGGGATACTCCCTCCCAACAAAAACTCCCAGGCCTCTAAGCCTGACCTTTTTTTCTCTTACCTCTGTAGGCCTCAAACCTTCACAAACCTCTACATACTTTGATGAGCAAGTGGTTTCTCAGTCAGGAAGACTTTGTACCCTTTCCTTCCTCCCTGTCTGAAAAGCTGTAGTATGATGGCCCATCTTCACTGTGTCAACCCAGATCTGTACATCCCACTTGAACACTGCCAGTGCAATCTTATGCATGTCTGCTCAGTTCAAGGAGACATGGACCAAGGTAAGTCTGCATAGGATTACAGCCTAAGGAATTTAGACTTCCTTACATGAGTTTACTCTGCACCAGTATGTCTGTTACTAACTCTTATCCTTGCAAAAGTAAAGATTTCTAATGGTTTGGCTTTCCAGTATGTCGTTTACCAATCATGCATGGATTGACTGAGCCCCTTAGGAAATCTCTTTCTGATTTCCTTTATCTGTTCTTTCATTCATTACATTTCTATCCTGCCTTTCTTCCCATGAGATCGTAATGATGTACACGGGTTTTCCCATTTGATCCTCACAACAACCCTATGAGATAGGGTAGGATAAGACAGAATGATGGGCACAAATACAGAGGTAGCCAACCTTGGCCTAATTTCAAAAGCCCTCTGTGAGCAATCAGTTCAGATCACCGTCAAGAGCAATATGGGTGTCCCCCAGCAGCCTGCTGGGTGGCGTGGAAGCGGGGAAGAGAGAGAGAAGGTGTATTTCTGCCCATGTTTGGTTTTGGCCTTGCCCACTGCTGAGATGTGCTCTCCCCTTCCCTGATTAACCCTGATGGAATGGAGCCCTTGACCAAAAAAATGTCAAATGGCCCAAAATCACCCAGGAAGCTGAGTGGGATCTGAAGTTCGGGGTGTGCTCACATTTCAGAATGACTGAAAAGTTGAACAGAATGGGTTCCCTCCATCTGTTCCCTCCATCATTCATTCATGCCTATTCCTTTCTCCAGCAGAAGCAGTACAGATGATTTTGGTGGCCTCTCTTGAGCCACCATTTTATTTTGTACCATTGCTGGGCATCCAGGGGAGGAAAATGGGGGCTGCCATTGTTTTTTGTTTTGTTTTTTTGTGGTGGCTCCCAGGAGCAGCAGCTGAAATTTATTTTTATTTATTTGACTTGTACTCCCACCTTTCTACCAAAAATGGCATTCATGGAAAATCGGCATTTCTGCCACTGCCACCACAAGCGATGGGACCCCACCCCAAATTAAATGTAACAGGAGAAAAATGAATTAACTGTACAAAAATGAATGTGATGTTTCCAAATGAATCATGAAACAAATGAAGTCTTTAATAACAAAAATGAACGGGGTACTGAAATGATTCCCCCCCAACCGCAATTGCACACCCCTATTTCAGACCCAGGTCCTGGTCCATCCCCAGGACTATGCTAACTACACCAGACACCACTACATCATTTTTTACCAGAATTCACCCAGTTTGCACCTCCCAGATCTGAACACAGACTCAAATGCAATCTGTGGCCAAAGTCTGTACATTTTGAGCTTGCCATGTGATTAATGGAACAACAAAAACAATTCATCTGAAAAATCCACACATTGAAAAATGTGCATGAAAAAAGGCATACTTTTGAAAAATGCACACAATGTACTTTAATCAATGGGGGAATGCATACATTTCAGAAATGTGCAGAATTGATGTGTACATTTGAAAAAAAATGTGAATGAAAATACATACCAATTTTCATGCAAAAAGAAAAAACGAAGCTCACAATCTCATATGGGCATGAATCCAAACAAGCTTCGAGGTGAATTTGGAGAACCTCCATGAGCTCAGTTTTTTCCGATTTGCACATCCCTACCTGTGGTATATAAACATGCCACAAAGTGCAATCACATGAGTGAAAATCAGAACGCATACCAGCCCAAGATCCTTAGATGAATGATGGCTTGAAAATGTGATTAGATAGTTGGATACTTGTCCTGGGCCAGTGTGGGAGAAACTGTAGAAGCAGCAGCCATCATCCATCATCCCGACGAAGGTATATGTAAAGTTATGTAAAGTTTTGTAGAGGGAGCCAGTGTGGTGTAGTGGCGAGAGTATTGGATTGGGAGCTGGGAGATCCGGGTTCTAGTCCCCACTCAGCCATGAAGCTCACTGGGTGACTTTGGGCCAGTCACAGACTCTCAGCCCAACCTACCTCACGGGGCTGTTGTGGTGAGGATGAAATGGAGAGGAGGAGGATTGTGTACGCTGCCTTTGGTTCCTTGCAAGAGGAAAAAAGGTGGGATATAAATGCAATAAAAATGAATGCATGGATGAATGGAGTCTTAGGGACCCATGGCGCTTTTCCCGACATGGCAATTAAAGCCGATTTCTTGCTACATGTATTGCATGGCACTACGGCTCTCAGGTGGTGATCAGAAAGTGTGGATTATTGTGGGTGAAAAGTCACCATCCTTGCTTCTCTCTTGCTATAGGCTTACAAAGCACAAAGGGAGCTCCTGGAAGGGAGCTCCTGGAAGCCTTCTGGTTTAGCAATAACGGCTCTTTACAACATTTCACAGGAAAGAAGGCTCTCACAAATGCCCTTTAGAATCCCCAACACATTTCAATCCTTAGCTGTTTGTGGAGTTGTGAATGGTCAAGTGAATCCATGATTTTTCATCCCTGTTCTGCCAGAGTGGCTTCTGTTCTTTCCGCATATAGGAAGCAATTTGGAAATGTACGGGGGATTCATCAAAAGGATGACTAAAGTTGTTATCAGCAGCCTCTTCTTCTTCTTCTTCTTCTTCTTCAACAGACAACTGTGTGCCTGCTGAATAGGCCCACAGGGTATAGGCAAGCTCTGCTTTGGTCCCCAGCTGAGCTAATGTTAGCTACACATAATTGGTACTCCTCAAGTTAGTGAACCTTTTAATTAGAGAACCTCTGGGGAGGAGAAAGGAAGTGGCCAGTGCTTAATAGGTCAGCACATGCTCTGCATGTATAAGGCCCAGGTCGCCAGTTCAATCCTGGTAAGTCCAACTGGAGGGTAGCAGGGTTTGGAAAGACCTCAGCTGGAGACCTTGGGGAGCTGCTGCCCGCCAGAGTGGGCAACGCTGCTTTAGATGGGCCATTGCTCTGACTCAGAATATGGCGGGTCTTGATGAATCTAAGTGGGAGCGAGCCGCATACTCAACAGTTCGAAAGCATGAGTAACTTGAGTTGCACCGAAGGGGAGGACTAGCTGGGGACATGGGAGTTGTGCATAGATCTCTAACTTCCCAACCACTGCATGCCAGCTATCCAATATTATCAGATACCAATAGCATCAACACCCACAGAAGAAAATTTTGCAAAGCAAATTCATTTCAGCTCCAATTATTACATTGGTTCCTCCTCCTCCTCCCCTAAACTACTTCCCCGCCTTTAGCTTTCTTTATACCAGGGATGAGTAGCTGTGAGAGGTCTGGGGGCTGTTGTTGCCCCCTGGGCACCCCCTCCCTTGCAGGTCACGCTCTGAGAGGCACTGAAAAAAATAAATAAAAATGAATTTAAATATTTTTCAGAGTTGCGTCTGTAGCGCTATGGAGCACCAAACGGGGCAAATGTAGCTTGTTTGCAAGGTACATTTGATCCCTTAGGTGCTCCATAAGCAAATGGGTGACACTCTATGGGTGACATTTTTACAAATTTGGGGGGGGCAGTGGGATGTGTGGTGCCCACCACTGCTCTGCCACGTACAACCATGGGAATCTTGTGGGAAAGCCCTCATGAAAATAATTCCATGGGATGGATCCAGATTTAGTCGTACTTAGAGGAGACCCCTTGAAATCAATGGGACTTAAATTAATCCTGTCCTATTGATTTCAATGCGTCTGTTGCAGGTATGACAAAGTCAGGATCCAACCAGCTGATATAACTTTGGAATGCTCTCCCTCTTCTTGGGTATGGAAGAATTTGTGAAATAAGCAAGCAAAGAATAGAGGTTGTTTATGACTACTTCATACACATATTTATATTTGTCTTCAGTGGCGATTCATATATATATGAAATATATATAGTTAGTTTGTGGCTATCCAGTGATATGGCAGCGACGCCTCCAATTAATCTATCATGTTTGCATTCACTTCACATGAGGTATGTGAACTGCTTGCATGCCATAAACCATGTACAAAATAATTGATGCCTGTGTAGATTGCCGGCCAATGGAGAAAAAGGGTTGCCTTCTATAGAGGGCAGCAACTTCTCTCAGAAATGTCTACGTACAATATTCTCTTTATCTAAAGAGAAGCTTTCTAAAACCTCCATTGACGGGGTGTTTTTTTCCCCCTTTTGAATTTTTATGGATATATATTCTTTTTTTATTGGGGGCATTTTTCTAGAGAGAATTTTAAATGAGTTTTCAAAAGCGAGCCAGAGTCAGTTTCCTCTCTTTAGGGCTGGAGCGGGTGGGTCTGGTTCCTTCAGATCTGTAAACTGGGGAATCTACAGGCAGGTCAGATCTCAAGAGAGAACTTTGTCATATGGAAATGCTTAACGGTCCAGCTTACATTCTGTATAGTCTCGCTTTTATCTCTTCAGGGTTTGAACATGATCCTTTCAAAGCTAGATAACCCTGAAAAAATATCCTCACTACTGCTTTGCTTGCTACCCCATTCCTGTAATCACACTCCACAAGGAATAGGTTACTATGACAATATTGTTGCAAATAGTTTGGCTGAGTGTTTTCCCCTCCCCAGCCTTCCCAGTGCTATAGACTTTTTCCAGTCTTGGGGAAAAGAGAGCGAGAGAGCAAGCAAGGATACCCTTGGATGTCTTACATATGCACCACATCACTTAAACATTTTGGTGGAGTCCCAAATCTATCATTGACATGCCTTTTTTAGCTGTCTTAAATCCAGATCCTAAATACGGTGCTTGCAAATGAGGCCAGAGCTAGGTAGGATGAGCAACATGCAGCAGCAACACTGGGTCCCAGGGCATGGTCCACAGGCACATGAGGCAGCCACCTTGCTGAAGCTAAGCAGGTCTGGGTCTGGTCAGTGCCCGGAAGGGAGACCACCTCAGAACCACATGTAGCCGCCTTGAGTTCCACAATGGAAGAGAGGTGGGAGAGAAATGGAATAATAAATAAAATGAATCAACACTGCATCTCCTCCTCTAACATTCTAATGCAAAACGTACGTTCTGTTGTTACCAGGTTGTGCATATCCTCGCCCCTACTTAATTTCATTCCCTGGCACATGTGGGGATAAAGAGGCTCACCAAGTTATTGAGTAGTTACTTCTACCTTTCCCCTTCAGTCTCCTTCAGGGGTGTGGTGGAGCCAGGGGTCACAGGGACACCCAGCCCTGGCACTTTTTTATTAGCAGGGATCCTGATGTCATCTGTCACCCCACTCAGACTTCCCTGTTCCCTCTGAGCTTAGCTGCAAACCTCACAGGAGCTGGGAGGAAATGAATTTTCCCAGCAACAATATATTGTGCTGGATTATCCCAGTTGTAATGGGAAGTATTTGTGGCTTGGTCTTGAATGGGCAATGAAGACCCACTGACTTTATGAAAGACCTGTTCTTGGTGGAGGTGAAAACTGCTAGGACTGGTTTGTTGATAAGGATCTGAATTCAGCGGTCTGAATTTTTGGACTCCCCATGGGGGCGTGGCTATGGGGGCTGTCATGATGAGCATCAACATTTGCCACTCCTGCTCTCCTTCCCTTGTGTGTCTGGTCTTTTTAGTTTGGAAGCCTGTCTCTCTTATCGAAGTGAGCCACTTTGGGAGACAGCAGTGAAACAGCCTGCCTTGGGAGATGCTGGAATCCCCTTTACTGGAGGTATAAGCAGAGGCTGGACGGCCACCTAGCCCAGATGCTGTAGCTACTAGGGATGTACGAAAGTCACTTACCTTGAACGAAATTTGATTCGCGGTGGGGGGGAGGCCCTCCGTCCCTCCCCCCGAAATTCTGGCGGGGGGGAGGTGCTCCATCCCTCCACCCCCGAATCCTGGCCGGCCGGGCCGCAAATGGCGGCGGCTGTAGCCGCCGCCGTTTGCGTCCCTGCAGTCAGCTGTGATAGGCTACGTAAATGTTTACGTAGCCTATCACGGCTGAGTAAAAAAACAAAAAACAAAACCGCACGTACGCAAATGGCGGCGCCCATGGGCGCCGCCATTTGCATTCCTTATTTTGGCACGTCTAGTGTACGTAAACATTTACGTAGACTATGGCGAAAATAAGGGGAACGCAAATAGCGTAGATGCTATGCTATTTGCGTTCCCCTTATTTTCGCCGTAGTCTACGTAAATGTTTACGTAGACTAGATGTGCCAAAATAAGGAACGCAAATGGCGGCGCCCATGGGCGCTGCCATTTGCGTACGTGCGGGCTTTTTTTTTTTACTCAGCTGTGATAGGCTATGTAAACATTTATGTAGCCTATCACGGTATTTTTAAAAAATCTAGCCATGATAGGCTACGTAAATCTTTACGTAGCTTATCACGTTTTTTTTTTTTACTGGAAATGGTGGAGGTGGCAGCCAGTTGGAAGACCGGCCGCCGCCGCCCCACCGCCCCGCCGCCAGAGCCGCCGCCGCCGCCAGGAAGATTCGCCCAAGGTAAGTCCCGTCCCGGGGGGTGGGGTGGGGGTGGCAGACCATTTCGCCACCAATTTCGGGGGACCGAATGCGCTGGCATTCGGCCTCCCTGAGATTCATGGCGAAATTCTCTGACATCCCTAGTAGCTACATCCTGCATTGCACAGCCTGCACTGAGCAGGAGGGTGGACCAGATGGTTTTCAAGGCCCCTTCCAACTCTATGGTTCTATAAAGATACAGTGGATAAACAGATAAATAAAATAAGTTATGGAATTTTTTTTTAATATCTAATATCATGGGCGAGGGAGAACCTTTGGGGCTGCTGCTTTCAACAGTAGCATGGCATCTAGTTGTGGCCTAAGGGCAACTGAAATCAACAGGGTTTGCTTTGCAGCCATCACCCAGATCCAGCAAGCAATGCTCCTGAGTGGAAACAGGTTTCCTTGTTGGGATCACCTTTCTGGACCAACCCTCCCACATGGACAGGACAGGAGCAAGTTACAAGGGAAGTTTCTATTCGCAGCACCTGCATGGAACACATGTCAGATAGAACCAAAGATCTGATCTGATAGGACCAGCAATCACCTGTTTGGGATGAAAGCACCTTCCCAGGTTAACTGGCACCATATTAGGGAAAGGCAAATCTCTCATCGATCTCACCAAATTCTCGTTCTTCTACTGACAAGCTCATTCTGTTCTAGTTCAGTGAGAGCTTTTATTTCCCCACACAGAAATTCATACATATTTTTGTGTGCATTTTTCAAAATGTGCATATTTTTGTACATGCGCCCATTGCCTAAAGTATTTTCGGAGCATTTTAGAAATGTATACATTCTCCATTGCCCATTTTTCAAATGTGTGCCTGTTGTGGAATGCATTTTGTTTTGTTTTTGCAGAACTCATCACACGCTTGGATGTCCGGCCGCAAATCACGTTTGTGTCTGTGTTCAGTTCCAGCAGGTGCAAACCAGGTAACTTTGCATTAAAAGGTAGACCCAATACATCTCGCACCTATTCCTCCTCCATATTTGCGCAACATTAAAGGGTGGGCAATTGTCAGTTATTTAATTTCTTATTATTTTTGAACCAGGAGGAGGGATAATCATTCAGAGCGCCCCCCCCCCCCGGTGCCAAAGTGGGCCATTCCTGATGGCTATCAGAATAGTAGCACCACTTAGACCACGGGTGGGAGAATTGAAGGCACCTTGAAGGCAGAATTCCCTTCCTGAGCTCTCAGGAGCCATTTTCCAGTAGTAGGTGGGGCAGAAGGCAAGGGGGAGGTGCCAAAGGCAAAAGGGGCAGGGCAAAATACAAAAAAATACCAGCATGTTGTAGCTTAAAGCTCTTACTGCCAGCAATAGGTGATGGGGGGTGGGAGGGGGCATGGCTATTTGGGGAATGCTAGAGGGCTGGATTTGGCCCCTGGGCCTGAGGTTCCCTCCCCCTAATTTAGAGAACAGCAAAGTATGCCAAAGGCCTGGATTCTGTTCTCCATTGTCCGTTTTTAGTCGGCTTATTAGGAAGACGGAGGTGTGTGTGGCGACCATGAAGATGACTCAGAAATTTCAGCTGAGACAGAGTACAGCTGCCCATCTTTTAATAAGCATGGGGTGGGGGAGGTCTGAGCACATTGAACCAGTGTTGCACCAATTGCGCTGGCTCTTCTTGTACGTCTGGACTCAATTAAAGGTCCTGTTTTTGACCTCTACAGCCCTTTACAACCTGGGATTTGCAGACTGGAGGGACCTCTTCTCTCTCCATCAGACCACATGATAGTTACAGGCAGGTGATCAAGCCTGGTTCATCTTCATTGCGAGAGGTCACAAGGGTGACAATGAGAAGCAGGGCTTTTACTGTGGTGGCCCTTGGAATGATCTGGCTTTTGAGAGGAGAAGGAGCCCATCTTTAAGGGGCTTTACTGTGTCCTTTAAGGGCCACAAGGCCTTTTATTTGGCAGGCATGTGACTGATTGTTTCCAGGTTGTTTTTATCAGTATTGTTTGCTATCCGATTTTATTATTTCAGTCTTTTTGTTTTGTTTTGACATAATGTATGCCTATATGTATTTTAAATGAACGAATGAATCACTTTGATGAAAAGAATGAGAACTCACTTCCTGCTGGGCAGTAAAGCAGGGTGCACCCTCTAAGCCAGAGGCTTTCTCTTGCCCTAAGAGGGAGTCTTTGTCTTTTATTTCCTTTATTTATGAAGGGTTGTCTTTTAAGGATTTTTAGGTTGCCTTTTAAGGTGTAGCCCTCCCAAGAAGGCTTACAGAACACAATATAAAAAGACATGAAAAAATATGTATCTTAAAACAGTCTCCAAAAAACAGTGGCTTAACAATCTAGCCAGAAACATTTTGATAAGTTAGCATAACAGGAAACAGAAGTTAATATAGGTTAGCCTGAAGTTAGCATAAGTGTGTGAAGTCAACCACATTGCTCCATTTATTGCCCCCTGATTCTGCACTGGCTTTAGAACATACCTGGCCAGCCTCTCATTGGCTGAATCTATACCTGCCTCTTTGTTTTTCCATCCATTTGCTTGAAGACTGGTAAGGGGGAGCAGGGGATCTGACCCTGGGAGATAACTGGAGCACTGCTTGCACGCAAGGGAAAATACCTTGCAGTGGTAGCAGGTTTATAAAGGGAGGGGAAAAGTCTATTTTACTCTCCTTTAGTTAGAAAAAGCGATTTTGTTCTGAAGCAATCATCTCTTTATTATCTTCATGTCACAGCCCCAACACTCTGGTGGGTTAAGTCTTATAGAAAGGTTTCCCATCATCTAAAGTGGCAGCTTTTCTGTTTTCCTTCTGACATCTGTACCTGGGCCCCTAAAGGGGAAAAAGGGGGGAAATAAATAAAAGCAGAAATATGAGAGAGAAATAGGTAACTGTTTGGAAACATTTCTTCTTCTCCATTTCAACTTTGGAGAAAAGGCCATTTTAAGAGCTGGTGCTGTTTTAAGAGATAAAACTCTGCCTTTTTTTTCAGAGACACTTCAGACATTATGGGCCAGGTCATATGGTCAGCCATCTGGAAACAGTGTATGTGCATGGATCGTCTCTGAGATTTGCATTGTGCATACTATGTAATGTCTGTGTTGGGGTGTGCGTGTGTGTTTTAGGTGGAAGGATGGCGGGAATCAGTTATATACACACATGAAAATAACACACGTATGGCCAAATACACACATTGCATCTAATGTGCAGAGAGGCTCACCTCTTTTACAGTTCTCAAAGGGCTGGACACAGGAGAATGGCCCCAGGAATTACGCTCCAATATATGTTACTGCTGACTCCCCTCCACTCATTCTGTTCCATTCTGCAACAGGAGCAGCAGGATTAATGGAATCTACTCAATGCTATAGCTGAAATTCTGCTCTCTCTTTGAAATCCCAGTTCAGCCATGATTTTATAGGGTGGCTGTAGGTAAAATGCTCTCTCTTTGCCTCAGTCAGCCGTACGTCTATAATATGGGAGTAGTAATTTTAGCCTACCTCGAAGACTTGCTGCAAACATTACTGAGATAATGTACATGAAGTGGTTTCAGCTCTTAGAAATGTGTTGTTGTTGTTTCAGCACTGATGCCATGCTATTTAGTTTTAGCAGTTTTCATTTTGTATGTTTTTTATATTTTAAACCATATTTTATATCTTTATTTTATTTGAACCTGTTTCCTTCCCAGGTAAAATGTGGACTAAAAATTGTGTAGACAAAACAGTTCCATGCAGCACTTAGCTGTCGTTGCTGCTTAATAAATTAATACGAAGTTTTTGTATGGTTCTTAGAATTTGGGAGGGTTTTCAGAAGGTTTGGCAAGTAACAGCACTCCTAGGCAAGGGAAGGAATAAAATAGAAGAGATGATGAAGAAAATCTTATGAAAAGATCATGCATTTCAGTCCAGTGCGTGCTTTTACCTGAGGACATAGGGAGTGCTCCCCTATTACTGGCTAAGAGCAGGGACGGGACTTGATTCACAGAACTCCACAGAATTCCATCTACTGAAATATCTTGTCATTATAGAAAATGTAGTTCCTATGTGTTGAGATGCATCCCAGAGCTTGGAGCAGACTGCATCCTGAATGGCAAACATTGGTCATTCTGTACTGCCCACCCCCAGTCACCCAAGGGGGGCATCATTAGTGTGGGCCAGGGTTTAGCGAACCTGTGAGATGCCCCAGGACTCTGTTTGGATTTTTAAAGATCCCTTGGATTCCAGTGATTCAGGTCTGGTCCAAAATGCCTCTAGAGGGTCTCAAACTCCCCAATTTGGCACCGATATCCAGTAATCCCAGATTTCAGCGCAGTCTCTCCAGAGCTAAAAGCCTCTTGAAACACACCTTCTAGGTGCTGCGGTTTGTCCTGTCTACTAAATTCATTCACTGGCAGAGGAGCTCTTGTCTCATCTAGCAGCTTAGCTTTTGGAAGCCCTTATTCTGTTATCTTAAATGGCAGCAAGGGTGAAATTATATTTTTGTCAAACATGAGATGAAACTGACAAGCAAAGCGGTCAATCATATTGAAAAACAGGAGAAAGTTTAAGGGGGCATGTCTGTCTGACGTCTCTGATAACTACTGGTTGCAAGATAGACTGGACTTTATCTACTCCCTCCAGAGTAAACGAATCATGATTCTGTATCCAGACAGTCTGAAATCTGCACCAAGGAAAATGTAGGTTATGCTAGTTAAGTAAAATTGCGTATTTTCTTTTATTTTGCATATTTCCCACTTTTTACTATTCTGCATAATTTATACAACCCCCTTCTTATATAATCCCCTCCCTAAGGAAGGGAGCCATACAGGGAACTGAAACCAGGCTCACAACTTCAGTGGAAAGTTTATTACATCACACCTGCAGCTTTGGAGACTCCAGCAGTAATTGTCCACACACTTTCAAGGTTATCTTTCCCCAGCCATGAGGGCTAGAAACTTAGGATGCAGTCCATCTTCTTAGCTGTGCACCCAAGAGGGGACTGGCATTGGGTTCTGCATTTTTATCATAATTATATTGTATGCACATTTTGCAAACTGCCCTGGAATCCCTCTTGGATAAAGGGTGGTATAAAAATGTTTTAAATAAATAGAGTTGAATGGAGCTTTCTTCTCTTGCCCTTCCTGGTTGGCTGCCAAACATGTATCACAGTAAAGAGCTGATATTGCTCTCACAGCTCCTACCCTGATTCATTCAATTAAGTATTATTATTTTGAATTTTATATCTGTGTCACTGCTAGAAAAGAAGCATGGAAGCAACAGACTTTCCCTTTCCACAACCCCTTTTTGATTTCGATTTTTTTTATTTTTGAAGTGCTGTCTTTATTTACAGCTCTTAAAGAAGAATCTTAAAAAAAAAACACCTCTATTCAGCCAGAGGTATCAGCAGAGAGTTAATAAAAATTACCCAGGCATTTAAGGATGTAAGAGCACATCAGAATCTGAGCCAGCACATGATTGCAGCTATAGCACATTCCTACAGCTGAACGGTCACTTTTTGGGGAGGAGGATAAATATTCCTGAATTTCTCTGAAAGGCATTTGAATTATTGATATTTTCACACACAAATTGGAGTGTGGAATTATGGGGAAGTCCTTTTACTGGCCTTTTACGAAGAAAAGCTTAGTGCTGTTTATTTCTCCTTAACTGAAAAATAATACTAAATTTAAATAAAGTCTAGTGTGTGGCTGCTAATTTGACAGATATAAAACTATTTCCCACGCTGCTCATGAATTGTGTCTTTACAGCGCTGTTCCATGAGGATCGGCATGGATGTATTCTGGCTAGATGTTTTTCCTATCTACCTTTTTCACATTGACGGGTATTTCTAGAGATGCTTCACTCTTTGGGCTCAAAATAAGAAACATACCGTGGTGCCATCAGGGCAGGACTTTGGACGGAGCAGACATGCAGGGCCCCAGTACATGGAATGAGTAGGAGAGTCCCCCAAATGCAGCAGGGCTGGCTTACCATGTTTTCGAAGTAAGTGAAGTAATATACATTGCCATCTAAAGGTAAGGCCATTGAGTCTAAAATGACCTCACAGCAGCACTGGCAAAATTCCTTTTAAAAAATCATGATTCATGACTGCATGAATCAATGCAGTCAAAAGTAAGCACTAAACGGTTCCATTGGTTTTAAAGGGAGAAGTTTTAAAAAATCATGATTCATGACTGCATGAATCAATGCAGTCAAAAGTAAGCACTAAACGGTTCCATTGGTTTTAAAGGGAGAAGTTCAAGCAACTGCTTAATTTCCCCCTTTGAATATACTGCCTCTGAGTAAACACGAATACGGGTGTTGCACACATCAGCATTACTGGGTTGTGCACGGCTTCCAAATCCCTACCCCACACTTTGAATCACTTGCCAACTCCCACCCCCATGCTTCCCATTTCTACTAAGGAGCCACACTCTTACTTACCTGCCATTTCTCTCCATGTCCATGTGAGGAAGAGGTCTGGGAGGTGGGGAGGTGTGTAATGAACAAGAACATTACATGTTTGTTTAGGCAAGGCACTACAGCCCCCCCCCCACTGCCCCCCCCAGCTGTGGTACAGTATGCAAGCAACTCTGCGTGGATACGCGTGGACCAAAACATGACAAGAAAACTTGCGACAGTGATCTTCCCCCCCCAGTTGTTCATGTAGGAAGCTGGTAAATGACTGGCTGAACTACAATCCAAGTGGAAGGGTAGGCATTTCACACCACTAGTGTGCACATCTGTGTGCATCTAAAGCGCCACTGAAGTGGCCATTGCCCAGAAGAGGAGGCCGCCATCTGTCCTGCTTCCCTATCTAGCCAACAGCCATCCCTTTCCAACACAGGTTTCAAGCTCAAGTACATTCTGGGCCAGGGTCATAGGTAGGAAAGGAAGGGCTGAATGGTGAAAAAGGAAGCGTGCTGGCTCCCTGCCCCCTTAGACCTGCCAGGGCAGGGACTTGTCTTTTTTGCTTATGATGCCATATAAAACGCTACATAACATAAAAAGAGCCCTGGTGGATCAGACCAAGGGTCCATCTAGTCCAGCATTCTGTTCACACAGTGGCCAACCAGCTGTCGACCGGAAACCCACAAGCAGGACATGAGCACAACAGCTCCCACCCACCCATGTTCCCCAGCAACTGGTGTACATAGGCTCACTGCCTCTGGTTCTGGAGGTATCACATAGCCATCAGGACTAGTAGCCAGTGATAGCCTTTTCCTCCAGGAATTTGTCTAACCCCCTTTTATAGCCATCCAAATTGGTGGCCATCACTACATCTGTGGTAGCGAATTCCATAGTTTAACTATGCACTGTGTGAAGAAGTACTTCCTTTTATCTGTCCTAACACTGTATTATAGAGATGGGTCCCTCCATATGTTTTGGCCCACAAGCCCCATCATACCTGACCACTGGCCATGCTGACTGCAGTTGATGGGAGTTGTAGGCCAAAACATCTGGAGGGACCTGGGTTGGGGAAGCTGCAGTCTATATAAATAATAATAGTAGTAGTAGTAGTTAAGCACTTAAGCAGAACTATTTTAAAAATTGCTTAAAATAAATTGAAATTGCTGCTGAGAAATCCTTCACTATTCTGTTGTATTGGGGAGACGTGTGGGACTGCTATTGAAAGCATATTAATGCAGTTTCAGGAAGTCTGATATTTCATTTAAAGGGAATATAATAAAGTGTTTTCTTTGTATTGATTGAAGAAATATAGTGCTTATTTTTTTCTCGCTTTTTTTCTGGTCATGATTCGGGAGGTTAAAGGGCAATGCCATCTGTTTCCTAACAGGACAGTTGGTGTAAGATTTGCAAGTCCTACAGGTACCTTTAAGCATGGATAAATATGCACTCAAGGGTTCAGCTGGATAGTTTTTCACCACCAAAGGATGATTATGTTGTGTGCCTTGAGACATTGGCTATAATATATTTCCTGTCCTTTTATTGCATTTTGGAATCATAAACAATGACTGTTTGGCTCAAAGCCATTTATTCAGCCCAAAAAGACATTATTTGCACAACAAAAATCAATAAAAATGTTACTAGGTCTGGCTGGATACTTTGCTTAACTGTGATATTTGTCTGTCAGTGATGGCATGCCATCTCTCGTAGGAGACTGGGGCCAAAACACAGCTATTGATCCAGTCATCAGTGATGGATACTGGCATTTGGGAAAGGACTGCTGTAGAGAATCTCGATTAGAAAAAAATATTTCTACGTTTTGCCTGCAGCAGAGTCAAGATAACCTGAACAAGGAGATTTTCTCTTTTATATTGGGTTTCTCCCTCTTGTGGTTGTTAAATGCTGTGGACCAAAGTTCATTATTGAAAGAATTAAGTCAATCTATGTTTTGCCAAAGGCTTTGACATCATATCAGATTCTTCTGATTTAGACACGATCGAGTTGTCCTTTTCATCACCTTAAAAGCAGAGAGGAAGACTTTTATACACATCAGTGGTAGCAGTGATGTGCCGTGAGGATGCTTACTTCCACCTCCCATCCACTTTTTGAGTGTGTGGGTAAGACATAAAACTAGATCTAACAAAAACAAGATAAAAATGAAATAGGGTTACATAACCATGAGTGCCACAGCAGTGATTCTTAACAGTTTATTGTATTTCAGGTAGAGGCAAACTGACTCAGTCAGTTTTGCAAATGTTTTCGGCAGTGCTAAACATGCATCCCATTCCCAAAAATTTGGGGGGGGGGGGTTGGTCCTTGTGAAAATGCTTGCTTATTTGGTGACATTGCCTTCACCAGCTCTATTGAGCGGTATAGAAATGTAATAAATAAATCAATACATAAGGTACTTGCCAGGCTGGCCGGGGCTATTCAGCTAATCCCGTCCCATTGGTTTGGGCACTGTAGCAGACTCTTGCCCAGACTCCAATTTTACAATCATAGAATCCTAGCATTGGAAGTGACCCTAGAGATCATCCAGTCCAACCCCCAAATCTCAAAACAGTATTTTTCACCCAGGAATTTAAATTGGTAAACCTTTTGTGCAGCAGGGGTGCACAAGCTGTACTGAGGACTGCTGGTCTATTGGCTTGTTCTGTACAGAGCACCTTTTTTCCTTACCTTAGGTGCCAACATGCGAGGGGATGCTTGAGACCTCTGTATAAAGACTCAGCTACTGCATTTACTCTCTGTAGCTGCAGTTCAGCAAAGCTTCATTTGCCTATGTTTTCAGAAAAAACACCATCAAAATTACATGGCCGCACGTGCAGTGGATTATTTTAACAGCTGAACGTTACTGTATGATTTTGTATGCTTAGGGTTGCATTTTATGTTATGACCTGCTGTTCTAGATCAACCTGGTACCCTCCAGATGTTTTGGACTACAACTCCCATAAGTCCCAGTCAGCATGACCACTGCTCAGGGATTATGAGAGTTGCAGTCCAAAACATCTGGGGGACACCAGATTGTCCCTGTTCTAGACACATCAGTGCATTCATTCAGCTAAGGGATATACATGCATAGGGGAGAGTTCTACCTACAGCTGGAGGCCTCGTTGAAGTTTCCACTCAGCCACTTCCACAGTTGACAAGTATTTTGGTTTATTAGTTTAGTTTAAAATCTGAATTTTAAAGTTGGTTTCTTCTTCAGCATATGATGGAAACTTCCAAGAAATCTCCATCTCTCCCATACTGTTCACTATAATTTTCACTGAAGGTTTAGGGACTATTTGAAAGTGTACTAGGGACCATTTGGGGGGTGGGGGTTCTGGCTTTGGCTTAAGAACTACTGAACAACTTAATTGATGGGAGAGTCTGGATAGCTTTTAATTTCAGAACATACTAGGAATGGAAATCATGATCAAACTTTAGCAGCTGGAGAGAAAAGGAGCTGCCCCATCTCAAAGCCTGATTTCATGACCCCAAAAGTGTATTAAGGCACAATCCTATGCATGTTTAGACAGAAAAAAGTCCTACAACTCCCAGCATTCCCCAGCCTGCACTGCTGGCTGGAGAATGCTGAGAGTTGTAGGACTTTTCTCCTGTCTAAACATGCATAGGATTGCACCCTTAAATGTTGACTGAATGAATACGATATGCATTTGAGCAAAGCAATGCTGGGATCGCTTCTCCAGGCACTCAAATCCCAGTTTTTCAATGTGTGTGCACTGCAGACATTTTAATATGCACTCCACTGAACCCCTATTGTAAGCCTTGAAGTGGTGGGGTAAACATCAACAATAGCAATTCTCTAATAGCAGACATAGGCGGTCCAGTGTCTATCAGATTTAGATTCTGATTTGTGTCGTTGTATGTTGTTATCAGACCATCGCGAAGCAAAAATCTAAGGAAACTATATAAAAAACATTAAAAATATATATTATGTAACATATAATTGGCATATACCTAAATCTTATAAAACAAACTTAAATTCTGGATCTCGATGGTATTCCTCTTTTAAAATGTTGTCCCTACTTTAACACAAATTATAATAAATTTAAGGCGCAATCCTATCCAGATAGGCGGCTGCCTCCGAACTCAGAGGCGACCACCTATCCAAAGCAGGGCAGGAGAAGCACGGAGGGGATCGTTCGTGCTCCTCCTGCCCTGCATTTTTGGCTAGGCAGATGCTTTTAGCTGTCTAGCTGAGGGAGGACAGAGTGGGGAAGGAGGCTGCTGTACGACACATAGGATGTGTCGTACAGGCAGCTATGCTCTCCCTGCCCTGGAATGCCCCCAGTCATGCCCCTTTCTGGCCGCTTTGCGCTCCTCTTGTGAGTGAGGAGGATCGGGCTGTTCCGTGCTGCCTCCAAGGCAGCACTGAAGTGGGGGGAGGTCGGTTCCCAGAAAACAGCATATCCCATGGCCATCTAGCTGCTGTCTAGTGGCCATAGGATTGCTCCTTTATTTATTTATTTATTTATTTATTATTTCTTTAAAATATTTCTTGGCCGCCTTTCAGGGCAGAAGCCCTCCCAAGGCAGCTCACAACAATAAAATACATACAACAATAAAATACATAAAAACAGTTAAAATATTAAAGGTGATAAAAACATAAAAACAATAAAAACAATAAAAGCCAACAATAAAACCAGCAACGATGTTAACAGCAGCAACAGCAACAACAGCGGTCATATCAAGAGAAGGCCAAGGTAAAATAGTATGTTTTCAAGGCCTTCTTAAAGTCTGCCATGATAGAGCATGGCAGACCTCCAATGGCAGCTTGATCCAAAGGTGTGGGGCCACTGCAGAGAAGGCCCTCTCATGTGTGGTCACCCACCTGCCTGCTCTCATGGGTGGGCCAATGAGAAGGGACTCTCTTTCTGACCTCAAGGTGCAGGCAGGCTGATATGGGTGAAGGCGATCTTTCAAGTAACTTGGTCCCAAACCATTTAAGGCTTTAAAGGTAAAAAACAGCACTTTGAATGGGGCTAAGAAACGCATGGGTAACCAGAGCAGCTGGCGCACTATAGGTGTTATATGATCGAATCTCCTTGCCTCAACCAAAATTTACACAAACCTGAATGAAATTATCTAAAATCGATCAGAACTGAAATTCTGAATGTCCTTGACAAGGCAAAAAATTCTACCTCATGCATTTTCCCCTAAGATCAACCACTGTAGATATCCAGTTATACATCCATCTTGCCCACAAAGAAAATAGATCATAGTCTCGTGGGTGGAAATCCTTACACATTTCTGTAAAATCTGCCCGAAGTATTATCCTCTCAGTACATTATACAAAGGACAATATATAATACTGACCAGTGTCTATCAGTTTGGAAGTGAAACACGTTTATCCAAAAAGGCAGTGATTTTTAAAAACTAGGCCTGAGCTTGCTTTTTTCCTCCTCCCTTCCAATCTCTTTTCCTTTTGTATCCTGTTTTTTAGATTGTGAGCCTGAGGGCAGGGAATGTATTTGTTACTGATCTTTCTAAACAGTTGTGGGAGCCTCTTTTGCAGCTAAAGAATGGCATAAAGATGCTTCAGATAAATACACAAAATAAAATTTTGCAAAGACAGAGGTCTCTTTAGGGAATTTATTTATTTATTCATTTCATTTCATTTCTATACCAGCCAATAGCTGAAGCTCTCTGGGTGGTTCACAAAAATTA
Source organism: Heloderma suspectum (assembly GCF_057233095.1). Taxonomy (NCBI): domain Eukaryota; kingdom Metazoa; phylum Chordata; class Lepidosauria; order Squamata; family Helodermatidae; genus Heloderma; species Heloderma suspectum. The sequence goes on from NC_139461.1 coordinate 138,624,976, forward strand.
AAACCAAACAGCACACAATAAAACAATTTAAAATATATAGAACATTAAAACCACAATATAATAATACAACCACAATAAAACCTAGCAGCAGTGCAGGAGTTTAAAATGCAGATTTAAAACAGCTAAAAGTTTAGAAAGCTAAAATGCTAAAATGCCTGGGAAAATAAAAAGGTCTTCACCTGGCGCTGAAAGGAATACAATGTAGGTGCCAGGCAAACCTCACTAGGGAGCTCATTCCAGAGCCAGGGTGCCACAGCAGAAAAGGTCCTCCTCCTAGTAGCCACCCGCCTCACTTCCTTTGGCAGGGGCTCAGAGAAGGGCCACTGACGATGATCTTAAGGTCCGGGCAGGCACATATGCAAGGAGGTGATCCTTCAGATAACCTGGCCCCAAGCCATTAAGGGCTTTGAATGTTAATACCAGCACTTAGAATCGGGCCCTGAAATGGACTGGCAGCCAGTGCAGCTAAAAAAGTACTGGCGTAATATGAATTCACTGGCCAGTCCCTGTTAACAATCTTGCTGCCCTATTTTGAACCAGCTGAAGTTTCCGGACCGTTTTCAAAGGCAGCCCCACATATAACACATTGCAGTAATCCAGCTGAGAGGTTATCAGAGCATGGATAACTGTAGCTAGGCTATCTCTGTCCAGATAAGGGCGTAGTTGGTATACCAGCCTAAGCTGATAAAAAGTGCTCCATGCCACTGAGTTCATCTGTGCCTCAAGTGACAGTTCTGGATCCAAGAGCACCCCCAAACTATGAATGTGATCCTTTAGGGGGAGTGCAACCCCCTCCAGAACAGGTTGAATATCACCTAGCCGGGCAGACGAACCACCCACTAACAGTACCTCCGTCTTGTCTGGATTGAGTTTTACTTTATTATCCCTCATCCAGTCCATTACCATGCCCAGGCACTGATTCAGAACACCCACTGCCTCACCTGGGTTTGATGAGAAAGAGAGGTGGAGCTGGGTATCATCTGCATATTGATGGCACCTCAGCCCACACCTCCGGATAACCTCCCCCAGCGGTTTCATGTAGATGTTAAACAGCATAGAGGATAAAATAGAGCCCTGTGGACCCCCATGGCACAATTGCCATGGCACAGAGCAATAATCCCCCAGCACCACCTTCTGGAATCGGCATCCAAGTAGGAGCGGAACCACTGTAGTGCAGTGCCTCCAACTCCCAACCCAGACAACTTATCCAGAAGGATACCATGGCCGATGGTATCGAAAGCCACTGAGAGGTCCAGGAGAATCAACAGGGTTGCACTCCTCCTGCCCCTCTCCCGGCAGAGGTCATCCCACAGGGCGACCAAGGCAGTTTCCGTACCAAAACCAGGCCTGAAGCCCGATTGAAATGGATCTAGATAATCCGTTTCATTCAACAGTGCCTGGAGCTGTCCTACAACCACCCACTCAAGCACCTTGCCCAGGAAGGGGATGTTGGCCACTGGCCTATAATTGTTAACATCCTCTGGGTCCAGGTTAGGCTTTTTCAGGAGTGGTCTAATTACCGCCTCTTTTAAAGCGGCAGGCACCACTCCCTCTCTCAAGGAGGAATTTACAACCTCCTGGACCCAGCTGGACATCCCCTCCTTGTTTGATTTAATAAGCCATGAAGGGCAAGGGTCAAGCAAACAAGTGGTCGATCGGACTTGGCCAAGCACCTTGTCCACATCCTCAGGCCTCAGTAACTGAAACTCATCCAATAAAACTGGACCAGATAAAAGAGAACAGCAGCTAAGAAGGAGCAGATAAAATCCACGTTTGCCCCTTTCTCCCTGGTCTTTAAAGCTGCTGCCCTCTGCTGCTGCTATTTGCTGCTGGTATCTGTGGCTGGTGGTGTCTCTGGAGAGGCAGGTGGGTGGGTCTTCAGGTGCTGTTCCATGCGACTCCAAGTGCAACGCTAAGTGCGCACTTAGCATGACACCGAGGCCCTGCCTCTGGCAGCCCCGCCTTAAGTACCTATTCGGCGGGGGCAGAAGCAGGCTCAGGATCCACCTGGCTGGTCCTCCTTCCCACAGGCTCCTTCCCGAGCAGCAAAAGTATATTAGTATATTAGGGATGCAGAAGTATATTAGTTTTGTAAAAAATTAAAAGAAAGGGACATTTAAAAACAAAGCCTCAAAATGGCCCAGCAACGACCCATGCTTGCTGACTTCCAGGATCTAGGGAATGTTGAGGGCAGCTGAGCCATGGGATGGATTAATAAACTGAGACTGGGATGAGCCTTTTGCCTACACATGCAGGCAAAGTGCATGTTTTGCTCCTCTGCAGTGCAAGCATCAAACCAGAAAGCTCCAATTAACCGTAGTTTCCCAGTCCAGCCCAGACCAGAAAACGACAGTTGCTGGCTTTGGAACAAGCTTATTGTCCCCTTAGAGTTGCCATGTCACAATGATGCAGAGTGAGCAAGTAGAATCCACCACTGGAAGAATTACTTTTCTTTGTAACTCTTAAAGGCACTGTTAGGTCTAGAGTCTATCAGTCTCTCTAACCCTCAGTCTCGCTCCACCTTTGGAAACCTCTCCTTTTCTATCTGCTTCCTTCCTATCGATTTGCACTGCCACTCCTGATCCTAGCTCCTCTGTAAGTTTTGTCTCTGGACTATTTCACCTTTTCAGCTCCATGTATTAATTGACATTGTTTCCTCAGATCCCAGCTTCTCATCTTACTTCCTGCTTTGTCCCACTTGCTTTAGCAAGATATCTGTATTTTGGCCAGTCTCCCTCGCACACTCATCGCCGGCCCCCTCCATACAGCTGGTCCTGACCTTAAGCACTGTGAAGGTTCTTCTTTTATTAACTGTGTCTTGCCTTAGTTCTATGTCCCCCCTTTCTATAAGCCTCCAAGTCTATCTCATTTTATTAGCTATATTGCATTCCTAGGGCCTTTGTGAGGTTTTATTGCTTGCCAGAATGGCCATTTTTCTTTTCTTCACATAATTTAGTTGTTATTATTATATTACATTTATATCTCACCTTTTTCCTCCTGCAAGGAACCCAAGGCAGCTTCCACGATCTCCCTCCTCCCCATTTTATCCTCACAACAACCCTGTGAGGTAGGCTAGGCTGAGAGTCAGTGACTAGTCCAAAGTCACCCAGTGAGCTTCATGGCCGAGTGGGGACTGGAACTTGGATTTCTCCTGAGTCCCAGTCCAACACTCTAACCACTACACCACACTGGCTCTCCAGAAGTTGGGCTGTTGCAAACATTCTGACAGTTTAGCTCATGACAATTAGCATAATTATAAACTTTCAGTGCCAGCACATCGCCTCAGCCAATCAGTGTCCCGAGTTTCATAGTCACAAATAAAATACAATATAGATGGGAACAAAAAGCCTTTTGTTTCTTACAAATGTGACCCGGTTTTACTCAAAATGATTTGTGACTTTAAATTTCAACTGTATTTGGAAATCAGTCTGTTTGGAATAAACAATTAATATCATATTCAAGTTTTGGTGCCCAAAGTGATGGGAAGCAGGTTGTGGTGTGTGTAGGTATTTTTAAGAATTCAGAAATGTTGTATTTGGTTTAATCTCTTTTGGGCCTCCAGAAGCTTAAAGCAGACAATCCTGAGTGATAGTGATTTTTTCTTTTTCTTTTTTAATGTAATCACCAGATGGGAGCTGGCCCGAGATGTTTAGTTTGCATGGAGTGCGTCAAATTGCGTGTGTTGCGTTGTAATTTATTGTGTAGGTATTTCACTCTTATGGCACAGACTTCTTCCTCTTCACAACGGTGCTAGAAGAAACTTTGCCCCAAAGGCAGAAACATGTTCATCCAAGGACAGCTAACACTGGGCTCCCTTTAACACAGGCCTGAAGAACTTGTGACCCAACAAAGCAAATACAGCAGGCATTTGGGGCCCACCGGAGATTCAATAACGGTCCTGTATGAGCTGCTTGTTGTGTGGGACTGCAAACCAGAGGAGCTGTCAATCATGTGGCAGCTGCCATGCATGGCTGGTGTATTTGGTTCACCATCCAGGTATTGTGCCTGCTGGACGCTTGGCAACCTCCCTGTTTCTGCAGGCCCAGGCAGGTACCAAAACCAAGTAGTCTGTTATATCCCAGGCAGATCACAATACATGGGTGGTGGCAGTGTGGAAGCAGGGTGTGTGTGTGTGTGTGTGGTGGGGAGGCTACTACTCAGGCCCGGAGTTCCAGGGAGGTGCAGCCTGGGCTGCAAGCCCATTACTGTAAGGTAAAAAAAAATTGTAAAATCTTGAGGAGGGGGGGAGTGTGTGTGGTTATACAGGAAACTCTAGGTCTGGGGTGTCCAGCGTGGTTTCTCTGCGGACACTTCTGTGGGTACCTGCCAGGCTCTCTGCCCCTCCTGATTTCTATTTTATTTCTTAAGATTTTTAAAATTAATTATTTTTTTAACTGGGAGGCTGACATCCTGCAAAGCACAGTGCTGTCCTCCAGCTCCAGCCCCATCTTGATTTGGGTTCAAAAGAGCGTTTTTGTGTTTTGGAGCTCAGACCCCCACCTCTGCTTTGCATTTAGGTTCCTGGGCAAGTCACTTTACTTTTAGTCTCATCTCACCTCCTGGGAAATGAGTGTTTTAACATCAACCATGCCCACCATGGCAGCCATTTTATGAATGGACAAGACCCCCATGGCAGCCACTGTGCGAGAGTGCCCATAACAGCCTCAAAATCCCAAATGTGCCCACTGCCCACAAAAGGTTGGAGACCTCTGCTCTAGGTTTTGTAATTTGAGGGAGAAGTATGCTGCCTCATGTGACATGGTCTCTCAAGAACTCCCAAGTCCCAGAGTTCTTTATTTCCTGCTCACATTTCCTGGGCAAAGGCAGGAAGAGGCAACGGGGTGTGGCAGCGAGTGGAGTGAGGGGTGAGCAGTGGCGCCATAATGGGCATTGAGAGCCCGGGGAGAGTTGGGGTCTGTGCTGCTGCTGGGACTTACAGGCCCCAGGACACAAGTGAGTAAATGAGACTGGAGTTAGGCCTCTGCTCTCCAGTGTGCACAGAAGAGCTGACACTAGGGACAGTACTTTTCCAGCTGCACTGGCTTCCCTTCCATTTCCGGGACCGATTCAAAGTGCTGGTATTAACATTCAGCCCTAAACAGCTTGAGGCCAGGTTATGTGAAGGCTCGCCTCCTTCCATATGTGCCTGCCCAGACCCTGAGATCATCTTCAGCGGTCCTTCTCTGGGAACCCCTGCCAAAGGAAGTGAGGCGGTGGCTACCAGGAAGAGGGCCTTTTCTGCTGTGGCACCCCAGCTGTGGAATGAGCTCCCTAGAGAGGTTCGCCTGGCACCTATGTTGTACTCCTTCCGGTTCCAGGTGAAGACCTTTTTATTCTCCCAGTATTTTAGCATGTTAGCTTCCTAGTCTTTTAGCTTTGATGTTTTAAATCTGTATTTTAAATCCCTGCATTGCTGCTAGATTTTACTCTGGTTGTATTGTTATATTCTGATTTTAATGCTTTCCTATTTTATATTGTTTTACTCTGAGCTTTTGGGGTTTAATTTTTGTGAACTGCCCAGAGAGCAGCTATTGGGCTGTATAGAAAGAAAGAAAGAAAATAAATAAGGGGTGCTTCCAGATGAGGCAGCCACAGCCTCATCAGCGTCCGATGAAAACGAGAGATAAAGTGGGTGTTGTGTCTGTCTGCTCTGCTCGTTGTTGGAGGGGGAAGACTAGGGGAAGGGGAGTCCAGGCTGAGTCCAACTCAAAAGTACTTGAGTAAACGCAGTGAAAACTCCATCTTCTAGAAAGCAATGTGGATTATATTAGACATGGAAAAATATGCTTGCCTTTCCATAACTTTGCTATTGTGCCGCTTTACACCAACCTCTCTCTCTCTCTGTCTCTCTCTCCCCGCCCCCGTCCATATTAGGCATTGATATCCACTTTATTAATCTGTAAAACAGGTTCTCAAAGTATCTTATACGAGTTTAAAATGCACAGTAAAACATAAATAAAAAGAAAAATACACCAGTCCACAGCAGGAACAACCCAGCAAATACTTCTAGGTAAGAGAGGCCTGTCTAAATAGAAAGACTGTAACCAGCCTGTGAAAAGCTGCCATTGGCCTGGCTTGGTGGGGACCCTTAGCCTGGGAATTAGAAAAAGAGGACCACACTACTGAGACCTTGTTCCTTGTAGCCACCTGCCAGCCTCAGGCACCGGGAGCATTAAGTAGATACCCCCCACCCCACCCCATGATCTCAAAGCATGCAAGATACATATGGGAAGAGGCAGTAATGATTCATTAGTTTGGTTCATAATACGACTTGTTGGGTCTGCGCTTTAGGCTGCAACCCTATACCCACTTACCGCATTGAACTCAGTGGGATGCATTTCCGAGTAAATACATAGAAGACTGCACTGTTAGCCTCACTGTATTATCACACTATTTTGGATATACATGCTACCATTTAAATTTTCCATTTGCTTCTTTGTAGATATTAGGGATTTTTTTTACATTGCAAGATAATATCAGAGACGTGCTGTTTCCCTCCTGAACTCTCAAATTATAGCCAAATCTAATATTGACGGTCAGCTAATTTCATAACAGATTATCTTAACATTTCTATTGAAAATCGAAAATGTCTTCAGAGATTTTTTTTGTGTGTGATTCTATGGGTTAAATCCAATGTCACGCTAGCGGAAGTCTTCTAAGGTGACAGGACTTTCTCCCTTTCTCCTCCCCGCATCATTCATCTGCATCATCCAAATGTCTGCTCTGGAGGGTTTCCCAGCAATCCAGAGCAATCCAGGGTGGGGGTGTGTGGGGGGACACGCCCACCTCCTGATTCCTCTGATGGAAGCGTTTCTGTCAGTGGAATGACATCTTTTGATCCAACCTTGAATTTCCTTGCTACTTTTTCTGTCTGCACATAACCACACAGGATCGTCTATTGGCCCGAGGTGATCTGAGGTAGTGGATCTCTGAATTAGGGGAAACAGTTGCAGTCCTAGATCCTGGACTTAACTGCATTCCCTGTTACATACCGTTGATGCTTTTGGCTGAGATAAATTATATACTCAGTTTGAGAGAGAAATTGCAACTTGAAATGGAAGAAATGGGGTTGTGGTACGGAATGGGAGAGAAGCATGCATACGGAGAATAGACAAAATTACAGTAGTGCCCGTTACTTGTGATAGTTAATTCTTCTGGTGGTTAACACCTGTTGTATATTTTTTAACTCGCAGTCTGCTGTTGATTTTTGCTTTTTCTTCTGACGGCCATGTAAGACAAATGTTAAAAATGCAGTTATGTAATCCAGGTCCCTATCTCAAAGGAGGTATGTAATTCAGGAGTATAAAGTAGGTGAATTAGACTTATCTGAGCCAAATGGTAGCAGCTTGGGATTGTTCTTGTGAAATAATGAGACTACCAATGACATCTGCTTTTTCTTGAAGAAAAATGATCTCTTCCGGGAGGAAAAGAGTGTCTGTGTACCACTCGGGCCGTTTAATAATGCCACCATTTATGGCTTTGGGATTTAAAAACAAAACAATTTAATTGATGAGAAAAGTAACAAACAGGCAAGGTTTGAAGTAGTTTTTTGTTTTGTTTTTTCAAAATGTATTTCACATTCCCAACTATGTTACTTGCAGGCAATTAAAAGACTTTAAGCAGGTGTAACATCCCAACAATACTTCAGGAATCTAAATAGGGATTGTAGCACACGGTAAAGATTTAGTAAATACTTTTCTAGTCCAAAATCAATGCCATCGATTGCCATTAAAGCAGCAAGCTGAAACAATGAAGAGGCTTCTAATTTTCAGGCTCCTGGTGGAGCCAGCTCTATCTCGGTTTCTTCCTCCTCCCAGTTAAGAGCATCATTAAACGGTAAGAGCAAACAGCATATTGAGAGGCCAAGTGTTTTATTAATTCATCATCAGAATTATCTCAGTGCATTAATATTAATAGCTTCAAATTGGATTTCATTTAGAAGGTGAAATAAATACGCTGATAGTAAAAGCTTGCAGACCTCGGGAATCTTAAGGCACGGCCACTTAACACAGAGCAAGACTCGAAAATAGATTTGATAAGTCGTGCTGACTTCCTTGAGCAGAGGGACACCTTATGGATAGGGTTTCGGACAGCTTTGAAGATCACAGGAAATTTTAACTTTCCAAGGAGGTGTCCCAGCCCCCTTCAAGTGATGATGTGGCAGAATGAAATGACAACAGTGTTGTGTTCCCCACCTTCACTGTATGTATGTATGTATGTATGTATGTATATACTCTGCTTGTGTATTTCCTATTTACTTAGTCTTTGTGATGTGGGTTGAAACCTGATATTCTTCAAGAACTCGCAAGCTAAGACTGCAATCCTATACCCATTTACCTTCATTGGAATCAATTGGACTTAGTTCTGAGTAAACATGTACAGGATTGCAGTGTTAGTGTGCTAACAAATCAGCTGTCCTTTGATAGATGGGTGCGGTCATGGGGTGTGAGTGTGTGTAAGAAGAGACTCTGTGCTGCAGAGATTCAGGGGATGGGGTCTCTGTTGGTGAAGACCAAGCCACCCAAGGTCAAGGATGGTGGGACAGATTCCCCCTTCCCTCCAGCAACATTATCCACAAGCGTAGCACTTTACTTTTCCCTGTATGAGTGAATGGCAGCCATTATGTGTATAAAGTAAAGAGGAGCAAGTGGGACACATTTGGTGTGGGTACTAAATCTGCTCCCTGTTCCTAAGGGCTCCAGTATATGGGATGAGCGGCCTGTTCTTTCCCCACTCAGTTGTGTATCCAGCTGCAGTCCATTTGGTTGGTTCTATTGAATTAATGAGGGCCATTGTATACTGAGACAGTTTTACTTACATACCCCACCTTCAGTGGTGTAATGGTACATTTTGAACTGCAGGCGCTCCTCATGACAGTCTCCATAGCCACGCCCCCAAGGAGAGTCCAAAAATCCAGCCACCTGTGTTGTACCATATCAACAAGCCATTTCTAACAGTTTTCATTTCAACCAGGAGCAGGTCTTTTGTAAAGCTAATGGATCTTAATTGCCCATTCAATACCAGGCCACTTTGCATTACAGCAGGGAATAATATATTGCTGCTGCTAGGGAGGGCGCAGACGTCCGACTGGCTCCCGGAGTCCGTCAGGCTCCCCGCCACCCGCCTCCTTGGACCATACCTGCCGAGCCTCTGGCCTCGCTCACCCCTGCTTGTGCCCTCTTGGACATCCACCACACTCACCCATACCTGTCTGCAAGCGCCCATCATTTTGCCGCACTTAATTAAAAATGTACATATTTAAATATGTGCACATTTGGGCTGGAAAAGGCTGATCTGTGTAATATTAGAAGCATAAATGGCCCATTTGTGCCTCTAATATTGTGTATTTCAAGCTTTTCCAGCCCAAATTTGCGCACATTTAAATTTGCACATTTTTAATTACCTCCTTTTTCTGTAAAAATAAGCTTGGCAAAATGGTGGGTGCCAACTGGACAGAATCCAGGGTGAGTGCAGATGGCTTGGCGAGCTTGTGGGGGCTTGAGCGTGGTTCTGGGGGGGGGCTTGAGCAGGGGCGATGCTTCAGTGGGCGCCTGCCGATACCAGATGGGAGTGGGTTCATCCATCCCTAATTGTTGCTGGGAAAATTCATTTCCCCAAGCTACTGTGAGGATTATAGCTAAGCTGGGAGGGAACAGGGAAGTCTGAGAGGGTGGGGAGAAATATTATGTCAGTGTCCCTGTTAATAAAAAAAAGTGTTGGTACTGTGTTCCTGTGAGCCCTGGCTCCACTACAACACTGCTCAGCTCTTCATCTGCACGGTCCACCCTGGTCCCATTTCCTGAGTGCAGCTTGCTTTCACTGTAGGCTTTTTCTGCTTCATTTACAGGAATCATCCTGTTCACATTGAGCAACGGACCCAACACTAATTTTGTCTTCCTGTCTCTAGCATAGTTGCCCAACAACTTGCTGCTTCTTTCATTGCTTTTGCATCTCTCCCATCTAGGAGAAGCACAAACCCTCCCTCCGCTGAGGAGCTATGGGAGTTGTATTCTGGATATGTTGAACTGGACTGGAAGGTTGCAATCTAAGCATGCTTCCTAGGAAGAAGGTTCCACTGAAACCAATGGAAGCTACTTCGAATTAAATGTTTTTAGTAGGAATGTCAGAGAATTTCTCCACGAATCTCGGGGAGGCTGAATGCCAGTGCATTCTGCCCCCCAAAATTGGTGGAGAAACGGTCTGCCCCCCCCGGGACAGGACTTACCTTGTGTGAATGTCCCTGGCGGCAGCGGCTCCGGCGGTGGTTCGGTGGCGGTTCGGTGGCGGTTTGGCGGCGGCAGCGGCCAGTCTTCCGACCGGCTGCCACCACCGCCATTTCCAAGTTAAAAAACAAACAAACAAACAAACAAATGTGATCACAGCTAGATTTTTAAAAAAACACCGTGATAGGCTACGTAAATGTTTACGTAGCCTATCACAGCTGAGTGGAAAAAAACAACAACAACCGCACGTACGCAAATGGCGGCGCCCATGGCCACTGCCATTTGCGTTCCTTATTTTGGCACGTGTAGTCTACGTAAACATTTATGTAGACTACAGCAAAAATAAGGGCAACGCAAATAGCGTTGCCCTTATTTTCGCTGTAGTCTATGTAAACGTTTATGTAGACTACACGTGCCAAAATAAGGAATGCAAATGGCGGCGCCCATGGGCGCCGCCATTTGCGTACGCGCGGTTCCCCCCCCCCACTCAGCCGTGATAGGCTACGTAAACATTTACGTAGCCTATCACGGCTGACTGCAGGGACGCAAACGGCTGTGGCTACAGCTGCCGCCATTTGCGTCCCGGCAGGACAGGAGGATTCGCGGCTGGAGGGTTGGGGCGCCTCCCCCTGGCCAGAATTTTGGGGTGGGGGGATGGGGCGCCTCCCCCCAGCCAGAATTTCGGGGGGGAGGGATGGGGCGCCTCCCCCCCCAGCCAGAATTTCGGGGGGAGGGACGGAGCGCCTCCCCCCTACCGCGAAAGCATCGGGTTCAGGTAAGGGACTTTCGTACATCCCTAGTTAGGCTTGAGTTAGTGGCATTTTAAGTGGTTGCAAATCTTGAAGGACTAAATCTAAAGTTTCCAGAATGCTAGTTCCCCAAATGATGTCATTAGGAACATGACAAAGTGGACTCCCTGACCCCTTGTGAGACCCCTCTTCCTTTTTCCCAAAGCGCATATTTTGGCAGCAGCAATGTGGGTGGAAGAAAGGGTAGGGTGCTCCTTTGTCCTTCGTTAGATTCTAAGGCACTACCAATAGCAACTTCCCAGTACAAAGATATCTGGGCAATGCAGTTTGCCAAGACTTCTGCATCCAGGGCTGGCATCAGCCACCAGCATAGTTGGGCACCTCTCAAGGGCCTAGGGGCAAAGAAGGGCCTGTCTCTGCCCCTGTTGTCATTGGGTTCCCCATCCAGAGATGGGTGCCCTTGCTGCCCCTGCCATCAGAGCCATGATGCAGTGCTGCTTCTGCTTGCTGCTACTGCCAGTCGCTCATAGAGACATACACTATGGTGGGATGTGGGATAGGGCCTTCTCTACTTGGCCCCTCGGTTGTGGAATGCCATCCCCTTGGAGGCCTGATTGGTGCAGACACTGGTTTCATTTCGGAACCAAGTTAAAGCAGGGCTTTTTCCCAAAGCCTTTGAGGGCTAATTGGATTCCCTGAGTTTGTGCACTGAACTGTTTTATTGTTTTAGATTTTAAATTGGCATTAGCTAGCTTAATAATTTAATATGTTTTTAGCTATCTGAATTATTTACTTATTGTTTTACACTGTGTAAATTGATTTTATCTGTACACTGCCCTGAGATCCTAACGATATGGGGCAGGATACAAATGTTTTAAATAAATAATAAATAAATAAATGTCGCCTCCACCTTCTGGCAGATGTGGTTTTCCCAATGGAGCCAGGTAGTTGTACTTACTATGGGTTGTGCTGGTGCTTGGCCTCGTTCTGGAGCAGGTAGTCACTGTGTTAGATTCCCCAAGAGGCAATGGAAGAACAGGCCCCCAAGGCTGTGATGGCGGCAGGAGTGGCAGCAGCACCATCTTGGCAGAGGTACCATGATTAGGTTCCACTGTATCCTTATTGAGGCCTGGCAAAGTGTACTTCCCAGGTATCTTTGCACTGGGTAGTTCTTTCTTATTGGTAAAGCTTTAGGACCTTACTGACAAGAACCCCTTTGTGCTGCTCCTCAGGGCTAACAAAAGTTAAGTTTGCAGGAAAGGGGCAACTTAAAATAGGGCCAAGTTTATTTATGAGCTAAGCTGAGATCCAAAAGGATTGTGGCTTGGGTTACAATAAGCTCAGTATTTCTAACCCCAGTTTCTGAAATTGTCCTCCATCCCCATTGCAACAGTACTCCGAAGGGCAGACTATTCCCAGAAGGAGCTGAAGCAGCTGGCTATATGTCAGATGGCTGGGACAACTGGCCAGTGGATGCAAGTGAGTGAGTTAGGGTATCCATGTGTCTTCTGTTACAGAGGATGGTCCTCTATTTGTAGGGCTGCCAGAGGACTGTCCTCCATTTTGAAGGTGTTCTCTGTTTGAAGGCCTGTCCAGTCCAAGTCCAGTATAAAGAGAAAGAACCATCAGAAGGGAGAGCTGGGCCTTGAATTTGCCCATCAACAGCACCTGGGCAGTTGACTGAATGAGGCACACAGGTCACAGTCTTCCACACTCTCATGAGATGGGCTGTATTTCTGTTCAACATATAATATTTTTTTCTAAAATTGCATCTCTTCTTTTAAATCAGCATGTGCAAATTGGCGGTATCTTTTGTCCTTTCTTTTGACATTTCCTCTTTTTTGGCAATTCATACGTGGCCATCCAAGAGGGCATGGTTTTGTCTTATCAGAAATGGCTGAGTATGTTGCAGCATGCCTGGAATGAGGCTACTCTGGGAGGTGGATGGTGTGGCTGCAAAATGCCCTTTGCATTCCAGTCTCCCTAAGCATAAAGAGCTGGATTGTGTCCACAACTGATGAAAAGAAAAAAAAAGTAAAAGGTTTATGGTTTGAAGACGGAAGAAGCTTGAAGAAATAAAGTATAGAAAGCTGGTGACAGAAAGGCTATGACGTGGTTTGTGCAGGAAAAGTCATTACTGGGAGGGGTGTGTGTGATGTTTGTATTTGTTTTTAATGGAAAACTTCAAATAGGAATGTAACAGGCTGTGAACGAAAAGGAAACTGATTCAGGGTGGGAATAAGTGGTTATCTCTCAATGTGAAAAGAAATTAAATAATCGGCTGACCAATGACACATTCACAAAATAGTGCAATGTTTCTTAATCTACTGGAGAAGGATGGAAAGTAGTTCTGAGAGGGCACAGTGGAGGGAGCTCCATGGGGGCTTTGCAAAGCCAGGTGAATTGGCTGCTCAGTGGCAGACAGTATTCGTTGTTGACAAAAGCAAAGTAATGCCCATTTGAAAGAATCATTTGAACTAATCTCATGCATTGGTGGGTTCTAAATTAACTGTAACAACTCTGGGAAAAAGCTCTAGGCATAATTGGATAACTCAATGAAAACAAGAGGCAGCCAAAGAAAACAGTCTTTAGGAAGGTATAGACAGAGACTATTATGCATACAGAATGGAAACAAAGAGTTATGGAAAGACTGTTGAATGTATTACATGCCGGAAAAGGCTGACTCCAAACAACAAGACATGAATTTTTTACTTGACTCAAGTCCTAATTTTCAACTGAGGTGGGTGATATTAAGGAGATGTGATGGATGCCCAGTGCAGAGATGGCAAATTATTCACCAAGAGAGCTTTAGAATTAAGGTGTCATTGAAAATACACATGGAACAGGCCAGATAAAAGTAGCACAAGGCAGAAAGAAAAAAGAACTGTCTTAGGTGTTTGTTTAAAGAGCTTTGGCTATTGGGCAGAATAAAAATGTAATAAATAAATACATTTTTAAAAATGTATTAGCTGCCCTTCAGCTGAGGCTCTCAGAGTGGCTCACAAAAAGTGTTTCGTCACCATTCATTTGCTTCAGTGATTCAAAGCTCAGAAGTGCACAAAGTGTGCATAGGAGGCCATTATTAAGCTAGTAAGGCTGCTTATTTTTATTTATTTATTTATTTCATTTCTATACCGCCCAATAGCCGAAGCTCTCTTTTTTGGCGGCTCCTGCTGATTTTAAATGTTTTATTTAAACCTCCGGCACAGTTGCCAGACAGAAAATGAGATAAAGTGAGCTTTTCCCACCTACATTTGCCCCATCCCATTAATCTAATTTGTTTACATTTGTAAACTATGTTTGCATTTTAAAAATGTGACCAGTTTGCACATGCATACATTGCTCACATGTGCAGAGGGAAGCCCAGAGGCAGGTGTGTGCATGAAATTTAAGATGGCTGCCACCAGCTGCTTCCTCCTCCTGGAGATGGTGGATAGTGATAGGGAGGAGAATCCTGGCTGGCTGGCTGAGTCCCACTGTGCAATGAGAGTGAGCAGTGGTGACGAGGAAGCTGCACCGGTGATGGGGAGCGAATAGGGATGGGAGAATGGCAACCCGCATTCCGCATGAACATTGTTGAATACACAGGGATTCAAACCCAGACTTTTAAGAGATAAGCACTCAAAGCCCTCGGCCTGGACCGATCAAACTTTCAGTTCCACTTCCTCCTCCATTTTATTTTCATGTATTATTTATTTACAACAATTAAAACCATAAAATATGAAACAATAAAATACAGTTGATAAATACAATATAAAAGTTTAAAAATTAAAACTACAATATGAAAATAAAATAATCAAACAGAAGCTAGCAGCACATTTATTAAAATACAGTACCAGATAGAAATAAACTGAAAAAAAATGCCTGAATGAAAAGTTTTTCGACCTGGCACCAAAATGAGCACAATGTAGGCACCAAGGGAACCTCTCTGGGAAGCACATTCCACAGCTGAGGTGCCACCATAGAAAAGGCCTCCTAGAAACCACTCACCTCACTTCCTTTAGCAGGGGCTCTTGAAGGAGGTCTGCTGTAACTGATCTTAGGGTCTGGGCAGGTGTATATGGGAGCCTGGCCCCAAGTTGCTTAGAGCATTGAATGTTGGTACCAGCACTTTGAATTGGGCCAGAAATAGACTGGCAGCCAGCGCAGATAAAAGAGTACTGCCATAATATGACCACATTGGCCAGTCCTTGTTAATAGTCTTGCTGCCTTATTTTGGACCAGCTGAAGTTTCCAGACCATTTTCAAAGGCAGCCCCATTTATAATGCCTTACAGTAATCCAGATGAGCCGTTATCAGAGCATGGATAATTGTAGCTAGGCTATCTCTGTCCAGATAAGGATGTAGTTGGTATATTAGCCTAAGCTGATAAAAGGTGCTCTGTGCCACTGAGTCCACCTGTGCCTCGAGTGGCAGACAGTTCTGGATCTGAGTGCACCCCGAAACTACCAACCTATCCTTTAGGGGGAATCCAACGCCCTCCAGAACAGGTTGAACATCACTTAGCCAGGCAGACGAACCACCCACTAACAGTGCCTCCATCTTGTCTGGGTTGCGTCTCAGTGTTAACTGTGGTTTGTTAAAGCAAGCCAGCTTCATAATCAACAGTTTGATGTTAGCTTGTTTAAACAAACCCTTGTTAAGGTTAAATGCAGTTTTTTCAAACTTCAAGTTCTTTTTTACCCGTTTATGAAGATGTTTGCAAATGTGGGTAAGCAGTTGACAAAAAACCAAACGGCACGAAATTCTTCCCCATCCCTGGCAGCGAGTGGTGGCAGGGAGGAGGACTACGGCTGGCTGGCAGGTGTGTATGCTAGGCAATGGAAGCAGCCACTGCTGAGGAGTTCAGTCGTAGTCTTGGGCCTAGGAGGTGGGGATGGGCAGTAGTCACATTGGCAGCTTCATGTACAGTTAGACAGCTTTGTGCACAGAGTCTTAGGCAGCCTTCCCCAACCTAGCACCCTCCATATGTGTTGGACTACAACTTCCATGATCCCAAGCCAGCGTGGCCCTGATGGTCAGGGGTGATGGGAGTTGTAGTCCATTAAAACTGCAGGGTGCCAGATTGGGAAGGTTAGTCTCAGTTAAGTCTTGCAAGCCAGTTGCTGTCCTTACTTCTCTCCTCCAGTGTGGATGTGTGTGTATAAATTTGGGGGAATGTTTGTCAAAGGGCACTGACAACCGGGGTGCTTATGTCTGTGGTTTCTAGTTCTCTTCTACAGATGCACAGATGGCGCTTAGCGTTCACCCTCTGTAAGACGTGCACATGTTTTCTAGAGTGTTTTTGACATGCTTAAATTCTTGATCATATAATGTACCTGACCTGTAGTCTGCAGCTTTGCTTTCTTGAGTTATCCGCTCTGCATGTCGGTAATTTCTTACACTCTGATTGTGAAATGGTTGTAGTGTGCATTAGGTTATGATGTGTGAAGCCTGCTGACTGCTGATATCATGTGTGGATGTATTGCTGATGGCAGGGGTCCTCCATGTGGGCTCGGTCCAGGTCCCATATTTTTAAAAATTTCAAATGCTGACAACGTTAACCTGTACAGCGCGTGACCCACTATGTGGTGTGCAACCTGGCAACCTTGTAAGGTAGCCTACCTGGGCACACTAAAATTTTTGCTGCCTGCCTGAAACATGGTTTACCACAGATCTTAGAAAATGTTATAAAAATGTATTCTTGCCACATTTTTAAACTCTTAGTTTGATTATATAGTTAGTTGTTGTATATATATATTCAAAATGCTAGGTATCTTAGTAAACTGATAACATTTGAAAATCTAGGTAAAAGATCATAGCATTTATTTATTCAAATATGAAACTGCAATTGTGTGAGAGAGGAAAACTGGATAATATTTGCACCTGTAACACTCATCATTTTATGGGAACATTCTTTTGCATCTGGGCTGTCTAGAATTCTAGAATTGATGCTTATGTTTTTACATTTAATTTGTATTAAGAAGAAAATCTAATAAGGAGTAAATTAAAAAAAAATGAGATCAAGAAGCGACCATGACTTCTGCCAATGTTCAGATAAAAGGAATGTTAATGTATTGTTGTTTTGGACAGTGTCTAATCAACCTAATGAACTTGTGCCATTGTATGCCAAGTTAAATAACGTTATTTAAAAATGGACATGACCTGTGTGTGGGAGGGGATGTTCCATAGGGTGTTGCTGAGCTTCTTCCGTTCTCCTGTGCTGGGCATGCTTAGTGCCAGGTAAACCTACAAGGAGCTCAGCAATTACTTTGCATGGGAAGCCTGTTCACAGGGGTGGGGCATCTCAGACCCAGGGACCAAATCGTGCCCTCCTGGGGTCCTAATCTGGCCTTGAAGCATTCCCCAGGTGGCCCCACCCCTTTCCCCCAACCACTGATTGGAATGTGGCCCCTGAGAGCTTGTCTGAAATTGGATTCGATCCTTGGGTTGAAAGAGGTTCCCCAACCCTGGCCTATATATTAGTGATAAACATTTTCTGAGCATTTATCCTTATGTTGCCAAAATGGCACCATCCATGCAAAAAGAGGAGGTATCAGCAATTACAAATATATATATGAGTGAAAGCTGCCAAAACAGCTCAATGAAGCCCCCCCCCCCGTGTGTGTGTGTGTGTGTGTGTGTGTGTGTAATGGAGGCTCCTGGAAAAGGGCATGGCTGGCTGGTACCCTGAGCAAGAGCATTCTAAACTGCAATGTTTGCTTGCAGCCCCCACTTGTCTATTTTCTAATTCTCAATTCACAGCTCTCCCCAGTCACAATTACCCTCCTCATTTTGCAAAGCAAAGAAAACTCAGCAAATTGGCTCTTGTTGAGCTCTCCCTTAGTTGTTTTGGCGAAGACACTATAAAGAACCAACTGCCTTGTAGGCTTTAGCTGTGAATCCCATGCTCTGATCTGCTCCTGCAACTTCACAGTATTTGAACTTTCTGTTTCCTGGGGCACCACAAAGAACCTTTTGCTCCTTTTTACTCTTGAAATAAAAAGCAGTGTTCCTTATGAATTTTTAACATGGCACACTTCTTTTCCCTCCCTCTCCTGCCATCTCTGTCAGGCAAGTCACGTCAGTGTCTGGACACTTGCATGTGAAGCTCGGAGCATGACTGCCTCCATTTGTAAACAAGTGTAAACAACATGAGCACATTAGTGTCACTTCCCAGCAAATTCAGTTTTAAGAAATTACAAATGTATGTACTATGGAGCAGTTTGACAAAGCTGTATCAGGATAAATTATTCATAGTAATCTTTCTCAAAACCTGACATTTTGGAAAGTTTTCCACTTTGTGCATCATAAAATTGTAATGCAGGTTGTGAATGTGGTGTTTGGGGAAGGGGGTGGGGGAGAAGCAAGAGTGAAAGGAAGGGGAAAAACCCCTCAATGTCATTGGTCTTTTGCTTTCGAAGAATCTTTGTTTTTTGAAAGCGGCTTCTTTTCAACATCAAGAGATTTTATTTTGTGTCACTGGTGCACAATATCGACTTAAAGGCAACCTATTTTCCTCTTTTATTACAAAGTTTCAAGTTTATATTAGTGTGTGTGGTCAGAGGCAATAATAAGTGTCAAGCTTGGCTTATAAAATCGTTCCTAGGCCTTTTAACCTTCAGCAGAGCTCTGAATAAGTGAGTGAGTCTATGGATGCTGACATTTATGGCAAAGCAGAAAATAGATGTCTATTGATGGGGCTGTATCTCTGATCATAGTTCATATCCCCTTTCAGCAATGGAGTTAACATTATCTAGCTGATGTCAGGCGCCATGATGATCGCTGCCAAGAGAAGGGCAGATGGTCCCAGGCCTCCTTTGCTGGTGATGACTGTTTTGTGGATATGATCAGCATAACTCAATTGCTACCAGTGCTAAGAACCAAACCATGCATCAAGAATCATTGCGTGGCACAGCCCTGTTGGGACTGCAACACTTCATGCTGTGTGTATGGGGCGGGGTCTCACGTGTAAGAGAACTCCCGGCACTTGGGAAAATTAGCACTTCATGGAGTAAGGTTGTAGCAGCCATCCCCAGTCTGGGTCCCTCCAGATGTTGCTTACAGTTCTTATCATACCCAGCCTGTGGCTAGTTGTCAGGGATGATGCCAGTTGGAGGCAACAACATCTGTGCTAATCCAGCAGTCGCAGTAGAATGCATCCAGAAAGCACGAGGTTAGAGAAGTTTGCACTGAACCATACTTTAGTGTCACATCCAAACATAGTCACAGAGTTAATCTATACTACAGAAAAAACATTGTATTCCATTGTCTCAACATTCTGCCGCTATTCAGATGTTTAATTTCATTTCTATACCGCCCAATAGCCGAGTCCCCCCCACTCCACGTGTGAGAAGGGAAAGCTGACACTAGTCCATTGCCCCTACCTCTAGTCTCCCATCCCGGCAGCCCCTCTGATGCTAGAGGGATGACTTTTGCAGTGGTTCTGCATAATCAGGTTTCTAAATCGTGCAGGAAGCCTTCTTGAGTAGAAAAGGATCCCTGCTGCAGAGGTTACACCAGTGTGTGGGGAACGTCTGAACAGGGCTACTGTCACACAGTGATTAAGAAATAGAACCTAGGGCAGACCTATGGAGACATACGGTGGCCATGTGTTCTACTTTACAGAGGACAGTCCTCTCTTTGAAGGTGTCCTCTCTTTGGAGAGGTGTCCACTCCACGTCTGGTTTATTTGTAGCTTGGGGCTTCTCCTGGAGACATCATTGTCACTTGAGACTCAGGTGGCAACAAAGGATGGCAACAAAGGAGAGTGCCTCCTTAGTGGTAGCCCCCCGACTGTGGAATGATATCCCCACCTGGCACCAAACAGTGACCCAGTTTGCACAATCACTGCAGCCCACTGTGGCTAATTTAAGCCAGGGTGGGTTGGGGCACATGCCAGTGGCCATTTTGAATATTAAAACCGCAGAAGGTGGTTGCTGCAGCTTATTGTGATGTCTGAACCAATGCAGTGTTGGTTGTTGGTGTGGTTAACAAACCACCCACAAACCATGAGCTGTTTTAGGGTTGTGTGGGTGGTTTGTTAACTACGCCAACAACCCACCCTATGCTGGATTTGGACATTACGATAAGCCATGGTGACTGCCCGCCAAGGCTTGAATATTCAAAATGGCCACCAGCACGCATGCATAACCCACTGTGGTTTAAATAAGCCACAGCAGGCCGTGGCAATTATGCGAACTGGCCCATTGTCATCTTTACTCCCAGGCATTTGATGGGATTTTAATGGAAGTTATTTTTTTCAGATCCTGCTGTCATACTGTAACTGTTTTTTAGCTGTCTTAAATTGTTTTTACATTTTGTATGCTAAGGTATTTTATATTATGTTTTTGTTTTGCAATTTGCAAACTGCCCAGAGAACTTTGGCTATTGGGTGGGACAGAAATAAATAAAAAAAATAAATGCATTTAAATCAAAGAATCATAAGAAGTGCGGGGCAGCGGGAAGTGCAAGGGCCTTAAAATTGCCCATCAACAATTAACACTTGGACAACAGCTGATTGAGCAAGACACACAAGCCACCTGGTCACAATCTTCCTTGCTCTGGCAAGATGTATTGTATTTCTACTGAAATTAGTGATTATTTCTAAACTTGCACCTATACATGTAGATTGGCATATGCAAATGTCATGCAGTTCTGTGAGCTCCTTTGTCATTTTTTTTTTTTTGGCATGAGTAGCCACCCTATGCAGACAGGGCTAGCATGACTGTTGGGGGCTCCCTTATGGGACAAAATATCTCCTCCTCTCTGCCTGGTTTGTGTGGCAGAGGGAAGAGACACATTTGGGAAAGCAGGCCTGGCTCCACCCTTGATCTGCATGAGGCAATGGATTCAACAATGGATGGTAGGGTGGAATGTGGAAGTGGAGACTGGAGACAGGGACTTGGGGAAAATGACTGAGGCTCCCCATTCTTCTCTCTCTCCTACCAGCCAGTAATAGTAATAATAGAGCCAGTGTGGTGTAGTGGCGAGAGTGCTGGACTGAGAGTCGGGAGATCCGGGTTCTAGTCCTGGCTCGGCCGTGGAAGCTCACTGGGTGACTTTGGGCCAGTCACAGACACTCAGCCCAACCCACCTCACGGGGCTGTTGTTGCAAGGATAAAATGGAGAGGAGGAGGATTATGTATGCTGCCTTGGGTTCCTTAAGGAGGGGAAAAGGCAGGAAAATAAATAAATAAATAAATAAATAAATAAATGCGACCACCACCACCAGGCAGAAAGCAGCCCACCAGCTCTGCATTATGGTGGTTTGCCAATGCCAGGTGCTTGACAGCCCCCCCCACTTTTTTTTTATCACAAGCAGCAGATAAAAGGGGTTTATCAATCTCCTGGTATGACATCATTATGGACGCTGTGTGTGTGTGTGTGTGTGTGTGTGTGTGAACGAGGGTGGGGAAGGAGTGAATTTAAATTTGTGGCTCACAAACTGTGAAGCCCTGATATTGGTTATGGTGGGCAAGTCTTTCCTGAGAAATAAGATTTTAAGAAAGAAGCATATTTTAAAGTAAATGGAAGTAATAGCAAAGCAACTGATGTTGGCCCGTTTGGACTATGGTTTCCTGATTATGGTTTGTGTGTGTGCATGTGTGTGTGTGGGGGGGTGGGTGGGCTGGGGGGAATTATTGATGAGTGTCACTGGAATGGGGCCATCTAAGTAGTGAGCATTACTTATATAGATAATGATGATGATGATGATGATGATAGATAGATAGATAGATAGATAGATAATTTATTACGATCCAAGATCAGTGCAGCTCACATAGGCTAATTGTCCATTTTAACTGTGGGTTGCAAAATATTAAATAAATATTTGTTTCATTTGTTAAATGGTGTCAGATTTGTTTCAAGGCTTTGTGCTGATACAATATTATTGGTAGCTGTAGAGTTGAGTCTTACTTAGACCCAGACAGTTCAGGTATTTATTTATATATTTATCTGCAGTGGGAGTTAGGCTGCTTAACACTCATGCATCCGTCTTTTAAGGTGTAACTCTTGGTTTAGAATTGGTTTACCCTAAGGCTCAGGGTGGCTTATACTTTACAAGTTTACATTTAAGACAAAGAGCAGGCTGCTTGCTTTTTCGGATTGGCTGTGACAAGGATGAATGTTTGTCCTTAAATCCCACCTTTTCCATGAGCCCTTTGGCTTACCCCTTTAATCCTCCTTACTATTTATTATTTTATTTATTTATTTATTAAATTTATTAATCGCCCATCTGGCTGGTCACCCAGCCACTCTGGGCGATAATAAAACAGTTTAAAACAATAAAATTCTACAATAAAAACATTTTCTAAAATACCCTAACCCACCCCAAATGCCTGCCTGAACAACCACGTTTTTAATGCACGACGGAAGCTCATTAAAGAGGGGGCATGACGGAGTTCCCTAGGGAGGGAGTTCCACAGAGTGGGGGCCACCACAGAAAAGGCCCTCTCCCTCGTCCCCAGTGACCAATCTAGCTGTCCTGGTTGATGGGACAGAGAGAAGGCCATCCGAGGCTGATCTTGTTAAGTGGCCTGTCTGGTGCTGCTGGAGGCGCTCCTTAAGATATGCTGGGCTGGAACCATATAGGGTTTTAAAGGTCAAAACCAACACCTTGAATTTGGCCCGGAAAACAACTGGTAACCAGTGCAACTCCTTCAGCACTGGAGTGATGTGATCTCGCCAGCGACTGCCTTTAATCAGGCAAGCCGCTGCGTTCTGTACCAGCTGCAGTTTCCAAACCGTCTTCAAGGGTAACCCCACGTAGAGCGCATTACAGTAGTCTAAACGAGAGGAAACCAGGGTATGTACTACTGATGGGAGCAGATGGTCAGGAAGGAAGGGGCGCAGCCGCCGTATCAGATGGAGTTGATACAGCGCTGTCTGGCTCACAGCTGACACCTGAGCCTCCATGGACAGCTGGGAGTCCAAAATGACCCCCAGGCTGCGGACCTGGTCTTTCAAGGGTAGCCGTACCCCATTCAACACCAGGTCAACATCCCCCAGCCTCTTCTTGTTTCCCACCAAAAGTACCTCGGTCTTGTCAGGGTTCAGCTTCAGCTTATTCCTCCCCATCCAGCCACTCACCGTCTCCAGACATTTGGACAGGGATTCTACGGCCAACCTTGGTGAAGATTTGAATGAGAGGTAGAGCTGCATGTCATCTGCATATTGATGACACTGCACCCCAAACCTCCTGATGATAGCCCCCAGCGGCTTCACATAGATGTTAAATAGCATCGGGGAGAGGATGGAACCCTGTGGCCCTCCACAAGTAAGTGGCCACGGGTCCGAAACCTCCTCTCCCAGTGCTACCCTCTGGTACCTGCCAGAGAGGAAGGACCGGAACCACCGCAATACGGTGTCTCCAATGCCCAACCCCTCCAGGCGGTCCAGGAGGATACCGTGGTCAACGGTATCAAAAGCCGCTGAGAGGTCGAGGAGAACAAGGAAGGAGCATTCACCCCTATCCAGAGCTATAATCTAGGGGTGTATGAAATCCCACTTACCTGGCTCCGCTGGGTTCCGCAGGTGGGGGGAGGTGATCCGTTCCCCCCCCCCCGGAATCCTTGACGGGGGGGGAGGTGATCGTTCCTCCCCCCCCGGAATCCTACCCGGCTGGCTCCGCTCCGTGGCCAGGTCGCGGAGCCGCCGGCTGGGCCAACCCGCAGCGGGGCCTCCAGTTGTTGCCGGGCTGCTGCGGACGCAAATGGCGTCCTGTGTAGGGGATGCCATTTGCGTCCCTACACCGGCCCGTAATAGGCTACATAAATATTTACATAGCCTATCACGGCTAAAGCAGGGATGCAAATGGCTGCTATTTGCTTCTTCATTATTGCTGTGATAGGCTATGTAAATACTTACGTAGCCTATCACAGCTAACACAGGGATGCCATTTGAGTCCCTGCAGAGGCCTTGATAGGCTATGTAAATATTTACATAGCCTATCACGGCAAAAAGGGGAACGCAAATGGTGACTATGGAGTTGCCTCAGAGCGGATCCGGCCGGGGAGAATTTCGGGGGGAGGGACGGAGCGCCTCCCCCCCACCGTGGATGTCCCTGGACAAAACCAGGTAAGTGTTTCGTACATCCCTACCCAGAGCAAAGCAAGCGGGTGGAGTGGGGTGGTGGTAATCAAATCATCCCTTGCTTACCCCTGGCACCTGGTGGTCCTCATAGGAATCCTGCCTTGTATATTAGAGTTCCTGGTTGAAGTTTCGAAATGTGACTTTTATTGGCTAATGTAAAAATGTTGTGACACTACTACTACTACTATTTACATTTCTATACCTCCCCATAGCCAAAGCTCTCTAGGCGGTTTACAGAAGTTAAAACATTAAAATAGAATATAAAGTTGTCCCCAACCAGTTGTGTCCGACTCTAGGGTGCGGTGCTCATCCCCGTTTCTAAGCTGAAGAGCCAGCGCTGTCCGAAGATGCTTCCGTGGGCATGTGGCCGGCATGACTGAACACCGAGGTGTTTTATAAACATTTACGTAAAAACATATAGACAATATATACAAACAACATATAACTAAAAACAACTTTGAACTAAAAACATTGTTTTAAAAATCCAACAATAAATCACAGCTTAAAAACAGTATACAAAAGTCTGCAAAAGGAACGAGAGTTCCAAAAAGGGAAGGCCTCCTGGATTAACAGAGTCTTTTAATGCCTGCTTAAAAACTTTCAACGAGGTCAGTAGGCACATTTCAACTAGGGATGTACGGACTGTGTAAAATCTGCTCTGTCTGTGTTTCGTGGACTGTCGGGTGCCTTTTGTTCTGTCGTCCCCTCACAGACAGATGCAATTTTTTTTCCTGCCATGCAGAAGAAATACGCAAATAATTACGTAAATATTTACTTAAGTGTTTATATAATCTACCTTTGTACGTAACATTTAGCACAGCAGTCCCCAACCTTTTTGGCACCAGGGACCGGTCTTGTGGAAGACAATTTTTCCATGGACCGAGGGGGGCGGGATGGTTTCGCTGGTGGACTTCTAGCTGCTGGGACGCAAATGGTGTCCACGTAGGGGATGCCATTTACGTCCCTGTTCTTTGCAATAATAGGCTATGTAAAGATTTACATAGCCTATTATTTACAAAGATTTACATAGCCTATTATTTGAAGAACAGGGACGCAAATGGCGTCTGCTATGCAGACGCCATTTGCGTCCCAGCGGCCAGAAGTCCGCCGGCGGCCAGCCAGCAGCTCTGTGGACTCACTGCGGAGCAGAGCCGGCTGGGGCCAGTGAGGATTCCGGGGGGGGAGGGACAGATTGCCTCCCCCCCCGCAGACCCAAGTAAAGGGGGTTTCGTACACCCCTACTGCGGCCTGGTTCCTAACAGGCCACGGACTGGTACCGGTCCATGGCCCAGGGGTTGGGGACCCCTGATCTAGCATATTGTCCCCCATTCCATTCAACATTTCCTTGACAGAAACTTACGTATTTTCCTACAAATTTATATGTGTAAATTTCATGAAAGTAAAAAAAAACATCCGAAAGTCCATGGACTCCACGCAGCCTTAGGGGGTCGCTCCGCAGCAGATTCCACAGGTCGAATTCTTAGAAATCTGAGCTCCTTTTAATCCATCTCGAATTTCTCCAGCATCCCTAATTTCAACTGGCAGGTCATTACACAACTGCGGCAAAGGAAAAGGTCCTGTTGCGTGTAACTGCCAGTCTCACATTAGGCAGCCTCAGCAGAGAGCCCTCAGAGGACCCGAGGTGGATGGCTGGGACGTAGGGGAGGAGGTGCTCCCTAAGGTACCTTGGACCTAGACCATGTAAGGCTTTAAAGGTAAGAACCAGCACTTTATGTTTTGCTCGGAATCAAATTGGCAGCCAGTGTAAAGATTATAGTTTGATTGGTTCCCCAAAGTTGATTCTCCACGCCCCTCACCCACTCCCAGTTTATTTGCAATGGATGGCATAATTGTTTCTGTATAATACAGGATCAGATGAGTATACTTTGGGCTCTGTGTAACAGCCACGCCTCCCCTCCTTTTCCCAAATGGCAGTCCATAACAGGGTCAGGTTCCTGCCCTCTGACCCCATTTTCCTTCACATTCAGCCCCACAGGGAGCCTTAACCACCACCCTCAGAGGTTTTTTTCCCATCCGCACTTCTGCAACCCCCCGCACTTCTGCTTATTAGAACAGCTCCTTCTGTCTTCCAAATTCCATATTGTGTAAACACCCACCCTTTCTTCTTGGCTTGGGAGCAGGGGAGGTGTGGCCAAGGCTGGAGAGATGGAGGGGGAAGAACTGTGCCTTGAAAGACAAATACATGGAAGTGAGGCAGCCTAATTCCCCTTGGCAGCAGTATCCCGACAAGTGACAGGGGGCAAGGCTTTGACGTTCCATATGAAAGGTAGCGAACGCTCCCTTTGGAGTCAAGCAGAATTGTGTGCTGGGGATCTGAAACCGCTGGCTGAATTCCAGGATCACTGGAGGTGCTTCCAGACTAGGCTTCTATCATGCAGTTGCCCTGCCTCATCCATGGAATTTTACAGGGGGTCCGGATATTGTCTTCCCTTGATAATGCTCCCATGTTTTCCCACTGCTTATTCCGTCTTCTTACCACAGAAAATCCGTCAAGGAGGCAAAGATGAAATAGCTTTACAATGTCTTTTGATCGGTAGTGCTAGAAGCCCCCTGGAAGCCCCCGCAAAAAGAACCACTCCTGCCCACTGAGTCCCTTTACTCCTTTGCTCTCTTACTCTTATTCTTTCCCTAAGCTTCCCACTGCCACCTCTCCACTACCTGGCCACTCCAGGGACCACGTCCTGAAAGATGCTACAGCTTTCATCTCTCCTGGAGCACAGCTGTCAGCCCAGAACTTTATAACCAGCGCCTGTTTAAACTGGAATCTGAATTAACCGTGGACCTCCTATATAAAACATCCTCTAAAAAGCCAGATTTGGCTTCACACCAGAGATTGCACCAATAGTTTTTACACAAATACTAAAAAACGTGCCTGTCTTCCATTTACTGCCAATGCAAATGTCACTAATGGAATGTAAATAAAGACAAGAAAACTAGCTGCAGACACTGACTCATTATGCATTTCCGATGCGGCCATTGGTGCTGAACGTATCGCTCATGTAGTGCTTACTGGATAAGTGAGAACGCTACGTTCTCCCACTGAATGCGTTCCTTCAAAGGTCAGAGAGAGGAATGCCGGAGAAACTAGGTTGAAACTACAAGTGGCATTATGTTTGCTCTAAGGCCAAGTGGTCTGAATTAAGTAATGAACAGAAGAATATAAAGAATTAGGAATATAAGAACATATTTATTCATTCATTCATTTGCAATATTTATATACCACTCCATATCTAGAACAGATTTCAGAGTGGTGAACACAAAAGATAAAACAGTAAAAGAATAAAAAGATTCAAACACCACATTAAAATTATACTTTTTAAAAAACAATGAAAATAAAAACCGTAACTGGTCAATTAAGGAATGCCTCCTGGAACAGCGATGTTTTCAGGAGGTGCCAGAAACAATGCAGTGTTGGTGCCTGCCTGACCTCCAAGGAAAGGCAGCCACCATGCTGAAGGCTCTTCTCTGGGTGGACTCCAGTCAGGCCATGGGTCCATGTGGAACCACCAGGAGCAAGCCCTCCGATGACCTCAGTGACTGGGCAGGTTGATAAAGGAGAAGGCACTCTCCTGGGTATCCTGGTCTCAAGTTGTTTAGGGCTTTGTTCACTAGGAGTAGAACCTTAAACCTGGCCTGGTAGTGAATAGCTAGCGCAGTTCCCTCAGCAAAGGAGCTGCACACTGAAAAGGGGCAGCTCCTGACAACAGCCGAGTTGCTGCATCCTGCACTAGCTGCAGCTTCCAGAGCAGCCTTAAAGACAGCCCCACATAGAGCTCATTGCAGTAATCCAGCCTTGAGGTAACTAGTCTCTATACCACTGTGGCCAAGCTATCCAGGAGAGGCCATAGTTGGCAAACCAGCCGAAGCTGGTAAAAGGATCTCCGAGCTGCCATGGCCACTTGGGCTTCTAGTGACAGTGATGGAACTAGGAGTACTCCTGAACTACAGTCCTGATCTTTCAGAGGGAGCGCAACCCCATCCAGAACAGGCAATGAGTCTGTTTCCTGGACTCGGGAACCACTCACCCACAGGCTTCTGTCTTGCCAGGATTCAGTTTTAGTTTATTTGCCCTCATCGAGCCCATTACTGAGTTCAGGCACTGGTCCAGTACTTGCACAGCCTCTCCTCATTCAGATGTCACAGGGAGAGAGAGCTGTGTGTCATCAGCATACTGATAGCACTTGGCTCCAAATCCCCTAATGACCACTCCCAGTGGCTTCATACAGATGTTAAATCTGTATCCCTTCTACACCCTTTCTCTAGCTGTCATGTAGCTGGTAGCTCTTCCACTGTGCCCTCCTGTCTTGTAGAGATGTATGGAAGTCACTTACCTTTTCAAAGGGTGGCATTCACGGTGGGGGGGAGGTGCTCCGTCCCTCCCCCCGAAATTCTCTCCAGCTGGCTCCGCTCTGCAGAGAGTCCACGGAGCCGCCGGCCAGGGCCACCCGCGGCCGGACATCCGGCCGCTGGGCAGCCTGCAGGAACACAAATGGAGGCTGCCGTAGCTGCCGCCATTTGCATCCCTGTATTTTGCCATGAAAGGCTACATAAATATTTACGTAGCCTATCACGGCTTAACTAAGGGAACACAAATGGTGGCGGCTATGGCAGCCGCCATTTGCGTTCCCCCCTTTTTTTTTGCCGTTTTAGCCTACGTAAATATTTACGTAGGCTATTACGGCAAAAAAAAAAAAAAAAGGGAACACAAATGGCATAGTGGCCGCCATTTGTGTTCCTTTTTTTTTTTTGGCCGTAATAGCCTACGTAAATATTTATGTAGGCTAAAATGGCAAAAAGAAGGGGAACACAAATGGCGGCCGCCGTAGCCGCCGCCATTTGCGTATGCTTTTTTGTTTTGTTTTGTTTTGGCTTGCCGAGATAGGCTACGTAAATACTTACGTAGCCTATCACGGCAAAGAGCAGGACGCAAATGGCAGCCGCGGCAGCCGGTTGAAAGACCAGCTGCCACTGCCGGAGCCGCCGCTGGAGCCGCCGCTGCTGCCGGAGTCCCAGGTAAGTTTCGTTCCGGGGCTATTCTGCGAGGTGGCGGGAGTCCGTTCCGCCACGGGTTTCGGGGGGGCCGAATGCCAGTGCATTCGGCCTCACTGAAATCCGTGGCGGAATTCTCTGCCATCCCTACCTTTTTGCATTGCACTTTGAGGACAAAATCGCTTGTCTCCGCAGCAACCTTGATGCTGTTGTTAGTGCAGTACCAGTTGAGGTGTCTGATGCCACCATTTGCCCGATCTTGTAGGATCAGTTCCAGTTGTTATGGCCTGATGATGTGGACAAGATGCTTGCAATAATGTGACTGATCACGTGCCCTCTTGATCCCTGTTCCTCCTGGCTAATACAAGCTAGCTGAGGGCGTATGACTGGGTGGGTCCAGGGAGTGATAAATGCTTCCCTATGGGAAGGAGTGGTCCCTGCTGTACTTAAGGAGGCAGTAGTGCGACGACTCCTGGAGAAGCCCACTCTGGACCCAATGGTATTAGATAACTACCACCCAGTCTCAAAAAACCCTTTTCTAGGGAAGGTACTTGAGAGGGTCGCGGCGGACCAGCTGCAGGAACTCTTGGAGGATACTGATTATCTAGACCTACTTCAATCTGGGTTTTGTCCTGGTTATGGAACTGAATCAGCCTTGGTCGCCCTGATGGATGACCTTTATTGAGAGAGGGACAGGGGGAGTGCAACCCTGTTAATTCTGCTCGATCTCTCATCGGCTTTTGATACCATTGACCATGGTATCCTCCTGGATTGACTCTGTTGGATGGGTATTGGAGGCACTGTGCTACAGTGGTTCTGGTCCTACCTACAGGGCTGATTTCAGACAGTAACGTTGGGTGACTATTCCTTGGCCCCTTGGCAATTGAGCTATGGGGTGCTGTAGGGTACCATTTTGTCCCCAGTGTTGTTTAACATCTATATGAAGCCGCTAGGAGCGGTCATTAGGGCATTTAGAGCTAAATGCCACCAGTATGCTGATGACACGCAGCTCTATCTCCCTGTGACATCTGAATCAGGAGAGGCTGTGCAAGTCCTGAATCGGTGCCTAGACTCAGTAATGGGCTGGATGAGGGCCAATAAACTGAAGCTGAATCCTGGCAAGATGGAAGCCCTGTGGGTGAGTGGTTCCTGGGTCCAGGAGATTGCCTGCTCATTGCCTGCTCTGGATGAGGTTGCACTCCCTCTGAAAGATCAGGTCCATAGTCTGGGGGTACTCCTAGATCTATCATTGTCGCTGGAGACCCAAGTGGTCGCGGTGGCTTGGAGTGCCTTTTACCAGCTTCAACTGGTTCACCAGCTATGGCTTGTCTTAGACAGGGATAGCTTGACCACAGTGGAACAGGCATTAGTAACCTCAAGATTGGATTACTGCAATGTGCTTTATGTGGGGCTGCCCTTAATGCTGGCCCGGAAGCTGGACCTAGCGCAGAATGCAGGAGCTCGGCTGTTGTCAGGAGCTGCCCCTTTTCAGCATGTAACTCCTTTGTTGAGGGAACTGCACTGGCTGCCTATTCGCTACTGGGCCAGGTTTAAGGTATTAGTACTAGTGTACAAAACCCTAAACAACTTGGGACCAGGATACCTGAGCACCTCCTTCCCTACCAACGTGCCCGGTCACTGAGGTCATCAGAGGGCATGTTCCTGGTGGTTCCACATGGACCTATGGCCTGGTTGGAGTCCACCAGGAGAAGAGCCTTCAGTGTGGTGGCCCCCTTCCTGTGGAATTCCCTGCCTTTAGAGGTCAGGCAGGGGCCAACATTGTATTCCCTCCGGTGCCTCCTGAAGACATTGTTATTCCAAGAGGCCTTCCTTGCACGACCAGCCGTGGTGTGTTAATTCCACGTTGTTGGGGCTTGTCTTCTTAATAGGGATGTCAGATAATTCTGCCACGGATCTTGGTGGTGGAATGTCCTGCCCCCCCGCCCTGGAGATCACCTCCTCCCCTCTGCAGATGCCCTGTACTGGAATGGGGTAAGTAATTTGTACACCCCTAGTCCAGACTCCAGAGTGGGCTTCTTCAGGAGTGATCGCACTACTGCCTCCTTAAGGACAGCAGGGACCACTCCTTCTTGAAGGGAAGCATTCACCACCCCCTGGAACCACCCAGTCATACCCCCTTCGCTAGCTTTGATTAACCAGGAAGGGCAAGGATCGAGAGGGCATCTGGTCAGTCACATATACAGTATAAGGAAGCTGCCTTATACTGAGTCAGACCATTCGTCAATCTAGGCCAGTATTGTCAACACTGCCTGGGAGCAGTTCTCCAGGGTTTCAGGCAGGATTCCTCTCTAGCTCTACCTTGAGCTGCCAGGGATTGAACCTGGGACCTTCTACATGCAAAGCAGGGGCTCTTCCACTGGTGGTTTGGTGATTTCCCGTCTTTGGTGCAGTCCCCACCCCCATTCCAAAAGGTTTAAATGCCTCTCCTAAGACTTAGTTATTGGCTGTAAGAGCTTCCAGGTAAAATATGCTGGTGTTTTCGGCCCTGCCCCCTTTGCCTTTGGCTCTGCCCAACACTGGAATGTGCCCCCTGAGAGCTTCTCTGAAATTGAATTTGGCCCTTGGGTTCTATACCTCTTCTCTACAGTATTTGGGCTCTTATTCCACCCATAATGGTGGACACTTTGCTAGACATAGAAAGTGCAGTTCTTGGGTTCTACCTATTTGTCACACTCCAGGGTCACACTCTAAGATGACAAGAAAAACGGAATCTGGGCTGAAGTTACGCAGATAGGATAGGAGTAGGCTTCTTTCTCAATGTTTTCCATGAAACACTTTGAGGAGGCCACTGTGGTGTGGGCAGAAAGTTTCTCCTTCTGTTACTAGGTGGCCTGCCATCTACTGAGATTAGGGATGTCAGAGAATTCCGCCACGGATCTCGGTGAGGCCGAAATCTGTGGCAGAATGGCCTGCCACTCCCCCGCCCCCCCGCGGATCCCCCTCGGGACGAGACTTACCTGGGGCGGATGTTCCAGACGGCGGCGGCTCCAGCGGCGGCGGCAGCAGCGGCTGGTCTTCCAACTGGCTGCTGCCGCCACCACCATTTGCAGTCTGGCGTTTGTTTGTTTTTTTCTTTACAGAGACGTGATAGGCTACGTAAAGACTTGCGTAGCCTATCACATCCTGGTAAAAAAAAAAAATCGCGTACGCAAATGGCGGCGGCTACGGCCGCCGCCATTTGCGTTCCTTATTTTTCGCTGTCTTAGTCTACGTAAATATTTACATAGACTATTACGGCAAAAATAAAGGGGAATGCAAATAGCGTAGTGGGCGCTATTTGTGTCCCTTTTTGATTCACCGTTTTAGCCTACGTAAATATTTACGTAGGCTAAAACGGCGAATCAAAAAGGGACGCAAATAGTGCCCACTACGCTATTTGCGTTGCCCTTTATTTTCGCTGTAACACGTAAATATTTACATAGACTAAGATGGCGAAAAATAAGGAATGCAAATGGCGGCGGCCGTAGCCGCTGCCATTTGCGTACGCCGTATTTTTTTTTTTTACCCAGCAGCCACCGCGGCCAGAAATCTGGCTGTGGACGGCCCTGGCCTGGCCGGCTGCTCTGCGGAGCCGCCGCAGAGCACAACCGGCCGTCAAGGATTCTGGGGGGGAGGACCGGATCGCCTCCCCCCCCGTCGAGGATTCCTGGGGGAGGGACGGAACGCCTCCCCCCCCCATGAACAGAATCTGCGGAAAGGTAAGTGACTTTCGTACATCCCTAACTGAGATGATACTCTGGTGGAGGGGAGGTGTCTCAGTGTATAGCTATATTGCCCTTTCCTCTGCATAATTTAGACCAAGCAGTGAGGAAGTGAGAGGATTAAAATACGTGCTTATAGTTTTTACTTCAAGTATAAATACATTGAGATTTCACATATTGTGGCACAGTAGAGAAAGAACATTTCCACATAGAACAAGAGATGATGTGATAATTAATGCAAGGGTAATTCGAAGAAAACTACACATTATGCAAGGAGTGCATTGAATTATCACAGCAGACAACTATGTGACTTTTTACACTTCTTTTTTTTTTTGCAAGGAATAGTATAAAGTTTTGTTTTCAAGGAAATTCCTTTTCTCCTCAATTTGCACAGGAGGGAAGTATTCTGGCCATGAAATATATATACATACATATATGTGTGTGTGTGTCTGGCTCTGATTGCTTGCAACTTATGCATGTACATGATAGTGCATGTAAAGAAAGCAAGGCAAGTTGTAGGGATGTTGGAGAATTCCGCCATGGATTCCAGGGAGGCCGAATGCCAGCGCAGTCTAATCTTTACGTAGACTACCGGGACCAAATAAGGAACACAGATGGCGGCGCCCATAGGCTGCCGCCATTTGCGTACGTGCTTTTTTTTTTCCCCCCCAAAGTCACCCGTGATAGGCTAAGTAATGATTTACGTAGCCTATCACGGCTGACTTTGGAAATCTAGCCATGATAGGCTACGTTAATTGTTACGTAGCCTATCACGGGGTTTTGTTTTGTTTTTTTACACTTTGTAATGGCGGCGGCGGCAGCTGGTCAGAAGACCGGCTGCCGCCCCCGCCCCCGACAAAAGGCCGATGAACCGCCTCCGGGACCCGCCTCTGGGAGGGACATTCGCCAAAGGTAAGTACCATCCCGGGGGGGGGTGGCAGGGGGGTGGCGGAGAATTTCACCGCCGATTTCGGGGGGCCGAATGCGTTGGCGCTCGGCCCCCTGAAGATTCGGGGAGAAATTCTCTGCCATCCCTACAATCTGGGAAACCAAAACCCATAACTGGAGATTGAAATATTATTAATTAATTAATTAATAGCCCGTTTTTTACATTTGTATACAAGTTACTTACATAAAATCCAAATCATACAAAAACCCATAAAACACAGCCTAAAAAACCAAATATACAACAAAAAGCAATAGTTAAAACAACATCAGTTAAAAGGTGCTTTCAGATGAGGCTATTATCATGCCATCACCGAGTCGCATTCACAAAATTTTAGGTGAGGAGTTCGTAACCCTCCTGTCTTCTTCTTCTTCTTCCTTCTTTTTTTACCATGGAAAATTTATTAAGGAGAAAAAGATGGAATAGCTGCACAAGGCCTTTTGATTGGTAGTACAAGGAGCCCTCTGTCTAGAAGCACCAAAAGACAGCAGCTGATACATAATAAATCAAGATTCTAAAAAAAGTCTTCCTAAAATAAAATTGTCTTCATCACCCATCTAAAAGGAGACTGTATAGGGGTCAAGGGTACTTAGGTTGGGAACGTATTCCAAATCCTAGGCAGTACAACTGAGATGGCCCTCTCCAGGGTACCCGGCCACCATATCTCAGCCAGCAGTACGGTATGGACAAGGGTCCAAAGTCTTTGTACTGGAAAAAAGGTCCTGGGTACCTTCATTTGGGAGATGCGATTCCTGAGGTCTTACGGTCCCAAACCATTTAGGGCTTTGAAGGCTGTCAGAAACCTCACAGCTGCATTCTGGAAGAGTCTGGTCCACCTTCAAGGAAAGCCCCATGTAAAGCACATTATAGTAATCTAGCCTGCAGCTGATAAGTGCATGGATAACTGAGGCAGGGTCTGATTTCTCCTGGAAAGGTTGCGGTTGGCATATAAGATGACGCACTTGTGGTTACTGCCACATCCTGAATGTTCAAGGTGCAGTTCTGGGTCCAGAAGAACCCCCACACTGTGAACCTGTTGCTTTTAAGAAGGCGTTTAACTCCATCCAGAACAGGCTGAATACTTAATCCAAGATTGTCAGCACCTTCAAGCAACGGTACTTCCATCTTGACTGGATTAATTTTCTGCTTGTTCACCTCCATCCAATCCAAAACTGTTACCAGGCTCTGATTCAGAACTTCCATTGCCTCCCCGCCCCGCGCCCCCCCCCCCGGTGCGCCCAGGAGAAGCTGGAAATGGGAGAGCAGGGAGAAATGGACAGATGGATGTCATCTGCATGCGGATGACACTCCAGTCCAAAATCTCTGGATAATCTTTTTCAGCAGTTCCACATACATGTTTAAAAGCATGGAAAATAAGATGGAACCTTGCAGCAATTCATAGGCCAACAGCTACAGGGAACAGTAGCAAACTCCCAGCACCATCTTCTGGAACCTACCCCTCTGGAACCTACCCCTCAGCACTTGAGACACTTTAAAATGGTATGCCACAGTTCCAACTCAGATACAGATGGATATTGTGGTTCATGAGTTCAAAAGCCACAGAGAGGTTTGAGAAAATCAACAGCGTTCCATTTTCCCTGTCTCTGTCCCATCTACTAGGGTGCCCAAGGCAGTTTTCAAGTTCCAAAACTAAGCTGGTTTTATACTGAAAAGACATTCTTTGTATTACAAATTCCTGACTCTGTATTCCAAGTCAATGCCTAAGAAAGAGAAATTAAGATGGTAATGCATATTGAAGTACTAGCTAAAATGAAGCTGAGGTACGTCTCCTCAGCTGCTATCATCAACAAAATATTTCACCATTCCTACACTGAAGGTACTGTAGAAAATTGTACATGGCACATTACAAAAACTGTATGTGAATTTGAAAGTTTGCAATATAATACAGAACTAGTTGATACCATAAAAAATTGTTTCTGCCTCTATCTGTATTTGGAGGGGAAACACTTAAAAGCTGTCATTAAGACAATGTCATAAGACAAGAAGTAGATTATTATTTCAACTATCTAATTCTAAAGCAGTGCAGGATTTAATTTCTGACTCACAGCACCTTTGGTCTGTTGGAATCTGAACTGTTGAGTGTCAGGCCTGTGCCGAGCTTAATATAACATTCAGGTTGTTTGCTAAATAATGATCAAGAGTGACAAAAATGCACCCGCTATTTACCAAAGATAAGGGCCCTAACTGATTGGTTTCTAGGCATTTGATCATGTGGGACATTTAGCTACCTGCTTGGTTAAGTCAATATTCGCCTGTATTTTTTAATCAAACCAGGTTATCCTAGGCAGGCTTTGCAAACAGATTTCCTCCTTCCCTCCTTATGCTAACTTGGCCCAATAGTTCTTCTGCTTAGTTTTAAATGTGGTGGGTGCTAACTCATAAAATTAATTCCCATTTTGTGGAATTGTCAGAAATGAGGATTGTTCTGACCCCTGTTTGAACTCATCAGCTGAAATGAAGTTGTTCAGTGAGCTGGAGAAGACAAAGCGGAGTCCTTAGAAATTAATCAACACCATCAGCCTTTGCAATAGGCCTGAAAATGGCACACACACCAGGCTGACCCTGAGCAGCTCGGATTCCCTTCGTAAATGAAAGTCATCATTCTTAGCAAGGAAGATACTAAATTATAGGCTTTTAAATTTAATTTTCAGTTTACTTGTGTTTTCGATTAGGGTGCCATGTTTCATAAAGACAGTAGTACCTTTAAGTAGTAAATGCCTTCATTTACCATCCCTGGCCCTGTTGTAATAAAATGTAAATATGAACAAAAAACGGTTAGCAAATGAAACCAAGCTGCTGTTTCCGCCCCCCACCCACCCCCACCTCAGTGACACCTTAAGCAACAATACCAAATTATTTTTCTTCATACCAAAATCAATAACAGGCTTGGAAATAAAAAGTAGCCCTGAAGCCTCGGGCCACAGATTTTCATGACAGGCTACTAAAACGATCTTTCAGTAGCCCGAAGGCCTGCCAGCTAATCATTCACTTTCCTTTCACTATTTAGTTGTTGGATACCTCTCCGGGCTAGTAAAACTTAAAAGCTATGTGACAAATTGTCTGCTAAAGCAACATTGTCCTTTTCTTTTCCTTTTCTTTCTTTTTTAATCTTCATGGAACCTTAATCTTTAGCCTGTATACTAAGTTCATGTTGCTTTTGCAAGCAAAAAATAAAAATAAAATGATGATAATACGAACTGCTTGGAAACTTCCCGAAGAAATATAGGAGACATTATTGGTCTGCCCCTAAATCTATTAAAGTCAACACTGAAGCTTTCATAGATGTTCATGAGCTCAGGATGGAGGCCTCAGTTAAAAGAGAACAATTTCATTCTCTCTCTCTCTCTCTCTGACACACACACACACACGGGGGGGAAATTCATTTGGTTTGCTTTTTACTACAAACTTAGCTAATTTTGCACTTTCAAACCAATAGGCAGACTAAAACTCAGGTATTTTTTGAAATTCATCCTTCTCAGAATTTTGTAGTAAAGTTCTCCAATTTAAAAATGCATACAAAAATGTATATATTAGGTGAAAGTGCACACAAAAATGTGTATGTTTATGAAAATAACATTAAAATGCATTATATTACAAAAATGTTTGCAAAAATGTATATAGTAGATAAAATTGCATACAAAAGCACATATGAATTTTCATGAGAACTTAAAAAAAAATTAAACTTCAGGATGTACTAAAGTTAACACTGGAAAAATGAGAAACTGAGAGGAACCACTAATTGACAGATTTGCCCATCCCTACACACACACACACACACACACACACACACAAAGAGAGAGAGAGAGAGAGAGCTTTTAATAGTAAAATCTTATTTTATGTTTTAAAGTTTAAACACTCTAGTAAAAGGTTGTTCCGAGGCTTGGAAAGTGGCAACAAGGGAGAGGGCCTTCTCAGTGGTGGCCCCCTGACTGTGGAATGAGATCTCCTCTCCTGCCTGGTGCCGACGCTGTCATCTTTTCGGTGCCAGGTAAATACCGCCCCCTACTCCAAGGCATTTAATGGCATATGATGGGGCATCTATGTCTGCTGTTTTGAACAGGTCTATTAGGGAATATATTGTTTATTTAAAATTGTTTTTAGCACTTTATATTTTAATTTTTGTGTGTTCAAAAATTTTAGACTGTTTTTATCATGTTGTATTTTTTTGTAATGCTGGTGTATTTCTTATGAATTGTTGTAAACCATCCAGAGAGCTTCAGCCATGGGGCAGTATAAAAATAAAATTATTATTATTATTATTATTATTATTATTATTATTATTATTATACAACATATCTATCCATCCATCTATCCAATCTCAGGATTGGGATATAGTTTGATTTTTAAAAGAATCTTTTCCCTTTGCACAGTAACCAAGCTCCTTGAAGTAGTAATTCTCTTCTTGCTGCATTAATGACATAGCTTCATAATAGGTTTGTGAGTCAGCCAGTATTTTACTGGTCCAGCCAATAAAACGGTGTTGTCAGGTAGGCAGTACTGAGGTGTGAAAAGACAGTAAACACCAGATTCTGCTCATCTTTGCCCTGGCCAGTTGGCTATGCCAGGGTCTACCCCAAACAAACCTTGCAGGTTCTCCTCTGGCTGCACCCCTGGATTTGTTTGATTT
Organism: Heloderma suspectum; assembly: GCF_057233095.1. NCBI lineage: Eukaryota > Metazoa > Chordata > Lepidosauria > Squamata > Helodermatidae > Heloderma > Heloderma suspectum. Next base: position 138,663,345 of record NC_139461.1, read on the forward strand.
TGCCTTGGCTTTGGCCTACATGTGCAGCAGAGTGAGGTGGTAGACTGAACTATACCACTTCAAACTGCAGGTGGGAGATGCCATTTCTGAACGTTCTCTCTGCCCACATTAAATTAAAAAATCCCTGCAAGTAGAAATGTGCCATTTTGGGGGGGGGGGAGTTGTAGCCCAGCCCACTCCCTTGTGTGCTAGTTTTATACTTCCAGGGGTTTTGCATTGGGAACCATTAAAATGGCATCCCCACACCTGCATTCTGAAGTGGTGCTGCCCATTCTACCAGTTTACAACTCTGCTGGCTCATTCTGCTGCGGCCTCTGGCTCACCAGGCCATGTCCTGGCTCCACCCTAATGTGCTAGGATACACTGTCGTTTCCCGGATTCGGCACTAATTCCACCCACTATTGCTTTCCCCTTGGCTCTGCCCAAGGGCCTACATTTTAAATCAAAACTTGGCAATTTTGCTTGGCAAAATGGTATTTGGTATCACATTTTTGGAGCTGACTCTTAAGAAGTTGGCCTTGGCAGATAATTACAAGTATCGATGACTACAGTAGGAAACTCAAACTGAATGGGGTGGCATTGGTTTTTTAATCCAAGTGCTACAGGGTAGAGGACAAGGCTGACAAGAAAGGACACCTAGACACTCTCAGATAGAGTTTTTAGTATCTATTTCCTTTCTGTTTCTGAATATTTTTATTTTGACGCTCTATTGGGTGTGTGTGTTGGGGTGGTGGTTTAAGAATAACAAACTGAGCATGCACACAGTAAATTTCAGGTGTTTAAGCACGTTACGTACAATTGTTTCGGCACTCCTTAACAAGAGCTCTGTAAAATAAATTAGTATTATTCTGTCCATACTGTAGGTGGGAGTCAGTAGCTGGGTGAACAGTCACTTAAGGGTACTAACAATGCAATACAATACCTGTTTACTCAGAAGTAAGTCCCACTGAGTTTATTCCCAGTGAAATCAGTGGGTATAGGGTTGCAGACCTAATGGATTCATAGTTGAGGTGAAGTATGACCCAGGAATTTCATAGCCACTGTGCTACGCCAACTTTGGCAGATGGGTATATATGGTTAGCAAAATTTTATTCAACATGTTTATGTAATATTGAAAGCATGCTACTAAATAAAAAAAAATGGGGCATTTCCCCCCAAAGGTGAGCACTTTTAAACTCTATTGATTTCAGCAAGAGAATCAAATTGGTTTGATTCAAGAGGTTTTCGTTTTCTCAGGCCTACCTATATGTCCGTTCTCCACCAGTCTCCCTGACTGACTGCTTCCCTGCCTGTCTTCTGCCCAGTTTGCCTTTCTGCCGCTTTGCATGTGATTACACTGCATCCACATTGCGGTCCCTTTCAGTTCTCAGCTCAGATCCTGGCCTGTAATTGCTTTTGTTGCCTCTGGATACCCAGAGGGTGGGGATTGGGCAAGCACACCACCCAGATTCCCATCCCAGTGATTCTGAGCTGCCTGGAGCCCAGAGCTGCCACCATTTAAACAACTGTGTGTCAGAGATTCTCGCTTGCCCAAGGTCGTTCCCACCCCCAACCCAATGAGTTCACAGCTGAACAGGGATTGGGTTTGAACACAGGTCCATTTCCAAGACTCTCTCCACTGGGCCACATGATCTACTGCATGCATTTTCACTTACATTGCACCTGCATTCTACTAGTCCTCTTTATTTTGTCAATTATATCAGTACCTTTTCCCTCTGCCTCCATTTGCCAACCCTTGTTTTCTTCCTCTAGCTCATATTCAGCCCCCACAGAGTTGCCTACAAAGCCACAGAAAAAGAAGAAAAGATCTCTCTGGCTGTACATCAGTTGTACCATTATTGGCAGTTGATCGAGTGGCATGCATTTGTTTAATGACACATGGTTGACTTAACCTTCTAGACTGTACTTCCCTGAGGAGAATCTGCTTTCTCCTGAAAATTGAGTCATGTCAGAGCAACATGTTAATTATTATCGTAGTCATAATTCTCCACTCCATCGTAGGCACAGTTTGATACTTCCCACTTGCTGTAAATAAGGTCCCTACATTACAAAGCCTCGTCTTGCTGCTCCACAAAATCACAAAGCCTCAGTCATCTGTGTAATTACAACACTAAAGTTCCAGAAATGAAACCACGCTCTCTTAAATGTAGCAGCATTTATAGCTGCTAGTTTAATATGTATTCCTCGGATACCGTGTCGAAATCTCACCACTTCAGTAGAAAGGAGGAACCAGATGAGGTTGCTGTGTGTGTGTATGTCTTGTGGCTCAGTCCACAGACCCTTCTGATAGTGACCTCTATAATAACAGCCTTGAACCAGGATGGCACAGTGAAAGATCACGTGCTTTGCATGCAGAAAGTCCCAGGCTCACTCCCCAGGCTCTCTTCTAGCAGGGCTTGGAGAAACTCCTGCCCAAGACCTTGAAAAACTGCTGCCTGTTGAAGTAGACAGTACTAGACTGGATGGATTCATGGTCTGAGCTAGCATAAGGCAGATTCCTGTGTTCATGTTATCTGGGCAAGGTGTCTTGCAGCTCCCAAATCCACCAGACATAGGGTTGGATCCAGACTGAGTTAGTTGCAGTTGGGACCCATTGAAATCAATGTGCAAAAATTACAAAAGTACAACTAATGTAGCCTGGATCCTACCTAAGGGGGAATTCTACACCAGAAGTAGGGAACTGGTTTTGGGTCCATAGGCTGAATGATGGCGATTGACATCAGTGGATGGGGCCCATGCCCTCTGATGGCGATTGGTCCCTGACTGAAGCACTGGTTGGAGGAGCGGTCCTCCTGACAATGCCATGGGGTGGCTTCACTTGTCCCCTGTGTTACCCCATTGGGGAAGACGTGTGGCAGGTGAAGCTAGTGGGGAGAGGAATCCCTGCTGTTACCTACGATCACCTTAACAGCAGGGATTCCTCTCCCCTAGCTTTTTGGGGAAGGGGCCAGATAAGGTGGCCTGGTGGGTCAGATTGGCTCATGGGTCAGAGGTTCCCCATCCCTGTGCTACACAAACTTCTTTGAGAAGGACAAGTCCCCAGGAGTGGCAGCAGGGACTTTGGCGGTAAGGAAATCATCCACCCAACGCTATTTGCAATCCTTAAGGTCAGAGCCAGGGTGGTTAAAGTGTTGAACTGGGACTGGGGAGACCCGGGTTCTAGTCCACACTCTGCTGTGAAGCTCCCTGGGTGACTTCGGGCCAGTCACTGACTCTCAGCCTAGCCTACCTCACAGGGTTGTTGAGAGGAGAGGATGAGGAAGACCATGGAAGCCACCTTGGGCTCTTTCAAGGACAGGCAGGATATAAATGTAACAAATAAATAATAAAAGTATTGAAGAAGGCTTGAAGCTCAGTTTGAGGCCATTCAAAGGTGCACAGCTCCACCATAGAGCACAAACCCTTTCAATCCATGGCAGCCTTACCAGAGTAGCTGGCCTCTAGCTATCACCAGGCCTTGTTTTATAAGTACCTATCTGGGCTTTGGGTGTCATGAGATAAGCTTCTTGAGTATTAAGGTCATCATGCAGCACAATATTCCAAGCTTGTCTAGATCTGGTCAGAGGCTTGATGGGAGACTCCCTGGGAATCCCATGAGTTCCACCTTGATTTCTGTGGAAGAAAGGTGGTATATAACAGGGAATGATGACTGTCATGATGGTGGTAATGGTAACAGTAGCCGCACTGGATCTCTGTTGTTTACATCTTGCTTCTTGCTGTTGCACTTTTGGCCTGCCAAAAATTAACTTCTAATCCAGATCAGTTTTTCCAGATCTTGTTCACAGGTTTGCAGTCTGGCTGATAGTGTATGTATATGTATGTGTATATATAAAAGTTTTTTTTAAGTGTGTGTGTATAAAAGATCGATACAGATACAGATAGATGCTTGCCTCAAACTAGGGGCTTTTCACCATCACGGGGGCTATGAAAAGCATCCAGAATTTCTGAGCACCTTTTCACTTCACTTGTGAGCATACATCAATGCTGCATAGATTTGCCCCTCCTCTACAGTGAGTTTTGAGTTTGTCTTGGCTCCTGTGGAACTTTGCACTACTGTTACCAAGGGTTCGCACATACATGTTTTTTGACACTAGATTATTCAGCTCTTGATTATTGGCTGCTCAATGCGTGAACCGACTTCATTGTGTTGGAGGTGATGTGAAGTGATACAAAAGTTTGAACAGTGGTGATAGATCTGAGCTGGTCTGTTCAGCTGAAGCCATTTTCAGGTGTTCTTCATCTAAGTAAACACATGAGGGGAGCATGCTAGTCCCACCCCCTCATGCATTTTCATTGCTCTCTGCTTGTGGTGAGTGACTTTCTAAAGAACACCCACTGTATCCATGGAGGCGCTCGGCTCCACACAATATAGAACGCTGGGAAATCTGTGTTCAAAATCATGTGGCGAGCCTCCATAGATACAGGGTATCTGATAAGGTACCTTATATTCTGCTTTGCATAAGAGTTTTGCTATTAGCTCTATCTTGACATATATCTGTCTCTGCCCCTGCCTAAAGAATGGCAGGAGATGCTATCTCCTGCCATCTTTAGATACCACCAGCGCTCTATCCATCCATCTGGCATATCTGTCCTGTTTATCAGGTATAGGATAGACTAAGAGAGCTGGTGCTGTGTCATCTGTAACACTGGGTGGTCAAGTTGTAATCTTAACCGTCCCTCCTTAGAGCTAAAGATCTGATTTAAATGTGACTCCAGGCAAGCAAGAAGAAATCGACATTGTACCATTGCATAGGCCTGGCACTGCATTTAATCCAGGTTTCTGTGCCAGCAGTGCACACACACACACTGTGAGCTCATGTCAGATTTCCATCCCAGGTGGGCACTTTTGCTGGTCTACTACCGAACATTGCAAATATGTCAGCTGAGGTCTTGTTATAAATGAAATGCTGGGCACATGCGATACCGCACAAGTATGTTGTTTTTTCCTACCTAGTGTTGCATTTAAATTGGGCCTCAGTTCCCTCAAAATCAATAGGGTTTACTCTTGAATAAATGGATCGAGGGCTAAGGGAGCCAGACCCCAACCTGAAACCCTTATTTAAAAAACAAAAATCTTTGGCACTGACCTTCTGCATGATTGTTTGTAGTTGGATATTTCAGCATACCATACCTGCGAGTGTATTGACTGGAGTATTTTGCCTGTCAGGATTAAGTTAATGTTGTTATCTTTGGCTGTAATGGGTTTTGAGCCTGCTGTTGCCTGCCTGCAAATGCAGCCGTAAATTACTTTACAGTAAGACATGATGATTTGCTAAGTCTCTTGATAGGTTCTTTAGTCAGATTTAGAGTAAAATGTGAGGTAGAAAAAGTTTGAAGGCACTAGATTTATATTTGGAAGGTAACATTTCTGGAGCCTTTCTGGGTCTAATCTCTTCTGACAAAATTCGGTTTATACAGCTGAAAACATACCAGCATTCAAAACATCTGAAAATACTTTTCTCTGAATGAAGTAGCAAATATTATTGCTTACCCTTCTCTATAGACGTTCATGGCTGCAGTAATATTATACCTACCATTTCCAATTTATTCCATAGTTGCAGAAATAATAAATGGGACTTTCACCCAATTAAATAAATCTTAGTTGATTAATTGCATGAGTTTTACCTAGTCAGATTAGGTGGATCTGCATACATTTGCATTTGAGTAAAAACAATAGTTCCAAAGAAAGAAACATTTTTTTGTGTGTCAGAGGAGATGCCATCTTATTAGAGTCAGTCCAACTTTGGTAACAGAGAAGGAGGAATGCTTCTTCCAAGATGGTGCCTGCCGTGTGGAGTTGTTTTGAAATATTTCTATTTCAAACAATTAAACCATTTCTAAAGTTCTGCTGCCTGATTAATTTTGGGGCAATGTTTTAATCAAGTAAAAAATCTTTAATGATTTTGAGGGGGATTTATACCCTGGCCTTTAAAAACATCTGAAGAGTGGGTTACAATAAAAATAAAATACAGTAATACAGCAAAAATACGAACTTAAATAAAGCAATACAATCTAAAGCAGCAGGATAAAAACCAAACATTAGAGACTATAAATTCGCAGTTAAAATGCCTGAGAAAATAAAAAGGGCTTTGCCTGGCCATTTTTTTGTTGTTTATTCGGTCAGTCACTTCCGACTCTTCGTGACTTCATGGACCAGCCCATGCCAGAGCTTCCTGTCGGCCGTCGCCACCCCCAGCTCCCCCAAAGTCGAGTCCGTCACCTCCAGAATATCATCCATCCACCTTGCCCTTGGTCGGCCCCTCTTTCTTTTGTCTTCCACTTTCCCTAGCATCAGCATCTTCTCCAGGGTATCCTGTCTTCTCATAATGTGGCCAAAGTACTTCAGTTTTGCCTTTAATATCCTTCCCTCAAGTGAGCAGTCTGGCTTTATTTCCTGGAGTATGGACTGGTTTGATCTTCTTGCAGTCCAAGGCACTCACAGAATTTTCCTCCAGCACCACAGTTCAGAAGCATCTATCTTCCTTCGCTCAGCCTTCCTTATGGTCCAGCTCTCACAGCCATAGGTTACTATGGGGAATACCATTGCTTTCACTATGCGGACCTTTGTTGTCAGTGTGATGTCTCTGCTCTTCACTATTTTATCAAGATTTGTCACTGCTCTCCTCCCAAGAAGTAAACGTCTTCTGATTTCCTGGCTGCAGTCAGCGTCTGCAGTAATCTTTGCGCCTAGAAAGACAAAGTCTGTCACTGCCTCCACGTTTTCTCCCTCTGTTTGCCAGTTATCAATCAAGCTGGTTGCCATAATCTTGTTTTTTTTGAGGTTTAACGACATCAAAGTAGGCATCAGGTAAGCCTCCCTAGGGAGAGTATTTCAAAATCGGGATGCCAGCACTGAGAAGGCCCTCTTCTTAGTTATCACCCACTATATTAGTAATGATGAGTGCACCCAAGGAAGACTCTCCAAATGTTATCTTCGTAAGGCTTATATGGATATTGGTGGTCCATCAGATATCCTGGTCTCAAGCTGTGAAAGGCTTTATAGGTAAGCACTCACACTGTGAACTGAGCCTGGAAAAGACTGGGAGTCAGTATAGATGTTACAGCAGTGGTGAGATGTGTTCCCAGCGCCCGGTCCTAATTAGCACTCTCAAGTGCTAACTAGGTTAGAGTTGGTGTATTTTGCACTAACTGCAGTTTCTGACCTGTCTTCAAAGGCAGTCCCATGTATAATATATCACAGTAGTTCAACCATGATGTTACCAGGGTAGAGATAACTAAGGCTAGGCTGCCTCTGTCCAGGAAGGCACAATAGCAGAAGATGGTAAAAACTCTGTGCCACAGAGACTGTTTTCATCTCCACTGACAGTGTTGGAGCAACCCCAAATGGACTTGATCATTTAGGGGGAGTGCAACGCCATCTGGGACAGTTCAAAATGGATTAATCTGCTTGATTAATTAATTTCATTAATTGATTGACTAAGGAGTAAGCATGACAAGTGAGGCCTTTGGTTTTAACTCATCCCTTTGGCACTGTGTTTGTCTGTAGGTCTGTTTAACATGATATTTCCATGGAATATTGAAATATTTGACTGCACGTATTCACAGAGCGCAGTTCTACATTTCACCTCCGAACAAGATCCTGAGCTCTTCAGCCTCTTAGAAGGAGGCTAGAAAGGATGTTAACACACACTGCTATGAAGTTCCTCTCTTTAACATTGAGATATCACATTGAATATTGGTATGTATGGGTTTACAACGTAATTCTTTTTGTGAAATTCAAACACCAGTTTGACCCCTGCATCAGTTTTCAAGATGGGGAGGAAAGATGCAAATTACACTTTAATAGGTCACCTCTTTTGAAGATTGAGATACCACAATGAAAGTTGCTATTCATCTGTACATTTTAGCTTGACCCCCACATCAAGTACATCTGTTTAGGATTGGTGTACCAGCACCCACTGAATTTAAAGTTTATGTGCTTCAAATATTATTTGGGTTGCAGATTTGGCTGTCACTTTTAGACTGTGACAAGATTGCACAGATAATTTTTGTGTGTGTGCAATGGTGAAACACATGTTCTACTCAGCAGCAATTTCCATATTTATGTCATGACAGCATTTCTGGAGCCCTGGGAATCTCCACCAAGGGAGTACTTGGACTGCTGGTGCCCCACAATATCCTTCTCTCTACTGGGTGAGGAGGCCTAAAATAAGCACGTGAAATGTCCAGCTTCTAACTGAAACCTCATTAAAATAATGGCATTTCCAATGCTTGCAAGAGGGTGTCAATTGCACTTGGACACGTTTCAGATCCTGTCGAGATGTGAAAGAACCAATTGCCAGACTCCACCTACAGAGGGCTCCTGAAGTCTGTACTTCTTAAGGGAAATACATTTCTATCAAAACATTTGGTTTAGGATAAGATGTCACTGTTGGTGAATTTACTGAAATCTTTGACTCAGATGACAAGTTACGTTAGGGGGAAATTAACTACTCATTTCTGCAAAGAGGCAAAAATACCAGCACACTCGTCTGTCAGAATATTTAACCTCTGTCAGGGATTGCAAGGCTTCAACCAGGAATATTATGGTCTGAGATTGGGAGCTGGCCTAGTGGGACTGTGTGTGTGCTGAATCCCTAGAGAGGCAGAGAAGGAGGCAGAGATGCAACATCAACCCATCTTATTGGCAAGCAGTATGAAGAGTCAGGATTGGCTAGTATAAATGTGTGGAACTGGACTTTCTGACTTTGCCTGATCAACAGAGCAGGCCCCTCTGCACTTCAGTCAAGCCCCCCCCCCCCCAGTTCCAGACAGCCTGACTTCAAAGACTCCAGATTGGAGAATGCACACTCCAGGTCTAGGTTTTTATATAGCTACCCATGGCCCAAGCCTGGCCCTGACAACTTCTTTCAATAATTCAGTGTAAATGTAGATCAAATGTTTGCAAAGTATTTCTTGGGGAACACTAAGTATAACATTGTTTCACAGCATGCTGACTTCCCAACCAGTGGATTCATGACAAAATAAACACTTGTGTCACATTCACAAGTGACCAGTGCACACATTTCTTTTTTCCTACATGGATCCATGGATCCTTCCATGTAGGAAAGAGTCAAGTGTGAACCTTCTGTTGTCCTCTATTAGCTACTTTCGCCTGTTATCTGTGTTTCTTTGTAAGCAAGGAAATTCCAACCCTGCAGTGCATATAATGTTGATGTTGATTAGACAGTTGCATCCGGACTGCACCAATAGCATTACTACAGACAATGCTTCTCAGACTATGTTCAGGGGAACCATGAGTTAACTTTCCTCAGAAGCAATCAGCAGTTTCTCAGGGAGAAGCTCAGCAATGATGGACAAACTTCCCTGAAGGACAGCGTACCCACCTTTATCAATATTTACTTGCAATGCACAACTGCAGAAGGGTTGTTGGCTGTGTTCTAGGGCATATTCTTAGTTTATGCAGGACAACAGTGAGGCCCTAGTGTGTACCCTATAACACTTTCCATAGTCTTTTGCAACGTGTAAGGGGTTTGCTGCAGACTTGCAAGGGTACCTCAGTCAGTGTTTGAAAAAGCTGCCAAGGGCAATGGCTCACAGCTTGGTTGTGGATGGATATTGGACAGAGTTGTGGGAAACAGACCAAGCCATTGGGGACCAAGAGATGATAGTCATTAGTCAGATGAGCTGGTGAGGAGGTCAGAAGATTGGTTAGATAAGTGTTGCAAGACCTCGGACACCTCCAAGACTGATGACTTGCTCCAACAATGGCCATTACCAGAGTGAACTTTTACATGCTGGTGCTGATCCCAACATCCAAGCAAGGACCCACTTTCCCAGGGTGAGGAATGCCTCCTGAAATGGGCCACACTTGTACTTGGAGCCTTGCACAACTATGACACTGTGTGAAACCTTGACAGGCCCTCAGGCATCTCTGGTAAGTGGGGCTGTTCTCAGGAGCAGTGGATGGAAAACTCTTTCAGAGGGCTCTGGTGGTGGTACTGTTTTCTCTCATAGACTGTTCTTCTGTTGACTGGGCTGATGTTTCAGATGAGCAATTTGGGTCCTCCATAGCTGCCTCATCCTGGTCAGAACTGGAGTTTATACTAGGGTCTGGTCACAGTGTGTCCATATCTGTTTCAGTGAACAGACTCATGCTATCATCCTCATGGAAGCCATAGCAGGGGTTACAGTTGCCACTGGGGCTCCGATCAGAGACCTGTGGTTTCTCAGTGCATGCTCCAACAGGGCTTTGGTGGGATGTGCTATTGTAAGTCCCCAATCATGTGGCCACTCCCCACCTTGCCACTGCTGTGTATGAACTGCTGTACATTACTGTATAGATGGGAATGGAACTTGAGAGCCCTGGTCAACATTGAGCTGCAGCCTACCAAGGTGCATGAGTGGTTGTAGAAGCCATGTGGTACTGATGGAAGTTGACTGTGTATGTGTGCCATGTTGTGCTTATGATTTGTCAGTTGGCCTGTGGCTAACTCTTACTCATCAGAATGCACACGTGGACCACAGTGAGGACTGAACATAGCCTTTACTCCCCTACTGCTCTTGGGATGCCAACATCAGAGGCTGGTATTTGTGAGCTGGCTTGTTCACAAGTTGGCAGTTATGGCCCCAGGTATCCAACCCACCCACTCACTGAGTAATACAGGTCCATTCAGTGGTTCAGTCCATGTATATGTTGAATGTCTCCACGAGTATATTAAAGGCGTGGAAGGACGAGCAGGCTGTGCTTCTTAGCTCTGCTGCCAGACCTCTGCACGTTTTTCCAGTGTAAACAATTAGACAATATTTATTCCCTTGACAATACGTCTAAACAAAACCATTTGGATATATGTAGACATATGACTGAGCAAAATTATGCAGCATAATACAGTGAAGAAAATAATGTGCCAAACCAAAGGAGAATAAGCCCCCTGTATCGTTACTACATTCAACTTACATATTATTAATATTAGTCACATTTGAATTGTACCCTTCCTACAGGATTCAGGGTGATAAGCATGGGATGGGATAAGCATATCCCATTTTATCCAGCCCTGGGAGGTAGGTTAGGCTGAGAGAGAGATTGAGAGAGAGATTGTGAGAGAGATTGTGGCTGGCCCAAGGACAGCTTCATGGCTGAGTGAGAATTCAAACCCAGGTCTCCCCAGTTCAAGTTCAACATTCTATACATCAGCCTTCCCCAACCTGGGCTCTGCAGCTCCCATCATTCCCAGCCAGCATGGCCCATGCTGGGCAAGGCTGCTATACACTATAATACACCAATGCCTGTTCTTAAAAACATGTTGTCTAGGAGCATTTGTCGCTACAGTTTATCCCTCCTACCTGTAGAGCCAGCTCTTAGTCTCCATCTACTGCTTAATCTGTCTCACTGTTACAAACCATTACAGAAGTGCATGCAAAAAATTCAGATTATTTCTGTACCCTGCACACTACATTGTTTTACTACGGTTAATGTTTTATTTATGAGAAAAATAAATTGTCAGAGTTTAAAAACTGTGCATTTTGTTCTAGGCAACACATTGCTTTTATCACACAAATAATTTATTGGTTCTGCTTCCAGATGAGTTCTCTGCTGACCTTTCCAGGTATACTGACTATTGCTGCATAATTCGTCTTGTTTGGAAAGTGTATTTAGCATGGCCATTAATACATCCTGTCATAACCTTTGTGTTCAGCAGAGAGTTTATTGCATTGAATCCTGGAGTTCCTATTTAGAGATGTGCCAAAATCAGAACCTTCTACTCAACTCATAAATTTAGGAGAAGGCAATACATTTGTATGCCCAGATTTAACTGCTATAATTTAAATGACTGGCTAGATAAAGCAGCGCCATCCCAGTAATATCAAATTCATGCTAGAAATAAAAGCTGAAGATTCAGTGTTAGGGGCTGTGCTTTGCATGTGAGTGTGCATGTGTGTATCTCAGTTCCAAACACTGTCACAGTCTAGCATGACCAAGAATCAACCCATGTGACGGTTATGTAAATAAAAGGCTTGATTCTCAATTGTTTTGCCTGTAGGAGCCAAGAACAGGTTTAGCTCCAATCCCCAAAAGGTATCTCTGAATGAAGCACCCCTTTATTTTCTCCCATGGATGGCTGTCATTCACTCCTGTGGGGAAAGTAAACAGCTGAATTTGTGGACAGTGTCATGGTAAAAGAAGCCATATGCTAAGAACATATAATGTAATTCCTGCCTTCTTTCACTTTGTCACACTCCAGCGTGATCAAAAGACAAAACTCAGGGTGGGGATATTTAGATGAATTATTATATGCCAAATAGTTTTGGTTAGTATATCAGCAATTATTTTAGAGAAACCATATTATATGAAAGCACATGACTAAAAAGTAATTTCTTTGCTAAGAAGTGATGCAAATAAGGCTGAAAATGGTTCATCGACTGAAGTACTTGGTGTTTCTTGAGATAGGCTAGTGAATTTCAAAAATGATTGAGTCACAAGGCTTGTTTTTGACATCTACATCATGATAAATGATGTCCAGGTAACTGATGCAAATGAACACATAATTTGGGCATTTCCTGAAGGTACTCAGTTGACCATGAGATGTAGCAGTAAATCATGGAAGTGAGGTTGAAATGTGGTAATTTACTGATGGTTCTTGATTGGCTATGTGAAATTTCTAATATTTTCCCCAAAACCTTTTAAATTACCAGTAAATAACATTTAGCATATTTTTGTAGGTGTGAGGGGTGGCAGGGAGATTTATAATAACACAGACAAATCAGTAACCAAATAGTGTTCTAATACAGTGGTGTTACTTGGTTGTGTTTGTAATGCCTGGTTTGGCAACTAATGTTTAGCTTCGGAATTTTCTTTATTGAGTAAGGCTGTAAAGCTAGTAATATTACTTCTGTCATTTGACATTCCTGTGAGCTGAGACACAGGACAAAAGGTTTTCCAGTGTGAACTGGAAGTCCTGCCAAGTTTTCCCCTCATGTTTCTTACTGCCAGTTTGCCTATATCTTAGCTTATACCAGGAATGTATAATTGAGGAGCATAAGGAGATAACCTACGGAGGAGAGAGAGTGGATTAATTCACCCTTTCCCTCTGTTTGATTTACATTGGAAAAAGAAGCAGAGGTGAATGGTGTCTTCTGAATCTGGGGGTATACATATTGAGCCCCCTGAGCCACCAGTTGCCCATCTCTGTTATCACATCTAGAATGGGGTGGCCAAATATGCACCAGATATGGCTTCCCAAACAATTTTATCTGGCCCCTGGTAACCCTAGCAGAGATATTTTCAGGCTTTAAGAAACAGAAATTTCATGCATTTGTGTTACATCTCTGTCTTGAGTTTTGTATGTCATATAAACATATTGGTATTTCTGTGCCTGAACACCCATGATGCATAACTGTGAAGCCCTTATGACTAGATGGCACTAACTTTATAATGGAGCTGGCCAATCCAGGCCTACAGACCATTGTTTGGGCAGAAGAGTAACTCCTTGGATTGTGCAAATTATCCATCCCTAGTCCAGGAGAGAGGTATGAAGAATCTCCATTTATAATTGTCCCGTTTTTGGAGCATGGTTCATGAGCAACAATGAAGAGAGCATCAACCCATCTCACAAAGGGTTGAGTGCCCTCTAAACACTCCCAGGACCTCCTCAAACAAAACGTAGTCAATATCAATTGACGACAGCGCTCTCGTCACCTCCACCCCCCGCCATTGAACCATTCAGAGCTGTCTCTATCAGTTTGATCTCGCCTGTAAAATAAGCTGACAATCCCTCACAGTGAGAAACACTCTGCCCTGTTTGTTGCCAAGCAAAGACAGCTCTGCTTAATCAAGCTATTGCCAGTCACTCAGCACTGTTCTTCTGAGCACTCGCGCTAATTTGGGAGTATACCTTACTCTTCTCGGCCTAATTTTGAAAATGTTAGATGAATTTGGAATGAAAGGGGATGTGCATAGGTAGGGCTGTTTTTGGCCTGAAGCTTCTGGGTAAGTTGTTGTTGCTGCCACTGAGTGCTACTGTCGAATCCATGCACAAAGCAAATGAACTAAGCCAGGGTAAACAGCATGGCTGCTTTTAGTGCTCATTTTTTAAAAAAATATTTGTGTATTTCACCAAGAAATATTTCTCCTTTTTTAATGTATAACGTGTGTATCAAAGCCCATCCACAGCAATAAAGGGCATTCTTTTCACCTCCATATTATTGTTCAACGGTCTCTTAATCACTCTGCTTTGATATTTGATACGTGGCAGTAAAATGTTTATATTACAAAAACGTACAGTAAATCTTCCAGTTCAGGAGCAAATTAATAGTCTGGAACTGTGAGAATCTGACTATATCTGAATATTGATGATCTCACTTTCCGAGTCTCCCTGGGATTGGGAGTGTGAGGTGTTGATCATTGCTTCTCGCTGATAAGCAAAATATTTCCAGAGCGTGAAGGAGTCTGTGGTGTGTGAGAAGGATAACCCATAATCTGCATCAACACACTAACTTCTCCTCTGCCATTTGCATTGAAAATCAGGTAGAAGTTATGCTAAGCTCTCTATTATAGCCTCGTGTATGTGAAAGGTCTCCCCCTTCATTTGAATAAGGCCTCTTCTGCATGCAGAAAAAGGAGCACATTTAAAAGGGAACGTTCCTTTAATTAGGATGGCATTTAAAAGCTGAATCCTTAAATGTTCACTTTTTTGTGTGTGATGCTAAGTTGCGAGGCATTTTCCGAGTGAATAGCTTCTCCTTTCCCCCTTCTTTCTTTCATTAAGCATTTCTATTTTTTATTTATCCCCCCCCCCCCGTTGAAAGGCAATGACATGCATTACAACATGGAGTAGATTAATATGATGAGCTAGATTTAAAAAAATTAAATCAAAGTGTTTGATGAAATGCAGGAAAAATGTTTAAGTATAGGATTAGGCTTACAATATAGAAAGCAGTCAAGGAGATGAAAAGAACCTTGTTCAGAAAGCCCCATTTAAAAAAAGGAGAGGGGGGAGAGAAATTCTGTTGAGTGAATTCTTATAGCAAAATGATTAAAGGTTTTTTTTAATTAAAAAATACAATCATACTGACTTTATAATAAAAATAAACACTACAGACAGTGTGTGAATTAGACAGAATGGATTCATATTTCATGAAAGCAAAGTGACTGGGTCTGTGTTGGCCTTGCATAAAATATATATATGCGAAATGATGGCATTTAACTTAAAAGTATTACCCTGGAGAATAAAGTTGAGTTTAGCATGCGGCTTTATGGCAAAAAAAAAAAAATTAACTGATTGACATCTACATGAATATGGATTTCTTTAAATGCATGCTTCATTCCTTTTTCTTTCTTTCTTTTAAAAAAAATCAAATGGAACTTATTAACTACATTTTAAGCAAATCTTTTGGAAAATGTTTAATCTTTCAGCACTCAGTTCGGTAAAAATGGATCTGCAGCTTCTGGGCAGAGGAAGCTGAGCCACATCATGGAAGCTGCACAGGCATGAATGCTGGTGAATACCACATCCTCACAAGGTGTGTGTGTGTGTGTGTGTGTGTGTTTAATTGTTGATTTCAGACAGTTGGAATGTGCTGACATCACAGTGCTCATAACTGCAGGATACCGTGTCTAGTCTATATCGCTGAAATAGCATCATCAAGAACAGATTTCAGCCACTGGCAAAGCAAGGCAATGCAGAGGTTGATGTACTGAAACAACTGGAAAGATTCAGTTTTATTATATGCAGGTTTCTGGCATGTATGAGTTTTTAAAAGCTACACTATATATGCTGGTACTGAAAAGTATGCTTTGTTGACATCTTTAGCCACGTTTTATGAATTTTTCTGGAAGGAGTATTGAAATAGCGTTTTCTTTCAAGAACTGATGTGAATAAGAGCAAAGTACCTCCAGTTACAGCAAAGGAAGTTGTGGAGTCAATTTGTTCTTGAGCTTGATAGGTGTTGAACAGTTGGCCATAACCCAACAGGGCAAAGAGCAACAATACACAGAACTACGGGTAACGATAATTTTCAGGCAAGTTGTTTCTCCTCATAACAAGTTTTCATAATAAGACTTGATAATAGCATGTAGCACTTTAGCATATTAGAGATAGTTCACATATATTGGCTCGGTAATCTTTACTGAGCTAATACATGTGTATGTTGTAATCTTACAACAACTCTCTAAGGTAGGTAACTGTTATTATCCCCAGGCTGCAGATAGGTGAAGCAGCTGAGGCTGTGAGATAGTGGCTTGTGTACAGCCACCTAAGCAGGGTCAGCCCTGGTTAGTACTTGAATGGGAGACCGCCTGGGAATCAGGCTTCCTGCACTGAGCAGGGGGTTGGACTCGATGGTCTTGTAGGTCCCTTCCAACCCTATGATTCTATGATTCTATGCACTCAGCTACTAAACAGCATCAAGGGTAGGCTGGTGGCCTACCTTTAAAAAAATGAATCCCTGTGGTCCTCCAGTGCATTAAATTTACAAAGCAAGAGTGCGTACTTACGATCTCTAAGCAGGTAAGGCACACCTAATCTGTAATCAATTATCCTGAGTATCTTAAACATATTCTCGTTTAAGAATATAAGAAGTGCCTTGCTGGATCAGACAAGCTCATAATTCTACTGGAAATTGACTAGTAGTCCAGTAGTAGATGAGGAAATTGAGGACAGATGGAAAAACATAGTTCTTACACAACGCACAGTTAATTTTATGGAATTCCCTGCCACTGGATGTATAGATGGCCAGTCAATTGGTTTTTAAAAGTTTGCAAAAGTGCAAGGCCTAATTCCTTCCATTGTTCCTCATAATAAATCCTTTTTTCTCATTGATAATCTATTATACTTTTTACTTTTATACTTTTTATACATTTCATAAAATTGAGGGGGGATTATGGAAGAACCACTGGCATGGTAAGATCTTATCACTTTTTTCATCTGCCTTTTTAGATTCCTGCAATCCTTGTCGAACCATACATTACCCCTTTTGGTTTGGTAATTCTCTGATGAAGATACTTTGTTTAAGAAAAAAGGTCTGAGGTAATCTATTAGTTAATTGAATCACTGATTCGATATTGGACACTTCGACCAGATCATTCCTTAATTTCAAAAATTCTTTGGAATAAAGTCTCTGTTCCAAATCTGCTTGTAACAAGGAGTTCCATTTAATCCACCTATTTGATGCAATAGTGCTTGATCAAAATTTAAATGAGTATCAAGATTAGTAATCACACCATTAGACCACTGCTGAGAAAATCGAAGTGGCTGGTGATCACTACCAGCTACTGAATCAGCTGAGAAAAACAGAATTGTTAATCGCAACAAATAAGAAATCATCACAGAATCCACAATACTTGCACCAAAGTTACTTAAATATGTACATTCTCGTGCATTATCATGTTGGGAACCATTAATTAATGTTAAATGTAATTTAATTGTTACTGCAAAAAAGGTAAGGCCAGAAGCATTAATCTTCTGTCTTTAGTTTTTCAAGGTTCCAGATCTTCCCATAACTCCATTGGGCTTCCTAAAGCCTTAGCAATGGCCTGGTTAGTTGGACCTATTATGTGCATTAAAATCACCAGCCACCACGAAAAGAACCAAAAGGAATTCATCCTCAAGTTCACCTAAGTAATTTTCTAACTTGTTCCAGCAATCTGCATCATAATATGGTGAGCTCCTAGTGGGAACATAGATATTAATAAAAATATAAGAATGCACTGCATTTTTAATGAGGACAGCCATAGCACATGGGGCCAACCTTTTAAGCTGAGTAATTGAAGCCTATAAAGAACTAACTATTAATATAGCCAGTCCCCCACTTGGTTTACCCACCTTTAGAGGAACAAAATGCGGAGACTGAATAAGCCACATATCCATATTACCACATTTCCTCAATTAACCAGTTTTCTTGGAACAACAAAATTTGAAAATTAATATGTAGTTTAAGAAATAATTGTCCCCTAACTTATTCCTCCAATCGGCCAAGTGTCCTTTGCATTGGTTGTCATTGTTGCATTATAGCCTCCATTTCAATGGCCTTCTCTGCAGTTACTGACCTATTCTCTGTCAGATGAGGATTATGTTGTGGTTGATGTATTTCCATAAGAACAGTAAGTTTCTTAGTAGCCTTTTCTTCTCCTAATTCATTGGACTCTAGCCTTCTCATCTGCAACCAATTGTTGGTTGCTTGACTTGATCTATTAAAAACAGCATTTATTTTATTGGAGGAGACCTCAAAAGAAATCAAATCATCCTGGAGTATAGTATTAACATTCCTATCTGATTTACATTGGGCAGTCAATGGTACCGCAGGGTCTAGGTCCACCTCAGCCCTGCTCTGCAAAATTAATATTTCTCTTAAACTGCCCAATCTATGTATGATAGCTTTTTGCTCTATCTGGGGCAGTAGGTTAAACAAGCCCATTAGCTGGTCTTCTTCAGTGACCCTGGAATTATTATGTGAACTTTGAGAACAATCCTTCTCCAAAATATTCATCAATACAGGATGTAACTGAGTACCCTGATGTTCATTATTGAAGGAATGGAGAGATGGCCCAAGATAATATCCTCCCAACCCCTGAGAGTTATTTAAAGTCAAGGATGGTTTCCTCACTGTATCCAGAAACACCCGAGTAGGTAGCACAACTAACATGGCCAGAAATTCTTTCCTCCTAAATAGCAGAGATGGAATTCTATCTGATCTAAATACTAAAATGCACTTTTGCATTTGAGGAGGAGCAAAACTTTAATAAGTGAAAGATTAATGTCCTTCATCGGTAAACATAATAAAGCACTACGATGTTTCAAAACACGAATTGTTGTATTCCACGGGAAAGTACATTCTCTATAAATATAGACCATTAGAGCTACCTGATTAACCTGAAGGAGTGGATTTGAATCTATAGAGGGACTCATTTTAATATAATAGGTTGAAAAACTTGGTTAACTTCATCCTTGTTTGATACTTTAATATCATCCTGTTTCTCAGTAATAATCTTAGAGAGGGAAGCAATTTTTCCCTATAACAGATATAAAACTACCTATATTATCTGAATTTTTTTTAGCTATTTATACATATCCTGAACTGTTTGGGCCACCAAATTTACTGCTCTGCTAGAATTGCACTATCACTAGGGAGAGTAGTTGTTCTAAGCTGCGGAGTTACTCGGATTTTGCTATCACCACTGTTTATTTTATCTTATTTTATTTTTTTATGACTTTCCTGGTTCCTGCTAACCACATTAAGAGACAAACTGTTTTTAATACAAACTGAGGAATAGAGAGGCCAAGGAATTTAAAAAGACCCAGAGAAGGAACTGTTACTGCCTCCTGGCTCACTTACACTTTCTCTGTATACAGTCTCGGGATGTCAGAAAAATGCAAAATTCTGCAACGAAATCAAATGTTTATGAAACCAACCCATGGCTTCCTCAGCGGACTGGCCTTTTCTGAGTCTCATAGATTCTGTGTAGGGATGTTAGAGAGTTCTGCCACGGATCCCAGGGGGGCTGAATTCCAGTGAATTTGGCCCCCTAGAATCCGTGGCAGAATGGAGCCCCCCGCCCCACCACCCTGCGAAAGCCCCACGAAACGGAGCCTACTTGGCAGCGGTGCCAGGCTGCTGTGGCCGCAAATGGCGGCCGTCGTAGTAGCCGCCATTTGTGTCCCTATGCCAGCCCATGATAGCCTACGTATATATTTACGTAGCCTATCACGGCTACAGCAGGGATGCAAATGGCTTGCCGGGTTGGCCTGGCTGGCAGCTCCGCAGCCTAGCCGCGGAGCAGAGCCGGCTGGGCAGGATTCCAGGGGGAGAGGAACAGATCACCTCCTTCCCATCAAGGATTCCGGGGGGAGGAACGGATCGCCTCCCCCCACCTGTGGAACCCGGCAGAGCCAGGTAAGCAGGGTTTCGTACACCCCTAATTCTGTGGAGTTGTGAAAAGGGATGTCAGAGAATTCCGCCACGGATCTCAGTGAGGCCGAATCCCAGTGCATTAAGCCCCCTGAAATCTGTGGTGGAACGAAGCCCCCCGCCCCACCACCTTGCGAAATGTGCGCGAAATGGAGCACTTACCTGGGGCCGTTCACGCTGCTTTGTGAATGGTGGCAGCATCTGCAGCCGCCATTCGCTTCCCCATTTTTGCCGTCATAGGCTACGTAAATACTTACGTAGCCTATCATGGCTAATGCAGGGATGCCATTTGTGTCCCTGCGGAGGTCGTGATAGGCTATGTAAATTTTTACGTAGCCTATTACAGCAAAAAAACAGGAACGCAAATGGCGGCCGCCGTAGCCACCACCATTTGCCATTTGCGTCCGCAGGCTCTGCACGCCTGTGAATGCATGCGGTCGGCAGCTTCACAGAGTTGCTGCGGAGCCAGCCGAGTTAGGATTTCGGGGGGAGGTGCGGAGCACCTCCCCTCCACCACGAATCACCCCCTTCGAAAAGGTAAGTGACTTTCACACATACCTACTTGTGAACTGTTTTTTGTTTTTTGTTTTACTTCCTGGAATTTTACATAAATTTCGTCAGAGAAAAATATTTTTAAAAAACCCACCAATGTGCATTTCCCTCATATGCTTGAACAGGACTACGATCTACACAACACTTAAAGTGTTTGATTTTATATCCATGTTCATAGGAAACACAATATTCACTCTTTTAGAACTATTCCCATATGTGTGTGGGTATATTATCTCCAACAGATTGAGCCCACAATATACCCTATTCTTTTACTTGTTCACTTGTTTTCACTTGTCTAAAAGGAGGGCTTTTTAAAATTTTTAAAATGGCCCTGATGCTGCTGTAGTGCCATGTAGTTATGCATTACTAATGATGCTTGAACGTTGACAGGGATACAGATTATGATGCATATCTGAATGACAATCCAGTAGGGATGTCAGAGAATTCCGCCCGTATTTTAAATGGGCTCAAATTCTGACAAATCTAGTCTGTGGAATCGTCCTCGGAACAGGGTGGCCAGGTCAACCCGGACCGGAGCTCACACGGACCCAATTTTTTTTCCTCCGCCAAAGGGCAGATTTTTAAAAAATAATTATGGAAATAAAAACGTAAATGGGAAATGGAGGAAGAAAGACTGCTAGCGGCTTTACCCTTTTTATGAGGCATTTTCAAGAGGTTTTCTTTCACTGGGGCTGAGTCATCCACCGAAATCCTCCACCTTTTCTGTTTATTGTCTGTGGAGGTCAGGTCAGGTCCGGTGAGGTGAGGTCAGCTGAGGTGAGGTCAGGACAGATCCGGTGAGGTCAGGTGAGGTGAGGTTAGGGATGGCGGAGAATTTCTCCACGAATCTTCGGGATGCCGAATGCCAACGCATTCGCCCCCCCCAAAATTGGTGGGGAAATTCTCCGCCGGCCCCCCGCCCCCCCGGGATGGGACTTACCGTGGCCGAATGTCCCTCTCAGTGGTGGGTCCCAGCGGCGTTTCGGCGGGGGAGGCGGCCGGCTGCCGCTGCCGCCATTGCAAAAAAAAAAAATTAAAGTAAAAAAAACAACACACACCCGTGATAGGCTACGTAACGATTTATGTAGCCTATCACGTCTAGATTTCCAAAGTCAGCCATGATAGACTACGTAAATCATCACGTAGCCTATCACGAGTGACTTTTGAAAAAAAAAAAAGCACGTACGCAAATGGCGGCGGCCCATGGGCGTCGCCATTTGCGTTCCTTATTTTGGCATGTCTAGTCTACATAAACATTTACGTAGACTACGGCGAAAATAAGGGAACGCTATTTGCGTTGCCCTTATTTTCGCCGTGGTCAACGTAAATCTTTATGTAGACTAGACGTGTCAAAATAAGGAATGCAAATGGCAGTCCCCATGGGAGCCGCCATTTGCGTACGTGCTTTTTTTTTTTTTTCAGAGTCACCCGTGATAGGCTACGTGACGATTTATGTAGCCTATCACGGCTGACTTTGGAAATCTAGCCGTGATAGGCTACGTAAATCATTACGTAGCCTATCACAGGTGTGTGTGTGTGTCTGTGTGTGTGTTTTACTTTTTTTTGCGGCCGGGTAGACGGGGCGCTCCTACCCGGCCTGAATTTTGCCAGCGAAGGATGGGGCGCCTCCCCCCCGGCCTGAATTTCGGCTGGGCGAGGCAGGGTGCCTCCCCCCCCTCGCCTGAACTTCGAGGGGAGAACCGAAGCGCCTCCCCCCCACCACGAAGCAAGCTTCGACAATAGGTAAGGGACTTTCGTCCATCCCTAGGTGAGGTCAGGTGAGGTGAGGTCAGGTGAGGTCAGGTGACCAGAAGTTACGCGGAGAATCCCCGCGAAAGGCTTTACTCTTACGGAGACCGAGGGCATGCGGAAAGGATTTTTTGGCAGGAATTACGAAGGTATTTACATAAGTTCCGGAGCCGGAAAAAACGGGGGGGGGGCATATCTAGGGCAGGCGGATGGTGGAACGGGGCGGCCCTCGGCTCTGCGGCATCCTCTCTGAGCCAAGCCGCTCCGCTAGGATTCTGGTGGGGAGGAACAGATCGCCTCCCCCCTGTGGTTTCTCCACCGGAATGGACAGTGGGGAATCTGTACACCCCTACAATCCAGTTGGAAGCAATTGAGTATGCATCCACGAGTTCCACATTGAGATGCGCAGCGAAATGTGCATATGATTGTTCTACCTACCTTTCACCAATGGTTAATTTCTCAAATGTTAGAAATGGGAATGAAGTTCAATGTAAATAGGTGTAAGGTGATGCACTCTGAGGCAAATTTTTTCCCCCAGTTTCACCATATATAATGATGTGGTCTGAAGTGGTAGTAGCTAAGCAGGAAAGTGATCTTGGGGGTGTAGTATATTCATCAAAAAAGGGCCTTCTGTGCTGTGGCACCCTGGTTGTGGAATGCTCTCCCCTTGGAGGCCTGTTTGGTGCAGACGCTGGTTTTGCTTCAACACCAAGTTAAAACATGGCTTTTCATCAAAGCTTTTCAGGGCTAATTGAATTCCCTAAAGTTGCACACTCTTTTAACTGTTATTGTTTCAGATTTTCTAATTGGCATTAGCGTGTTTAATGGTTTAATATGCTTTTAGCTGTTTAAATTATTTATGGTTTTATACTTTCACATTTATTTTATTTGTACGCCTCTCTGAGATCTTAATGATATAGGGTGGGATACAAATGTCTTAAATAAATAAATAGTATATAATGTAATGAAGACATCAATATGATGTGTGTCAGTAGCTTAGGGCTGGCCCAAAATATTTTGCTACCATAGGCATAGCACAACGTGGCACACACACCCATGTATAGACGTCAGCTAAACAGAACAGAAGTAAGTTGAAACTTACTTCTGCCTACTAGACAGTATCCTCTACTGCACTTGAGGGAAGCAGGTTGGCTTAGGAAGTATAGGGTGGCTGCGTGGCATATATAACTCTATCCACAACTACCTCACTGCTCCTTCCCACACCCCAGCATCTAACCTGAGACAGCTGACTCACTCGCCTAATGGTAAGACTGGCCTCGTTCGGCAGTGAAAAGGGGCAAATTCCTTACTAGGGTCTAATAGGAAAAAGATTGAATAAGAGAAGAATTTAACAAATTTGTTTTAATAAATCCAGACTTTAGTTTAAATGACATTTTTTTAAAGCAACCTTTAATATATATGAATTTTTAAAATTGTAAAAAAACCTGTTTCAAATAAAAATCCTTTTACATTTTTTAAAAAAACACTGACTTTTCAAAAAGCATTTTAAGCAATAAATGCTCAGAATACCTTGACCTTCTAAGAAGCAGGGCTTTTTCACAAGTTGAAACCTCCTTGTGGAACTCTCTGCCTAAGGCAGCTCACCAAGCTAGTTCCCTCTTGGCCTTATGAATGGGGAGGTCAAGAGTCTTTTATTCCAGAAGGACTTTCAGGTAGCCATCTAGTCTACTGCTGTTTTGTTCTATGGCCTCTTCTTAATTCTGCTTTAGATTATATTTACTATTTTTATTGTAATTTTATGTGTGCTACCTTGAGGTCACTTTTGTTTTCAGGAAAAATGCAATATAGAAATGTCATAGATCACAGGCACATGGCATCACTGACCCCAGAGTAAGTATTGGTATAAGAGTCAATAGAGTCTTAGAATCATAGAATCATAGAATAGTACGGTTGGAAGGGGCCTACAAGACCACTGAATCCAACCCCCTGCTCAATGCAGGAGTTCAAGTCAAAGCATCCCTGACAAGTGGCTGTTCAGCTTCATCTTGAATGCCTCCAGTGTGGGAGAGCCCACCACCTCCCTAGGTAATTGGTTCCATTGTTGTATTGCTCTAACAATCAGGAAGTTTTTCCTGATGTTCAGCCAGAATCTGGCTTCCTGTAACTTGAGCCCATTATTCCGTGCCCTGCACTCTGGGATGATAGAGAAGAGACACTGATCTTCCTCTCCTATTTTCTTCCCACCCCTCCCTGGCCAGCCTTTGATATGAACACCTTACAGCAGCCACTTAATGAAAATAGGAGGCCCAGGCACACCTCCTATACATCCATCCATCTGTTCCTTTTCTCCTGCAGGTTCTGGCCCACAAGTTGATCAAGCCCTCCCTGCAAACAATTCACACTCTAGGCCCTAGATGATTGTACAGGAGGTGTACATAGGGCCCCTGGTTGGTATAATGCAGGGGTGCAGAAACTCTCAACTGAGGGCCAAATTCAATTTCAGAGAAGCTCTTGGGGGCTGCATTCCAGTGGTGGGTAGGGACAAAGGCGAATGGGGGAGAGCAAAAATTCAAAAAATGCCAGCATATTTTAGCTTAAGGCTCTTCCTGCCAGGAACTAAGCCTTAGGAGAGGCATTCCAACCTTTTAAAATGGTGGGGGAAATATGCAAAGGTGGGGAAATCACCAAACGAATGCGGGGTGCGGGGAAAAGCAGAAACTTCCTGTTGATGTGGGGAAGGCGCATGGCTGTATGGGCTGGATTGGGACCCCAGGCCTGAGGTTCAACATGCCTGGTATAATGACTCCTATGCTGCGGTGCTGGCATGCTGAGGGCTACAGGGCAAGGGGAAAGGAGGAGAGAGTTTGAGCTTCATGCAGGTACTTGCAGATCCTATTGCAAGGTGAGAGTCAGACATGGGTTGCACCTAAATAATATCCAAATTAAGTTATTATTCATATAGTACAGAATTCTCTTTTGTTGTTATAACGACTTTGAATGTCTTGCTTGTATCAAGCCTTCTTCCACTGAGGTTATATAGTTGCAGGCCACACTTTTGTTTTTCCTGAATAAGTATAAGCCAGCTGTTAACCAAGACTGAACAGCTACTTGGGGTGTCTGATCTGGCTCTTGAGTGGTGCTGTTCCCGTCAAAACACACTCAATGGATCTATATTAACAATGCTAGATTGGCACCTGAGGGTTGACACACTGGGCTTCACAGTCTTGGTTTTATCACTGATACTACTTAACCTCTATATGGAGCTGCTGGGAGTGATCACTCCGAGCTTTGGAACTGGGTGTCATCAACATTACATAGGCGAATCCCCTTTCTACGGGAGAAGGATTTTGCCATGGTGATACATACTCTTGTAATCTCTGAGATTGACTACTGTAATATGCTTTACATGGGGCTGCCCTTGTAAAAAGCAGTTTCAACTAATGCAGAATGCTGCAACCCTGCAACCCATCTCTTGGTAGCGGTTGGGAGGCTGGAACTTGTTCAACCTATTCTGTGGCAAGTGCATTGGTTATCGGTTACCTGCCAGGTCCGATTCAAGGTACTGCTTCTTACCATTGAAGACCATCTCAACCTGGGATGCACATATCTCAGAGACATCTTCTCTCCATATATGCTCAGTCACTGCCTATATTCTGCAGGGCAAGCCTTGCTCTGTCTGTACGGGGTGAGGATATCTGTGGGGAGGTAGAGGGCCTTTATCGCAATTGCTCCGAGGCTGGGGGGATGTCAGAGAATTCTGCCCCGGAATCCGTGGCAGAACGACCTCCCAACCCCCCCCCCGCAAAATCCCCCCGCAACAGAACTTACCTGGGGTGGATGCGGCGGTGGCTGGTCTCCCGGCTGGCCATGGCTGGGCTGCGGCGGCCACCATTTGCGTCCTTGTAGCCGTGAAAGGCTATTTGCATAGCCTATCACGGCAAAGAGCAGGGACGCAAATGGTGGCTGCTACGCCATTTGCACCCCTGCTCTTTGCCGTGATAGGCTACGTAAGTATTTACATAGCCTATCACGGTAAAGGCAGCCACGCAAATGGCGGCCACTACGCCATTTGCGTCCCTGCTCTCTGCCGTGATATCATGGCTGCTTGCAAAGACGCAAATGGCGGCCGCTACGACAGCCGCCATTTGCGGCCGCAGCAGCCTGGCCGCGGCCGGAACTCCGGCTGCGGACAATCCCAGCCGGTGGCTCCATGGAGCTGCTGTGGAGTGGAGCTGGCCAGGGAGGATTCCAGGGGGAGGGATGGGAGCGCCTCCCTCCCACCACGGATGCCCCTGTGCGGAGCCAGGTAAGGGATTCGTACATCCTTACGAGGCTGTGAACTCCATCCTCTGTCATAAAACTGATCATAAAATCTCTGTGAGGTTTATAACTGGTCTGCTGTAGTGACTCTTTAAAGGATGTAAAACCTACCTCTTGCTGGTGGCCTATGCTTTCTGAGTGGGTATGTGTTATTGATTTTATTGTATTTATTAATTTGCTATTTTTAAAATTCTTTTATTATGTTTTTGGAAACTCCCTCAAGCTTTGGAAAGGCAGTGCATAATATTTTAAAGTAAATAAATAATAAATAAATGTGCTTGATTTTTTTTTTAATGCTCATTTAGGAGAAATGAAATATATGACAGAGACAATGCCACTTGTTAAATTTACTCTTCTCGGCTGTTTCTGGTGATATATCATGGAAAGGTTGTCTGAACTGTCAACACAGCATCACTTAGAGGATGTACACAGCATCCTCCATTCAAATTACCTTTCAGATCAATCACCCTCATCAGACTGCTATCTTCATCTGATTGCTGTAGAACAAACGTTTTGGCTTATAAGGAGGAAATGTTAGCATTTGGAAGAGCCCTGATGTGGAAGGTTCAATGGTTTCAGTCTGATAAATTAGGTTTACTGAAGAATTCCCTTCTCCTCCTCCTCTCCTGTCCATGTTGAAATTGTCGTAATAATGTTTTTTTCTTTAAAAAAGAAACAAGGAAAACAGATTCCAAATGCAATCTTAATGCAATCAGGGCATGATCCAGCCAATATTAATCACTTTTCCAAGCCTGATTAGGATGTTTATGACTATTATCAACAACAACAAGAATATGATATGTTATCATCATCAACAAGATTATACAGTACCAACAATGTGCTGTATCCAGTTGTGTCTAGGGATGTTGAAGAAGTCCTCAATGGAATCAAATGAGTTCGGATTTTTATGAATCTGACCCATGGATTCCACAGCGGACTGGCTTTTCCCGAGTTGTGTGGATTCCATGGCCCTGTGGAATTTGTGCATTTTGGGGGGATTGCGTATTTTTGCAAGTAAAAATTTGCACAATTGCGAATTTGTGCAAATTCGGAAATGAAAAAAATCCATCAATGAGAGGACGACAGCATGAAAGGCACCTGATAATCCACAAAACGCAGATGGAACAGATTTTATACAATCCGTACATCCCCAGTTGTGTCTTTGCACTACTATAAAGTGTGTTTGCTTGTGCAAGGTAGATCACCCAGTTTTTTACCAATCCACCCTAACCACCACAGCCCCCTATGCCCCTGTAAAAGCTGCTCCTAAGGGGTGGAAGACCCTCTGGAGCAGAATGGGATCTGATACAGGGGGCTGCAGTTGGTAGGTGAATCGGCAAAAATTGGGCACCTCATCTTGCACAAGTGCAAATGCTTTCTACTAGTGCAAAGCCACTGATGTATGTGACAATTTAAAGGTAACATATGGACACAGAGAATTCCCTGTCGTGTATTTGACAGTGGAGTAGACAGAGGGAAGAAGATGGAGAAGCAAGTTTGACAAGAAGAAAGTGTGTGAATGGAGTTGATGGTACTGGAACTTTGATTCTGCAGAGAGAGAGAAAGAGAGAGAGAGAGAGAGAACTAAAGAATCATAGACCTGGAAATCATCTCAAAGGTCATGTAGTCCAACCCCCTACCAAGGCAGAAAAATCCACTACTGCTGCATCTATCTATCTATCTATCTATCTATCTATCTATCTATCTATCTAATTTATATCCCACCTTTCCACTCAAAAATGGCACCCAGGGCAGCTAAGAATAAAAAGCTAGATTACAAACAAAATCCTTTCTAAAAATAACAAAAATAAAAATAAAATAACTTGAAAACACAGTGAAACACAATCAGCATCCCTGGTAGGTGGCCATCAAGCCTTTGCTTAAAAACCTCCAAAAAAGAGAGTCCACTGCCTTCTGAAGCTGTCTGTTCCACTGTTGAACAGTTCATATCATCACAAATTTCTTCTTAATGTTTAGTTTAAATCCTCTCTCTTGCAATTTGAGCCCCACTCTCTGGAGCAACAGAGAACACATTTTCTCCATCAACATTTTCTCCTTCCAGTATTTGAAAATGGTGATCATATCACCTTAATGGCCTCCCAGCAGAACATAGCCAAGTCCTTCATCCTTTCCTCAGAGGTCTTGGTGTCTAGGCCCCTTAGCATCTTTTGTCACTCCGCTCTGGACATGTTCATTCAAAGGCTTCGCGGAAAAGGTGGAGCATGTTTAACTCTACAAATGAAAGCAAAGGGAATTAAAAGCATTTGACTTGGGCTGGATCCCACCACCAGTTGTAAAGCATATTCCATTACAAATGAAGAGCAGAACTAGGTCTTTTGCCAAATGCATCAGCATTTTTATTGGCATGTCTTAAAGCATGCTATTCAAACCAACACGATGCGTATCTGCCAAACTGGGCGCTGCTCTGATCGAATGAGTTCTAAATCATTTGCTTTACTGGAAGGCCTGTGTATAATTCCTAGCAGATTTGGAGAATAAACATCATAAAAGATAAAAACAGCAAGCTTGGTTTGGGAGGTTGCGTTGCGCTAGGATCAGATTAAGCTGTAAATCACAGAATGGCAGGTTTGAAATCCAGTTCTAACAAATGTAGTGCAATATCTTTCTTTACATGACAAATCATTTTTGGATTCCATAGCCCCTTAACCAGTACTGGAGACCTGCTCTAGCCAAGAATTTGGCTGGTTATTTCATATCAGTACAGGGATTTCACCCTCCTCTTCCTCACCTCTCAGCTTCTTGTAATGTATACTCCTCTTTGCCCATTCCCGGCTGGCATTTGTAGGCTGCAATCCTATGCACCCTTTGCTAGGAGTAAGCCCCACTGAAGACAGCAGTGCAGTCTCCATTTTTTACCTTGCCTTCCCTGTGCCCTTTTGCCTGAATTGCTCCCCTGTAGGATGTAAGTAATTAATTAAATGTAAAGACCACTCAATCCATAAGAAATATCTGAGCAGCTGACAAAAACAAATCCAATATAAGACAAAACAGACAAGGCAGCACTAAAACTGGTGTTAAGAAACAATGGAAAGCGTAAAGGCTGGGCCTCAGATCATGGGAAAATAAATGTTTTGAGCAAGCAACATAAAATTAACAATGATGGTTAAGTATTAACTCCTAATTAGTAGAGTTCCATAAACTTGGTGCTGCCATGCTAAATGGTAAACACAAAGTGAACAGTGTGTGGCACTGTTAGTAAATCTTCCACAGCTGAATGAATGAAGCAGTCGGACAAGGATACATGGGGTGCAGTGTTCCCTCAAGCAGGCTGGTCCCAAGTAGTTCAGGGCTTTATATACTAATAATATCAAAACCTTGGTTGTGGTCTGGTAGCATACTGGCAGCCAGTGAAGATCCTTCTGCACAGATGTTATGTGTTCTCAATAGCTCACTCCAATTAGGAGATGAGCAGAATAGATCAGAGCAGCTTAACAAAAAGCAGCCAGTGTGTCCCAGTCCTCTGTGACAAAGGGCAGTTCACCCAGTCACAGCCAGAGGTGCTGCTGCCAAGACCACAACATTAAAATATTGCCATTACCCAAGATAACACAGTATTTTAATTATTTTATTTAATATCATAATTGTTCAGGTGCTTTTATCTATATGATGTAATTGCTTCAGTTGCTTTATTTTGGAGTGGCAATTTCTAAATTTTAAAAATAAATAACATAGAAGACTGTGCATTAAGCTACACCTCAGCTTATATAATCATACTGTATATGTTGAATTAAATTAAATATTACCATCCATTTTCAGCACAGATTTTCTTTAAAATTGTTCACGATTGAAACTGGATCTCATTACCTCCAACACTGTGGTGTTTCATATTTACACATTTGGGTTGGAGTTTCACTTGGTGAAATACAGTTTTGTTTTTCCCATGTAATTGAAAACAAGGACACAAAACTCATCCACTGTTATACAGCGGTAATGTGATGTACTAATCTAGTTACTTAGTATATGATACGAAGCCAGTCAGCAGAGCCCTGCCTTTGAAATATGATTTAAAACAGAATTCATAATGTTGCGGAATTACATAAAACTGTGTGAAATTGTGCAGATAATCATTTAAATCTCCCTACATGGAAAGATAATTGCTCCCGAAATTAACTGTACCTGGGGTTCATTCATTTGGTCATGGCTAGTTTCTTATATAGAGATGATTTGATATTAGAGCTAATTAAGATCAGGTCAGAGTTGCTGAAGGTCAGAGATTAATGCACAGGATCATTGAAATGATAATTATAAACAGATTAGGAAGCTACGGTCTTTTATAAAGGGTTATTAGATAATTACTGTGAGAGTATACGGCTTACTGTAATAATGGATTATCGACTACTTACAGCGTTTTAAGGGTGAGAGTATATTACTTCCTCAAGGACTAAGAGGAATAATGTTGCTGGAAATCGGTGCTCAGTAAATAAAAATCACACTGACTGCATTTCATTTTTCCTCCAAAGATCCTCTCTCTTTATTCACTGCAGGCTCCATAATTTTGCTTTGGTGATGTAGAGTTTTTAGTCTATTGAAAGCTTCCTGTTGGAATGCTCTACATTGGGTTTCTTGTCTTTAAACCTTAAATGGCATGTAGAAATTAAAATGTACAGTGGTGATGCTGATGGATCTAGATGAAGAAATTGGATAATGAAACAGGGGGCAGTGGTTGTTAGGACTAGAACAGACTGCTAATTAGGGAATTCCCAATCAAAAAGGACATCATAGAGCTGGGGAAGGTACGGAAAGGGGAAACTAAAATGATCAAGGGATGGAGCAAATTCCATATGAGGAAAGACGAAGGTGATTGGGGCTTTTAGTTTAGAAAATTGATGGCTATGGGGTGCATGATCGAAGTTTAAAAATTGTGAAAGGTATGGGGAGAGGGATTTTTCTTCTTCCTTCTTTCTTATAATACTGGGAGTCTCCCAATGAAACTTGTTGGTAGTTTCAGGGCATCTTCAGATAACGTGCAATTCTTTTATGGAAGTCACTACTGCAAGGCATTTATGCAATCCACTGGTAGAATTCCCTATGCTTACTTGGTTTAAAGGGAGATTAGAAAATAGCCAAATGGAACCTCCATGTGCAGATGTAGTACACCTCTGGGTACCAGGCCCTGAAGAACAGACAAGAGAAGAAGGACGTTGTGGCTTCTTGTAAGCTTCTTGAGGCATCAAGCTGGCAGTTTCTGGAAGAAACAGGATGCTGGATGAGACAGACCATTGATTTGATTCAAAAAGGCCATTCTTGCGTTCTTTCGTCCTTCTGCCCTTTTGTGCCAAAACAGCCATTTGTAAATCTGCATGTTTCTTGCTGTCTTTCTGAGGCCTGTAGAACTGAAAATGTTCTTGCTTACATCAGACATGATACTAGACTTCTTGTCCACACTGTAGATCAGCCTTCCCCAGTCTGGCACATGGCACCCTCCAGATGTGTTGGATTGCAATGCTCACAATCCCCCAGCCGGTAGCTGGCTTGGGATGATGGGAGTTGCAGTCCAACCCACTTGGAGGATGCCAGGTTGGGGAATGGCTGCTGTACATGCAAACTTAGTCATGTTTAGAATAGACCCACTGAAATCAGTGGAGCAAGTTAGTAATGACTCATGTCAGTCCCATTGATTTCAGTGGGTCTACTCTAAGCATGACTAAGTCTGGATCCAACCCATTATAAACAGATAAAACACCATGGCAAACGTCAGTTTTGGTGTGTCTGTATTTTAAAAAACAAAAGATATTTTCAAAAATAGAGTTGTTCTACCTTTCTATGGTCATCATGCAAGGCAAAAAAGACAGGGAAAATGTGAAGAGAGGATTCCCAGCCCCCTCCCTTCAAACTTTTATTTGACAAGCACCATAGCTGTTCCTAAGTGCTGCCATTTTTCAGCCAGAGAAAAGAATCCTCCCTGACCTGGGTGACTGACCAAAATGGACATATTCTGAATGGGCCTTTGTCATATAGGGACCACAATATCAAAGAGCAATTATTTACACACTTTAGACAGAAAACACAGGTCAGAGAGGCAGCCTCTGTCCCCTTTGCTACATGGTTTAACCCCAGGCCACACAGCATGGTTCACTAATTACTGACGTCTGCTTTGAATACAGGGTTTTCAACAGCAAATTTAAGCTGTTTAATCTTCAAAGTGCTATCGAGAAGCGAGTAATTGTCTTCCACAAAAGCGTAACAAAGATATGCTATAATATTATCATTGTGTGAAGCTTCTTTCAACATCCCTATTGTGGAAACTGTGATCTTGGTGAGTGAATCCCAACAAACATTGGCATCTCCTCGGTTACAGTTCCGCGCCTCCCAAAATACATTCAAACCTCACTCAAGCTAGCAAAATGGCCACCAGTTCTACAGGTGATGGGAATGCATTCATATGCACTATACTGCAAAAGACCCCCGAGGGTACAAGATGGCGTCTTTGTATGCTCAGCCCACTGAGACACATTGTACTTCCTCTGCAGGATCTCTTTCTGTGAAGGCTAGAACACCCAATGCCAGGGATTGGGGCGGGCAGCGGGGAGAGAGAGATTTTGTACTCTCTGCAACAATGTCCCCAAGAGTCTCACTTTACTTTTCCCCACTGGGCCTACCCAAGACATTTTGGTGCCTGAGTCAATGGACAAGATGGCGCCTCCTCCTTTCCACCTATAAAATCAAGCCAGACTGGCGGTTGAATCTTACTTCAACATTGGCAGAGGGGCAGTGCCTTCTTCTGCACCTACAAGCAATAGGCTAACTTAGGGGAATCAGGGATAATGATGGGGGCTGCCTTCCCACCCAGCAAATTCCACCTGAGACAGCAACCACACTCTGCCTAATGGTAGGACCGGCCTTGTGCATGGATTACATTCACAAACATGAGAGTAAGTAAAGGGGTGCAGTTAGGCATGCCTTTGAGTGTGTGTGTGTGTGTGTGGGGGGGTAAATCCAATCGCTCATCCTCAGATCTTAGGCAGTGAGAATGAAGGTTGGACTTCTCTACATATAGATACTGTATAGTCCCACCTCTTGCATTGCAGAGGCCCATCCTGGGGTCTGTTTCTTGGTCACACTAGAGTGGGATAATGTTGGGTCCTGGTCCTAAAGATAAATAAAGGCCATACAGGAGACACCATTTTCCACCTCCTGAGGTCTTTGCAAGATGCATGTTGGTGTGCACATGTCATCCATAATGGACATTTTGCTAGGAGAAAAAGCAGACAGTAGATGAGGGTAGAACACATTTTGGGAGGTATAGCACTATAAATGAGGAGACGCCGATGTTTGTAACAGTTTCCACACTAGGGATGTTGAATGAAGCAGGAGGTCTTGATAAGGTCCCCCCTCCCCCATATGCACAGGTGCAGGATCCAAAACAACTGGAGAGGGCTAGACCGGACAAGGTCTTTTCTGATGGTAGAGACCTCCTACCTCTTCAGTGTAGTATTGGGAATTGTAGCTGGCTGGCATAAAGGGTATATGTTGGAGAGGGTGAGAGATGATGCGTCACAGCCTCTGCATGTAAACATATGCCACTCACACATGATATCCCCAATCTGAGATTTTGTTACCTTTACCAACACAGATATCAGGTTGGATCCAGATTTCAGCTGGATGAACTGTGCTGGCAGAAGTGGACTTCCCTGCCCCCTCCTTCCCATGGTAGCCCCTCCAGCCCCCGAAAATGTTGCCAGAGAGTTGCCAGTTGCCAGGAGACCCTGCTGAATGGGGTGAGCTGTGGTATTAGGGGGAGGGGAGGATCTCCCAAAATTAGGTGGAGGGGCTTCCAGAGTGGAGCCCCTAATCTTGAGGAGGGTCCCTTCTTCTTAATGAAGGCAGATCCTGGATCCAACCCATCCTATTCTGAACCATTTTGGATCATATCTGCGTAACAAGTTAAGTTTTGGCAGCTTTAAAAAATAATACTTGTGTCAACATGTTTCTACTAAAATAAAGTACCAATATGTAATGCCATCAATTCAAGACTCATTAACAGTCCTACAATAAAAACACACACACAGTAAAATGAAAAAAAAGAGAGAGAGGAAAATTCAATAACCAGGAGTCTGTTTAAGAGCCTTATTGGATTTTTATAACCAGTGTGAAAAATGTCTATAAAATATAACTATAACCTTGATGGTGTCATTTTGATTAGATGCAGTAGAGCAGTATTAGCTTTTAAAAGAGAATAACATTGAAGGGGTCATATCATGTCTTCCGTCAATCACTCCAAATGTAGCTTATTTCTACAAGGGGATTCATTCTCACGAATCCTTTTTAAATAGAAGCTTGCGCTGGTGGGGTGGTTCAAGAATTGCACTGGCTGCTATGGTGGGGTGAATCGCCCCTACATTGTACTGTCTTTTAAGTACCTAGCAATGCCAGGGAAATTTAAATTTACTTCTTTGGGGTCAGGGGAGTTTCAGTTTACATATTTTTAATAATGGAAAATGTCATTGGCAATGGAAAGCGTTGGCCAAACAAACAAAAGACGTGGGATGTATTCTTCTCAGTGAAATATCAAAACCACAATGTGCCACCTACATTTCTTGCACTCTGTGATCATCTGTATTACCTGAAGGGATTTTGTGGTGATGATTGGCTCAGCTACCTGCTTCTGACAGGGGGCGGGCTGGACAGTTGGAAAGGCTGGCTGCCATTTGCTGAATTTATTTATTCGAGTTGCACCCCGCCTTTCTACCAAAAAGTGGCACTCTGGCTCTGAAATGAAAGTCACTGGTTGTCAGTGGCTAAGCTGTGTGATCTTTCAAAGGGGAAAGCAGACAGAAGGGCCTAGGAAAGGAGAGAAGAAGGGCGCTAAGACAGGAAGTTTCGAAGAGGAATGGGAAGGGTAGAAGAGGAAAAGTGTGGAGGGAAGAATCTCCAGACATGTGCATCGCCAGGAGCTGCAGGGGTGAAAAAGTATGGCTCCCTTGTGCTGATTTGAAACGATCGTCCAAATCCTTGGTTGCGGACCTCTAGTTTAATGTTATTGCATTAATAAAGCTGCCTGCCTCATATCCCAAAAGATAGGAGCCTGTCCTTTGTGGCTGGTCAGTCCCTGCCAGGCAGTACCGTCAGACTCCCTGGAAGAAAAGCGAGTTTGAAAGGAAGCACCTCTTTCCTGAGCCAATAGATATCCTTCTAAGACATCTAGTTTGACTGAAGGAAGCAACGCGCTGGAATCTCCAGGCAACAGGATTCCCAGCCCTCTTGGACTACAGTAGAGCAGTTTATAGGACCCTGGGAGCAGATGACAAGTAGCCCATATTGCCTTTCTGCCTGCTGAGTACAGACCCTCTGCAGGCCTCCTATAATAATTCGTGGATTGCAGTTAGATCCTTCAGTATGGTAACTCTCAAACAATTGCTGGCGAGGTTGGGATATGATAATTCAAAATTGTAACGACCAGATTATCACCGCCACGTATAAGTGCAGGGCAGCCTTCCCCATTCTGTTGCCTTCCAGATGTTCAGAACTGCCACTCCCATCCACCCCAGCCAGCATGGCCGATGGTCTGGAATGCTGGAGTTATAGTCCAAAACATCTGGAGGGCAAGACACTGGAGAAGGCTGGTGTAGGGAATATCCTTGGAGCAAAGTTGGAAGTCACTGGTTATCCCCTCAGAGTAACTAAGTGGATGTGTATAGGAGTGCATGAAAGTCACTTACCTGGTCTCGCAGCTTTTCGCGGTGGGGGGGAGGCGCTTCGCTGCTCTCCCCCCGAAGTTCAGGCCGGGGGGGGAGGCTTCCTGCCTCGCCCAGCCGAAATTCAGGCCGGCGGGGAGGCTTCCCGCCTCGCCCGGCCGAAATTCAGGCCGGGGAGGAGGCGCTTCGCCTCGCCCGGCCGCGAAATTAAAAGTAAAAAACAAACAAACACGCCCCCGTGATAGGCTACGTGACGATTAACGTAGCCTATCACGGCTAGATTTGCAAAGTCAGCCGTGATAGGCTACGTAAATTGTCACGTAGCCTATCATGGGTGACTTAAAAAAAAAAGCGCGTACGCAAATGGCGGCCCCCATAGGGAGCCGCCATTCGCGTTCCTTATTTGGTCGCTGTAGTCTACGTAAATCTTTACGTAGACTACAGCGACCAAATAAGGAACGCGAATGGCGGCTCCCTATGGGGGCCGCCATTAGCCGTACGCGCTTTTTTTTTTTTTTTTAAGTCACCCATGATAGGCTACGTGACAATTTACGTAGCCTGTCACGGCTGACTTTGCAAATCTAGCCGTGATAGGCTACGTTAATCGTCACGTAGCCTACCACAGGGGCGTTTTTTTTTTTTTAGTTTTATTGGAATGGCGATGGCGGCAGCCGGTCGAAAGATCGGCTGCCGCCCCTGCCCCTGACGAAGACCTGACGAACCGCCGCCGGGACCCGCCGCCGGGAGGGACATTTGGGAAAGGTAAGTCCCGTCCCGGGGGGGGGGGTGCAGGGGGCAGGGGGGGCAGAGAATTTCTCCCCGAAACTTCTTCGGGGGGCCGAACATGTTGGCGCTCGGCCCCCCAAAGTTTTGGGGAGAAATTCTCCGCCAACCCTAGATGTGTAGCTGCATTTAAAAGCTCTTTTCTTCTCAGCCTCCTGGAAGAAACACAGCTTCCCAAGAAGTGACCTGCAGGTATGGGCTGAGTATATTTTAATTCTGATTCATGAATTGCTGGGCAGAGCAGGAGAAATAGCCCTGTATCTTTAACGCTTGTTAAGTCTTAGGGCAAGACCGCTTCTGCTTACTTTCATGTACTTACTGATATTTATTTATATGATCAGATTTTAACAGAACTGTCACAGGCAACCAGGCTTCTCTCCTCCAAAGGAAAGGGGCACTGCAAAAGCTGCCTTGAATTTTCCACCATTAGATGAAGAGAGAGCAGAGCAATATGGACAGGCAGCTAAGGGCTGGTTCATACATGCATGTTCACTACTTGATGACTGTAATTGCCTGCCAGAAGACTGGAGTTTCCAGACTGGGGGCTTTACTCATCCATTGTTGCTAGTCAGCTCTGGTCAGACTGTACTTGTAGTCTCCTTGATAGAAAGCTGCTGTGAAAAGCTGGGGGGGTGGAACCAGTCAGAGTGTGAATCTGCAGCCTCCGCAAGTAGGGCACGTTCCTGGGTAGTAATCTCAGAGGGGCTGTCAGTTTCCACTGACTCCCCTTGACCCCCTGTGTCTTAGGCTCCTCCGCTGAGAAGGACCGCCCAGAGAGCTTTGGCTACGGGGCAGTAAAGAAATGAGAATGCTTCGCCTTGTTCTGGTACAGAACTCTATCCTGGGTGACATTCCGGGAATATAGTGATTGCAGTCATGAGCTGACTGGAGCTTTGAGGGAGCTCTGATGTGTTTCCCCACCCACCCACCCACCTGAAAATCATACTGCTCAAAAATGTGAAAAGTAGAAGGCGATTCCACTCTCCCCACCGCCCCCGGCCCAATCCTGGCTGAATGTTTGAGAGTTCATGGTCAGCCCAGTCTTACTTCCAAGCCCCTTGGTATAGAAGGTGATTTTGGGTGACAATTTGCATATTTTTATTAAGAAGATCAACAGTTTGAATTCTTTCTTAATTCTGGATTCAGGGACTTGTTGATTTTTAATTTGTCAAATTGCCCTAGTACTCCATCTCTCCTCGTATCTTTTTTACTTAATTCTTCCAACGCCCTTCCAGATAAAACCAGTTCATATCTTCTGTTATGAAAACCAATGAAGAGAATTTGTTCCACTTTTTTACAATTTCCTTGTCCTTGTTCAGTCATCCCCTCACTCCTTTGTCATATTCTGGTCCAACAACCTCCCAGGCTTTTGATATAGTCAAATCACTATTTATTCTTTGTCCCAAAGTATTCAGCAAGTGCTCCTTGATGTCATTTTCTCTCTCTCTTGCCTTGTCAATTCATATTTGTTTTGCAAGAATTGTGATCTTTCATATTTTCCTCGTGCAAGACTTGCATTTTTAAAGAAGGCTTCTTCAGAGCTTCTTTGACTCCACTTATTAACCACAGCAGCATCCTCTTGGACTTTTTTTTTGGTATCTTTATAAATCTTAAGTATACATCCTATTTGAACTTCTATTAACATGTTTTGAAATAACCTCCAAGCATCCTGAAAAGAATTGACCCTCTTGACTCTTCCTTACAGTTTCCTTTTAACTAATCCTCTCCTTTCTAAGATGTTTCCTCTTTTGAAGCTGAATGTGACCATATTAGATGCTTTTGGAGCAACTTGCTACTCTCATATATGTTGAATTGGACAGCACTGTGGTTACCATTCCTGAAGGGTTCAACTACACATAAATGCACCAAATCCTGGGTCCTGTTTGTAATTCATTCAAGGATCACCTCACCTCCAGTTGTCTCCATGACTAACTGTTCCAGGGGGCTGTCTTCATGAGCAATTTACTGTGAAGTTAGAGCAGTCTGAGGTTGTTTGTGACAGATGACATCGTCATCAATCTGCTGCCAATCAGCCGCTTCCCTGTTGAAAAGCCACATTTTCTGAAACTCCTTTTAGTCCGACTTTTTTTCTGAAAGTGGCTCCCTGGTGGTTTTGCCACAGCGTGCCATGTCCCCCCCCCCCCATGCATAAAATCCTGGGCATGCCTCTGTGACCTGGCAGTGAGGTGGTCAAGGGGGTGGGATGCCCCATTCCCTCTTGTTTCCCCAATCAAAGACGTTTTCCCCATTTCTCCCCCCCTTCTGTGCATTTTTACCTGTAAGTAAGAAATAAATCTCGCTCCCCCACAGTGAATCTTCAGCATATTCCAGTACTGGATGGGACTCTCTGTAAAGCATTCCCCTTCTGTGCATGTTTACTCAGAAGAAATAAATGCTGCTCCCCTGCAGTGAATCTTTAACAGATCTAAGTGCATATGGCGCCACAGTAAATTGCTAAAGCGTTAAAGCAGTTAAAGCGTTAAAGGCTAACTTTAGTAACTTGCCTTAAAATGCTCTTTCGCTTCTCCATGAAATCGCTATCTTGATGCTGTGCTTCTTTGATGTTCTGTAGTTTCTCTGTTGTTATGTCAAGTTGCAGTAGCGATCATTTTTTGAGATCATGGGAGCTTCTCATTTCATTGCAAGCAGGGAGAAGGAGAAAGTGGGGTAGAAAGGGAGGTTGGAAATAATAATTCTCTGGCAGAGTGCTGGGATGGGGCAAAATTGAGAGGCTTCTCAAGGCAAAAGTATGCACTTTGGGGAAAAGTGGGGGCAGGAGATAATATAGTAGCCGAAGGGAGCCTTCAGAATTGTGAATTAGTTGCTCTCCATTCATAATGTCGTAGCAAGGGGGAGCCTAGACAGAAGTGGGAAACAAGCCTCTCTCATTGGTTGAGCAGCCCCTGCCAGTGTGATGACATTCAGTTCTACTCCCCACACCCAACTAGGGATGTCAGAGAATTCTGCGACGGATCTCGGTGAGGCCGAATGCCAGTGCATTCGGCCCCCCGAAATCCATCGTGGAATGGCCTGCCCCCCCGCCCCCCGCAGATCCTCCCCGGGACGAGACTTACCTGGGGTGGATGTTTCAGACGGCGGCAGCTCCAGCGGCAGCTTCGGTGGCGGCGGCGGCTGGTCTTCCGACTGGCTGCCGCTGCTGCCGCCGCCATTTGCAGTCTGTGTCCCCCCCCCCCCATAGATGTGATAGGCTACATAAAGACTTACATAGCCTATCACATCTGGGTAAAAAAAAGAAAGCATACGCAAATGGCGGCGGTTACAGCGGCCGCCATTTGCGTTCCTTATTTTTCGCCATCTTAGTCTACGTGAATATTTATGTAGACTAAGATGAAGACAAGAAAGGGGAATGCAAATAGTGCCCAGTACGCTATTTG
This sequence comes from Heloderma suspectum, assembly GCF_057233095.1. Classification (NCBI taxonomy): domain Eukaryota; kingdom Metazoa; phylum Chordata; class Lepidosauria; order Squamata; family Helodermatidae; genus Heloderma; species Heloderma suspectum. Next base: position 138,703,624 of record NC_139461.1, read on the forward strand.
TGTTCCTCTTTCTTGTCTTTGTCTTAGTCTACGTAGTTGCCGCCATTTGCGTATGCATTCTTTGTTTTTTTTTTACCCAGAGCGGCCAGAAATCCGGCTGCGGACGGCCCTGGCCTGGGCCTGGCTGGCTGCTCCGCGGAGCCACCACAGAGCACAGCCGGCCGTCGAGGATTCCAGGGGGGAGGACCGGATCGCCTCCCCCCCGTCGAGGATTCCGGGGGGAGGGACAGAATGCCTCCCCCCCCCATGGACAGAATCCGCGAAAAGGTAAGTGACTTTCGTACATCCCTACACCCAACCCAGAAGTATATTCCTTTCACGTGCTGTGTGACTCCTGAAAACCAGATTTTAATGGTACTGTACACATGGATTTTCTTGCTTCGTGCGTTCCTGACAAACCAAAGCCGATTCCATTAAAATCCAGGTAATATTCCAACACACTTCTCATTCCGTTCTTGTGAAGATTCCCGCCCCCAAGTTATTTCACAGCCAGAATGAATGGGATATGGCCTGCAGTCTTCAGGGTTCTTGTGCTTATCTTACTTAAGAGGTGGCTGAGGAGTGTGTATGAGTGTCTTGTCTTTTACTGTATGATCATCTCTCTGCACTTGCATTAGAGACAAGATGTATCCACAATCACCCCTCAGAAATTTTATTCATTTGAAAGATTCTGGGGAAGGTGCTGAATCCTAAAAAAACGACAGCTAGAGCTGAGCCAAAATTTCTCAGAAGACATTTTTCTCAGACATGTCCTGAGATTTCTTTTTCTTATCTCACTAGAAATAAAAGGCCATTTTGCAGAATTTCCCCAAATTTCCTGAATGGTGCTGCTTGCAGTGACAGTGGACCGCCCCCCCCAAAAAACCTTTACAAAAAAATAAAGAAGCTGTGCTATAACTTTTAGCATTGGTGAGCCCTACCTGCTAGAAATTGTTGGAGAATTTCTGTTCCCACTGGAGAATTTGGTGAAATTGTCTCCCCAATTTCTCTGCCCACAGATGGGTTGGAGAATTTCATGAAGTCATTTGTGCACAGTTCTACTTAGGACTAAAGAATTCTAAGCCCTGGTATTTGTTTTGAGTACCAGAACTGAATGGAGCTCACAGTCCTGCCACACAAAACACCACTCCCAGTTACCCTAAACTTACTTCATTTCGGCAGTACAATTTAGGGTGGGAAGGGAATAATTTTGATGATATTATTAAATGACTGAGAGTCAGAAATTCTTTCTGATCTGCTTCAGATCACCTAGAGATCTCTAGATCCTGATCTGCCTTCTGCCCACCCCTGCACCAGGGACTGCTGCCAATTTTAAAACCACCATTTTCACAGCAAAACGCAGTGATAATTATACTTGCTGGCCTCAAAACTGCTGTTTTTCAGAAACTCCAGAGAGCACAGCTTCAGTGGCAATACTTGCAGAGAAAGTGTGAGGCCAGAAGTGTCCTGGCTACTTGCAGACCTGCTCGTGTAGAAAAGCCCCGAGAAATAAGTTAGATGATTTGTAGCCGTGACATAGCTACAGAGTGGCACTTATACAGCTTCATACTTTCACAGCCATTGTTTCATTGCAATTCCCACTTACTTCCAGGGGGGCACGATCCATCCAAATTTGATGTCTTACTGTTATCAGCAGGAGAGATATAAGTGCATGCTTAACTCTCCCGTTGAAATCAATCAGTCTTAAAAGTCCTTAAATTCGGATGGATCACCTGTCCATAAATAAATAAATAAGTCAGTCAGTCAGTCAGTGATGTGCTTCAGTTTTTGAGATACATGCTAAAGATTTCTTTCTTTTCTTTTTCTTTTTAATTGCGTGTGTGCCTATTCCAAGATACCAAAGGAGCTGAAGCAGGCTCATAAATGGAGATCATGTTTGCTGTGGTTAAAACAAATAACCTTTGCAGACCTCTGTGTCCAAGAGGAGAATGCTGTCTGACACGTCCGCAGATAAAAGAATATGCAGCTGTTGCTTGCAATCTGGAGCATGGTGCTATGCAAATATGTTTGAAATGGCCTAATAGCCCATTTGATGGTTTTATGCCATATAAACGTCTTTCCTCTGTGAAGCATAACGGGGTTGCTTGACAACACACAACAGAGTGCTCTTCTGTTAGAAGGCATTGCCGAACCACCGTTGATGGCAAGTCCAAAAGTGTAGGATGCTGGTGTCATGATGGACTGGGGAAGTTGAATCAGAGCATTGCTCTGTCTAACCCAGTCTATTTTGGCTGGCATCAGCTTGCCAAGTTCTCAAATGTCAAATGTCTGCAGTGGACCTTTCATTTCCTTTCATTCCTATCAATATGATGGATATTTTGAAGAGTAAACCAGTTGTTGTTAACAATAATGAGGTCATTGTTGCCATTGCTGCTCAGTGGTGTAGTGGAGCTCTGGCACTTTTTTATTATTATTATTATTATTATTATTATCATTATCATCAGAGATGCTAATATCATCCATCACCTCCACTAACTACCCTTAGATTCTCCAGTTTCCTCTGAGCTTAGCTGCAGTCTTCACAGTAGTAATTGTTGTTGTTATGATTATGATTACATTATGATATCCCACCTTTTTCCCTCTTGCAAGGAAACCAAGGCAGCTTACATGATCCTTCTCTCCATTTTATCCTCACAACAACCCTGAGAGGTAAGTTAGGCTGAGAGTCAGTGACTGGCCCAAAGTAATCCAGTGAGTTTCATGGCCAAGTGGGGACTAGAACCCGGATCTCCCGAGTCCCAGCCCAACACTCTAACCACTACACCACATGGATCTCCAGTGTGAATTTTCCCAGCAACCATATATTGTTCCCTAATGCAAAATATTTTGGTCTTGAATGGGCAGTTAAGACCCATTAACTTTACAAAAGACCTGCTCCTGCTGGTGATAAAAACTGCTGGTTTGTTGGGTATGGCCTGAAGTTTTGTACTGTCATGATGAGTGCCTGCATGTCAAAATTTACCACTACACCACTGTTGCTACCTCTTCACAGAGGCCATCAGAGGAAGAAGTAGCCACTGAAGTGGTGCTGAATATTCAGTGGGTGAATTAAGTATGTGCTTACATCTTTCCTACTGAAGTTAATGGGACTTCAAAATACTTAACTTAGACTGGATCATGCCCCCAAATAATAAAACATTAAAAATTATGCCACTAGTTTATATTCCGTGAAACAGGCAGTCTTAAAAAGGTTAAATTTGATGTAAGGGAGTGAGTTGATAGGTAATTCACATGCTCCAAGAGATTACATAACATATTCCATCCATGATATGTACGTCAGTGTTTATATTTGTCAAAAGGTGAGTTATCCTTTTCAGAAGGAAACTGCACTGGGCTTGCCATATGTTTTGCTAATCTCAGAGTAAATTACCTTTGCCAGTAACATATGCTTGATAAATATCCATGTTAATGTATTTTATATTTTTTTTTCTACTAAGCTGCACAGCATGTTAGTTACATTTTCATTTAATATCCTTAATATTATTTTTGCATATGTCCAGAGAAATATAAAGATACACTGGAAATATGAAATCTATATAAAACTTTAGAACATAACTAGAAGCCCTTGGCAACCGTTGTGGCCCGTCTGTGGCCTGCAGCCTTCAGGGCGTGGGGGTGGGAGATGAGGCAAGGCCTGAGGGGGGATTAGATCACCTCTGAACTTGTCTTCTTCCCTAGTGCCAGCAGTTGTACCCCTTTCTGTGGGCAGAACTGCTCAAGCTGCTGCTCCCAGTGCCACTGTTATGGACGTGATGTGAAACCTGGTACCAGCACTGTTCCCCCTGCCCCATCCTGCCCCACCCTACCCCAACCCCTTGAACCCTGCGGAAGGGTCCTGATAGTAACAACTCAGCTGCAGTGCAGAGTCCACCTCGCCCCTGTCTATGCATGGATTTGCATGGTTCAGATCAATTAGGGAAATCCAGGCTTCTTGCTTTCCCCTCCATTTCTGCTGATTCAAGCCTGAAGAGGGCCCCACTTGTTCCTTGAAGAGTTTTGAAGAAGGCAGAATTTCACTGGGGCTGGAAGCCCCACTGAACTCAGTGGGATGTATTTCTGAGTAAACATGCTTTGTTGTGTTATCTCCAACATAGTTCTGCAGTGAGGGGAGGGACTGCAACTGGTGGAGTTACCTCTTCTTTGTATTTCTTAGGGGAGCCACCTTATGGTCTGAAGCTCACAATCTAATTTCCTTTGGGATTCCTGGCATACAGTCCTTCAGATTCCAAAGCTCCTTGTAATGTTTGTTTTCTTTTCAACAGCTCATAGTCATAATTTCTTGTGCTGTTAGGCCACATGTGGAATTTTTTCCTAACCCCAGTTCCTCCTTATCCACTCCTTGCTCCAAATCCATGCTACTAGCATCTATCAGTTCTCTAAATCCTTTTAGACCACTGTGTATTTTGTCCCCTTTCTTCAGCTAGCCTCCCTTGATGTCTAATTATTCAACTTTCTCATATTCAGCCTTTTTATCTACTTATCTGCCTCCTTCTGGGCTGTAAGACCTTTCATTTATCTCACAGAAGGTGGACTATTTGTGAACATTCTGTTGTTTCACTTCTCAGTTTGAATGCTGGTGAACATGCCATGACATTACAGCAGCTCAGTCAATTCAGTGAGAGGCCTCACCACCACAAGATCTTAGAAATTTATTTATTTATTTGTTTGTTTATTTATTTCTATACCGCCCAATAGCCAAAGCTCTCTGCGTGGTTCACAAAAATTAAAAACACAAGGTGCAGCATAAAGCAATATAAACTATGAAAGCGTAAAACCACAATATAACAGTACAACCAGAATAAAACCTAGCAGCAATGCAGAGATTTAAAATACAGATTTAAAACAGCAAAGCTAAGAGACTAGGAAGCTAAAATGCTACAATACTGGGAGAATAACAAGGTCTTCACCTGGCGCCTGTCAGGGTGGAAACTGAGCCTACAGAACCCCAGAGCAGTTCTGATTCTGAGGAGGAACAGCAGTCCGTGGGAGAGGAGTGCGCTCATCTCTCACAGGCACAGTAGCTGGCAGAGATTCCTCCTGCCAGCATTCCTGACATAGGTAGTGACCCTGGAAGTGAGAGAGCGCTGGAGGGGGGCTTGCTGGATGCTCGGCGCAGACGCAGGGAGCGATGACAGATGGAGGGCGCCGAAAGGAGGCGTAGTGCTCATTTGGTGCGCAAGGAACGGTCGTGTCCCCAGGACCCAAGGGAAAGAGGGAGGAACTCTCCCTAGCCCATAAGTTCAGGGTCTTCCCATGGTTCTCCTTCAAACGAGGACCAACTGCCTTACCTGGAGCTTAGGCTACTCTGCTGTTCCTTGCTTAGTCGCTGGTGATTAGCATCTGAAAGAGTCATTAAGTTGTAAAAGGATTAAAGCCTTGAAAAGAATCCTTTTGTCTGTGTCTTGAGTTAGCTATTGGAGTAGACTGAAAGAGGCCGCCAGGGCGCTCCTGACAGCGCCAGAAGGAGTACAATGTAGGTATCAGGCAAACCTCTCTAGGGAGCTCATTCCACAGCTGGGGTGCCACAGCAGAAAAGGCCTTCTTCCTGGTAGCCACCAGGAAGAGGGCATATACAGTATATATATGTATAAATGTGTGTGTGTGTGTGTGTGTGTGTGTGCGCGCGCGTGCGTGCGTGCGTGCGTGCGTAAGAGCATGAAGATGCACAGATATAACTCTGGAGTTCATAATACTTTACATAGGATGGAATGAATATAAATATGGATCACTTGTCAGGGTTGTAGCTGAGCCCTCAGAGCCCCAAAGCAGCTCTGATTCTGAGGAGGAGATACAATTCGTGGAGGAGGAACTCTCTCAGACTTCAGAGGCGCAGCTGGGGGGGGGAGCCCCCCTTGCTCACATCCCTGGGAGCGACAGTGAACCAGGCATAGAAAGGGAGGTACAACCTGAGCTTTTAGATGCGAGGCGCAGACACAGGCACAAGAGAGAGATTGCAGAGGCCAAGCTTTGGCACTCAGCCCGATTGGCTCGATGTCAACAGCTGCGCCCAGAAGCTTCATGGGAGAGGGGGAGATCTTCCCCTCCCACCCCTTAAGTTCAGAGAGTTGCCATGTTTTTCCCAAACGGAGATCAACTGATGTCCTAACCCTTAGAAACCCCTAGATGGCTGTTCCTTTGTAGTTCCTCTGAGTCGCAAGCAATTAGCATCTGTATGCCTCATTAGGATAAATGGAATTAAAGCCTTGGAAAGCAGCCCTTTTGTCTGAGTGTTGATTCTGGCTTTTGGAGAAGTCAGTGGGCAACAGGGGCACCCTGACATCACTCAACATTAAAATATAAAATTACTTCCTGACTTTTTTTTTTTTTTTTTGCAAACTTGGGTTGCACTAGGCTACAAATTTTGTTCGCTAGTATTATAGACGTATTAGAATCTAGATTTAGAACCAGTGTGGTTTAGAAGGAAAAGTGTTGGACTTGAGCTGGGTACATCTGGTTCAAATTCTACTCAGCCATGAAGCTCACTAAGTGATGTTATATACCAGTTAGCCTCTCTCAGACTAACAATCTCTGAGGGAGCTTTGTGGAGCCACAAATGACCCAACATATGCCACCCTGAGCTTTTTGGAGAAAGGGCAATGTACAAATGTGAGTAATAATAATGAGTTAATAAAATCATGATTTTAATGTGGGGTGGGGGTTTTTAGTGATCGCTCTTTATTAGATATTTTCAGTATTTCCACACCTTATTGCATAAAGAATTACATCTTCCATGGCTTAGTGTACTTACCAGTGCCTGCTGGGGTGCCAAAAATATAAGCCATGTGGTTCTCTTACCTCCAAAATCAGCAGCAAAGCCCCATATCATAATCCCCAGTCCTCTATGTCTAACCTCAATACTTGCATCTTTACCTGGGGGTGTGACGGTCCCTTGTTTCAGGGCCAAACCAGACAATACAAGAAATGTGTGATCACATTTTGTGTGACTTGTTTATGTTTTAAAAAACAAAGCATGCATGGAGGGGCATGTGTGCCCCAGTCAGAACTGGGTGTATGGGAGAGGGGTTAACCATCCTTTGACATGCCACCATTCCAATGAAAACTGCAGGTAGCTAGCCTCCGCTTGTTGTCTGATATGTTTGAAGGTAAAGCTACTCCTGAGCCAAATATTCTCCAGGTTCCATTTTCAGAATTAGTGATGAACTCAAAGCCCTCAGTCCCACACTATTTGTAGCTGCTTGAAGAGTTGTCTGTTTGCCCCTTCTGCTCCTGCTTCTGAGTCCATTTCCTCCTTGGTTTCATTCCTCATCAGGTGATTCCAGCCAATCAAGTCTCACATACTGAACTCACATCACAATGTTATGTAGCCAATCAGACTTTGGTTTGTGGTGTCATCACTCAAATTTAAGCCCCTTAGAGAGAGGGCAGTGCTTCCTGTATTAGTCACATGGGTGAATTTTGCCACTGAGGTGTCACTCTAAGAATCAACTTTTGAACCAATGATCTTCACACCAAACATTTCTAAGGGTAGCAGTGGTAGTGTTAACAGTGCTTTTCCCCAAAACTCCCCCCTCCCCATTTATGGTCAGGAAAAACAAACTAATTTTTACTTAATGTAAGCTGAGTTCCCAGAGATCTAGATGTTTTGGTGTCTGAGGTAGAAATCAGAAATGAACCCCCCTCACTGTGGTAAAAATCTAATAATAAACTAAATAACTGGCAATTCTCTGTCCTTTAATTATACTCTAAAACTTAGCATCTGTGCCAGGCTGCCTCAACCTGCCTAAAATTAGGGTTGGCCCTGTGGTTTCACATCTTGTGGTAAATCACAGCTCCCTATTGGAAGCATTCAATGCTATCAAAATCCTTCACCCAAAGCCAAGATGCAGTTCAGAGGAAGGAAAATGTCACTGTCCTAAAAAAAAGTAATAGACAGCCCAAGGGGAATTTCATGTACATAGTCCACACCGAGTACATCAAGTTTTAAGCAATCCTTTTAGGAATGATTCATATTTGGAAATTCTGGAAAGCAGTCAAGTTGATCAAGCCTTCTTTTAACATCTGTCTATTGTAGGTTCTTGACTTATTTAAAAGGTGTTTTGAGCATATGCCAGTCACACACACACTAGTGTTTAAGGTGTATTTCTTCCCTAATATTTTACAGGATTTCAGAAACTTCTTCTGACCTCGTGAGCTTCTGTTTTTCAGTAGCACTGCTGTGGAGGTGAAAGTTGACCCAGCAAGGCTTAAAGTGGCGTTCTTTTGCTTTCTCTCTAGTCCTGAAAACCACAATTGCTGTAATAACTTGCTCCTCTAGGTAGTCTAGCAGCTGTCTAAATTTACAAGGTCACTGCCAGCATAACCTAAGCCAAACTTTTACAGACCTTGGGGTCAGGTTTCACATAACGGCACATTCTTCCTTGAACCAAAACTCCATCTTAGAGAACTAGACATGCTTTAAAGATGAATGTTCTTCGCTTCTCACATTTGCAGCTTCAAAGGACCAATTACTACTGGGCTGACACGGACTGTTTCATGATACTTCCTGTACAAAGTGCTACCTCACTGCACTTTAGGTGTTAGATGCTTGTGTTTTCATTGGTCAGTTTCTCTTTGGCAATGCAAAAATCAATACCAGGTTTCCTCTCACCTCTATCTTGCAAAAGCAATTAGCGCTAGTATCTCTAGCAGCACTCCTGAATACTCTTTACCAGGACAAAGACGTTTATGTTCTCTGTAATGGCTATAGTAATACTGAATTATTTAGGTTGTTTTGCCATTAAAAATATTGGAAACATCTGGCTTCTGAAAATGAATTTCACATTCTTTAAAATATGACTGAATGAATGACAGATAATTCTCCTTTGACATTTTCAGTGGATGTCTGAAAAGAAGACACTGGTTAATCTCACTGTTTAAAAATAAAAATAAAGTTATCTAAATACTTGATAGGCAGTGATTTAGTGTTGGAAGAATTAAGGATATTTCATATTAATTTTAAATTGTTTTGAAATTATTGATTATAAAGCTCAAAATTTATCTTGAGGATGGATGACTCAGTGTTATTAGTGAAACAAGCTCTATTGAGTTTGATGAGACTTACTCCCAAGTAAGTGTGTATGGAATTGCAGCCTGAATGTCTATAGGAGGTGCTTATCAATATTTAGAAATAATTGAGTATATCAATGGTAGAGAAGGAAGGAAATTGAACCAACACAAGGGGTCAATCCAGTCCACTGTGGGTGTAGCATTCATATAGAGAGAGATCACCACAAGGCAGGGGCAGGCAATTAGGGATGGTGGAGAAATCCGCCACGGACTCCAATGAGGCTGGATTCTTTAGAATCTGGCCCCCTGGAGTCTGTGGAGGAACGGACTGCTCCCCCCCCCCGCTACCCCTTGAACTAAGGTCGGGGGGGACCCTACCTGGCGCCGGCCGGTCCGGGTCCATCCTCTTTGTTCCGCAGCCGCCCGCTGCCGGGCTGCAGATGCAAATGGCATCCAACGTAGGGGATGCCATTTGCATCCCTGTCCTTTGCCGTGATTGGCTACGTAAATCTTTTAGGGAGAAATCTTATGGCAGCTAGTCAGCGGCTAGAAGGCCATGGGATATGCGGGTTTCTGGGAACCGACCTTGGAGCCTGCACTCCGAGGTTGGTTCCTGAAGAACTGACTTTCCCCCCCGTCTGCACTGCCTCGCAATGGCCTTGTACTCCGTGCTCGGCAAAAATGGGGTGTTCCAGGGGGCATTCTGGGGCAGGGAAGGCAGAAATGCCGGTACAACACATCCTGTCAAGGGCTCCTTGGAGGCCTCTCTCAGTCTAATCCAGTAGCCAAGTCCAGACACAGACAAAGGGATTCCTTTCAAAGCTTTATTCTTCTTTTACAACATAACAACTCTACCGGTAGCAACTAGATCTGAGCAGCAGAGTACCTATGCCCTAAGTTGGAACAGTTGGTCCCCGTTTGAAAGGGAATTACTGGCAGACCCCTGAACTTAAGGACTAGGGAGAGTCCCTCCCCTTTTCCCTTGGATCCTCTGGGCGCAGCCGTTGTTTGCACGCCAACCGGGCACTACGCCTGCTTTCTGTGCCCTCCATTTGGTGCCGCTCCCTGCGTAACATTCTTGCCATGTTAAAGTTCTTCATGAAATAGTAAAAACACAAACACACACCCCTCATTGTTCGCCTAGAATTCATTGCGGTCCACTGCAGGCACAGTAACTCTTCATGAAGGTATCTCCATAGGGCATAACGATATGGAACCCTCTTTCTCCCTCCACTATGGTGAGGGACACTCCACATGCCATACTGCTATGGGGAATGGCGGGCATCTAGACATCTATATGCCTGTCTGGCCCTCCCCTTCCAGTTGCTTGGAGCTCGCAAACAGAGTGGGAGATAGCTCAGTGAGTATACATGATGCCTGTAAGCCTGTCTGTGCAAGCCATGGTGGGAAGGGCTATAACATATTACAAGCTGTAAAGTGCTTCTGAGATAGGGCTGTTTAGCACAGAGCTCTCTTGTGCCCTACAGCAGGGATGGGGAACCTCCAGCCCACAGGCCTAATCTGGCCCACAGAGGTTTCCAATCTGACCCATGGAGGGTTGGGCCCCCTCTATAGGTCCCACCCCCTCCCCCTCAAGCTCCTTCCCCTTGCCTGGAGGTTACTGGGGGCGTGGGAAGAGGTGGGAGAGAGGAATCCCCACGTTATCTCCGATATATGATTGCAGTTAAAGACAGGTTGCCACCTGTAACTGTAGTTCTTCAAGTGATCATCTGTGCATTCACACATATGGGCTCTGCGCCTTCGAGAAACTTCTAAAGCTGAGGAAATTTCTGAGAATCCTTCCCCCGCCATCCAGTGCGCATATTCCTAGCAGGTTCCCTCCTCCTCCCTCAGTTCCTTGAGACCGACATTGTGGCCTCATAACTGAGAGAAGTGTACACTTCAGTACCCAATACCGAACTCGAGTATGACACCAAAGTGGGGATGGTGGGTGGGTTGTGTGAATGCACAGATGACCACTCGAAGAACCAGTTACTGGTGGCAACCTGTCTTTCTTCTTCGTGGTCTCTGTGCATCATGCATATGGGCAATTAACAAGCATTACAATGGAGGTGGGTCGGTGTCCTACTACGATATCGCTGAAAGGACAGCATGACCAAAGGCACAGTCAGCTCTCGCATGAATGTCCAATTTGTAATGCTTGACAAAGGTGGACGGTGCCGACCATGTAGCTTCACAGCAGAGCTCAGGAATAGAAACCCCTCTGTCAAACGCGACAGACGTCGCTATAGCACAAGTGGAATGAGCTCTAATTGGGGCAGAAGCCAGAAAGCTTGACTCCAGTCAACTCATATGAAAGCTCAACAGTCCAGGAAGCAAGGCATTGCACAGACAGAGGTTGACCCTTCTGCTTACTGCCATAACAGACAAAAAGATGAGGCAACAGTCAGAAATGTTCAGTCCTCACCTTCTAAAAGGCCAAGGCACGACGCACATCAAGTGTGTGCAAGGTCGATTCCAAAGGAGTAGACGGGGAGGTGAAGAAAGCTGGTAACACAACGTCATGATTTAAATGAAACTCTGAAGCAACCTTGGGAAGAAAAACTGGGTCAGGTCGAAGCACCACCTTATCTTGATGAAACTGCAGATATGGCTGGTTGACCCGGAGTGCACAGAGCTCACTAGCATGACGTGCAGATGTTATGGTGACCAGAAACGCCACCTTCCAAGAAAGTAAGCGCAAGTCCACAGTAGCGAGAGGCTGAAATGGTACCGTAGAGTGTAGTGGAGGTGCTAAATTCCTAATCCCTTTCAAGAACTTTTTTGCAGTTGGATGAGAAAAAACTGGAAAACCTTCAACTGGAGGGTGAAATACTGAAACAGCTGATAAGTAAACCCTAAGAGAGGAAAGTCTGAGTCCTTTCTCAATAACATCTTCTGGCTGAGCTGATAGGCCAGAACATTGTCCACACCTGCCACATGGATCGCCACTAACACTATTTGGCATGGTATGCACCAATCGAATATCTGGAGCGTTACAGCCACAAGTTGCAGTGACCTGGTTCCTCCTTCTTTGTTCAGATATGCAACCACAGTTGTGTTGTCCGATGCTATCTGAACTGTCCTACCCATCAAGTCCAACTTGAAAGCGCACAGTGCTTTGAACACCACCCTTACCTCTAGAACATTTATGTGGTAAGTGGCTTCACTTACCACATTTGCCATGCACTGTCAGAGTTTGGCAATGTGCCCCCCATCCCATAAGGGAGGCATCGGTCGTTAGAACCACAGATGGAGAAGGACTGAGGAAAGGTAGCCCTTGATTTAAATTGGTTGGTACTAACCACTAGGGATGTCAGAGAATTCCACCACTGATCTCAGTGAAGCCAAATGCCAGTGCATTCAGCCCCCTGAAATCCGTGGTGGAACGAAGCCCCCCGCCCCACCCCACCCCGCAAAAGGCATGCAAAACGGAGCATTTACCTGGTGCCGTTCACGCTGCTTTGTGAATGGCGGCCGCATCTGCGGCCGCCATTCACTTCCCCATTTAGGCCGTGATAGGCTATGTAAATACTTATGTAGCTTATCACGGCTAATGCAGGGACGTCATTTGTGTCCCTGTGGAGGCTGTGATAGGCTACGCATTTACATAGCCTATCACGGCAAAAAAAGGGAACGCAAATGGCGGCCGCTGTAGCCGCCACCATTTGCGTTCCTGTTTTTTTGCCATGATAGGCTACGTAAATATTTACATAGCCTATCGCGGTAAAAAAACGGGCATAAATGGTGTAGCAGCCGCCATTTGTGCCCCTGTCTTTTGCCGTGATAGGCTACATAAATATTTACATAGCCTATTGTGGCCAAAAACAGGAACGCAAATGGCGGCCGCCGGAGCCGCCGCCATCATTTGCGTCCGCAGGCTCCAGGTGCCTGCAAATGCACCCGGCCGGCAGCTCCGTGAAGTTGCCACGGAGCAGAGCCAGCCGGGTAAGGATTTCGGGGGTAGGTGCGGAACGCCTCCCCCCCACCGCGAATCACCCCTGCGAAAAGGTAAGTGACTTTAGTACATCCCTACTAACAACCATTACAGCCCATCCCTGACTGGTGGTGGAAGCACTAGTTGTACTCAGTGAGCATCCAACTCGTTGTTGAAACGATGGATAAACCAATCTTGTAAGGGCCTCATCCGTAACCGTACATACCCCACGACTTCCGTCGTTGCTGTCATGAGGCCCAGCAATCATTGAATCTTGTATGCTGACGTAACCTTGCTGTCCAATATGTTTGAAGCAAAAGTGACTAATGTCTCCACCCTTGTGATTGGCAGGAAAGCTCTTCCCACTTCTGTGTTCAACTGTGACCCTATGAATGTTATCCTCTGAGTAGAGGTCAGTTGCGATTTCTCCACATTGATGTATAGACCTAAAGAGTTGAGGAGACCGCAGGTCACCTCTATCGACCATACCAGTTGCCACTTCATTGAAGCTACCAGGAGCCAGTCATTGATGTAAGGGTAGACTTCTATGCCTCTCAATCAAAGATGGGCACATACAACTACCATGCATTTGGTGAAGACCCTCGGAACGGTGGCAAGACCGAAGGGGAGAACCCTGAATTGGTAAGCATCAGTACCGATGGCGAAGCACAGGTAATGCTGATAGAAACACTCTATTGCAATATGGAAGGAAGTGTCTTTGAGTTTGATAGAGGCAAACTAGTCTCCTCGGTAGAGGAGGGGAAGAATAGACTCCAGTGTAACGATGTGGAATTTTCGAGGCGAGATGTAACTGTTGATCTGCCTCAAGTCCATTATCAGTCGAAGGCCACCATCCCTTTTCAGTACCGTGAAGAACCAGGAGTTAAACCCACCCATCAGTTGGTTGGCTGGTACGAGTTGGGTCACTCCTTCATCCAGAAGTGTCTGAACCCCTGCAAGAAGAGGTGTAGACAGAGCGGTAACCTTCAAGTGGAGGGATGGTGTCAAATTCGATCTGATAGCCTTCTCGGACTACAGTCAACACCCAAGTGTCCGTTGTGATGTCGCACCACATGTGATGGTAGCGCCCCAAGCGTGTTCCAAAAAACAAAGTCCAAAGGTTGAGAGGATGAACTGGCAGAAAGTCAAAGATGCCTTTTACCTCTGTTGTCCAGTTTCCTACGGTAATTGCGGGATCTGGAGAGCTGAAAGGGCCTTCCTTGTCTGCTAGGCTGTGGACACTGTTGGCCTACTCCAGTGTTGTATGGTTGATATAGAGGAGTAGAAGATTGATACCAGCGTCAATACGAAGGGTGTTGTTGCTAGTGCTGTTGTTGCGGTAAGAACACCATCTGGTGGGGTTCTTTTGGACTGTGTCCAATGATTCATCTGTTTTAGAGTTAAAGGGACCCAGCCCATCAAATGGTAGACCTTCTATCCTTGCCTTCGTTCCCTGTGGGAGGTCAGAGGATCGAAGCCAAGCATGGTGTCTAAGAGTGATTGAGCTTACCAGAACCTTTAAGTTATAGTCTGTTTGATGTCGAAATGCATTTATCTGCTGCCTTGATAATTTGAAAGCTTCAGTTCAAAAAAGGCAACCCAGCTCCTTTTTTATCATCTGGCCAAAAATGTAGGGATGTCAGAGAAATTCTCTCAAAAGTGAAATGGGCTCGAAAACAGTCACTTTCGGTTCGCCGAACCCTTTCCCGAGACGAGGCGCCCAGGTCTACCCGAACGTGAGCTCACGCGACCTTTTTTTTTTTAATCTGCCGAAAGTTTTACGAAGGTATTTACGAAGGCAACTTCGCAAATTAGGATGAAAGATGGCGAAAGGGATTTCACGAAACTATTTAATAAACATGCAGTTTCCTTTCCTGCTACGACGTGGCTTTCTTTTGCTGGGAGGGATGGGGTCACGAAGTGCACGTAGCCTGCCTGCCCTGAGGCTGAGCTGCATAGCCTCATCTTTTGTTTTATACTTTTATTGTGTGTGTGAGGTCAGGTTCAGGTCAGGTGAGGTCACCTGACCGAGATCCCTTCAGGCCACCCCCCCACCCCACCAGGAAGATAATTGAGGGTAGGGAACTCATCGACAATTTATCCCCTGGATTCCCGCCTTTAGTTCACAGAGATAGAATGGAGGTCGTGCAGCAGCCTCACTTGCTCCAAGCTAGACTCCAGAGTCCAGAGACAGACTAGAACAGGCGCCACTGCTGCTCCGTCCCAGCTGCTGCAACTTTCTTTCTCTGCATCCCTGTGTTCTACGGCACTGCAGTTCAACCTTTTTTCTTTTTTCTTTATTACAGTGAAGGTATGTTTACTTTACCTGAATGTGCCCTTATGCTTAGTGATTTTGGGGTGAGATGGAGGAGCAGGAGGAACTGGGGGGGAAGGCATCCTGCAAGGACTCCATCCCCCATCCTCCTGGGCTTCCCAGGATTCACCCATGTGCCTGCCTGCCTATGTATTTCTTTCTGGGGAGGGGGGAGCTGGAAGGCCTCCATCCATCCCCCATCCTCCTGGGCTTCCCAGGATTCACCATGTGCCTGCCTGCCTATGTATTTCTTTCTGGGGAGGGGGGAGCTGGAAGGCCTCCATCCATCCCCCATCCTCCTGGGCTTCCCAGGATTCACCATGTGCCTGCCTGCCTATGTATTTCTTTCTGGGGAGGGGGGAGCTGGAAGGCCTCCATCCATCCCCCATCCTCCTGGGCTTCCCAGGATTCACCATGTGCCTGCCTGCCTATGTATTTCTTTCTGGGGAGGGGGGAGCTGGAAGGCCTCCATCCATCCCCCATCCTCCTGGGCTTCCCAGGATTCACCCATGTGCTTGCTTGCCTATGTATTTCTTTCTGGGGAGGGGGGAGCTGGAAGGCCTCCATCCATCCCCCATCCTCCTGGGCATGGATGGGCCACATCCTCCATCCTGGGCTTTTCAGCCTAGTCTGCTGTACAATATGCCCCTGTTTAGTTAGCACTGAATGGCTGGATTGGAGGGTAACTACTTCTAAACTGCACTATATCTGCGATTAGGCTGTTCACATGATTTCAGCTTTGCCACATGCATTTATGTCTCCTTCTGCCCAGAGACATGAACATGGAGAAAAGAGGAACCCGTGGTCAATCTGGCACTCAAAAGAGGCGTGGACGCCCGGCAAGAACATACACCGCTGAGGTCGCATTTCAGCGGTATTTTAATAATGAGATGGAAGTGGAGGAAGCCCAAGGTGTGACCAGCAGCGACAGCGGCCCCAGCCCCAGCCCACCCCGCACCCGTAAGCAACGCACACCACCAATTTCCGCTACAGAAAGTGACACAGGCACAACCGGCCACAACTCCAGAGGAAGAGGAAGGAAGTTCTTGGATGGTGAGCGGAAGGGCAGTGTCTCCAAACCCAAAGCGGATGAAAATGTCCCCAAGGAGACTCTGCAGCAGCGGGATGAAAGTCAAGATATCTACCTCATTCCAAAGGATGAATCTGGTAAGACTCTGTCACCACAGGTGCTTGTGAATATCTGGATACAAACAAATGTCTTTGAATATTTGAATAGTCCCTACATTAGCCTTCTGCAACCTGCAGCCTTCCAGATGTTTTGGGCTACAACTCCCAGCATTATTGACCATTGGTCATGCCGGCTTGGCCTGATGGGATTTGAAGTCCAAAACCTTTGGAGGGGAGCATTTGGGGAAGGGATCTTCTTCTTCAACACAACAAAACATACACGACTGTTTTACATTCATCCATATTCATTGCTGTGAACATATTTCATATTATTTAAATGTTACATGGTGCTCCAGTACGAAAGAAAACCCCAAGTCTTTAAAAGAACTGCAATACTTTCTCAAACGATACACCTTTTCGGTGGGAAAACACTTCAGTGTTTTGTGCTCGCTTGTTTCCAAAGCCATTCATCATAGTTTGCTGTCTTGTTTGGGCTTGATCTCTTTTAACTAGAGCTGCAATGTGAATTGATTAAGCAATTACATTTCTGAGGATGGTTTTTAAAATGTTGCAGAAATCTGAGTCAGAGACTTATTTAGTCCCTTTAGTCTGACCCCCGATATGGCTACTACAAAAAGAGGGCCTGACTAATCAGGCACTACTCCTGGGGGACCACAAATGCACCCTTGAAAAAGGCAGTGGGATTCGCCAAGTATGTGCTCAGGTCAGGACCAGCCCTATCGTTAGGGAGCCTTGCAGCTCCTCAGCCAGCTTGTTGTCCTCTGGTGTGGTGGAAGAGGCTTTCCCATTGTCACTGTTCAAGTAAGATTCAGCTATCGCCCTATGTAGGATGGAGGGGTGCCATTTTACCCTTTGCCTCAGGAAGCAAAACGCGTTGGGCCAGCCCTGTGGGGGATGAGTCCCACACAATGGTATAATAGAGCTGATGAAAGGAGTGGACCTTGCAAGGGAGCCGGATATCTCCTCCCCCATGCTTTTCATGTTTTCACCAGTGAGGACACGTTTAGATAACTCTCGTTGAGTTTCCCAGTCTGTACTAGGGGTGGACGAAAGTCCCTTACCTGTCCTCGAAGGTTGTTCGCTGTGGGGGGGAGGTGCTTCGCTGCTCCCCCCGCGAAGTTCAGGCCGGGGGGGAGGCTTCCCGCCTCGCCCCAGCCGAAATTCAGGCTGGGGGAGAGGCTTCCCGCCTCGCCCCGGCCGAAATTCAGGCCGGGGGGGAGGCTTCCCGCCTCGCCCGGCCGCGAACTCGAAAGTTTTTTTTTTAAAAAAACGCCCCCTGATAGGCTACGTGACGATTAATGTAGCCTATCACGGCTAGATTTGCAAAGTCAGCCGTGATAGGCTACGTCAATCGTCACGTAGCCTATCACGAGTGACTTAAAAAAAAAAAAGCGCGTACGCTAATGGCGGCCCCCATAGGGAGCCGCCATTCGCGTTCCTTATTTGGTCGCTGTAGTCTACGTAAAGATTTACGTAGGCTATGGCGAAAATAAGGGCAACGCTATTTGCGTTGCCCTTATTTTCGCCGTAGTCTACGTAAACCTTTACGTAGACTACAGCGACCAAATAAGGAACTCGAATGGTGGCTCCCTATGGGGGCCGCCATTATCCGTATGCGCTTTTTTTTTTTTTTTAAGTCACCCGTGATAGGCTACGTGACGATTGACGTAGCCTATCACAGCTGACTTTGCAAATCTAGCCGTGATAGGCTACGTTAATCGTCACGTAGCCTATCAGGGGGCGTTTTTTTTTTCTTTTATTGGAATGGCGGCGGCGGCAGCCGGTCGAAAGACCGGCTGCCGCTCCCGCCCTGCACGAACACCCGACGAACCGCCGGCCGGACCTGCCGCCGGGAGGGACATTCGGCGAAGGTAAGTCCCATCCCGGGGGGGGGATGCGGGGGGCGTGCGGAGGATTTCTCCCCGAAACTTGTTCGGGGGGCCGAACACGTTGGCGCTCAGCCCCCCGAAGTTTCGGGGAGAAATTCTCCGCCATCCCTAGCCTGTACAGTACCTTTTTTTTTGCATCTAATGTGTTTTCTCAGTGCTCGGTAGTGCAGGAGTAGCTTACAACTGCACCTTGTGTCATGTGGATTGATTGCGAGTCCTCCAAGCTATGTTTCATAGATTGCTACAACAACACAGTTTTATTTGCTTGGCTATTACTCATGTGTAAAAGTCGCATTTCTCATGAAACTCTGCTTCTATGTATTTTGAATCTTTACGGAGACGCCCACAACCATCCTCCCTGCATCCGACAGCGGAAGTGGGACAGGTGAACCAGGTCCACAGCTGCCTGCTGATGATCACCTCGTGGGCGGCGGCTCAGGTGATTTTGAAAAAAGTGCCGGAGGACTTAGCGTCATCAGTGATCCGGACAGCGAAGATGATGAGGAGCTCTTCTATATCAATGATGTCCCTGCTGAGACTGGGTCTGACTCTGTTCTCCACTTCCAGCCTTCTGCGTTCTGCGGGACCAATCCCAAACCTCAGGAACAAACGTCCCCTGCCAAGCACTGGTCAGCACCATCAACAACACCATCAACAACACCATCCACAGATGAGTGGAAACATGCAGCTCCAGCTGCCACCTCATCTGGAACCGAAGGCCCCATTCCCCAAAGAAGAAATGGTGGTGGCAGGGTGAGCTCCTATGTGTGGCGCTTCTTCAAATATGCAGAGAATGACCACTATGTCATGATGTGCGATATTTGTCGAAGCCGTGTGCGGCTAGGAAAAGAAGGGGGCTGTCCACGAGTGGGCACGTCTGCCATAAGGCGACACATGGAGGTGCATCATCCGCTTCTTGTGCCCAAAGATAGCGACGGGAAGCCACAACCATCCAAAAAGAACAGTACCGCCTTTGCCTCATCTTCCAAAGACCTCACGCAAAGTGGTCTGGGTGGGAAGGGCACAGAAGGCAGCTTTGCTAAGAGGCAGGTCTCACTGGAGAAATGCCTTGCGCTGACATAGAAATTACCCTCTGACAGCGTCCAGGCATGACAGTGGAATCACCTCCTGACAGTGGCCATTGCAGCATGTATGCTTCCCTTCTCCCTGGTGGAAGATGAAGACTTTTTGACCTTACTTAAGAGCATCTGCCCTCGGTGGGATGTCCCCTCTCGTCACTACATTAGTGGCGTAGCCATTCCAGCCCTGGCTTCTGCAATCAGACGGGTGATCCAACAGGATTTGAAATGTGCAGTTGGAGGAAGTGTACATTTAACGAGTGACACATGGACAAGTAACCAAACAAAGTCTTATCTGTGTGTCACCGCGCACTGGGTATCCATCAGTGCGAGCAGCCGACTGATGCTGAACATCAGACATTGTCCCTCACAATGATCTCTGGGACACACACAGCGGAAAACGTCAGCAGCAGCATCAGTGGTGTTGTTCAGTCCTGGTTGGCCCCCTTAAATCTTACAGTGGGCTGTGTAGCAACAGACAATGCCTCAAACTACCTAAAAGCAGCCCGCATTGCACGGCTAAACCACGTTCCGTGCGTTGCGCACTGCTTGAACCTTGTGGTGCGTTCTGGATTGAGCAACGCCTCCCCAAAAATTGGCAAGCTACTTAAGGTGGCCCGATCCATTTGCACCCACTTCCGGCAGTCCTGCTCAGCAATGGAGGCAATCGGCGCCATCCAACGTAGCCGTGGCCTTCCAGAACACAAATTCATTTTGGATGTGTCCACACGCTGGAAAAGCACATTGCATATGCTTCAGAGACTCTGTGAGCAGAGACCAGCTATAAATGACTACATCACTGAGAAGCAACACCACTCCAAATTTTTTGTCACACCACATCAGTGGCTCTGGATGCAAGACCTGGTGGACATTTTAAAAATTTTCGATGAATGCACAGCGGTACTGAGTGCAGACTATGCCACACTGGGCCAAGTGCTACCTGTGCTAAGGATCATAGAGGGGGTGCTGAGAAAACGCCATTCTGAGATTTGTGAGTGCACCAGTGCTGGAGGCAGGGAATTATTCCCCAATCCTGCAGTTAGGCTTGCAGAATTCCTTCTGCAGGAGCTGGGCACCAACAAACACATAACTTCAATCAGGGGGGACATGAAATACATTGCTGCTGCATTCCTTGAACCACAGTTCAGGGATAGCTCAACAAGTGCGGAGCCTCCAAACGACAACCCTGAGTTCCAAAGTTTAAAAAAAATATTTGACTGAGAAAGTCATGGAGTGCTTCCAGAGAGATGGGCTGGATGAGAAGGAGCTGGGTGAGGCTAGTAGGACCACTACCTCCCCTGAAGACAATATCTGCAGCAGTAGCACCATCACCAGCAGGAGGGGCAATGATGACGCCACAGCAGCTGCACCACCAACAGAGTCAGACACAGGGGCATCTTGTCTCAAGTTCAGCTTTTACTCCTCAATGGCCGTGGAGCTTGGTGTAAGTGGGCGCAGGCAGGGGGAATGTGCCAAAGCAGCCAGGAAAGCATCAGCCTATGATGTGCTTGTCCGGAAACTTGAAGGTTATTCAAGAGAGAGTTTCTCAGGAACACAGATCAGCCCAGAGAGTGATCCTCTCCTATACTGGGATACAAAACGTGGCGTTTGGCCACATCTGAGCAAAGTCGCCATTTGGCATCTATCTTGCCCTCCCTCGAGTGTGGCCTCTGAAAGGCTTTTCTCCACCACAGGCAACATTGTCACCGCCCACCGAAGCAGACTCACGCCACAACATGTCTCCACCCTCGCCTTCATACGCTCCAACAGGGGATGGATTCCCAAGGAGCACCTCCCCCCAGCTGTCAGCAGCAGAGTAGAGCAGTCATCAAGTGACGAGGAGGAACCCTGGGATGATGACACTGCTGCTAGTGTGAGCCAGAGTTCTGAGGGACAATGAGGCAGAATGATACAACTTGTGAGTGGTCACACTGAGGTGTCCCTCAGAACTTTGTCCAAACCTGCAGTCCCTGTCTGGCCTGGGCAGAGCCCAAAGCACTGACGATATGTGGCGGAGCTTAATAATACCTCACATGCAGAATCCAGTTGCGCTACCCGACTGTGTGTGGCGGATTATGCAACAGCGTACATCCCTAATACACACACACACACACACACACAGAGTTCTCTATGGGGATGTACTCCACTATCGACTGTATATGTGTATCTTTACCCCTCTGAACGTTAGTATGATTCTGATTCCCCAAATGTATGTATAGTTCTATTTCTCTTGATGTTGATGTATGCTTTTAATTCATTTAAAATTCTTTCATAAATCACGGAATTGCTTTCAAAGACCTTGTTGTGGTCTCTCCCTGGACTCCCTCAGCTTTTGGGTTTTCCTAAGGACCGAGAGCTCTATGTGAAAAGATCCCTCTGGTATGCGTCCAGTTTACATGTATGTGATATGCACCTACACGTAAAACAAAGCATACTTCATAGAATCGTAGAGCCACAGAATCATGGGGTTGGAAGGGGCCTACAAAGCCATCGAGTCCAACCCCCTGCTCAAATTAAGGTGTCCAAGTCAGAGCATCCCTGGCAGATGGCTGTCCAGCCTCATCTTGAATGCACTCATTCATAACATCAGGGATGCGGACTGTCCATCTCCCTATGAGGGAAACTGTTCTTGTTTGGCTGGGATTCTGGGGAGGCATTCTTGTTGCGGTTAACAGTAAGCAAACACAGAGATCATTGTGTACAATGATCTAGATTTAAGAAATTATATCTGTGGACTTGAACCAAGGAATTGTAACCTATTTTTTAGAAAGAACTTTATATACAAACAGAACAGATCAAGACAAAACACACAAACAATTCAACAATTCAAAAACAATGTTGGGCTGGCTGGCTGTGGCTGCAGGCCTCAGCTCGTAGGAGGAGGATGGCTTTCCCGCTCCAGGGCCTCCACCCTCCTTCGAAGGTCGTCACCTGTGTGTAGAAAGAAAGAGAAGAATAAAGCACAATGGTAATATGCATCTTGCAGGCAGAGTTGTTAGCTCAGGTCAGGTGCCATTCTGTAGTACTACTTACAGGTCCTCCTGAGCATCCGGGCGTCTCTTATCAGACGCGTCAGGATCACAAGAGGAGGGGCTTCATCTGTGGAAGAAGGGTGGCCTTCCTCCACAGATGCTGCTCCTCTTGCTGCTGGCTCTTCCTCTTCCTCCTCCTCCTCCTCTTCCTCCTCCTCCTCTGTCCTCTCCCTCTCCGCGGCCCTCAGTGCCTCCTCCACCAGCAAGGCACGATGCGCAGCTGTGGGATGTCACAGTAACAGAATGAATGCCTTTATATATGTGGTGAGTGAACAAAACCACAGTCACTGATCTGTCTATCACCATCCCCACTACCATAAGGACCACTGATTCTGTCCTCCCACCACAAGGTCTAATGATAAGGGGATAATTAGGTAGGCAGATTATACAGTATTGACAGTTTTGGTGTGATGGGGACTGTTGGACTTCTGTAAACATGCACAGGATTGCACTTCTAGTCACCCCACGTCTACATTTGCGATGCCATGGTATCTGTTCATTCTAGTGATGCATTGCATAAATGCCACCTTTTTTCCTAGCACAAGGAACCCAAGGCGGCTCACATTAGCCTCTTCCTCTCCATTTAATGCTCACAACAACAACACTGAGGTAGGCTGGGGCTTTCTGACTGGGCCAAAGTCACCCAGCGAGCTTCCATGGCTGAGTGGACTATACCCAGATCTCCAAGGTCTCAGATGAACACTTGCTCATGAGTTGATTGGAGTGCCAATGTCTTGGTAGAAAGTGGGGTGGGTGGGGTGCAAAAATTCAGCAATCACTACATGAAGAAGGAAGACGACACCGAGAGGCTGGCCCTGTTGCTGCTGGGCTGGTGCCAGTCCCCCTGTGTGCACTGCAGAGACCGGCAGCAGCAGCATTTCCCTGGAAATGGACAGTGTGTCAGTGTGTAATATGAGTTGTAGTAGCCAGGCCCACATAATCCTATGCATGTGGTTGTACAGGGAAAAACAATGCAGTTCCCAGCATCCCTTCTTCAACCAGCCAAAGTGGCTGGAAGATGATGGGACCTTTTTCTGTCCAAGTTCAGCAAACATAGGATTGCAGGCTAAAAATGTCAGGATTTGTTTGTTTCTCCATGAGAGAGACCACAAAGAGATAGCTTCATTTTCGGTACACATCCTTGTCTTCATATTTAGTTGAGCTTGATGATGGGATAACTATAACTTACCAGGCATATACCTCTGCAAAAATGGGGGCCGGCCTGCTTGGACCCACACTCTGAGGATGCGCCAGTAGTAGGCGGGGGGGTTGGACAGCGGTGCCCTCCGCTCGGCAGCAGCAATCCCCTCTCTGACGAAGGACTGCTTGAGCGCCTTCCATTTGGACCTCAATTGTCCAACTGTGCGATAGTGGCCCGCTCGCTCCATCCTCCTCTTTATCTGGGCCCAATAAAGTTCATTGCGGCAGGAGGAGCTGCCAAACAGCACTGCCACCGCCTCGCTGTGCTTAATGTTGCTGAGGAGGGCCTTGGTCTCCTCATGGTCCCACCTCCTGCCACGCACTGGTGCAGACATTTCGCAATTTGCATACACAAACAAACACACACCAAGACAGCCATGTGCACAACCACCACTTAACTACACACACACAGACCAAACCGTACAAAAACACCACAATGCACAACTACACACACACACACAGACCAGACAAAACCACAACAATGAACAAACAACAGGAAATCCAATAATAAGCAAGCACCACCACTAACACACCACCACCACCATGACAGAACTCCACCCACAAATCCCCACGCGGACGCAAGCGCAAATGCAGACGACATTCAGGAAATTAGCAGGAAGTTGACGACAGATTTTGCGGAAGCGGAGCTGCAGCCCCGTTTTTTTTTTATTGTGACTGTGTGAGGCGGTTAGGTTAACAACAAGACCAGTAAATGCGAGGATCATTAAGCACAAATACACAGAAATTAATAAAATCCCTGTCCCTGTCCCTGTCCGAGAAAAGAAGACAGCGGGGGAGTGCACAGAAGGCGGGAAAGTGGGAAACATATTTCAGGCAGCAACAAAAAATACGTAAATAATTACGAGAATAGTGGAAAAGTTCTGGCCAAGGCAATCCACCTTCCGAGAGTACGGCGGAAGCAACGGGGGGATTCCCCCCTACGGAGGAAATCACAACGTAATATTTACAATTACAATATTTTACAATAACGTTGTCCTTATTTTCGCCGTGGTCTCCGTAAAGATTTACGGAGACTACGGGGGTCACATAAGGGCAACGCAAATAAAGTTGTCCTTATTTTCGCCGTGGTCTCCGTAAAGATTTACGGAGACTACAGGGGTCAAATAAGGGCAATGCAAATAAAGTTGTCCTTATTTTCGCCGTGGTCTACATAAAGATTTACGGAGACTACGGGGGTCAAATAAGGAACGCAAATGGCGGCACCCCATGGGCGCCGCCATTTGCGTACGCGCTTTTTTCCCCCCCAAAAAAGTCACCCGTGATAGGCTACATAACGTAATTTACGTAGCCTATCACGGCCACGTGGTCTTCCCCCCCCCTTTCATAGTTCGCAGCCCGGTGAGGCGGGAAGCTTCCCCCCCGGCCTGAATTTCGGCCGGGCGAGGCGGGAAGCCTCCCCTCCGGCCTGAATTTCGGCCGGGCAAGGCGGGAAGCCTCCCCCCCTTCGCCTGAACTTCGGGGGGAGAAGCGAAGCGCCTCCCCCCCACCACGAAAAAAGCTGCCAGACCAGGTAAGTGACTTTCGTACATCCCTACAAAAATGTAGGCGCTTGCTCACTTTATCCCACAGGAAGAATTGGTAACCTGACATAGCCGCTTGATAGTTAGCGATTTTCAAACCCATTGAAGCAGATGAGTAAAGTCTCCTGCCGAGTAAATCAAGCCTTTGTCCCTCTTTATTGGTGGGAGATGAATGTGTTTTCTTTGATCTCCCCTGTGCAGCTTCCACCACCATAGAGTTAGGTGCAGGGTGCTTGAATAGATATTCTGTGTTAGTGTCCTGCAGATGGTACACAGTACACAACCTCCAAGAGCTTCGATACTGGAGGTACCATGGAAGGGGTATTCCATGATTGTTTTATGGTGTTGTTGAGAGTAGGAAGCAACAGAATAGCCACTGGCCTGTGTGGATTTATATTTATGGTGGCGTCAAAAGCAGGATCCTGGATCGAAGGTGCTGCTGTGTTTCAAGTCCCAGGGCTTATGCCATTCTAAAAACGTGGTCAGCAAATTGACCCATACCCTCCGAGGGGGAGTGGATTAGTTGGTTCCCACCAGAGTATCTGGGGAAGAAAGCAACAATGGTCTGGACAACTGAGAAGATGAGTCAGACTCATAGCTCTCTGTCTCCAACACGTGCGGTGGTGACTTAGAAGCCGGTCGAGGTACCGTAGTTCTTGGAGGCGGTACCGGTTGAAACAAGGTTTGGACTAGATCCTGTTGTTCTGGTGCCAGAGGTCGAATCAGAGGAGACCTATGCACAGGAGGAGGTAGACCAACCTGTGGAAAGGTCTGCACCGATTCTGCCGAAGGCAGTAAAGGCTCTTTTGGAGCCGTCAATACAGTAGCAGACGGCTTATGATGAGAACACCTCTCTTCCCATCTTGGGCACTCCATCAAGGGGGAATAGTGCCTCCCACTGTCGTCATACTCAACCCATTGTCTTGGTCCTAAAGAACCTTAGTGATACTGAGGTCTGTCCCATTCAGAATGTGGTGACCTAGAGCGATCTCGGTACTGACGGTCTTGTCTGCTCAATTCATAAGACCTATGGTAAGATTCCATGGAATATACGGATTCAGGCCAACGTGGATGCCTATCCCATCCGGGTTCATATCATTCATGCCTCGGCCAAGGCAGACCTGGAGGGTACTGAAAAGGGGAATGGTCCCTAATCTCACCCTCTGATGTAGATGTTAAGGGGGTTCCATCTGTGGTGCCAACACCATCTGGAGATGACAGAAGTGGCAGCATCGATATGGACGGCTGTACCACTGAAGTCTGTACTCCCGTGTGTCGATCCCGAGGTGTCATCGGGATGGGAGCAGGAGGCTCATCTCGAACCGGTGTGCCCATTGGTGGTAATGAATGCCCCTGAGGTGACAATTCTGAATGAATTGCTTTCACTCGGTCCTGAGTGGTGTCAGAAACGTTTTTGCCTGACTTCTTTTTCTTATGTTGAGAAGATGACAGGGCAGACTTTTTCAAAACCTTTGCTTTTTAAAAAAGACTTTTTGCCAACGTCAATGACAAAGACCAACCCAGTGTTGGGGGGTCCTGGGTGCCCGGCGAAGCACGGCATTGAGGGGATTTGGTCCCCGATGCTAAGGGCTGCAATATTGCCAGCTGAGTAGCAACCATTTTGCTATGGCCCTCGACGGACTCTAACGCCTTTTTCCACAAAGTGGCTTTAAGCCGATCATAGCAATTTTTCCTAGCTTGTTTAGAGAAGGAGTTGCAGTGATGGCAGGTTTCTACAATTTGCCCTTCTCCTAAGCAAAAAAGACAAAGATTGTGTCTGTCTTAGTGTGGGAGCTTTGCCCCACAACAGGTGCACTTCTTGAAGGGCACCCTGAGGGCCATATGCCTGTGAGGGCAATCATGCAAGATGCAAACAGAACAACAACAAAATTTAGAACTTGAAAGACAGAAAAATGCTAGAAGAGAAAAAGATTGTATAAAACCTCAGCGTTCTTTATATATTTTAAGGTCACTTTGCCAGAGACAAAGAGAGAGAAGTTCCCCATGAGGTGCATTCAATGGCGGTCAAAGAGAACTGAGGGAGGAGGCGGGAACGTGCTCAGAATATGAGCACTGGATGGTGGGGGAAGGGTTCCCGCCAAAATTTCCTCAGCTTTAGAAGTTTCCCGAATCGCAGAGCCCATATGTGTGATTCACAGAGACCACAAAGAAGAACAAAGGGATTCCCTGGCACATCCCTGCCCTTCCCAATGGGAGGGCAAGCAACACAAAGGGGAATACCACCATGGGGATTCCCCTGGAAGATGAGCTGTGCCTGACTCTAGGCAGGTGCTTGCAGGAGTCACTCCTGCAGGCACCTGCTAGGTCATTTCCTGCACTGCTCATGCTCCAACTGGGCCATGAGCGGTGCAGGAAGAAGGTGCCCAACTTGGCCAATGCTTGCGGGACCTGGCTCCTGCATGCACCAACCGAGTTCCTTTCTCTGTGCAGAGAAATTCATGCCTCTCTCTGCACGGAGAATGGAAAAGTGGGCAGGGCTGGATGATACCATGAGGCTTTGGGATGGTGCCTCACCCCCTTGACATCCTCTGGCCTGCTGGCTTGGTCCAGGGGGGCAACGTGACCTTTGGACCAAAAGAGATTGCCTGTAGGGGTGTACGAACCCCACTTAACAGTCTGCTCTGGGGTCTGCTGGCGGGGGAGGCAATCCGTCCCTCCCCCTGGAATCCTCCCTAGCTGGTTCTGCTCTGTGGCAAGTCCACAGAGCTGCCAGCTGGGGCTGTCCGCAGCCAGACTTCTGTCCGCTGCCAGGCTGCAGCTGCAAATGGCGTCCGGCATAGGGTACACCATTTGCGTCCCTGCCCTTTGCCGTGATTGGCTACATAAATATTTACGGAGCCTATCAGAGCAAAGAGCAGGGATGCAAATGGCATAGCGGATAGCATAATTATAATCTATAATTATGTATGGATTATAGATCAGTTTAAACAAGATGTTGCAATATTATAAGCTTCATTAGCTGTAGCCAAGGTGAAACAGGCTACTATTAATTTAAAGAATAATATTTTTCCAGGAACAGAGATATATCACTGGAGAATATTGCAAGAAATTCTTGGCTTAAGCACCTCTTGATGTCTGAAGACAGACTTTATTAAAATGGATTTCATTCAGCAGATGTCTTTCTTTCCCTCTCAGCAGCCAATTTGGCAGAGTACTAGAATTTATGGTTCAATTATATGGATTATCTCATAATTATTTTTTACTTTTTTTCAGGAGGGGGAGGGCATAAGGGTAGATTTGGCCAAATTGAAATTTAGCTCCAGGTTCAATGGTATTTAACTTGGCTAGACATGCCCATTCTGTTCATGAACGCTGTAGGTGCCATTTTCCAAGATGGCTGACATGCAAATGGGGCATGCCTATCCAAGGCCAGATTGACGCCTTGTGTCATATCATTATAATCCCATTGTGGTAACGCTATATCCCTCTTGCGCATTTATACCTCATAGGTAGGGGTGAACGAAAGTCACTTACCTTTTCTCGCAGCTTTTTCGCGGTGGGGGGGAGCGCTTCGCTGCTCCCCCCGCGAAGTTCAGGCTGGGGGGGGAGGCTTCCCGCCTCGCCCGGCCGAAATTCAGGCCGGGGGGGGAGGCTTCCCGCCTCGCCTGGCCGAAATTCAGGCCGGGGAGGAGGCTTCCCGCCTCGCCCGGCCGCGAACACGAAAGTAACAAAAAAAAAAAAAAGTCCCCTGATAGGCTACGTGACGATTCACGTAGCCTATCACGGCTAGATCTGGAAAAGTCAGCCATGATAGGCTACGTGAATCGTCACGTAGCCTATCACGGGTGACTTTAAAAAAAAAAGCGCGTATGCGAATGGCGGCCCCCATAGGGAGCCGCCATTCGCGTTCCTTATTTAGTTGCTGTAGTCTACGTCAATGTTTATGTAGACTACGGCGAAAATAAGGGCAACGCAAATAGCGTTGCCCTTATTTTCGCCGTAGTCTATGTAAACATTGACGTAGACTACAGCGACCAAATAAGGAAGGGGAATGGCGGCTCCCTATGGGGGCCGCCATTATCCGTACACACTTTTTTTTTTTTAAGTCACCCGTGATAGGCTACGTGACGATTCACGTAGCCTATCACGGCTGACTTTGCAAATCTGGCCGTGATAGGCTACGTGAATCGTCACGTAGCCTATCAGGGGACGTTTTTTTTTTTTCTTTCATTGCAATGGCGGGGGCGGCAGCCGGTCGAAAGACCGGCTGCCGCTCCCGCCCCGCTCGAACACCGGACGACCCGCCAGCCGGACTCGCCGCCGGGAGGGACATTCAGGGAAGGTAAGTCCCGTCCCGGGGGGGGGGGGGCGGGGGGGCGGAGGATTTCTCCCCGAAACCTGTTCGGGGGGCCGAACACGTTGGCGCTCGGCCCCCCGAAGTTTCGGGGAGAAATTCTCCGCCATCCCTACTCATAGGACACACTTCCCCAAAGCAGAACAACAAGGCAAGACACAGAAACTTAGCTAAGCACTAAGAACCATGGAATAACACCACCTGTCAGTTGGAGGTGTTACTTATATAATCATTACAATACCCAGTTTGTACGACATTTAAAGAAAAGCTTATTCCAGGTCTGCTTTCTTTAAGAGCATTTTAAACAAGCAGATTAAATCTAAAAAAGTATTGGGAGATGCAACTATATGGGAAAAGTAATCATCTTGTTAAACTGGAAAAAAATGAACACTGTAAAATGCTTTGCTGAAGTCACAGAGACTATAACCATGGGGAAACTATGAAGAATGTTAGGCCCCATGCTTGTTCAATATTACAGATTATTGCTTTCCTTATTGCAGAAGTATGGCCTCTTGAGAAAGTTTGATCTCAAGACAATTCAAAAAGTCTGTTAGGTAAAATATATGCAATAATAACATAGTCCGATGTAAAAAAGAGACTATTATCTGAAGAAAAAAAAATGGAACAGAAATTCATATGTAGACATTTCAAATGAACTTGTGTGGGTTCATTTATCTCAGTTTGTGGAAAACTGGGCTTTCTTTTTGTTGTTCTGTATTGATAGGTTTCATGATAACGTGCAACGATATGGCCACTCTTTTGTAACTTTTAATTTGTTTTGTAACTGTGGTTTTGAAGATTTGTTGATGTTAACTACCTTGAGTAGTTCAGTTTTTATAAGAATAAATTGTTGTGGTTGCTGTTGTTGCAGTGATACTACTACTACTGCTACTACTACTAAGTAATAATAGCAGTAATAAGGATATCAGGGGCTCCCCATCAGCTATTGTGCTTCCCTCCCTCCCTCATGCATGAATTCTCTCTCTGCTTTTTGTACTTGGCGTTAACCATGGTTAGCCTTATGTCTTTCACTAACTGGGGATGTTGGAGAATTCTGCCACGGACTCCAGTGAGGCCCCCCGGAGTCCGTGGCAGAACAGGGCAATCCCCCCCGCCACCCCGCATTATCCTCCCGGGACGGAGCCTACCTGGTGACGGATGCGGCAGCGGTGGCAGATGCTGTGGCGGCAGCGGTAGATGCGGTGGCAGATGCAGCGGCGGCTCTGGCTCCTCTTCCGGCCGCTGCTGGGCTGCTGCGGCCACAAATGGCAGCTGTCATAGCGGCCACCATTTTGCGTGGCTGCCTTTTGCCATGATAGGCTACGTAAATACTTCAATAGCCTATCACGGCAAAGAGCAGGGGTGCAAATGGTGGCTGCTATGCCATTTGTGCCCCGGCTCTTTGCCGTAATAGGCTACGGTATTTATGAAGACTATCACAAAACCAAACCGGTTTTGTGGGATCGGTTCCAGCTTCTTCCTCCTGATGAAGTGGACAAGGTGCTTTCATCTGTAAGGCCGACCACCTGCTTACTTGATCCTTGCCCATCTTGGCTCATTATGGGCTGCAGAGAGAGACTGGGTGAGGGGATCAGGGTGGTGGTGAACGCCTCCCTTGAGGAGGGAGTGATGCCATCAGCCCTCAAGGAGGCAGTGATA
Organism: Heloderma suspectum; assembly: GCF_057233095.1. Taxonomy (NCBI): domain Eukaryota; kingdom Metazoa; phylum Chordata; class Lepidosauria; order Squamata; family Helodermatidae; genus Heloderma; species Heloderma suspectum. The sequence continues at coordinate 138,734,745 of NC_139461.1, forward strand.
AGACCACTCTTAAAGAAGCCCTCCTTGGATCCTCAAGTTTTGAACAACTTTCGCCCAGTCTCAAATCTGCCATTTTGGGGCAAGGTGATTGAGCGTGTGGTGGCGATGCAGTTGAAGGCACACTTGGAAGAAACTGATTAACTAGACCCATTTCAGTCGGGCTTCAGGCTTGGGCATGGGACAGAAACGGCCTTGGTCGCCTTGGTAGATGATATGAGGAGGGCTCTGGATAGGGGTGAATGCTCCTTCCTTGTTCTCCTTGACCTCTCAGCGGCTTTTGATACCGTTGACCACGGTATCCTCCTGGACCGCCTGGAGGGGTTGGGCATTGGAGACACTGTATTGCGGTGGTTCCGGTCCTTCCTCTCCGGCAGGTACCACAGGGTAGCACTGGGAGAGGAGGTTTCGGACCCGTGGCCACTCATTTGTGGGGTGCCACAGGGTTCCATCCTCTCCCCGATGCTATTTAATATCTATGTGAAGCCGCTGGGGGCTATCATCAGGAGGTTTGGGGTGCGATGTCATCAATATGCGGATGACACGCACCTCTACCTCTCATTCAAATCTTCACCAAGGTTGGCCGTAGAATCCCTATCCAAATGTCTGGAGACGGTGAGTGGCTGGATGGGGAGGAATAAGCTGAAGCTGAACCCTGACAAGACCGAGGTACTTTTGGTGGGAGACAAGAGGAGGCTGGGGGATGTTGACCTGGTGTTGAATGGGGTACAGCTAGGGATGGCGGAGAATTTCTCCACGAATCTCCGGGAGGCTGAATGCCAACGCATTCGGCCCCCCGAAATTGGTGGTGAAATTCTCCGCCGGCCCCCCGCCCCCCCCCCGGGATGGGACTTACCTCATGCAAACGTCCCTCTCGGCAGCGGGTCCCGGTGGCGTTTCGGCGGTGTTTCGGTGGGGGGGGCGGCCGGTCTTCTGACCGGCTGCCGCCGCCACCATTGCAAAATAAAAAAGGAAAGTAAAAAAAAAACCACACACACCCGTGATAGGCTACGTAACGATTTACGTAGCCTATCACAGCTAGATTTCCAAAGTCAGTCGTGATAGGCTACGTAAATTGTCACGTAGCCTATCACGGGTGACTTTGGGGGGGGGAAAAGCGCGTATGCAAATGGCGGCGCCCATGGGGCGCCGCCATTTGCGTTCCTTAGTTTGGCACATCTAGTCTACGTAAAGATTTACGTAGACTACGGCGAAAATAAGGGCAACGCAAATAGCGTTCCCCTATTTTTGCCGTAGTCTACGTAAATCTTTACGTAGACTAGACGTGCCAAACTAAGGAATGCAAATGGCGGCACCCCATGGGCGCCGCCATTTGCATACGCGCTTTTTTTTTTTTTCAAAGTCACCCGTGATAGGATATGTGACGATTTACGTAGCCTATCACGGCTGACTTTGGAAATCTAGCCGTGATAGGCTACGTAAATCGTTACGTAGCCTATCACGGGTGTGCTTTTTTTTTTTTTTTACTTTTTTTTCGCGGCTGGGTAGACGCGGTGCTCCTCCCTGGCCTGAATTTCGGCGGCGAGGGATGGGGCGCCTCCCCCCCGGCCTGAATTTCGGCCGGGTGAGGCGGGGCGCCTCCCCCCCTCGCCTGAACTTTGGGGGGAGAACCGAAGTGCCTCCCCCCCATCGCGAAGCAAGCTGCAGGACCAGGTAAGTCCCTTTCGTCCATCCCTAGGTTCAGCTACCCTTGAAAGACCAAGTCCGCAGCCTGGGGGTCACTTTGGACTCCCAGCTGTCCATGGAGGCTCAGGTGTCAGCTGTGAGCCAGACAGCGCTGTATCAACTCCATCTGATACGGCGGCTGCGCCCCTTCCTTCCCAACCATCTGCTCCCATCGGTAGTACATGCCCTGGTCTTCTCTCATTTAGACTACTGTAATGCGCTCTATGTGGGGTTACCCTTGAAGACGGTTTGGAAGCTGCAGCTGGTACAGAACGCGGCGGCTCGCCTGATTAAAGGCAGCCGCCGGCGAGATCACATCATTCCAGTGCTGAAGGAGTTGCACTGGTTACCAGTTGTTTTCTGGGCCAAATTCAAGGTGTTGGTTTTGACCTTTAGAACCCTATATGGTTCCGGCCCAGCCTATCTTAAGGAGCGCCTCCAGCAGCACCAGATAGGCCGCTTAACAAGATCAGCCAGGACAGCTAGACTGGTGGGGACGAGGGAGAGGGCCTTTTCTGTGGTGGCCCCCACTCTGTGGAACTCCCTCCTTAGGGAACTCCGCCATGCCCCCTCTTTAATGAGCTTCCGTCATGCATTAAAAATGTGGTTGTTCAGGCAGGCATTTGGGGTGGGTTAGGGTACTTTAGAAAATGTTTTTACTGTAGAATTTTATTGTTTTAAACTGTTTTATTGTATGTTGTACATCGCCCAGAGTGGCTGGGTGACCAGCCAGATGGGCGATTAATAAATTTAATCATCATCATCATCATCATCACGGCAAAAGGCAGCCATGCGAATGGCGGCTGCTACGCCATTTGCATGGCTGCCTTTTGCCGTGATAGGCTACGTAAGTATAAGCTACGTAAGATCCTCCCCAGCCGGCTCCACTCCACGGTGACCCCGTGGAGCTGTTGGCCTGGGCCAGCCGCAGCCGGATTCTGGCCGCTGCCAGGCTGCTGTGGCCGCAAATGGCGGCCACTATGCCGGCTACGCCATTTGCGTCCCTGCCTTTTGATGTGATAGGCTACATAAATACTTACGTATATCATGGCTTGGAAGGGACACAAATGGCGGCCGGAGTAGTGGCTGCCATTTGCGGCCGCAGCAGCCCAGCAGCGGGTGGAATCCTGCTGCAGCTCTGCGGAGCGGAGCCGGCTGGGGAGGATTCCGGGAGGAGTGACAGAGCGCCTCCCCCCACTGCGGATGCCCTGGAATGGAGCCAGGTAAGGGATTCGTACATCCCTATCGCTAACCATGGAGCGTGTGAGAAATTTTCTGGTGCAGACTGAGTTCTGCCCTAGGAAACTGAAAACACCTGGGGTTAGATCCAGACTTAGTCATACTTAGAATAGACCCATTGAAATAAATGGGACTGAGGGTAGTCATAATTTAATTGAGTCCCACTGATTTCAGTGGGTCTACTTTAAGTCTGGGGTGAAATCCAGTGGTGTCCATCCACCAGCAGAACCAGACACCATTGGCAGAATGGATTCCCCCTCCCCACTGCAGCCCAGCACACCTCCTTCAGGAGCAGATTGTGGAGGGGCAAAAGGGGTTGAGGGGGAGGAGTGGGACAAACATAAGAAGACCCATGGTGAATCAGACTAATGGCCTATCTAGTCCTGTATTTGTTCACATAGTAGCCAACCAGCTGCCTGTGGGTAACCCACAAATAGAACAGGCGAAGACCCTATGCACAAGCAGAAGTTGGCTCATGCAACGTTGGGTGTGTATCTCTCTGCAGTGGGCAGGTATAACTCTACAGCCACTGGTCCTACACAAGCAGCAAAGACATCCAGAGTACAGGGGAAGAGACTGAACATGAACTACCTCTGTTGCTGCTGGAGCCTTTAAGAAGTGTACCAGAATAAGGGAGTGGGGCATGTCAGAGATCATCTGCTGCAAGCTGTGAGGAATCTGATTGCTATTCCCTGCATGTGGCACTTTGAGGAACTGGTTGTCAGTTATATTATTTATTAATACCTGACTGCCCTGGAAAGTTTTTCCTTCTGTATGTTTGTATTATTGATAAATAACATCTATTGGTCCTGCATTTTAATTATTGATATTGCTTATTTTGTAATTAATTTTAAATGTCATAATTTTAGTATTATTGAAATGAATTGCTTGTTTGGGTTTCCTACCCTTGCCATAGGTCCTTCTTGCTGGAGCCCACACCTCTCCATGGCATTTGTGTCTCCCTTGCCTTCTTCCTAATGTCCCTTAGGTTGGAGTCCCACTCCAACCTCATCCCCCGTACAGTTGCGCCCCAATCTACCACAAAAATGAAAGTGGGGTTCAGTGTGTGAGCCCACAGGGTCAGTTAATGTGACATCTGCACTCTTCCTGTGTTTTGTTGAAGAAGATTTTCAGGATCACTCAGCTACTAAGAATTCTGCAGTATAAAATTGCAGATGTAAATAAACTCTACACTAAGAATCAAACAGGCTGGTGCTCCTGTTGATGCCCTGGCCATTCTGTGGAACATAGAGATGCGCTGGGCAGTTGACTGTTCAGCCTGCCTGGAGGGCTTGCACTCCGCCCTAAAGGGGCAGGTTCGTAGTTTGGGAGTGCTCTTAGATCCATCATTGTCACTAGAGGCACAGGTGGCCTCGGTAGCCCAGAGCACCTTTTATCAGCTTAGGCTGCTACAACCCTACCTGAACAGAGATAGCCTTGCAACAGTTATTCATGCTCTGGTAACCTCCCGTTCAGATTATTGCAATGTGCTATATGTGGGGCTGCCTTTGAAAATGGTCCGGAATCTTCAGTTGGTTCAAACTGGATTGCTCAATCACTGCAGCCCACCATGGCTTATTTAAGCCACATCGAGTTGCAGCACATAATAGCAGCCATTTTAGTTTCATCTGTGTGCTTTTATGTAAATGACTTTTAAACTTTGTATATTGTATTTTAATGTTTTAACTTCAGTAAACTTCCCAGAGAGCTTCGGCTATGGGGCGGTATAGAAATGTAATAAACAACAACAAGAGCAACCTCCAGAAGGGGGTTGTCATGGTTTGCTGTGTCATCCAAACCTGGGCAGCAGGGGTTGTTGGAGGGGGAAACAACCCTCAAATAACCCTCCTACAACAGACTATGGGTTATTTGAAGATTGTTTCCCCCTCCAACAACCCATGACGCCCAGGTTCAGATGACATGGCAAACCATGGCAACACCCCACTGCGGGTTGAATATTCAACATGGCCACCAGTATGCACCACAACCCACTGTGGCTTAAACAAGCCATGGTGGGCTGCAGTGATCATGTGAACCAGTGCATTATGTCAGTACTTTGACATCTGCATTGGCTTCCAGTCCAATTTCTGGCCCCAATTCAAATTGCTGGTTTTAACATTTAAAGCCTTCAAATGGCTTGGGGTCAGGTTACCTGAAGAATGTCTCCTGCCATATCTACCCTCCTAGGTCATTGTCTGAAGTCTTCCTCCAGATGCCCTTGCCAAATGAGGTAAGGACTAGAAAACAGAGGACCTTTTTAGTGTTAGCACCCCATCTGTGAAATGCCTTCCTGAGAGAAGCTCACTTGGCACATACATTATGGTCTTTTCAGCACCAGATGAAGACCTTTTTATTCCCCAAGGCATTTAAGAACTGTTTTTAATGTCTTTTAGATCTTTGCACTCTTTTAATTTGCTGCTGCTCTTACCTTGATTTTATGTGCTCTAGTGCTTTTACTCCATGCTGCTGGTTTTATCTTGGTTTTATGATGTGCTGTTCTTATTCATTGTTTCATTGTTTGTATTTTATGCTACTAATGTATTGTACACTGCTTTATTATGTTTTTAATGTACACCAGTTTTAATATATTGTGTTATTGGGAAGTTTAAAAGTGCAGCAAATAAACACAAAATGAAAAGCCACAAACTCTGGTAAAATTCGGTCTCAGCTGTTAATATTAGTAGCACTGTATAAAAACTGTTCTACTGGTAAATCTTTACACTTGCAATTCGTTTGAAATTATTTTAGCAATAATTAGGATATTGGATGCTTCCAACAACACAACTATAAAGTTCAGTTGAGTGGGGCCATTAACTACAATATTCACATTGTTTGCACTGCACAAGAAAAACAATGGGGAGATGATTCTCAGTAACTTAATACCTTTAAATGGCTTACATGAATATGGTTCACTCCCTATTCAGGGATTTACCTTAATGATATCATCCCAGAAGAATCTGCTTTAGATCAAACTGGGTTAAAGTTCAGGACTGTTGAAAGATGATGTCATCAGATTCCGTTACCAAAAGAGCCAGGGTCATTTTGAGTGCAAAAACCAATTTGTATTCATATTATTTCTCACACACACACACATATACTGTATATATGGGGGGGGGGGCACAATTGTGCAGGAATTTCTCCTTCATCGTTCTTGCAGAAATGAATGGGAACCGAGCAGCTCCCATTCATTTCAAGGGGGGACGGTGTGCCGGGGAAATTCCCACTGGATGGTGTCCCTATGTTCATATCCAACATAGCCCCATGGCACCCTTTTCTAATAGGTAAGATTCCACCAATCTGTTCTTCTAGGAAACCCACCCCACCCCGTTTTTTTCGCCTTCTTGAATAGCTGATCCACAACGTTTTAACTTCTTTTTCTTAGCAAAGAGTTTTGCATGTGCAGGCCTGTCTCTTAGACTGAAAAGAGAACGCACGTGTTGCAGATACAGCTCCACATTTAAAAGGGACAAGAACATGGAAGGCAGCTTGTGATGTGTGTAGCGCCCCTAGTCAAACAGAGTTGCCAGTGGTCCTGCGGCTCAGGCCTTGAGAGGCAAGGAGCTAAGGCCAGTACATGGCAGATTAGGAGCTGAAGCCTTGTGGAGCCTGATGTGTGCAGAAGATGACATGTGGGGAAATCGGGAAGAGCCTGGCTGTACTCAGCCACATCTAGGGATGCTAGGGATTGTGTAAAACCTGCTCCGTCTGTGTTTCATGGATTGTTAGGCACCTTTCATTTCACAGTCTGCTCAACACTGGAATCATCTTTTTCGTAGTTACCAAATTTGCGCAAAATCGCACATGCAAAAACGTGTAAACTCCCCCTAATGTGCCAAATCCTCCCAAGTGTGCATTTTCTTGTTTTAGCCTATGGTGAAATGCACATTTTTGGCTGCTCTGTTTTTATTTTTTGCATATTTTTCAATGACAAAATTTGCACAAAATCAGGAAAGTTAGAAAAAACGGTCTCCAAGTTGGCGGCATCTGCCTGACTCGGGGAGATGTGGCGTGCTGCGGAACCCATGGGACAGATTCACCAAAATCCAAACTCATTTGATTCTGTAGCAGATTTTTCTGACATCCCTAGCCACATCCCAGGTACAAAGAGCTCAGTAACATTTTACTTAGAACTCCAATATCCTAGGAAAAATATGTTTCCCAGGGTTCATGGCACCTGTGGGTGCTGCTGTTTGAAAACTTCGAATTGCCAGAGAAGGAGAAATGGGACCTCCTCACAGTGGCCTCTAGCAAGCCCTCTATGCAACCACTCCCACCACCATGCTGGGAAGGGGCAGGGTACAAGGCACAAAGGCGGTGCTGCTTCAGATGCCTTCAAGTTCCTGATGATGTCACCAGGAATGCAATAGGCTCAGAAAAAAACAGAATTCTAATTTTTTTTTTATTTAAATAGCTTGGTTTGCCACTAATATGAGCAAACATCAAGGGTGTGCATACCTCTGAAATGCTCTAAGCATGCTAGCGCATGCTGAAGTTAGGGGTGACATGATTTTTCAAAGAGAGGTGCTTGCATAGGCTTCCTTGAATGCCCGCGAGCTTCCTGCAACTGCCCCAAGCCTGCCAACCAAAGACTCCCCCTTGCTTTGCTGATGGGGAAAAAAAACCTTACCTTTAGCCAGCTGAAGGGGAAAACAGAGGTGGCCGCCGTGGTGTCAGGACTGTCTCAGCTCTCAGCAAAGCATCTTTTTCCTGCTGAGGGTTGTGACTGAGAATTCCAGTCCCAACATCCTCAGTGGGAAATTGACCTTATGTGCAGCATTCCTACTGAGGAAATGCTCTTTTTAGGCCCAGGCCTATACCTCAACAGGAAAGCTGTTCTGAGGGCTGGAAGGGTCCTGTCATATTAAACGGTGTTTGTGGGTTTTTTGCCTTCAGGGCTGAGGCTGCTTGCCACACAATCCTTTCTTATTTTAAACCATTTTAGAGTTAGGGAGCAGCCAATTGGACAAGCACATGGTTGCAGACACTCATTTTATTATTTTTACATTAAAAATATTATTCTTTTCTATAACAGAAGTATGCTTATTCCCAAGTATATGTATTCATGATCAGGGCAGCGGGAGCAGACCCCATTTTATTCCTGTAGTTATGATGGCACCGTGAATTAAGTGCATTTAAAATTCAGAACTGCACATGTTCAGAGTGGGTTTTTTTTAATCAGGTTTAGCAAACAGTTTTGTTTCTTTGCTCTAACATATCAGGAGTGTAGACGCAGTTGTGAAGCATGGAACGGCGGGGACAAGAGGAGATAAATGTTAGCTGTATACTTCAGAACTGCAGTAATACTCATGGCTGTCTACAGATCAATCCAGGTCTGATTCTGAAGTTACCCAGCTGTATCATTGTCCTCCTCTCACTTGCAGCCCCCTGTACATCTGCCAGATCTGCTCTGGAGGGTTGGGAGACTCTCTAGAGATTTGGGGGGCTGCGGGGAGAGGAGAGCAAGGGGAAGTCCCATTGCAGGAACAAAAGTCAGATGTTGGATTTAACCCTATGCTTGCATGTTAACACACAAGGTGTCACTAAGAGTGCATGGTTTAAATAGAAACTGGCAAACTGTTGGAAGACATGTACCAGCTAAGAAATCTGGATAATTAATGCTTTTAAAATTATCTTCCATTTTTAAAGATCATACACATCTACAATGAAATCATTACATAACCTCAGTAATTTATTGTGCTTGATTTAGAACTTTAATTTAAATAAATGTTCATAGAACTAATGCATATTATGTCTGTCTTTCCCTGAAAATAGCCTGAGCATCTGCTACAGTCTATCCCTCATTCCATTTCATGTTACTGATTATTATTAATGCTTCACTTCTTTCCCCTCCCCCTCCTCATAGGAAAGTCTATTTTACCCCACCCATTATATTCCCATTCTTCTTCTGGAGAAATTTCTTGCTCGGTTCCTCATTTGACTAGTGCTCCCCCTCCATTATCAGAGCCTTTATCCTTTCTTCAAATGGTCTCCAGGTGATTTTGGTTGTGTGTATTTGTCCTAAAGGCCTGGTTCACCCACGCTATTCTATTCATGCTCGTCTCTTCATTCCTTAAAACTTGTTGACTCACAGCTGAATGTGTGAATTCACTCCCTTGAAAAGGGTTGTGTTCAATTTGAAAGGAGATGTAGCAGTTTTACCAGTGCAATGAGTGGTGAACATGCAGCTCTAGTAAACTGGCATCTATGTCTGGCTGAGGAATTCACTCTGAGTTTCTTTTAATGGATTTACCCAATCCACACCTCCCAAGCCTTAGAGCAAGCCGAGACTAGAGTTCTGTTCTGAAATCCACATTTTTGTGAGCTTTCCAATGCAGCTCATAGGAAAAATAAAATTCCCACAGAAAAGTGCATGCTAGGGGAAAGTGTGTATTTGAGAACGGTGTGCACAAAATAGCATTTCAGCAATGTAATTGGGGGAAATGAATTGGTTGAAAAGTGAGCACAAAAACGCATCCATTATAGAAGATGTGCACCAAAAAAGTATAAATTTACAAAACAATTAAAAAAAAAAAAGCTAGCTTGTACAGAGACAGGATGGAACAAGTTTTACCTCAAAACCCCAACAATCTCAGTGAGACAGAGATTGACAAATCTGTCCATCTCTACTAGCATCTAGTAGAGCATGACCTGAGGGCACATGTTGCAGCAACCATGCCAAAAGCTAAGCATGTCTGGTCTGGTCAGTACCTTGCTGGGAAACCCTCATGATAGTCCCATGTAAACTGCCTTGAGATCTCTGGAGGAAAGTGGCATGTAAATGAAATCAATCAATCAAGAATTTTCATGCGTTAATCTAAATTGCTTCAGGGGAACACTGCAAAGAAGGACATAAGTCATTAGTGTCACATTTTCAGAGTCTGAGCCTAGCAGTTGCAGGATCAAGAGTCCAAGAGTTCCAAGGTGGAGATCACAAACAGGGATCAAGCGAAAGGCAAAGTCTCAGCAGTCCAGATGACAGGCAGCAAGTCTTCAATGCAGCACAGCAAACAAGTAGCAGGCAGAAGGAGAGTCAGAGTTCAGTCCAGAAGTGCTCACACCACCAGGAACCAATCCAGGAAGCAGTCTGGAGTTAAGGGAAGGTGGATGCAGGAAGAGCTGGTAGACTGGTGTTTTTATGCAGAGGCTGTCAGAGCACTGCCCAATCTTCAGCTGTGAGCTGTTAGTGACTGCAGCTGAAAAGTTCCTCCTTGTGCGCAAGCCCCCTACATGCAAGTAGCCTATTTTTCAGAAGGAGGGCTCTGGTTCAGTCCAACACTCCTTCTGTGTTTCTGTCTTTTCAGGAGGCATCTCTCCTGAGGGTTTGAGGTTTCTGCCTCTCTCTCTGAGGCAGAGTCCTTGTCCTCCACAGGTGATGCCCTCATGGTAGTCACCCTTGAGGGCCTGGGCTCCTCCTGGTTTACCGGCAGATCTTGGACATTCCTGGTGACGTAGGGGTGTACAAAACCCCGCTTACCTGGCTCCGCCGGGTTCCGCAGGTGGGGGGAGGTGATCTGTTCCTCCCCCCGGAATCCTCAAAGGGGGGGAGGCGATCCGTTCCTCCCCCCCGGAATCTGCCTGGCTGGCTCTGCTCCGTGGCCAGGCCGCGGAGCCGCCGGCCAGGCCAACCCGCAGCGGGGCCTCCAGCCGCTGCCGGGCTGCTGCGGATGCAAATGGCGCCCTGTGTAGGGGATGACATTTGCGTCCCTATGCCGGCCCGTGATAGGCTACATAAATATTTACATAGCCTATCACGGCTAAAGCAGGGACGCAAATAGCGTCCCCTACACCATTTGCGTTCCCTTTTTTAGCTGTGATAGGCTACGTAAATATTTACATAGCCTATCACAGCCTCCACAGGGATGCAAATGGCATCCCTGCATTAGCCATGATAGGCTACGTAAGTATTTACATAGCCTGTCACGGCCATGTGAAAGTACGGATGTCAGAGAGTTCCACGACAGATCTTGGTGAGGCCGAATACCAGTGCATTCGCCCCCCCGAAATCCATCATGGAACGAAGCCCCCTCCCCCCAACCCATGAAAGGCACGTGGGATGGAGTCCCCGCCCCCAAACCCACGAAAGGCATGTGGGACAAAGTCCCCGCTGCCCCCAACCCACAAAAGGCGCACGAAATGGAGCACTTACCTGCTCCCATCAGTGCTGCTTTGCGAATGGCGGCCATCCTGCAGCCACCATTCGCTTCCTCTTCATAGCCGTGATAGGCTACATAAATACTTACGTAGCCTATCATGGCTAACGCAGGGATGCCATTTGCGTCCCTGTGGAGGCCATGATAGGCTACGTAAGTATTTACATAGCCTATCAAGGCAGGGGGAAAAAACCCCAGCGTACGCAAATGGCAGTAGCCGCCGCCATATGTGTACGCTGGGTTTTTTTTCCCCCTGCCGTGATAGGCTATGTGAATATTTACGTAGCCTATCACTGCTAAATACAGGGACGCAAATGGCGGCGGCCAGGACAGCTGCCATTTGCATCCCTGCAGGGCTGCCCAGCGGCCAGATGTCCGACTGCGGGCGGCCAGAGCTGGCCAGCGGCTCTGTGGCTTGGCCGCGGAGCGGAGCCGGCCGGGCAGGATTCCAAGGTAGGGATATCATGAGCGTCTGGTTGGGGCGAGAAGCCCAGCAAGAAGCTGCCAGTTCAGCCCCTCAGACACCAGTTTGCAGACCTCAGCTCTTGCCTGACTCGTGGCGCACTGAGTTGGGCAAGGGCTTCGGCGCCCACTCCCTCAGCAAGGAGAGGGAAGAAGGCAGCACCTCTCCTCCTTCCCCCATCCTTGCTACAGCGGCAGTGGCACGGGAAGGGCTGGTCGTCTTCCCTAACTTTTCCTGGCCTTACAGAAAATGACCAGCTTGTCCCTAGCCACTGCTGCTGTAGCAGGTGGGGACAGAGGGAAGAAGGAGGCATCTATCCTCTCCCCCCCACCACCTGTTGGAGGCCAGGGTGAGAGGCTGGGGGTGGCTGTGCCAAGGCCCCTCTTCCCCGCACTGGGCTTTGACAGCCAGGACGCAGAAGAAGGGCAGCTCGCAGGCAGGCAGGGTGGGCAGGGAAGCTCGGTGAGCAGGCCCGGGCTGAGCAAGTTGCGAGGGACCAGTTTGCCAAGCTCCCCAATCCCGGACGGAGATGGGCTCGTCCACCCCTAGTTTCTGGTCCTCCAGCTCTTCCTCCAAGGAGGAGTCTTCCAATTGGAGCCTGACAGGCCCTGCAGAAAGAAAGAACAAAAACAAAATATACCTAGATGAATAGTTGCCGCCTTTTTGTGGGTGGGGATGGGCAAGTACTACCCCACAGTGCCCCAGTGACCAGCACAGAACAATACAATCTGCTCACACTGCACAAGTGCAGCATCTGCCTGTCTGTACTCCATGACTCAGCCACCCTCCTCCTTGGTCACCCCCCACACACACATACGCAGAGTCTGTGCCACGTTCACAAGGCACTGATCTCTTGCAGCCATCGCACCAGTTGCTAGAGTAGGTGGTGTGCGACAATGGAAAGTTGATTATTCCTTACCTATCTCTACAATAGTGTGCTTGTTTCTATTAATTTGTTTCAGTCTGTGTGCCATGTACAGTAATAGTAATGCCACCAAATTTCATAATTAGTCACTCATCCATCAAAATTTGTTCAGATGAACAACTTTGTAGCAAACCTGGATCAATGTATTATCAGTTTACGATTAAGTTCTGAATTGATGGCAAGCTTCGGAGCATGCGTGGTAAAGAAGGACACAGGCACTCCCCACTAAATTTTCCATCATCCTGGCACCTAAAAAAACTTCACTTGAAACTGTTTCCTTACTTGGCTGCTTCCCTCATCATCGCTACTGCTGCTGTTCTGGCTCCATGAGCAGGAGGAGGACAACGACAATGACTCCGCAGGTTTATCTTCAGATAGGCGTTCGCCGATAGTGGGCAAAACATCACATGACATCATCACACAGGCAGTCCACATGAAAACAACCGATCACAAAGTGGGTACATGATTTGGTGACACATGATGTCATGTCACACTATGCTATTCCAAACTACAGCTCCCAAGATGCACCTTGATATTGCACATGCGCAAAGCCTCGTATATATGGGATAAGTTTTTCATATTAAAGCAGAAAAATTATCCGAGCTCAGGTGGATGAATTTGTTACTTTCCAGGTAAATAACAAATCCACTTGGGGCACATTTGCCCATCACTAGTAATTAACCATTTACAAATTAAAATATGCTTCACTTTGGTGCACAATCAAAAAACATGAGTTTTGGCCAAAGCAAAAGTCAAAGAAGCTATCTCCTGAGTGTTTGTCATATTCCTAGTAACACAAGAAGGAAAGCTATAGATTTGGCCAGTATCTATGTTTTTCTTTAAACCTGGAGCCTCCTTTAACCTGGAGTTGCCTTAACCATAATCCCCACCCCAGATATTTATGCAAAGATCCATCCACCCTTAGCCCATATTTCAATTCACATTCCCAAGATATGCTGGACATCCCACTACTTCCATGTAAATATTATCATCTGCTTGGAACCAGTGGTGTATGACTCAAAACATTTCAACATCATTTGAAAGCACTCATAATCCAATCTACACAAAATTTAATTTGGAACTCAGGACCAGCTCCAAGGGTGGCAAGGATGGGCACTTGTTGGCCCTGCCACAAGAACAGCAAAGGGCCCACTCATCCACCATGTGGACAACACCACCACAATTCTCACATTGTGCACAGAGCACCCAAGAAATTCAGACTGAATCCTCAGTTGTACTGCCCACATCTTCCAGGTGAAGGGACATCACAGGGGATGCCTTGCTGAAGCATCCCTCCATTTCCACCACTGGATCCTGACTTACATTTACACTCACACACCGTAAACATGAAAGAAAGATTTAAAAAATCAGCTTGTGTTTTATCTTATTTAGGCTCATCCTTATTTGTTGGTGGAAAAAGATCCAGCTGAATTCATATGGACACTGTTGGACTTGAGTAGGGTTAATCTACTTAGGCTCAGGTGAGTTCAGTTTAGTCTTGATTCACTTCATTGCACAGCCATAATGGTTATTAACAAGCTTAAGGGCCTTTGGGAGCTTATAGATAACAATGAAGTACCATGGAAGGTGGGAAATCATTATGTTAATAAGGTGAGCATAATAATTTGCAGTCACACACAGTTTCCATACTAATCCTTGGGGTTGGAACAGGTCACAAGGTCTGTAAACCTTTCATCAACTTCATAATTTTTTTTGCTCCTGCTCTTTAATTAATGAATGTATGGTAACATAAAAGTAGATGTAAAGAGGGTAATATATAAGTTTTTCATGCACCACTGGAAATATTTAATAGCCTCGAGTGTGCATGCATTTGGAAACACCGCCTTTACAATGATTTCTCTTTGGTCCAATTGTATTTATTCATTTTTATGTCCTTTGACTTGGTAATTAATGTGTTATGTCTCCAAGCGAGGAGAACAAAGGCACTTCAGCGAGGGAAGGTAGCATTTTCTTTAATTTACAGATCAACATTAGATTCAGTTACAAATTCAAAAGCAAAACAGAATCCAAATTAGAAGTTGCCTTTCCAGACTTTCCTTAGGGTTGTCCACAAAAGCGAAACCATCAGTGCAGCCATTGTTCTGGGGTGAAGGTATTGTTTAGCAGTCTGTCTTTGGAAACATAGTTTAGTAGATGCTTAGTAGCTGCCTCACTAATACCAAAACAGTGTTCAAATTGTAGAACTGCCCAGAGAGCTTCGGCTATTGGGCAGTATAGAAATGAATAACATAGAGGGGCCAGGGAGGCAGGGAGTCCTGCCCCCGTATGTTTAGTTAACGTATCCTTAACTATTATGTTTAGAAGGCTACACTGGAGGCATGTGTTGGCTTTAAAATGATTGGGAGCCAGGAAGTTGAGTTTGTTGACTTCATGAAGGGGTCCCTGCCTTCTCTGTCATAGTCGGAATAGAGTACAGAAGGATAAAAGATATGAAGTAGAAAATATTTAAGTAGGAGTATATGCAAGTTTCCAAGTTTCACAGAGCACTGCATCAAGAGTTATTCAAATACCAAAAGTTAGAAAAACATATGTCAGCCCTTGATTTCTTTAAATCTTTGAGGTTGCAGTCCTAGTAGACACGCTTACCTGGGAGTGAGCCTCGCTGAAATCAACAAGACTTACTTCTGAGTAGATGTGCATAGGATTGTACAACAAGTGGTGGGTTTTTTTTAAAGATGCTTTGCCAGGACCAAATTCCAAAGAGAGAAACAGAGGAGGAAAAATATTTAGAATTTGTACAAAAGTCTTAGATAAAATAGTCAGCCCTCTCCGCTGTAAGTCTGGCATGGGAACTGGAACTGGATCATGTGACTGAGACACATTGCCTGTGTATCAGTTAAAGAACTGGCTTATGTAGTAAGCCAATGAGGGTGTTCAGAAGATCAGTGGAGGAAACAACACAGTGCCAGTTGTTTCCCCCACCCCTGTGCATGCAGCTCGCATGACCAGGATTACCCTAATTACATTGTGGATTGCTGTATTGTCCGAACCTGGCATGTAGCATGGGCGTAGTGATTTTTCACCCACCCTACAACCCCTACTGCAACTAGCCATGTTTTGGACAACATGGCAATTAAGGTAATCCCGGTAGGTAGTCGCATGACCGGCATGTATGGGGCAGGGGAAACAACCAACACTGCATCACTTCCCCTGCTGATCGTCCAAAGCTAGACAATGCCTGGAAGAGTGTAGGTCACCATTGTAAGAGAGGTACTGCCTCCCCTCAACCAGAAATTGGGAGAGCTAATTGCCAGGAAATGTTCTTCCCTGTGTAGCTTTGGCAGAGGGGCAAGGCCACGGGCTGTGCAGAAAGACTGAAAATGGAAGACATTTTCAAATTACCTTTTAAAATCTTGATGATCGCTCAATTTTTGAGGAATTAGTAGCACTTATCAGAACAGTGCTGTTCTTTTTTTCCCCTTACATGTTGGTCAGCATGGCAGATCCATGCCTCTGTCCCACATGCCCATGACAAACCACAAGTTCTAGATCCAAAATCCAAATAAATGTACAAAAATCTACTAGAAACACAATGGTGGATATTAAAGCCAGGCCTAGCTAGACAATACCAGCAACGTTACTTTCTTGGCATAGAGCAAGACAGAACTTCCCCAAAGAATACTTTGGAAATGGACTGAAGCAGAAATGTAAAATGTGTTTAGCTGAGTATTGGATGATATTTTAAGCAATCACAGATGGTGGTGCACTAGCTGGTTACCGACAGCAGTTATCAGCTTTACAAAAGGTTTTGACAGGTCTCATACTAAATGATTAATTACCGTAAGGCATTCCAATTTCCTCTTTCTTTCGGCTCATGGCTTAGGGTGAAATCCGTGGCTCCTATTACACTGCCCACAAAAAACAGGAAATGTCTTTTCACTGCTCTGCCCAAGGACCAATCACCAGTGCAAAACTGGCCTAAGTAGACTACAGTGTATGCATGTCAGCTTTGGAAAGACCTTTCCTCAAGGGACCAAGGAGGAAAGCAAATTAACCTGTTTCTGTGATGCTCTTTTATTTGCTTTAGATGGCCAGTTGTTGGCAAACTGTCCCAATAGACTGGTGATCAACCTGCCCTAATGTGTGCAAAGAAGGAAGGAGAGGCTGAAGGAAAGAGTACTGGTAATTCAAACATTTTTCTCCCTCTTTTTGCAGATGCAGAAGTTATTGCCATCTCCGCAAACATAGGTAAGCATGTCACATAAATTAGTAATGCACATGTCAGACTCACAAAAGCCCCATAAACTCCATGGTGGTCTGCTGGAAAATTAAACACTTCTAGAAGGATGTTTTGAAATTATTATTAGCAGAAATGAACATTATAGAGCTTCTCTACACAAGTGATTTATTTCATACTCATGATTGGTCACTCCTGGAAGGTAGCAGGTCCTTTACATGACATCGTCAACCTCTAGGATGTCTCCTTCACTTTCCCCCATTTATTCTGCTCTCAAAAAGATTGGAGATAATGCAAAAAGGGATGTTATTCCGATCTGTTGGCTGTGTGAAATGCCAGCGTAGCACCATAATGGCAGCGCCATCTAGTGGCTGTAAATTGAAACACACAGAACTTGCCAAGGAAGGACTTTCAAATCACACATCCACTGTGTAAAGGAGCCTATCGTAATTCCATAAAGAAACCTAAAGCAGAAAGCCCTGGTAAGGATGCAGGGCTTAATGTAGAAGCTCATAGTTTCCTTCTAGACCAGGGGTGCAGAACCTCAGACCTGGGGACCAAATCCAGCCTGCCTGGAATCTGAATCTGGCCCTATGGGTTCCTCAGATGGCCATGCCCCCTTTCCCCTGGCCTCACCCCTTTCCCCTGGTGGTTTCCCAGCTTTTGTGCATTTTTTCCCATTCTAAAAGGTTGAAATGCCTCCTCTAAGGCTTACCATTACTGGCAGTAAGAGATTTAAGCTAAAATATGCTGGTGTTTTTTGCCCAAGCCTTTTGCTAGTGGCCATGGTGGCTAGGATTGATAAGGTTTGTGCTCCAAAAAATCTGGAAGGCACCAGGTCAGGGAAGGCTACATTAATAGAATGTGAGGAAAGGGTGTGGAAGAAATGTCAAGTGTCTTTGGCCTCAGTTGGAGAAGGGGGCTATTGCCACACACTGTTTCTTCTCCAACCCCCCCAGCAATCTCTCTGGCCAGAGGAAGTCATAAAGCAATTCCTTCTTCTGCCTTTTATATTTGGCTCTCCAGCCACACCCATTTCCAGGCCCCTTTGCCTTGTTCACAAGGAGACCCTTCTTCACATGCAGACCTCATGAAGCCCTTGCTCCAAATGGTAATTGTTTCTGGCTGCCATATATAGCCAGTGGGCGACCTGTAGCTTGGCAGATCACAAATTGTGCAGGCCTGTTTACTCTATGGTTTTTATGGCATTCAAATGTAGAAGAAAATAACCATCAATTCCTCCTGTATATATCAGTTATTGTGTCGCTTACAATACTCCAGATGGATATATGCTTTTACCACCTCTCTTTACACAGCATGGTTATGACATGTAAAACATATTCAGTGGTAGACTTTCTACTTCCAACCAAAAGAATAAAAGTTTGATAATACATTTCCCTATAAAGGGATTATCAGGGTATTCTCCTCCCAGAAAGCATTTGTATTTGATCCTATAAAGTAGTTAATTATAAAAATCTGAATGGGAATTAAATGCATGTAATTCTTAGATGAGGCATATCTCAACTATTATATCAAGTTATGGTTCTGGCAACACAGATACTTTTATTCACACCCGCACATGCTCACGCCATCCGCTTTTGAAATTGTTTTATTTGAGTACTTTTGTTTTTAGCTTAACTTGTTTCAAAAAATAAAATTAATCTGTGTTACCCCACTGATAACAAACTACTCCAGTTTAGAAGACGGCTAAACCCCTGCTGTTTAACTTATTTATAAAAGAGGAAACTACTGTTTAATAGTTTGGTGTCCAGAGGATTACAGTTTCCTATCTCTTCACAGGCAAAGATCATTAGCCATTTGTCTGCAGAAGACAGCAGAACTGTACATTCCTGGCCCTCTGCCCAACCCTGGCAAATAAATGAATGAATGACTATTAAACACAGAGAGCTCTGCTTTGAAATCCAGTGTCCAGCAACAATAACAGTCCTGTGTTATAGCACCTGGCAGAGGCGATGTAGTGAAAAGCTTACAAATCTTTTCCCCTCCTAAACTGAAGATACTGCTGGGAATATTTTGGAATGAATTCTGTCTGAGTGAGAGGTAATAAAATTGCTGGGACTATTCCCATACAGACTACAGGAAATATGCGCACACACACACACACACACACACACACGTACGTGCACGCACACACGCACGCACAGAAATGACTTTACATAACTTTCTTTTGGAACTGGATTTTAAGAAATCTAAAAGCTTACAAATACCTTAGGCTGCAATCCTATGGCATCCAAGGGTCATAGGAGAGATCAGATCTCAGATCCACCCTCCATGCTCCTATGGATCTTTCAACAGCCTTCCCTCTCCAACATCAGAGAGGAAAAAACATGGGTAGATTGGGGGGGGGGCGGGTTGCAATAGTTAATGCCGTGCCTCCTCCTTCCCTTCGCTCTGCCAGCAGGAACCCAGCAGGGCTTAGGAAACCTCAGACCACTCCAGCCGCAGAGTTCAATAGGATCACCCTGCCCAGTTCTTTTCTTTTTTAAAAGGGCAACTTCATGAAATTTGGGCTTTTTAAAAAAACAAACCCTCAAATAAAAGGCTTTCAGGAACATTCTGATATTAGAACAAGCACCAACATTAGCATTCAAGAGACAAAGTTATAAACCTTCACAGCTGGAATATTTGGAGATGCCACCGAACCCAAAACTGCCCAGAATCCAGCAGTTGATCTCTCTGAACCAATGTGGAGGCGAGAAACATGCGTACGTATGCAGACACCTAATAGTGGAGGATACCAGTTCAGCAAAATGACTCCAAGATAGGGATGTACGAAAGTCACTTACGTTTTCACAGCTTGGCTTCGCGGTGGGGGGGAGGCACTTCGCTTTTCCCCCCGAAGTTCAGGCGAAGGGGGGGAGGCTTCCCGCCTTGCTCGGCTGAAATTCAGGCCAGGGGGGAGGCTTCCCGCCTCGCCTGGCCGAAATTCAGGCCGGGGAGAAGCGCCCCGTCTCCCCAGCTGCGAAACAAAAAGTAAAAAAAAAAAAAAAGACCCCGTGATAGGCTACGTGACGATTTACGTAGCCTATCACAGCTAGATTCCCAAAGTCAGCCGTGATAGGCTACGTAAATCGTCACGTAGCCTATCACGGGTGACTTTGAAAAAAAAGAAGAAAAAAGCGCGTACGCAAATGGCAGCGGCCCATGGGCACCGCCATTTGCATTCCTTATTTTGGCACGTCTATTCTACATAAAGATTTACGTAGACTACGGCGAAAATAAGGGCACGCTATTTGCGTTGCCCTAATTTTCGCCGTAGTCTACGTAAATCTTTACGTAGACTAGACGTGCCAAAATAAGGAACGCAAATGTCGGCGCCCATGGGCTGCCGCCATTTGCGTACACGCTTTTTTTTTTTAAGTCACCTGTGATAGGCTACGTGACGATTAACGTAGCCTATCACGGCTGACTTTGGAAATCTAGCCGTGATAGGCTACGTAAATCGTTATGTAGCCTATCACGGGTGTGTGGTTTTTTTTTACTTTTTTTTCACAATGGCGGCGGCAGCCGGTCGGGAGACCAGCCGCTGCCCCCGCCCGCAACGAACCGCCGCTGGGACCCGCCGCCCACAGGGACATTCGCTGAAGGTAAGTCCCGTCCCGGGGGGGGGGCGGGGGGCTGGCGGAGAATTTCCCAACTAACTTCGGGGGGCCGAATGCGTCGGCGCTCGGCCTCCCGAAGATTCGGGAAGAAATTCTCCACCATCCCTACTCCAAGAAGGAAAAAGGAGAAGAGAACACTAAAGAAGGCATCAGAAGCATGACTCCCTGGAATCTTTTCAGAAAAGGGGGTGATATTTGTGAGAAAGTATTCAAGGAGATTACTAGTGTTTAATAGAAGCTCCAGTATTAGCTAATGGAGAATCAAGTAAACCATTTATTCTTCATACAAATGTTGGTGCCAGTGGATCGGGGGCAGTATTGTACCAAACGACGAGGAAAGAAGGCCATGCGTGTTTGCAAGCAGCGGGTCATCAATAGTGAGACTAAGTACCATATATGTAAACTGAATTTCTAGTATTAAAATGGGACATCATTTGTGTGGTGTTCAATTTTAGTTTTGGACTGTTGCGGCACGATGATGTCATTGCACCCGGTCAGTGCAGCAAATCTCTACACATGTGTGTCATGGCCTACAATTTGTAAGAAGTCTCTGGAGCTGATGAAACCCACTAGGTTTCAGTCATTGTGGGGTAAGAAGAATCAGGTCTCTAGAGTCCTAGAGCAGTTTTCAGGTGTTTGGAAGCTCATGGGTACCAAATGCATGAAGAGTCTAGTAAAAATGCATGAACTAGCTCTACTCCAGACACTGATGCATGTGTTGACCATGCCCCTTATCTGCTGTGTGTTCAACATCAATTTGATGGGGGCGTATGTATAGGCATAGTCAACTTATTTGTGTATCATATTTTCGACAGATACATGGTGCTCACAGTAAAGACAATGTAAAAGCAAAGGGTTGTATGCAGTGGGTTGTATCTAATGTTATTCTAACTTAAGTTCCATTAACTTCAATGGATCCTTTCTAAGTAGGACTAACATTGAGTAAAACCCAATAAACATAATTATAATATATTATATAACATTAACAACTCAAATTACAAAAGAAAATGCCCCAAAATTGATATCTTCTTTCTTGTTCTTGAGGTTCATTCTTGTTCTTGAGGTTCATTCTTGTTCTTGAGGTCACAAGTAATCAGTTTTGGGATTACCCACTTTCTTCAGGAACGCAATGAGTTTCATAATATACAGAATGTAGAACTTAATGCATTAATTATGAAGAATCTTCCATTTCTTAAGGGGTGTGTGTGGGGACAAAACATGCCCCATTTTTTGACATAGTGATTTTGTGTCCCTTGTGTGGAAGTCATCCCAAAATATTTGCTGCATTTACTTGAGTGATAGGGAGCAATTCATGTATTAAACATGAAAAATGTAAGCACAACTATATTTTTAGGGATGGGTGTCAGGTCCACTTTCTCCCATATTTGAATTTTTAAAAACTCAAGTTCTTTCTGTCCGGAATATAAATAAATTTGTGAATTTTGATAATTTCTTATAAAAAACGAGCTGAAATGAAATTCTTATCCATCTGCAACAGCCAAATTCGACAGGTACAACTATTCTCAACACGGAGATGATGACCATGTTGTTCCTACCTGCCGTGTAGCTGTGAACAATTAGGAGCCTGACAGAACAAAAGAGGTGGCAACTCTAATTCAGCACGAACATGGTTGAACACATAGGTGGAATGCACCTACCCACCCACCCTTTTAATCTGAGCATAGATTAAAGTGCTTCACCCACTGACACACTTCCACACAAGCAGAAACACAGGCCCGGAAATATATCCTAGGACTCCCTAGAGTTTACATGTTCTGTGTCTGAGCTTTGTGTTTATTCAGCAGCGGGCGACATCATGTAGGTGGCACGATACCATGTTTTGGAGAAACACTTAAAATGAAATTCTTGTATCTTCTCTTTGTTGGACATATTAATCAATTTTTTATTGTAAAACAAAACAAACAAAAACATCACAAAACCCAGAAATTAAAATTATAACAACATACTCTAAAGTCTTCAGTTTCAAATAATACAACATTCTAGGGAAAAGAAAAGGAAAACAAATAGGATAGATTACACATAAACTTCAGTAAAAGCAGACTAGATATCCAAATATAACTCCATTCACAAGTGACGCCTATATACCACTCTTTCAAATGTTGCTAGTGTTGTTAAGTCTTCAATCCATTGCACTGTAGGCAGTGAGCTTTTATCCTTCCAGTGTTGTAGTATCAGTCTTTTAGCAGCTGTCTCTGTTAGACATGATTATATGTTGGTGCCTCCAAGCTGAGTCCACAATTCTTTCAGGGTTGTCTTTACAAGATGGCAGAGAGAGCAATCCTATGTCCCCTAGACAGTGTCTGGGGGAGATAGGATTTTTCAGTTTCCCAGCTCTGAGCTTGTAGACAGTGCTACGAGCTCGTAGCTGGGAAACCATGCTCCATGTCCCCCCATAGCTGGGGAGGAGAGAATTGTACTGCCATGGCCTCCATGCTCATAACACGGAGAACAGAGGAGTGAAAATTGGATGTTCCTGGGGGTGGGGATGGGAGGAGACCACAGAAGCTGTTTTAGACAGCTTCCTATGTGGTCTCCAGCCCCGTTCCCACCCCCTCCCCAAAGCCACAGTTAGACGTGCAAAAATGTCCATCTGAGGCAAACTGAAGGGCAGCTGCAGCACGGAGGGAATCCTTTCCTCCATGCTGCTTCCTCCCTGCATTGGATAGGTGGTCGCCTCTGACTTCAGGGGAGGTCAGAGGTGCCCTTCTGTCTCTATAGGATTGCACCCTTAATCAGTTACTTTTAATCAGTGCAAAATCACCCCCACAAGCCACAATTCTTCTAGTTGCCTTGGTATGGATGATTGTCCTCAATTATGGCAGCCAAAGGCACTGATGAAAGTTTCCAGAAATGGTAACAGGTAAGTCTAGAGGGCAGATCTTGAGTTCTTCTTTAGTGTACTCTAAATTTAATACCTCACAGTGGACTATACATCAACAGGAGATTCAGGAATGTGACAAGCCTTCAACATCAATACAACATATATCTGCCATACAGTGTTCAGGTCAGATATACAAGTTTCAACTTCAAGTTTACAAATTGCTCTGAAGCAATTGATAATTGAATGAGTCTCTTTTTCACATAAATTCTATACTGGGTTATCCATTTCAGAAATCCACACATTCTCCTCTGAGTCTTCACGATCTGTCATTTTTGCATGTAGCAGATTTTGTTTTAATTTGGAGAGCTGCTTATTCAGATAAAATCTGTAAAAGTCCAGATATGAACAGCTTTGGGATAAGTATATCATATTAGAGTATATGTAGCACATTGACAATACTGACTGCCCCTATTTTAATAGCTTTATAGAAAGGTAGCAATGCTAATTGCTCACATTTGGGCCTTGGGAGCCTCTGAATGGGAAAGTATGAAGATTGCTGGACTTTGCTGTCAGTAACTTCCCTCAGGTCTTGAAGTATTTTACCATGTCAGAAATGAATACACTGTTATCTAGAGATCCTTCAGTCTTATATTTAGTCAGAGACTGAAGCTATTTCTATATTATTCATTCAGCGTCATTCATTCTTACTAAAAGGGTGGAGAATGAAAAGGCATACATAACCTTGTTTGGTGGAAAAGAAATAAGTGCTGGTTTTAAACTCTTCTGGCCAAAGGATTTGTGTGTGAGAGTGTGTGGTGGGGAACATGGAATCCCATCTGCACATCCATGTATCACCTCCTTAAATGTTTCTATGTTGACTCTTGTCCCTGGATGCAGAAGCATGATCTGCTCAACATGGCTCATTTATTATGACTTTGCTTTTAGCACCTGCCCTGCTACAGCTTTTTAACCCAGATTAACGGAGGAACACTGCTAGAATGGCTGCATTTCACTGTTTCTAAAGGACAACAGGAAACAGGAAACACTAGAAAAATCTCCTGCTCAGCCAAAACTACAAGAAAAAAATATGCTGCCATCTAGTGGCAAAACAAAACATTACAATTATCCTTTCTACATATAATTCTTGTCTAAAGTGTTATACCCAATGCTTTACATTTTTAAAAAGCAACAACTAAAGAAAAATTCACCAGGACATGTTCATAAGAACATGGTAATATGACCTTTTCAGATATCTGAGCAGGCCAAGTTTTTGATTTAACTGCTGTGTGGTGGGGGCTGAGTGGCCCTCCAGATGGTGCACTTCAACTCTGATCAGCCCTAGTCAGCATAGCCAATTGTGAGGGATGATGGGAGTTGTAGTGTAGTGTAGTGTTTGGAAGGTCACATGTTTCTCATTTGTGTTCTAGGAGATAGATATTCTGGTAGAGTGGTATTGGGAGGAGATAAAGGAAATAACTCTTTTCCTCCCAACATGGGAAGAGCAGTCCTATGGCCACTAGACAGTGTTTAGACGGCCATAGGATTTTTTAGTTTCTGGGAACTGCACTCCCCAACCCCTCCCCTGCTACCTTGTAGGTGGCACGGTTCTTCCCTGTCTCCATGCTCATAACTGCAGTGCAGAGCAGGGGAAAAGGGGGCATTCCTGGGGGAGGGGAGGAGACCGTGGAATCATTGTTATGATGCTTCCTATGTGCCATGCGGTCTCCCCCCCTCCTGCTCTGAGGTCCCCAGCTAGACAGCCAAAATTGGCTGTCTAGCCACAAATGCAGGGTGGCTGGAGTATGGAGGAGAGGATTCCCCCCATGCTCCGGCCGCCCCGCATTGGATAGTTGGCCGCCTCTGAACTCAGAGGCAGCCAACTATCCCGATAGGATTGCACCCTAAGACCTGTGACCTTCTGTCACAGCTCCCCTTGCTGGAGGGAAAGATGAAAACAATGTGGTATTTTCTTGGCTGCACCTTCCACATTGTTCTCAAACTGACATATATTCTACAAAAAACGTTCCCTCTCTAGACAAGGGCTGCTCAACTTGCAACCCACCAAGCCAAACACAGCTCACTGTATGAACCCTGGCAGGGGCTTAACCCCCCCCCCCCCCCGTTCACAAGGTAGGCAGGCTTGGTAGGACACAAATAATGTGCTAATACAGATCTCTTGAAAGATGCACAAGTATAAAGACTTTATTGGATGGATTTTAAGCAAAGCCAAATCAGATATGCAAGAAAGATACCATTTGTTCATTACAAAACTCAGATTTAACACATTAACTTTAAATGAAAACACACTTTATTACAATCATGTTCAAAAGACTAGGGTCCAACAGCTGAAGAAGCATTTCTTTTAGAATCCTAATTTAGATCAATGCATGCCTTCTGGAAAGGGAAAAGTCTGAGGGTCATTGCATTTTTACAAAGCCTCTCAAAAGGGTGAAGTTAGATCCCGCCGCAGATTAGAAACAGTTAAATTCTAACTGCTTGCAGTAATTAAAAACTGTGTCTTTGTCATCATTTTGTAAAATAAATAGCCCTCTGATTCTGTAGTGATGCTTAAAAGCCTTAGACAATTTCTGCTGATAAAAATGCACACTGCATAATAGCAATAACATTCTAGGGATTTATTTCAGAAGGATGTAATCTAATTTTTTTTGCCAAACGTGTTTTATATTTTATCTACTGTGTCTGACCTAAGGGTGTGTAACCAAATACTCGCACACAAAAATTACATATATATGAATCTGGAATTATAAAACCAAGTCTGAAATTATGTTTTCTTTATTTCCTGGTGACTGTTGGAGACAAATAAAAGCACAGGCGCGCGTGCACACACACACACACACACAGGTTTCCACTGACACCCCTAGTTTAATGCTGCTTTACTGAGTGACTGGCATAATGATAAGTGATGGTAATTTCCCTTAAAAACCTTAATGAGCAGATCATTACTATAGAGAAATGGGGAGAAAACTTTAATCCCGCAGAGGCAGCTCTCCATGCTTGGCTGTGCAATAACCAGACAGAACTCTCAATGAGATTCCCAAGCTTGTGTTCCCTAGATAAAATTTTCTCTCACTCCACTTTTGCAAAGGTAATGAGGAGGTAATGAGGCTTGACTTGATATTTTCCCCCCCTTCTCAGTACTTGATTCCGTTCATTCCCCCAGCAGGTTCCCATAGGATAGAGTAAGATGTTGGATTTCTATAAGAGCTGTGCTGATAGATAGGTGGAGGAGGTGAACACTGCTGTTTGGTTTTGGATTCTGCCTGGATGAGGGAAAGGGACTCCGATAAAATTCAAGACTCTCTCCCTACTGTCAATTCACTCTGATAGTTTCCACTGGCTAAGACAATCTGACACTGCACAGATCTTGTCAGGCCTGTTGACTGTTTATTTTGTCACTTGGCTGATATTAAATACTGATATTTTCCCTCTCTCCCTCTTCCAACCTTCTCCCCCCGCCACCGCTGCTCCACACCACTGTGCTACATTAAATCCGAATCAATAATAAAACTCCGAAAGGTAGGCAGAAATGTTACATTAGATCATTAGCTTAATTTGAGCTGAAAGGTCTTTGTTGTAAGTTAGGGGCGGGAAGGGACCTGGGGACCTTTGCAAAGTATTTTGCTGGCAAGCTTGTTGAGATTTGATTGCCTTTGTTGTGATAATCTAAAATTAATTTGCACTTGAACCCATCTTTCTTCTGGGCTCAATTTAAACACCGTTATAATTATGCGCCCGGCATGAAATTGAGAGCAGACACTGATATGACAAGTCTGATTTTTTTTTTTTAATTCCCCAGGTACTAAAGGCTTTTTCCCTCACTTATCTCACAAGGTAATAAAACAAAATGTTCCAGTGCAGCTTATGCTTAAGAGAGAGGTATTTGCCTGAGGGGAAACAGTAATAATCAGTGTATTGCTACACATTTACTCATGTACTTTCTCAGTAGGTCAATCTCTTTCTTTTAAAGTGATGTTAAACTTCTGCTAATATCGGTTGATTTGTACCTGATACCATTTTTTTTGAAAAAAGTGAAATTATTTTTTTTTAAAGAAGAGAGAGAAAGCTATGTTTCAATCTATTTTACCCATGTACCATCTAAAAGACATTGTCTCAAACATCCATTTTGATAGATATGAAAAAGAAACATTAAAGTGTACCTCCTAATAGCTGCCATTGATCTGAGCCAGGCACCTTCCTTGTTCTCAGTGTGAGATGTAATATCCTTATCAGCATTCTTTTAGTTTTAACCCAGATTAGTGGTTTTGGTGAAGAATCTCATTAACTACAATCAGCCCATTTTTTTCCCTTTGACTTTTTCTTTTACAGGTAGGCTTTCTTTGGAATTGTAATGTTCAGGAAAAGGTCATTGCCCATAGTGCAATTTCCTCTTTCAATTGTCAGTTGGTTTAGAGGACTAACACTCTTCCTAGGAAAGTGTAGTTTTGAAGATCGGAATAACTGAATAATCCCATTCATTGTGGGAAATATGGGCAATAACAGGAAAATATGAAAGAGCAGAAGGGGGAATTGGGGAAGGGAAATGGGAAGAGCCCAGGACTAATGGTAGAGTGCATGCAAAAGGTCCCAGGTTCAATCTCCAGCATCACCAGGTAGGGCTAGGAAAGACTCCTGCCTGAATCCCTGGAGAGTTGCTGCCAGTCAGTGCAGTCAGTATTGAGTTAGATGGACCAATAATCTGAGTCTGTATAAGGCAGCTTCCTCTGTTCCTATGAAATCATATGATAGGTTTAAACAGTTGAGATTGGTGGCTCCAATTTCGGTGGGGCCAAGATCCATTCTGGCTTCCAGTCAGGAGCTATCCAAGGTGCTGAACCCTATCCCCAAAATAGGTTCAGCAGCTTGGATAGCTCCTTTAGAGTTCTGGCTGGTTCTGACTGCAACCCAGAATGGAGTCACAGCCCCACCAAAATCAGAGCCACCAGCTTCCACTGGTTATAAATAAATCATTTTCAGTTTTGCCTGCACCAGGCCTACTGAAATTTTACAGGAAGAAAATAAAAAATGAAGGTCTTTATTTTGCACGGGTAATTGTGACATCAGCCCTGCTGCCAACATGGTCGTTCCTTCTACTCCTAGGCATTTCAAGGCCTGTGATGGGCTTTTCATGCATCTGTGGTTTTGGTCTTGGTCTGTACTTATGTTTTAGTTCTTTTATTATGATTTAGTATTTTAATGAAAATTGTTTTAGCTATTTTATATTTTGTATGTTTAACAATTTTGGGTCTTTTAAAATACAAAGGTCATGAAGGAATTCTGATGATGATGATATCGACAACAACTCTTTTCCATTCCTGTTCCCATATGGTTGCAAGCACTGATAATCATCAACAAATTAACTTGCCTGCAAACCGCATAATTGTTAAATCTATTCACAAAAAGATAACAATGATGCAAAAGCTTCATTTTTGTTACCTGAGGGGAGATGACTGTTATTGCTAAGGGCAGTGATGTACACAAATGTTTCATTTACATTACTAAGTTCCTTTTCCCTGCCTCTCCCCTTTTCCTTTTCTGTCGTGTTTTTTTTAGACTGTGAGGCACTGTCTTTTTGTTATTGATTTGCAAGCCACTCTGGGAGACTTTCTGGCTGAAGAGCAAATAATAATAACAATAACAATGATACTTGAACACTGACTGTTTCCACATTTGATCTTCAGTGTGTCTGCAGGGACTGTGCAGAGTGCAGAGGTGGGATCTGCCCTAGTGAGCTATCTGGGCTGCTTGTGTTCAGGCTTCAAAACCCTCTTATGACAGACTGGCACAGAAGTGGAGAGGAGTATGCAATATTGCCTCCTACACCTGACAGGCAATATGAAGTTTCTGGACTAGCCAGGTATGGTATAAATTTTAGGAATCTGGCCTTTTGTCCTTACATGGTCAGTAGGGTGACCACTTATGCATCACCCCCAAAAGAGGAAACACATTACCAAAAAAGAGGACCAAAGAGGACAGTGATTTGCGTAACATAACATCTGCTTATGTTAACATGTAAGTGTAGATACACATTTAGAAATAATTACTATCATTTAAATAGAAATACGGTACAACTCACTGCGTGTGTCTAGACTCTAGTGCACCTGCTCACATTGTTGGACAACTTCAAGGCCCCTGGTGAAGGTTTGAGGCCTACAGAAGCAAGGAAAAGAAACAGGATAGGCCTAGAAGCCTGGGAGTTTTTTGGTTGGGAGGGGGTATCCCTGAGAGGAGCAGGTTTCATTTCCCCAGTTAAGTTTCATTTCTTCATGTGTGAAGCAGTATTTCAGTTTTGGGGGAGGAGGGCATAAAAAGAGAGAGTCAGAAAGACCAAAGCAGTAAGAGCAGAGTTGGAGAGACCAGAGCCTGAACAGGGAGCAGGAAGATGCAGCTTGGAGAAGTTTAAGTGCAGCTAGCGTGGAGGAACTTGCGTTTTGCAACTTTTATTTTCTCTTAATGCCTTTTGTATCACTCAGCTCTATTGTGTAAATACCTTTAGTTGTGATTTGTTTGCTTTAATTTACCACTAAACTGTTGTGGTTAAACCCTTTGTCTAGAGTGTCAATCACCCCACACCTACATCCTAAACCCCATGTTATTGGAAAGGGGAAAGTAAATGAAGGAAGGTGAGACTCTTAGGGAGGCAAGAGATCCTTATGGAGTTGCTCAGGAGGTCCAGGTCATAAGGGGAACCCTGACACCCCTGCTTGACCTTTGTAATATGACTCTTTATCTTTAAACCAGACTTGGACTGGACAGCACTTCAAATAGAGGACACCTTCAAATAGAGAGCTATCCTCTCTAAAGTAGGACACATCACTAGTGGGTTAGCTTCTGGCTCCAGATTTCTCAGCTCCAGCAATTGATCATCATAGAGACCCTGGGCTGGAAAACACAACCTCCTGGTCTAGATTTGGGCATGGCCTCACTGCCTCAGCCAGGCCCTGATCCAGGTAACCCTCCGCCATATTGTTTCTTTTTCTTTCATTCCATTTTTATTGACCCCCACCCCAAAGTTGCTATTAGCCCCAGGAGAGAAGCTTCCATTGGCACCACTGGCAATTTTCACTGAGGCCATGGTGGGGCAAAGGTTAACCCTCCCTCCCAGTGTACCACAGTCCCAGTCTTGATCAGGGCCCATGACTGCTGTTGTTTAGATGAAGAAACAAAATTAGACATGTGAATTCAGTCATATGTTGTCACTTCTCATTTGCCACTGAGATAAACCTTTGGCATTTCAGTCTTCCAGGCTATTCTGTAGTGACACAAGTAATAGCTTGGACAGCTACAACTTCAGTTTTCTATCTAAAGCTTGCCCAAGCTCATGGGAACCACTCACAAGTTTAATAAAGAGTGAACATATGTAACATTTTATTCATAGTGTTATTGGGCTCGATCCAGACATACCCTTCTGCAAAGACAAGGGCTCCTTTCATTCCCAGAAGGAATTCATTGGAGGCTCCCACTGGGGAAAAGGGGGAAAGGAGGCCATTTTTACTGATTCCCCTTCCCCCTGGAGCTCCAGCACCACCTCTCATGCTGTTCTGGAGGGTCCCCCAAACTTCTTGAGCAAATTTTCAAGGGGCACAGGTCACTGCTGGGAGAAGTAGTTATCAACAAAAATGACATCTTCCCCACCTTCCTCAAATGGAGCATCCCATGAGAGAAGTCTGCTCATGCAAAGTCTGGATCCAGGCCATATGAATTAACTTTGACTTCAAATGGATGATGCAGCCGTTCATGTTCATCAGAGTAATACCCCTTATTTTGACAACAATGAATTGCTTCCCAGCATTAAAAGAACCAAGTAAATCATTTCCAATTCAGCTGCCCGACTATGCCTTCCATTTCAAAGACACAGAGGTCACAACACAATCAAGCATCCTCAAAATGGAATCACCATATGCCGTTGCACTCTCCGTCTTTGTAAATATTTTGGAAGGTCTAACCTTTTGCACAAAACTGAACCCCTCACTGTGAGGATGGCATCTTTCAGAGAGTAATGCCCATAAATTGCTGATGTTATTAATATGAGTGAAATATGCTTTCATAAATTCCACACACACACACACACCAGTAATTTTTTCTCTTACTTTGGGGAAATCAAGATTCACCCTACAAAGATACAGGTTCACATTATTCAGGAACTGTGATGTGAAATGTTGAGACTGACATCTTCACCATGTCTATCCTCTACACTTAGAGATACACACACACACAGATTTCCAGGTGGCCATGACAGTCCTCCATTTGAAGGGCTACCTCTGTTTTGAAGGTGTCCTCTATTTGAAGGCCTGTCCAGTCCAAGTCCAGTTTAAAGAATAAGAATCATCAAGAGGAAGAGCTGGGCCTTGAAGTTGCCCATCAACAGTACATCTGGACAGCAGACTGAGTAGGCAGGCACATGGGTCATCTGGTCACAGTCTTCCACACTTTGGTGAGATGTACTGTATTTCTTGCAAAGACTCTAAGAAGTTCTGGGAACTGGTGGCTCATAAGCTTAAGGAAACCAAATATGGTCTGGATGTATATATTTTACCAAAGATGTGGGAGTCCCATTTTAATAAAGTTTTTAATTTTAATTTTGGTGTGGGCCCGATGACAAGAGCCTTTTTACATATTCGGCTCCCAGACATTAAAAATACACCTGTTTGGCCATCAGTAGCTACCTCTGAGGTAAAGAAATTAATATTGTGCTTGTGCAGACAGAAAGCCCCCGAGGAAGACATGCTTCCCCCTGAGATGTTTCTGGACAATTCAAATTGGTGGGCTCCTGTACTAGTAAAACTCTTCACATACATACATTAACTCCACTGGTAGATTACCTAGTGGCTGGGAACAAAGCATTGTGGTCCCAATCTTTAAGAAAGGGGACAAATCTCTCCCAGCTAATTATCACCCAATTAGTTTATTGGATGTTGCCTCTGAACTGTACACATGTTACCTACTGGACAAAGCTGAAACTTGGGCAGATAATAATATCATTGGGGATAAACAAGCAGGCTTCCAATATGGGGACGGGGAGTCAACCATAGATCAGCATTTTGTTCTTAACCATTTGAGAGGAAAGTTTGCAGTATACATACTGCTTTTGTCAATCTTACCTCAGCTTTTGACAGGATAAACAGGGAGATCCTTTGGAGCAAACTATGGAGACCCGGGATGGATAGATGCTGATTTTAATTAAGAACCTGCACATAGGCACTAAGCTCCAAGTCAGAGTAGGGAAGGAGGGTCAGCTAACGGAGGAAATAGACTCAACCAAAGGGGTAAGGCAAGGTTGTTTATTAGCCCCCTTTCTGTTTAACATATAGGTGAATGACATCATTGATCAACTAGCCAACAAATCTTATTGTCCAATAGCTGATGGTTCAAGGAAACTGAATGTACTGCTATATGCAGAGGATATGGTCCTTTTATCCCAGACCCAAATTGATTGGTATGAGGAGATTGCCAAAAGTGTTTGGGGGAAGTATACACTAAAGAACAGCTAAGTGTGAATTATGCAAACACCAAAGTTATGGTGTTTGGCAACCATGTAGTTAAACATAAATGCGTCCTAGACGGCCATCCTTTGAAACAGTCTAATAGATTCAACTACCTGGGAATTTGTTTTGCTGACAATGGCCTGTGGAATAGCCACTGGCAGGCTACCAAACTCAAGGCCCAATGCTCATGCAAGGTCTAAGACTTGCTAGAGTAAGGGGCAGGCATCTTGTGAAACCAGCCTTAAGAGTTTTTGCTACAGAAGTTATCCCTTAGATGATATATGGGGCAGAAATTTGGGGCATTCTGGAGCCAAATCTGTTCGAATCAGTACAGAATAGATTTATCCGCATGCTACTGGGACTTCCACCAGGAACGCCAGCAGCATATTTGCATGCAGAAGCTGGTGTAATGCCAATACTGTATTTTATTTTGAGGACCATTTATTATTATTTTTTAAAACTAAAAAACACTTCAAATGAACTGGTTAAATTGTGTATAACAGAGCAGTTACACATACCCTCTCAAAATAACTGGTTAATAGCAAATTAATACTGAGAAAATATGGACTTGATTTAGAGAACCCCTTTGCTGCTGGAATTTACCCCAGCCAATGCAATATTTTAGCGTGGCCTCAAGACTTGTTTGTAGTGAAGGATATGGATGATATAAGCTCATCCAGGTTTTCTAATACCTTCTACAATTTAAAACAGTGCCATGGAGAAGAGAAATATTTGTCTGAATTAAGACCAGCTTCTCTTCACAAGGCATATACAGCTTTGTGCTGTCAGACAATGAAATCAATTTTTTTGGAAGGGAGATTCAGGAAAATTCCCAGAGAACAGCGCCTATGCATTTGTGGCAGCCAACAGGTAGAGGACACCATACATTATATGTTGTATTGTAAATTGTTTGATGGACCCAGGTGAAAATATTTGCAGAATCTTGTAGCAAAGATCCCTACATTCAGTGATATGGATAAGATCAAACACCTATTGCCTAGCCCAGAGAGGTTTATAATGTTTACTACAGCTAAATTTGCAGTGAAGGCTGCCCAGTTTAGACAAGCTTATGTGGCTTACCTCAAGACTTAAGATGTTCTATGTTTTCTTCTCTGTATATGATAGGTACTATTTTATGTATGCTTTATTCTCAGAAGTGTGTACGTCTGGCTACAACCTGTATTTGGTTGCCTTACTCCTAATGAAGTGAATGATGTACTGTATTTCTATCTAAATTATAATAATTATATCTAAGTTTGCATCTATACATAAAAATTAGCTTATGCAAATTTTATGCAAATTGATGTCCTCATTGGTTCTTTTTTTAAAGAGATGGGTTTCCTTATTTTTGGCCACCCTTGCTGCACTGTCCTGATACCCCTAGGACAGGTAACCCCAGCATATATTGGATGAGGATACCACATGGCCCATAGGCCTCAAATACTGCTGACATAGTTGGGGGAAGTTACAGCCACTCATGATTAGGAACTGCAACTTAGCCCATGGTGACCTGATCCTGTCTGGGAACTCTTTGGGCCATTCTGATAAATCACAAACAGCCCTAGTGGGTGATCATGTCTATCTCTACACAGGGGCTGGGTAGTTAAAAAGAAATAAAGTGCAATCATCTGGAGCAAATATACCCACCTACCTTCAAGGGTTGGTCATTCCAGTGTGACTGAAATAGAAGGCCTTTGCACTAAGCAAAGCAAAGCTCTCTAAACTCTGAGTCGTACTGTATAAATCTGCAAGGTATTATTTTAGGAGGAGAATCACATAGAAGGAAAAGACAACAGCTCCTAGCAAGCACTCCAGGACCAAACAAAGAAATCATAAAGTACTGAGTATACACCTTGGAATAATCCTATCATTTTGGACAGCATGGGTTTAACGAAATCCATGCAAAGTTCACATGGTATTTATTTTATCAGGGTGTGTAATTTGTGTGGATTGCAGTAGCACTTCCGTCTACTGAAAATGTCATACCCCCCCCTCCAAATTAAACTCTGTCACAGTCAGTTTACTAGCACAATCTGCTTTAAAACCAGTGCAGGATAGGCTACTGAAGGGTAAATGAATGAAGCATACTGCAAACAGAAAAGAGCCTTCAACAATATGAAAGGGATCACATAGAGAGAGACCCTTAGTGGGGAAATAGCTGTTACAAAGACACAAATATGTCCCAGTTGTCATCAGTGACATTCAAATGTCCCAGAAATTTCTGGGCAGATCTCCCAAAAGGCCTTCTGTCTCAGCATCAGATAATTTGCACTATCAGAGAATTCCAGTTGTTGCCCACTATGGAATACGATGCAGATGTGCTACTACAATTTGGACTTTTGAGACCCACATCTGTGTTGCTTTCTGCTACACCCTTAACTTCTTTTGCAAAGGAAAAGGATAGTATGTATTTCAAATTCATTCTGTCTTCTGTATGCATTAAATGCAAATAAGAACAGGCCTGCACAATTCTGTGGTTCATCAAGCCAAACGCAATCCATCAACCATGTATGCCAAGCTACAAGTAAACCCCCCAGTTGGTAAGAATGTTTATTATTATTTTAACAGAACATCAGTGCATTTAAAATCCTCTGGATCAGGAGGACATGGGTGTTGCTATGCTACGACACAGAAATGAACAGACATTTTGCTCTTATGCAGTTCCCATGAATGTCTATACACTATGTCTAAGAGAACTGACCTATGGATTGTATCTCAGGTTAATCAGTGGGAGAGGGAGGCCATCTGGATTTACAATAAACTTGTGAGGTAAGTAGACTGAATTGTCTAAAGACATGAAGGGTTCTTCCAGATGGACGGCTCCTAGCTTACAAATCCAAAGGCACTATGCAACTTTTCCAGCTTTTCCTCCTTCGTGGATTTTCTGTGGCAAGAAAAAAGATGGAAGAAGCAGTTGGAAAACACTGGAGGGTTTCAAATGGAAGACAATGATGTCTTGACCCCCAGTAAAATTTTGTGAATCAGGCCGGGCAATTTCACAATAAAAACCTGGGACAGTATCCAAGTGGGATGGAACTCTATTCCATTCCACTAAACCAGCCTTCCACAACCATATGTTTTGGACTCTCTGCCACCCCGGCCACCATGGTTAATGGTCAAGAGTGCTGGGAGTTGTAGTTCAAAACATCTGGAAGTTACCAGGGTAGGAAAGGTGGCACTAAATTTTGTCTACCTTTGCTATAGCTTCATCATAAAGCATGGTATAAACCTACATTATCATTACAAGATTTTCAGTGGGGAAGCTATGGCGGTTCCTTTTTCTTTCCAGAGTTATTTTTCCATTAAGATGAAGGACATGGTGATTCAAAACACTAAAAGAAACCTGCAGAGTCATTCAGTAATTCTACATAGGAGTACATCTGTGTGATAAAAATCATCTACCAGTATAGTAAATTGCCTGGGAGGGATCCAAATAGATTTAAGATAAAGGAGAGAGGCAAAGATTAAGTTCAGACAGCATCTAATGCTTTTGCCAAACACTTCAGCCTCCCCTTAGTTGACATTGATCTAATAGTTGGCCATTTAATTTCCCGGTCTCAGTGCCAATCTGTTGTCACCTCTGCTGCCCCATATCAAACTTCCAGGAAACAAAAACCCCCGGAAAGCAGACAATCAATAATGAGATCAGTAGATTTTATCTTAAGAGAAACAGGGCTTGCCCGCTTTGTTTATGGAAGGCTGTTTCTCTCAATGGTTTAGCTGGGGCGGGTTGTCAGTAGGTGACTGTGATGTGCACACAGCCTGATTGAATGAGCATAGATAAAGTCACAATGAAATGTGGCAGTGGAAAGCAAAACATATAAAACTCTAGCAGGTGAAAATATACCACTCCATGTGTGGCCATTGCTATTCTCATCACACCCTGCCAAATACAATGTGTTTTTATGTTGCTTTAAAATCTCCAATAGCCAGGCCCAGGCCTGCTCCCAAACTGCCTGCATTTTGAAATATCTGTACGGTGAGGGTGTGTGTGCACACACACCATCACACACACACACACACATTGTGATAAATGTTCCTGGCTGCTACTGAATGAGCCCCCTCCAAATTCATGTTTGATTCAAGTGTGGCAAGAGGCAACTGAACCCCCACAGCCCAACATTCCAGTCCTTGCTGTCTGCTGGGAAGCTTGCTTCTGTCATGAGGTAAAGTTCATGTCCCAAACTGTGACCATTTGATTACAAATCGCCTGTTTTCAGACTTTCCCCCTAGAATGTATTGTATCTTGACTTTCCACCAAAAAATATTTTTTTAAAAAATGGTGCTCAGGGTGGAATTCTGTGTTCTGGCATGAGGTATAATTCTTATCCCAAAGTTTTGACCATTTGATTACAAGTTTCTTGTTTTCAGATTTTCCCAATAGTAATTAGTGTGTCTTGGGCTAGTTTTGCACCAAAAAGGGATAATGTAGCCTCTTTATTGCTCCAGCTTCACTGGCTACTGATCTGCTTTTGGCTCAGTTTAAGGTACTGGTTATTACCTTTAAGCCCTACACAGTTCACGATAATGAGCCTGCCCATCCTCTGACATCAATTGAGGAATTTCTCTTTCATATTCTGTCAGTGCTTGAGGCATGACTGGTGTGAATGTGGAAAAGCCTTCACTGTGGTGGCATCCAGACTCTGGCATTCTCTGCTCTGAGAGATCAGCTTGGTACTTTCTTTCTTTAATGATTTTTCAGTATATTCTGAAGACTTACATGTTCAGCCAGGTATTTTGAAATCTAATCTGTCTATTTTTAAAATACCTGCCAGAAAATGTAAGTCTTCAGCCAGCACTGAAAAATTATTAAAGAAGGTGCTGGATAGATTTAAACAGTGGTGTTTTTTATCTGCTTTTTCCATTTGCCATGCTTGCTTGTTTTATTGTAATTTAACTGTTCTTCAATTATTTTTAGACTGTTTTTTGTTAGCCAGATTGGGCATCTCCAGATCAAACCACAGGCTATAAATTAATCTAATTTACTATAACTAACTAAATTTCTCTAGATTGCTTGGAAGTTCCTTAACCATATAGGAGTTCACCATGTCCTCCATTCAAGGAAGTGGGTGTACTAATATCCCATTTTCTGATTTGTTTGTTAGTAACCAGGGAGCCTTGTACAATGGGTTGTATCCAATGTTAGTCCTACTTAGAGTAGATCCAGTGAAATGAATGGGACTTAAGTTAGACTAACATTGGGTATAACCCATTGGATACAACCCTATGACCTGGTTTGTATGTCACAACAAGCCACCATACGTTAATTTATCCGGCGGGCTTGACATCACATGCTGGCTGACATTTTGAAATGCGAGCCACTATGGGAGCACACCATGGCTCATCATGTCGTGCAAATCTGGCCAGGATGGGTCGTTGGTATGGTTAACAAACTATCCACAATGCATGGGATGGTAAATTAACCCATGGTGGCTTGTTGTGATGAGCAAATAAGCTGACTGTGTTTACGACCTTTTAGATGTTTAGGTCAAGAACCTTCTTAATTTGGACACTCCTGTCACTCATGAGACCATGTCTTCTTTTTCTTTCTGTCTTTCTTTATATACTCCTCTCACAGAGACTCAGTGCGGCTTTCAATAACTAACTTGAATAGATGCAAATAAGTTTAGAGTACTTGGACACACTCTTGGTATTCTTCTGCTGGTGCGCCATGCATCCTGGTCTCTTTTTCCATGACTGGCTGCCAGCTTCATTTGCGTTTGCTCAAGGGCCTCCAGGACTGCAGTCTTGCCAATTTCATCTGAGTGTCTCGTGGTGTATCAGGAATGACAAAGGCCACGAGAAATGCATCATCACTGTTACAAATGGCTCAGAGACAAGGGGAGCAGATGGCTGAAACACATCTTTCCCCCAAACACTCTCCAAATAGAGACAGAAATCCACATGGCATTCGTTGCTTAAATGACATTTTAATGGCTGGGGTGGGAGGAAATGGCAGAATGAGGCCACTGGCCGGAGACTATGGTTAATGGACAAAGGCCAGGTTCTCTCTTCCTCAAGTCCCGGCAGTTAAGAATAGTGCAGTAAGCAGAGCACTGGACTTGGGCTAGGATACTTGTGATGAAATCTTCATTGAGCCATGGACCACACTGATGGATGTCGATTCAACCTAATATATCTCACAGGTTTATTGTGAGACTAAAAGGGGGTATACTTTGTCAGGGGCTGCCTAGAGGAAGGGTGGGACACACAATATCTAGGAGACTGACAACACAAATCCTATACTCAGAAGTAAGTACCACTGAGTTCAGTGGGGCCTACTCCCAGGTATGTGAGGAAGTGGGCCTGGATGAACTAAGTTCAGCATATCGTTGCACCCCATTGTCCTCATGCAAAAGGTGTGGGGTGGAGTGCTATCATTAGGGATGCTGGAGAAATTCGAGACAGATTAAAATGAGCTCAGATCCCAAAGAATGCGACCTGCGGAATTTGCTGCTGACTGCCCCCCTCAGGCTGCATGGAGTCCATGGACTTTTGAAATTTTTTATTTATTTATTTACTTTCCCAAAATTTACATAAATGTATTCGTAGGAAAATTCGCAAGTTTCTGCTGAGACTGGAAAATATCCAGTCGAAACGTTGGATGAAAAGCTGAATGGAATGGGGGACAATACACTAAATGTTACATACTAACATAAATTGCGTAATTATGGAGGGAGGCTTGGAAGGCAGCAATGAGGGACATGGCCTTCTCAGTGGTGGCCCCCAACTGTGGATGATCTCCCCAATGAGGCTGTCCTGGCTCCAATATCTTCTTGGCTCCAGGTTAAAACCTATTTCTTTTCTCAGGCATTTGGCAGTATATGATGAGTTTTTAATTGGTCCTGGATCTGTTTTATGGTTATAGTTGACTGCTTAAAGTTGTTTTTAGATATATGTTGTCTCCATGTATACTGTTTGTGTGTTTTATGTAAATGGTTTTTAAACTTTGTATATTGTATTTTAATGTCTTTTAAACTTTATAAACCGCCCAGAGAGCTTCAGCCATGGGGCATTATAGAAATGAAACAAATAAATAAATAATTGTTTATTTACCTCTTATGGAATTATTTGTATATTTTCCCACAAAATGGGAAAAAAAATCAAATCCGTCTGTGAACGGACAACAGGACGAATGATACTGCACAATGCATGAAACACATGCAGGATGGATTTCCCAAAATCTGGACATCCTTGGCTGTCTGTGCATGCTGGCCTCACAGCTGTTTGCACATAAAAAGAACAAGTATTCCATTAAAAAAACACAGACAAATAAACTCCTCCCCCCAAAAGGGAGGAGGTGACAACCAAGATGCATACTATAAGTTAAACACTGATTATCTTTTCTTTATTAAACGTGCTCGTACATTAAAGGTACAGCATCCAAGACAGTACAAAAATGTGTTCTACAGGAAAACTCCCACATTTGCCCAAGCCACCGCTCTAGGGTGGGCCAGTCTGTCAATCTGTTTCCAAAAGAATTATTTAGGAGAAGAGCCAAGCCCAAAGCAAACACTACTGTTTAGTTCAATGCAGAGGTACTGGAGTTCTCTGCCTCCACACATATATCTAGCCAAATACCACATTCCCCCATTCAGGTGATAAAGGGCACTGACAAGCTATATTCTCCTTGTCACCTGCACCCCCCACCCTAAAAGGTAGGGAAACCATTTCCCCCATTTCCAATGTGCTGAGACACTGAACAGACACTGCAGAAAGCCAGATGGATGTAACATTATTTTGCATTATTACCAGCAGGGCTGGCCTTAGGGTGGGTGAGCTGCGTGGTCATCCGGGGTGCTGAGCCGAGGGGGGCACCAAACTGTGCTCAGTGGCTGTGTCTTTTGAATGCACTGTCTGCATTGTACTAGGGTGGCAAAAAGCAAGTGTCTGTAACATTTTTTTCAAGGTTCTACAGGGTGTTTGGGTACTAACTACAAAAATGATCTTCCTTCAATTAGCTTTGAAGTATGTTTCTTTTTCAGCTTCCACTTGGGTGTCATTTGCACAAGGTAAAAATCAGTGGAGCAGAGCTTTACTTTGACAACGTTACCGAGTGCTTAGCACTTCAAATACTGTAGATGCTATAAGCATTATACAAACAATAAAATAACACCACCACCAGGCCCCGTAAACCCTCTGGGTGGCCCTGCAAAACTGACGGGGGGGGGGCACAAAGGCACTCCTCGCCCAAGGCGCTATTTCTCCTAGGGCCAGCCCTGACTGCCAGACTCCAAGGCATACGAATTGGAGAGGGCGATCCTATGGGGATCAACGGCCGCCTCCAAACCCGGGGCCAACTGCCTATCCACTGCAGGGCAGGAGGAGTGGTGAGGAGCACATCTCTGCACTCCCTGCCACAATTTTGGCTGTCTAGCCATAGGACCTTGGAGTGCAGGGTTGGGGAGGCCGGCCAACACATAGGAAGTGTACCAGCACTTCCCAACTCCCTGCCCCACCCCCAGGAATGCCCCGTTTCCCCCGCTCCACGCTGCTCTTCCGAGCACAGGGCGCACAGCTGATCCGCGCTGCCTACAAAGCGGCGTGGGAGGTGGTGCGTGTCGGTTCTCAGAAGATTGGTCGGTCCCTGGAACCGACCAAACCTATGGCCGTCTAGCCACTGACTAGCAGCCATAGGATTGCGCCCTGAATTATTTTCCATAATTCCCTCCTCTCACCACCACCGTCTTGTTATTGTTTTTATTAACACTTTACTATGGGTTTTGTGAATTTAGCATTGTTAATATGTTCAGCATTTTCTTCTCTATTAAGGAAAGGCAGTGGGAAAAGGAAGCACGTTCTGGCAACCATGAATATGATTCACAATCACAAATGACTTCATTGCATGGATGCTTCCTTCCTGAAGGGCTCGTAGCAGCAAACCCCAAGCTCACCTTGGATGAAAGACACCATGTGTGTACCCCTACACACCAGGAGTGTCAAACATAAGACTCTGGGGCCTTACGCTCAGCCCTTGGGCTTCCAACACAGTCTGCATCACACACACGCACGCACACACACACACACACACACACACACCCTGCCACACTCTGTATATAATTCAAGCACTTTCAGGCTCATGAAACCAAAAATGGCAGGCTGCTGTACACGCGGCTCACCACCACATTGATCCAATATTGACATGGCTACAGCTTGCCACAGAAATCTCGTGTGCTTGAGATAAGCTTGTAGAAAGCTAACCTTCCTTGCCCTGGGGAGATAAAAGCGGCCTGCTTTCCAGCAGTGGTTAACAGGGGCAGCTTCTCTAAAGTAGCACACTGTTTTAACTGTTTTATTGTTTTAGATTTTAATTGCTATTGGCTTGTTTAATGGTTTCATATGTTTTAGGTGTTTAAATTATGTATTGTTTTATACTGTTTAAACTGATTTTATCTGTATGCCGCCCTCAGATTGTAATGATATAGGGCAGGATACAAATGTTTTAAAGGAATGAATGAATGAATTAATTAATAAATAAAATTATCATCAGCATATTACACCTGTACCAAGGGAACTGCGCGGGCTGCCTATATGCTCCCAGGCCAGGTTTAAGGTTTTGGTACTCGTTTACAAATCCCTAAACAACTCAGGGCCAGGATATGTAAGAGATCATCTGACTCCCTACTTGCCTATTCAGTTGCTGCACACATCAGGAGATACCATCCTGGTGGTGGCCAAGATTTCCAAGGTCCAGTTCATGATGGCTTGGAATAGGGCCTTCAGTATCATGGCATCCACTCTCTGGAACTCCCTACTGCTGCAAATTAGGCAGGCACCAAATATTCTGGGTATTTGGTGCCTACTGAAAACTTACTTTTTTCCAACAAGCATTCCTAGGGAGGCAATATTGTACTTGGTATACAGTAATGATATACACTGCTTCATTATGATCTTATACTGTATTTGTGTACATTGCTTAGACATTTCTTTTGGTGTAAGAGATTCATAAATATCAATCAATAACGTTTCACATAGTGACCCTCTTGGGCACTCATCCAGTGGCTAGTTTCACACTAAGGCCAGGAGTTGATCGTCCTTCCCCTTTTACACAGCATTATGCCAAATTAGGATACAGGAATGCATGTAAGAGGCAAAAGGCCATTTTCACTGGCCCCACCCCTGCCACCCCTGCATGCTCACTGGCCCGCCTCGCAAGTCTGCAGCCTCCTTGTGTTGAGCGGAGAGGCCTGCAGGGCCTGCTTTGAATGCAAGCAGAAGCATCCACATGACAGGGAACCTTGCTTTCTCAAAGGATTCTACACAAGTAGAGCCCTTTTGAGACCTCCCTGCTCAACATGGTGAAGTCAGGGATGTTGGTGGTGGGAACAGGAACATTGTGGGTGCAGCGTGCACGCATAGCACCAGGCCGCTTACATGGGCTCCTGTGCCCAAATCAGGCCTAACGCCTGAGTTGTGGAAGGCTCATTTGGGCTTACTGTTCATTGATTTGGCATTAGCCTGTCCTTCACTGGCTTATGAAGCCAGCTTTCCTAATGATGTTTATAACTTCACAAGGGATCTCTGGGTGCATGAACTCAAAGACGTGCAGCAACATTTGCTATCCTGATTGGCTGTTAGGGGGAAAGCAGCATGCAGCAGCATGCCTTTTTTGTCTTTATCTGTATTTACACAGATGTGCACCTGTTTCAAGATGTAGCTTCAAGATAGATCCTGCTCCCCTGCCCCCAGCTCAATTTAACTTCTAGAGACATGGGAGATGATGCCAACTGCAAATTGAGGGATTCAATTTTTTTTTTTAGGCATGCCCAGTATCTCTTCCAAAGGCAAAACAGGGACAATGTCCCCTCTGCCCTGGAGAGGTACCAGAAATTAAGAACTTTCCCTGGTAAGTAG
This sequence comes from Heloderma suspectum, assembly GCF_057233095.1. Lineage (NCBI taxonomy): Eukaryota > Metazoa > Chordata > Lepidosauria > Squamata > Helodermatidae > Heloderma > Heloderma suspectum. The sequence goes on from NC_139461.1 coordinate 138,778,225, forward strand.
GGTTTAGTGGCACATATGATGAACAGCTCTGCAGGTGAGAGCGCACACACATGCACGCACATGGATGCACACACACAATTGCAAAGAGGAACACAGGGGACAGCTTTCTGCACTCAAGTTTACTTACAGTTGCTTGTTTAGAGTAAACAGGCAAATTAATGCTGGCATTACTGTAGACCTGTCCTGACTCAGACAAAAGGTGCTAATCATGTTGAAAGGAAATTTCACAATGCAAAGCATAGCAATTGCTTAGACATGCATGATATGTTACCATCTGCTGCTTTGCTCTCGTTCCTGTTATGCGGCTCCACATGCATGGCATATGCAGTTGGGAGGAGAAAGAGGAGGAAATAAAGTGTTTCTGAATTTTACAGGATGCTGATATGCAGTTATATTTATCTATATGAACAACAGTATGTAATCAAAGTTTTAAAACATATGCATTTGGTTGGCAGTGACCGACATAGGCAAAAACACTCTGTTAAATCCAAATAACCTATACCAAGGGTGGGCAATGTCTGGGGGCCAAGGGGGCACACTGCTCCCCCCCCCATGTCAACCCAGTGTGTGGCTGCTGTGAAAAAGGCAAATTCCATGTTAGACATAATTAGAAATGGAATCGGAAATAAAACTGCCAAGATCATACTCCCGGTATACAAATCTATGGTGTGACCACACTTGGAATACTGTGTGTACAGTTCTGGTCACTGCACCTAATAAAGGATATTATCGAGGTGGAAAAAGTGCGGAAAAGAGTAACTAAGTCTGCAGTCCTATTGATTGCACCCTTGATGATTGGAAGCCCCCAAACTCGGAGGCTTCCAAACATCCAGTACAGGGTGGGAGAAGTGTCGGAGCTGAACTTCACCTCTCTGTCCTCCCGCCCTGCATTTTTCGCTAGATTGGCTTTTTTTGCTTCAGAGGAGGACAGAAGGAGGCTGGAGTGACCCCAGGATAGCTTGTATTGTGGTCTCTCCAGTCTCCTTCCCTCCCCACCCACAGGAACATCCCCCTTTCCCCCCTCTCCGAGGTTAAATCTCCAACCTCAGAGAGGCTGCTGGCATGGTTCTTTCCATGCCAGCTGTGAGGGGAGGGGTCTGGGGTCAGATCTCCACCACCCCTTCCACGTTTGGAGTGCTGTCTGGACCTTGGAAGGGTTTTACGAACAATCATATGGTCCCTGGGACTGTCGCCCAGAGACCATAGGATTGCTCCCTAAAACGATCAAGGGCTGGAGCAGCTCCCCTATGAGGAAAGGTTACAAACATCCGGAACTGTTTAGCTTAGAGAAAAGGTGAGTGAGGGATGTACAAAATTAGGCATGGTGTGGAGAAAACTAATAGGGAGACATTTTTTCTCCCTCTCTCATAACACTAGAACCCATGAAGCTGACTGGTGAGAGTTCCAGGACAGATAAAAGGAAGTACTTCTTCACACAGTGCATAGTTGAACTATGGAATACACTCTCACAGGATGTAGTGATGGCTAGGGATGTCAGAGAAATCCGCTGCAGATTCAAATGAGGCCAGATTCCAAAGAATCCGGCCTCAGGAATCTGCAGCGCATCGGGACCACTTACCTCCGCTCCAGGAGGACTGGAGGCGAAATGGCACTCGGCTGCTTCTTGCCAGCCAGAGCCGTTTGCCTCCTCCCTATCCCTGCCGATCGCCATGTCTTTTCTTAAAAATAAAATAAAAAATGGCAATTGGCAGGATGTGCCCATAGACTTATATACAAAATAGAGCCGTGAATCTTGCATATAAGCCTATGGACACATAGACTTAGACACAAGATTCATGACTCTATTTGCGTCTAAGTCTATGGGCACATCCTGCCAATCGCCATTTTTTCTCTTTTTTTAACAAAAGACATGGTGATCGGCAGGGACAGGGAGGAGGTGAACGGCTCTGGCTGGGAGGAGGGAAGGTAAGTGGCCCCCAAGCCGGTTGCGCCCCCCCAGAATCCTCACGGAGTGGAGCTGCTCCAGAGGATTCCGGGCGGGAGGAACAGATCACCTCCCCTCCGCCCATGGATTCCCCACCGGAACAGATGGTGGAGAATCCATACACCCCTAGTGATGGCCACCAATTTGGATGGCTTTAAAAGGGGAGTGGACAAATTCATGGAGGAAAAGGCTATTGATGGGTACTAGTTCTGATGGGTATATGCTACCTCCAGTATCAGAGGCAGTATGCCTATGTACACCAGTTGCTGGGGAACATGGGTGGGAGGGTGCTGTTGTGCTCATTTCCTGCTTGTGGGCTTCCCATGGGCAGCTGGTTGGCCACTATGTGAGCAGAACATTGGACTAGATGGACCCTTGACCTAATCTAGCATGGATCTTCTTATCTTCTAACCCAGAAGGATTGGTGCCTGCCTAATTTGTACTTGTAGGGGGTTCCAGAGTGTGGGTGCTATGATACTGAAGGCCCTATACTGAGCAGTGATGGATCGGACCTCTGTAATCTTGGGCATTGCTGGGAGGATATCTCCTTGTGAGCATAGCAGCTGAGCAGGCCAGTGGGGGATCAGGCAATCTCTGAAGCATCCTAGTCCTGAGTGGTTTAGGACTTTATAAACAAGTGTCAAAGCCTTGAACCTGCTCCAGCAGCATACAGGCAGCCGGTGCAGCTCCCCCAGCACAAGTGTAATATGCTGGCGATAAGCTGCTCTTGATACCAACCTGGCTGCACCATTCTGCACCAACTGCAGCTTCCAGACCAACCTTAGGAGCAGCCCCACATAAAACACATTGTGGTACTCCAGTTTTGAGGTTACCAATGCATGGACTACAGTCATCCAGCTATTCCTGGAAGGAATGGCCCATAACTGTCTTACCTGCCAGAGCTGGAAGACACCTGTGCCTCTAGTTACAGCACTGGATCAATGAGACCCCCAGGCTATATGCCTGCTCCTTCAGGGGGAGTGTAACCCCATCCAGAGCAGACAATTGACCCAGTTCCCATACTTTCCTTCTTCACATTGTTGAATGAAATGCTAGGCATTATGAAATTCCACCACCAGTTTAAGGAAGTCAGGGGGAATTATTGCTTTCACTCCATATCTACATGGAATGTCTGTATGTGGACATCCAACACCTTAAACATGGATGGCAGTGTAGGGGAGAGGTGCTACCAATGACTGAGACCCTGTGCCCTTGCAGGAAATAGTGGTGAGTCAGAATTGGGGGTGTGGGGTGTGAAGTTAAAGAGTTCACAATCCTAAAACTGCATCAGACTGAGTGACACACAACTCTCCAATTTGTAGCTTCTACTAGTGATTATTTTAGGGCTTTATTGAATGAGAGTATTTTAGCCCCAAAGGGAACATTCCATCCTTTACCATGTACCATTACATTGATAAAGGTTTCATATTTCTACTAAGTTTGTGTTGTGTCTTTTGAAAGAAAGGTGTATCATAATTATGTCATGTGTCCCTGGAAATGAAATCTCTTTCAGAGGGACGTAGGTTAGCTTGAATGTGGTCCTTGATATTCTTCTCTGGTCTCCATCACTTCATTACTATTTAAATGTATGTTAATTTCATCAAGGTGCAAAAAGATCTTTTCCTTGCATATACATGAACTAATTTTATTACTATTCCACTAGCAAAGTTGTCTTTCTTTACCCAAGAGAAGCTTTACGTGAGTTAGCAAAAGTAAAAGCGAGCTATTATACTAGAGACTGGATTTTAAGGGTCATATCATGCCTTATTTTCTTGAGCAAGGGTTGCTTGCTTGACTGGAAGAATCACACTGAATGGATACTGAATGGGATTATATTGTCCTATCTAGGGCAAATGTTCTCTCATTTTGATAACCATCTCAGAATTAGCACATTTTAATGCAGACCAACTAACTACTGGAAAATACACCCCTCACATAACATTCATAATGTTTCCCTGTTGTTCAATGTCCCTGGTACCTTTCCTTGGTACATTTTACTTCTTTGCACTCATAGTTCTATGTCTCATTTGCCCACAGTGCCACTGACTCTGATTGGCTGTGGCCGACTATGTGATGTTGTGTACAGATGTTTGTGATGCCACTTGTGTCATGTTTATGATGCCATGTTTGTGTCTGACGTGGTGCATTTGCATCTTTGCCTGCCCGGATGCCAGTAGTGATACGATAAGGGAAATACTGGAGGCTAAAATTTCAGGGTCCCTGGTATTGGATACCTAGGCACACTTACTTTAAAGAGCCTCAGCCTGGCCCTGATGTTGCAGGCAAGGTTCCTTTGGGGACTAGGATAGAGTGTTCACATTCACCCAGATTTACTTAAATTCTACAAATAAGGACTAAAACAATGACATAGGCTAAATGCATTTATTAAAGAAAAATAAAGTTTAACGCACACTCAACCCTTCAGCCAAAGAAAGCCATACACACACATCCTGCAGCTGTATTCCTAGCACTCACACCTGTACTTTACCAGCAAGGGGATCCTCCTTTTTCTGGCAAAGTTCTAGAACTTTCATTACAACACAGGACCCTCCTGTTGAAGGCCCTGTAACCAGGAGAAACACAACCCTGTCCCATTATGCATGGACTTAAATATCCTTCCAAATGTGGTGATGTCCTTCTTATTAAATATACTAAAATCTTTACAGGTATTGGTCCATATCACATTATAGAGCATCCTATTCCCAGAAAATCCAACCATTTTCCAATGTTCTCTCCCCTATTCTGACTCATGTTGTTCGTAACTTAGTTCTGCTTTCATGTGGTCAACAGCTCCTTTTTCTTCCCTTCATTTTCAAACAGGGGGATCCCAAACCGCAATGTGTTCTTATCAGTGACCCCTTACCTTTTACCAGTTTCCTTATAAGGAAGAGACAGTTGATAACCTTCCAACTGACAAGATATCTCTTATCAGTTTATATATGGCATCTAGCAAGCTTCTAATACAGTAGATTTTGCTCCCCTACTTGCCCCGTTCGTTACCCATTAGCATTAACTCCTCTATAAGCACCATCTCTTATCCCTTAAACTCTAAACCCCTCCATGTTGTGCCCAAATGTAAATCGCAGGGCCCAAGAAAAATCCTTACAACACAGAGTCAGAGATGGGGGCAGCTAGGGAGGTGTCTCCATGGCTGATTTGCCGCGAGCTGGCCCTGTTTTGAGGTTGTTTGGGGCACATGATGCCGTGGCCATTCCACAGCCACCCTGGAGCTTTTTGCGTAAAAACCTGATTTCCTGAGACTACTTTAAATCTGATTATTTTCCTTAAGTCAGGTTCTCCATGGTATAGTTGCTGTGTGCCCCAACCCCCGCATTTACCTTGGGTATGCTAGCCCTGCCCAGGGGTGTGCCTTTCACCATGACTCCAGTCAAGGGGTGTTTCCTGTCCTGTCCCAGCACAAACCAACTAGTGTCTACTCAGAAGTAACTCCATTGTGTTCAATGGCGTTTGTCCCCTGAATGGCACTTCAGAATTTACAGAGATCCCCCTCAATCGAAATAGCACATTTTAAAGCACTAATTCCCTAAGCGCGATCTCAAACCTGTGATTTTCCATTGTTTGGTTTATTGCCATTCAGAAGTAACTAATTCGTACCTTCAACCCTGCGCTGCATCGGGTTAGAAAGGGGGCTGGTTTCCCATCCCTGTGTTTCCCGTCCCTGTCTTTCCCAGCACAAACATATGGGTGTCTACTCAGAAGTAACTCCCATTGTGGTCAATGAGCCTTGTTCCCGAAATGCACACTCCAGAAGTTACCAAGATTTCCATGCATCGAAATAACACATTTAGGAGCCTTAATGTTGAAGCTGCATGCCTTTGATGTTTGCTTCCTTGCCTTTTGGAAGTAATTAATTCACAGCTTCGATCCTTTGCAGCATAAGGAGCTTCAGCAGAAAGGAGAAAGGGGATTAGAAAGAGGGCCAGTTGGAGCCATGGTGCTTCAAGTATTCAGAGGGTTAACTCTTCTAAAGGCTGTGAAGCGCTATATTGAAGCTGTTTTCTCAGCTGTAAGGGAGTATTTAATGCGAAGCTTCAAAGCTTCATTTGTTTGCAGCATCAGGAGCTTCAGGGGAGAAAGAAAGCTGCACCTCTGTTTCTTTAATGTTTGCTTTGGAGTAATTAAAGCAAAGCTTTGTTCGCAGCTTTGTCAGCTGTTAGGAAGGATGTGGAAGCCTCTCACATTGGTTGATCAGCCCCTGCCAGTCTGATGACATTCACTCCAATCCCCCCACTCCACCCGGAAATATGTTCCTGTGAAGGGACTTAGAATGGTGTGGTGCACTTGTTCGTGGAGCCCTGCACGGACCAAAGCTGGCTCCTTGAAAAATCTGGGTAAGCCATCACTGGCTTCTCCTTCTGTTGTCGTGGAGACACCCCCTAGGACACCATCTGGTTAGGTTGTGACAGATACTTTTCAGCATGTGTGGCCTGAGGATGTGCACAAGCTGCTTGTAGGGCTGAGGCCTACCAGTTTCCCTTTAGATCTTTGGCTACTGAAATCAGCCAACACTGGACTTACAGTATGGATCTCAGAGGGGATTAATGCCTCTTGGAGAGAGGGGCTGGTTCCTACTGCACTTGAGGTGGCAGTTAGACCCTCAATCAAAGAAAACCAGTTTGGATCCAACATTTGGAAAACTTTTGCCTCGTATCAAATCTTGCATTTGGGGGGTGCGATATGGAAGAGAATGGTTACCTTGCATCTTAAGGTAGTCTTGGATGATACAGGCTATTTGGAACAATTCCAATCAAACTTTTTGCCTAGGTATGGGATAGAAGCAGCCTTGTTTGCCCTGATGGATAACTTATACTGGGGGATGGACAAGGGGAGTGGAACTTTGTCCTCTTGGTAACTTTCAGTACCATCAGTCATGGTATTCTTCTGAGCCATCTGGCAGCAATGGGACTAGGAGGTGTAGATTCTACGAAGACTAGGTCTTTTTCATGGTGGCCCCATGTTTATGGAACTCCCTCCCTTGGGAAGATACACATGCCTCTGACTTCACTGGTTTTTCAATAGGCCTTAAAGTCCTTATTTCAAACTGTTTTTAACTAATATATGAAGTGCTCCAGATTGTTTTCAACTGTTGCTGTTGTAATGCTTTATTTCAACCTGCCTTTACATCAACAAATGTAGTGCTTTATATTGTTTTGAACTGCTGCTGTGCTAATGTTTTAGTCTGTGCTGTGTTTTTTTATATTACATGACAGTGAATTGTTATATGACTGAGTTTATGTTTGAGCATGATGTGAGACTGCCTTGGGAGGGTTATCTCTAAATGGCAACATACAAATGTTGAAATAAATGAATAAATGTCATCACATCAGAGATATTGGCATGACATCATTGACAAAAATGATATAGGATGCCACATCCAATCATATTACAGGAACAACCTAAGCTTCCAGAGGACAACAGAGGGCTTGTGGGATGCTGCAGGCCTCTATCTCTGTGGGTAACGGGGGAGGTCTGCCACTGGAGTCCTCCTGATGTCATGGTGAGAGCTCCACTGCCATCACTGTATCACCCACAGTGCTCTGCAGGGGATGGATAGAAAGGGGGTGTTCCAGGGAGCTCTTGGGAGAGGCCTTGGATTAGGGTGGCAACATACACATCACCAAAAAAGAGGAAATACATCACCCAAAAAGAGGACAAAAGGGTGCACCCATTTGCATAATATTTGCATATAATTCATATGTACAGATACACATTTAGAAATAATAAGTATAATTTAAACTGAAATATCGTAAATCTCACAATAGTGGGGGAGACTGTGACCAGGAGATGTGTGTGCCTGCCTGCTCAGTCTGCTGTTCAGGTGCTGTTGATGGGCCTCTAATAGAGGATGCCTTCAAATAGAGGACTTCCCTCTGTAATGTAGGACACTTGGTCACCCTACCTTGGATCTCCAGATCCAAAGCTCCTTTTTTCCCCTGACATGCCCTTCCCCTGGCTGAAATATTATGCTAGCCCTGAAGATGCTGTACTTATTTTCCCTCCCAGTAGCATTAGTGGCAGGGAATTCTTTTTAAAGGCTGAACGGGAGCAGGGACACAGACAATCCAACCCCCCACCCACACATCCCTTCTCCTCTGGCCATTGTGAGCCAGCAGGGTTTAGGAAGTGGCCATTTATCCCCCTGTCCCCACCAATGCACCACCATGTTAGGATTGCTCTGCCCTTGTTGGAGAAGGCAAATGAGGCTGAGGACAGCGAGAGCGAACCAGAAGGACAACGCTGCAGAAAAGAACAGCATTGAAACAATGGTGCTACATTGGCAATGCGTGTTCAGAAACAAGAGGCCCATCATGACACTCATGACAATGAATGCAAAACACAGTCAATTGCTTTGGCTTGGCTCATCTCCAATCCTAGAAAGTATGCTGTAGATCTAAAAGATCTACCAGCCTTCCCCAACCTGGTACCCTCCAGAAGTGTTGGACTACAACTCCCATAAACCCCCAACCAGTTCCACTAATGAGATTTGCAGTCCATCACTTCTGGGAGGCACCAGGCGTCATACACGTTTCTTTTATATGCTTACCATCCACGATAATTTTTCTGTTAAAATAACTGTGAACGTTCAGTGGGCAGGCTGATGAATCAATTAAATACAGTGCTAGCTGTATGTCAAATTTTATTAACTTGGTTAATTAACTTATTACATTTTAGGATAGCTGGAAGAAACAGTTACTTGAGAACCTTTTCCTAGAGACCTCTTCACACATTAGCCACACAGAGTGGAACCAACACACAGCGGGGCAGCAGGACATTTATTTATTATTTACTTTATTCATTACACTTCTATACCACCCAATAGCCAAAGCTCTCTTGGCTTTTCACAAAACAAAACTCAAAAAACATAAAATGCAAAAACATAATAAAACATAATGGGGCCAGAACAAGATTTACATTGGATCAACGACGGTGCTGGTGGAAGTGGACTTGCCCACTCCCTCCTTCCCACAGCTGTCCCTTCAGCCCTCTGAAAATGGTACAAAGAGACTTAGGAGACCCTGCTGAATGGGGTGAACTGTGGTGAGTGTGGGGGGAGGGACCCAAATAAAGCGGGGGGACCCAAATAAGGACCTTCCACAAGCAGAGTCCTTCCTCTTGTGAAAGGTCCCTTTCTTTCATGGAAGGCAGATCCTGAATTCAACCCTGTATAAACCTAGAAGCCTTTTCTCATCAGCTCTTTCCCACTCCCTTGTGCCTTCCTACAAGTCAGTCATTTTGTTGGTGTTTCGTCTCAGAATGCTTAACGTGATTGACAATGGCGCCTTCTTGGTGGGCAATCCCTTTCACTGTGTGTAGAGCTACTCCTGGGTGTGAATACTGGCATACACTTTTGAGCACCTGCCTAGGAAGGAAATAAGGTGAATCCGTTTCTATGACTATTCTGCTTAAAGGGATTTTTTGAACTGACTCTCTAGTCTCATTAGCTGATAGAGATGTCCGTAATGCTGCGAAGCCAACAGTAAGATTTGGAAAGCAGTCCAAGGATGATTTTGTGATGCCGCATCTGTCAGCAAAGCAACGCCTGTGTATTTTGTTGTCTTTTGGTACACACTTTTTCATAGTGCCCATCCTGTTCCCAAGAGTGGCTCAACTCCACACCGTTTGGATTACTAGGTCACAGATTGTGTAGGCCTGTACATGGTGTGGAGTTGAGCCAGTCCTGCGGGCAGGATAGGCACTATGAAAAAAATGCATACCCAAAGGTTACAAACTACAGATCATATATTTTGTTGGTGTTTCATCTTAGAATGGCTAGCTATGTAAGAGCCCAGGATTTCAAAAGACAGCAGGGCTCAGAAGCACCTAGCATGTCTGTTGGACTGCATTTCATTTTGTGGGCTGCAGGTTATGCAGGCCTGCCTGAACAACCTCTACAGAGCTCTGTTTGCTCACTGTAGAGGAGCTCAGTAGGATAATCAGCAATGGAGCGAAATAATCAGCAATTGAGAGAGAGAGAGAGAGAGAGAGAGAGAGAGACTTTAAGCTGCATCCTTCTGTGAATTTCCTTGACTTTTAAAAGCTACCCAGGCCATATTTTCCAACTCTCCTCTAAGTAGCTCAACAAGGCACATAATAAAGGTCTTGTCTTACATGGCTGTCATGATACAGTTTAATAGTGTTATAAGGCTACATGGTGTGTGGTTGTCATGATGGTAGATTGCACAGGTCTGTATAGATTTACTGTCATTCTTTAGGCTTCTCATACATGACAGAGGTTGTCTGAAGCACAGCAGGAACATGAAGCTCGCAGGGGTTAAGTGTTCCTTGCCTCCTGGCTTCTGACATAGTCCTCTCTGCACACATACCGAGACGAGGTGTAGGGTACATCTGTCACAGAACTGATGACATGATGGATTACCCGTGTCATTGTCAGTACGTTCAGAATTACTCTGCTGCTGATAAGATGGCCCCTTTCTTGCCTCTTGGTAAAGAGAAGCTATTTCCCACCCACCCACTGCCATTGTGTTGCTCTTACAAATTTCCCTGAAATCAGGGAGGAAAACCATCATTCCCCTCTGTATTCCAAACTAGTCACTGGTACTGATATTATTTCTAAGATGCTTACACCATAATCATAGCATTCATCGAGGGTTGGGTTTTACACTCAACTTTCATGAATTTCAAAAAGGTGGTGCTACACAGCTTTTGCAGACAATTTTTTTTTTTTTAAAGATCTTCGATGTATATTAATAATCACATGTTCGGCTCAATGCCTCAGCCTCTTTCAGACCTTCTCCTTACATACAGTGAAGGTGTGGAGGAGGGGGAAGTGGGACCAGGCTTGCTGACTCCATCCCACCCCTCATGCATAGAGTTAAAGGTCTGAAAGGTGCACCTTCGCACATCCAGCTGTATGTGTGGTATATGCTTCATGTGATCAGGAGCCATGATCGTGTAGGGTTCCCAATCTCATGGAGCATCTACAATGTGGATGCCCATGCCCACCTCAGCTCTATGCAACAGCTCTCCTCCCTGCAAAATGCACAGCTCAACATCTTTGCAACACCTAATTCTTGGCAGGGTATTTAAAGGTTAATTGCCCTTAAATATCCTCTTATCTCTGATAGGAGATAACTTCAAAAGACACTTGCAGGCCGGATGGGGAGTCCCCGAGGGCCGCATCATGCCCACAGGTGGGCCGCATCAGCCCACAGGTGGAGGTTCCCTATCCCCAATGTACACACGTGTATGCAGTTGTATGGACATAGGTGCTCCTTTTCAGACCTTCTGCTCTATATGCTAAAGCTTTTGTCTGCTCAGTACAAGTTTATTATGATCAGTGATGACCCTACAGCCTTTGGGACTTCTATGTGTGAGAGGTAAGAGCCAGAGTGGTGTAATGATTGGAGCACTAGACTTGAACCAAGAAGTCTTGGCTTTAACTCCCTACTCAGCCAGGAAGCTCACTGACAGTGCTGTGGGTGGGGAGGATTTTTTCCACTTCTACTTTTTTAATAGGAAAAAAAAATCCACATTTAGAAATTCATTGTTTCATAGAATTAATTAGTAAAATAATAAATGAACATAAAGTATGTCGAACTGGGCAACTGGAAAGAATTCAGTACCAAACCAATCTAAAAACAAAGTTGCAATTAACTTTTTTTGGGTGACTATTCCTAAGAAGCACATATATTTATGTACACAGCTATCTAGGCATGCTAAAATGATATAATCTTGGATCCAATCCTATATTATCAATTTTTAAGTCCTTCATTTCCACCCTTAAAATTCAAGGTAACAGAAGTGTATGCTACTGAGTTGTTACATTTTAACATATTTAGGCTCTGCGGGGGGGGGCAGGGGGGACCTTTTCAGATATTATTGATACAGTATGTAAAAGTAACATGATGTACTTTTTTTAGTTTTGTCTACTAAATGTAAGTCAGATAAACATACTAAATCAAATCCCCATGGATTTAGGGCAGTGGACAATATTCAAGTTCAAATTTTTGAGGAAAACCCTCATCGCCACTCATTGGGTGGCCTTTGTCAAGTTTCAGTCTCTCAGCCTAACCTATGATCATTCTGAGGATAAAGTGGAATAACTTCTCATATCTGGCTTTCCTGAGCTCCTTGGAGGAAGGGAGAGCTATACATATGATTTTAATATATGTATAATTAATTTAAATATAAAATTAGGCTATGATCATAACCATGCTTTTGAACTGTGGTGCTGGAAGAAAATTCTGAGAGTGCCTTGGACTGCAAGATCAAACCAGTCCATACTCCAGGAAATAAAGCCAGACTGCTCACTTGAGGGAAGGATATTAAAGGCAAAACTGAAGTACTTTGGCCACATAAGGAGAAGACAGGACACCCTGGAGAAGATGCTGATGCTAGGGAGAGTGGAAGGCCAAAGGAAGAGGGGCCGACCAAGGGCAAGGTGGATGGATGATCTTCTGGAGGTGACGGACTCGACCTTGGGGGAGCTGGGGGTGGCGACGGCTGACAGGAAGCTCTGGCGTGGGCTGGTCCATGAAGTCACGAAGAGTCGGAAGCGACTGACCGAATAAACAACAAATGATCATAACCACATTCACATGACAGGAAGTCCCACTGTCAATCAATGGTGTTTATTTCCAGGAAAGACACTTACAGTGCAACCCTATATGTATTGTCTCAGAAGTAGATGGCTGCAACTCTATACTCACCTGGGAGTAAGCTCCATTGAACACAATGGGGCACTTTTGGGAAACGTGCTTAGGACTGTAAAAAGGTAAAGGTGTCCCCAACCAGTCGTGTCCGACTCTAGGGTGCGGTGCTCATCCCCATTTCTAAGCCGAAGAGCCAGCGCTGTCCGAAGACGCTTCCGTGGTCATGTGGCCAGCATGACTGAACACCGAGGTGCACGGAATGCTATTACCTTTCCCGCCGAGGCGGTACCTATTTATCTACTTGCAATTTCTTGCTTTCAAACTGCTAGGTTGGCAGGAGCTGGGACTGAAGACGGGAGCTCACTCCGTCACGCAGCACTCGGGTCTCGAACTGCTGACCTGCCGACCTTCCATTCTGCAGTTCAGCATCTTAACCACTAAGCCACCGCGGCCCCTGCTTAGGACTGTACTGTTAGGCTATAATCCTGTTCACCAGCCTTCACCAACCTGGTATCCTCCAGATGTTATGGACTACAACTCCTAGGATTCCTGATATTGGCCATGCTTGCTGGGGTTGATGAGACAAAATCCATAAAATCTGGAGGATCCCAGGTTCGGAAAGGCTGCTATACACACTTTCATGGGGGTAGGCTCCACTGAACTCAGTGGGACTTAAATCTGAGTAGACATGTATAAGATTGCACTATTAGGCTGTAATCCTATACACACTTACCCAGGGAAAAGCCCCAGTGAAATGAATGGAGCTTAATTGTGAGTGGACATGTATGGGACTGCACTGTTAGGGTTGTGGTATTAGTGCAAATACAACTAATAGAGCAGCGAACGTGAATTGGAAGATGAAACAACGTGCTCTAGAGATGATTAATCAATGGAGCCCAAATTTTAGTTGATGGGGCTATGTGTTTAGGGCATATTATTTTATTTTCAAGGCTAATTTGATTCTGGTATGACCCCAATAAGGCTTGCAAAAATGATAAGAGTGGCTGGATTGAAGATGTAGTCATACTTTCTTATTATAAACATGGATATAGGAATTATTTGTGTTTTGGTTATGGAAAAATGAATTTTTCTTTCTTCTCTTTGGGCTGGCTGAAAGGCTGGAAAGTTGTATTATGGAGGAATGGATTTTGGATTATACTCACCATGGAAGGCAAAACCTTCAGATGATACTTGTACAATACACAGTAAGAACTCATACTACTGAACATGGTGGACTATGTCTCTGACTATGGCAGAAACTTTCTGACTATGGCAGAAAGATGAATACCCATCAAAATAGGGGTCCATTGTGTTTTTATATCTGCAGTATTCTTAACTGCAGGGATAATGAAATACATACATACATAATGCATTTTATTACTTCATAAATTATAATTGTATATATAAATATCTACATATATTTATATATATATATTACATCTCTCTATACACACACACACACACACACACAAATATATATATCTGGAAAAATAGTATGAAGCATAACGTGGTTTGAGTTTTTGTATATGACAGATTCCTATATTGACCATGCAGGAACCCATATCTATGCTCTGCATCTCTCTCTAGCATAATCACCACAAAATCTAATCTGCCATTAAAAATTATCACAACCACTTTATTCTTGTTGATGCTGAACCTGCATAAACTTGACCCAGTTTGATGTTTTCTAACACCTTTTGATGCTCCAAGTGGGTCTCCTATAATAAAATAATATCTCTTTTGATACTTCCTGTTGTTGCTTGAAATGCCTTGCAATATCCTTTTACTGTTTTTTTTTAAAAAACCTGATTTAATCCCTTTTATGAAATAAAATACACCTAATATGCTTTTTAACCCAGTCAATCATTTTGTATGCTTTTATTTAATGAACAAAAAAAGGAAGAAGCCTACAGTTCACTCATATCCATCATTACAAGGGTCTCAATTCAGGTTCTAAATAACACAAGAATTTGGAATTAATTAATTTAAAAAAAAATTCCATGCCTACCAGTGCCTTTTTGAGATAAATAACTTCCTTTTTTCTTCAAGCACCATCCATTGTTAGAAGAAAAATCCATCTTTTATATTTGAAATCCCTATAACAGTAAGACACCACAACCAAAATGTGCTCCAAAAATATAAAAATAAAAAGAGAAAGTGTGTTCCTCACTTTCAGTACATTAAAATTTACCCTCACAAAATAAGCCACTACTGATTGATTAATCATCTAAGGCAGGCTTCCCCAACACAGTACCGTCCAGATGTGCTGGACTACACCTCCTATCATTAAGCAGGAATGATAGGAATTGCTAGGACCAGCCCAACACATTGTTGCCTGAGGCAGAGTTGCAAATGCCACCCACCAAAGTCAAGGTGCCTAGGGCCCAAGTTATTTTGGCACCTGAAGCAGAAACACACAGAGAACCCAAGCACCTCTCCCTGTCCCTGATCATAAAAAATATAATAAACTAATAAAATAACTATCAGCTGCCTTGAGGCAACCACCCTAATGGTAGGTCCAACAGATGAAGAGTGCGACAGGTTGGTGAAGGCTGAACTAAGATCTGGCCTACACAGACAGCAGTTCACATTGTAAAAGTATTCCTAGTCTGAGGTATTTGAGACTGTCAGTTGGGGATCCCATATAAAAATTAAACCTTCCTGCACCATAGATGCCAGAGAGTAGGGTTCTAGCCTAGCCTTCTCTTTAATATTCTAACTTTCTATGCAGGAAATGCAAGGTAGGGGCAGGGAGTGCAAGATCATTCAATCAATCCTCCACCTGCAGTCTGAACTGGAAGAATTTTACTGATCTGTTGTATTCCAGACCTGGTCTAAAAGCTTGATGAACTTTAAAGTTGCTTCATCGACAGACTCAAGCTTGCCATCCTATTTATTTAATCACAATGGCAGCAATCCTATGCTCAGTTGCATACAAAAAAATCCTATTGAAATCAGTGACACAAGTGCATGTTGCTGGACGGTGGATTGTCCCTGAAAACATCCCAGTCCTAACATGCCTTTTATGGAAATAAATCCCAAATAAATCAATAGGATTTACCTCTATGCAAAGAGTTCAGGCTGAGGGTGTAAGAATATTAGGATTATTTCTCCCCATAATGAGCTCAAGAAAATATTCTCAAATGTTGTGTGTGCATAACACAGACACATACAGACCCTACTGATACGCTTTTGTTTTGAAGTTTTAATCAGGTTTAAAAGGGAAGCTATTCAGGGAAATTGTGTGGTCTGAATTTTAATCCATCAGCCTCTGCTTTATAGCATGTGGTGTGGCCTTGAATTGCAGAATGTTTGAAACATACATAATGAGCTCAATGTCAAACTGTTGGGCCTTTTGTCTTTAACAATAAGCACTTAGCTCAACTAAATGAATAGGAATTGCTTTAGTGAATTAGAAAAGCCAAGGTCTTTTCAATGATCTAATTCTGACGTTAATTATTTTAGACATTGTCTAATTTTTTTTTTTTGCAAATATAGCAAGTTAAGAATTAAACTTCTAAAGCCCAGAATACAGTATTAGTAAGCAAATATTCCAGAGATCAAAGAAGCAGGTTTCTTTCTCCTTTCAAGATCAACCTTTAGCGTATCCAGCCAGAAACTTTCCTTTACATACTTGTTTACTGCTTGCAACCTGCAGAATCCTGAATTGACCATAGGACCCTGGGAGTAGTAGTAGTAGTAGTAGTAGTAGTAGTAGTAGTAGTAATAATAAAGATGATGATGTAAACAGTATACATAATCTCTCTAATTTGCTAAGAGATTAGATTTCCAATTCAGAAGAAATTCCCACTACTCCAGCCACGTATCCTAATGGGCATTTGTAATAGAATAGGGTTCCCCCTTCTAATATTAGAAAAAGAAGTGAATTTATTTCCTCCCCTGCACCCATAGAACAGCTTTCAAAAAAAAAAAATTACAGTGAATAGCAATTCATCCCTTAGAAATCCCTTCAACCCAGTTGCTGCCAGAGATCTGAATGCTTTCTCCTAAAGCTCTGTAATCCAATAAGCTTTTGTGTTTAGCAGCTTGTTTGAAACTTGTATAGCACCCCGGCCTGTGCCTCCGTATGCTCCTTTGCAGGCAGGTGAGTGCCCGAGGGCCTGCTTATTATTCAAGCCACGAGGCCTTCACAGCCCCAACCAGAATGTAATTTGTAATTAACTGTCATTTACTTCAGTCTGCATTGACTTGTTGTTCAAAAGACAATGTAGCTGCGCTGGTCACTAGCTTGTCTTTGTTGTGGTTATAATGTCTCTCAGATCTAGCTATTTTCCCCAATATTTCAGTAAAAAAACAAACAAACCATGCAACACCCTTGTAACTTGGCTGCTACAGAACCGATATCATTCTTTCCCCCAAACCAGCACAATTAATGTTGCACATTTGAGTTATCCGAAACGGGGGACTTATGGGCCAGATATTTGTGTAGGCTCCTGGTAACCAGCGGTATGTTGATGAATTCAAATGAAAGCTGAGATTTCAAAGACAATAGGCCCATTAAGATTTTAATTACTGCTTTTCCCCCACCTTGGTTTGAAAATACATGTTTTCCAATGCTGGAGATGTTAGTCGTTTACGCTGGCTATTGGTACCTTACACTTACAGTGATTTTGTGCTTACTCTCTTGGTGCTGTTATTTTACCTGATATCAGGACCATCTCAAGGTATTTTGACACCCTAGGTGAAGTACAATTTTGGTCCCCCCCCCCCATTCTGAGTTCCTGAACAGCATGAAATAGGTTAATGTGGGGGAAACACAAGTTTCCTGGGATTCTGATATTTTCTGTTTTTATCTTCTTTCTTTAACATGGAAACATTTGTCTGTGTCATTGTACTGTAAGGTACTTTAAACATTTGTTTGGAACATGGTGGCTTATTTCCCCCATTGCATGTGCCAGTCACATGCTGGGGAAAATTGCATAATTACTCTTGCTGGTGCAGCTTGCCGTGCTGTGAGAACCTGGCGAGGGTGGCTTGTTGCTGTGGTTAACAAGACACCCAGAACCCTACAACAGCCCATGGGTTCTGGGCAGCTTGTTAACCATAGCAACAAGCTACCCTTGCTGGGTTCATATGACACAGCACAAGCTGCACTGGTGAGGGTATTTATGTGAATTTGCCCATCATGGGTGGTGGAGGAAATCAGACACTGTGGTTCATTTCCCCTTCTGCGACTGTGTGAACAGGCCCATTATATGCATCTTTTAAACCAGTAGTTTTCAAACTGTCCAGACCCGAGACCAACCTCAGATTCCCAAGCTGGACCATGGAACACACACACTTTCACATTTTCACTTTTTGTTTATACACACACACAAACACTACTTTGGAACAGATTCTCCTGTTCCACAAACACCTCCCATTGTGCTAAGAATCAAGTGACTTTAAGATCATGAGTGTAAAACAGTGGGGGTCTGCCACACAAAATGAAGATGATGATGGGACTATCACGTTGCTTTTAGAATGGCAAGATGTATTAATTCTGCTTTGAAAGTGAGACAAGGGGCTTTGAATTCAAACCCCCAAATTGTGCTTAGTTCAAGGTAAGATAAGATGAAATGGTTTGGTCTTAGGTTTTAAATATTAAATTTTAAGGGTTGTTGGATTTCTGGAGGTAACCAGTGGTTGTTGTTGTTCTTTTTTAAAAATTGAAATATGTTTTAGCTGTATGGCCTGGTTCATTGTTTTGCACATGATGATGGTATCCTCAGAGGAACAACACAGAAAAGCACTCTGTGGAACCCAGCAGCAAACCATTGCAAAAGGGGGAAACTGAGAGAAGTTGATAATGATGACATTCTCAGTCACACATCTGAAAAAGCATCCCAAATCCATCTCTTCTACTGAGTATCTTCACAGTCACCACTTTCTTCATAACTCCTCAGCAGTAACACTGAGAAGCAGCACAGTACAAAAATCTAGTTTATGCATCTCTACTCACAAGTAAGGCAGACTGGATTATTCAGGAGTAACAAGCAACAAACAGAGATTAAAACCTCCCCCCCCCAATAACCCCAAAGGAGATGAATTAAAAATATATTTAATAACATAGGAATGCAAGGTCACTGCTGCTTTAGCCTTACTGCCAGCTTTGGAGGGGGCACTGGGCAAGACGCCCTTTCCACCACCACTGGCTGCACTGCTACCCTGATATTTTGACCCTTGCCCCTCCTGGTCAGTCTGTCCGACCCTCACCCCCCCTCCATTGTGAAGTGGAACAAATGGGTCCCTTTCATTTTATACAAGTTGTACAGAGATCATTGGAGCAAAGGTCCTGTGCATCCAACAACCTCTCCGCACAAGGTTTGTGTGTGTGTGAGTGTGAGTTGTGAAAAAACATTAAACCATTTCTTCCCTTGTACCCCAGCTTTCTGCCCCATTACCAGCAGCAGGAGCAGGTGCAGGTGGCTGTGGTGATGAGGCCCCCCAAATAACCCCCAGGCAGGCAGCAATAGTGGCCAGGCAAGGCTTGACACACAGTACAGGAAAGCACTGCATCAAGCAGTCCAGGCTGCAACCACACACTATTTTAAATCACAATATTTTCCCTAGTGTGAAAGTGGCAGCAAACTGAACCAATCAGATGCTCCTTTGGGGACACACAGCCAATAAGGGCCCTGGAGCAGTGAAAGGACAGGCCTCTAATCCCTTCAAAGCCCTCATTGGCTGAGCATCCCCCAAGTGAGCGAGCTGATTGGTTCAGCTTTCTGCTCTCATACTGGGGAACATACTAGGATTTTAAATAGCGTGCAGCTGCAGCTGCAGCCTAGACTTGCCAATGCAGCACTTTCCTTTACTGCATGCCAAGACTTGCCTTATTATTATTGCTGCTGCTGCCTCGGTGTGTGTCATTTGGTGCCCTGGCTGACCACCCACATTGCCTGTCCCTAGCAGGGATGTCAGAGAATTCCACCATGGATCTCAGTGAGGCCGAATGCTAGTGCATTCAGCCCCCCAAAATCCGTGGTGGAACAAAGCCCCCCCCCCCCCGCAAAATGGGCCCGGAACGGAGCACCTACCTGCTGCCGTCCACACTGCATTGCGAATGGCAGCCGCATCTGCGGCTGCCATTCGCTTCTTCCATATAGCCGTGATAGGCTACGTAAATAATTATGTAGCCTATCACGGCTAACGCAGGGACATCATTTGCGTCCCTGCGGAAGCCGTGATAGGCTACATAAATATTTACATAGCCTATCACAGCAAAACTAAGGGAACACAAATGGCGGCAGCTATGGCGGCTGCCATTTGCGTTCCCTTTTTTTTTGCCATGATAGCCTACATAAATATTTATGTAGGCTATTACGGTAAAAAAAAAAAAAAAAGGAAACGCAAATGGCGTAGTGGCCGCCATTTGCGTTCCTTTTTTTTTTTGCCGTAATAGTCTACGTAAATATTTACATAAGCTATCATGGTAAAAAAAAAGGGAACGCAAATGGCGGCAGCCATAGCCGCCGCCATTTGCGTTCGCTTTTTTTTTGCCGTGATGGGCTACGTAAACATTTATGTAGCCTATCACGGCAAAATACAGGGATGCAAATGGCAGCGGCTACGGCAGCCGCCATTTGCGTCCCTGCAGACTGCCCAGCGGCCGGATGTCCGGGTGTGGGCGGCACCGGCCGGCGGCTCTGTGGAATCTCCGCAAAGCGGAGCCGGCCAGAGAGAATTTTGGGGGGAGGGACGGAGCGCCTCCCCCCCACTGCGAATGTCACCCTTCAAAAAGGTAAGTGACTTTCGTACATCCCTAGTCCCTAGAAATGGCCCTGCCTGAAATTCATCAATCGATTGATACACACACACACGCTGCAATGTAGTGTGCTAGGGTTGGATGGATCAATCAGTCAGTCAATTTCTGGTCTATGTCAGTTTCACTCGAGTTCATTCATAAGTCTGTTCTATTCTGTTTCTGCATTAATCTGTGATTCTTTTAAAACAAATCTGCACGAGGTGATGTACTTAAATAGCATTTAACGTATGCGTTTTCTAAGGGTGCAGTCCTATGGTTCTGGCAGAGCAACACAAGGACCACAGAAATTCATAATGGCGTGATCGGTGAATGGTGGCCGCCGTTAGCCAATCGTGGGAAAAATATGGCTCTAAATTGCATAGTTTATGGCATTTGCAGCCGTAAAGCACTTCTTTCTATGTAAATTGTAAGCAGCATTAGCCAATTGCGCTGTTTAGAATGGAGGAGAGCCTCCCCGTGAAATCTGATGGATGCAGTAAGGTTCCAGGGAAATTAGCAGGGCCCCAAGCAGCCCAGATTTCCCTGCTCTCAGCACCATCACCCCCAACTGGACATTTGGGGGGGGGGTTGTACATCCCTACCTCACAGTCTCCGTGGAAAGACTGAAGGGCTACTTCCCTTAGGTCACAAATGTGACTTCAGAGTAAGGATGCACGAAACTCACTTACCTTTGCTCCATCCCTCCCCACGGAATCCGACGGGGGGGAGGCAATCCGGTCCTCCCCCGGAATCCTCAACGGCTGGCTCCGCTCCACGGCCAGGCCGCGGAGCAGCCGGCCAGGGCCGTCCGCAGCCGGATTTCCGGCCGCGGACGGCCTGGTGCAGACGCAAATGGCAGCCGCCGTAGCCATCCTTGGACCATGATAGGCTATGTAAGAATTTACATAGCCTATCATGGCTAATGTCAAAAAACAACTCTGTTCTAGTCTATGTAAATATTTTTTACATAAATATTTACGTAGGCTAGAACAGCAAAAAATAAAGGAACGCAAATAGCGTCCACTACGCTGTTTGCGTTCCCCTTTTTTTCCGCCGTTTTATCTTACGTAAATATTGACATAAGATAAATCGGTGAAAAATAGGGAATGCAAATGGCGGCCGCCATAGCCGCCATTTGCGTACGCTGCATTGTTGTTGTTTTTTGACGTTAGCCGTGATAGGCTATGTAAATTCTTACGTAGCCTATCATGGTCCAAGGATGGCAATGGCGGCGGCAGCCCGGCTGTGGCTGGCCAGGAGGAGACCAGCCGCCGCCGGAGCCGCCGCATCCGCCTCAGGTAAGTGCTGTCCCGGGGGGATTCCGTAGGGGGGCGGGGGGCAGGAGGCTGTTCCGCCACGGATTCCGGGGGGCTGTATTCTTTAGAATCACTGGAATCCGTGGCGGAATTCTCCGCCATCCCTACTTCAGAGAGAGGAAAAAGAGGGTGTTCTGGTGGGGGGGGGAGGGGAGGGAAGAGGAGCAGCCAGATACACTTGATCCTATGGCCTCTCCAGCCCCAACCCCAGCAGTATGACTCCAGTAATTGCTGTGAACTGTCCAGAGAGCTTTGGCTATTGAGCGGTATAGAAATGCAATGAATAAATAAATGAAACAAACAAACAAATGAGCTCAGGGGCCCTTCTAATGGGAAAAAAATTAAAAGAAGGGCCGGGAGGTGAAAATCACCTTTGCCACTCCTCCTGGCCCGCTGATAGCAACTCAGCAGGGCAAAGGAATCTCGGAAGCATCCAAAATCAGAGCCTTCTGTCTAGCGGGCTACAACCTGATAGGATTGTGCCCTAAATGTATTTCCTCTCAAAGCTTTTTAAAATGTAGTTTGTATGCATTTTGGTGCATCCTTGAGCAGAGAACTACATTATGAAATTTGAAGTGCAAAATTTGAAGGGTAGCTCCATTCTGATCCGTACATTAGGCTCTTTGTGTGGATCCACATTATTAGGTATGGATCAGGTAGGATCACTTGAAAATGTGGACCAAATGAAATCCTGCAGCATCTATGTGACAGAGATTTCCACCACGTTCCACCCCACAACCCACCTAGACTCTGGAACAGTGAAATCAATGGGTACTGCTCCAATTTAAGAAAGTTGTGGGCTGCAATCACTGATCCGCCATCCACAGAACTTGAATAATGCCCAGACACATTTCTGTTCAGCAGAGGCCATTTCAAATATAAGTCCATGGTCATTCTAAAATATGGTGCATATGTGAAATGCACTACCACCATGGCTTCTTATTTTTAACAACTCAAACCTTGTTCAAATCTTCTATGAATATAACTCAGAGTTGTTGTCATTGTTTGCTTGCTTGTTCTCCATGTAGCTGTGTCATAGGACTCTAGGTATGACAATTTGTGATGATTATAAAATATATGATAATTACAGAGGTATGATATACATGCATATCCAGTGTGGTGTAGTGGATAATGTCAAATTCTTGCTTAGCCATGACATTCACAGGGTGACTCTGAACATTCATGATCTATCCGCCTCATCCAGGGGTACCCAGACTGGTGGGCACATTTGGAATTTTGAGAGAGTGCCATGGGTGTTCTCACAAAATGGCTGCCATGGTGGGTGTGGCCAGTTCCAAAGACAAACTAAGGGCATAATCCTATGCATGTTTAGACAGAAAAAAGGCCTACAACCTTTTGCTGGGCATGCTGAGAGTTGTAGGCCTTTTTTCTGTCTAAACTTGCATAGGATTGTGCCTTAATGCAGTTAAAAGAAAAGTATAGTGCCCAAGAACATAAGTACCATGCAGAAGTGGGATCTGAGCTCACACATACAGGCAAGACACCCACCCGCACCACACAGCCACACCAAGGCTCAGGTGTGGTCTGAGCTCTATAAGATAAAACCACTCTTCTGAACCCACAGTTTTCTGCTCCAGCATCCATTTCACAGAAAGCAAACTGGTGAGGCTTGGAGACAACTAACTAGTCCAAGAGACTGAGTACAAGGCAAAGGTGGAATCTAAGCCCCAAATGCCAAATTTAAGTTTATTTTATCTTAAAAAAACAACAACATGAGGGGCAGGGATCCTGGAGGGTGCCATGAGAGGTGTCCATGGACACATTGGTGACCATGGGCAGTGAGAAGGTTTGAGGCCTACAGAGGCAAAGGGAAAAAAGGTCAGGTATAGAGGCCTGGAATTTTCTGTTGGTAGGGGATAACCCTGAGAGGTGTAGTTTTATTTCCCTGGTTAAATTTCAGTTTAATTTTCCTAGTTAAGTTTCATTTCTTCCAGTTGAGGCAGTACTTTTGGTTTTGAGGGAGGAGGATATATAAAGAGAGCGAGAGAGACAGTAAGAGTAGAGACAGCCAGAGCCTGAAGTGAGAGCAGAGTCTGAAGAGTGAGCAGGAAGAAGCAGCCTAGAAAAGTCTAAGGACAGCTAGGGTAAATGTTGCATTTTGCAACGTTTATTTTCTTTTAATGCCTTTTGTATCACTCAGCTCTATTGTGTATGTCCCTTTAGTTGCAATTTGTTTGCTTTAAATCTCCCAGTAAACTGCTGTGGTTAACCCTGTGTCTAGAGTGTCAGTCACCCCATGTCTACAGCTGTGGGAAGGGGAAGTTTAAAAGAAAGAAAGATTGTCACAGAGAGGAAGGCCAAGATCTCTTCTCGATCATCCCAGAGTGCAGGACACGGAATAATGGGCTCAAGTTACAGGAAGCCAGATTCCGGCTGAACATCAGGAAAAACTTCCTCACTGTTAGAGCAATATGACAATGCAACCAATTACCTAGGGAGGTGGTGGGCTCTCCCACACTGGAGGCGTTCAAGATGAGGCTGGACAGCCACTTGTCAGGGATGCTTTGACTTGGATTCATGCATTGAGCAGGGGGTTGGACTCTATGGTCTTATAGGTCTTTCAAACCCTAGTATTCTACATAAGGATGGCGGAGAATTCCACCACGGATTCCAGTGAATCCATGGCGGATTCCATCTGCCTCCCCGGAATCCATGGTGGAACGGCCTCCTGCCCCCCGCGGAATCCCCCCGGGACGGCACTTACCTGGGGCAGATGCGGTGGCGGCTGTGGCGGCAGCGGCAGCTGGTCTCCTGGCTGGCCACAGCAGGGCTGCTGCCGCCGCCATTGCCATCCTTGGACTGTGATAGGCAATGTAAGAATTTACGTAGCCTATCACGGCTAACCTAAAAAAACCACAGAAAACCCGCAGTGTATGCAAATGGCGGCGGCTACAGTGGCCGCCATTTGTGTTCCCTATTTTTCGCCGATTTATCTTACATAAATATTTACGTAGGCTAGAACGGCGAAAAATAAAGGAATGCAAATAGCGTCCACTACACTATTTGCGTTCCCCTTTTTTTTCGCCGTTTTATCTTACGTAAATATTTACGTAAGATAAATTGGTGAAAAACAGGGAACGCAAATGGCGGCCGCTGTAGCTGCCGCCATTTGTGTATGCTGCATTTTTTTGTGTGTTTTTGAGGTTAGCCGTGATAAGCTACATAAATTCTTATGTAGCCTATCATGGCTGTCTGGCTGGATGCAAATGGCGGCCGCTACGGCGGCCGCCATTTGCATCTGCACCAGGCTGTCCGCGGCCGGAAATCTGGCTGCGGATGGCCCTGGCAGGCCGTTCCGCAGCCTGGCTGCAGAGCAGAGCTGGCCATTGAGGATTCTGGGGGGGAGGACTGGATCACCTCCCCCCCACCCATCAAGGATTCCGGGGGGAGCGACGGAGCAAAGGTAAGTGAGTTTCATACATCCCTAATTCTATGATTCTATGAAAGTGGGACTCTTAAAGAAGCAAGAGATCATTAAGGAGTTGCTCAAGGGGTCCAGGCCATAAGAGGAACCTTGACAGACACCGTGTTGGGGACCCCAGCATGAGGCTGTACTGTATATGAATTCTTCACATTCAGATTGAACATCTACGAAGCACTACCAGAAGGCATTCTAAACTGCTGGTAGAGATGCTGATGGGACACAGATGGAAACATGTTTCTAAATATACAGGGCTGACTCCATTTTGCGTATAGTGTCTCTCTGTGTGTGTATCTCTGTGAACCAGTTGACCTGTTCACATTTCCATCTGCGTTACTTGATTTCTCATCACTTCATGACTCACAGTTGAATGTGTGACCTGAATCTAGGGATGTCAGAGAATTCCGCCACAGATCTTGGTGAGGCCGAATGCCAGTGCATTCGGCCCCCCAAAATCCGTCTGCGGCCGCCATTCGCTTCTTCCATATAGTCGTGATAGGCTACGTAAATACTTACGTAGCCTATCATGGCTAACGCAGGGACACCATTTGCATCCCTGCGGTAGCCGTGATAGGCTGCATAAGTATTTACGTAGCCTATCACAGCAAAAAAAAGGGAACGCAAATGGCGGCTGCCGTAGCCGCCGCCATTTGCGTTCGCTGTTTTGGGTTTTTTTTTTGCCATGATAGGCTACTAAAATATTTACATAGCCTATCACGGCAAAATACAAGGATGCATATGGTGGCTATGGCCGCTGCCATTTGCATCCCTGCAGGCTGCCCAGCGGCCAGATGTCTAGCTGCGGGCGGCCCCGGCCGGAAGCTCCGTGGAATCTCCGTGGAGCGGAGCCAGCCGGAGAGAATTTCGGGGGGAGTGACGGAGCGCCTCTCCCCCACAGCGAATGTCACCCTTCGAAAAGGTAAGTGACTTTCATATATCCCTACCTGAATCTCTTGAAAATCATTGATTGAGGCAATACAAGAACAAAAGAAGAGCCATGCTGGATCAGACCAAAGGTCCATCTAGTCCAGTATTCTGTTCACACAGTGGCCAACCAGATGCCCACGGGAAACTCACAAGTAGGATATGGAAGTTCTATTTGTGAAGGTCGACGTGAGGGGTCATTCAAACATGCAAGTTACCACCCTACCCTGAATTCCTCAAGTAATAAACATGTATATGTAAACCACCACCACCTCTCTCTCTCTCTCTCTCTCTTCGTATGCAAGCCATTCTTTTCACCCCACACTTTTTATGAGCCAGACCTTTCCCATACACTTTATTGCTATCATGCCAGAATGGACAATAAGAAATTAAGTCCTTACCCTGCTAAAAATATGGTTGATGTGGGTTGTTGGTTGTTTTTGCCATTCCCTTCAAGGGGGAAGTCTCCCATGCATACAACAGATTCATCCATGCAGCAATTATGCAAAACCCTTCGTTATCTGAATTTACCATATATGCCCATTCCCCTATGTAGCCCCTGTAGCCATGTATAAATACTGTGCTCTGTTTATCTGGAGTTTGGATGCCCCCTAGACCATTCAGATAAATGAGGGAGTAGAGTAATTGCCTCTTTATTTTGGACTGTACCCTCCTTTTGAAATATATTTGTAGAAGAAGCCCTCTGTCTATAGGAAAACTATACCACTCCCACCTCCTTGCCTTGGATTATTTGCATAAAGCTGGATTAAATAGTGCATCTAGCCCCCCAAAGGCTGGTTTATTTACATTTGGACCTTATTAATTACTTCCTCCCTTTATTTGAAACAATTAAGAAGAGAGAATGAAAAACCTGCTGCAGCTCTCTTTTAAGTCAACAAGGAATGAAAGCAGCAGAACGCCAAAGAAATTGGATGTGTACATACACACATACACACACACGCACGCACGCGCACACACACAATATCATAACACACACACAATATTATAACACATAAATATATTACACACACACACACAATATCATAACACACGTAAATATATTACACACACGCGCATATTATTCACCTCCCCTCCCTCGAGTAGTGCTTTTGGTAGCAGTGGGGGTGGGGAGGAGAATAGAAATTCCCCGGTGTTCTCAAAAGAGACAAGAGAACAGCTAGCATTAGCACCTAGACATCCCGGATTGCTACATGCCATTCTAAGTGCGATTAAGCTTCCTTTAGTGCAGCAGTGACATCACTCATGGCTCAAAGCTGCTCCTACTCAAGAGTATCAGAATGCATTTCATGCTTGGCTTACTCAAAACTGCAGAGCTCAAATTTACACCTTATTTGATGTTCTTCTGCCTGCTGTTAATTGGTAAAGGGATCTTTGACCCTTTTGATCTCACTTACAATCCTCTAAATGCCCAGGTCTGCTAAACTGTTCAGCAGGAGATACTCAGCAGTTGCCCAGTAATATAAAGTCTTTCTTTTTCTCTTTCTTCTCCTCTTCTCCCCCCCCCCCGCCCCACCCCCGGGTTTGGCTTTCCTTCCTTTGGTTTACATCCAAGTTGCACAGAAATAAGAGATGACAGTTGTTACAGATATGCCGGTTTAATTACTTGTCAGCTTAGAGCCGATATCTCGGCTAGCCAACGTCGAAAGCTTAACTTTCTTCTAGTAGCTTATAGCATGACCAACTGCTAGTGCTTTAGTATTTACCCATAAAACTCTGGATACATTTAAGATAAAAAATAATAAAATAAACAGCCCTTTTGATCTTGTAGAAAAAGTGATCATCTTTTCTCCTGCTCTTGATTTTCTACAGATCTTTATGTCACTTAAAACGAGGTGGTAATATTGATACTGAAGTGGAAATCAGACCTACTTTTGTTAATGCACATCTATAATTGCTTTGGGAGGGCTTAGAACCTCCTTTTTTATTTGAGCAATAAAATGAGAGGATTCTTTGGTGAGGGAAGACATGGAAAATAAATGTTACTTTCCTTCTTTAATATAATTTCCCTCTCCTCTTCCTTGTACATTCAGTCTCTCATGTCTCCTCTGAACCCACTGCTCTTCACATCTAAATGTAGGCCAAAACCAGACACACACTCTGTCTGTCTGTCTGTCTATCTATCTATCTATCTATCTATCTATCTATCTATCTATCTATCTATCATCTATCTATCTATCTATCTATCTATCTATCTATCTATCATCTCAGTAAGGTACAATACACAAAACTTCTTTTTTTAAAAATGAAAAAGTTACCATAAAGTATCTCATTTATTAAATTACACATAACCAAGTGATCTTTCTGAAAATGCCCCAAGTGGGGGATCTGCAAATTATCATGAGCTGGTTCTCTTGTTACATTGCATTATCTTTCTTATACTTGTTTACTGTACACATGGGGATGGCTCACATTGCAGCCAAGTAAATTGTGTGAGTGGGCAATCACAGATGGAATGTCAGAGACAGAACTTTCATGTTTTCTCACATCAGCTCTAATACAATGCTTTTCAGTACTCAGTTCTCATATCCAGCTCCCACTCACTGTGTGAAACAATCAACTGATGAGAAATCAGATTTAGATTGGTTTATTTGTATCTTGTCACCAGACAACAAAAAGCAAGAGCTTAACAAATGAAACTACATATTATAAAATGAACACAAGTTAACATAAATTGGCACAAACCCAAATTATTCAAAACAAACACATTTAAAATGCTGAATTCCCCTTTAAAGAGGTTGACTTTATTTTAAGACAAGGGCTGTGAAATCAAGGCAAGGTCATGCAGACCTGGATGACTTGCAGCAAACTGTATGGAAATGATTCCAGTGAAAAGCATTGTGTTTGAGTCTATGAACTGAAAGTTCCGTCTGTCATGGACCATTCACACATGCAGGTCATCATCGCTTGGTGCTGAAACAATCCAGTTAAGAACATGCATGTGCAAACCAGGCCCCAGATCTTGAAAATGATTAGTTTTCTAACAGTTGCTAAATTGAGTCTTTTGCACAAGACTCATGATATCATGTGAAAGTTTGGCATATTCCCAACTCTAAAATAATGTTGTGATTTTATTTATTTATTTTTTAAGAAACCCATGCCAATCTGTATGAATCCAAGCCTTGGTGCAGATCTGAGAGCTGATGTAATTAGCTTATTTACATTCACATCTTTTTTTAAAAAAGTGGATTAATACAATGAAGGTGGATAAAGGCATTTGAATTACTTAAAAAAAAAGATTTACTTGGTGGAGAAGCTGCGTAGCTACTTCTATGGCACTTCTGTACATAAATGTTTGTGGCATTTATTTAACACCCTCACTATCCTCTTCTAAACCCCATCAAAGGTTTTTTGTTTTGTTTTTAACTGTTTAACCCAGACTCTTGTCCCCACCCAGATACATAGTTTCCATTGAAGTGAAACAGATTATTGGTTACTATAGTTTCCCTATTGCATGATACATTGCTATCGAAAGCCCAGTACAATAGGTTTAAAAGTTCAGTTCGAACAAATAAGTCAGTGTTGTGAGGAATGAGAGAGAAGGTACCTGAGCTTGTCTCTTTGATGTTTCCTTTATGTTGTATGATAGAAGGGAAATTAGTGATGGGTTAATTGTTTGGTACTTAAGGCTCTGTCTCTCTCATTTACCACAGAGTGAAATATGTTGCAATGAAGGCCATGGATGTAATTTAATTCAACCTCCTACCCCACATCCCACACCCGCTGGCAAGATTTAATGGATAGCTGCCTGCAACATAAAAATAAGTTTTCAAAAATCTTGCATATTTTTCACTCTAGTTATTGTGGGTATCTCCCCTCCACCACCACCACCTCACACACAATATACAGGTTCTGCATAGGACAAAATATGGTGGAGGCTGGTTTTCACATTATATGAGGTGTTGGGGCAGGGGAGGTTGAGATACAGATAATTTACATCAAGGAGGCTGGAAATGCCAGCTTTCACAAGAATATCTCACGACCCAACCTTCCAAACATATTGGCAAAACCTAGTGTATTCTAGAAGGCCAACCCACAAAATGTTAAGAAGAATTGTATGATGCAATGGAGATTATGGCAGTGGCTTTTTCCTCCTCCCAATAGCTGTGTTTGCATTCAGCCCAGTGTGGCTAGAAAAAAATAATTTGATTTGATAGCTGAAAGGGTCACCCACTTTGCACACTGCCTTGCCTGCAATTTTTCAGAACCCATGCAGATTTTAAGACTTCTGTGCAAGCCTCATTAGGGTGAACAGGAGTTGCTCTTGCACTCTTGGAGGCCTCCCATTCATTCCAATAGGGCTTTTGTAGTACTTCTTAGAAAATTTTCCCTAAACCTTCTTTGTTGAACAGTACATATTCCTCTTGTTTGTCTTGTGAGGAACAAGACAGAACCCAGTTAATAAAATGCAGTTGTCTAAATGCAACACAATTGTTGTTATCTTTTATCCTTACTAAGGCCAAAACTACAGATGACAGTGAGAGACACATATCTTTTAAACCTAGGTTCGTCAGTAGGTAAAACACTGGGTGGTAGGGATCCAGTTTTAAGAGCAAACAATATATATGGGCAAGGGGTGCTGAACCCTTCCACATCGCTGATTAACTTCCCCAAGTCTCTTCTCCAATATCATTTTTCCCTCAGCCAGACTCCAATAGCAGAAGTGAGGCTAGGTGGGAGAAAAGAGCTGTGAGGAGGAGCTGGGGGAAGGTAAGTGGCAGGTGGGCTGAGGGTTTAGCACTCCTCACCCATATGTCCCTTTAGCTCTTAAAACTGGATCCCTCACCTCCCATCCTCTTTATATGTGCTAGGGCCAGACCTGGGTTTGCTACTACTATCACTTGTTCGCTGGGCCTAAAAGCAGCTAGCCCTGACCTGGTGTCCCCTCAGATGTCTTGGACTACAACTCCCAGGATTCCTAATCACTGGCCATGCTTGCAGAGGCTGATGGGAGTGGAAGTCCAAAACATCTGGAAAGCACCTGGTTGAGGAAGGCTGGCTTAAAGGCTAAACGTTATCAGATCTTACAAAAAGTAAAACCTTATTCACCAAATGTTTTTTGACATTGCTGAAGGTTTTGTCTTGATTACTGTCAATAAAATCCAAAGTAAGGATGACTGTCTTGGCTCACTAAGCAACCAGGTTTTATCACTAATTACAATCCTTTATTACCAGTAGTTTAATAGGTTTATGATAGGTCGTAAAACAATTCAGCATGGGAGTACATAAAAGGAATGGGTTATACAGCTGTGACATCTTAATGTCAATTCACTGTAATCATTTTAT
Source organism: Heloderma suspectum (assembly GCF_057233095.1). NCBI lineage: Eukaryota > Metazoa > Chordata > Lepidosauria > Squamata > Helodermatidae > Heloderma > Heloderma suspectum. The sequence continues at coordinate 138,809,537 of NC_139461.1, forward strand.
GATCTTTAATGGGCATGTTTTTTTTCCCCCTCAGCAAAGTAAGTTTGCATGCCTTTACATGGGATATAGCCACTGAAGATGGGAGGCAGAGAGAAACCACATAAATATACAGTAAAATACTTAATGAGGCATTTTAAAAACTTCTAATGTCAAAAGTATGTAGACTGTATCACACATGTGAAGACTCATTATGGGTAATTATAATAAAATTATAAGTGCTACAGTCATTCTAACCTTGAAGGCCTAATAAAGGGTGGCTATCTTTGGCTTCCTTGCCTCTGCATCTAAGATGTTTTCCTCATTAATTATACTTCATGTTACTATAATTGCATTATGTAAGCAAGAATGAAATCCCAGTGCATTTGCATCTTTCGTGTTTGGGGGCAGTCTTACTCTTCTGAGCGTGAATACAGTTAATTATATGGTAGGTTCAGGCTGTGGACCAGACCTGCCCAACATGTAAGACTGACCAAGGTAAACCAGCCATGCATGGCAGCCCTCCAAAGCCTTGATAAACTTTTGCTGCCTGCCTGGAAATGCAAAACTGAGCACTCAGCAAGCCACAGTTCATGGCTGGTGACCTGCATAAGGTAGCTGAGACACAAGTTGTACAGATACTTAAGGTGAATTCCATGCCATGGAAAGGGAACCAAAATAAAAATATTGAAATGCCTGTATACCAGGGGTCCCCAACCTTTCTGGGTTGGTGGGCACATTTGCAATTTAGAGAGAGTGTTGTGGGTGCTCTCACAAAATGGCAGCTTGCTGATTTATAAAATGGTGGGCATGGCAGATCATGAAACAGTCATTTCCCAGAAGGCAAACTGGTGAGACTAAAAGAACAGTTACATGCCCAGGAACCTGAATACAAGGCAGAGGTGGGGTCTGAGCTCCAAAACACAAAACCACTCTTGGAACCCAAATGAAAAAGGTGCTGAAAGTCAGCATTTTGCTTTGCAGCCTCCCGCTTTCTGCTGCCTGGACTTTAGAAGCACCAGGTAAGTCACTGGTAAGGAAGGGTTGGATCAGGTTTAATTTAAAAGAAAAAAATCTTAAGAAAGAGAATAAAAATCAGAAGGAGCAAGGGGCCTGAGACAGGCACCAAGACAGGTGTCCGTGGCCATGTTAGTGCTCATGGGCAACACACTGGAGACCCTAGCCTTATACAAAGCTATGGTGACACCACACTTGGAATACTGTGTACGGTTCTGGTTGCCCCCTCTCCAGAAGGATATTGTAGAAAAGCACAATCCAAATGACCAGGGGGCTGGAGCAGCTCCCCCATAAGGGAAGGCTACAACATTTGTGCAGTAGAGGCTGGTGGCTCTGATGTCAAGTGGGGTGGTGAATCCTCTCTGGGTTTCAGTCAGAACTCTAAAGTGCTGAATCCTTCAGAGTACTGACCGGTTCTGACTAAAACCTGGAGCATATTCACCACCCCGCTAACATTGGAGCCACCAGCCTCCACTGTATTTGTAGATTAGAAAAACGGTGAGTGGAACGGCATGCAGGGGACATGATAGAGGTTTATATTAGTGCTGTGCCAGATCCTGTCCCCTATATTCAGGAACGTTTTCGGTCCCTGCAAAAGAGGCATTGTTATTTCTGCCTCTTTTGCAGGAAGGGGGAGAACTTTGATGACTTTTCTCCTCAGGGAGGGGGACAGGGTTTCCCCATACCTTTTTAAAGTATAGGCAGTTCTTGAGGGGTCTTCTTTCTATATTTTATTTTTCAAAAACACCCCCTGGACTTGCAGGAGCCCAGGACTCTTCTTCAGCCAGGAGTTCTTCCTGAATGCCTATTGGAGAGGGCAAGGTCACATGGTCTCCTGGGAGTTCAGAAAGAACAGCCTGGCTGGAGAAGAGTCCTGGGCTCCTGCAACTGCGGGGGGTGTTTTTTAAAAAATAAAAAAAAAATAGAAAAGTCCCCTCAAGAATTGCTTACACTTAAAAATGTATTCCCCCTCCCCAAGGAGAAAATTCTCCAAAATGTCACCTCTCCCAGCCTTGTTTTGCCCTCCCCGCTCTCCTATGAAATGCTGAAAATTGAAGAATCGAAAATTTCAGCACAGGACTAGTTATATAAAGTATACAAGGTGTGGAGAAATTGGATAGAGGGACATTTTTTCTCTCTATCTTACAATATGATACCATGGGGTAATACAATGAAAATGACTGGCATAAGAGTGAGGAAAGACAAAAGGAAGTACTTCTACACAGAATACACAATTAACTTATGGAATTCACTTTTTTGTCTGTCAATAGGTCTGCTCATGGTAAGTGCTTCCTCTCAGTTTTTAGGGATCTCCTCTTCCTTCTCCACGCAGCCCCCCCCCATCCAGGAGCGTCCCACAACTCTCCATGTAGCATAGTCAGGGGGCTCTTCTAAGAAATGTTAGTTCAGCTCTATTGTCATTCTTCAGGGTTCAGAATCTTACCCCAGGTCTTCCAAACATTCAATTTCTGAGCAGTGATGGTGGATATATTTTGTCTCTAATACAATTATTCTAATACTGCTTCTTCCCTGTAGGCCCTGTAGCAGGGGTCCATGGGTAGGTCCATGGGTGGGGAGGGGGAAGTGTTGAGTCCAGTTCCAGGGAAGAGGTGGACCTAGTGCTTCACCAAAATCTGTCCTCCAATATTTCCTGCAAGTTTATTTACCCCATGAAAGAGGCTTCCATTTCTGCCTCATTCCCAGGGCATTTTATAATTTATTCTGAATTTCTTTTGGTGGTGTTTTGGAGCTCACCTATTCAATGCCCAAAGGACAGGGGGTGCTCTGTGTATTTTTTCTTTCTATTATGCATCTCTCCATTTAGCCTAAAAGGAATACAGTTTGATGTGGGCAGATTTGTAACAGAAGCATTTCAAAGAGTTTCCCACTAAGGAATGATAGCTGATTAACATATCCAAAATCTGCCAAATTCAAAGTGCAGGAACACCCTCAAATTTGCATTTCAAAAAGGTGGCCATGCAATAATCTGTAGTTGAATGTAATTTCTCCTTAGACTTTTATTTTTCAATTTTGTAATGCCCCAGTGACAAGTAATTAAGTGTAAAGGTCTAAGGAATATGCAGGCTAGGGAACATGGTATTGCAATTATTATTATACATAATAATCATATTATCTATAATAATACAAGAGGATGTGTGTCTGTCTATCAGTGTTATACCACCAGGACCATGAAACCTAGACACCTGAAATTTGGCATGCATACTAAGAGGATCCTAGGGGTATGCACTTCTAAGTTATTATTATTATTATTATTATTATTATTATTATTTACCCCGCCTTTTTCCCAGTACTGGGACACAAGGCGGCTTACAAAAATTAAAACATATACAATTAAAACATATGAAAATATACAATAGTTAAAATATAAATTAAACAACAATATAATTAAAATTATATTAAAATATTAAAACAGCATTTTAAAACAACATTAGGAGAAAATGCAAGTTATTTGTTTTTAAAAATGGATTAATAATGTGTCCATGTGTTTGAAGCCTGCAGTGACTTCTTCAGTCACTAGGTGGCAAATTTTCCCAAATAGCACATGGTTTTGCAGTTGATACAGTTTGAAGCCAGTAGGCCATGTACAGAGTAGGCCATGAGACAGAGTTATATGGCTTCTTCCCCTCACCCCAAATGTGGGGCACCCTTCCTCAGGGGAATGGAGTGGACAAACTCCACCCTCTGTGGGGGTGTAACATTGCAGCAGCTGTGCCTAGAGGCGCCAGTGGATGCGGCTTCACTCAGACAGAATGTGTCCAACCCTGACAGCTGCGTAGGTTTGCTTGAGGGCTTCACTGGGCTAAGGGCTATTCCAACCTGCTGGGTCCATTCAATAGTAGTAACTAATAATAAACAAATACAACTAAATTAAATAATGAAACTTCTTCCAGGCAAAGCAGTTCTAATGAACCTATTGATCACAATCACTGTCTTCACAACCACATAAGAACATAAGAAGTGCAGTGCTGGATCAGACCAAGGGTCTATCTAGTCTAGCGTTCTGTTCACACAGTGGCCAACCAGCTGTTGACTGGGAACCCACAAGCAGGGCATGAGCGCAACAGCACCTTCCCACCCATGTTCCCCAGCAACTGGTGTACTGGTGTTCCCCAGCAACTGCTCATGGCCTCTGATACTGGAGGTAGCAGTTAGCCATCAAGACTAGTAGCGATTGATAGCTTTTTCCTCCAGGAATTTGTCCAACCCCTTTTAAAGCCATCCAAATTGGTGGCCATCGCTACATGTTGTGATAGCAAATGCCATAGTTTAACTATGTGCTGTATGAACAAGTATTTCCTTTTATCTGTCCTGAATCTCCCACTAATCAGCTTCATAGGACGACCCTGGGTTCTAGCATTTTGAGAGAGGGAGAAAAATGTCTCCTTATCCACATTCTCCACACCACGCATAATTTCTTAGACCTCTATCATGTTCTCCCTCCCTCATCCCTTTTCCAAGCTAAACAATCCCAGCTGTTGTAACCTTCTCTCATAGGGGAGATGCTCCAGCCCCTTGATCATTTTTAGTTCCCCTTTTCCTCACTTTTTCCAGCTCTACAATATCTTTTTTTAGGTGTACATAGTATTCCAAGTGTGGATGCACCACCGATTTGTATAAGGGCAGTATGATATTGGCAGTTTTACTCTCATTTCTTTTCTAATTATTCCTAACATTGAGTTTGCCCTTTACAGCAGCTGCACACTGGGTTGATATTTTCATTGAACTGCCCACCACAATCCCAAGATCTCTTTCTTTGTCAGTCACCACTAGCTCAGATCCCATCAGGTTATACTTGAAGTTGGGATTTTTTGCCCCAACATGCATCACTTTATACTTGCTTACATTGAACCGCATTTGCCATTTAGATGCCCCTTCTTCCAGTTTGGAGAGATCCTCTTGGAGCTCATCACAATCACTTTTTGTTTTAACCACCCTAAATAATTTGGTGTCATAGGCAAACTTGGCCACTTCACTGCTCACTCCTAATTCCAGATCATTTATGAACAAGTTGAAAAGCATTGGTCCTCCTAATACAGATCCCTGTGGGATCCCAATATCTACTTCTCTCCATTGGGAGAATTTCCTATTTATTCCTACTCTCTGCTTTCTGTTCTTTATCCAGTTACTGATCCATAAGAGGACCTCTCCTCTTATTCCATGACTGCTAAGTTTGCTCAGGAGTCTTTGCTGATGGACTTTGTCAGGAGCCTTTTGGAAGTCCAAGTAAACAATGTCTACCAGATCACCCCTGTCTACATGTCTACTGACACTCTCAAAGAACTCTAAAGGGTTAGTGAGACAGGATTTACCTTTGTGGAAGCCGTGTTGATTCTTTTTCATGCTTACTAATTTTATCTTTAATAATGCCTTCACCAATTTACCCAGAACAGATGTTAAGCTAACTGGCCAGTAATTTCCCAGATCCCCCCTGGATCCCTTCTTGAAAATTGGTGTTACATTGGCCATCTTCCAGTCCTCTGGTGTAGAGGCTGATCTTAGGGACATGTTGCATATTTTGGTTAGAAGGTCAAGAATGTCATATTTGAGTTCTTTGAGAACTCTAGGATGGATACCATCTGGGCCTGGTGATTTATTTTCTTTCAATTTATCAGCAAGGTTGAGAACTTTATCTTTTGTCACTACTACTTGCTTCAGTTCCTCAGACTCCCTTCCTGAAAACATCAGTTCAGGAACAGGTGTCTGTCCTATATCTTCTGCAGTGAAGACTGATGAAAAGAATGCATTCAGCTTCTCTGCAGTCTCCTTGTCCTCCTTCAGTATTCCCTTAATTCCATTGTCATCCAGTGTTCCAACTGCCTCCTGATAGTACAATGAAAGGACACCCACTCACACTTGTCGGACACCTCATCAGTAAGGCAAGCACAAAACTCCCAAGCCCACCCCATGAGAATTTATCTGAAATGTTCTTCTCCTTTGAATTTCTTTTTCAAAAGCAATTTCTTTGCTGGCGAACTTAATGAGAATGGTCAAACAATGTGGAGAAATTTTCAGCACAGCACTAGTATTATGTTTATATGACATACTGAAGTACTTTTCAGATGACGCTAAATGAATGGTGGAGGGAAAGGCACCATGGGAACAGGACCCTCCCTGACCTAGTGTATTAATTGTAACATGTGTAGAGTGTAGAGCATTCACACATGTATGAGCAGAGAGCTACTGGGAAACTAGAAAGCACTCATGTGTACAGCTGTAGGGTTGGGGCCCTCTACATACAATCTAATAAATGCACATAGATCCAAAAAGAAGTCTGCCATGTTGGCACATTCATTCAGAGCCAAATCATGTCTGAAAACAGTATGAGGGAACGTGGCTTGCCTAAGATCACCTCAGGAGCTTTGGGAAGATATGTTATATGAACCAGGGTCTTCTTGGCTCTTTGCTTGTCACTTGGCCACTATGCTACACTAGACCTCAAGCTAGGGTAGCCATGTGTTCTACAGTGGCCATGTGTTCTACTTTACAGAGGACAGCCCTGTTTGAAGGGCTGTCAGAGCAGAGTGCTCTGTTTCAAGGTGTCCTCGATTTGAAAGGATGTCCAGTCCAAGTCTGCTTTAAAGATAAAGAACCATATGAAGCTGGGAGATTGGGGGCCATGAAGTTGGTTATCCACAGTTAGTACCTTAACAACAAGGCACACAGATCACAGTTTTCCCTACTATGGTGAGATGCATTGCATTTCCATTTAAGTTATAGTAATCCTTTCTAAATGTGCATTGATAGATATAGATACCAGTTAGCATATGCAAACTGATGCCCTCTTTGGTTCTCTTCTTTGGTGATGCTTATCCTTTGTTTTGGAAATGTGTAGGTGGCCACTCTACTTCAATCTTTAACACTGTCTTCCTGTAGTTGATAACCATGGATCCTTGGCCTGGCATGAGAGGCTGGGTGAACAATGCTCTGGTAACCTCTGAGTTAGATTACTACAATATGCTCTATGTAGAGCTTGTGTGGCGGCCAGTTTGATAACAGGGTCCAGAAGCTCTGAGCATAAAACACCAATTCTGGCCTACTGGCTGCCTGTAGATTTATGAGCCCAGTTCAAGGTGCTCGTCTTGACCTATAACACCGTATATGACTCAGGACTGCAGTACCTGATGGAGCACTCCTCCCAGTATGAACCTACCCATATACTTCAATCAGCATCTGAATCCCTCCTCTGAGTCCCTCCTCTGAGGGAGGGTTGGAGGATAGCTACAAGGGCCTTCTTGCTGGTGGCCCTCCAACTATGGAACACTATCTCCAGTGATGTCTGTTTCGTGCCAACATTATCATCTTTTTGGCACCAGGTTAAGACTTCTCTACTCCCAGGCATTGGACAGCATGTGATGGAGTGTTTTAGTTTTGTTTTTTTTAATCAGATCCTAGTAGTTTTATTGTTGAGTGCTTTAAACTTGTTTTTTAAACTGTTTTAAATTCTTGAATGTCAAAGTTTTTATATTATGTTTTATTATGCTGTGATTCACCCAGAGAGCTTTGGCTATTGGGCAGTATACAAAAGTAAAAACGAACGAATGAATGAACGAACATATTTCCCTTCCAAAAAAGGCAGTCTGAATTTGCACCAACAGCAAACCCCTTTTTCAAAATACCTGCTGCATGATTGATTGATTAATTGATTGAGTCATTTCATTTCATTTCTATACCGCCCCATAGCCAAAGCTCTCTGGCTGGTTCACAAAAATTAAAACCACAAAGTGCAGCATAAAACAATATAAAATATGAAAGCTTAAATCCACAATATAACAGTACAACCAGAATAAAACCTAGCAGCAATGCAGAGATTTAAAATGCAGATTTAAAACACCAAAGCTAAAAGACTAGGAAGCTAAAATGCTAAAATGCTGGGAGAATAAAAAGGTCTTCACCTGGCATGGAAAGGAGTACAATTCAGGGGCCAGGTGAACCTCTCTAGGGAACTCATTCCACAGCTGGGGTGCCACAGCAGAAAAGGCCATCTTCCTCGTAGCCACCCACTTCACTTCCTTTGGCAGGGACTCATGGAGAAGGACCGCTGAGGATGACTTTAGGGTCCGGGCAAGCACATATGGGAGGAGGCAATCCTTCAGGTAGCCTGGCTTCAAGTTGCTAAGGGCTTTGAATGTTAATAACAGCACTTTGAAGCGGGCCCAGAAATGGACTGGTAGCCAGTGCAGCTGGAAAAGTAGTGGCGTAATGTGATCGTGTTGGCTAGTCCCTGTTAACCGTCTTGCTGTCCTATTTTGGACTAGCTGAAGTTTCCAGACGATTTTCAAAGGCAGCCCCATGTATAACGCATTGCAGTAATCCAGATGAGAGGTTATCAGAGCATGGATAACTGTAGCTAGGCTATCTCTGTCCAGATAAGGGCATAGTTGGTATACCAGACTAAGCTGATAAAAAGTGCCCCATGCCACTGATTTAGGAGTCCCTTAAGTGCATGGGAACTCTTGTTCAGATACAGGTTTCTCCACTGACTTCAGTGTGATAGCTGCTCTATGTGTGCGTCCATATTGTGGGCATAGAATTAGGTCAGATTCAAGGCCGGCAAACTGAGGTGCCTGCATCAGGCAGTGGAGTGGAAAGAGCAGCGAATTGCAATGCTCCCCCCTACTCCTGCCAAGTAGGCTTGCTGCCACATCCAGTGGGTGTTCTGGAGAGCCCTGCCAGCTGCTCTCCTGCTGTGGCATTTGCCGCAACAAGACAGCAGCTGGCGAGGCTCTTTAGAGCAGCTGCCGACCCTGTTTCCCTATGTCATGCACCCCCTTCCCCTTAGCTTTGCTGCTGGGGGGCTCCCGCCAGTTGCCCAAGCTTTCACAAGAGCCCAGCAGCTGGGACAGGGGGCACAAGGCAGAGGAGGAGGAGGTGGTGGCAGGGGTGCATGGAGGCAGCAGCGGAGGGGGGAAGGGTGTGCAGTGGTGGCAGCAGGGAAGTGGCATGCAGTGGTAAAGGTTCTCGTCTCATATGGCAAGACACCTTGGGCTGGGGACCTGGGCTGGCCACATTGGAAGACAATGGGGAAATCCATTCAATAAAGAGCTCTACATAAGTCATGTGTCGTCCCCCCAACCCAGCCATTACATTGCCTCATTAGCTTGTTTTAAAGAGCTAAGCATTACTTTCTGCCAAACTACTACACATGGGATATGGTTCTACTACATACTCTTATACTTCCTACAATAAAACCCTACATAGCCACTCCAATTAAATGGTTGTCCATTTGCCTTCAATAACACCAGTCAGCTTCCCCCCCCACCACACACATCTCTCAATTTAATTGGATCCTCTCCATTGCCAATTTAAGATCATCTGCAAGCCTCCACAAGGACCAATGAAATGACAAGGATTTGCCCAGTGCTTTGAAGTTCTTCCTGCCCCTTTCTCTGCATTATGCATTTTTATGTGTGCCTCTTTATAAATTAATTTATTCTTTAATCCAGGTGGCCCAGGTTTTTCCTCACTGTACATACACTTTCCCCAAGTCATCATCAGTAATTTTTAGCATCATTCATCTTGGTGCCCCCTCTGTCTTGCTAAATTCTTATTGAGACAAGGAGTCTGTAACTGAGTAGCATTCCAGATAAACTAATTTATATAGATTAGGGATCTTGTATGCTCAAGTGATGTGATCTGCTGGGCACAGTAGATACCATGGTTTTATTTTTCATTCTGTGGGTTAACCTCTCATATATATATATATATATATACATATATATACACACACACACACACACACACACAAAGAGAGAGAGAGAGAGAGAGAGAGACTTTCTGTGAGTTAGGATTATTTTTGTGAGCCACTCATAGATGGTGGGGATACTAATGTGTTAAATAAGTATATTAAATAAATAAATATAATCACAGGATCATTGCATTTGTCAATATAAATTTTTCCAGTGCAATTCATTTTATTGGGTTGCAAAAACATTTTTATATGAGTAAACTCATGACCATGTTTTTAACTCCTTATATTTCTTTACAATAGCATAAAGCAAGGGCTTGGATTCATTTCATTTTCATTTCATTTAATATTTATAACCCACTTTTCTTTCCCGAAGGAAATCCAAAGTGGCTAACAGGAGGGGGAAAAAATCAATACAGCAATTCAATGCCCACTTGCTTGAGCAGAAGTCCTTTTGTTTGTGCATAGGGAGCTTGCCAATCATCTGCTGTCTGGTGCTGCATGCTGTCCCCCGAAACCTGCTCTGGATAATCAGGGCACCCTCTGTAGTGGTATGAAATGCTCTCTCTCTCTCTCTCTCTCTCTCTGAATCCACCACGCATATAATGTATTTGTGCAGTAGCTATTCAGTGCAGAAGCTTGTATACATGTAAACTCAGTTTGCACTATCCTTTCTTCCTGCTTTGAGGGGAAGAGTTCCACAAATTGGTCCTCTGTGCATACAGCCTCCATATGGATTGTCTGCTTCACATGTTATATTATCTGCACGGTATGGTGGAAGGTGGAAGGTGGCATATCAGCTCCTCCTCCACCCCACAAAGATGAATGCCACTGTCAAGACTGCACTGACTGCTGTGTGCTACGAGTACGACTACGGATGTATGGACTGTGTAAAATCGATTCCATCTGTCTTTAGCGGATTGTCAGGTGTCTTTCATTCCGTTGTCTGCCCATTGACAGAATCAGATGTTTTTAGTTTCCAAGTTTGTGCAAATGTGCACATGTGAAAATGCATAATTTCCCCCCAAATGTGCAAAATCCCACCAAATGTGCATTTTGACACTATAGCTTATCCGGAAACACACCTTTCGGGCTGGTTTTTCATTTTTTTCATATTTTTCTATGATGAAATTTGTGCAAAATCGGGAAAGTTAGAGAAATGGTCTGCAAGTCCACAGAATCCACCCAACATGGGAAAAGCCAGTCCGCTGCAGAATCCGCCTGTCAGATTCATCAAAATACAAACTAATTTGGTTTCGTTCTGACATCCCTAGCTATGACTGGCAGTTGAAACTTCGTGCCCAGCCTACAAAGTAATGTATTTGCAATCCTATACCCGATTTTCCTGGGAGTAAGTCCCACTGGACTTTAGATCGGAGTAGATATGCATCGGATTGTGCTGTGGGGAAGAGCAAACCTATGGCAATGTCCTATGACAACATCTGGGGTGCCATAGGAAGCTGTGGATCACCTCTTCCACACCCATAGGCAGAGCTACGAGAACGGAGGAGGAGATCCAATTGTGGGTCTTCCTTCCCTGCTCCCAGCCGCTGCAGAAAGCCTCTCTCACAAGGTCACAACTGTGACCTCATAAGAGAAGTCAGAGAGGGAGAAGAGGGGGTGTGCTGGTAGGTAGGGAGGGGAGAGGAAAGGCCAGGATGCACAAAATCCTATGGGCTCTTCAGTCCCCTCCACACCCACCAGAATATAAGTCAGCTAGATGGGTCCAGAGACCCATCTAGCTGGTTTTCTGCATTGTAAATGGAGGCAAAATCGCCCCCATCCTCCTCTTGCTCTGCCTGGCTCTTGCCAGCAGGGTACTGAATAGGTGGAGGGCTCTGAACCCAGAGCCCTCTCTTTATTGGGAACACAGCCCATAGGACTGCGCCCTAACATTTATATTTGCCTTTTCCCTTTTGTCTCTGCTCACTCCTCCACAGTAGGGATGTACAAAAGATACTTACCTTTCGCGAATTCTGTTTATGGTTGGGTGGGAGGCGTTCCGTTCCTCCCCCCGGAATCCTCGCCGGGGGGGGAGGCGCTCCATTCCTCCCCCACCGGAATCCTGGCTGGCCAGCTGTGCTCTGTGGAGCCACCGGCCGGCTCCGCCAGCAGCCGGACATCCGGCCGCTGGCTAGCAGGGACGCAAATGGCAGTGGCCATAGCCACAGCCGTTTGCGTCCCTGCAGTCAGCCATGATAGGCTATGTAAATGTTTACGTAACCTATCATGGCTGACTTAAAAAAAAACACACGCGTACACAAATTTGCGTTCCTTATTTTGGCACGTCTTAGTCTATGGAAACATTTACGTAGCCTAAGACGGCGAAAATAAGGGGAACGCAAATAGCGTAGCATCTACGCTATTTGTGTTCCCCTTATTTTCTCCGTCTTAGTCTACGTAAATGTTTATGTAGACTAAGACTTGCCAAAATAAGGAATGCAAATGGCGGCGGCCGTGGCCGCTGCCATTTGTGTATGCACATTTTTTTTTAAAGTCAGCCGTGATAGGCTACGTAAACATTTACGTAGCCTATCACGTTTTTTTTTAAAAAAACTAGCCGTGATAGGCTACGTAAATTTTTACGTAGCCTATCACGTTTTTTTTAAAAACTAGAAATGGCGGTGGCGGCAGCCGGTCAGAAGACCGGCCTCCGCAGCCACCGCCGCCGAACCGCCACCGGAGCCGCCACCGCCAGGAAGATCTGCCCAAGGTAAGTCTCATCCTGGGGGGAGGGCGGCGGGCCGTTCCACCACCGATTTTGGGGGGCCAAATGCGCTGGCATTCGGCCTCCCCGAGATCCATGGCGGAACTTTCGTACATCCCTATAAACGACACGCAACTTGTTTCCCTGTCCCCCTTTCACTAGCACAGTTTTCAAACTGTGTCCCATGGAACCCTGAGGGTTCTTTGGAAGCTTGTCAATTGTTCCTCAGTCAAGAGATCTGAACTGGCAGACAAACTTCCCTGAAAGTCTACTCGCCACTTTCTAGGAAGTCCACTTTCTAATCTCTCCATGCAATGTGCAGCCACAGGGAGGGAATGTTGCTAGGAGTCTGGCTTGGCCTTGGAGATGCCGCCCCCCCCCCCCCGCGACTCTTCTCCAGTTTGGATCAATATTCAGGCCATGGAAGGCCATATTCAGACCCCATTCCCAAAGCACCCTCCCCACTCTCATCTGTAACCTACATTTAGGAAAGAATTGCAGCAGAGCCAATGAAAGAATAGGGAGAGGGGAGGATATTCTCTCTCCTTTCCCCTCCCTTGGCATCAGCACATCCAGGCTTCCAGAGCTGCTGTAGTAGTCCTTCCAAGGGACGCAGAAGTGAAGGGACACTGTGAAAGGGAGGGTGTTCTGGGGATAAAGGGCTGTTTTAAGTGGACCCCCCAAGTCCGGTCTGGGAGGGGGTCTGTTGCGGGGAAATCCAGGCCACTTGGACTCACTGGATTCCCTCAGAGCCCTGTGCGTGAGTGCCAGGTTTCTCAGGGTGCCTTTCTGTTTTTAAAAAGGCAAGATCCACAAATGGCAGCTGCCATTCATGGACCTTGAGGAAATTATGGCCATGTATTGTATATTTTTTGCCATTTGCAGCTGTAAGGCACTTACATCTACACAAACCACAACCATAAAAGCACTTTTATGATTGGCTGCAATTTACATAGAAGTGCTTTATGGCCACAAATGGTGTAAAATATGAAATTTATGGCTGTGATTTTCCCAAGGTCCGCAAATGGCAGCCACCTTTTGCAGACCTTGCCTTTTTTAGAACCTGGAAGCCATCCCATGTGGAATCTGGCAGGTGCAGAGGTAAGGGGAACCAGTCTTCTGCAGACCCCACAGGTCAGATTCCGGCCTTATTTGAGTGTGTAGCAGATTTCTCCAGCATCCCTACTTGAGCCTCCTAGGTTGGTTTGAGAAAAGATCCAATGGAAAATTGGTTCATTCATTCCAAGGCCAATCTTGGGTGAGACCTGGGGGCAAGTTTACCCATCCCTAGATGTTTCTGTGCTCTACAGCACAAGTGGGAGCTTTCAGGCTTCTGAGGCCTACTTTGTTTTTTACCATAACTCCAGGGACCACCAACCAGAGCCAGGTGCCTAATAGTGGCATACATAGATTTTGAATGAGGAAACAGGTACATCTGAGCACACGCTCAGTCCAGGTCCAGAAATTTGTTTTTCATCCCAAAACTGAATTCACGGTCTTTTCATGCCAAAGTCCACTCCAGGTTCCTCTTCCCTCCCTCACACACTTTCTTTGTTTCAATAGCTTAATTTATTTTTCCAAATCCTTTTAGTTGTTATATTATTAAACAACTGGGTGCCAGAAACCCTTGCTGATCAAGTCACCCAGAGATCTATGAGGAGATCCCAATATACCTTCTGCCCATTGCTGTTCATGCAGGGCAATTATGCGTCCCATGCATGCTCCCTTAGGAAATCCCCACATCCCTGCCATCTTCTGCACAATGCAAGAGATTCCATGGTAGATGTGCAGGAGTTCCACACAAGTTGATTTGGAATAGGTTTCTTGAAGGCATTGAAAAACACTATACCAGTGGAAGAAAAATGGTAACTTGAAGCACATGTTTGTGCCACTGCAATAAATTTCAATGGCAGGGCCAGCCCTACCATTAGGCAGAGTGAGGCAGCCACCTCAGGTGGCAGATGTTGTCGGGGTGGTGATGGTGGTGGTAAGTGGCAACAAGGTGTTGCGGGACAGAGCTGTGTGTCTTTTTCTATATGGGGAAACAGGAGTGTACACCAGATGACTTCAAATTCAACAGTTATTTATTGTAACTCACAAAACACAGAGCAACCAACTTTGACTTGTAAGAGGAGCATGAACAACTTAACTAGTATTTTGCCAAAACCACTGCTGCTGCTGCCTGCTGAGTGCCTGAAAGCTGAGTGAGGGACTTCCGGTCAGAGCCAATGTCGCCCTTGCAGCTTCCCGAGGGGTCTCCACAGACGCTATCTCAAACAGCTTTTTAAACGGTTGAAAAACCTTTTTTTATATCCTCCCTGGAATTATGGGGAGAAGCTCTGGATGAGGTTTTGGAACAACAGCTCTCTTGGCGTGGTAGCAGGGGGGCTGTACTCCGGGGCTAGTCTGCCAGAGCTTAATTGTCACTCAAAGCTGTTGAACCTCCTAATTAATTAGGAGAAACTAGGGCTGACGTGCTCCATTGTAGTTTTTGGATTAAGAAACGCCAACAACATCTGAGGAATGGATTAAGAAATATCAATAATATTTGAGGACCTGAAAGATTTGTTTGAAGGGAAGGATGACTACACTACGGGGAAAAAAAGGATTTCTGCCCCCCCTCCCCCCTTGGCAAAGGCTTTGAGAAGTGGAGATGCAGAGGAGTTACTTGCTTTGATAAAAACTTTGCCCTTGCAATTTGAAGAACAGGCTAAGAGGCTGGATACCATCCAAAATTCCATCACTGCCTTGCAAGGGGCTGTGGATTAAATTAACAGTTCTTGGTAAAAAAAATGGAGGCGAAGGTTAACAAGTTGCAAGATCGGCTGGCAGGGAATTAAACTATGTTACAAGCTTTTTTCAATATTTTTTCTGTCAGAATTTCTCAATTGGAGGTGTTAGCGCGCAGGGCAAATGTACGTATTATTGGTATTAAATATTTACCTACTGATGTAAATCTGTCTACTTTTGTAGATTAGTTCCTGCATGAGATACTCCCTGTGGCATCTGATTATTTGATACTGAGCAGGTATTCTGTGTGTCAAATGCCAGAGGGACTGGTTATACGCTTATAGTTCAATTTGCAAGAATCTCCACAAAAATTTTTACCCAGCGTTTGGCAAGAGAGGCTGGAAAGCTTTTTTGGAAACAAGATAAAGTTATGCTATTTTCAGATTACATCAAAGAAATTGTTGATAAAAGAAGGCAATTTACCAAAGCGAAAAATCTGGCAAAACAAATGAACTTACAATATCACTTAAAATATCCTGCTACATTTTGCATTTTTTCTGAAGGTCAGATGAAGTTTCTAAATCATGAAATGGCAGAGGTGTGGCTAATGGACAATCGCATGTGATTTCTGTTCCAGCACCATGAACTGGAATCTACAAACATGTTTTTCTAACTGACTATGTTTAGTCTGGAAGATACAGGCTAGGCCAGAGATGTCCCCCCCCTCCCCTACTTTATCTCTCTTTTTCTCTCTTCTTTAAATCCTTCATGATATACTGTACAATGTATAAAAAAAAAGGTAAAGGTGTCCCCAACCAGTTGTGTCCGACTCTAGGGTGTGGTGCTCATCCCCGTTTCTAAGCCAAAGAGCCAGTGCTGTCCGAAGATGCTTCCGTGGTCATGTGGCCGGCATGACTGAACACCCAGGTGCACGGAACGCTGTTACCTTTCCCGCCTAGGCGGTACCTATTTATCTACTTGCAATTTCTTGCTTTCGAACTGCTAGGTTGGCAGAAGCTGGGACTGAAGACGGGAGCTCACTCGGTCACGCAGTGCTCGGGTCTCGAACTGCTGTCCTGCCAACCTTCTGGTCTGCAATTCAGCGTCTTAACCACTAAGCCACCGGCCCCGTACATAAACAATGTATGTATACATACATACATTGTTTATGTATGTATACATACATATTGTTTATACAGTATAAACAATATATTTGTTGTTTATACAGTATACAATGTATACACTCATTTATATATCTAGTACAAAAAATATATTAGTGATTGTTGTGAGGTTGATTTTAAGCTTTATTATTATATAACATAAAATTTATTAGTGATTTGTTATTATTGTTATGTATCCTTTTAAATCTCCTTTTTAAATTATTATTACCATTATTACTGGCGAGTAAGATCTTTGGCTGGTTAAATTGTTAAGACTTATTACTATATGTTAGCTGAAGGGCAATATATGGTTACTGGAAATGAATTGTAGGCCTGCCTCCCTGCTATAAGGCTGATATGATATTGAAATGTTAGGTTGATTATTTATGCTGTACTGAATTGTAATATTGCCAATGTTATAGGTATAATTTTTAAGCAGAATGGGATTTGAAGTTTCTGTGTAATGGAGTTTAAATGTAATTTCTTTAAATAATTCTTTATATTTTTTTTCATTTTTTTCTCTTCGTTCTCCTTCTGTTTTCTCTTTTTTCCCCATTATTGCTGTGTCCTCTTAAGAATACTGTATTGTTGGGAAATGGTAGTTATTGATTAGGTTGTTGGTATTGTTTATCTCATATATAAAGTTAAAAAATAGAAGAAAGCTGAGTGCGAAATTTTTTTTTTTTTTTTTTGTTAAAAGCCCTTTTAAAAAGAAAAAGGAGAAAAAGAACAACTCCTGGATTGACTAGTGGGGTGGGCATTGGAGGCACAGTGTTACAGTGGTTCCGGTCTTACCTAAGGGGTCGATTTCAGACAGTTACACTGAGTGACAATTCCTTGACCCCTTGACAATTGAGCTATGGGGTTCTGCATGGTACCATTTTGTCCCTAATGTTGTTTAACATCTATATGAAGCTGCTGGGAGCAGTCATTAGGGGATCTGGAGCAAAGTGCCATCAGTATGCTGATGACACACAGCTCTGTCTCCCTGTGACATCTGAATCAGGAGAGGCTGTGCAAGTCCTGGATCAGTGCCTAAACTCAATGATGGGGTGGATGAGGGCCAATAAACTGAAGCTAAATCCTGGCAAGGCAGAAGCCCTGTTGGTGACTGGTTCCCAAATCCAGGGGATAGGATTGCCTGTTCTGATGGGGTTGCACTCCCTTTGAAAGATCAAGTTCCTAGCCTGGGGTACTCCTAGATCCATCACTATCTCTGGAAGCCCAAGTGGCCATGGCGGCTCTGAGTGCCTTTTATCAGCTTCAACTGGTATGTCAGCTACAGCCTCTCCTGAACAGGGATAGCTTGGCCATAGTGATAGAGGTGCTAGTAACCTCAAGACTGGATTACCGCAATGCGTTCTATGCGGGGCTGTCCTTGAGGCTGCTCCTGAAGCTGGAACTAGTGCAGAGTGCAGCAGCTCGGCTGTTGTCAGGAGCCACCCCTTTCCAGAATGTAACTCCTTTGCTGAGGGAACTGCACTGGCTGCTTATTCTCTACCAGGCCAAGTTTAAGGTTTTGCTACTAAACAAAGTCCTACTAAAGTCCTAAACAACGTGGGACCAGGATACTTGAGAGAGTGCCTTCTCCCTTATCAACCTGCCTGGTCACTGAGGTCATCAAATGGGATGCTCCTGGTGGTTCCACATCGACCTATGGTCAGGTTGGAGTCCACAAGGAGTAGAGCCTTCAGTGTGGTGTCTCCCTCTCTGTGAAACTCCCTGCCTCTGGAGGTCAGGCAGGCACCAACATTGTGTCATTTTTGGTGTATAAACGCTGTAAATAAAGTCCTCATTCAGAGTTGAGGCACTCAGCAGGCAGCAGCACTGGAAAGCCCCAAGGAAGGAAGTCCTGGTTGGTTCTCTAGGGGGCTTTCCAAAAGGTTCAAGCAGCCAGAGAGGCTGCAGTGACTGAATAAGATAAAAATGGTAAAAGAAACAACCCCTCCCCTCCAGCTGCTGCTTTACAGTAAGGTAAAAAAAAAGGTGAAGGTGTCCCCAACCAGTCGTGTCCGACTCTAGGGTGTGGTGCTCATCTCCATTTCTTTGCCGAAGAGCCAGCGCTGTCCGAAGATGCTTCCATGGTCATGTGGCTGGCATGACTGAACACCGAGGTGCACAGAACGCTGTTACCTTTCCCGCCGAGGCGGTATCAAGGAGCCCTAAACACTGATAAATTTATCTGAAATTATCACCCATTCCCACCATCTTCAGATAAAATTTCTTTTCAGCCTTCTTCCCAACAAATGGTTGAAAATAAAAAGAGCAAAAAAACTGGCACAGTGCTAAACTTAACTGAAGGACTGTAGCTAGTGGCGTGCCAAATCCTGCCCCTATTTTCGAGAAATTTTTTCTCCCTGTGAAAGAGGCATTGTTTGTTCTGTCTCTTTCACAAGGAGGGCAAGAATTTTGGAGAAATAGACATCCTCTCCTTGGGGAGGGGGACAGGGTTTCCACATACCTTTTTAAGTTTGGGAGGTGGCTGAAAGATCTTTCTATTTTATTTCTTTTTAGTTGAAAAATGCCCCCAGCACAAGGCTCTTTGCAGAGAGGCTCTCCAGCCCAACAGTACTTCTTGAACTCCCATGAGACCATGTGACCTTGCCCTCTTCTATAGGCATTCAGGAAGAAGAACTCTTGGCCTGCAGAAGGTTTGCAAAGAGTCCTGGGCTGTTGCAAACAAGAATAAATGGGATATTTGGAGCTTTAGAAAAAACTCTTACCTTGCTTGGTCTGTGTTGCTGCAAGGAAGAAGAGAATTTTTCTAAACCTCTAAAAGCCCTGTTCATTCTTTTTTCAGAACTTCTGCAGACCTGGAACCCTTCCTGAATGCCTATAGGAGAGGGCACAGTCACGTGGCCTGGGAGTTCAGAAAGAGCTGCTGGGCTGGAGAAGCTTCTTTCTAAAGAGTCCTGGGCAGCTGCAAGTGCAGGGGGGGGGGATGTTTTTAAGTTAAAAAAAATATAGAAAGAAGATCCTCAGCCATTACCTCTACTTAAAAAGGTAAGTGGAAATCCTGTCCTCTTCCCCAAGGACAAAGTTACTTGAAATTCTCACCTCCCTGGCCTCTTTCACCAGACTTTTCATTTCACTGTCCCCTCCCCCTCCCCCTCCCCACAAAATGCCGGAAATGGAAGAAGCAACATTTTTGGCGCAGCACCAATTGTAGATGGTAGTCATATAGGCCCAGAATTGTCTTGTTGTCTCAGGAGTTTCTGGAGACCCTCTCTTACTGGCTTCTGTCCCAAACTGGAAGGATTCCCTTCTGTTCCTGTCACATGGTGCCCAAACCTTGAGGCTTTCTTAAAAAGGCAGTACATAAGATGTGCCCCATGGCCTGCCTGGTGCACCGTAAGCTAGTCTGTTGCCCTCAGGTGCAGTGGAGGAGACTGTCCCATCACCCATACTGAAGTAAGATTCAATTACCAGTCTGGTCTGCTTCTGAATGCGAAGGGGGGTGGGTAATCTTGTCCTTTGCCTCAGGCAGCAAAATGTCCTGGGCTGGCCCCGTTCAATGGGTTTTCTCAGGAGGACTTCCTGGTGAATTGTGTCTAGGGAACAGAAACTGGGCCTTCCTTGCCTTTCATAATATTATGCTAATCTCAACTCACTGTATTCAGCAGAGTATGTGGGGAATTTCAGGGAAAATAATATCCCCAGTATCAATCTTGTTGAGTATGTTCAGGTCTTATTCAGGTTATTAGTTACTCCAGTTAGTGCTGGTTTAATTGGCATGCAGCCTCTTAAATGTCTAAATCTCTATTTAATTGATTTTTGAGGCTTACCGGGATAATGTTTTGTATTCCTGTCGACCATTTTTATTTCATTGCTATCTGTGCCATGAAGCCACTTTCAAAAGTCCATTACTTTATTCTGAACTACTAATGGCACAATATTATAGTTACTATGATGTGTAATTGAGCTGAATTTAGCACTTATTATAGGTTAGTGTCACCGGTTGCTAATTATATTTAGAGCTTTACAGCTGCTTTAAACTGTGATCCTATGAGCATATACCTGGGAGTAAGGTCCATTGAACGCAGTGGGATTTATTCCTGAGTAAACATGCATAGGATCATATTGTTAGTTTGATAAAATGCAATTTTTCACATACATTTTAAGGGTGAATCCATACTGAATTAAAGCATTTGTGTGTATAATCCATGATGTTGGAAGATTTTAAAGCTTCTCTCCACTCCCAATGTGTATATATACACACTTCTAATTTTTTAAAATAAAATTATACACTTCACAACACAACTGATCTGAGGACTGGCCAATGTGATCATATTAGGCCAGTACTTTTCCAGCTGCACTGGCTGCCAGTCCATATCCAGGCCCGATTCAAAGTGCTGGTTTTAACATTTAAGGGCCTAAACGGCTTGGGGCCAGGCTACCTGAAGAATTGTCTCCTTCCATATGTACCTGGCCAGACCCTAAGACCATCTTCAGTGGTCCTTCTTCGAGAGCCCCTACCAAAGGAAGCGAGGTGGGTGGCTACCAGGAAGAGGGCCTTTTCTGCTGTGGCACCCCAGCTGTGGAATGAGCTCCCTAGACAGGTTCGCCTGGTGCCTACATTGTACTCTTTCTGGCTCCAGGTGAAAACCTGTTTTATTTTCCCAGGAATGTTAGCATTCTAGTCTTTTAGCTCTGCTGTTTTAAATTTGTTATTGTACTTTAAATCTCTGCAATTGCTGCTAAGTTTTATGCTGGTTATACTTTTATACTGTAGTTTTAATGCATTTATATTTTATATTGTTTTTATGCTGTACTTGTGGTTTTAATTTTTGTGAACCACCCAGAGAGCTTCGGCTTTTGGGCAGTATAGAAATGTAATAATAAATAAATAAATAAATAGTCATGAGCTGAGGTCTGAGGAGGGAATTCGAAAAATTCATCTGAAAAATGGGGAAATCAGTGACTCTTTTCACAGAGTTTCTGCAAGGAGTAATGAAATCAAGAATGTTGCTACTAGGGTGATACAATGTTTTGGTGCGGGGAGGAGGGCAGTACTTGATTTCTCATCTGCATGCTAACCCAGGTGGCGACGAGCAAATGACCATTGCTACAGTTCTGTGCCCACTTAGTTGGGAACAAGCTCCATTGAGTGTAAAGGGACTTACTTTTGAGTCCACAGACATATAATCTGGTACCCTGAGCTCCCCAGCTGCCCCTCCCCCCACATCTGTAGTAAGGATTACTGAGATGCATGTAAAGCATTCTAAATGCTTACTACTACTACAACCAATTATTATTACTATTACTATTGTGGAAGTACCAGCAGCAGCAGTAGGGAAGCTGATAAGAAATCCCATTTTGCAGATGGGGAATCAAGTCTGAGCATTGTTTATTTAAAGGATTTGTAGACCGTGAGATTCTGGGGTGGTTTACAAAAAAAAGATAAAGATAAAATATATTAATAAGCCTGGGAGAATAAACACATCTTTGCCTGGCACTGAAAGGATAACAATGCAGGTGCCAGGTGGGCCTTTCTAATGAAGGAATTCCACAAATGGGGCACCACTACTGAAAAGGCACTTCCTCTCTGTCTGGTGGCCATCTGCCTTACCTCAGGTGGTGGGGGAATCTGGAAGACAGCCTCTGAAGATGACCTCAGTGCGTTGGCAGGTTGGTACAGGAGCAGTGTTCCTTAGGTACTTGATCCAGTACTTGATCCTAAGTTGTGTAGGACTTTAAAGGTAAGCAACAGCACTTTGAATTGTACTTGGAAACAGTCCAGAAGCCAATGAAGTGCTTTCCGTACTGTCAAGATATGTCCCCCCTGACCGAAGTAAACAACCTAGTGGCTGCATTTTGGACTGAAGTTTCCAAAACAGTCTTCAGAGGTAGACACACCAACAATACATGACAGTAATCAATCCGAAATGTTAGATAACTGTGGCCAGGCTATCTCTGGAGAGGCGGCAGCTGGCACATGAGCCTAAGCTGATGAACAGCAATATTTGCCACATAGGCTACCTGGGTTTCCAGTGACAAAGCTGGATTCAGGAGTACCCCCTGACTATGCACTTGATCTTTCAGGCTCCTGAAGATCAGTAGGAGTACAGTACAGTCCCATCCAGGGCCGCCGTTTGCGTTCCCTTTTTTTTTGCCGTGATAGGTTACGTAAATATTTACGTAGCCTATTACGGCAAAAAAAAAAAGAAAGGGAACGCAAATGGCGGCAGCTACAGTGGCCGCCATTTGTGTTTGCTTTTTTTTTGCCATAATAGCCTACGTAAATATTTACGTAGGCTAAAACAGCAAAAGAAAAGGGAACACAAATGGCGGCCGCCATAGCCGCCACCATTTGCGTTTGCTGTTTTTTTTTTTGCCATGATAGGCTATGTAAATACGTAGCCTATCACGGACCCCGCAGGGACGCAAATGGCATCCCTGTGTTAGCCGTGATAGGCTACGTAATTATTTACGTAGCCTATCACAGCTATAATGAGGAAGCGAATGGCGGCTGCAGATGCGGCCGCCATTCACAAAGCAGCACAAATGGCAGCAGGTAAGTGCTCCGTTTCATGTGCCTTTTATGAGGTGGGGGGGCAGGGGGCTTTGTTCCACCACGGATTTCGGGGGGCCAAATGCACTGGCATTCGGCCTCACTGAGATCCGTGGCGGAATTCTCTGACATCCCTAGTTTCAAGCAACCTCAGAGATTTATTAGATTGCTTAATGAGAAGATCAGTAATAAGGGACAAGTTTCCTGGAAAGATAGCTAGTTCTATAAGCCTGAGCCAAGAGTTTTCTGGTAAGAACATTTTACTTGAATTATGGGGGTAGGGGAGAAGGAAAGTTGCAGCTCAGCTCATCTTTTCTCACCACCGTCAGTTTCATGGTGATGCACCTGGCAACAACCATTTTTATGTCACTCAATTCCTACGGGAACAATGCTATGTCATCACATAGTGTCTCCTAAGGGACTTCTAGGAAAAACATGGTGGCCACCAACCACCTGTAGGAGTACCATAGCCACCATCACCATTATTGGTAAAGCCCATATTTTTGATGCCCCTTATACACGCATTTCACCACCTTCGCCAAGATGTCTCTTCCATTTTGCATGTATGATTGGGGTAGCAACATTGGAGGTTGACATTTCGGGTCAGCACTACAACTGATCATGTCTAGCAGTGTGCACCCACAGGGGAGAGTTGTCTTCTAGAGCACGTTCTAAATTCCTACACAGTGATTTGAGTGGTCTCCCTATGACATATCCTAGAATCAGAGCAGAGCAGAGCAAGCTGCTCCAGCTGGTCCAGGGACTACAGAAGCAGGCAAGCTCCCAGAGAGCGAGCGAACAGAGCGAGCGAACAGGGGGAGCAAACAGGAGTTGGCCAGGGGAGTTGCAGTGGTTGAAGAGACAAAGGAGACAAAGGAGACAGAGGCTAAGAGGTAAGTGGGTTGCAGGAAGCCCAGGGCGCTGCCCTTTATCCTTCTGACTGGCTGTGAGCTCACCAGGAGCTTCTGAGAGCTCCAACTGAATTGGAGGGGTGTGGCCTGAGTACTCCCAGCAGCTGACTGGGCGGGAAGCTTCAGTCTGTTTCCCGCCTCCCAGCTGAGCAGAGCAGAGCAGAGCAAGCTGCTCCAGCTGGTCCAGGGACTACAGAAGCAGGCAAGCTCCCAGAGAGCGAGCGAACAGAGCGAGCGAACAGGGGGAGCAAACAGGAGTTGGCCAGGGGAGTTGCAGTGGTTGAAGAGACAAAGGAGACAAAGGAGACAGAGGCTAAGAGGTAAGTGGGTTGCAGGAAGCCCAGGGCACTGCCCTTTATCCTTCTGACTGGCTGTGAGCTCACCAGGAGCTTCTGAGAGCTCCAACTGAATTGGAGGGGTGTGGCCTGAGTACTCCCAGCAGCTGACTGGGCGGGAAGCTTCAGTCTGTTTCCCGCCTCCCAGCTGAGCAGAGCAGAGCAGAGCAAGCTGCTCCAGCTGGTCCAGGGACTACAGAAGCAGGCAAGCTCCCAGCGAGCGAACAGGGGGAGCAAACAGGGGGAGCAAACAGGAGTTGGCCAGGGGAGTTCGGCAGGGGAGGTCAAGGGGGAGGCCCCTAACATTTTTTTTTTTTAACTAACTTTTTCCCATTTATTTGTCTTGTAACACACACTTCCACACCAGTGGGACTCTGCTTTTAACCTCTACTGAGTAGAGGAGCAGGCACAGGCTAGTCTAGAACAATCACAAAGCTAGACACAAAAAGGGAAACGGGGCTATGGAAGGACAAGACTCTCCAGTGGTGGTGACCTGCAAGGTGTGTGCCATGTTTGTTTTCTTGCCTGAGAACAACATGGCCTACACCTGCAACAAGTGCAAGTTGATCACGCTGCTGGAGGAAAAAGTAAGTGGACTGGAGCGGCGACTGTCAACCCTCCGGGGAATAAGAGAACACGAAGAGTTCTTGGACAGAATGGGGGAACTACAGCAGCAAAGGGAAGACCAGAAGCTTGAAGAGCAACAGCAAGATGAGGCAGAAGTGGGAAATGCTGAGGAGAAGAAAAATGGAGTAGAGGATACTCCTTGGAAAACGGTGACAGTTAGGAGAAGAAGAACTAGACGCCACTCTGCACCAGTGGAAGCGGTGGAGCTGTGGAACCGATTCCAGGTACTTGCAGATGAGACTGGAGGACAGCCTGCAGAGGAAGAATCACAGGGGAACCTGCATGAGAGTGAGCAAGAGGCTAAAGGTCAGTCAAACAGAGGCGATGAAACCCAGGCCTACAAGAAGAAGAAGAGAAGAGTGGTAGTAGTGGGAGACTCCTTGCTGCGTGGGATCGAGACCCAAGTATGTCGCGAAGACCCGTGGACTCGCCAGGTATGTTGTCTCCCGGGAGGACAGATTAGAGACGTGACTGAAAGGTTGCCTGCACTCATAAAGCCCACTGACAGGTATCCCTTTCTTCTCATCCATGTGGGAACAAATGATACCGCCAAGCGGAGCTACGAAGAGATCACGTCAGACTTTGAAGCTTTGGGAAGGAAACTCAAGAACTTTGGGGCCCAGATAGTTTTCTCATCCATCCTTCCAGTAGTTAGAAGAGGGATAGAAAGGGAACGAAAAATACTCCGGGTGAATGACTGGCTACGAAGGTGGTGCCGACGAGAGAGATTTGGATTCTGGGACCACGGGCTATACTTCCTGGAAGATGGACTGTTGGCTAGGGATGGGTTGCACCTCACAAAGGCTGGGAAGAATGTGTTTGGCCACAGCATGAAGAACTTCATCAGGAGGGCTTTAAACTGAATCCTACGGGGAAGGGAGATGTAATGTTGGGGGTAACAATGGACGTAGGCGCATGCACTGCAATGGAGAGAACAGCGCTGATAGCGCCCAATAATAGTCTTCAGACACATGTAGGAAGAAAGCCAGACTATGAAGCACATGGTCTTCGATGTCTATATACTAATGCCCAGAGTATGGGAAACAAACAGAACGAACTTGAACTCTTAATACAGGAGGGAAATTATGACTTGATAGGTATAACTGAGACTTGGTGGGATGACTCTCATGACTGGAATACAGCAGTTGAAGGATATAACTTGTTCAAAAAGAACAGAAGGAACAGAAAGGGAGGCGGGGTTGCACTGTATGTGAAAAATACATATCTCTGCACAGAAATACAGGAGGAGGAGCTTGGTAGCCCCATCGAGAGCATCTGGGTTGAAATAAATGGAGCAAAGAATAAAAGGAACCTGGTGGTCGGAGTCTACTACCGGCCACCCAATCAAGGAGAAGCCAAGGATGAAACTTTTGAAAAGCAAATAGCCAATGTTTTAAGGAAGCATGATGTAGTAGTAATGGGGGACTTCAATTTCCCCGATATTTGTTGGGAGACAAATTCTGCAAAACATGGCCCCTCCAGGAAATTCCTGACTTGTGTGGCGGATAACTTCCTCCTACAGAAAGTAGAGGAAGGAACTAGAGGATCGGCTATCCTTGACTTGATCCTAACCAACAGAGATGACTTAGTGGATAAAGTAGCAGTTACAGGAACTCTGGGGGAAAGCGACCATGTTGTACTTGAGTTCTTGGTTCTAAGGGAAGCAAAAGCCGAGTGTACTCAAACGCGTACCCTGGATTTTAGGAAAGCTGATTTTAATAAACTCAGAACAATGATCAGTAAGGTCCCATGGCAAACAATGCTAGCGAGAAAAGGAGTCCAAGATGGGTGGGAACTTTTAAAAAAGGAAATTCTCAAGGCACAATCACAAACAATTCCAACAAGAAGAAAAGGTGGAAGACAACAGAAGAAGCCAATGTGGCTTCACAAAAAGCTTAGGGATGACCTGAAAACAAAAAAGGACACATATAGGAAGTGGAAAGAAGGCCAAGTAACAAAGGAAGAGTACAGGCAGGTAGCACAGAATTGCAGGGATGGCGTCAGGAAGGCTAAAGCGGAGAACGAGGTGAGGTTAGCGAGGGATGCTAAAAACAACAAAAAGGCTTTCTTCAGCTACGTGCATAGTAAAAGGCAGAGGAAAGAAATGGTTGTTCAGCTATTAAATAAGGATGGCAAAATGATAACAGATGACAAAGAAAAGGCAGAGGTGCTCAATTCCTACTTTGGCTCAGTCTTCTCCCAAAAGAGGGTCTATGACCCCCCTGGCAAAGGCGAAGTACAGGCTGAAGGGGCAGGATTGCAGCTTGAGATCGACAGGCATATGGTCAAGGAACACCTCATTACTTTGAATGAGTTCAAATCTCCAGGGCCAGATGAACTGCATCCTAGAGTAATAAAGGAACTGGCAGAAGAACTCTCAGAACCGCTGTCTATTCTCTTTGAGAAATCATGGAGGACCGGGGAAGTGCCAGATGACTGGAGGAGGGCTAACGTTGTCCCTATCTTCAAAAAGGGTAAAAAGGAGGAACCTGGGAACTACAGACCAGTCAGTCTGACATCAATCCCTGGGAAAATTCTGGAGCAGATCATAAAGCAATCCATCTGGAAGCACCTTGACAACAATGCCGTGATTACTCGAAGCCAACATGGATTTGTCAAAAACAAGTCCTGCCAGACAAATCTGATCTCATTTTTTGATCAAGTCACCTCCCTTGTAGACCGTGGGAATGCTGTAGACATCATATACCTCGACTTCAGCAAAGCTTTCGACAAAGTGCCCCATGATATCCTGATGAGCAAACTTGCTCGAAGTGGGCTAGATGAAACAACGATCATGTGGATCCACAGTTGGCTACAGGATCGGACTCAAAGAGTGCTTATCAATGGGACCTTCTCAAGCTGGGGAGAGGTAACGAGTGGGGTACCGCAGGGCTCAGTCCTGGGCCCAGTGCTCTTCAACATTTTTATTAATGACTTGGAGGAGGAGGTGCAGGGAATGCTGATCAAATTTGCAGATGACACAAAATTGGGAGGGATAGCTAATACTTTGGAAGACAGAAACAAAATTCAAAGTGATCTGGATAGACTGGAGTGCTGGGCAGAAAACAACAGAATGGCATTTAATAGGGACAAATGCCAAGTTCTGCACCTAGGAAAAAGAAACCAAATGCACAGTTACAAGATGGGGGATACGTGGCTCAACCACACTACGAGCGAGAAGGATCTTGGAATTGTCGTCAATCACAAGCTGAATATGAGCCAACAATGTGATGTGGCTGCAAAAAAGGCAAATGCTATTTTGGGCTGCATTAATAGAAGCATCGCTTCCAAATCCCGGGAAGTACTAGTTCCCCTCTACTCAGCACTGGTTAGGCCTCATCTGGAGTACTGTGTCCAGTTCTGGGCACCACACTTTAAGAAGGATGCAGACAAGCTGGAGAGGGTTCAAAGGAGGGCAACAAAGATGATCAGGGGACTGGAAACAAAGCCCTATGAAGAGAGACTGAAAGAACTGGGCATGTTTAGCCTTGAGAAGAGAAGACTGAGGGGAGATATGATAGCACTCTTCAAGTACTTGAAAGGTTGTCACAGAGAAGAAGGCCAGGATCTCTTCTTGATCATCCCAGAGTGCAGGACACGGAATAATGGGCTCAAGTTACAGGAAGCCAGATTCCGGTTGAACATCAGGAAAAACTTCCTGAGTGTCAGAGCAATACGGCAATGGAACCAATTACCTGGGGAGGTGGTGGGCTCTCCCACACTGGAGGCCTTTAAGACGAGGCTGGACAGCCATTTGTCAGGGATGCTCTGACTTGGATTCCTGCATTGAGCAGGGGGTTGGACTCGATGGCCTTGTAGGCCCCTTCCAACCCTACTATTCTATGATTCTATGATTAATCCTCTATACCAGGGTTAGGCAACCTGGTGCCCTTCATATATTTTGGGCTACAAGTAACTGTCATAATCTCTGACCATTGGCTGTGCTGGCTGGGGCTGATGTGAGTTGTAATCCAAAGAATTTGGAAGGCACCAAGTTGCCTGCTCCTGCTCTGTACTGTGTAAGGTTTCTGTGGCAGTCATGCAATAGACTGGTCAACATGGAGAGGTTTCCTGTAGGTCGACTATTCGAAAACCATAGCATTAAAAGATTTAGTATAAATTGGGCAACCATAATTTACCCAATTAGCATTAGCTCAAAGCCCCTATAACAGTTTCACCCCAAATCCAGCAAGGATGATACAAATGTGGTTGCCATCTCTGACAAGACTGGTCACCTGTTTGGGAGTCAGGAAAATATGGGTGTGTGTGCTTGGAATAAATCCCTCCCTAAAACAGGTGATCGGCGCTGTCAGCTGTGACACATCAACCATCTGCTCCCAGAACTGACAGCGGCAGGGTGTGCATGTGTCCTCTTGAGTAGCAGGGGACACACAACACAGCTTGTGCAATGGTCTCTCTGGCTGAAGGCCAAAATCTTTGAACTCTTCCCTGCAACTTGACATCCCCTGGCCTAATTCCTCTAACTGACTTATCCAAACAGCTGGGAATAAAGCATTTGTGCAGAAGGAGCCAGGGCAGGGATAGCTTGCTTTTTTTAAAGAAAAGAAAAGAAAAAGACAGGAGTTTGGAAAGAACCGTGTAAAATTCAGCAGCGGCGGGCTGCTGGAGAGAAGTTTCTGTCAGAACGCGATGATAAATGAAAGGGCTCTCACGGCTCGACGATTTGTTTAGACCTCTTGTTTCGGCTACAACTCTGCTGCACAAAACTCGCATTGAAGTGTCTCTCGTTCAAACATAACATAACCTGACAATGATCAGCCCACTGGGCTTTTCTTAAGAGAAGGCCCATATTGTTCAGCTCAGGCAAAGTGCTCTAGCTGTAGATGTCCTGAGACGTGAAGGAAAAGCAGAGCGCGTAGAAGACTTTCCAGTACATTAGTAGTATATGAAAGGAACTGGCCACTTGTACGTTAATATTGCCTTGTCCCAAGGAGTGACATATGGGAAAGCACTGCAGAAGAGACAGCTTGCTTCCTCCAATCTTGTTTTGATAATCAAAGGACAGGGGTAGTGGTAGGGGTGTATGGATTTGTTAAATCCATTTCGTCTGTGTTTTGAGGATTATCAGGCATCTTTCATTCCATTGTCCACTCATTGACCAAATGGGATTTTTCTCAATTTCCTAAACTTGCATTCATGTAAAGTGTGTGCACTTGCACAAATGTACATTTCCGAAAATGCACATTTGTGCAGATTCACAAATTCCCCTCAAATCTGCACTTGTTTATTTATTTATTTTGCTTTAGCCTATGGGGGATGTGTATTTTTGGTCAGTGGTTTTTTTTCATATTTTTGTACAACTAAATTTGCATATAATTCTGGAAAGTTAAAAAGTGGTCCGCAAATTTGCACAATCGACTTGACTCAGAAAAAGCCAGTCCACTGTGGAATTCGCCGGCTGGATTAATAGAAATTTCGACCTTATTTGAACCCATTGTGGATTTCTCCAGTATCCCTAGTTGGTGGTGGTGGTGGGGAGATACTATGGATGGGGGAGAAATATGTTCGGTTTGCACTGTAAGGCAAACTTACCCAATTTTGTGCCTTTGAACCTCCACATGAACTGAAATTCAATATCCTTCAAAATTTACTCTTTTCCAAATTTTATGATGGAATTCTCCAATCAGATAATGCATACAAAATGCAGATACTAAGGGAAAGGGTGCACAAAAATGCATATGAGTGTTCATGTGAACTTTAAAGTAAATAAATCTCAAATTGATGTGGAAATGGGATGAACTGAACTTGATTGGAAAAGTGAGAAATTAAGAGAAACTAAAATTGACAGATTCGTTTATCCCTAGGAGATACTAGCGTTGATAGGTAGTATATGGTATAATTGGTTTGGAGCTGCCTTGATAAGTTTGCACTCCAAATGACTTAGCTCATTCTCCCCACCTTCCCTTTTGCTCTAAATTTAAAGGATCTAGTGCATGTTTACTTTGGGAATGGTTGTGACATTAAGCATTTTGTACACCAGCCAAAGCCATTAATACTAAGCAGGTTTCCGCTAATGGGTTTCAAGTGCTTTTAGTCTTATTTTTGTGAATGCTGTAGTTTTTTTTTTTTAATGTTGAGGCGCACGTTTCTAAGGCACTGAAATGTATGTACTACAAACATTTGACATGATGAGCAGCATTTGTAGAAGAATATAATAAAAAATAATCTAGGCATGTTCTACCAGCCAATGTCCCAATGAATTGAGTGGGTGAAGATTTAACATTTGCTTATCTCTCCCACTGAAATAAATAGGGCTTAACTTTGGCTAGATTGTGCCCATGGAATTAAAAACAAGACAGCATTGGTGAATGAATGCACATATGGGAATATATAGTTCTCTCCCACTGAAGACAAGTCTCAGGAATTAGTGGACACAGACCTCCAGGACATTCTCCTGCACAGTCCGTACTCATTTCAGTGGGAATTGTGCAAGAGAATTTCCTGGTGGATGATGCCCATGGTTAGAGCTGCTGGTGTAGAGTAGCTTTTGTTGGTCAGGGGTGATCTAGTGTTAAATTGGAGGTCGGGAGCTAGGATTTCAATGCTGGGTATAATCCACTGGAAAGTCTTGTGACTGGCATTGCAATGAGGCTTGCTCAGGAGAATGTCCTAGTGTGGGCTTTGCACTCTGAGATACATGATCTATTTATAATATCATGGGCATGGTCCAACTGAGGATCAAGTGCCATAGATTTCAATGGAAAAAATACACATGTGTGTCTAACTTTCCCATTTGTATTTACGGGATGTAAAAGGCCCTAACTTTGGCTGTATCATGCCCCATATCTCCTCTTCCTGGTTTAACCTACTTTGGGGCTTTAGAAAAGGGTACAAATAAGACAAAGATAAGGGTGGGAACTGGCATTAGCTGATGCTCTGTTAAAGTATGGGGAATTAGTGGTTTATATTAGGCATGACTAACATAGGCCCCATTCATTTCAATGGGTCTACTCTATGACTAAGTCTGGATCCAACCCTATACTTTTTCAGTTCTGACAGATATAAATGATTCATTGAGTAAGAAGACTGAGGGGAAAATCTGTTGTTAAATAATATCTTAGCTCTATAAATATGAATGATTATTTTTAGTCCCATAGGTAGCAGGACTGGTAGTCACCTGTTCCATTTTGCATACAAATTATAATGAGAACTCATTGTACTTCTTCTTATCCCAAGAAGACTGGCTAAGAACATGAGAGTCATGCACAGACCTCCCATTCTCTTGAATGTCCTGATGTTCATCTCCTGTGCATACTCATGCACACTTCCTGCAGCAGCAGCAGCTGCTAATCGTATATGGTGACATATTGTATATGGCATGTATTCATCATCATCATAGAATCATAGAATAGTAAGGTTGGAAGGGGCCTATAAGACAATCGAGTCCAACCCCCTGCTCAGTGCAGGAATCCAAGTCAAAGCATCCCAGACAAGTGGCTGTCCAGCTTCATCTTGAATGCCTCCAGTGTGGGAGAGCCCACCACCTCCCTAGGGAATCAGTTCCATTGTCGTATTGCTCAAACAGGCAGGAAGTTTTTTCCGGATGTTCAACCGGCATCTGGCTTCCTGTAACTTGAGCCCATTATTCCGTGTCCTGCACTCTGGGATGATCGAGAAGAGATCCTGGCCTTCCTCTTTGTGACAACTTTTCAAGTACTTGAAGAGAGCTATCCTATCTCACCTCAGTCTTCTCTTCTCAAGGCTACACATGCCCAGTTCTTTCAGTCCCTCTTCATAGGGATCTATCTATCTATCTATTCACACATCATCATCATCATCATCATTGGAATGGAAGCTCCATAGGAAGTTGCCTTATGTTGCATCAGACCATTGGTACATATAGCCCAGTATTACCAATGCTGACTGTCTGTGACTCTCCAGGTTTTCAGGCAGGATTCTTTCCTAACCCTACTTGGAGATGCCAGGCATGAAAAGAATGTGTTCTACCACTGACCATGGCTCCTTTCCAGCATGTCAGAAAGCTGGCATGTCAAACTTGTATTGAAAGGATCCATACTTCAGTGGACAGAGAATCCCAGTAACAGACAACTTGGTGCCCCCACATATTTGGATGGCAACTGCCATGATCCCTGACGATTGCCCATGCTGACTAGGGTTTATGGAAGCTGTAGCCTAGAGATGGCAGAGAATTCCACCACGGATCTCGGTGAGGCCGAATGCCAGTGCATTCAGCCCCCCGAACTCTGTGGCGGAATGGCCTGCCACCCCCCCGCGGATCCCCCCCGGGACGAGACTTACCTGGGGCGGATCTTCCGGGCGGCGGCGGCTCCGGCGGCGGGTTTGACGGCGGCGGCGGCAGCTGGTCTTCCGACCGGCTGCCGCCGCCGCCATTTCCAGTCTTGTGTAAAACCCCCCACAAAAATGATGTGATAGGCTACGTAAAGATTTACATAGCCAATCATGGCTGGGTTTAAAAAAAAACAAAAACCCGCGTACGCAAATGGCGGTGGCTATGGCCGCCGCCATTTGCGTTCCTTATTTTTGGCCATCTTAGTCTACATAAATATTTACATAGACTATGATGGCGAAAATAAAGGGGAACACAAATAGCGTAGCAGGCGCCATTTGCGTCCCTTTTTGATTCGCCGTTTTAGCCTACGTAAATATTTACATAGGCTAAAACGGTGAATCAAAAAGGGATGCAAATAGCGCCCGCTATGCTATTTGCATTCCCCTTTATTTTTGCCGTCATAGTCTATGTAAATATTTACGTAGATTAAGATGGCCAAAAATAAGGAACGCAAATGGCGGCGGTCGTAGCCACCGCCATTTGCGTACGCGGGTTTGTTTGTTTTTTTTTCCCCAGAGCCCTCCACGGCCGGAAATCCGGCTGCAGATGGCTCTGGCCTGGCTGGGCCGGGCCAGCTGCTCTGCGGAGCTGCCGCAGAGCACAGCCGGCCATGGAGGATTCTAGGGAGGAGGAACGGATCGCCTCCCCCCCATCGATTCCAGGGGGAGGGACGGAACGCCCGCTATCAACTAGGGGTGGACGAAAGTCAATTACGTGTCCTCGAAGCTTGTTCGCGGTGGGGGGGAGGCGCTTCGCTGCTCCCCCCGCGAAGTTCAGGCCGGGGGGGAGGCTTCCCGCCTCACCCGGCCGAAATTCAGGCCGGGGGGGAGGCTTCCCGCCTCGCCCGGCCGAAATTCAGGCCGGGGAGGAGGCTTCCCGCCTCGCCTGGCCGCGAACTCCAAAGTTTTTTTTTTTTAAAAAAAACCACCCCCGTGATAGGCTACGTGACGATTAACGTAGCCTATCACGGCTAGATCTGCAAAGTCAGCCGTGATAGGCTACGTTAATCGTCACGTAGCCTATCACGGGTGACTTTAAAAAAAAAAAACGCGTACGCAAATGGCGGCCCCCATAGGGAGCCGCCATTCGCGTTCCTTATTTGGTCGCTGTAGTCTACGTAAATCTTTACGTAGACTACAGCGAAAATAAGGGCAACGCAACATTGCCCTTATTTTCGCCGTAGTCTACGTAAAGATTTACGTAGACTACAGCGACCAAATAAGGAATGGGAATGGCGGCTCCCTATGGGGGCCGCCATTATCCGTATGCGCTTTTTTTTTTTTTTTAAGTCACCCGTGATAGGCTACGTGACGATTTACGTAGCCTATCACGGCTGACTTTGCAGATCTAGCCGTGATAGGCTACGTTAATCGCCACGTAGCCTATCACGGGGGCGTTTTTGTTTTTTTTCTTTTATTGCAATGGCGGTGGCGGCAGCCGGTCGAAAGACCGGCTGCTGCTCCCGCCCCGCACGAACACCTGCCGAACCGCCGGCTGGACCCACCGCCGGGAGGGACATTCGGCAAAGGTAAGTCCCGTCCCGGGGGGGGTGTGCGGGGGCGGGGGAGTGCAGAGAATTTCTCCCCGAAACTTGTTCGGGGGGCCGAACACGTTGGCGCTCGGCCCCCTGAAGTTTCGGGGAGAAATTCTCCGCCATCCCTACTATCAACATAATCCGCGGAAAGGTAAGTGACTTTCGTACGTCCCTACTGTAGCCCAAAGCATCTGGGGTTGGGTCCAGATTTAGTCGTACTTAGCGCAGACACATTGAAATCAATGAGGCTAAATTAGTCATGACTAAATCAAGTCAATTGATTCCAATGGGTCTACTCTAAGTAAATCTGGATAGTGCCCCAGGAGGACTCAGGTTGCCATGTTAGTCTGTTGTAGCAAAAACAACAAAGAGTGTTGAGGTGGCACCTTAAAGGTCCATGAACGCTTATGCCATAACACATGTGTTAGCCTTTTAAGGCACCACAAGACTCTTTGTTGACTTTGCAGTTTGTAGACTGCAAGACGTTACTTCCAGTTTTAAGCTCTTCTATGAACATATGTCTCCCTTTTCTCTGATCTCTAGAAAGCACTAAAGAAGAGTAGCAGGGACAGAGACACACATATCTCTGCAACCTGTCCCTGAGCAGGTGCCTTAATTCATGGCTGATTTGCACTGCAGTCTGAGTGGTTCTGTCTGTTTACACCCACTGAACAACAGAGGAAAGTCAACAAAAGTTTCCATGTCATTCCTGGGGTTTCCCCAGTGTCCTGGAAGTGCTTAAATTATTCCATTGGAGCTGATAATGGAACAGAACACATTTCGTTAAATTTGCGTGCAGATTGTTTGAGAATTGCAGTGTCAGGAGTATTAACATGCACAGAAACGTCCTTGATGTACCCTGTCTTTTTCAGACTTTGCCTCAGTACTAACTCAGATGTCAGTAAAATCATGACAGGTTAGCTACAGGTTGTAGCTAAGTAATAGTGTAAAAGGTTAGGCCTGAACGTCATTTGAGTTCAATATAAGGATAGGTGAGAAATTCATTTCAGTTAATTTTTAACCAGAATTTACCCAATGCACAATGTTTACCTTTTAGGGCCTATGGTGAATTTCAAAATTTGAGAAACTGTCATGGGCATCACTGCAAAATGGCTGCTAAGGGGTGGGGGAGGTAGCCCAAAAAACCGAGTACAAAAGCAAAGGCTAGGCATGAGTGCAAAATGACAAACTACAGATTTCCCCTCATAAGCTCAAGAAAATACCCATTTCACAGAAGGAAAACCAGTTATGCTCAGAGAACCACATGCATACAACACATGCAAGCGAAACACACACATGCACACGTAAATAGGCAATACACAAACTGAAAAGATCCATTGCAACCCGAACACATACACACAGACAATACACTTCTGGTCACTCCTTTGGCTCCATGCTGCCCCTATCACCCCCAAAACTCTGTGTTGTGCTCCACCCTGCCTACTGGCTTCCCACTGCTTCCCAGCCCCCCCCATGTTCTCAATGCCCCGCCCCCCTGCTTACATAGCAATGCAGGACTCTATATCCTTAAAGGCAAGTTGGCTGGAAGTGCTGGAAAGGAAAGACTGGTGAAAACAAAACAAAAAACTTAGGGGTAGGGATGCTTGATGGGTGCCAAGTGGCTGCACTGTTGGGTCCCCAGATCTTAAGGCTCATCCGGACATGTTCTCTATGGAAACCCTGAAGTTAGATAGCTATCCCTTGTCTCTTATCCCCCACATCCAGTACTTTGACATATACTACCACGGATTATGGAACTTCCATTTCATGGCTGATAGCCATGGTAAGTGTGTCTTCCATGAATCGGTCCAGTCCTTCTGAAAGGCAGTGGCCATCACCACATTTGTGGCTATGTATAATGTGTGGCCAGCAAGCTGCTGGAACAGGTACAAATAGTAACTCCTCATGGGCATAATGAAAAATTCGATTTGTCAGTGTTTTTGTAAGAAGATAACAGCAGTATGGGATAATGTCTGTTTCCATTAGAAAACTAGTTCTTTAAGAATTAATATTGTTCTCTAACACTGTGGTAGCTGCAGCTGAGATAAATTAAGCATAGTCTGAAGCTGCATTCATTCTGTCCTTGGTTTGTAAGAGAGTACTAGATGACTAGATGGCCTAGTCATGATTAAAAAAACAAAAAACTGCCTGGCATTCATTTGGTACGATCTGTATGCTTTCTAAATAGATACATTTGTAATTAAGGGGAACATATAATGAAAATATGTATATTTTTGTAGAGGTACTTTGGCAGTTGGAGGAATTTTTGTTATCACTGAATGAACAGGAAGATTTTGACTTGGCAACAACTTATTTAGAGCTTGACAAAAAGAGTTTCCCGAAGGACTTAGAGGCTCATCACACATTGACTTGAAAAAGACTTTGTGCAGTTGAAACTGGATTCTACTGGTGCTCTGTAGTGTATTGTTATGTATGTTATATATGTCTGCAAGTCTGTATTTTTAAAATATTAAGAGTAAATATAATTGTGTATGTATACTGGGTCTACCCCTTCACGGATCACTGCCTTGTTGTGGCGAAGGGGCTTGCGTAACTCAGTGAAGCCATAAGCTATGCCGTGCAGGGCCACCCAAGATGGACAGGTCATGGCAGAGAGTTCTGACAAAATGTGGTCCACTGGAGAAGGAAATGGCAACCCACTCCAGTATTCTTGCCAAGAAAGCCCCATGGAACATATCACAAGGCTAAAAGATATGATGCCGGAAGATGAGCCCCTCAGGTCGGAAGGTGTCCAATGTACTACTGGGGAAGAGCAGAGGGAATTTCCAAGTAGCGCCAGAAAGAGTGAAGCGGCTGGGCCAAAACCGAAAGGACACTCAGCTGTGGATGTGTCTGCTGGTGAAAAGAAAATCCGATGCTGTAAAGAACAATATCGTTTAGGAACCTGGAATGTAAGATCAATGAATCAAGGTAAGCTGGAGGTGGTCAAACATGAGATGGCAAGATTGAACATCGACATCTTGGGAATCAGAGAATTAAAATGGACAGGCATGGGCAAATTTAATTCAGGTGACCATCATATCTACTACTGTGGGCAAGAATCCCTTAGAAGAAATGGAGTAGCACTCATAGTCAACAAAAGGGTGGGAAAAGCAGTACTGGGGTACAATCTCAAAAATGATAGAATGATCTCAGTACGAATCCAAGGCAAATCATTCAGCATCACAGTAATTCAAGTCTATGCCCCAACCACTGAGGCCGAAGAAGCTGAGGTTGATCGGTTCTATGAAGACCTACAACACCTTCTAGAACTAACACCAAAAAAAGATGTCCTCTTCATCATAGGGGATTGGAATGCTAAAGTAGGAAGTCAAGAAATCACCGGGATAACAGGCAAGCATAGCCTTGGTGTACAAAATGAAGCAGGACAAAGGCTAATAGAATTTTGCCAAGAGAACACGCTGATCATAGCGAACACTCTTTTCCAACAGCACAAGGGACGACTCTACACATGGACAACACCCAAATGGTCAATATCGAAATCAGATTGATTATGTACTTTGCAGCCAAAGATCAAGATGGAGAAGCTCTATACAGTCAGTAAAAACAAGACCTGGAGCTGACTGTGGCTCAGATTATGAGCTTCTTATCACAAAATTTCAGCTTAAATTGAAGAATGTAGGGAAACCACTAAACCATTCAGGTATGACCTCAATCATATCCCTGATGAATATACAGTGGAGGTGAGGAATAGATTTAAGGGATTAGACCTGATAGACAGAGTGCCTGAGGAACTATGGATGGAGGTCTGTAACATTGTTCAGGAGGCAGCAACGGAATCCATCCCAAAGAAAAAGAAATGCCAGAAAGCAAAGTGGCTGTCTGATGAGGCTTTACAAGTAGCTGAGGAAAGAAGAGAAGCAAAAAGGAAGGGAGAAAGGGGAAGATATATCCAACTGAATGCAGAGTTCCAGAGAATAGCAAGGAGAGACAAGAAGGCCTTCTTAAATGAACAATGCAAAGAAATCGAGGAAAACAATAGAATGGGAAAGACTAGAGATCTTTTCAAGAAAATCGGAGATATCAAGGGAACGTTTTGTGCAAAGATGGGCATGATAAAGGACAAAGAAGGTAGGAACCTAACAGAAGCAGATGGGATTAAGAAGAGGTGGAAAGAATACACAGAAGAACTATACAGGAAAGATCTTAATGTCCCTGATAGCCATGATAGTGCGGTCACTAAACTTTAGCCAGACATCCTAGAGAGTGAAGTCAAGTTAGTAATGCATCCTAAGGCCCACAACAAAGCTAGCGGAGATTACAGTATTCCAGCTGAGCTATTTAAAATCCTAAAAGATGATGCTGTTAAAGTGCTGCACTCAATATGCCAACAAATTTGGAACACTCAACAGTGGCCACAAGACTGGAAAAGGTCAGTTTACATTCCAGTTCCAAAGAAGGGCAATGCCAAAGAGTAGGGGTGGACGAAAGTCACTTACCTGTCCTCGAAGCTTGTTCGCGGTGGGGGGGAGGCGCTTCGCTGCTCCCCCTGCGAAGTTCAGGCCGGGGGGGGAGGCTTCCCGCCTCGCCCGGCCGAAATTCAGGCCGGGGAGGAGGCTTCCCGCCTCGCCCAGCCGCGAACTCCAAAGTTTTTTTTTTTTTTTTTAAACGCCCCCGTGATAGGCTACGTGACGATTAACGTAGCCTATCATGGCTAGATCTGCAAAGTCAGCCGTGATAGGCTACGTTAATCGTCACGTAGCCTATCACGGGTGACTTAAAAAAAAAAAAGCGCGTACGCAAATGGCAGCCCCCATAGGGAGCCGCCATTCGCGTTCCTTATTTGGTCGCTGTAGTCTACGTAAATCTTTACGTAGACTACGGCGAAAATAAGGGCAACGCAGCGTTGCCCTTATTTTCGCCGTAGTCTACGTAAAGATTTACGTAGACTACAGCGACCAAATAAGGAATGGGAATGGCGGCTCCCTATGGGGGCCGCCATTATCCATACGCGCTTTTTTTTTTTAAAGTCACCCGTGATAGGCTACGTGACGATTTACCTAGCCTATCACGGCTGACTTTGCAGATCTAACCGTGATAGGCTACGTTAATCGTCACGTAGCCTATCACGGGGGCGTTTTTGTTTTTTTTCTTTTATTGCAATTGTGGCGGCGGCAGCCGGTTGAAAGACCGGCTGCCGCTCCCGCCCCGCACGAACACCCGCCGAACCGCCGGCCGGACCCACCGCCGGGAGGGACATTCGGCAAAGGTAAGTCCCGTCCTGGGGGGGGGCGGGGTGTGTGCAGAGAATTTCTCCCCGAAACTTGTTCGGGGGGCCGAACATGTTGGCGCTCGGCCCCCCGAAGTTTCGGGGAGAAATTCTCCGCCATCCCTACCAAAGAGTGTTCAAACTACTGCACAGTTGCACTCATTTCACATGCCAGCAAGGTGATGCTCAAAATCCTACAAGCTAGGCTTCAGCAGCATGTGAACCGAGAACTACCGGAAGCACAAGCGGGGTTTCGAAGAGGCAGAGGAACTAGAGATCAAATTGCTAACATTCACTGGATCATGGAGAAAGCAAGAGAATTCCAGAAAAACGTCTATTTCTGCTTCATTGACTACGCTAAAGTTTTGATTGTGTGGATCACAACAAACTGTGGCAAATTCTTAAAGAGATGGGAGTACCAGACCACCTCACCTGTCTCCTGAGAAACCTGTACGAGGGTCAAGAAGCAACAGTAAGAACCGGACATGGAACAACCGATTGGTTCAAAATTGGGACAGGAGTACGACAAGGCTGTATATTGTCGCCTTGCTTATGTAACTTATATGCAGAGTACATCATGAGAAATGCCGGGTTGGATGAATCACAGGTCAGAATTAAGATTGCCGGGAGAATGATCAACAACCTCAGATACGCAGACGATACCACCCTAATGGCAGAAAGCGAAGAGGATCTAAAGAGCCTCTTGTTGAGGGTGAAAATGGAGAGTGCAAAAGCTGGTTTGAAACTCAACATTAAAAAAATTAAGATCATGGCATCTGGCCCCATCACTTCCTGGCTTATAGAAGGGGCAGAAATGGAAGCAGTGACAGATTTTACTTGCTTAGGCTCCAAGATCACCACAGACGGTGACTGTAGCCATGAAATTAAAAGACGCTTGCTCCTTGGGAGGAAAGCTATGGCACACCTAGACAGCATAGTAAGAATCAGAGACATCACCTTGCCAACAAAGGTCCGCATAATCAGAGCTATGGTTTTCCCAGTAGTAATGTATGGCTGTGAGAGCTGGACTATAAGGAAGGCTGTGCGCTGAAGAATCAATGCTTTTGAACTTTGGTGCTGTTGAAGACTCTTACGAGTCCCCTGGGCTGCAAGGACGTCTAATCAGTCAATCCTAAAGGAAATCAACCCTGAGTGCTCATTGGAAGGACAGATACTAAAGCTGAAGCTCATATGTTTTGGCCACCTAATGAGGAGAGAAAAGTCACTGGAAAAGACCCTGATGCTGGGAAAAATTGAAGGCAAAAGGAGAAGGGGACGGCAGAGGATGAGATGGATAGATAGCTTCACTGATGCAATGAATATGAACTTGGGCACGCTCCGGGAGTGAGCGGAGGACAGGAAGGCCTGGTGTGCTATGGTTCATGGGGTCACGAAGAGTTGGACACGACTTAACGACTGAACAACAACAACAACTGGGTCTTAGGTTTGGTTGTACTGTACTTGAGAAGACCCGTTTTGGCTGGGTTCAGGTGTAACACTAAGCCATGGTGGGTAAGCAGCCTGAGCTGCCCATGATTGGCTACCATGTCATGGGGGGGGGATTTTTCCCACCCATGATGGGTTAATTCCCCTGATTAAGCCACCCTGGGAACCCATGCTCTGCAATAAGGGTTATTTTACCTATGGTGGGTTAGCATGTTGTCTGTTGCACCAGCGTGGGTTATGGAGATTACAGAGATCACCTATAGAGTTGCTCAGCAAGAGTGGCTGAAAATGCTGTGGCCACTCTGCTCCTCTCAAGCAATCTCTACTCCCACCACAAAGGAAGCTGGGATACCTGCCTGGCTGGGCAGGAGGACTGCAGGAGGAAGGGGGCGAGGGTGGGGTAAAATAAACTACTCTGTCTACCTTGTTTGCCTGGTTGTCTGACGGGAGCACAGTAGATTGTTTGCATAACCACTATCCAGCATAGCTTGCCACCCTCCATGGGTTAGCGTGACATGTGAACAGCCCCATTGTGTTTTAGATTTAGGGTCAGAGCAATTGGTAGCCATATTGAAACCAAGTTCTGGAGAGTGTATTTGCCAGCTAGGCTCCCTGACATCAGCACAGTCTTGATCTGGAAAAGCTAGAGAGTTCAGCAAGTGGGCATTACCACACCTTTAACTAGGCAAAGGCAGAAAGCCAAGCTCCAAGTATTTAGTGGCTCATACCCCCTGCCAACTGCAGGGGCTGATGTTGCACACAGTAAATATCTTCTGTTCCTGAACTCTGAGGCCTGAGAAATCCATGTTAGCTCACTCGGCCCAGTGTCAGTTTCAGCAGTTCCTGAGTTCAAGGCCCAGAGCTTCACACACTATAATACAGCAGCCATGACCAGCAGACAGTGTCGAGAGCAGTTTGTATTAAAGATGAGCTGAAGTCACCTTCGTAGTTTTGCTTTTGCTTTCATGAAAAACATCTCCGTCTGAGAGTGCTTGGCATTTAGGACTTGGACAAAAAGCAAATAAACGTATTTTTAAAAAGTCTGCAATTTGTTTGACTGTTCAACAGGACATTCTCCTTCACTGAACATGCACTCAGATCCAAACTTGCAAAAATTCAGTTACGCTCTAGTTCAGGAGTAGGCAGCTTGTGCTTCTCCAGATGTTTTGGCCTACAGCTCCCATTGGCTGTGCTAGCTGGGGCTGTTGGGAGTTGTAGGCCAAAATATATGGAGGGCCACAAGTTGCCCATCCCTGCTCTGGTTTATACTGTGGTCAACTGTGTAATATATTACATTGCATATAGTGTAATAGAAATGCACCCCGACACATAAGGAAGGCAATATCAGAGCTTACCCTTGGTATTTTTTTTATCCTGTTTTTTTATGTTTGAGTTGGATATTGTCCATTGGACTACTTTCTCAGTCTATCCAAAGTTCTTGAAGGTTGGATCTCTCTCACCTTCTCTTCACATTTGACATTGATTGGGATGTGAATGTTGGTTTCACATTTAAAATATAGTGTGCCTTCTGCTTATCTACTGGAACTACAATTCTTTGGGTAGATGTGCTCTTGAGACAATCTCATTCATTGATGGGGTCTGCACTGAATAACTTCCTAGAGGTTTTTGACCCCCAAATATCAGAAATCATTCTGCCTGGTTCTTACAAATTTTCCTCAAAAATGGGTCGGGGGAGAGATCATATGAAGTGGGCCTCCATATGATCATGGTGACCCCCCCTCTTTGGAATTCCCTACCCCTAGAGGTCAGGCAGGCACCAACATGGCATTGTTTCCAGTGCCTCCTGAAAACAGCACTGTTCCAGGAGGCATTTCTTAATTGACCAGTTATGGTTTTTATTGGTATTGTGTTTTTAAAGAAGCATGATTTTAATATAGTGCTTCAATCTTTTTATTCTTTTACTGTTTTATTTCTTGTGTTCACCGCTCTGAAATCTGTTCTAGATATGGAGCAGTATATAAATATTGTAAATCAATCAATCAATCAATCAATCAGTCTACAGCCCTGGATGCAGACAGAGGTTTGTATCCAATTGTTCGTCTAGCTTAAGTCCCATTCATTTCAGTAGGTCCAATCTAAGTAGGACTAACATTTGGTACAACACTAAATGTTATACACATGATGGAGGAGATGGACTTGTGCTGTTCCTCCGCAATGAAAATGGAGTGCCACCCCTGGAAATGTATGAACAAGGACATGCATAATCTCTGTATACTGTGTTTTTAATGTTTTTAATCTTTGTAAACCGCCCAGAGAGCTTTGGCTATTGGGTGGTATAGAAATGTAATAATAATAATACGAGAGTAATGTAAAACTAGAAGGGTGTCCTTTTTCTATAACACAGTGCACCACCTTTAGCTTACAGAACACTTGAAAGGAAAGGAAATTGCTCACATTTTTAGATGGAATTTCAATATAATGTTAATGCTTTCCACAGTTCCCTGAACAATTGCATGTAAAGAGGTTATAATGATTCATTTTAACTTACAAAGATCGACACTTCTAGAATGAGCAGTCTGGGATTGAAATAGAAAGAAATAACGGACGTAACTTGGGAATACAAATAGTTTAATTGGTGTTGATGACTTTTCTTAGGGAGAATTTTGGTGGAAAATTAGTCACTAAGGTCAGGCCTATTGCGATGCTAAACCATTCTATTTGTTTTTCCAGGAACAAAAGTTGTTAAATTGGTATTTGATAGACTGTTTTATGAAAGCGTTGGTGAGTAGTGTGTGCGTGATTTTTTTTACTTGTTTTAATATTGTGAGCCATTTTAAAAGGCCTAAGGGTGGGGAAGCAGCCTACAAATACTGATATAAATATGAATAAATAAAACAAATGAGCTGCATGGGTGATCCCACCCAATCAGGGATCATGTAGTGAATGGGATGGTGTTATGACGCTACGTAGGCAGTAGGATTTGGCTGTGCGATTACCTCACTGAAGGCAAATGGGGCAATTTAACGTACCTGAGTCCCCCATTCTACCTCCAGGCCACCAAGCCTTCACACTCCATAGGTTAAGACTGACTGTTATAAATAACTCTGACAAGGCACAAAGACCTGCACTCTAGAGATGCAAACAATAATTCTAATGTTTTGGGATCAGAACCTTCCAGTAGTTGTAGGAATATGCAAATCCCCCTAAGAAATATCACTAGTTCTTAAAGCTTTTCACTCCTTCTCACAACATTTCTCAAATTTTGCTCAAATAAGTGCCCTCAATATATGCCTCAAAGTTTGCTTTAATTGAAATGAAATGGCAATGCATGTGCGAACCCAGCTTAGGAAATTTCTCTAGTTCTAATAAAGCTCTCTTGGTCTTTCTCAATATGCCTCAGATGGTGTTGTTGTTCTTGTTTTCCAGAGCAAGGAACCTCCAAACTGACCTTGAATTTTGCTATAGGCAAAATTTAGTGGCAATTCTAAGTATTTATGTAGCATGTGGTGGAATTAGAATTCTATCTAACTACCCCTTTCCCCATCCTACAGTTCAGTCATATACATGTCTACTAAAAAAAAAAAGTCCACCGAGTTCAGTGGAACTTACTCTCAGGT
Organism: Heloderma suspectum; assembly: GCF_057233095.1. NCBI lineage: Eukaryota > Metazoa > Chordata > Lepidosauria > Squamata > Helodermatidae > Heloderma > Heloderma suspectum. The sequence continues at coordinate 138,854,338 of NC_139461.1, forward strand.
AATTGCGTATAGGATTGCAGCTTTCGTATCATATACTTGGAAGTAAATCACAAACAAATCATGTACACATCCTGTGGGGACAGATGGATGCTGCAAGTGTATTTGTTGTGTGCACATTGGTATTTCTTGAAGCACACACACCAAGTATGGGCATCATACATACATGAAACATGTCTCTTGAAATACCCAGATGTCTCTGGCCCAATCAGGATTCCCAGACATGCATATATATATGCTTTTGATGATGCCTGTACACCTGTACACATGTCACCTTCACTTGCCACATGTACTGCGACATGCAGCAAGCACATCTGCTGAATAAAATGTGTGGCCGCCTTGACTTGCATGTCAGCTGAGGGTTTAAGGCCCCATTTTGAAACAGCGGATCCAGTGTGTCCCTTCAGCAGAGGCTACAGCCAAACGCAACTTTATTATTCTTGTTAAAATGACTTACGATGTCAAAAGGGAAAGATTCCCTGAAGGAAGATGGAAAAGATCAGCTGGATCCCCTGCATTTAATGTGCAATACTTTCTTCATTACAGTGGAACCCATTTAACAGCAGAGCAGTGAATCAGTTTGTTGAGCAAAGCTATTCAGTGGTCAAATGTACATTGTCAGAGAGTTCATGAAAAAGTCATTAGCCTGCCTCCCCTCCTCTTTCACTGTCAGGCAGCATCATGTCATAAATATAGTGACTTGTCGAGCAAGATATCAATCTATCTAGGTATCACCCACTTCCTGTCTCTGGCCATATGTTTCTGTTATTTATGTCAAGAAAATAGCATTTACACAACCACTGCTAGTTGTTTACAGAAGTTTAACTCCTGTGATATAGTCCTGCTTGTGTTGCATGCTTTTAACCCATAGATAATACATGAGCTTGTACATTTTAAAATATGCCACCGTGGGCACAATAGAATAAACTCAGAACGGAACTGACAGCACCATCTGCCAAACACGGTTGATGTCAGGGGACCGATCTCTGCTCGGTATTCTGCTTCTCTGCCCTTGAGATTATGATAGTTGAAAGGCACAAATAACCTATTTTTTCCTCCAGTTTTATTGATTATTCAAATTCTTTTTTAAAAAAAAATATCTGCACAAAGAAGCAGAACCATGTTTTGGGTTTTCTTTTATCAAAGCTGGTGAACTCTTGCTGTGAAGGAGCATGGGAAAAAAGATCTGGTGAATCCCCTTCCTTATATTCAAATTTAGTTAGTTTTGTCTACATATTCAGCTGTAAAGGAATAGTTATACAGAGGCAGACATGTGTACTATGATCTAAAGCAGCTTCCCCTGACCTGGTGACCTCAGATGTGTTGGATTTCAACTTCTATCACCCCAGACAGTGAGGCCCCAATGATCATGTGGGCTGTGGATGATGGGAGTTCAAGTCCAACACTGCACTGCACCTTTGTTCGTATTCTTTTCCACCCATCCCTTTTCAATTCAACTATTATCTTTCTTTTCTAGATTATTAAAAACAAAACAAAAATAAAACAATACTTTAGTAGTTTAGGCTCCTCCTTTCCTTGCCTTGTTCTTCCCCCCCCCACACACACCCTTCTGAATTATTCAACCATTCCTATTAGTTTCTTTCTTTCTTTCTTTCTTTCTTTCTTTCTTTCTTTCTTTCTTTCTTTCTTTCTAGATGATTTAAAAAACAAACAAGAAAAAATTAAAAAGTAGTTTAGTTTCCTTGCCTTGCCTTGTTCTTTGGCACTCTCCCCCACCCCGTCATTCTGAATTCAACCTTCCTTTGTAGTTTTCCAGCTAGATCCATGTATGTGTGTGTACTTTCCTTTCCTTGTTCTTGGCTCTCACCCTCCACCCTTCTCAATTCCTGTAAGTCTTCCCTTCCCATTTTTGAACTCTATATCTTTTCCCTAAAAAAAATAAAAAATAAAAAGCCCTTTCTTTGCTTGTACATAGTTCTGTATTTGTTCTTCTTTTGCTCTTGTGTGTCTCTGTGTGTGTCTGTGTGTGCGTGCTTGTGTTGTGGTCAAGCAAAGCACTACACATGTCCACATTTCAAAATACGGTGGGCAAAGCACTACACACACATAATATCTATTACTTAAATAATACTATACTGTGTGAGCAATCCCAATATGAGGCATCTTTGGGGTCTTGGCAGGGGCAGAGGTGGGTGAGGTGCTGCTGGGACTAGCAGCACTGGTAGCCAAGCTGGCTCTCCCTCAGTCCAGATAGTGTGTCCCAGTGTAGTGGGGCAGCAGAATGCAGAGGCAAGCAGCAGTGCCCAGCCCAGAGGTCACTGTTTGAGGAGGCTGGTGCAGGCAGCAGCAGCAGCACTCTTGCCAAAGGAGCAGCATTGGGGTGGCTGTTGCCTAGATTTCAAGCATTCCTGTGCAACCAGTGAAAAGTTATAGCTCTTTGTGTTGAGAGTTTGTGTGGAAAACATAGCACAGCCTGCCTGCCAGCCTGTTTTCCCAGGTAATGTGTATTCCATTCAGCCAAAGAGAGCCTGCGGTCATCCACTGTGAAGCTGAATTGGAAAGGGGAGAGGGGTTATTTGCATGTGAAAGAAACCTACAGCAGAGATTAGGGATAGTGACCTCCTCCTAAACACCGCTTAAGCACCTAACTTCTCTGATTATCGCTTTATGACCTGTGGTTTGAGTTTCTGAGAACAGCAAATTTTATCTGTGCCTATCACAAAAACTAGTGGCCAAACTGTCTGATATTTGGCAGGTGGGATCCCCTCTATAGGGGCTGACAGTTCCCCAAATTTCATCTACTTCTGTGGAAACAGTGAAAAGTTATAGCTCTTCGCTTTGAGAGTTTTTGTTGAAATTCCACCTGCACCTAGCACAACAACTACTGGGCCAAACTGTCTGACATTTGGCAGGTGGGATCCCCTCCATGGGGGCTGACAGGTCTCCAAATATAATGTATTTATCATGTAAACTGAAAATGTTATGGCTGTTTCTGTTTTCCAATGCAAGCCAAAGGGAAAAAGTCAAATCCAAATGATTCAGATATCCAAATCTCGCTTCGGATCCAAATCCGAAGCAAAGTGGGTTGAGGCTGAATTGGTCTGAAGGGAAGCAGGGCTGCTTCAGAAGGTCCAAAGCTGCATTCTAAGTGAAGCGGGGGATCCATGCACAGCCCTAGACATCACTATGTGATTATTTATTTACTGACCTACTAAAATTTACTGGGGCCGCAGTGGCTTAGTGGTTAAGACGCTGAACTGCAGACTGGAAGGTCGGCAGGACAGCAGTTTGAGACCCGAGTGCTGCGTGATGGAGTGAGCTCCCGTCTTCAGTCCCAGCTCCTGCCAACCTAGCAGTTGGAAAGCAAGAAATTGCAAGTAAATAAATAGGTACCGCTTCGGCGGGAAAGGTAACAGTGTTCCGTGCACCTCGGTGTTCAGTCATGCCGGCCACAATACCATGGAAGTGTCTTCGGACAGCGCTGGCTCTTCGGCTTAGAAATGGAGATGAGCACCACCCCCTAGAGTCGGACACGACTGGTTGGGGACACCTTTACTAAAATTTAGGAGCTACTCCATAATCCAGCTTCTCTGGCTGGCTCACCAAACAAATGCAACAATTTAAAATGCAATATCAACAATTTAAAAATTATTTAAATTAGTAAGACAGATCACAGTTTTAAAACAAGGGGATCATCAGTTTAATAATGTGGGTTATTTAAAAGGCCTGTGTAAGCCAAAAGGCCTCTACCTGGCACCAAAAACACCACAGAGATGGTGCCAGGCAAACTTCTCTGGGAAGGCCATTCTATAACCAGAGTACCATTACTCAAAAGGCTCTCTTCCTGGTGATACATGACACACTTCACTTGGCAGAGACACTCAAAGCAGGAGCTTTGAAGAGAATTTTAAGGACTGGATAGGTACTAAGGTTGCACTGACTTGGACTTGGTTGAGATTTGACTTGGACCCCAATTCGGTGCTTTGGAAAGTGGTCTGATTTGGCCTGGACTAATTCAAAGTTTGCTTTGACTCAGGTACCAAACCTGGGTCACGATTTGGATATCCAAGACTTCATGCCTCCCATTGACTGTCATGAGATTTTTTTTTTTTTAATGTCTATAATATTTTGTCAGAATTGGATGAGATTTGCAGGTATAGTAGCCCCTTTGGGGAGGCTTATGCCTGCCAAATGTCAGAAAAATAGATGCAGGGTTTTTTTTGTGCTTCATGCTTTTATATTTTTAAAAATAGAACTGCTGATAACATTTTTATTTGTTAGCAGAATTGGATAAAATGGGCAGGGATAGTTGCCCCTTCTGAAGGGATTAAGCCTGTCACATTTCACATAAATAGGTACAGGGGTTTCTGTGCAAGAGTAGAGTTTACATTTGGGGGGTATCCAAAGCAGGATGTAGTTATCCCCCTTTGTTCCTTGTGGACCATAGTTCTGAAAATGTTCTGAAAATTGTATGTTCTGAAAATGACAGATAGCTTAGAGCTGTCCTTAAGTAAGAAACCTGCAAAGTTCCAGAAGGATAGGTGTAGCAGTTCATGTGGAATGGGAGTTCTCATTTGGGGGGATTAATTAATTCCCCCTTCCCTCCCCTCTGTTTATTTTTGGGGCAATTTGTATGAAAATGGCACATATCATACAGATGTCCCAAGAAACCTGCAGTTTCATAAGAATATGTGCAGGGGCTAGGGAGTCATAATTACTGAAAACCAGTTTAGGGCACAATTAGGGATGGCATGGGTGCCCAACATAGTCTGGGAGTCTGACAGACTACCCCTCACTTGCACCGCTGGGCTGCACCCACCAAGCTGCTGCTCCCGCTCACACACTCCCCGCCATGCTTGCCTAGCTGCCCTCACATACCCTGAGCTGTCTTCAAGTGCCCATCATTCCCGCAGTCACCATTTTACAAGAAAAGATGCCTCAGGAACTTTGGCCTTCATCTGAAACCAAAAAACATCCCTAGTCTATGCAAAATATTCCTACACATATGAAATGATCATGTTTCAGAGAAAGATGAGCGAGAGCCCTTGTCCCTGACTTCTGTTTGAAGTTGTTATTGCTGATGATGTTGTTGCTATTATTGTTGTGGATGGGGGAGCATTCAGTCATAGGGGTCTTCATCTGCAGTCTGAAGTGCTATAGTCCAAACACAGGACTACCTCTTCTTCATCATCAGCATGTAAGAATTAGGACTTAGTCCTAATGAGGTAAATGGCTTTAATAATATGTCACTGGGAATGGGGGTATAGCCCAAAGATTCAATGGTATGAAGAATCTGGAACAGCTTGGGTCACATTCTGATTTATTAATATAATTTCCATCTTACATTTAGGAATATATGATTCCTGCCACCTTACATTTAGAAATGTGCCATTCCCATATTTGCTAAATTATAGCCCAAACTCTCTGGAGGAACAAAACCCATTCAAGGCTGGAGAATCAAAGCCTACTCATTAGCTGTTCTTCTCCTGAGGCACTCAAACCAGGCTGCATCTCCAACCGTGTTAAATGGTTGTGACTCCACCAGGTTCTGCACCTTCAGTACTATGTTAACCCTTCCGTTTGTATATCATTTGAGTTTACCTTTAAAAAAGAAAGCTTTTAAAAAAATCAATGTTATGGGAGTTATATCCAAGTAGCATAAGATTATTTTGTTAGGAATCTGCTTTATACCAGGTCAGAGTATTTGTCCATTCAGCCCAGCATCATGTAGGGCAGGGGATGGACGAACCTGTCAGTTTTGCTTTCCTGCATTCATTTTTTAAAATCTCACGTTCTTTTTCTCCTAAATCTTGAGTTTTGCAAATTTTCATACATTTTTATTAAAAATGAACTGAACTGAAATTCTCACCCATCTGATCCAGCAAATTCAATAGATACAGCTATTCCTAGCACAGAGAGGATCACGTTGTACTAGCCCGCCATATGGCTGTTAAAGATGACGAGCTTGTCAGAAAAAGAGAGGTGGCAACCTCAGTTAAGTACTAACAGGGATTCAAACCCCGCCTTTTCAGAGCAAAACACTGAAAGTCCTGGTCCTGGAAGGAGGAATCTCTGTCAATTTGTTTATATTATTATTATTAATATTAATATTATTATTATTATTAATAATACCCCACCTTTTTCCCAATACTGGGACACAAGGCAGCTTCCAAAAATTAAAACATATACAATTAAAACATATGAAAATATACAAAAGTTAAAATATAAATTAAACAACAATACAATAAAAATTATATTAAAACATTAAAACAGCATTTTAAAACAGCATTTTAGCAGCTTACCCCCAGGTTCCAACTACATCCCAAAGGCCTGCTGGAAGAAGAATGTTTTAGTCTGCCTCTGGAAACACATCAAGGAGGGAGCCATCCTAGCCTCCCTGGGAAGGGTGTTCTCAGGACACACAGGCAGGTTCATAGGGGAGGATACGGTCTTTTAGATAACCTGGACCAGAGCCGTATAGGGCCTTATAGGTCATAGCCAGCACTTTGAATTGTGCCCGGAAACAGACTGGAAGCCAGCGAAGCTGTTTTAACAAGGGAGTTGTATGCTCCCTGTAACCAGCCCCAGTCAACAGCCTGGCAGCAGCTCTTTGAACCAATTGCAGTTTCCGAGCACTCTTCATAGGCAGCCCCACGTAGAGTGCGTTGCAGTAATCCAAATGGGATGTAACTAAGGTATGTGTCACCGTGGCCAGATCTGACATCTCCAGGAACGGGCACAGTTGGCACACTAGTTTTAACTGTGCAAAAGCACTTCTGGCCACCACTGAGCATCCAGGCTTAGGGATGAGTCCAGGAGCACCCCCAAACTGCGAACCTGAGTCTTCAGGGGGAGTGTAACCCCATCCAACACAGGCTGAATCCCTATTCCCTGATCTGCCTTTTGACTGACCAGGAGCACCTCTGTCTTGTCTCGATTAAGTTTTGATTTGTTCTCCCTCATCCAGTCCATTACTGATGCCAAACACTGGTTAAGGACAGAAACAGCTTCCTTGGAATCTGGTGGAAAGGAATAGTAGACCTGGGCGTCATCAGCATATTGGTGGCACCCAATGCCAAAACTCCGGACAACCTCTCCCAATGGTTTCATGTAGGGATGTCAGAGAATTCCGCGACGGATCTCAGTGAGGCCAAATGCCAATGCATTCGGTCCCCCGAAATCCATTGCGGAACGAAGCCCCTGCCCCCCCAACCCACGAAAGGCACACGGGACGGAGCACTTACCTGCTCCCGTCTGCACTGCTTTGCAAATGGCAGCCGTCCTGCAGCCGCCATTCGCTTCCTCCTCTTCATAGCTGTGATAGACTATGTAAATACTTACGTAGCCTATCACGGCTACCGCAGGGACACCATTTGCGTCCCTGAGGAGGCCGTGATAGGCTATGTAAGTATTTACATAGCCTATCATGGCGGGGGGGAGGAAACTCAGCGTATGCAAATGGTGGCAGCTACCGCCATTTGTGTACGCTGGGTTTTTTTTCCTCCTGCCGTGATAGGCTACGTAAATATTTACGTAGCCTATCACGGCTCAATACAGGGATGCAAATGGCGGTGGCTATGACTGCCGACATTTGCATCCCTGCAGGGCTGCCCAGCGGCAGGATTCCAGGGGAGAGGACCGGATCGCCTCCCCTCCCGTCGAGGATTCCAGGGGGAGGGACAGAGCACCTCCCCCCCACCGCGGATTGCCCAGTGTGGAGCCAGGTAGGTGTTCCGTACATCCCTAGTTTCATGTAGATATTAAATAGCATGGGAGACAGAACAGAACCCTGAGGTAGGGGTGTACAAAACACCTGGTTCTGCTGGGGCTATCCGTGGGGGGGGGAGGCACTCTGTTCCCCCCCTGGAATCCTCCCCGGCCAGCTCCGCTCCGAGGCAACTCCGCAGAGCTGCCGACAGGGGCTGCCCACAGCCAGACCTCCATCCGCTGCTGGGCTGTGGCTGCAAATGGTGGCCGCTGTAGCGGCCGCCATTTGCGTCCCTGCTGTAGCCGTGATAGGCTACGTATGTATTTATGTAGCCTATCACAGCAAAAGGCAGGGATGCAAATGGCGGCTGCTACGCCATTTGCGGCCCCGCCTTTCGCCATGATAGGCTATGTAAATATATACATAGCCTATCACAGTTACTGCAGGGACGCAAATGGCGGCCGCTACTCCATTTGAATCCCTGTGTTAGCCATGATAGGCTACATATATATTTACATAGCCTATCATGGCTTGGCAGGGATGCAAATGGCAGCTGGTGTAGTGGCCGCCATTTCCGGCCAAAGCTCGATAGCAGCCAGAAGACCACCCAGAGCCGCCGCTGCTTCCGGAACTGCCGCTGGAGCTGCTGCCACCGCCAGGTAGGCTCCGTCCCGGGGGGATTCCACAGGGTGGTGGTGGGGATTGCCCCATTCCGCCACAGACTCCGGGGGGCTGGATTCTAAGGAACTGAGCCTCACTGGAGTCCATGGCAGAATTCTCCAACATCCCTACCCTGAGGGATCCCGCAAGCTAACAGCCACAGAGTCAAACAGGCATCCCCCAACACCACCTTCTGAGTTCGCCCCGCTAGGAAGGAATGGAGCCACTTTAAAACAGTACCCCCAAGTCCCATCCCAGCAGGGCGTCCCAGAAAAACACTATGGTCGATGGTATTGAATGCTGCTGAGAGGTCCAGCAGAACTAACAGGCTCCCTCTGTCCAGTTCCTGGCGTAGGTCATCCACCAAGGCGACCAAAGCTGTATCCGTCCCATACCCAGGCCTGAAACCAGATTAAAATGGTTTAATGGGTTCCTGGTCGACAGCTGGTTGGCCACTGTGTGAGCAGAATGCTGGGCTAGATGGACCCTTGGTCCTATCCCGCATGGCTCTTCTTATGGTCTTATATTCTTAAAACAGATGTGCTACCACTAAGCTATGATCCCTCCCCAGGATATGATATTAATTGATAGGTGATGCAGTCTACAATATTTTGTGCAAAGCCTTCCTTTCCATCTTGCAAATGGGTGAAACTCCCTGACCAGTGATGAAAGTGGATAAGTACAGCCAGATATACAACTCTTGTTCCACCAGCATATGGTTTAGTGTGGGTACAAGAGTTGCACCCCACCACAAACTATAATTTTTTTACAGAATCAGGGATGGGGGGAACTGGATGGTGTTCTCAACGTTCTGTCAAGGGGACTGTAGGTCACAGTTAATTTTTTAAAAATAGAGATCCTGGGACTCCCACCTGCATGAGCATCCTGCCATCTGCCCTGGAAGGAAGCTTGCTCCTTAATTCTGATTGTGGGGGGACAGGACACATTTGCTCACAAAGTTAAAACTTTAGTGTCATTGATTCAATGGAAGAGGTGTTGTGTACCATGGTCCTATACTTGGAAACAATTCACAGCCTTAGTTTGTGTCCAAATTATTTAAAATATAGAAAACGAAATATGTGTTATAATACCAATAACAGCAGTACTGGATCTTACTCCCAGGAAAGTGTGAATAGGTTTGCAGCCTAGGAGTGTGCTGTATTATATATAGACATCAATTTCATCCAGGAAGAATGATCCAATGGAGCCACAACAAAAATGTCAAATATACAGCTATGTCTGAACTGAATACATGGAACAATAAAAATAATAACAAATGGGGTCCCAAAACAAAATGGTGTGTGCATGTCTGAATGTGCATGAGTGACCTTCAAAGATCTCCTTTCTTAGGCAGGGGGACTGCCCAGATGAGGGATTTTAAAGGGGCTGGTAGTGCAGAAAGGGGAGGACAGGAAAAGGAAGCAGCGTGAGTGGGCTAGCAGTGGCTCACTGGTTTGTTGGGGAGATGGGGGGAAAGCAGCTGTGGCCATGTCCTGAGAGTCAGTCGAGGAGAGAATGAGGACCATGTAAGGTGCCTTGGGTTCCTTGCAAGAGGGAAAAAGGTGGGATATACATATAAGATTAAATAAATAAGCAAAAAAGGAATGAGAAAGGTATGCTTTGGGAGAGGGGTCTTTAGTAGAAGATTTGGGGGTCCTGAAAAGCCCCCTTTTCATGCTGAAAATGTTTGTCTGTGCAGCCATATAGTTTTATTCCTTCCACTTGGGCTTGTAACTGTCATGGGCCTGATCCTTCGAGCACACACTCTGGCATTCTGACACAGGATACCCCAAATCAGTGAGACATTTTTATTGTAGCAAATCCTACGGTAAAAGCTTAATGGTTACACAGTTCAGAAATCATACAGCTGAAGACATTAAGCTATAGGCTCCATAAGTAATTCCACAACAGTCCATAGCTAATAAGTATAACCGTGTCAGAGAACCAGAAAACTTGGTTTCCTTGTTGTAATCTCTATGGCTCAGGATACAGGGGACGGGGCTTATATGATTCCTGGGTAAGCTTTCCCAGGCAATCCAAGACAAGGGTTTCCACGTAAGGGGAAGGGACTCAGAAGATTCCTGGAGTAATCCATCCGAGGCAATCCAAGACAAGGATTCTAGAAAAAGACCTAAACAAATCCACACACACAGAGGTTTAGTCCAACCTTGACATCTTTGTTGGCGCTATACCTCTGCGCTACACAGGTTAAGGTATCCTTTCAAATCCAAGAATCAAGACAGGTTCAGGAGTAAGTCCAGACTCCACAAATGCAGAGAATTCAATGGCCATAGCTTTCACCTTGGTATCTCCAACCAGGCATGAAAAAGTCCAAGAGTCAGGATCAGTCTAAGCCATCTGGCAACTCTGGGCTATTGACGATGAAGACACAGCCCACAGCAAACAAGAATTCAAGTTCTATGAAAAGTATAGCAGTACTTTTCATGGCAGGCTCTTAACAATACAAAGTTCAAAGAGACAAGAGCCCAAATTGGATGGAGATCCATGTCAGTGTGCCTCACGAGGCTCAGACATTAAGTCCAAACAGCGAGGATATCAGACAGTGAAGACAGGAATGTTCCCAGCAAAGTATCTAAGCCTGGGCATTGACTTAAAAGTGAAGGTGTGGCTGTGATATCCCTTCTCCTAAACAACCAAATGACAAGAGATTTTAGCCCATCAATGAGGCCTCTGCCCAAACACAGCGTCGCCATTCGGTGCTCCTGAGCTGACGCTTCAACCTCTGTGACACCTCCACACCTCCCACACTCTTCTGTTCAGTTCTCCCAAAGCTAGCAACTGGATGGGAGTAACTTAACTGCTTTCTTTTGAGAACACTGACAGAGATCAGCTCACACTGATTTGGACGCTGGCTGAATAGGCCCAAACTCTTCCAGACCACTTCTGATCAGATTCTGGCTATAAATTATAAGGCCCACTGCAGTGCTGGAGCCGCTCTACAACAGTAACTTTTGGATGGTATTTTTACTTCTGCGAATAGATCATGTCAGAAGATGTTCTGATTCTGAATTGTTTCCTTTCTGAAACCATAGACAAGTTAATACCCCGATAAAAGATGTGGCTCCAAATATGGTTGCACCATATATTTTTTGTAAAGTCATCGTTGGAATGGCGGTTTTATTATTTCTACCCCTGAAGACCTTGAAAATTGCATACAAGTTTATCACATGAGTGAAAACACAGTCTTTCTGCTGATTAAGTTCTACATAATTTTTAAATATATGATTGCATGCATTTTAAATTATTACACTGTAAATTTATGATATTGCTTTGTATAGAATAGCATGAAAATTGTAACCTTCCCTGAGTGGTGTAAATTAGGCAGATATAACAACATCTGCTGTGAACAGCAGGGTCTTTCCTGTCATTGCGCCCTAGACTCCATCCCCAATGGTGCAAAATTTATCCTCCCTTATGACTGCTCATAGCAGTTGTAAAATCTATGAAATTTCAGAAATAGTATTGGCAGCTGATGTTGTCATATGTTGTGTTGATGTACTTTTAATGGCTGATGCTGTTTTCGTGTATTGGGCTTTTTATTTTGTAGATTTTATTGTTGTTCTATGTGTTTTACTTTTTGATTTTGTTAGCCATCTTGAGTTTTAGAAAAGTGGGCTAACAGTGTAGTCCTATCCATGCTTAGTCAGAAGTAAATCCAATTATGTCCAATGAGACTTACGCGCAGGTAAGTGTGCATAGGCTTGGAGCCTAAATATATTTAAAGTAAATAAATGTAAATAGCACCTCTTCAAACCAAATTATGTATTTATTTGTTTGTTTAAATGATTTGCATGCAGAAGTCTCAGGTTCAATTCCCAGAAACTCTAGGCAGAGCTGGAAAAGATCCATATCTGAAACTCTGGAGAGCCACTGTAAGTCAGTATAGACTGTAGACAAGACTGAACTAGATGGACCAAATTGTCTGATTTGGTAAAAGGCGGTTTCCTATGTTCCTAATAAAATACAAAACTATAAACACAAACCAACAGTATAAAGCAGCACTTAAAAAATATCAAAGAGGCCAAATTAGGAGAATGCTCTCTGGAATAAAATTTCCACATTAGTGCATTAATCATACATGCTTTAAAACCAGCCATATACTGATGTGTCATAGCAACAAGGAATGGACAAATGTGTTAATTTCTGTTTCTCACAGTTTCTCATTTTTTTTTCAATCTTAGGTTCAGTTCATCCTGAACTTTGATTTTTTTTATTAAAATAAATCGGCATAAACATTTGTATGCATTTTATGCACATTTCTCCTAATACATGCATTTTTTGCCCAATATACCCATTTTTTGCAAGCAATTTTCCTAATATAATGCATTTCGAAAAGTTATTTTCACTAATATACACACCTTTGTTTGGATTTTTTGATCAGAGAACTCCATTCCAAAATTCAGAAAAATGTGACTTTCAGAAGATAACTGAGTTTTGGCTCACATATTAGTTTGAAAGTGCAAAATTAGGTAAGTTCACGTTAAAATGCAAACCAAACACATTTCTCCCCCATCCCTACATGGCCCATACTCAAATGATGTCAAATTCTAAGTGTGAACATAGCAAGAGTTCTGATGCATCAGATCAAAGGCCCATCTAGCCCAATGTTCTATTTCTAACAGCTGCCACCCACCCAGATGGCCTCCTCGTGTTGGGTGTCTCCTAGCATTGGGGCTTCTCCACACTGAAGTTCAATTTTGCTGTCATGGCTAATACTGATTGATAGACCTATTTGCCATGAATTTATCTAAATTTCCTCAAAAGTAATTGATGCTGCAATCCTATTTGCACTTGCCTGGGAGTCAGTCCAATTGAACTCAATAGGACTTACTTCTGAGTAGACACAAATAGATTGTGCTGCATGGCTGCAATCCTATACCCACTTTCCTGGGAGTGAGTCCTATTAAACTGAATGGAACCTACTTCTGAGTAGACATGTATAGGATTGTATTGTTAAGCTAGTGGCCATTAGAGTAGACCCATGAGACTTAACTTAGTCATTAATCATTTGTCCCATTTATTTCAATGGGTCTGCTACTCTAAGTGTGACAAAATCTGGACCCACCCCATATGGTAATTTTCTTGTATCTCTTCTAAACCCAACACCAAACAATTTAACTGAGTTTTACTTTTATAAAAAGGGGAAATATACTCTCTCTCCACCATTAATAGAATCACAGAATCATAGAACAGTAGGGTTGGAAGGGGCCTACAAGGCCATCAAGTCCAACCCCCTGCTCAACGCAGGGATCCGAGTCAGAGCATCCCTGACAGATGGCTGTCCAGCCTCGTCTTGAATGCCTCCAGTGTGGGAGAGCTCACCACCTCCCTAGGTCATTGGTTCCATTGTCGTGTTGCTCTAACAGTCATGAAGCTTTTAATATTTTAAACAACATTTATCATGTCCTCCCTTAATCATTTTTTTCTAAACTAAAACATCCCCAAAGCTTTTGCCATTCCCCACAAGGAAAGTGCCTTAAGACTACTAGATATGTAAGACTCAAACAACTGTATCCCATTTTTTCAGGTACCACTGGAAACACCAATTATATGTAAGCAACTAGGGACAAAACGTTAGCTGTTTTTCATATGCCAAGCCAGTTATTATATAAATATTCACATCCATTTCTCATTAGCAAATTTCCCACTAAAGAGATAGGAACACAGGAAGCTGCCTTACACCCAGTCAGACCATTGGTTCATCTGGCCCTGTACTGTTGACTGTTTGGCAGCCGTTCTCCAGAGTTTCAGGAAGGATTCTTTCCTAGCCTTATGTTGAGATGTTGGGGATTGAACCTGGGACCATCTGTATGCAAAGCAGATGCTCCACCACTGAATTATGCCTCTTCCTATCCAAATTCTAATCAAACTTCACTTCCTTGCAATACGCCTGGCTGAGTTACTAACCCACCACATTTTCTTCTGATACCATCCAAGGGTGATGTTCTACTTGTGGGATCAGTTAATGTTTCACTGTTTCCTATACCATTTAAAGTAAAATTGATGACCACACAAAGATGAAGTGTGGCTTTTAAGCTGTATTATTCAAAGTACTGCATTCTCTTCCACTTGTGACAGTAGCTTATTTTTAAGCCTTCTGTTTCCTTTGTGATGTTCTCAATTTCCTAACGGTCATTTTGTATATAGCTCCGAGGTAAAGCTAATATTTTGGTTGTCTTCTCACATGTTTATTTAACTGCCACGCTGTTATGAAATAGGTTTGTTATTAATGTCGCAATTTCATTGGAAGCTATCATCATCATCGCTTTTGTCACAGAATAGATCGGAATGATTTTTCATACATTGGCAAACTCTGCTCTGAAAGCTTTAAATACATTTGCTGGCAAGGCAGTATGGTAGTTGCATGGGGGACAGTGGGGGTGTCAGCTTTTAATTGTAACTGTCTTGCAGAATGGTGTTGTTTTAATATCCTGTATAGATTTTTATGTAATACACTTACTTGCAGGCAGCCTGAAGCAAGAATCAATTCTGTGAAGGATTCTTCTTTTGTTAAAAGCCAATCTTGTTTTAATGATGCATGAAGAAATACTTTGGCATTGACATTTTTCTGTCAGGTTTCTTTTGAAAAATCAATTAAGATAATACTGCTTTGACCTAGTTATCTAGTTAATGCTTATTAGGAGTGTAATATGATTTACTGTCAGCATAGTAATTTTTTGTATCTTATCCCATTAGCTTGTGCATATTTCAAAGTGTATTACACAATGGTCACTTCTTAAAATGTAATGTAGCAGAATACATTAATTAGATTGACTGGGATCATTAGAAAGACACCATCTCATTGGGTTCTTGTCTCAAATTTCTATATCATCTCTATCAAGGCAATCCTTTGATTATTTTTTAAAAACGCAATGTTCAGTTGATTAATAGGTGAGATTAATCGATTAAAAACGTTGTCATTAATTAAAAAGGGCCCCTGATTAATCAAGGAGCACAATTATTTTCAGTACCAGAATTTGCAAAAGAGGGCAGATGCTATCACGGAAGAGGCATCCCCTTTCTTTGCCACACAAAAGAGAATACCTCTTCTAAGGCAGTACCCTCTATGACATATACATATGTCATCTGAAAACAAAAAAAAGTACACATTTTTCTTCTGAACTATTGTTTATATTTAACTAGGTTTAAATCAATTAATTGGTTAAATATGTTAGATTAATAGACCAACAGTGAAATCCTTTATGCACTTACCTGGAAGTAAGCCCCATTGAACTCAATGGAACTTGAGTATGAGTAGACTTGTATAGGATTGCACTGTAAAACTTTTGTTTTATTATTGGGTGACACCACTAATTATCCCCCCGCCATAAAAGGCATTTAAAATGTTTAAGAAAACTTGTTCATATTGGTGACACACTTCCTATCCATCTGGTGCAAAGGAATTGTGTATTTTTGCTCATTACGTCTAGTTTTTGATGTATTTATTAATGGGCAACTATGGAAAGAAAAGAGGCAGAATTCATCTCATACTGATAAGGACATTCAAAGGGAGTGAAAAATTAGTGCAGAAAAAACTCATGGGAACAATTTAAACAGGTAATCATCTCAAGATAGAAATCTATTGTTATATCTCTTCTGTTTCTGCGTATTAGTTACACATAGCACAAAGTTAAATAATGGTGTGACCTAACAGTGCAATCCTGTACATGCCTACTCAAAAATGAGCACCGCTACGTTCAATGAGACTCGCTCCCAAGTAAGTATGGGAGCAGCCTGAGTGAATCATTAGCAAAAACAACAAACAACAAACTCCTTCAAATGTTTAATTAAGTTCTAGATATTGGGTGGCCTTGTTAATCAAGACTCAATCTCTTTAATTTTGGTAAAATCTAAGGATATTAAATCTTTCCGGCAGTTTAATGACAGTGCTGCATTTTTCATAATAACTCATTTGTAAACTCTCCATTGTGAAAGACTTACGATATGAATAATGTTAATGATCTGTTGGAACTGAATATTAAGATACTATTTTACCAATTATTTTATACATATGTTATCAACCTTATTTGAACAAAACATAACAATCAGATAGTGATGAGCTCTCTGGTAATAGGAACATTTTCTTTTTCTCCCAAAGTGGTAAATATATGTGTTAAATAATATGAAGTGAATATAAACACACTCATCGTTTCCCTTGCTTGGATAATCCCTAGATTCCAATCCCTAAACTAAACTGAAGTATTCAGCCCAGGGTTTTTCATTGGATAGGGGATGGGGAGAAAATGCCCCCGAAGACCGTAATAATCTTTAGGACCTTGACGTAAGACGTTTTGCTTTTTGCTGGGTGGAGGGTTGCTATAAAAATGCTTCACTGTGCTGCTTCAAGCAGCGATGGAGCAGCCTGGCAGCATTCCTTCTTAAAGTCGAAGATAATTCCTCAATGGGAACAAGGCTACATCATGATATAGCTTTGTTACTATGACATTATTAGGGAAAATGTTGGGTGTGTCTCATTGGCCATCTTCAGTGTGGTGTAATGGAGAGCCACTGTGGTTTAGTAGTTAGAGTACTGGACTGGGACTCGGGAAACCCAGGTTCTAGTCCCTACTCAGCCGTAAAGCTTGCTGGGTGACTTTGGGCCAGTCATGGACTTTCCATTTAACCTACCTCATAGGGGTGTTGTGTGGATAAACTGGACAGGAGGAGGATCATGGAAGCCACTTAGGGCTCCTTGGAGGAAAGGTGGGATATAAATATAATCAATCAATCAATCTTCAAGCATTTTGACAGTAAAACATAGAGACATACACCTTTGGTCACCTCACTAGGAGTGGTAAGCTAACTCCTCTCCCTCTAAATCTATCAATTCATCAAGACAATCCCCCTGTCCCACACACCTTCAAAGTCATGAAAATTCCCCTACTTTTGTGGAGGATGAATCATGCCACAAAAATGGTAGGGGAAGTATTTCACACTGCTTTGCCTTAAACATACTTCCTTGAAAGTCTTATTGGAAATCAATGTGACTTACTTCAGGGTCTAGGGGAATGTCATTTCCCCTAATTACACAGTGATACATACACCATAATCCTACAAAAATTTACTCCATTATAAATCCCGTTGGTTTCAATTACATTTGCAGTCAACACCTACTTATAAGGAAAAACAAAACAAAACAGTAAACAGAATTACATTGGAAAGTCCAGTCCTAAGTATACCAAGCAGCTCAATCCACCATAGTTAAACCAATTTTAATGGAATCAAAATAATTTAATCCCATTGCTTTTCTGTCTGTGTGTCAAGTCCTGGCATGTCAGAACCCATAGGAGTGGTTGGGATGAGCTCAAGTGACAGGCATCTGGGAAGCAGAAAGTCAGTAGGGTCCACCTGATGAACAGGAAGATGTTCCCCAGGAAGTCAGGCACTGAAGTAATATCCAGAAACTTGGGCACAGACAAGGTTAGGGGCAGAGTCCACTGATTCTGAGTCAGAGCCCAGGGAACAGACAATTTGTTCTAGTGAGTTCCTGAAATCAGACTAGGCCTGGATGTCTACATACCAGCCCTTGTCCCTACCCCAGATCCAGTCTCCTCTCTGTGGAGTTGGATTTTTAAAGTGGTAGCATCCTAGCCTGGGGTCTTTCACTTTGCCATCATTCAGCAGTGTCCAGATGGGTCTGTTAGGATCTTTGATGAGATGAGGCAGGAGATGGTGGAACTTTAAGTATACGGTATGCCACTTCCTTGAGGGTATCAGGTTCAGATGGGTCAGGGTGGTCTGCATATAGAGTTGCATTCTGGAGTTGCATATGGACCATTGCATTCTGGTTTGGTAATGGCCAAAATGGTCTCTTCAGTATCACAGTCAGTACCTGGGTCCTTTGCAGATAAGAGTTACATAACATAACCATACAGTGCAAACATTGGACACTTCACAGCATTGGTTTCCAGGTCACGAGTTGAGGTTGGGACTAAGGTTGTTGAATCTGAAAATACATACAAGTAAGTTGTACTCAAATGGGTACTGTCTTCCTAGTAAAAAGACATAGAATCAATTCAGTCTAAATGCAAGCACTTCATTTTAACTTTATAGCCTAAACTAGATCAGGCTATAAAGGGTATTTTTAACTTACAGCAAAAACTGAACTTAATGGTATTGGGCAGCAGGCATTTCCATGTACAGGGAACATCAAGCAATACCATATATTATGCTGATCAAGAGAAGACAACCTCCATTACCAGCGAGACATATCTTACAGCTCTTGATGAGTTCATCTTTAATGAGCATTTTAATTTCACATCATTTGTTTCTTCTCTGATGCACTCAAATTATCCATTCAAATGCTTTTCAGCAGGTATATATCTCCAGAAATTCACCACATGTGCATTTGTACTTAACAAAAGTGGCCATGTTATACAGCTCAAGATGATGGATTTAGGCTGGTATCTTCCAAAAACAGTTAATCTCCTGGCTGGAACCAATTAATCAAAACAGGAAATCAATTCAGACATGTGCATTTACATACTGATATCCAAGTATCATTCCTTCTCTTCACAAATCGTTTTGTCAGTGGAAGGCCCCAATCCAGCTAAAGGAAACCATAAGTAATGTTTTTTGGAAACCAATGGAACATGTTAATCAGAAGGAATAGCTTGAGATCCATTGAAACTTTCCATGGGATTTTGCCATTAGTAATTTTTGCTGGATTTTAGTTAGGTATAAAACATTACCTTCAACATGTTAACGGTTATGTCATTAATAACACCACAAAATCAGGGATGTGCAACTCCCTAATCCCCACCAAAAATGTTGAATTTATTAAAATCCATATTATATTTTTTTTACTGTTTAATTGATCTTTGTAATTGACATTAGCTACAAAATAAATCCATTTAAACAGTTTTTGCTACTCTCAAAATACCTTGGATATTTTCCCCAAATATCCGACATCTCCCTGAAATTTTGCTTTAAGGGAGATTTGATGACAAAAATCTAGTCATCTTAACAAGTTTCTAGTTTCTTCCTGTGCACTTTCTTCACCAGTTCCAGACTCTCAACAGGACATCCAGTGCAGGTAAGAAAAACAGAACAGCTTGACTAAGAATTTTCATAATAACTTTCTGTTGGTAGATATGTATGGAACTCCTCTGATACAGTTTTTTGCTAGTTTTTTTTTTTTTTACTCAAAATTCCTCAGATTTGTTTTTGTCTCAGCAAAAAACATCCAAATTCTTCTTGACATTTCGCATTAGGAAAAGATTTGGTGGTAATGCTACTATTATATTGTTCTGAATCCAGTGTTATCAAAAACCTGAGAGCAACTCACTGCAACAAAGGCCCAGTTCTCACTAAGGTAGTAAATCACCCTGGGCTGTACCACTTTATGATGCAGGTGTGTGTGTGGGGAATCACACAGTTGAATATTCCTCCATACAAAACATTACCTTCCACACAGAAAACCAGATGTCAAGAGAAAAGCAAGGCTAGAACCCTTTCCCCTGGCATCTAGTTTTCTGTGTGGAGGGAATTGTTTTGTATGCATTCAATCATGTGATCCCCTATCTGCAGTTCAAAATGGTACAGCCGATGACACAGATTTACTATCTCAATAAAAATTGGGCCTAAGGGTGGCTTAAGATACTTTTTTTTCCATGTCAGATTCCACAGGGTTCATATTTTCAATTTATGCAAAACATATGCTAACTAAGGTAGTGCACCACTGAAAAGGAGCCAGAAAGGAATGAAGTATGCTGACAGGTACCCATATCCTAAATGTGTTATAAGTACTAAGAAAGACATGGTCATGAGTTTCTTTGACTTCAATAGGACAGCTGCAAACAAGCAGGAAAAGAGAAAGCGTACCTGATGCTTTTAATGCATGAAGACTTGCTCATCTCCCTAGAATAAAGTTCCTTGGTTTCCAAGGCTATCAACCAATTCAAGAATTTTAGCTGATAAATCATGTGCCAATAATTTATTGGTTAGATATAAATAAATGTGTATATTACCCAATATAGATGTCTTTGGGAGCTACTGGAGAAAGCCTAGACTAACTTACCATTCAATAAACAAGCTTACCAATCGTTCAGTCAGATCCAGACTCAGTCATACTTGGAGCTGACCCATTGAAATAAATGGAACCTAAGTTAGTCATGACTAACTTAACACTCATTGGGACTCTGATTATGTCTGGATCTAAAGCACTGTTGGAAAGAAAGCCATAGCTATCTTTCATCTTTTCTTGTTCATTCCCTCTGAAAGTAAGACCCCAGAAGCAAAATAGCCTCAGAAAACAAGTTAGCTTGCAACTCCACCAATGAAGTTTTTCTGTCACTTATTAAATTGAACCTCATGAATAGTTACAGGCCCACCGATTACAATTTGGCCCTCACCAATTAATCAACTAAACTAGCATTCTTTGATTAATACACTGACTACCAGCTACTTAAGAGTTACAGCCCTATTGATCTCCTGACATGTCGTGAGCTCATATTTCTCTCACCAAGGATGTGCAAGTCCCCCCTTCTGATGTTACATAGGAGGTACAAGAAGAGAAGCTGGACTCATGTGTGTTCCCCTGCTACTTTGTAATCTCCAAAACTATCCTTCCAAATAAACATGTTTAAGTATGAAGTCTAACTGATGGATCTTCTATGAATGAACAGTTAAAATGGCGGGGAGCCGGGGAGGGTCTGAAATGCTTTGGGATAAATGAACTGTACACAGAAAACCATTAGAGAGAGGTGGGGGTGCAGAGAAGAACCCTGAAATGTGTCAGGATACAGAATTTTCAGATTACCATTTTTTATAAGCTACAAAGGAGACAAGGAGAAAAGAACAGCCTGATGCTATCAGTTACTCATATTTGCATATAAACTCTGGTATTAGGATTCATTTTTTTTAGCATGTCACTTTTTAGCTCCTAATTAATTGCATTGACAGCATCCTGCGCTGAGTTTGGTTCTTGTTCTTCTTCCCTCCCCACCCCCCTCCAAAAAAAAAAAAGAAAATACAAAGATGCCTTTGTGGGCTGAGGTTTTTAATTATTTGAAATATTAATCATGGGATTGAAATTGGAAATTTTAAATTATTGTTTAATGATCACTGATCAAACACATAATCGAGATAAAGAAAATTAGGATGGCAGACAGCAACATCCCCATTTGAATTTTACATTATTAGTCTTCTGCCTAACTAGGCACTTTTTCCTGAATCTCTGAAATGTTTTTTTTCCCCCTTTTAACTATGCTTGCAGTTGCTATAGTGATGGTATAATTTTGTAATGGTCTGAAAATGACACTGGCATAGATACTGACAGATAGGAATTAATTCGCTAACAAGTAATTATGTCGCGAAATGTTGACTGCCACGCAGAAGGTGCACTGTGACACATTTACTGTTTTTCAGGGATGGCAGCAACATTAGCGCTGGTCATTAGTGGCAGACATCTCGGCACAGTGTTGCATACAGGCTTATATGCAGACCTATTTAGTTACCTGTGTGACAGCCTTGTTCAGGACACCAGAAACAGCTGTCCTAGCCTGTATGAGCCAAAATAATTAGGCCTGTCATCTTCCCACTCTGATTTTCCCTTCAACCTGTTCCACAAAATGCAAATATTTTGCTTTCATTGTCACATTCACCTTGACATGGATATTGCTTTGGCGCATAACTGGATGAGATGACTCGGAATTTGCATTGTTCATTCTAATAAATTTGCTTTCCCCCCTCTACCGCATGGCAGGGCCCATCAGATAAAGTCTCCCAGAGTGTCATCAATCACCATCGCTGACAGACGGCTTTTGCCTTCATTTGTTACATACGAGAACATGCTTAATTATTTGTCCTGTAATTAGTTGAGAAAATGTCAGGAAATGTCAACTCTCTGTTCACTGTGGAAGGCCTCCGCTTGAAAGCCGCAATGACTGAAGTGTCATTAAGGCTGCCTAACAAGACGAGGATCAGCTGGGGAAAAGTGAAAAGCTTCTAAAAAAGTAATCATGGCGAGTTAAGGCAAACTGCACATCGGCGCCAATAATAAGATGTGAATCCTATTAGGAAACAGTTTTATTTTTCCAACTCTTATTTTCTCTTCTCCCCCCCCCCCGCCCCCCAATAAATATGGGAAAGGAAGAACAAACTCAACAATGAACAGACATAGAGTGCTGGTATAATTTTTGTCTCATATTCATTGGCATTTCCTAAGCCAATCATGCTTACTTTATTATCCCAGGTAGTATCTAATATTTGGTCTTCAGATTTGAGACACATTCTTTTTACATTCACCCAGCAGTGTAATATGCACAATGGATATGTGGAAGGTAAATATTATTTTTACATTCATCGAGCAGCAGAAAGAGATTAACTGGATGTGAAATTTTTTGTTGTTGGAAGTTGGGGCTGATAAGAACAATGGGCAGTAGGGTTGCTTCTTGAACATGTTTTAAAAAGACCCACAAACCACATTGAGTAGAATTTATACTGACAAGAATGATACCGCTGTATAGATTTTTAGTATTTATGTTGACTAAGATAGAGATGCATGACTCTGGGTGGTGAAATTTAAAGGGAACAACATGAGTTCTTACCAAACTAAGGGAGAAATGTATCAACAGGAATCAACTACATCATTGTTTTACTTTCCGCATATTGATTCAGACAAGGATTTTGTGACTAAGGTTTAGACACAAATCTTAGGCTTTGTAAATCTTTTGGATTTCGTTGATAGCAGTTGTATAAAAACAGCAACCCTCAGCTACTGTAGATGTTTCTAAAATGATTTTTTTTCACTATAATAATATTATTAAAATGAGGAACAGCTCATCATCTTTCAGACCCAGGAATCATCTGCAGATTTTGTCTTTAAATCCTGCCCCAATATTACCTAATGAGTCACCACCACCCATCTTTTATGTGGTTGTCCAAAGGAATATTCATGAGGGAATCCTTTTTCTAACTTAATTACTTCCATGATTTCATCTTTCATTGCCAATAAGCATATTATTGCCCTGTCTCTTTAGTAAGGATAATTAAGATAGTGTTCTGCCCTTTTACAATTTACTAGTTGTCACAGGTATGGCTAAGCTAATTATCAAATGGTTAAAATTTTATTCTGGATAGAGTATTACAAGTGTATCGCATGGGCAGATTGCTCGCTAGGCTAATTCAATTAAAGATACACAGCACCTAGACTGGGTTGTGAGCATCATTCAGGAAGTGTAGTAGATTATGGAAATTTAAAACCAAGTTGATCATTAAAATACCTTTCAGTGCATAGCAGACATTTAACAGACATACTCAAATCTAATTATGAATTTAAGGATACAGAGGGAAGAAATTATTGAACAAACTCCAATTCTTTTCTCCTTTTTCAGTATCAGAACAGATGTACACAAGTAAAGCAAACAGGCTGTGTTTAATGATGTGTTAGATTCTCGCTGTTCTTGGTATTTTTATTCAGGGGGATAAAAATTATGCTGCCAAACTAGCTGTTTAAAACCTACCTTTGCTGGACTTCAGTCTTCTTCAACCCTCTCCCCCAAATTATTTTGTATCACAATTCAAAATAATGAGGCATTATTTCCTGGGGAAAAAAATAGTCCCTCAGGATTGACAGCTTATGAAGATTTAGTAACCCTTTTATCCTGTAAGAAAGATAGTCTCTTCAAAGTGAAGGAGGTGGTTCTAGTGGGAAACATTTCGATAATATGCCACAATCAATTGAGTACAATAAAAATGTTTATTCGTATAACATAAGGCTGCACTGTATTATTCCACAGCCTACTAGATAAGTATGGCATCTTAAATATTAGAAAATGTGATGAGAATTACCCTTTTCATTTATAGAGTGGGCGTTATCAACACAGGAATATATTTAGGGGCTATAGGTAATAGAAATAGATACTCCCTATGTTTAGGCCTCTGTTGTACTTTTCCACTCCAAAACTAGAAAAGAAAAATATTTAACTGCCACAGGACCTAAAAAAAGAAAAGAAATGCAGTCTTTTGCAGCGTACACTGTGTAAAACTCGTATTAGGTAAAAGAAGGGGGCCATAATTGCAAACTAAGGGTACAGTCCACCGGGAGAGGTCTCTTGCATGTGTCCCATTGATATGAAGGGGCAGTACAAGAACACTTGCTTGGCCTTGAACAGCTCCCTTTCATTTCAGCAAGATGTGCGTAGAGACCTTCTTGGTGGATTGTGCCCTAAATCTCTGTGATGTGGTGCCCCGCTGTTACCACGGTGGGGAGAACCTGTCCCTCGATGGCGAATCAATTCTGGTGAATCAATTCTGAATTAGCTTGCTGTAATAAACCTTCTGTATGTATTCATAGCCCAGTTGTGCTTTTATATAAATGAAAAGCCTTCCTCTGTAACCTTGGTAATTGCTACAATTATTCACGCATATTTTTTTTCCCTATAAAAAGGAGAGAGGTGCTCCAATTTATTAAGAGAAAGCCACAAGCAGAGGGTAATTCAAGACACCAAGAAATAGCCAGCAACTCACTCTCCTTCTCCTCCTGGGGAGGGGGGGTATACTCAGTATATGTCATGAACCCCCAACTGATGCAAACAATAGCAAGTCACACAGGCTGGAGGCGTTAGGGATGCAGACACCCTCACATCGTGAATCAGACCGGACACCTGCATTAAGTTTATGAACAATGGTAGCTTAGTGCTAGGTTATAGGTTATCCACTCAAGGTTGAACCAGTGTAAATATGCAGGAATAACTCCACATATTCTCTCCTAGGTGCTGTGTGACACAACGGAAAACACAGCTGCTCTCTGGCAATAACAAGCTGTCTTCATTTAGCAAGTGAATGGAAATGGCACCCCCCCAATACTCCTACATGGAACAAGGAAGCCAAACTCTAAAATGTAGCTCCCAGGATTAAAACGTGAAACCTGACCCCAGTGAACTGTGCCACAGACTTCCATGGGTTAGAAATTTTATCTTCTGCCTTTCCTTCATGCAACCACAATCTTTTAAACAGAGACCACATATACCCAGTACGTAGAAGGTACTTACTGTTATTACTACAAGAGCTGAAATGAATATTCACAAATATTCCAAATTTGGTCAAACTTTCCAATTTCACCATTCAGAGTTGTGAATGTGAAATTTTTGATTTCAAAATTAGAAATATGAGTGCTTTAGATGGTTAGCAAGCATCTCTTGATTGCTTTGGCAGGGTGTCATGTATGTGGGTACCTCATAAGCTGTCAGCTATCAATTACTGTCAAATGCTAAATCCTATTATATGTCAGCTATCAAATAAGTCAAATTCTAAACACAAATGCTGTTAAACATCAAATAATGAAGTCAAATATAAAAGGATACTGAATACAGT